>NC_062218.1:10205014-12605014 GCF_902686445.1 Sciurus carolinensis
TGGATATCCATAGAATCTTGATACTATGGGTCTGTTTGAGTTGTAATAAATTGCCATTTGTGGGTCAAGAGTGATTTCAAATGGCATGTTCACGTGCTTCAACCTAATACCAGGAAAGAAAAGTTAAATTCTTTTTTTTTTTTTTGGTATTAACTTTATTCTATTTTTTGTGCAACTTTAAGTACATAAAGGTTTATTTCCACAGGCCTTAGGAAATGGGTAGAAGTCACAGGACAATCTCTCCTCCCACCAAAAAAAAAAAAAAAAAAAAAAAAAAGTTGCCTATTTTGGTAAGTGTGTCCCAGAGGGGAAAACTGAAATTCACATGAGCAATGCTGTGCAAGATCCTTATGTAAATCAAGACCCCAAACCAGCCTGCAATGGAGGTTTTGGTCCTCTGCTCAGGGGTCTGGACAGGAGCCCTACGGTGTTGAGCAGGACAGGAAAAAGGAGGCAGCAAAGGTGGAAGACAGGCACCTAGCAGAGGAGGAGGAGGAGCGCCCCATTCCTTGGAATGGCGTGATGCTTTTCTTTAAAGTTATCTCTGTAGGAAGGTGCTGAACAGGAATCCCAGAGAAAGAAAGGGTGCAAGACCCAGAGCACTTCCCCTGCAGCTGGGACTGCAGAACCTACTGTCTCGTGCTTGAGGCAGACCCGGGATGGAAAGCAGGATACAGGAATGCTTACAGGAAACACGTCTTCTTGGAAGGCTGGATGGCCAGGCCTCAGCTGGTGGTCCAACCCAACCCTTGCCTCACTTGTTAACAGTGGAAAATTAGTCTGGTTAGAAGAATTATCAGGAATCACACCAGCTTCTGCTACCTTCATGCTCCTTGTTAGAAAAAAAAAAATTAACTAGTGTGCACATTCTGATCTGTTAAACCCTGGGACTGTTTTATTCTTCCCAAAGGACTGTGTGTTGGAAGAATAACCTCCAAAAGCTGAAAGTCAAATCGCACCAGTCCAGGTTCCTTCAGAATGGACAGGAAGTGTGGCTGTGCCAATATGAGAAGCTGCACCTTCCTGCAGAAGATCAACTGACCTGCTATCCTGCCCCAAATCTCAGCCTGAGGTGTATTTCAGTGAAGACAGGAAGCTGGGTTTCTCAGAAGCAGCTTAAGAGCAGAAAGGTAGAGGAAATCTAGAAAAGAACTGTCTTGATAGCAGATTTATCCCATGGTGAAGGGAGAGGGCAAAGAACCCAGTAGCACTTTGCTATCCAGCAATTTCTGTCACCGTGGTGACCAACTTATGCCCATTCCATAGGGTCTTGAACTGCTTAGGGACTGGGAACTCAATAAAGTCACCGCCTTCTGTGGGAATGAGAATATTCATCTCAGAAGATTTGGCACTGACTTTCACGATCCAAGGAATTCTTGCTCAGCTAAGCACGGCAGTGGTCTGTTTTGTTAATGGAAATGGTTGGCATTTTACCCATTACCTGAACTTTGACATCCCTACTATTGATCATCTCCGCAATGCCCACCACGCCATCAAATACCAGACCAAGTTTCTTACAGTTATCCACTGTAATAGAGTTAATTTTGCCCTCGATTTGCAATGTCGTGTTGACACACTTGCATATATAAGCCACCTGTTTCAGTTCTGTGTCAATCACCAGGTTGGAAACATCCTTCTGATTTTCCACTCTCCACTTCTTGCCCTCCAGTTCAAGGAGAGGTGGCTCCTTTGTGGCTGGTTTGGGGGATGGACTGGGTTGGGGTTTAGGTGCAGAAAATGGTTTGGGACCGCTTCGTACTGGGCCACTCCAAGCCTTCAGGGCAGGGTTCTCGTGAGTCTTCACATCATCAGATACACGTTTCAGGGCGTGTGTGATGCTCTCCCCTGATTAATCTGTGCAAACAGTGCTGAGCGTGCAGCAGAGTCATCTGAGCCTGGACTGGTGGGGACTGGGGTGGAGGTGGGGCGGGTGGGGGAGGGGGAGGAGCAGATCCAGCAGAGGGTCCAGAGGGCAGTCCACTCAGTACTTCTGCCACAGGCCCCGCTTTGCTCCAGGCCAGTGCAGTGGACTGGAACTCCTGATGTAAGCCTGTCATGTACTCAAGTGTGCTCTACCCAGTCCACATGCTTCTTATCCACATCTTTATGCCCCTTCAGGACTCGGTGTGTATAAAACATGGCAAAACCATTCAATTCTTTCACATAGGCACCAGGTTTGGGAGTTACAGTCACCCATCCCAGGGCTCGGATGCTTTTACTGACAGCAGACAGGTGATTGAACAACTTGCTGCCTCTACTCTTCTCCCGAAAAGTTATCACTTCTTGGATCTGCTCTGAGCTGGGTGCCAACAGACCAGAAAGCTTATTACCAGTTGGCTGCTGGCACTGAGAAGCTGTAACCAGGAGAGCTCGCTCCAACTTCAGACCAGGGTGGACCATCTCTGCGTGTGTCTGCACGTCTCCTCCTGTCTCTGTACTGATCTTCAAGTACTCTGCAACAGGACTGGCAAGCAGCGAGTCAAGTGCTTGCGCACATGGAGCTGCTCCTTCTGAAGGACCGACTCGGGACCCTCGGTGCGTGTCAGTGGAATGGGATATGGCCTCCGGGCGGCCCACTGCCCCTCCACTCTTTCTACCGCCTTTTGCATGTCAACCATGAGGTACCGCCTCAGGACTGCGCTCAGCCGCTTCCCAGAAAAGTTACATTCTGCAAAACTTTATCATAAAGAAATGACAAGCCAGTGTTTTATGATGTTAGAGAATTAGAATGTAAGGACTATTTGATTTTGTTCCTCATGTTGGTGTAATATCACCATTTTGTTCTCTCTGCCTTTCTGTGTGAGATAGATAGATTGATTGATAGACAGACAGACAGACAGACGTGTGAATGATTGTCATTAGGTTTCTTATTCCTGCTAAATTCTCATTCCATACATACTGGTTGAAAGTGCCCTCAGCTTGCTGAATGACCTTTCACTAAAAGCAGATGTATTTTCTTATTCCCTAATAGAGAACTGAGAGAAGGACAGAGGGTTTGGGGGTGAGAGAGAGAGAGAGAGAGAGAGAGAGAGAGAGAGAGAGAGAGAGAGAGAGAGAGGTAGGTCATTCATTAATACCTTTCAAATGATAAAATATTATCAATATGGCCAAACAATTACCACCAGAGTTGAGTATAACATCTATAACGCTGAAGAATTCACTTAAATCTCTACAACTTATTTACCTTTTCAGTAAAATCATGAAGATAAAACCCTAATTTCCTTATGGAGTTGTTGAAAATAGATGAAGCAATCATAAAAAGTAATAAATCTAAGAAATATAACTCAATGAATCAATAATTATGATTATATTCTCCTTAACCTTTTATTTATAGACGTTAGATAAATTTAGTATTTGGAGAAAATGTTTGAAGTTGCAGGATAGAAAACACTACCCTTTGTAATTGTAATCAGCAATCACTGTGACTTATTAATGGCTCTTATGGACCAGATTCTGCCTCAGGAGTTACAGTGGCCTGTGTTATTTAGCTCTCACAATAACCCAAGGTTCCTCATGATTTTGGTTCCAGGGCATTGCCTTGTACAGAAGAGTGAACCTAGGGGTCTCAAGGCAACAAGGAAATGTAAGCCTACACAGCACAGAGCCCTGCATTTGACTTGGGATAGGCCCCTCAGCCCTGCGTTGGTGAGCTTATCCTTCTTGCCTTCTCTTCCTATCCTGCATTCCTCAGTTTATCGTATGATTTAAATGACACCTTTTCCCCCTCAACTACCACCTGGCATATTTGCTGAGACTATGGTGGCAGACAGGAGCTCTGTCCTGCAGGACTGCGTTCCTGGTGACAGTCAGTCATCTGTAGCACAGGGATGTAGGCTCCCAGCTGGAGGGAACCCTGGAAATAGATATGGAAATAGATATGACAGAAAGGATTAGAGGACAAATGACAACTTGGGAATGCTTCTTAAATAGGTTCCCTTCTACTCTGAGCACTTGTATAAGGCAAGTAAGCCTCAAGGGGAAGGATTAAGTGAGATTTAAATATGACAGATGATGATCGATAGATATTAAAGTTACTTCCCATGGCTTGAAAGTCTCCAAGGAAGACCAAGTAGGGATCTATCAGAAGTGAATTGAATATGGACTGTAAACTGTATTTCTTCCTTTCAAACTACTTGTAACTTACCCCTGAACTGGTTTATCACATGTATGTAAAGATTGAAAAACATCTTCAAGCACTTGATGATTATCAGGTAACAGAAACTGTAACAAGGATCACAGTTCATCCTCCGACTTCCCATCCTCAGCCCAAACCCTTTGCCAGCAGCAGCTTGGCAGGTGAGCTCCATTTGCACTCCCTTCTGCACCTGAAGCTTATTCAGCAGGACAAAAGCTACCCTCTTAAACTTGACAACCTACGAAAGAGCGTTAGGAGATTGAGATCTTGTCTGTGAGTGTTCCTGACTTGTGAAAGGAGAATGAATTCCTGGACTGAGATAGTCTTTCTCAGGACATATCAGTTTTCTTGGCTTTTGAAATATCTGGTTTGTGTCACCAAGCGAAGCCATCCAAAGCCCTACCAACGATCACAGAACCCAGCATGCTTGATTGGAGCGATTGTCCCACCATGGGGACAACCTCATGGTGGGTGCCTTGTTCCTGCAGTGATTTTATTAACCACCTGGAGCCTGCCCAGTGAACTTTAAGTCAGGTCCAGGGATTTTATTTTACTTTTTTTACTTTTAACTGGAAAGATTTTGAGTCCTTATCTGCAGCAACCTCATGTATGTTATTTAAATTTTTTCATCTAATGCTTCACTCAGATCCCCTATAACCTGTGCTGTGCTCCTTCATCTACTGCATAGCTTTTAAGTAATAGAAATATTATTTTTATATATACAATGTTGACTAATGCCCATATTTACCTTCTTAATAATTTTTATTTACTCTTAATTTGCAGAGGTGAGCCTGCCTAATTCACTAGATGAGACATCTCACGTGTATTATCTAGCAATCTAGTTTTCTTTCCTTTTCTCTTTAATGATGTCAACTTCATTCATGCTGACACCTAAGAATATAATAGAACTAAAATAGCTGATAAGTCCAATCAGATATTATAGGTAGACACAGGTGAGGTTAAGAGTTCTTCTGTTCAACAGAATGAAAAAAATATCAGTGTTTGGATATGAGTTGTCTCCCAAAAGTTCAGGTGTGAGAGGGTGCAGAATTACTCAGAAGTGAAATAATTAGGTAATAAGATCTGAAACCTAATGTGTGGATTCATCCATTTAATGGGCGAATAATTTGAATGGACAGACGGTTGGTAATTGTAGGCAGGCAGGGTGTAGCTGGAGGAAGAAGGCTACTGGGGACGTGAGCTCTTCTTCTGCTTGTATCAAACTGGAAAAGATGAGAGAGCAGGTAGAAAATCTGAAACATGATATGAATAGACAACTACAAATATATACAGACTATTTGTGAACATAAAGAATATGGTCATATAGTTCAATAGGTAAAACCGTACTAAAGTAAAAGTGCTTGTTTCATATAGTGACAAAATCTTTAAAAAAAGATACAATGATACATTTATTTAAAAGTAGTAGCACAGACTTCTCTGGGAGGGACAAGAGGCCATGGCTGGGGTCCTGGTATCCCAAGAAGTGAGAACATCCTGCCCCTTTTACAGACTAAAGTTTCCTTTGCTTTCCTGCCCGTCCCCCCATCTGTCTCTTTCCTGCCTATGACTAGGCCCAGGAGATGCTGGTGGGATGGCCAGGGGTCAGCAGGTGGGTTGAAGGCCAAGGAGGAGTGCTAAGCGGGGAGGGAGGGCAGCCCAGGGAGCATTGATTAGTAGCTCACTGTCTGCTCAGGAGTTGCTTCATCAACAACCTTTCCAGGAGGGGTGGTATCCAAAGGCTCTGAATACAGGAACATTCCATTCTCCCCCGGTCAGTTTCCAACTTCCTGAACTCAGATTGGCGACCTCCATTTTCTGATTCAACCCTATTAGCTATTCAACACTAACTGCCTGTCTTTAATTCTAGCTTCGATACCAGAATTCTGTTGGCATTGCTGTGCAGTACCTGCATCCTCATTTCTTGCTGGCAATAGTGCCAGATGGCATGTACCAATAAGAGGAATGTTGCAATATCTATTGAGTATATTGTCAATTTGCCCTTTGATAGAACAACTTAATTTCTAAGAGTCAGCATCAAAGGTTAAAAAAAAAATAGAGCTTAACAATATGAGGAGAAATGTTCAAAGAATTATTCACTGTGACATTATTAATGGCAAAATATAGAGAACTAAACCAAGGCACCATGGTCTAAATTAAATATAGCATATATTTTTTATGCTTTAAGTTTTCCTGATATATCATGAAGTGATAAAAATCAGAATGCAAAAATGTGGATGCAGTAGGCTACCTTGACACATGAGTATCATACAAAAAATATGCATGTAAGGAGGATAGACCAGAAACGAATACACTGCAAAGGAGTGCCGGGAACTTTGTATATGGGACTGGTAAAAGTGTATTGCATTTAATAAGGCTTTGATTTTGAATTGTGTGATAAAATGAAATGGACAGCAATGAGAGAATCCTAGCATCATTGAAGAAAAACCGTGGCCCAGGACAAGACCAGCGAACATGAGTTGCTTTTGTTTGCATACTCTTGCCGGCAGCAGGGAAGAGGGCGCAGATCAACTCTGGAAACATGTCTCCTCCAAGGATAAGAACTGGAAGGTTCTTCAGACTTGGGTTTGGGGAACTCTTAGGACACTGTGCTTTTTAAACTGGCCTTCCTTAAAGGACAGGTAAACTTAGTCCTATCTTCATGTTGGGTGGTGGTTTTACAACTTAAGAGCCAGGTGCTCCTGGAGAAATATCCCTGTCCTCCCACAGAGAACAGAGGTCAGCTCTGTTTCTCCTGGTGGTTACATTTCAAAGGCAGGGCTTCCAGGTCTTGGAGAAAGACACTCCTGGGCTGTTGGTGGCAACTGGCAGGATGCTTTTACAAAGATTTACACTTCAAAGGTTCGGAGAAAGGACTGACCACAGGAAGTTCTCTAAAGCAAATGCTTTAGGAAGAGGGAGGTCAAGGCCCAGAGGCAGGAGAAAAGCTGGAGAAAGTTTCCTCCTGGGGAGGAGCAGTTAAAACCTTCTTGGTCACCACTGGGCTGGATATCAGATTGAGTAGGAGGAAGGTACACCAGGCAGGGGTTTCCAAAGAAACACACAATAGAGACAATACAGCTTTGTAGAAAGACTGTGAGGGATCGACTCTCGTGATTGTGGAGGCTGAGAGGTCCACCACCAGCTGTGGGCAAGTGGGAGTCCCAGGAAAGCCATGGGTATTTCCAGATCAAGTCCAAGGGCCTGAGAACAGGAGGCAGGTGATGTTGTATATTGGATAATTTTATATCAATTTTAATTTTCTGTTTGTGATATTGGTATTTTGGGTTGTGCGAGGGAATGCCCTTACGTTACATACATGTTGGAATAATAAATGATGACGTGGCATGATGTCTGCAGTGTGTTCTTAAATGTTCAGGAGAGAGAGAACACAAATATGGCAATGTTAACAAGTAGGAGAACCTAGATAAACATTGTTCATTAGACAATTCTTTTAAATTCCTTAGTGTAGTTGAATTTTTCCAAAATAACAAGTAGGGGAAAATTAACACCACTCCAACTGACATAAAAAAATGCATTGTAGACAAAACTGCTAAAGTGATTATTTTTTTCCTGCGGTAAAATGATAAAACAGTCTATGCAAAGATTTTTATTCCTAGTTTGGTAAAACACAGAAATATCAAAAAATCAAATTATGAACTTGGAGTCCTAAGTAGCTATTAAAATTGACAGGGAATACAAGAACCTTAAAGAAAAACTTGAGTTTTGATTTCCAGAAAACTAGGCTTCATGTTTCCCTCCTGACTTGATATGTATACATGTGCCAAGATCACCTGTCAGATTGCTCAGTATTATAATGCTTGGGGCAGTGACATTGATGCAGATACACACTTATTTTTAACTTTTATCTGTATAATCTCATACTAATCTATATATTAGAAATTTCACACCATACAATTAAAATGAGATGGAAAGATAAATAAAAATATGTAACATTTCAAGTGAAACTTAGGCTCTGTGGCTTGAGTTTTGGAGACAGTTACCACAAATGTTAGCTTTGGAAATATTGTGCAAAAGTGAAGGACTTTGGTTAGAGTTCCAAGTGAGAGGATGTTAAGTGACTCATGGGGAATTTGGTGAAGCAGCAATAGATTTAATTGCAGTTGCAAGTTTCTGAAAAGAGACTCCTTCCTCAAAACAAAGGTTTAGGGGAGTGTGGTAGGAGGAAACCTCACATCATTCTGAAGAATTTTAGAGTACAGAGCTTGTGCCAGGAGGCGATTTTGGGCTTCTTCCAGAAGCTTCATGTGAGCTCCATGGCAGGAGTGTCTCAGAGAATTCAGTGGATGAGGGAAAGGGAAGGTGGACGGACTCACAGTGTCCGGGGTGCAGTGATTGCAGCCAATAGGCTGATAAATGTGGACAGGGGTTCATGAGACAAGAGGAAGATGAGAGGATATAAGGGAACTGAGCTTTATTTTTGATTGCAGCAGTTTCAATCTTGAAATGAATCTCTGAAAGAAATAGAATTCCCTGAGATTTCCTAAAACTGAAAAGATTGGTCTTCTATTCTCATGTAGGATGGAATTCAAAGTCAAAATTAAATTCTTATAAAAAAAGTTGGATTTAGCAAGATTAAAATTGTGATGTGAAAATCCCCCTCTGCTATGCAAATGAAATTAAAAATTTCCTTCGACCTGCCTGCAGAACTAATCATTAATTTCATAAGAATTTTCACTTTTTTGGAATAGCAAAAATGAAAGTCTTACATACATGCATACAACAGGCGTTGTTTGAGAAATATTTATTGATTTCCCATGTGTCTAGGTGTTGGAGATTCTGAGACTGGACTGCCTGTCTTCCTTTCTTCCTTCTTCCCTTCTTTTCTTCCTTCACATATTTGGTGTGTGTTTTCTGATGCTGAGGATAAAACTCAGGGTTTCACCCAGGCCAAGAAGCATGAACCATGCCCCCCGTCCTGATAGTGACATTTTTAAAATAAATGTCATGAGTCAAGGACATTACTCCCTGTTTTAGTCAGCTTTCTCACCACTGTGGGCAAAAGACTTGACAAGAACAATTTTAGAGGAGGACAAGTTATTCTGGGGCTGGGGGTTCAGAGGTCTCCTCTCAGTCTATAGATGGCCGGCTCCATCGCTGTGGGCCCAAGGTGAGGCAGAACTTGGCAGAAGAGAGTGGTGGAGGAACACAGTTCAGGACAGGACAGCCAGGAAGTAGAGAGTTAGCATTCCAGGTTCAAAGTCATATCCCAGAGGAGCCCAGGGTCCAACTTCCTCCTGTCACAACCCACCTGTTATGGTTACCACCCAGTTTACCCTATCAGAGGATTAACACATAGATTAGGTCAAGCTCTCCTAAGCCAATCATTTCACCTCTGGTATTATCTTACACATGAGATTTTGAGGGACCTTGTTTCTAACCATCACATTCCCCTCATCACCTGTGGCCTTAAGAACTCTTGATTTGTTGGAGTTATATTCTATTTTAACCATTTTATTATATTCTAATTTTATTGATTATAAATTTGCTCTTTAATTTACACTCTGATTTTTCCAGTTTTTGAGTCTATGTTAAAAACCATGGAATAGTGATATCTGGTTTATGCAATTCTGAAATCATCAAGTGATTAGCAAAAGAAAATTTAATAGTAGGAGACTTTTTGAGAATTCTATAATAGTTTCTGATCTCTACAAGATAAAACTGAAGAATCAAATTAAAGAGTACATTTAAAGAAAAATTACGTTAAGTATCCAAGGGAAGTTTTCACTTACATTTGTAAAATGGGCCACCTTGGATATTTCACATAAGGTTTCCTTAAGACAACAATATAATATGAAAGGAAGAAAAGGACTAAATGCAAATAGATCATCTATTTTTTTTTTTTTTTCCTCCTGGAAGAATTAAGTTCTCTAGTGGAATATAGCAAGTTCTGAATATCTGTCAGTTCAAGGGAGGAATTACCCCCTGGCTGTTAACAACCCTTTGGAGACCTGTCAAATAAATTCAAAGTAATTTTTATATTATGTCAGCTCAAGTTCCTTTGAAATTGGTATATTTTCTTCTTTGCTGCTTCTCATTTATTTTACAGGTTTTTAATGTAATTTTTTTCTTGGCAAACAATTTCCTTTTGCTCACATTGTAATGTTATATCCTAATGAAGCCAAAAGTATAGATGATCAGGTCAAATGGAGGAAATGGAAGCCAGTTTGGATCCTGGAAGTGGGAGACCACCCCTGGGAGACTGGAAGGTCAGTGTCTCCAGAGACCTTTGACCACCAAGGTTACTGGCCCCTCCCAAAAGACTGCAGGCAGGGAGCTGCAAATTAAAGCCCCTGGGCCCCTACCTGCCTGAATCACTCCATTTGGTCCTCCCCCTGCCCATCTGCTTCTCAGCTTTTTGCCATCTCACTGGCATCTCCTGGGCCTAGTCGCTTAGGAAGGAAGGAGAGAGATAAGGGGGAGAGCAGGAGAACAAAGGAAACTCTAATCTACAAAAGAGGGTGCTCTCGCTTCTTGGGATAGCAGAACACACCAGCCATGGCCCCCTTCTCCCTACAGGGAGAAGTCTGTGCTACTACCTTTAAATAAAACCTGCTTCTTATGCTGTCCTCAGCGTGCTTCTCTGGTGTTCTACTTCAACATTTGAAGCTTTCAATTTATTAATACAATTCTTCATATTTTTATTGATTTTTATTTGGAAAAAAACTTCAGAAAATCCCCTGCTGCTACTTGGAGTATCTTCTGTGACTCTGGGTTTCTTATCAGACATTTACATTCTATGTTCCGTTTAATCAATACATGCACATGCTTCATTCAGTAAATGCTGTGCAATTGGGAACATGCTGCTTGGTGTGCCAGGCCTGTGCTCAACTCTGAAGGATCAGCGGACACTGTCGGACAAAACCCCTGTCGTCAGGGAGAGTTTTAATGAGGGACAGAAACCAAAATGATGAGTTAACTATGTAATATATTAGATGATAAGAAGACCAAAAAAGAAGGAAGGGGGATATGAAGTGCTATGGGTGTGGTCAGAATGTGAGAGAAGGTGGCCTGGAAGACCATCGCTGGTCTCTCAGATCTGTCTCCTTACCTCCTGACTGCAGGGGGAGGGCAGGAGACCGCAGTCCCCTGGCCTCACAGGGCTCAGTGGGGCTGAGACTGTCCTGTCAGGGGAAATAGGTCCTCCCTCTGGAGGCCTCTTAATTGACCTGTGGTGGCCCGTTCCCCTGTCCCCTGGCTAGGCGTTAATCATGCATGTCATTTCAGCTTGGTTCCCTCCATTAGTTTACACAAAACTCTTATTTAGAAACTCTCTTCCTAACTGATTATAAGTCATGAGTTTTCTCTTGTGATGTTCCCTCCCTACCTTATTTTTTAAAATTTGAATTTTGAAATTACTTTTAATTTGCACTTAAATATTCATCCTCCTGGGATCTGGTTTTATATAAAAAAACACAACTCAAACAATGTAACTTTCTCAACAATATTAAAATAAAGGGGATAGAGTCTCTGAATGGGAAAGACTATCTTCAAAATCTAAAACTTGTGGACTAAATAAGAATTAATATTTGATCCCAGGAATCACACCCACCCACACAAAAGGATGAATATTTGCAAAATCATTAGAGGCAAATGACTTTCCTTTATTTTTATTTTTAAGATACTATTTATTCATCTCTTTTTCTCTTCCTAATTTTTTAATTAATTTTTATTTGTTCTAATTTGTTTTACATGACTGTAGAATGCATTTATACATTTGATAGATCATGCACAAATGGAGTGTAATCTCTTATTTTTCTGATTGTACATATTGTAGGATCACATGCGTCATGCAGTCATACATGTACATGTGGTGACAATGTCGGTTTGTTTCACTCCACTGTCCTTCCTGCCCCATACCCCTTCCCCTCCTTTCACTCCCCTCTACCTAAAGTTACTCTATTCTTCCCTAGCGCCCCCTGCCTATTATGAATTAGCATCTACATGTCAGTGAAAACATTCTGGTGGCAGATAAACCAAAGGACTTTCTTAAATCATGTAGAGGCCTCCTTAATGCTAATTTAAAAGAAATATGAGATAAACCAATAAACTAATATACTATAAAGTAGGTATCCATGAATGGAAAGTCTAGTAAGAGGGAAATATTTAGTTCGTCTAAATATGTGAAAAGATAATCAAACTCACATACTAAAACAGAATGCAAATTGAAACTACAGTGAGAGAGTGTTTGCTTTCATCAGCAGATTGGCACCATCAGAAGCCCTGGCGATACCCTTGGTGAGGGTGTGGAGTATCAGGCCTTCTCCATATTCTGAATGAGGACATCATCTGTGACAGACATTCTGAGGTGAGTGTCATAATGCCTTCCTGCAGATGATCAAGTCCTGGAGTAAAGCTACCGAGTGTGGATGCAGCCTGTGATCCTGCCACCCTAGAGCACACCTCAGAGCGGGCAGTAGGGTGCGTTCAATCCCGTTACATAAGGCGTAACTCCCCTTTGCTGAGAGACTGTTGCTTCTAGGTTTTGGTGATGCTAGTGGCCAGATCAGATTCCTGCCATGTAAAATCTGAGATTCACCTCTAGTTACTGAGGGTGACCTTTAGTCAACAGTCTGAAAAAATGAGGCACAAGATAACAATTTCTGCCAATACTCTGAGTGATTTTAGGAGATCCTTCTCCCAATAGCATGCAGGTGAGGTCCTAGCCTTAGCTGATTCCTAGAATGCAGTCTTGCAGAAAACTCAGATAAGCCACGTCTACACTCTTGTCCCACAGAAACCGTGAGAAAATAAATGCATACACATTGTTGTAAGTCTGTAAATTGGTGATATTTGGGCATGCAGCAACGGAAAGTCAATAAAGCCTCTATGTAAGAGAATCTGATGATATTTATAAAAATAAATATTTACAAAAACTTGATCTAGTAATTCTTATTTAAAGAATTTATCTTCCAGTTGTAGTATATATACATGCAAAGATTTGCATGCAAAAATTACTTATTATAGGAAGTTTCTGTGAAAGAAGCAGAAATGGAGAAAAATCCTCCATGCCCATTAATTTGTCAGTCACCTATATATGGAATCAGTTTAAATTTAAGGAGTATCATGAACAATAAGAATTACACATGTATTCAAAGCAATCTCTGAGGTAATTTTTTAGTGGAAAAATACATTACAGAGGGTTTGCAAAATATGCTAACATCTGTTAAAGGACAAAATGATGCACAGAACTAAATTTGCATACATGTAGATTATCTCCAGAGAAGAATTCATAGAACGGGTTAAATATATTGCCTTTTTGAGAGGGTGTGGAAGACAGGAGGGCCAGATTGAAAATCTATTTTTTATGTCATTTTGCTTCTTTTGAATTTTTATTTTGTGCATTTCATATAAATAAATTATTGTTTTTTAATTCTATGTACTTGAAATAGATTTCACAAATAATGAATGTTTCTTATTAAACTTCAAGAAACCACAGCTAGTATTTTCCAGAATGTATGACTATAGGGATAGTAAATTCTTTGATGGTTAATGCATTTGTGAAACTCTTGATGTTATTTCTCACTTTTTATGTACTTTTTACATTATTCATTTACTCAACAAATAAATATTTGAGGGCTTGCAAAACATTCTCCTGCATAACCACAGTTTTTAGGTTCTTCAAGGAATTCATATGTGAATAAGAAAAGTCTCTAGTCCCAGGACTTTATAATCTAGCATAGGAAATTAGGATGCCAACAAATAACTAAAGAAAGCAAGAGGTGGTCAGAAACGTACATGGAGCATGGTTTGTGGCTTTAACAGGAAGTTCTGTCTTCCCTATGATGTGTTCAGAAACCAGAAAGAGTGCCTTTAATCTGATGATGAAGTATAGACAAAAGGTGAACAATTTAGAAGGTCTTGTTTTAAAGGGGAGTTATGAACACTTAATGATAACAGTTAAGTGATAGCATGCTTCTTAGAGGCAGAGAGGTGATGTAAGCATACATTGCAGGAGAATGCTTTCACTATCCCCCCGGAAGAAGAGTTACCACCTATTTAATGTATTTCCTTTTCGAAAAGTTAGTGAAAAGTCAGTGGCTATAATCTTTCCGTAGTTATAAGAAACAAGTGTTTCAAAAAATTAGGATGGCATTTCAAACAGATAGAACAGGTGAGAGAAGCCAAGGATCTGCAGAAAACTGTTAGATCTTCCCAGGAAAAGACACTTGTGCTTTTGGTTAGAATACAAGAGTTCCTGCAGGCACGTAGGAAAAGGAGGGTTAAGGGAAAATAGATTTCTAGGAATGCCTTGTAAATCTCCTTGATATTAAGGATCTGTAATACAGGCAATAGAAGAATTCTAAGTAGCGAGTCGAGCAGTCGCTTTATGAATCTGGACTATTATTCTGACAGTGGTGGAGACTTAGAGTGATATCGATTTTGTTTGCTTGAATTCGGAGTTTTGTTATACAGTTAGAATTTTACCACAGTCACGCAGAAACTTGAAGGTAAAGCTAAGCAGAAAGTTGAAGTCTGATTTTTTTATTTGATGTGATCAGTGGAAAAAGGTGGGGAAAGAATATCTTATAGGTATTCAAATCTTTTTCTGTTAAGTAAATGAACAATGTAGCCAGTATATAAAAGAAAAAGGAAGGAAACCAGGAAATTCTATTTGTAAAATTTGCATTCAAGAGACAAAATGAGTCATCAAGGTCTCTGGGGAAATTTAAGGAAGAATCTGAAGTTTGATGGTTCTACAGAAAAGTGGAAAACTCACAAGGAAATACACATCATAAAGAATTAACATTTTATGGTAAAGGTATTTTTTTTCCAAAATTTATACATATGTGCACAGAAATTTTATTTCTGAAATAATACCACTTCTTTGTTATAAGACAAAATTTCCATAAATTCTACTATATGATTTGAATTTTAAACATGATCAATTTCCTATTGGGCTTAGGAAATATCTACCATTTGTAGATATTTAACCTCATTTAAAAAATTATTATTGTGGCACAAGTTTTACAATGTGTGCTGGCATTTCTCTTTAGGAATCTGTATTGGGATTTTTTTTTTTTTTAATTTGAACTCTAAGATACTACAGAGCCATTTTTCTAACTTGCAATTTGAAATACAAATATAATACAGTTTGCTTAAATATTTTATTAGTCACATTATGGGGAAAATGAAGTTAAGGAATATCAATTGTTAGCTAATTTTAGAGCTTCTTTTGATATAGTAGATAAAAAAGGAAAGAGCAAAAAATCACTCAGCAGTCTGGGTTAGCATTCAGAATAGATTATGGATGAACTTTCAATGAATTTAGTGTGCTCATTTGCATGTTAAGTTTTCCCAGCAGGAGATGGCCTCTTTCTGAACAAAAGATAACCTGTACTTCAACCTCTATTACCATTATCAACCTGTGCTATCACAGAGGCAATGCGTTTTGTTTTTTAGAGTAAAATGCCACTACATTCTATTTCCTTCTAGTTTTCCATCTAATCAGTTCTGAAAACTGTAGGTTCTTAATGGTGGGAAATAAATTCTGGTTGGCATTTATTTGGTAAGGAGAATACAGATAGTATTTATTATGATGGGTGTTGGAATACAGACCCAGTCTCAAGAATTTAGAGTGGGGCTGGGGTTGTGGCTCAGTGGTGGAGCACTTACGTGGGAAGCACTGGATTCGATCCTCAGCACCACATAAAAATAAATAAAATAGAGGTAATGAGTCCATCTACAAATAAAATTAAAAAAAAATAATTTACAGTGAATTTTGGTAGACAGGTATTTTTCAAATAACCCCTAACAATGGGGCTGGGAGAGTTAAAGTTGACCTGACTCAGTCAAGAACGCCAGGGAGCAATGGAGGAACACTGAGGTAAGACCAACCTTACCACTACCAGAATATCAACTGCGGAAATATTTTTAAAATAAGAATTTTTTATATACATGTTGGTGCCATAGAGAAAGAAAATTTGAAAGCAGAAGTGGGGTGGGGTATGAGATGGAAAAATCACCTCAGGTTCCTCTCAAGTACACTATTATTATTTTTATTTTTTATTATTTATTTTATGGACTGCATTTTGATTCATTGTACACAAATGGATACATCATTTCCTTTCTATGGTTGTACACAATGTAGATTCACACCATTCATGTAATCATACATGTACATAGGGTCATGATGTCTGTCTCAGTCCACCATCTTTCATACCTACTCCGTCTCATTTCCCTCTATGTAATCTAAAGTTCCTCCATTCTTCTCTCACCCCCAAACCCCCACCCCCATTATGTATCATCATCCATTTACCAGTGAAAACATTCGACCAGTGCACTGTTAAGCAAACTGTTCTGGAGATGGTGGAATAGAAATGTTCATGGGCCGATTAGATGCTAACATTGCATGTTCTATTCATCTTATCAGAACCCACCAAGCCAACAAAGGGAAGGACACTGGCCATGTTGACACCCTCAAGATGGAACGCAAGGGGAAGAAAGGACACACTACTTGAATCTTGTGTTATGTAAGATTTGAGCCTGGATCTCTGGCATGCCCCATTTCTCTCACTGACCTTGGGATTACAAAGAGCAGGGAGCTGAGCTGAGATATGGCACCCGGAGTTGAGCAATGCTGATTTGGTTGAGTACGCCTAGCACAGCGATTGCTCTCCACCGTGTCTGGGGACAGCTGTACGCTTCAGTTCCCTCTGAGTTTCTTGGTATCGTGTGAGGCTAAAATAATACCAAATCATGGGTAATTTTAGGGAAACCTGTTTTTCTGGAGGTGGTGTGATGAAGAATTTACAAACTGCTCTTTCCAAATTATTGAGTAATTTTTTTATTTCTCATATTTATAATTCTCCTTTTATTGGTCTAGTTGGAGCTCTTATATAAATTTTTTTTCTAAAAATGTGTTTTAAAATTTCTCCATTGTCTATTTTATACATCCTTATTCATTATTATTCTTTGCTCAATTTGTTTTGATTTTAATTTCATAGCCTTTCTTATCTCCTTAGGATGGAAATTTAGGTCATTTATTTTAGATCTTCTAATCTATCGTAAGCATCTAGAAGATCAACATCCTAGAAAACACAGTCTTAGCTGAATTCAGCCACTTTCAATATGCTCTAGTTGCTCTCTATTTCAGTTCATAAACGTTTTTAGTTTCCTTTGTTATATGGTAGATTATTTAGAAGTATATTCTTTCACATTTTATGGATTAATTTTGCAGCACCATTTTGAAGACTTTTCTGCTTTTGTTACAATAGGTCTCATGAATTTTCTAGTAACATTGGCCAGCGGGATTTGTGCTTCCAGCAACTTCAGAATACCTTTTGACAACGTAGGTATTAAAGTAGTCACTCCAACCTTCTTATAATTGCACAACATGCTTTTAATATCCATTTCTTTTAGCCTTTTATCCATTTCTTTTATATTTAAAATGCATTTCATGTAGTCAATGTGTAGTTGGCTATTACATTTTCATCCATTCTGACTATATCTGCTTTCTAGACCATTAACACTAAGTGTATTATTGGTATGCTTTAACATTTTATTATTTATTTTCCCTTTGTCCCCCTTTTTTAAAAATTTTAAATACTTTAGTGTGTTTCCTCCTTTCTTACCTCTTAAAATTTGAGCAATCCATTTTAATTTTTAATTTTTTCACTAGATATGTATTCTACATTTTTGTATTTCTTTAATTCTTGCTCTTATGATGAAAGTATATATTTCTAACATTGTTTATTATTTTCCTAGAGTTAATATCTTCTCACAATATATACATTTTAAGAGCTTTACAAAGTAATTTTGGCAAACTTTTCCTTTTTTATTTACTTTTAGATATAGTTGATAAATATACTATAAACCTCACAATACAATGCTATGCTTTTTCTTTAAATCATAGTGTGGAGAAATTATGGTAAAATATAGCCTTTTGCCTTTATACCTTACTTACTCGGCCCAGTTGTCTCTGTTTCTGCTGAAGTTCCTGGCTTCCTTCTGGTGTCATCTTCCTTTGATGTGATTAATTTCCTTTAGTCACATTAAGGTCAAACCTGCAGGTGACAAACTTGCTTAGTTTTGCTTTATATGTAAAAGTCTTATCTGCATTTTTGAAAAACCTTATGCTGGCTAGTCAATATGACTCAACATTTTTTATATTTTTTCTTTCAGTGATTGAAGTTATTATCACTCTGATTTCTGGTCTTCAAAATATCTTTGAAGAAACTAGCTGTCATTCAAATTGCCCTTATAAAAACTGGAAACATAATAGGGCTTTAGTTAAGAATAACATGAGATTCAGAACTTACATTAAATGCATAATTTATTTGTCTTATACTATTTTTAATTTACTATCTTCAGTTAAATTACTTTATTTTTTTTTAATCTTTAGTTCTAAATGCATTACAAAGTCCATATCTTCAAGTTCAGATGCACAATTAGTACCTGCATGAATCCTGTCCTCAGGACCTCGGTGCTGATACCAGCTGCAGGATTTGAGTAATTCTTTAGAGCAGCATCAGATCTGATAGTTATTATTGATCAAATGTGCACTCTTTTGAAATTTATCCTTCTTAGACTTTGTAATATTTTTCATACAGTATCGTAGTTGTAAAATTATTATATTTTTACTTTTAGATGTGGAAAGTGGATTTAATTAAACAAGTTGAGATAGATCTAGGCAAAGATAAATCAATGAATGGGAAGTGATTCTCTGGATTTTCAGCAACAAATTAAACACTCTAAAAGTTATTTAAGTTGTGGAGTAAAATGGGAATTCTACAACATAGGGAAGACTGGAAGGAAAAAGACGCGAGTAGCTAATTTTTGTGTCCTTGGGAGAGCAAAAGTAAAAGTAAAAAATAACGGTATTTCATAGTTGGCGCTAGTTGTCTATCAGTTGCTGCAAGAGAGAAGTTAAGAATCATAGTAAAAATACTGATATGTTGTGAAATGGTTTTCAACAGAAAGAAATGATTTTCAACAAAGGTACAAAGAACACACTGGAGAAAGGACAGTTTCTTCAATAAATGGTGTTGCAAAAGTTGTGTATCCACATGCAGGAGAATAAAACTAGACCTGTTTCTCTCACCATTTACAAAAAAAATCAAGCCAGAACGAATTAAAAATTTAAATGTAACACCAAAAACAATGAAACCCCCAGTAGAAAGAAAAATAAAGAAATGTTTTGGGACCTAAGAATGAGTCCATTGTTTTTTTGCCTGGTGTTTTGTTTTATTTGAACCTGAATCCTAGGAAATAAAAACAAACAGACAACTGGGTTTATACCCATCTAAAAAGCTCTACACAGGAAGAAAACTATAATCAGAATGAAGAGACAACATACAGAAGGGGAGGAAATATTTGCAAACTATACCTCGGACAAGGAGTTGATAACTAGAATAGATAAGGAACTCCAAAATTTTCTTAAAAATCTCAAATAACCAAAATAAAAAGTGGGCAGTAAATGTAAAAAGACATTTCTCAAAAGAAGATCCACAAATGGCCAATGGGTGTGTGAAAAATGCTCAACCTTTTTCTAATTTTTTTCTCTAGCCTTCAGAGAAATGAAATTCAAATCTCAATGAGACATCACCTCTCTTTAATAAGAATGATTCTTATGAAACAGAGAAAAGATAACAAAGGCTGATGAGAATCTGGAGGTAAAGGAACCCTTGCAAGCTTTTGGTAGGAAAGCAAGTTAGTAAAGCCTTCACACAAAATAGTGTGGAGGTTTCTAAAAAAGTTAAAAATAGAATTACCATAGGATTCAGCAGTCTCTGTTGGGTATATATCCAAAGAAAATAAAATGAGTATGTCAAAGAGACACCTGTATTTTCTTTTTAAATTTGTTCTAATTAGTTATACATGATAGTAGAGTGTACTCTGATACGTCATAAATAAATAGAGTATACTTTCTCATTTTTTGGGTTATACATGATGTAGAATCACACCAGTTGTGTAGTCAAATATGTACATAGGGTAATAATGTCTGATTCATTCTACTCACCTTCTTACCCCAATTCCCCTTCCCTCCCTTGACTCCCCTCTACCTAATCTAAAGTAAATCTCCCTATCCTCCCTATCCCCCCTGCCCTCTTGTGAGTTAGCATCTGTATATCATAGAAAATATTTGGCCTTTGGTGTTTTGAGGTTGGCTTATTTCACCTGATATTTGGAGGTTGGCTTATTTCGCATGATATTCTCCAGCTCCATCCATTTACCAGTAAATGCCATCATTTCATTCTTCTTTTAAGGCTGAGTAATATTCCACTGTGTATATATACCATATGTTCTTTATCAATTCATCTGAGACATCTGTATTCTAAAGTTTCATTGCAGCACTATTCACAATAACCAAGAAATAGAAACAAAGCATCCATCAACTGATAAATGGATAAAGAAAATGTGGTGTGTTTCCATAATGGAATATTATTGAGTCATAAAAGGAGTAATCTCCTGTTATTTGTGACAAGGTAGATGAAACAGGAGTTCAACATGTTAAGTGAAGTGTGTCAGGCATAGAAAGGTGAGTACTGCATGATCTTACTTACATGTTGAATCTAGAAAGGGTGACCTCAGACAATTTCAGAATAGAAGGATGGTTATCAGAAACCAGGGAGAGTGGGGAGGGGAGACCGTGGGGATAGGTTGACCCATGGTTCTAAGCTGCGTTTGTGAAGAACTGCGTAAGTTAGCTTAAACTGCTGTGGCAAAACACCTGAGAGTATCTACTTAAAGGAAGGAAAATTTATTTTGGCTCACCACTTCAGAGGTTTCAGTCCATGATCGTTTGATTTCATTGTTTCTGGGCCTACAATGGGGCAGTACACCTTGGTGTGGAAGGGCATGGTGGAGAAAAGCTGCTCACTTCCTCATGGCTGCCAGAGGCTGTGGAGAGAAAGAGAGAGAAAGAGAGAGAGAGAGAGAGAGAGAGAGAGAGAGAGAGAGAGAGAGAGAGAGAGAGAGAGAGAGAGAGAGAGAGGTGGAGGGGGAGAGGTGGGAATGGGCCTTTCGAGGGAATGCCCTAACAGCCCGCTTCCTCCAACTAGGCCGCGCCTCCTCAGGCTCTTACCGCCCCCTGGAGCCGGAAGAAGTGTGACTCCTTCAGTGGAGTAAGCCCTGCGGAGGTCGGGCCTCTGCACAAAATCACTCCCAGAGCTCTAAACACTGCAGCGAGCACCACACCTTCAGCACACACGCTCTGGGGACAGATTCCAGCTCCAAACCATAACCACAGAAAGAAGTCATGGTGTGATACTGCGCAGAAAGTGACTGCGCACTGTGTATCTCAGAAAGGTAGAGAAGAGATTTTTAATGGTTTTGCCGTAAAGAGGTGGGTAATGTTTGAGTAGAGAGGTCGGGTTCACCTGATTATAACACATCTACAGTTATTGACACACTGCACGGTAGCCACTTAATATGCACAACTTTTGTGTTTCAATGTATCAGCTAAACATCAATTTTAAAATTGTATGTTTTTGAATATACGTGTCTCAAAAGACAGTCTAACAATGCACATAGGTATATTGCATAGGTGTAAATAAATAGCTATGTTTGTAGCAGCTCAATTCACAATAGCTAGATTGTGGAATCAATGTAGATGCCGTTTAACAGATGAATGGATAAAGAAACTATGGTATATATGCACAATGGAATATTATTCAGTCATGAAGAATAATAATATTATGGCATTTGCAGATAAATGAATGGAATTGGAGAATATCATGCCAAGTGAAATAAGCCAATCCCAAAAAACCAAAGGCCAAATGTTTTCCCTTATAAGTGGATGATGATATATAATGGGGGTTGGAGGTGCGGGGTTGAAAGAAGAATGGAGGAAATTTAGATTATGTAGAGGGAAATGGGAGGGAGGAGGGAGGGTATGAAAAATGGTGGAATGAGACAGACATTACCCTATGTACATGTATGATTACATGAGTAGTATGAATCTACATCATGCACAACCAGAGAAACAAAAATTTGTACCCCATTTGTGTACAATGAATCAAAATGCAGTCTGTATAAATAAAAAATAATTTAAAAAATAGTTATGCTTCAGTGGATTTCTCTGTTTCTTGAAGTCTTTAAATGTCAAAAGAGAAGTTACTCTTTTTTATTTATGTTTAGTGATAAATAGAAAATTATTTCAAATCCCACAAGATGTTTCAGCTTTAACTGTTGAGATAATCAGAAAAATCTAGATAAGAAAAGCCTATGGAAAAAATATTTGTATGTATTCTAGTGAATTCATTCATTTTTACTTAAATTTATGCAATGTTTCTCTCATATTTTCTTTACATGGCCCAGGAAAAGTACTAATTAAACAGTTATAGGTTTACTTAATGAATTTCTTTGTTAAAGATAACAAGGCTGGACACGGTGTCACATGCCTATAATCCCAAGGAATTGGGAGAGGTAGGAGAATCACAAGTTTGAGGTCAGCCTTAGCAACTTTGAAAATCTGTCTTAAAATAAAAAATTATGTACAATGAATCAAAAAAAAATAAGAAGAAAAGGAAAAGATAGAATGAGTCATATATAAGAGGTTAAAACAAAAGTTCTGGGGGTGAATCTCAGCGGTAGAGCATCCGTGGGTTCAATCCCCAGTATCACAAAAATAAAAAAGAGTAGATATGAAGATTGTAAAAATGGTTTTCAAAGGTGTGGAGGAAGTGTTCGAGAACCTTTTGCTTGTAGATCTCTGTTAGAATTTTAACTCTAAATGAAATCATCATTTATCTGAGAACTGTCTTTTACTGGGCAAAATTTGTTCTTTTTCTATTGAAAGCAATGAATAATTAATATGTACACGTTCCATTGAATGCCAATCATACATATTTGAAGGTACAATTAAAAGTGTCCAGTGCAGGCTAATTCTCCGGCATTTCCTCTTCCTCTGTCCATAATGCAGTCACTAGGGAAAACACACGGACAACACAAGAAAGTAGAGAATTGCTCTCGCTTTCCTCCATGAGATCAAAATATTCATGACATTTTCAAAGAGCTGTTTTCTCTACTTTACTATAAAATTCCAATTGTGCAAACCATATATTTCTCATTGTTACGGAGTCATGTTTATTTTCTGAAGCTTTTTGTGTGGATACTTCTGTTCAGCAAAGGGAAAAGAATCTTCTGCCCACTTCATATTTATACCGTACAAAATAATACAGTTCAGAGCATATAATGAATGTAGATGATGAACATAATTTAGTCATTCTAATAACTATAAAATAGTAGTTTTCACTCTGAGCAGGACACTGTATGTATGATGCTGAATAAAAAACAGATTATCAATAAGTGGATGATGACACATAATGGGGGGTGGGAGGGGTTAGGGTTAGGGTTAGGAATAGGGTTAGGGAGGGGGGCAAGAATGGAGGGGGGAAGGACTGTATGGAGGGAAGGGAGGGGTGGGAGGGGTGGGAGGGGTGGGGGGAAGGGAAAAAATAACAGAATGAATCAAACATTACCCTATGTAAATTTATGATTACACAAATGGTATGCCTTTACGCCATGTACAAACAGAGAAACAACATGGATCCCATTTGTTTACAATAAAAAAAAAAAAAACAGATTATCAGATACCTTAAATTAAAATCACATCCCTGAAGATTATCCTCTGTGGGACAAGTACTGCATTTCTTTCTCTAATAGTTTTGCTGTTGACCCTGAAATCATATGGCTAGATGACTGGAATAGTCTCCTATGATTAAAAGGAATACAAAACTTGCTATGAAAAAATCTGTTGTTTATTTAAAGTTTCAGCTGAAGCTCGACTTATAACATCCTACAAAATCTATTTTTGAACTATTGCAAATGAAAGAAAAAAATACAGACTATACCTATCTCACCTACACAAAATGTGCCATTTCAATCTCATGGGAAAGAATATGCTTGTTAGAGACAGAAAATTACTGAAACCCCTATATCTAGCTTTATGTAAATTTAAGTGTATTTTACTGTATTTTAACTATAGTAAAGTTTTAATTGTTAAAATAATTAGAAAAATCTGCAAGAGACTAGCCTATGGATAAACTACTTGTATTTATTCTAGTTAATAGAAAACACATTTGCCATGTTAGTAAGTAATTATTTTATCATGAACACTAGATGTTATAAGTGGTACCAAATTTTCAAATATGAATATATATAGCTCATCTTACCTTTCCCCATTCTTGGTTGTACTTTCATAATAAAAAAATACATAAAAAAACCAGATACATTTCACTTCATAAAAACAGACTTTAGGTCAGACATAAAAATATGGCATGCAGATGGAAAACTGAAAGTATGAGATCGTGCACATTTATATGTAAAAGTACAGGTGGAATAAAAATCAGATAAGTATCTCCAAATGAGCAGTGAACAGCTAAGGGTGTCCCACTGGTTAGATTTTAGAGACTTGCTTCACCCTCATGCGGCATTGTCTTCGTTGCCACTGTTCACGACAACATGATTAATGTATGGGTGAAAATGTATTTATTTTAATTATTGGCCTATTGTGAGGAATCGGCTTATACAGTGTGGCAAGCTGAGAAAGTCTGAAGTCAGCAAGCTGGGGATCGAGGGAGGCCGATGGTGTGATTCCGGCCTCAGACCAAAGGCCTAAGAACCAGGGAACCCGTTGGTGTAAACACAGCTCAAGGGCATAAGACTGGTTCCCACTTAACAGGCAGCAAGACTGGGGTCAACACTTCCTTCCCCTTCTATTTTTTTCTGTCCAGGTCCTCTAAGGATTGAAGGAGGCACCCACATCTTAGGGAGGACAATCTCCCTGAGTCCCACTCAGTCATTTATCTCATTCAGAAGAAGCTACACAGACCCTCGGAGTCTGCTTGGACTGGAAGTCCCATGCCCCACTCATCTCCACCCGTGAATTGCCACTGCGCCCCTTCTCTCTTCAGTTCAAGAGCCGTCAGAATAATTTTGGGGTTCCTTCATTCCTAAAAATAACTTTGTCCACTTAAGTTTCTGCCCAATTTCACTGTAGCAGATGGATTTTCCTTACAAGTCTCTCAAAAACACCGACTCAGCACTTACCTCATGTTATTTTTTAACAGAGGGCACTAGGAATCATCTCGCACTTTATGAAATATCTGGTCATTACTGGTCTCTCCGCATTGAAATCTGAGCTCCCAGGAGTGAGGCTTCTGCTTCTGTTCCCTGCGTGCACTCTCAGGACACGGTCAGGGAATCAGTAAATACGTGTTGAATGACTATACACATCCGTGGTTGAATGGAGGGTGCCCTTCTTCTCACCCAGGACTTAAGCTTCCTTGTACTGAGGAACATACATAATTCAGCTTTCACAGTGAACAATGCAGGGAGCCGTCCATGACTCGTAGGAGAACCGGGTGAAGTTTGAGCCATTAACCAGCATGCCTGGCCTCAGGAACTCACAGTCGGAGGGCCACTGTTCTAGAATGCCTGAGTCCCATGGTATCCTGCATTAGCTCACCTCCCAGGTACAGGCACCAGAGATGGGAGTGACCCCCTAGCATCAAATGGCCTGCTTACCCCCACTCTTATCTTGTTTTTCTCAAAAAAGCTTCTATGGGTCCTTTTTGATCTGTACCTCTATAAATACAGCAAGGGTTGGCTCCTTCCTTTGTTAGAACCAGACCCTTCTGGAGGGCCCAACTGGTCATGCCTCTGCTCTTAAGATGTTTTTGCCTTCTGTCTTTATTTCTGATATATACATTTCATAGCTTTTATTTTGTAGCTAGCCCGTCCCTCCGACAGGACGTGCTCACACCCCCACAGGGAACCTGAGTCAGTGAACAACTCATTCTCCTGGTGGTGGTGTTTCAGAGTTAAGTGTTTCCTTTTCCTGTGCTGAGAGATCCTCAAGATTCTATGTGTTACTCAATACAGTCTCTTCAAGCAGCTCAGGCTCACCTACCTGCCCTGCCCTACACCCTTGCAGGTAGCTCAGAGGGCCTCTCCTGCAGGCTTGGAATTTCGCCAGTGTCTCCTATGCAGTTTCCAGCATATTCTGCTCCTGTGTCCAATTTTGTAGTGTTCTTTAAGGTTCTAGGTTTATGCTTTCTCCGCTGAAATAAATACACATAATTTGTTCCATAATTCAGTGTAGTGCTTTGGAGCCTAAAAGTATTTTTGATATTGATATTTTGGGTTAAAAAGAACATGCTACATTAACTAGGAATGACTTGTTATTCCGAGTGAAGATTCATTCACCTTTCAGGTTTCTTTTAGGAAATGATGCCTATATTTCTAACCCTAAAAGAAAATAGTATCTGTTTTTACTGCTTTCCTCAGAGGAAACCTGTTGCTTAACTTGGTGGATCCACCATAAATCCTCTAAAATGTCCCATGGATCATCATCTCCAATATTGTCTGCCAGTATCCATCTCCTGAGATATTCAAATGTAGTCCTTTCCTAATTGAATTTTATCCACACTGCTTAAGCCCTTTATACATGGATGCATCTTTTAACAATCAGAGATAACAAAATAATAACTAAATATATAGGTATACTTAATAAATCATAGGCTTTATGTTTTCAGTATTTTAGAAATGTTATTTACATTTACTAAAAGATATGTGCAATAATAATCTTATTGATGAGATAATGAGGGGTAGAGGAATTAGTTAATTTTAAAGGGTAAGCAGTCCTTGAGTGGTTAATTGAATCTAATTGCTCTTCTCCACTATGCTAATGAAATATTCCCCACCCTGCTCAGAAAGTTCATTCAATCAACACAAATTGGAATGTCTCAGCTTTACCGCGCTCTCATCCTAATGAGACGTCCCCAGAACTGGAAGAGATGACGTATGCACACTGGCAAACCAGGTGTGACTGCGAAGGAGAATTGATGCTGACATTCTGTTGGCTTCTCCACTGGAAAGGAAGAAAGAAAGAAATCAGTAACTTTGGGAACATCTGTCCAAGGTTGCTTTGTTCCTTTTGGGGGTTTTAGGGAGATCAAAACAAATCCAACTGGGTTTCTTGTCAGTGCCGGTCTCAGTCATCTAAAGTAGTTCCAAATGAATGCATCCTATCATTCCAGCTCAATTGGAAAGTTATAAAAAACACTAGGTAAACCTAAAGAACAGGAAAACTTGAAATTGAGAAAAGTTGAAATTGAGCTAGCGAGAAAAGGAAAAGCATTCATTCTAGACATTTGCCATCCGGGAGCAGATTTTCAGTAAATTTTTTTTTTTTTCTTGTCTTGGCAAAACACTGGTTGCATCCCAAGAAGAAAGACTGCTAAACTAGTGCCTTGTGATGAGACGAGGAAACCGCATCAACAAACAGTTGCATGTGTTTTCTTCCTCAGACACTCACTTTGGGCTTCAGGAACTAAAACTAAATCATTTACAAAGTCAACAATGGGGCATTCTTCACAGGAAAAATAACATAAAATAAAAACTAGAAGGTCCCCAAATAAGGAGTAATTCTGAAAATGTTAGGCCAGCTGTTAGATTAAAATGAAAGAAATGAGCCTATTTTCAAAATGCTTTACCTAACCTGCAGACTGATAAACACTCACCCCAATGACTCTAAAAGTAATTGTTTGAGAGATTGAATAACTGACTTCTTTACAAACCTAACATTAACAAATGTATCTCATTAATGAAACTGAATATAAAATCAACCTTCTTAGTATTTATGCTATCTTTAGAATATTTTACATGAATAGGTTTAAACCTGACGGACTTTTTGCCTTATTTGATTTGTAATTAAAGCGCTGGCTCATAAATAATATAAACTAAAAAACTACTTTTAAAACTTATTCTTATGTTTGTTGCTGTTGTTTTTAATTGTAGATACTGAGAATGAAAATAATTTTAAGAAGTGACACCTAAACTCAAAATACTTGAATTGCAGTGCAAAACAAGATAAAAAAACATAGTGTAAAATAAACTGCTATAGATATATGTAATATAATTCCTGATAATGTTATAAATGAAGCGAATAAATAACATGTTAGTACCCCATGTGCATGTATGACTACATGACCAGTGTGATTCTACATCATACACACCCAGAAGATTGAGAAGTTATACTCCACTTATGTATGATGTGTCAAAGTACATTCTACTGTCATGTATAACTCATTAGAACAGATTGTAAAATTGGGAAACAACAAATGAAGTATATTTATTCTTGATTTCAAATTACTTTATGAAGCTATAGTAGATGGTTCTGTCATTAAAACAAACATACATGAGAGAAAACATCCGAACCTTTACTGTCTGAGCCTGCCTTATTTCACTTGGCATGATGTTCTCCTATTCCATCTGTTTACCAGAAAATGACATGATTTTGTTCTTATTTATGGCTTAATCAAACTCCATATGTACGTAGACCATATTCTCTTTTACCCATTCATCTCCTGACCACCATCCGGGATGGTCCATAGCTTGGCTGTTGTGGCTTGCACTGTTATAAACACTGAAATGCCTGTGTCACTACAGTGTGCCGATTTCAGTTCCTTTGGATGAACACGGAGGGGTGGGACAGCTGGCCACATGGCAGTTCCACTTGTCATCTTTTGAGAAATCTCCATACTCTTTTCCAAAGTGGTTGTAGAAATTTGCAGTCCTAACAACAATGTATGAGCGCATCTTTACCCCACATCCTCTCTGCCATTTATTGTTATTTGTATTATTTGTGATTACCATTCTAACTGGGAATCAGCCAGACTTGGACCAGGTGTTGATGCTTTCTCTCATACGTAGCAGTTAGACAGAAACAAGGAACTACAAATCTAATGAAAATAGATGAGAGAACAGCATAATAGAGGATAGGGATGAAGGGGGAGGGAAGAGAGATGGGAGAGGAGAAGAGTTGTGCAATGAAAGTGACCAACTGATCAACATATACGTGTTTGAATACATCACAATACATGTAAGACTATAAAGCATCAATTAAAAACAATGACTACATAGAAGGAAAACCAATGGAGTAGAGGAAGGGGGTTAAGGTAGGGAGGAGGAGCAGGAAAGGGGAGTACTGGGCATTGAGATGGAACACATTATGTTACATGCATTTAGGGATATGTCAAAAGAACCTCACTATTAGGCATAACCAAAAAGCTCTAATAAAAACATAAAAAAACCCCACAGGGTTCTACACAACACAATAGGAAGCCTAGAAATAAATCCATACATATGAAGTCAATTAATTATTGACTGGAGTCTGAGAATAGATAATGGAGGAAAGATAGACCCTTCAACAAATGTTGTTAGAGAAAACAGGAATCCACATGTATAAGAGTGAAATCAAATCCTTATAGTATACACAAAAAAATAAGCTCAAAGTGCATCAAAGATGCATGAACTCAAACCATAAAACTCCCAGAGGTAAACAGGGAGAAAACTCATAGACACTGGACTTGGCACTGAGTTTTCAGATACGACCCTAATGCACAGGCAGCAATGAAAATACACGGGACTACATCAAACTAAAAAGTTCAGTTCAACAAAGGAAATAATCAACATCATGATAAGGTCCCTGATGTATTGGCAGAAAATATTTGCATACCATATACGAGACAATGGGTCAATTTCCAAAACATATTAAGAGCAAAAGTAGCTGGGGTGAGGTGCGTGCCTATAATCCCAACCACTTGGGAGACTGAAGCAGGAAGATCACAAATTTAATCATGCGAGTAATGAAAACCAAAACCACAATGAGCTACCACATCACACCTGTTAGAATGCCTGTAACAGAAAAGATGAAAGGTACTCAGTGTTAACTGGGATGTGTAGAAAAGGAGCTGATGAACAGCTGGAATGCAGATCGGTACAGTGGTTATGCAGAGTATTGGAGCATCCTTAAAACCCTCAAACTGGAATCGCCATGAGGGCCACACCCCACTTGTGGGTATGCACCTAACCCAGTGACTTCAGTTTCTTGAAGAGATACCTGCACTCACGCATACATTGCTTCATTATCCCGATAGCCAAGATAGATATTGAAACAGCCTCAGTGTCTGTCTGCAGATGAATGACTGAAGGAATTTTTGTAATATGTATGCGTACATATGTGTCTGAGTGTATGTGTGTGTGTGTTATAGTCATGCCATTTTCAACGACATGGATGAACCTGGAGGACATTGTGTTCAGTGAGATAAACCAGACAGGGAAAGAAAAATATTGCATGATCTCACTTAATATGGAATCTAAAAAAGTCAAATTCATAGAAGTGAGAGTAGTGTGGTGGTAACCAAAGGGTGGGGAGAGGGACCATGAGGATATTTTGTTCAGTGTGCAATGTTTGAGTTATATTGCTTGAATAAGTTCTAGAAATTCAACGTCCAGTTTGGTGAGTATAGTTAGTAATACTGTGTTGTATATCTGAAATGTACTAAGAGTAAACCTTAAGGGTTCTCACCATATGCCTAAGGAAAAGAAAAAGGAAAAGGTACCTAAGAAAGGAGATGGGTGTTTTAATTAACTTGAATGTAGTATCATTTCCAAACATATAGGTATATAAAAATATCACATTCTACACCTTACATATATGCCCTTGTTATTACAAATAAAAATTTAAAAAGAAACTGTTTGATTTATAGTTAATTTGTGATCTCATTAAAAATGAATTCTTAGGTCACGCTTATGGTCTGGAAAAAGGGACCATATTTTGGGTTAGGTCTTGATATGGAGGTTATTCTATTATATATAACTGCAGTAAGTATGAATTATTGCACTTGATATCCACAGATCTAATCTTGAAAATAGCACATCTGAAAAGAATACAGAGCATAAGTATTGTGTGGGCCAACAGGATATCATTAACATGACTCTAACAGACATTCACTGTTAATGATGAAGGTGAAAGTGGATGGAGAACCCCAGTGTCACACAGATTTGGGTTAAATGATCGCATCACGCAATCTGCACTATTAGGTGTATGTTGTATAGGAATGCTCTCTTCATGTAATCATCAGAAAAATCTTCATATCACAGTAACATAATGAAATGATAATAAAGGTAGCTGCTAAATAGTGGAAAACATCAGATAGTAACAGAAAGCAATATGAAAAGCAATATAAGGGTCCATTCTGGAGAGGAGAGACCAAGCATCTGCAGGTTCTATGGGGGAAGACTGAAGTACCCACAGCACAACATGGTGGATTGTGAATATGAGACTCGCATGTATCTTTCCTGTCACTCACGTAGCAATTGAACCTGGCCATAGAAAACACTAAATTATGATTGAATTGGTTTCAGCTCTTGATCTGCTCATTCAGCATGAGTCTTAAAATTGTTTCAAACATTTCTGAAGATTTACATAAATTTCAGTTCCACCAGGAGGCAGTAAAAACACTGGATAAATAAACATCAATTTAAAAAAAAAGTATAGTTTGTTTTAAAGAAATACTATGCAACTATTAATAGTGATGTGGTAGAATATTTTTATTTATTAATGGTAGTACCTGGATACTGAGCACAAGGTATTATTATATAAACATTATGATAGAGAGTGCGAAGTATGGTTAGTTTTGATTCATTGTGCATTCTATATTACATAAAAAGTCAGAAAATACATGCTGAAAAAACATAGTAGCACTAAATTCTGAATGAGAGGATCACAAGTTCCTTTTGCTTTATTTTTGGTTACACGCATTGCATAAGGGTTTTTACAACAGGCATATATCACATAGGTTCAAAGAACAAACAACAGAAGTGTCCATTCTCTTGTTTCAGTTTTTCATCTGCTGATCTAGTGTCTTCGAAATGAGGGCTCTACCATCACTTCAACCACAAAGTTCCATTAGTGTCAGCAGCCAAGCAAGTCCTAATGCAGCTATTTCAAACTAATGCATGGGAATGGCAGCCTTTCCCCCCGATCTTTTTCTTCAATTATACTCCTCAAGCAGTAGCTCACAGCCCATTCCATTCCACATCCTCACAGGCAAGCACATAAACCAATTCCTGATGCTAAGTGAGATTTAGGAGTCACCAATCAGGAAAGATACTGAGGAATGGCAGCAATTAGCCAACCCTTTCCCAGGTTTGCCTTGGAGTGCCACCTTCACATAGAAAAGACCATGCTGGGCAGCAAAGAAGGGGTGTCCTGGGATTGCTATGCAGGCCCTGGTCGTGCAGGAGAAATCCAGCATTTACAGTTTTTTTTGGTTTTTTGTTTTTCTTTTTTTGGTAGTTGTAGATGAATAGCATGCCTTTACATATTAATTTTTTTGTGTGGTGCTAAGGATTGAACCCAGTGCCTCACATTTGCTAGGCAAGTGCTCTGCCACTGAGCTACAGCCCCAGCCAGAAATCCAGCATTTTAATCAATACTAAAGACGATGAAATACTTAGAGAAGTATTTCATTTCTCTTATGGGAAAGCAAGTGAAATTAAGAAGGCAAACTTCAGTGGAATAAGAGTGAGATTCCCTGTAGGGTTAGAACTAATGTAAATACAGATCAAATGCATTTATTTTATTCTTTTTAAAAATTAGATTCATATAGTCTTTAGCCTTCATGGACTGAACTTTTTTTTTTTTTTATTTGAGGGTGAAACTCCATAATTTGGAAGGAAACACTTATTTTTACAAGAAAAACTGATCTTTTGCATTTTCATGGTGACACAGTATAATGTTTTCTTCTGAGAAACAGTAAGTCATTGTTTTTATGAGACATATGAATATTTTTAACTGGTACATCAGGAATCTGTTTCTGAGAAGATGAACCTTGTCATTGTTTTTGTCAATTTGATGCTTATATAAATCTTTGCTTTCTTGAATTTATTTTCATGGAGGAATACATTGAAAAATTCCCCCCATTCTGTGTGGGTGGCATTTGAAGCATTTTGGGGATTAATCAGAGATTTAGTGAAGGTGGTGGAGAGGGTTCCCATACCAGGGGAGAGATGAGGAGACCAGCAACTAAAGCAGACATATGGTCTTCTGGCTTGTCCTATCTATCCAAGGATTCAGTTATATTCCGGTTGGTGGGTGTTGCTCAGTCTCATCAAAGTGTCACATGCAACCCCTCCATGTGAGATTCATGTATTCTTTATTTAGCTTTGACTTCACATTCACTTCATTATATGTCATATATACTAACTAATGAACCCACTCAGAGAACACAACAGTGGAAGTCCCTCTTGGTTTCCTTAAAAAAATTTGATTTAGGTCTCTGGCACACATCTCACTTAATCGTTGTTTCCATTCATGAAATTATGAATAAATGCACTTTGATGAAACTAATTCATGTGTAATTTTGCAGAGTAAGCTCAAGGAAGAACTGAAATTGCAGTTCAGATCACTCTGATTTTGATCCTGTTGATTTCACTCTCTCAAAATGAGTCTTGTGAATTTTACACCAGATTAAAACTTTTCATCTGCATAACATTCTTGGAGTATAAAGCATTTCAAAGACAGCAGTGGAATCTCAGTAAAAAGTAGAAAGAAAGCAGATTTTACATCATTAATAGAAATCCAGAATACCTTTTCCTCGTATTTATGTTTTCTCCATTTTCATGTCATCTACAGACTATTCTTTTATTCATGTGATAATGAATAGCAACGACCTTAACCCCTAACAAAATAAAATTGTATAAACCTATGCACACACATTTTATCTCTATGAATTTGATGACCTAGGTCTGTATCACCACCTAATGAACTGGAAATAATGAGACATAGCAAAAAACAGGAAATTATTAAAAAATAAAAATTTGGGTTTATGAATCTTCAATTTGCCAAGACTCAGCAGGATGACTTGTCTACACTCGGTACACATCATCCATGGGGGTGCTTCCAGCAGAAATGGGAGAACCGATTCAAGATTGCTGGCAATTCATTGTTGAACTGGGACAATCAGGTGGGTCATGGCTGGTGGCTGGGGTTTCAGTTCCTTCCTATACAGGAAAATCCGGGGAACTTTATGACTTCCTTAAAGCCTAGTGACTTTGTTTCATGTGCGAACATCTGAAGAAACCCGGGAAGAAGCCATTTCAATCCTTATGACCATTCTCAGATATCGCAGAGTGTCATTTCTGTTGACTTACCCTGTTGTTACAAAGCTGCGCCGATTCAAAGGGAGGGTGTATAGAATCCACTTCTCAGTAGGATAAGTGTCAGAATCACCTTGCGGGAAGAGTCACTGTGACGCTACTGTGACCACAAGTAGAAAATGTCTTACAAGATTGTCATGGGGAATTCTCCCTACTGAGAGAGATGATTACGTGACTAGTATCTGTCAGTGAGGCTGAGACCACTGGGACAGTAGGAAGCATACAACCAGACAGGAGCTTTCCACCCTTTCAGTTCAGCTTCAAATGAGGAAACGAGAGCACATTGCCAGGGACAATCTGGGCTTGACTTTATGTGAAACCTGGACCTTCTGTTGGAAACTCAGGCTCTCCCTGGGTATGGACCTGTCAGTCTGTGTGTTCACCTGGTTTCGAGGGGACGGTTCCAAGTTCTCCTCTACCACCAGTGGGCGTGTTACTTCTTTAAGGAACATACCTGGTGGATGCCAAGAATTTCATTTCTGCAAATGTTACTGAAAAGTATGATTTTTCTCCTTAGGACACCATTGAACTGACTTCAAAGTGACTTCAGTATGTTCTGCTAGGCACCCAGCACGTGGTCTTGCACACTTGGATGCTTAATAATGTGATCCAGTGATGATGAATTACTATTCATGGATTTCAAAATATCTCACTGTATAATTTGGGATATAGAATTTGACTTAAGTATTTTCCCTCTTTTATTCATTTAAACTATTTATTGAGGATTCCCATGCTCATAGTTTTTCATCGTTTGCTTTGGAAACAGAACAGACAAAATCCTGATCATTTATTTAAAATTATATAAGATCCAGAGCAGATGATGAAATTGAAATCCATTTACCAAACTGGACTATATGGAAGGCCATATCTTTGTCCTTTGAGAGAAGGGACAGCACGTTTATGCCACTTTGGAATAGAAGACAATTACACAAACAGTTGATTCAGCCAGCACTGCCCACCAATGGTCAAATGTCCATTATGAATATCCTTTTACATCCATCTCAGGAAGTCTGTTATCCTGGTCACAGCCATATTTCCTGACTATATTTAAAAATTCTGAAATATATATTTAGAATATAAAATTTCTGTGATCACTTGGAAAACTTTTATTTTTCTTTCATTTATCTACTAAAAATGGATTTAGACCATGGGCTGAAACTAAATTACTTATGAGAGCTTTGTATATTTAAAGATCCACTCTCCTTACCATTTTAAACACTCATGTTCCCACATATCACAGAGAAACCATTCCTGCTTAGTAGAAACTGAGAAATCTATGAAGAATTTACTTCTTACAGTTTTGTAGGCTAGGAAATAAAAGGCCGAGGGCCTGCAACTTGCCTTCCTGCTGTTTCATTCCATGGTGGAAGATGGAAGGAAATGAAGGACAGTGTTGGAGAGAGAGAGAGAGAGAGAGAGAGAGAGAGAGAGAGAGAGAGAGAGAGAGAAGGACAGAGGGAGAGAGAGAGAGGGAGAGGGAGGGAGGAAGAAGAGAGAGGGAGAGAGAAAGAGGGAGAGGGAGGGAGGAAAAAGAGAGAGGGAGGAAGGGAGGAAGAAGAGAGAGGGAGGAAGAAGAGAGAGGGAGGGAGAGGGAGAAGGAGAGGGAGAGAGAGATAGAGAGAGGGAGAGGGAGAGAGAGAGAGAGAGGAAGGGGAGGGAGGGAGAGAGAGAGAGAAAGGGAGAGGGAGAGGGAGAGAGAGAGAGAGGAAGGGAGGAAGAAGAGAGGGAAGAAGGGAGGAAGAAGAGAGAGGGAGGGAGAGGGAGAGAGGGAGAGGGAGAGAGGATGAAGAGAGAGGGAGGAAGGGAGGAAGAAGAGAGAGGGAGGAAGAAGAGAGGGAGGGAGAGGGAGAGAGGAAGAAGAGAGGGAGGGAGGGAGGAAGAAGAGAGAGGGAGAAAGAAGAGAGGGAGGGAGAGGGAGAGAGAGATAGAGAAAGAGAGAGGGAGAGAGGGAGAGAGAGAGAAAGGGAGATGGAGAGGGAGAGAGGGAGAGAGAGGGAGAGGAAGGGAGGAAGAAGAGAGGGAGGAAGGGAGGAAGAAGAGAGAGGGAGGGAGAGGGAGAGGGAGAGAGAGAGAGAAAGGGAGAGGGAGAGAGGGAGAGAGACAGAGAGAGAGAGGGAGAGGGAGAGAGGAAGAAGAGAGAGGGAGGAAGGGAGGAAGAAGAGAGAGGGAGGAAGAAGAGAGGGAGGGAGAGGGAGAGGGAAAGGGAGAGAGAGATAGAGAGAGGGAGAGGGAGAGAGAGAGAGAGGAAGGGGAGGGAGGGAGGAAGGAGGAAAAGGGAGGGAAAGGGAGGGAGAGGACAGACATCACTGATAGAAGGCTGAGCTTGCTTTTATAACAAACCCACTCTTGAAATAGCGTACCTACTCCTGTGGTGGTGACATTAATGAGGAGGAGGACAGGTCCTCATGACTCATTACATCTTAGAGGTCTGAATGGTTAACTGGGAGGTCCCATCTCTCAAGACCGTTCCACTGGGGATTAAGTCTATGACACATGAATTTGGGGGACATACTAACATCACAGCAGACAGACACTCTTTTCCTTTCTCAGAGTCAGATTTATGTTTTGAGGTTCTAATGAAATCAGTGTGGGCTCACCCCTTCCTCCAAGGCCACGTTCTGTAATTCTATCAGAGTCCTTGGCCTGTCAGCACTCACCTGTGTACGCTCAGAGTCCACGGTCACAGGACGGGGCTGTAGAGAGGACGTGTTGCCCTAGTGGCGGGAGGTGGACTAGTTACTGATTTTCCCTCAGCTTTATGCTAAGAAGGAGTTTTCATCCCTCCTGTGTGCACGTTTTTTTATTTCTGAATAAAAGCCAATAATAAACTATTTTATTGCTTCTTTTCTTTATCATATGTTGTTCTGTATGAGTGTGTTATTTTTTCCTTTCTCTGTCACTGTGACCAAAAGACCTGACAAGAACCATGCAGAGAAGGAAAAGTTTATTTGGGGTCCTGGTCCACAGACGGCTGACCCCACTCCACCGCTCTGGGCCTGAGAGGAGGCAGCGCATCATGGCGACAAAGGACTGTGGCAGGGAAAAGCAGCTCAGGACATGAAGACCAGGAAGCAGAGAGAAACTAAGCTCTGCTCCTCAGGCCAAAATATAGATCTCCAAGGCTGGACCCCAGTGACCCAAGGCTGGACCCCAGTGACCTACTTCCTATCTCCACACCCTACCTGCCCACAGTCGCCACCCAGTTAACCATTCAGTTGAATGAATGTGCTGATTAAATGAAGGCTCTTTAACAGAATCATGTCACCTCTAAACCTGCTTGCCTTGTCTCACACAGGAGCCTTAGGAGGATACCTCCTAGCTAAACCATGACTTCCACTAAATAAACACCATCATGCATGCCTGAGCAGAGCAGGCTCTCCTTGAGACCACCTGTGTCCTTAAATAGACATAGTTTCTTAAGTGGCTTTCATGTCTTTAGTGGGGGAATGCTTACACTGGGTTTTAAGTGAGATTAATTTTCCTTTTCCCAACTTTAATGATTTGTCCTATTATTTCAAATATGCTTCTTTCCACTTTTGCCTCTCGCTTTAATTGCTCTTCAGATGAAGGTGAAGTTAAACTGTTTGATTTTGTAATAATCCACTTCAGCCTGAAACGATGGGATTTGTGGTTGGGTTTTATAGTTTAATTAATTTGTTCATAAAAAGTGTTAGTTCCAGAAACTTGTATTGCTGTGACTGTATGTGGAGTCGTCCACTCCCGTGGTGGACAAACAACACAAGCCAACACACCTTCCTGCCTGTCGTGGACACTAGGTCTCTAGAGAAATCAACCAGGTTAAAGGGTTTGTTTTCATGATGATGGTCAAATTGGGGGAATGGGTATACTAGCATTTAAAATGAAGGGAAGTAGAGTTTCTTGTAAAGTTTGTCACTGATAAATTATCAATATACTGAAAATCACTTGAAAAGGATGAATGTGTTCATCTCATTCTCCTTCTGTGATCCTAGCAAGGACATGTTCATAATTATTACTTTTTCTTTCTGGAAATAATAATGCAGTACCAATATTTACACTGGGTTCCTTACAATTTTCCTAGAATACTTTAAAATAATGCCAAATAAATATACCAGACACCTAAATTACTTCCTCATGATTGAGAATGTAAAAGGAAACTTACTGACTACCTGACCATGTGTAATCCTGCAGGAAGTTAGAATGGGACATTTAAACAACACTAACTTGCTGTTACCATGTGATATCAGATCAAATAAAGTCATCTATACCTGGAGGAACAGGCCTAAAATAAAAAATTATATTTAAAATACTACTCTTCTCTCCAAAGACCAATTAATGTGCTGCAGTGCAAATTGATATTTATTTTCACACAAGCTGTTTTCATCAAACTGCTTAATTTTGTCTTGTAAATAGTTGCAATGCTTAGGAAATATGACTAATTGTTTCCTTTGTGTATAAACTATGTGTGAATAACTTATTTGTTTAATTTCAACATTTCATTTTTCTTTTTTTTTGTCCTGCAAGGCATTAAACAATCCAATGATCTTGAACGTGTCCTGCTGCTTTTATCTTGGCATTTTCTTCCAGTATGAGAAAATGACCTGCTTGTTCTGAAGGAATATTGGAGAACAACGTGGCCTCTTTTGTCCCATCTGAGCTCATCGACAGGTTCTGTAAAGAAGCAGAGTAGTCGATTGCATCAATTAGGGTTGCCATGGCTTGTGAAGCTGGAGAAAATGTTCAAATTTGATCTTAAACTTTGAAAAACAAACATTACAGGCTCTCGTGGTTTCCTCCTTGTGTTCTAACCAGGAATAAGAATAGAAACTTTGGAACAAATGCATAAAAATTACAGTCAATTATTTCCTACTAATAGAAATCATATTTTTAACATTCTAAGTTTCTCTCAGAAAAATTAATTGGGTAAAATACCTCTGCCAAGGGATAGCTTATCTTGAGACATATTAATATCTCAAAGTTTTACATTAGGATCTGAAATCAGATATGAAACCATAAAGCAAAATCAGTTTTAAGGAAGGCAGCATCTGTTGTGGGGAGCAGCATTGGGCCATCTCTGAAATGAGGCCCTTCTTCATCTTAACTTGGGCGTTGTTTTTTCAATTTGGTTTTTATTTACACTTAAAATAAATGTTTGTGTTGTGCATAAGGATTGCACTTTAACTGGGGCTGTATTTGCAAGTTGTTGGGTTCAGAGTTGTGGCGCTGAGCTCAATGACAAGTGTGTTTCACCTTGACCCACCAGAGCACAGAGATGCTGGGCTGCTTCCCTTTGGTTACTCCCTGACTGACAGGTTTTGCAGCACTTTGCGAATTAATGCTTTAATCCCAATCAGCCCTTCGAGAGACAGACTATGGCAGGTGCACATCATGGAGGAAAGAAGAGCAGCGAAGCCATCCACTTGCTCACCGGGGTCATCAAGTCAGTGGTGAAATGTAATTTGGGCCTCACAGCCTGGCTCCCCTCGCTGCTCTTTAATGCTGAAGAGCTCAGAGCACAGTGTCATTATGGCCATGGTGCTGTCGTTTCCATTACCTGGACAGAAAAGAAATTTTCTCTGTAATAGCTCACTTACTTCTCACAGCAAACCTGCAAGGACATTAATCTACTCTCCTAAACATGAGAAAATGCTGGTTTGGAATGCTGAGTCCCACTCGCCCCAAATGATGTTCCCAAGGGCTAATAAAATCCTTCGTTATGTTACCCTTAGATTTAAGGAACTTTGATCAGTTCCTGAAGTTTTAATGCTATTATTATGTTCCCCTTTAAAAAGCTACCTTTCAAGTGATAAAAGTGAGATTGTAGACAGACTTCAGCAAGAAGTTGAAGCTACTGTTGCAAATCACCTGAAGCCCACAATTTTGAGTAACTATAGGTTGTGAACAGGAACAACAGCATACCAAAAAACTAAAGCAAAGGTGGGAAACATGATTAGTGTTTTTAGTTCCCCGGGGAGCAAGCTCTGAGTTGGAAACTAGTGTGCACCAGTTTGTTAGGAAATGCTCTTGGGTGACATCTGTCCACAGGAGCTGGAGAGGGCGTGAGGAATTTGAGCCATGGCACAGCTCTGGGGAAACCCTCAGCTGATCCGGGGGCTGTGACCTGGGAGGGCCCATAGGTGATTTCCCAATTCAGCACTTGGGTTCTGGTCTTTCTAACCCAGAATTCATTAGTCACCAACCTAGGCTTCCCTCAGAAGTAGGTCTGACCTTGAATAAAATAGTTTTCTCCAATTCCAAACTAGTTTTGGGATTGCTGAGGCAATTTCCACAAAAGAAAAAAAAAATATGATTGATGCTTGGCAGCTGGAGAAGCAGACCCCTTCTTGAAGGGGGTCTAGTTGTTGCAACATCATGTCCCCCACAGGTCACCTACTGAACTACAGAGATCTTCCTTTTCATACAGTTCTGAAGAAGTCTTCCTAGGACCTCAAAAGGATTCTCTTCTTGGAGGACCTGTGAAGGTTAGTGGTATAAGGTGCCATCTCCACTCCTGGAAAGGTCGTGGGCTTCAACTACTACTCATGGGTGTTTCAGTGTAATTAATATCATCCAAACAAAATGTGGGCCCTTGATAAATGATCACTATGAATTTCAAGAAAGTGACACCTCAGCTTGAAAGAAGTCATTAGATGGTGTCTTCTAAATGGATGTCCATGAAGCAAATCCTAAATGCTCACTGTTTCTTTCTCACTTATTAGTTGTTCTAGACTTCTCACTGCCCTCAGCTAGGACCTCTTCTGATCTTGAAGGATTTCTCTCTCTGATGGGTCTGAGTCTCAAGTCACCCTCCATGACCCAGTTCCTGCATGAACCCATCCACCATCAATACTGGTTAACACAGTCATAAGAGAGGCCCAATAAGATCACTTGCCATTCAGTGTGTGCCTCTTGACCTTCACTGTGTTATAGAAGCCTTATTTCTTCTTGGAGATGAGGTCAATTATCCCTATCATGATAATATCTTATTTTTTTTCTTCTTGCTACTCACAGGACACAAAGACCCGTAGCTCTTGGCAACCTGAACATCTAGTTTTTGTGACTTTTCAGATTTAATCATAGACGTAAGACATTCAGGCTTGTGATGGGTTAATGTAGGGTCCTTCCAACCTGTTGACTTGGTGAGTTAAATAGAAGTCAGCTTGTGATGGGTAGTTCTCATCACGATGGATGGGTCACTTGGTATCCCAGGATCAAGTGCTACATTTCAACCAGGGTCTAGCAGCATATCATGTGCAGGTTTTCAAAAGTGCATAAACATTTACTGCAGATGGTATGGCAGGTGCCGTGGAAATGGAGTAAGCTGGCTTTGAGTGTCCCAGGCGGGCATGTTCTCCCACCATGCACACCTCTGATGCAGTGGTTCTCAACCAAAATGATTTACCATTTAGGGACATTTGAGACTTTCTGGAGTCACTTTTCATTGTCACAACTTGGGAGGAGAATGATATCACAATGTAATGGGGAGAGACCAAGAATGTCACTAACAAGGTGACAGTGCTGTGCTGAGGGTGGCCCACCCACAACTGAGAGTTAGCCAGCCTGAATATAGTACTGAGTCTGAAAAAGCCTGTTCTTGTGCCCCAGAGACTGACAGCTCTTATGACCACAGGGCCACTCTCACTGTGAACATGTGAGGTGGCGAAGGACTTTCTGCACTTGGTTGCTCACAAAACTGGCAGTCTCTTATGCCACTGGGTAGGGGTTTGGAGCAGTGTCCCCAGGTTTTGGATTTGGTTCCTTCCTAACACTGAGAAACAACCAGGTGTCATGAGTCATTTTTGTGGTGAGATTTGCATGAGGCAGCAGTGACTGCACCTTCATTTATGGCAACCAGTCAATTTTCTCTTAGAAAATTGTAAAATGAAAAAAAGATATTTTTCATTTTCCAATTCTGTCTCAATGCTGCCTCATTTTATTTATTTTAAAAATTCTTTTGTGGATTTGGTGGTGTGTTTATATCACTTTAAGGTGACTGGTTCCTTAATATGTTAATACGTTAAAATTTTTTTGTAAGGAGAGACATCTGGTAAATTATACTGGAATAAAGTCTAATGAATTCCTTCCTCTTCCACAAAAGCCACCAGAATGAAAAAAGAAGCCCAATACTGCTGTAGACCCTCAGATCTTGAGGAGGAAGCACCTGACTCCCGCATCAGGGAGTGAGTCTTAAGAGGTCTCTCCTGGTGTCCTGTTTGAGAGCAGTGAAGTCCCATAGTCTCTGGTGGCCTTTGAAGGGAACACACTGGACGAAAGAGAGATTAGCTTGACCTTTATTTTTCTTTGAAGGAATCAGTGATTGGAGATTGTGAAGATTGGCAGTTGAGGCATATTTGAAAGGGAGAGAAGGGTTCACATATTCCAATACAAAGAATCTAACTCCACATCTTCACAGTGATCAACATGCATTGCTTATGTGTCCCAAGCTGAAGGTGTAGGTGAGGGCTTTTCAGACAGCAGTGTCGACTTTCATGAATAGCACACTCCATTTCTCTTCCCACAATTATCCTCATGCTGTTCCTTGGTCCAAAAGTCTAATATGAATCAGAAAAGAAACATCATGGTGTTATACTCTGATAAAACTCAAAGTCACAGAAAATGAAAAGTCAGGTGGTCTAGGTAAGCAACGGCAGAAGCACACGTTCCTGGGGGTTTAGTAACGAACCCCAAGGACTTGAGGAAATGTGCTTTATAATCTTAGAGAAATAACAAACAACTTATGTATTCTCAGAACCAAAAAGAAGATCAGGTTACTGATGTGAAAGTTCAAAAATACTGTAGAACAAAGGAGGGAGGTCTAACTTGAGTCCTGGCTTCAGAAATAAAGGACAGGGAATGAGAGGTAAGAGCACCACAGGGAAAAGCACTTGGGAATCCACAGTAAGAGCATTGTGGTGACAGAAGCACAGCAGTCAGAGGTGATCACGAAGGAAATCCACACTGTTCACAGAGCAGGACACAAAGCGAGACTGGAGAACATGCGGCTGTGGACAAGAACAAGACGGAGGGGTCTTCCAAATGTTGACAGATGCAATCCGATGAGTACTCAACCACATAATGGAACCAGCCTTTCCTGAAGCAAGGAGAGAGTTGGATCTGAAAATGTCACGTCAAGCCAGGCCTGGAGGCAAGCACCTGTACTCCCAGCTACTACGGAGGCTCCGGGAGAGGGATCTCCTGAGCCTAGCGATTTGAAACCAGCCTTGGCAACAAGAAGAAACCCATCTCTTAAAAAAGAACAACAAGCACAGGATGAGATCCACAGTGACTGGTGAGGAAGCAGACCTGTCTGCAGGAAGAGACGCGGAGATATCCTGGTTAGATGATAAGGAATTTGAGTATTGGCACCAAAACTGGTGTGACTTCTAATTTCTCTGAAATAGCTTTTCATGCTAAAAGAGTGGAAAAGCATCTACAAATCTCTGAGGAATGTGTGTCCAAAGAGTTTTCTATTCATCCCAATTATTCTTCAAATATAATGCCAAAAGACATTCCTTCTCCATGTTTCAGGACTTTAGAGGATACTTACTAGTGAATATTGATTGCAGAAATAAAATGAGAAGATGCTAATGGAAAATATTGTATGTTTTTTGTAGAGAATGAAAGCTAAATAATTGTATTTACATAGATATATGAAACATAAATACTATAATTAAAGCAACTACTTATATAAATAAAGTTAGAAGGCTTTCTTCAGACCTGGGGAGAAAGCCCAGGACGCGTGCATGCTGAGCACACACTGTTCCACTGAGCTACACCCACAGTCCTTCACCGTTTTGTTTTGTCTTGCTTTCTTGACATGGGGTCTCACTACATTGCTCAGGTTGGTCTTGGACTCTTGGGATCTAGTGATCCCCCCACCTCAGCTGCTGGGAGCTGGGATTACAGGCATTCCTGCCAATGCAATGGCTGAACTTGGAGTTTTCTAATAAGGCAAAGTTGAAATACACTAAACACAAATGTCTCTCCACTTACTATTGCAGGGAACTGATCACTAAATAGTGCTAATTGAAGGATTCTGAATTCTTAATATTGTTTTTTAGAACTTTAAAGGGATTCCCTGGTGATAAATGTTTCATTTCATTATAATTAAGAGATCACTAATTTATGAGGTGCACCATTAAGTTATGAGTCAATCATGAAGAAAAATATGGGCTATAGATAACTTATTACACTTTATTAAATGTCCTTGATTATAGCCAACATTCTGATTCCAAAGAACTCAAAATGTGGAAAACTGAACATCTTTAATTGATGAAAATGCTGTATTTCTTTTGGCAGATACATATTTAACTGAAATTTAAAAATTCATTTAGTTCCACTTGAATTGTGTCTCTAGCCATAGATAGAAGTCTCCCTCACATAGCAGCTAAGTGTGCCTGTGTGCTTGTGTTTAATGAATGCACGTGTGTACACATGTATGCCATTTCCATTTCCTGTGTTCTTTGGTCTCATTTTGGAAAATTTTGTAATGGGCAGCTCTAACATTTGCAAAAGCACCATTACTCACAGGGAAATTTTTTCCCATACAGAAGTAGCAATAAAAAGCCAGGCTTTGACATTTTTCCTTCAAGGCATTGTTACATTATGTATCAATTGCAGAGATTCCGTTATGATTTGAATAGGTGTAACCCCTGCATATCTAGTTGGGAGTCTGGGCAATTTTTACTTTTATGACTTTTTGCATCATGACCTTCTCTATCTCTCTCTCCCTCTCACTCACTCACATCACACACACACACACACACACACACACACACACACACACACACTTTTTCACATTTCTGTCTGGAAAATCACAGTGAAGCAATTCTGAGGAAGCTGCAAAGAAGTAGGTGAATATAAAATATAGTGCTTCCAGGCTGCTGAAGTGCCTGGTGGACATCGTTACTGGTTCATTTTCTTGCAGATAAATTGAATTCAGTCATAGGGCAGATCATAAGGGTCTCTGATCCAGGCTAGTCAATTAACTCACTGCCTCACAGACATGTTTGTCATGTTATTATTGTCATTGATCCTGACCTACGCTATGCTTGCTTTGTGAGTAATAATCAGATTTTAACGACAACTAAATAAGCTAATGATCAAGTAATTTTCAATCTCTGTAATTAACTTGAAATTTGAGCTAAACCAAGAGGTGCAGAAAGGAAAAGCAAGGAATTCTAGTTCTGACACTAATTAAAAATGTGTTACTGAGAAATTTGTTTTACTTCTCCAAATTGTAACATTTTCATTTTTAAGGAATCACTTCTGTGAAAAACAAATAAGAAAATTCATGAAGACATTAGCAACATTACTTATCTTATATAAACTTAATGATCTATATAGATGAGCCTCTGCTTAAAAGAATCAAAAGCAAGATAATAGTTTCCTTCTTTAACCAAAGTAGCACTGTTGACAAGGATGGGTACTAGCACTTCCTCAGGCCTGGCAGTGCCAGTGCAAGAGGCAACAGCCTGCATCCCCCATCATGCAAAGGATGTAGTTGCACAATGAGCAAGACAGACTCCCCTAGGACGGAACCTAGTGCTCCGCTTAGGGACACCTATTCCATCCGTCCTGTGCAAGTGATAGCTCCCAAACTGCCAATTCAGGACCTGTTCAGAACTGGGAGAGTCTCGTGATTTGTAAACTGTAACCACAGAAGCATCCAAAGGGCTGCTGTATCCTCAAGATCATCTTCAGATACAAAACTCACTCCACAAAACATACTCATGTACAAAATACTAACAACAGATACTGTAGACAACATACCCAAGATTAATTCAAGAAGGAAAGTAAAGGCTCAAAGTATCAGGGAAAATTGAAGTCTATGTATTTTCAAAAATGAAAAATGGAAATCATTTTATAAAACAGAGCAAGATCTTTGAAACAAAGCTAGAACAATAGGATAGGAAATCTAGGCAATGATAATAAAAAATTGAAACAAAACTATTAGTATTAATTATGACTCTAAAATTTTGCTTTTTTCACTAGTTTACACAAGTGTCATAGAATCCTTTACAGATCTTTGCACTTGACTATGGTGTTTCATTAATATTTTATGCTTGTGATAAGTGATATAGAGATCTGGATGCAAACTCTGGACTTTGCTTACATGTTGCCTGAGTTTGCATAATTATCTAACCTTGACTTTATCAATTCTGTTATTTGCATATTGTTAATAAAAAAATTCAGTGACTCAATAGGGAATATTGAAGATCAGTTAGTGCAGTTTATTTCATATTAATCTCAAAATGTTAATTTCAGTGCTTAAAATTGACTATATGTAACCCTGAAAAGGCCTTCCAAATTAGTCATCTTGTGATATTTGTTATTTTTATAAGGGATAAACATATCATTACTCTGGTAGTTGTGTGGTTGTTTTGTATGTGTGTGTGTGTGTGTGTGTGTGTGTTTACCCAATGCTAAGACATCTTTCCCTTATGAAAAAATAGTCAATAATCCTGAGTTTAATATTCCTGAGCAACACCCTCCTGGTCCTGGGGTTCACAGGCATTCTTATGAAAGACTGAAGAATGTAGTGCCAGACCAAGTTGACTTGTCAATAAACTAAAGCAGAATCACGGGGAGTAGTCATGACATTCTTCCATAATGGGAATAGACTGATTTCTTTGTGTTCTTTCAGGGTTCATTCAGAATGTTACCTATTTCTCTGGTGTCAGAAATAGAAAAAAGACATGATTTCTGGAAGGGGTACCACACAGTTAAGTGAAGTTCCATAATTTATAGAATAGATCTGTATATATGTAAATATCTATATACATCTATATACATAAGTATATATATATATATTATAAAATAGAGAGAGAGAGGGAGAGAGAGACAGAGAGAGAGAGAGGGAAATGAAAGAGAGTTTTTTTTTCATTTTCAGTTAATTCTATAATTCCTTATACAGAGCGTTAAAATATCTTTGCGGAATATTCTAGCTCTATCTTTCTGGATGATGTATCAATGCTTATCTGTTATAAATATTAATTTCTTATTATTTCCATATAAAATGAGTTTAATCTCTCTGTAACAGATTTGTGCATATGTCTATCAAAAAGCTGCTTTAGAACTGTTTGGATTTATGAATTATGATTTGCATCTTGATGATATTTAAAATTATGACTAACAAAGAAAATGCATGTTGGAAACTATATACGTATATGTAAAATTATAAATTCAGAAACTACATAGGACAACGTGTACGTACATAAATATACTGTAACGAAGCACCATATGCATACTATTAAACAACAGGAATTGATCGCCGCAGGGTTCTGGAGGCTAGCATTCTGATCTCAATGTCGGCAAGGCCTTGCTCTCTCAGGTTCCAGTGGAAGTCCCTCTTTGCCTCTTCCAGCTTCCCAAGTTGCCTGGCACTGCAGGTTACCCCTGGGCTTCCTGAAACAACACTCCAACCGTGTCTCCTCTCCCTTCCATCTTCTCAGCTCCGTAACTCTGCATGTCCATCTCTTTGTCCGAATGTCCCACCAACCATATTTAGGATTCACCTTAACTTCACTTTCTGACACTGGGGCTTAGGACATTAACAACATTTTTGTCACAGCACATTTCATTGTCTAACAGTATATTAGTTAATGGACAGAAGATAAAAATGTTATTCACAGAAACATAGAGTCAACCTTCTGTTTAAAACAGTTTTGAAAAGTGATGTTAGGTATTTATAAGGCAATGCCATAGTCCTCCTGTGAAGTAAGCAAATTTAAATACGGTTTAAGTACAATTGAAGTATTATTATCTACCTTAGTTTGTTTCAACTTTTAACAAGGAAAAGAAGATGTGTGTAGTATGTATGTATGTGGCAAAATGTCTGAAACTTGATAATATAAAAACATGCTTCAACATTAATCAACAGGAATCTTTACCATTCCCCTCCAAGAAAAGAATGTACCTGGGAAGAGCTATAGTTTTTCCCTTTTATAAATGAAATTAATAGTCAAAATCAAGATAATTTCCATCTTCTGAACAAAGTGAATGACTAAAGGGATTTTCAGATGGGTGTACATCCTGAAAGCCTCACTCACATTTCTTTTAAATACAAATACTAGTATTACTCCCATCAGATTTAACTTTAAAATAGGAGCTGAATGCAAAATTCATTTCTGTCTTGAATGTTGGATGTCCAGTTTAGCAAATCCAAATATGCATGCTTTGTAAGGAAGGGATGTTTCTTTGTGAAAATTTTCAACACATATGGAAGACTGTCCCTTCTTAGGTGACATCAGCTTTATGATTTTATCCTCCACTACAAACTTCCTGGACTCGGATATTCAGAGGCCATTTCTGCTCACCCAGCACCCTTATTCCCAAGGGAGGACTGACTCCAGCAGGGAGCAGCATGGCCTTGTTCCCATAGAAGGTATGGTGCTCCCCACAAAGACCCACAGCCTCAGTCTCATTATGAGAAAGGCACAAAGTACATTATGGGGGACATTCTACCACCACCTGATGGACACTCCTCCCAATTGTTCAGGTCGTCTAAACACAGAAAGTCTGAGAGGCTGTCATGGCCACGAGGAGGCTGAGAGGCTGTCAGGCTGGTGCTGTGTGCTTTCCTGGATGGGGTCCTGGGACTGAATGGGGTACAGCGCAACTCTACGGCACTGGAATGAGTGTGGACTACATCAGTAATGCCAGTACTGATTGACTGGTTGTGGCAAATACACCATATTGATAATCTATTAGTGATAGAGAAAACTAAATTCTGTATATTTTCTGTACAACTTTTCTATCAATCTAAAAGTAGACTAAGATTAAATTTATTTTTTAAAGGAAGGTGAAACTGACTTGTTCATATTGAGCGCCTCATCTAATAAAGGAGTTAGTCTATTGGCTGTGGAAGTTAGCAATAATTATAAAAAAATCAGGGTGCTACTAAAGAATGGGAGTGCAGAGTCATATATGAGATTTACCCTTTGGGATACATCCATATTCTGGATAACAACCATTGTAAAACTACAGAGAGAAAACCAGTCCAGATTGGATTGCTAATATAGCAGAACCTTCAGAAGAGAGAGCGATGCTTGGGTCACCCCACCAGACAAAAAAAATCAGTCAATCAAGATGCTTAAAAACAAGGAATGGATACTGGAACAGAAAAGTTGCAATACAACTACAATGCATACAATTACAAATTTTGAAATGTAATGGTTGTGAGCATTTTTTCTTTATCCTGGTATGAATATATTTGCACATAATTCATCAATTTGCATTCATCTCTCATAAAACTATGCTCTCATATAAGCATGGATAGTCTAAACTTGCAGACTAGCATTTAGCCTAACGCATACTAAAGAAAACTGAGTCAGAAGCAGAGTTACCCTCACCCAAAGATAGGCCATGCAATGGCACGTGCCCTCTGAGAGGCAGAGTATTCTCATTACTAGGAGAAGGAATTGAATCACTGCAGGTGGAAGCAGGCTCTTCTTTGTATGGAGATCAAGGATGATGTAAAGACATGTGCATGGATGCCAACCACCAAGCCAGAAGCCTTCCTAAGACATCTTTGAGTTCCACAGTGGACAAGAACTAACTTCTATAATGAGTGCCCTACTTTATATCAGTAATAGTGTTTCTTTTTTTCCTAATCAAACACTATTAGATATAAAAGACACAAAGTAAAATCAAAGTGGTAGTAGAAATTCTGAATTGCTACCCACGTAGAGTTGATAGGTGCCCCAACATGAGAAGTCAAGTGCTGTGATCTGAGTGTTTATTTCCCTGACATTCAGAAATTAGAATCCTGATGCCTAGGGAATTGTATTAGGGATGGGACCTTTAGGAGGTTAATGGGCCACGATGAGTAGAATCCTTTTGAATGGGATCAATCCCCATTGAGAGAGGACTTAGATCCCTTGTGCCTTCTGCCATATGAAGATAGAGCAAAGAATATTGTCTGTGAAGTAGGAAATAAGACCTCACCAGATACTGAGTCTGCTGGTACCTTGACCTTGGACTTCCTCACCCCCAGAACTGCAATAAATACAATCCTATAGGTTATAAACCATGTACTCTATGGTTTGGGTTTGGGTTCTTATATTAACCCAAATGCACTAAGGCTCCAGACAGGAAACAGTGGGCCAATAAATGAAAGGAGAATTTAGAGAAACTGACTAGTACCTTCTTGATCACACCCCAACACTGTTGAAGAAGCAGAGGTCCATTTGTAAATCTGTATAAGATGTAAAGATGCTAGCAGGAACTAGAGATCAAGAGCATGTCTCAGGAAGATAGCAGCACCTGGAACAGATGGGGAGCCTCTAGGAGCAGAGGTCAGAGCACCAACACACCCAAAAGGGAAGCAAAGTCATTCCTGAACAGCACAATTACAAGAAACAAGAACCCGTGATCAATCACATCTGCATCCACAAACAAACAAGCAAGGATTATCAAATAAAAGTAGCAAAATCAAAGCTGACTAATTACTTGAAGAAAAACAGTAACCCAAAAGAGACCATCAGCCTTAACCAAGAGAATAATTAATTAACTCAAGACTGCTCTGGAGAAATCCCAAACCACTTAGAGATTTAAAATAAATGTTTTCAGAGACACTGGACAAGGTTTGATTCTCACAGAGAAGAATGTTACAAAATAGAAACAAACCGGTTGAAACTGAAAACATTTTCCCAACAAATTGAGAATGAGAACATTATGTAGAGAGTGACCCAGTGAACAGAGACCTAGGAAATCTACAGGTGAACGGGAGCTAGTATTCCAATGACATGTTCATCTGATCCATCAACCCTGGGAGGAAAACGTGATCCGAGCTGCCAGGCCCTTCCCTCAGCCATCCTGCGTCTCCTTGGGCCCAGAGCAATGGAGTTGGTGGTCTGTGGACTGAGACCCCTGATACAGTGAACCATTTTCTCCTGTAAGTTGTTATGTCAGGTATTTTGGTCACAGCGAAGCAAAAATTAACTAAAATCACCGCTGAATAGGCCCCAGGGAGGTGGGACCCAGTAGGAGGAAGTAGATCCCTGGGTGCTACCCTGAAAGACCTGTCTTCTCCCTGGCTGCTTCTCTCTCTGCTTCCCGGATGCAGCTGTCCTCCTTCAGGATGCCCTTCCACCGTGACCATTCTGCCTTCCAGTCTAGCCACCACAGCCTGACCTCTGAGATCCCCAGCCAAAACACATCTTTCCTCCTCTGAGTTGTTCTTATCAGGTATTTTGGTCACAGTGATGAAAAGCTGACTAACACAATGTCTAAGAAATGATTGCCATAATTTTCAAAATCTGATATGTAATTGAAGGAGATCTCATGGTGGTATACAGCAAAAGTAGAAAACAGGGGTAAAGAGATGAGAGATTTCCCCAGAGGGGTCATCTTAAGTTTCTCCGCTAGGGTAATAGTTATTGGCATAGACTGGATGCGGGCTGCAAAGTGGGAATCCTGACTCTAACATTAACTGGACTTGTGATACTTATACACCAAATTAGCATAATAATGGAATTTAATTTATAGGGTCATTGTGAGAATCAGACAATCAAAGCAGCACAGCATGCTTACTTAGCCTTACATCTGGCTCAGTGAATGTCCAATAACTGTTATTACGTTGATGAATCTTCTCCCTCTATTTGATTATATGCCAGAAGAAGAAAGAACTCATAAAAATATATTCAAAAGATGAAGCCTGGAAAAGTAGTGAAATTTTAATAAGAACTTATGTAAAACAAACACTAGGTATGCATGCAGGAGGGCAGGCAAGAAGACAGAGAGATCTCCACATAGACGCCCAGGACAGGCATGGTGCATATTTAGCCTGGTAGAAAGATTGCACCAGAAAAACACCTTTATTTATAAATTCACGTCTTGTCATGTATTAAAAATGCATAGATTAGTTTAAAATGCCCTCTGATGTGCCAGTCTGATGAATGATTATAATAGAGTTTTCAAAACAAACCCAGTTCTTGAAAAGTGTATATTTATTTTGAAAAAAACATTCAAATTTCCAAATGGTTTAGTGGAGAAAGCAAGAATTTAAATATTCGCCTTATAAAAGTGTTGCTGAATTGTTAAGAATTTTTTTCTCACTAAAGGTAAACATAATATGATTGTGTTTCTTCCAGAGATTGTTCTCTAGCAAATCCATTAGTTTATTCAATTATTACCTGGAATAACAAATAGGAAATATTTCCTGTTTATTATTCTATCTGCCTTTCTGAGTTTCTTTCTCTGCTTATCCTTCTTTTTCTCTGCTCACTTTTTAAAAAAATAATGTTATTATATTTTTTATACCTTTATTATTTATTCATTTATTTTTATGTGGTGCTGAGGATGGAACCCAGTGCCTCACACATGCTAGGCAAGTGCTCTACCATTGAGCTACAGCCTCAGCCCCCTCTGTTCACTCTTCTTTCTCCTCTATAAACACAAATTTATTACAAATCACTACAAGTTTTTTAAATATCCTGAGATATTTAAAAGTGTAGATTACAGAGAAAAATATTTTGAAGTCAACAGCAAAGCCTTTCTCTTTTATTTCCCAGCTTTATGTGAAGTATAAATGCACACATCAGCATGCAAACCCACAGGTAGTGCAGAAGAGATGGCTTGTTCTAGAGTTTTGCCAGTTTGGGGTGTGGTGGGTTGCTTTCACCTGTAATCATTCTGGAGGGTGAAAAATGATAACTCCTGTAAAATTTGTTGAGCACCACTAGGTTGAACCTTTTAGAGTGTTTAGGTACTAATGTTTGGTACACTGTTTGCAAAGTGTCTTATCCTCATCTCAATTGGATTGTCTATTTTTCTTATTATTTGGAAGCTTTTAATTCTTAGGATTATGACAAATTTTTTCAATTATATTTCTTTCAGATTTCTTCTCCTACCAATTGCTCACCTTCATAATCTCTTAAAAGGTGTTTTTTGGATGAAAAAAAGTTCCGATTTTAGGTGGTTTAATTTGCCAATGTTTTTCTATGTAGTTTTAAAGTTACCGATTTCTTAAGAGAGAGTTCTTTACCAGGTTCATGGGTTACTCTTATAAGTTATTTAAAATGTGTATATGCATATATCCTCATCTTTACTTCTACTTCAGGATTTTCTTTCAAACCTGTGCTTTCAAAAGAAGGTATTTATAGATTGCGTGTGCATTTTTCTTAAATTTCGTTCAGATGATTTATATTGACATGGTTTGTTTTTTAAATGTTTATTTGGATCAAAGCCATCTGGACCTTCCTTAATTATTTTGTGCTAAGATATTTAATTATATTGTAAATTACTAAACTATTTTGTCCTTCTGTAAGGTTATATAGGTTTTCTTGATCTACTTCTATATCATTTTCAATTCTATTGATATATGTTGCTCATAATTTATTATATTAATTTAATATCCATAAGATGTATATTGAAGTTGCTTATTCATTCTGGATTTTATTTTTACTCTAATTTCTACCAATTTATCAGAAAATATATAAAGTTGATTAAGTCTTTCAAAGATACAATATTTGTTTTGTCCATCTTTCTTTTTAAATTTTTTTGTTGTTAACTTTTATTATTTCCTTCTTTTTATGTTTTTTGGGTATAATTTGGTGAAATGTATTCCTTAAATGTTTGATAGAATTCTTTGATTAAGTTATCTGAGCTTGAAACATTCTGTTTGGAAATTTTTAAATTATTGGTACATTCCGTTTAATAAATATAAGTTATTCAGATTATCTACTTCTGTTTTTCCTGTGTGAGCTTTGCCAGTCTGTATCTTTCAAGAAACTGGATCTATTAATGTGTTATCAAGTTGGTGATATTAGAATTATATATAATATTTCTTTATTACCTTTTTGAGGCTCATGTGATCATAAATGATGAAATTTTTTTATTCTTTATATTTGTAAGTACTGATTTATTTATTTATTTTTTGGCAATGATAGTTTATTACAAGGGTGCTCTGCTACTGAGCCACATCCCTAACCCTTTTTCTTCTTTATTTTGAGAGAGGGTCTCTCTAAGTTGCTTATGGCCTCAATAAGATGCTGAGTTTGGCTTTGAACTTGCAATCCTATTGCCTCAGCCTCTTAAGCTCCTGCAATTATTGGCATGCGCCATCGTGTCTGGCCATGACTTTTCATCCCCTGAGTATTTTGATTACTGTGTAAGACTGTCTGTCTGTTGCGTTGATGTTTTTCAAGAATCAGCTATTTGATTTGTTGATTTTATAGGCTGATTTCCCATTATCAGTTCGATGGTTTTCTTCTCTTTATTACCTATTTTCTTCTGCTTGTTTTGGGTTTACACTGCTTCATCTTCTCTCTTCTTCCTTTTCTTCTTTTTTACTTTTTCCTTGGGTAATTTTCTGAAGCAGAAGCTTGGTTGTTGGTTTGTCTTCTTCTCTAAGATATGCATTCAATTCCATAATTTTTCTCCAAGCATTGCATTTATTGCATCATATAAATATGAAAATTTTGTGATTTAATTTACATTTAGTTCAAAATATTTTTATAGTTTTCCTGAGACAACTTCTTTTTTTCTGTTACTTTTTAAAAGTTTAGTTTTCTGCCTGTGGACATTGCCGAGAAAGCATCGTTAAAGTCTCTGTTCCTGCTGCCGTCTTGTCTAAATCAGAGTCCCCTAAAGAGTCCGAACAGCTGCGGAAGCTATTCATCGGAGGGCTGAGCTTTGAAACAACTGATGAGAGTCTGAGAAGCCATTTTGAGCAATGGGGAAGACTCACGGACTGTGTGGTAATGAGAGACCCAACACCAAGCGCTCCAGGGGCTTTGGGTTTGTCACTTATGCCACTGTGGAGGAAGTGGATGCAGCCATGAATGCAAGACCACACACGGTGGATGGAAGAATTGTGGAACCAAAGAGAGCTATCTCAAGAGAAGATTCTCAAAGACCAGGGGCCCACTTACCTGTGAAAAAGATCTTTGTTGGTGGCATTAAAGAAGACACTGAAGAACATCATCTACGAGATTATTTTGAACAGTATGGGAAAATTGAAGTTATTGAAATCATGACTGACAGAGGCAGTGGAAAGAAGAGGGGCTTTGCTTTCATAACTTTTGATGACCATGACTCTGTGGATAAGATTGCCATTCAGAAATACCATCCTGTGAATGGCCACAGCTGTGAAGTGGGGAAAGCCTTGCAAAGCAAGAGGTGGCTAGTGCTTCATCTAGTCAAAGAGGTTGAAGTGCTTCTGGAAACTTTGGTGGTGGTCGCGGAGGTGGTGTTGGTGGAAATGACAGTTTGGGTCATGGAGGAAACTTCAGTGGTCACGGTGGCTTTGGTGGCATCCGTGGTGGAGGTGGATATGGTGGCAGCGGGGATGGCTACAATGGATTTGGTCATGATGGAGGAATTTTGGAGGTGGTGGAAGCTGCAATGATTTTGGCAATTACAACAATCAGTCATCAGAGTTTGGACCCACGAAGGGTGGAAACTTTGGAGCCAGAAGCTCTGGACCTTACGGTGGTGGAGGCCAATACTTTGCCAAACCACGAAACCAAGGTGGCTATGGCGGTTCCAGCAGCAGCGGTAGCTATGGCAGTGGCAGAAGGTTTTAATACTGCCAGGAAACAAAGCTTAGCAGGAGAGAGACCCAGAGAAGGGACAGGGAAGCTACAGGTTACAACAGATCTGTGAACTCAGCCAAGCACAGTGGTGGCAGGGCGTGGCTGCTACAGAGAAGACATGGTTTAGACAATACTCATGTGCATGGGCAAAAAAACCCCAGGACTGTATTTGTGACTAATTGTGTAACAGGTTATCTTAGTTTCTGTTCTGTGGAAAGTGTAAAGCATTCCAACAAAGGGTTTTAATGTAGACTTTTTTTTTTTGCATGCACGCTGTTGATCGCTAAATGTAATAGTCTGATCATAACACTGAATAAATGTGTCTTTAAAAAAATGTTTATTGTACAGCATCAAATATTTTTGGATTTTTCAACTATCTGTTATTGACTTTTAGTTTAATTCCTTTGTATTATGAGAACATACTTGGCATTTCTATTTTTTAAAAAGTGTACATGTATGTTTTATGTTTATTCACCCACCAGGTGAATATCAATGTGAGCTGGATAAGAACGGGTCATTTGCTGTTATTGGATGAATTATTCTGTGAATGACAATTAGATAGATTGATTGATGGTGACGTTCAGCTCAACCATGCCCTTACTGATTTTTAATCTGCCAGATATTTTGACTATTGTTTTAGTTCCCAAGTTTTATAATGCATTTTTAAAAATCTCTCTTTGAAGTTCTCTCAGTTTTGTCCAATTTCTCATGACATTCTGTTTTTCTGTGCAGATGTGTTAGGATTCTTTGTGTTTTCTTGTGGAAATGTCACTTCTATCATTATGTAATGTTCCTCTTTTACCATCATTTTGGTAGTTGCCTTTTTGTTGTAGTGACCAAAATACCTGACAAGAATAACTTAGAGGAGTAAAGCTCTAATTTGGCTCATGGTTTCAGAGGTCTCAGTCCCTGATGGTCATCTGCTTTGCTCTGGTCTGAGGTGAAGAAAGTATCATGGAAGGTGTGGTGGAGGAAACTGCTGGGTTCATGGCAGCTGTGGAGCAGCAAGCCAGCCAGCCAGAGCCACGGGCCAGGTACAAACGACAAACCACAAAGATACACTCTCAGTGACCTACTTCCTCCAGCCACATCTTATCTGTCTACAATTACCAACCAGTACGGGAGACCTCTCAAACGATCAATCCATCAATTAGATTAACCCACTTATAGGTTACAGGGCTCCCAATGCGATCATTTCACATAGACATCCTGCATTATCTCACGCGTGAGTTTTTAGGAGACAACTTCTATCCAATCCATGGCAATAATTTTTCTTGCTCTGAAGTCAGCTTTGTATGAAATTAATTTAGCAGCCCCTCTTAATTTGGTTAGTAATAGCCTGGCATACTTTCTCCATTGCCTTAATTTTAACCTACATGCTCCTTTGTATTTCATATCCTTTATAGACCCGACAGACTAAGACTTCATTTTCATATCCACTTCGACATTCTGTATTGTAATTGCTCTTTTTAGGTCATTTAACATGAATATTGATGCTATTTGGTAAATATCTCCATATTTATAATTGTTTTATGTTCATTGCACTTTGAAAAAATTCTCTACTTTTTGTACTTTTTCTGATTTTAAGAATATTTTACATATTTCCCCTCTTGTCATATTTTCAGTTCTAATTCTTTGAAAATGTCTTAGTAATTACTCTAGAGTTTTCATGTAAGTTTACAATTAATCGAAGTCTATTTAAAAATAACACTATCACTTCATGTGTAGTGTAGATAGATTTTACAGAATAGACCCATTTCCTCCTTCAGGTCCCTTATAACATTCATTTATTTACCTACAGGTCATTTAAAAATAACAAAATACTTTAATTCTAACCCAATTTGCTCCTCCTTTGATATTTACTTTATTTTTAAAATCCCTACTAAGTTATAACTAATACAAAATGTACATATTGACTGTATAGATGTTAATGAGTTTGGATACATGCATACAACTAGGGTAACGTCACCACCACCAAGGAGCTAAGCATATCCTTCTCCCAACATTCCCTTGCAATGTGTGTGTGCGTGTGCACACGTGTGTGTGTGTGTGTGTTTGTGTGTGTGTTGGTGGTGAGAACTCTTAGCATGTATCCTGTCCTCTCTTACCCTGTTTTAAAGTGCATAATACCGTATTGCTAACAGTAAGTGTTACGTTTACAGGAGATCTGTGGAACTTTCTCATCTTTGAGGACTGAAATTTTATGTTGAGTGAGCAACATTCCTTATTTCCTCTACTCCTCAACTCCTAGAAACCACAAACCTATTTTATGTTTCTGGAATTTGGCTATTTAAGATACTCCATGTTAATAGCTTCATATAGTATTTGTTCTTCTCTGACTGCTTCTTCACTTTGCATAATTTCCTGTGGTTTATCCTTGTCATCACAAAATGCAGGATTTCCTTCTTTTTAAAAACAATAGTATCACACTATATGTAAATACCACGTTTTCTTTATCCAATCATCTGTGGATGGACAGTTCTCAAGGAAGAACATACAAATGGCCACTAGGTAAATTAACACATGGCCACGTCAGCAATCATGAGGGAATGCAAATCAAAAGTAGAATGAGATAACACCTTGTACCTGATAGGATGCCTGTTATTAAAAAAATAATCTCCTTAATTGACTGCTGGGCCTCTGAGAGCAATATGGTTCAGGAAAGAGATGACAGGAACTTGGACTTTGAAGATGGAATAGAAAAACAGTCACAAATAAATCCCAGGAATATTTATGCAGAGCAGTGAACAGAATTTGGTATTATTTTTCAGTCCTTCAGTAATATTTGTTGAACAATGACTAAGAGAATGAGATAAGTTGGAAATGATAGAATAATTTAGATTTGTTATGATGTTATATAAAGTTTATACATATGTAGCATATATAAATATATATTATATATTATATATATGTAATTATCAGTATAAGTTGCTATACCATGTATTACTATACCAGATAAAATGTACCTTTTTTAGATAGTGTTTCAATACAGAGTGATAGAGGAGAGGAGGTTATGATTGTCATGAAGTATTAATTGGGATTCAAAGTTGATGGTTTAAGCTAAGTGAAATAATGTGTGGATTTTGGGAGGAATTGCCTTAGGTGGATCAATGAAACAATGGAAATGGGAAGATCCCTAAGAATAAGAGAGATTCCTGGGTGAGGTGAGAAGTCTGCAAAGACCACAGTAGATAGTGCATCAATAATTCTCTCCTCCCAGAGAAGAGAAGAAAAGACTTTCAGAGAAGTCTTGTCAAGGAAGAAAGTTTGCTTCAATAATTTCTCCAATAACAACAACAACAAAATGCTGGAACCGTGACCCAAAGCTTGGAGAGAACCAGAGCAAATGGTGAGGGATTGTAGCTGAGATTGGCTGACGGAGAGCATGGATCCCTCACCAGGGATTTCAGCCCGTTCTTTCTTGCTGTGTGACTTCTCCTGCCCGGATCTTCCCAGCTTGACCCAAACCTGCCTCAGCGGCTCTGTGTCCAACACTCAGGACAAAAATACCCCAAGAAATAAATGTAGGAATGCCTGATAGCGATTTTTCTCCTTGACCAAGAATTGCTGTGTTACTTTACATTGGTGGCACTGAGAAGGCGCTGTGCGGGCCGGGCTATTTAAAAACAAAGATGTCCAAGACATTAATATGAAGCCTTGAGAAGCAGGTTTAGCCCGATATTTACATCGCCATTTGTAAACAACTGTGAAGGCAGCAAATATCCATTTAAAGAATATGACTTAGCTCTTCTTTGGGAGGAATAAAATTAATCTGGAAAATTCCACATAGAATACTTTTTTCTCAGGCGAAGCCATGGGGTATGGTAGGAGCCTAGTCTTTGAGAAGGTGGTTAAACTCACTGGGTGGTTAACATGAGTATTGTATAAACACCTCAAGCAGCTCAATTTGTTCAATCTAAAGCAATATAGATAAGAATCAGCTTCTCATCCATATACCTCACCTTCTGCTCTGAGGATGAGGACGTTGAGACATAACATAATCAGTCATAATTGTGATTGTCATTGTACAAATAGGAGGTTCTCAACCACTTTTAGTCACAGTTATTTTTAAATATAAAATGAAGTAACGAGTGGTCTTTGGACTAATAAAATCTTTTATTAATAAATGAATATTCTTTTGTCATAGTAAAAATAATCATTTCTTACCCTATGACCTTTCAAAATGTATAAATGCATTCTACTGTCATGTACAACTAATTAGAACAAATAAAATTTAAAAAAAAGAATGATCATTTAAATATTTGGCATAATAAATTCCTAAAAGGCATTTTATTTTATGAATCTATTTTTTTTCTTGCTATAATGGGGATATTGTAAATCTTACATTTTTTTGTATTAATAATATTTCTCAAGGCAATATATGTAACTGTAAACTGAACCAATCTATGAGTTATTGTAGGCATCTGTAAATTCTGTTGTAGGAACTGGAAACATTGTTGGAGTCTTTTAATCAGCAGATTATGTCATGAATGTGTTTGTACTTGTTAAAATATTTTTGAAGATGTTTTGTTTTAGTTGAATAAATGTCTTGGTTGAAGTGAAAAAAAATGAAGTTACCCTAAAACACAGTTGGCTAATGTTTTATGGTGTTTTCCTTTGTTATATCTTGATATATTAAGATGTATTTATTGAAAAAGTTCACATATTTCTAAGATTATTGATTGAGAATATTGATTTAGCAAAGGATTATGGAAGGAAGGCAAAATATGGTAGATTTACAAAAAAGATTTCTAGAGAGCTTATTTAATGTGGATGATACAATAAAATGATCCATTTTGTGTAAACAATGTCAAAGAATATCAAATATTAAATGTATAGTCTGTAAAACCATTTTATAAGTAGTACCAACTATAAAAGCATATCTTTTAATACTCTCAATACAAACCATAGAAATATTTCCTACAATAAAAAACATTGACACCAGCTTTTTGTGCATGTGGATTTTGTGTGTATTAAGAAATATAATGATAGATAATCAACTATAAGAACATGAATAGTTTATCAATGCTTGCAGACTTCCAAAAGGATACTTAGTGACATGTCAAAATGCTACTGCAAAAAATAAAATCCATAGTGTTGAAAATTTGTAATGTCAGACATTTTACCCATAAATATTAACAGCAAACCATTATTTGAATGGCACAAATGCTATCGTTACTTCCCAAATCATAAAAAGGAAATACTAAATGAATGAATACTATGGGATGCTCATTCCTAGCTCTGCGTATGAAAATGTTTTCCCACATCCAGCAGTAAATACATGCTTCAATAACTTCTTGCTGGTCAATTCCAAATTTTATCCCAAAATTACTAATGGGAGAAGTGACACATCTTCAATGTGATTTTCATACATCACTGCAAGTAAGCAAAAAAATTCTTATGGATATTAAACATTCAGAGCTATAGATATATCTATCTCTTGGAGAAATTTTTATTATTAATTATGCTCATGTAAATGATATTTTCCTGCCTTTTCTCCATTCTGATTAGTAAATTCACCTACTAATCATACATTTATTCAATTTCAACTCAACTGGCAGTATCCCTGATAAGTTGTCCTCTTATATCCTGAATGGATTTGAGGGAAGCACTAAAATAGTTCTTCTAGGTGTTCTAAATAAGGTCAAAGTGGTCTGTTTCTGTAGAGGAACTGCTCGTTCAACCTTCAGGTACTAGATATTTGTGGACTGTGGAACAAAGATAACTGTTTGTAAACTTCTCTGTCCACTACTAGCTTTTGTGATTTAACACTTTTTGTCACTTTTAAGTCTCAATTTTTATGTGAAATAATTGAATAGTGATTCTCTCTCTGAGGATTAACTATGATAGTGTATGTTATAAACTATATGTAAAAGCTGTGCATTTTCTTCTCTCTTTTTTGTTTAAAATTTTCATAAGTGTGTGAGTTTCCAAAAATTTGAACTATGTAACTTTAATTCTCACAAGCTGAGATTCTATGTACAAAAATAATTATTATTTATATACCACATTTTCTTTATCTATTCATATATTTATGGTTTTGTTTGTTTGTTTGTTATTTCCACAGTCCCATAGTGTGGGAGACTCGAACCTGGGCCTTGTGCATGCAAGGCAGTCACTCTGTGATGAGCTATATTGTCAGCACTCATATATTTATGAATCCTAGGGTTGATTCAATATCTTGCTTATTATATATAATACTCAATGGAATATTAGACTGTCCTAAAAAAGATACATTGCCATTTTCATCAGATATGGGTGAACCTAGAGGACATTGCATTGAGGGAACAAACAGTCACAGAAAGACAAATACTGAATGATTCCACTGATGTGAGGTATCTATAATGGTTAAATTCATAGAAGCAGAGAACACAATCATGGTTATGAGAGGATGAAGGTGGGGAAATGGAGGGTTGTCTGTCAACAGGTGTAACATTATATAAGATGCAGAAGTTCCAGAGATTTGTTATAGACTATAGTGACTACAGTTAACAGTACGGTATTGTGCACTTGAAAATATTAGAAGATAAATATTGTGTTAAGTGCTTTTGGTTTTTGCAGGACCAGGATCAAATTCAGGACTCAGACAAGCTAGGCAAGTGCTCTACAACTGAGCCACATCCCTCCCCCTTTGTTCCGCTTTGCTTTTGTCATCTGCTGCATCTGGAACTCGTGGGTTAAAGCAATTCTTCTCCCTTCTCCTCCCAAGTATAGGAACTATGGGGGTGCATGACCAAGTCCAGTTCATATTAAGGGTTTTATATCTATTGCCTTGATTGTGGGTGATGGTCACACAGGGATTTGCAAATATCCAAACACATCAGAATTTAATTGCAAGCATGAACTATGGGTAATTCTTTCCATATCAACTCTACCTCAGTAAAACTGTTTAAAAACAAATCAATTAATGTATTACAGTAACTTAAATAGAGAAGAAATGCAGGACTGGTAAATTCTCTTGCATTTATGTCTCTAGCCTTGGAATCTTGTCCTAATGACACTGCCGGTTTTCAGTGATGAGTCTGCTTCCTCAGATGTTGAAGTCTGAACGCTAGAGAAGGACACAGAGGGAGAAGGGGGCCATGGCTGGTGTCCCGGTGTCCCAGGAAGTGAGAACGCCCTGCCCCTTTTATACGTTTTCCACTTTCTGTTCTCCTGCCCTCTTCCCCCTTATCTCACTCCTTCCTGCCCAGGAGATGCTGGTGGGATGGTCCTAAGGTGCGAAGCAGGTGGGCAGGGGGAAGGGCCCAAGGGAGAGATCCAGGCAGGAGGCATTAGGTAACAACTCCCTGCCTGCAGCCTTCTGGGAGGGGTGGGATAGACAGGTAACCTTGGCGATCCAAGGGCTCTGGAGACACTGACATTCCAATCTCCCAGGGGCCATCTCCAGCTTCCTGGATCCAAGCCAGCCTCCATTTTCCCCATCCACTGGACCATCTGTCTACACTAACTGCTTGTCTCTACTTCTGGTTTCACTAGGACCCTGCTGGTTCATCTCCGCTTCCCTCTCTCTCCTTCATGTGTGGTAAACCTGGTTATTCTGACTCTTGCGTATACACTCAGAAGGTTTTTCATTCCCATGGTATTTATTAACCTGGGATTCTTAACCGAACTTGCTTTGTACTCATAGTGTATGTTTCATTCAGAATTTTGTATGGTATATCCGAGGCCCTATTTGACGGCTGAAGTTGGGAAAAGGCAAAACCTTAGACTAGCCTTGTTTGACAGAAGTCTTGATGTTTCCTCTCAAATCAGATTTTGCTTCAGTCTTCCCGTTTCAATAAATGGTGTTACTAAGTGGCTTGATCCAGAAATGGATCCTTATTTCCTGCTTCTATCAGCACCTGCATCACAACCACCAGCCACACCAGACACTCATGTCCCACAATCGTACCTGGAATACGTTTGTTTATTAGCACCCTTAACTGCCACATCATAAACACAGACCAGCCTCATCTACCACCTTTTATATTGTGGGAGCTTTGTGTGTTTATTCTTTTATTGCTTCTGTCAATTCCCAAATCCTCAAAATGACCAGAGCAATCTCTTGAAAATATAAGTTATGTATGCACCTCCTTCTATTCAAGGGGTCATCCATCAAATTTAGAATAAAATTCAGGGGCTCTCATTGGCATACACAAATGCAAACAATTCGGTTCCTGTTTTTTCTTTACTAGTTTATTTCACACCATCTGTTCCTTTAATTGTTCTGTTTTAGTTACCTGGGTCTTAACACAATGAGCTCATTTTGACTTTAGGACACTGGTCTTTTAAACTCATTGAATTTATGATTGCTTAATTCTTTAGGTTTTATCATGAACATCTCTTAGGAAAATCTTGCACGAATTCACGAGGTCTCCCTCAGTAGAATATACGGTAGATGAGACTCAGCATCTGCCATGATCATTGTGGCTGTTAATTCAGGAACCAGGGGGGTGATGGGGATCAAGAAAAACAAAATAGACTCAGAGAAAAAGCTGGGGTCCTGTGGGTGAGCTAAGCCCTGTTGAGGCTTGACTGACAGCAGAGCTAGTTCAGCACATTCATTATACAGATTTTATCATTAGAAGGTTATTTGGGAGAAAGTTTTAGCAAAGCAGGCAGTCTGAGGGACCCAGCACCCTTGTGAGGCATTGAGGTCATCTTGTTTCACCCGAATCCTCCATCCCTGGGAGAAGATGCTGATTCAAGGCCTTGACTATTAGAGCCGCACGCCGTCCCACGTAGCCACCCCTGGCTGACATCACTGTAGCAATGGGGGCAGCATGACCTGCGCTTTCGTAGTCACCTCCCTGTGCAAACGCAGCCAGAAGGGAATCAGAGACCAGGGTTGGAGTCACTGCTCTCCACAAGCATCCATTCAAACTTCTAGTGTCCTTTCAAATAAGGCAGAAAAAGGGAAGCCAAAAATGAGATTGTACATCCAGGTCTGGTCTTGAGATAAGTCTTAGTTAAAGGTCGTGAAGGGGAAGCAGGCCCTCCCCTTCTTCCTGCAGGGTGGACGTAGGATGTCCAGGAGTGCTGCTCAGGGAACTGTGGATGAGGTGGGTCCCCTAGAGGTGGCAGAGCAGCAGCATGCGGGGACCTGGTCCTTAGAGTGAGTGGCTGGTGCCTACTGACTCCCAGGGTTCTGTGAGAAGAGCTAACACTGGGGATTTCTGTGACAGCATTTGGTCCTGAACTTGCTAAAGGTCCTCACCTCTCAGTATGTCTGACTAGCTCCTCTTTTGGATGGAGAATGACAAGGTTCTTTCAGGAACTAAAGTTAGAAAATTAATTTCAAATGATATCACGACCTGTTCTGATGGCACTTTGCTTTTCAATATAAGATGACATGCTTGAGAATCCCTGCGTTCGCTTCTCTGCCTGAGCTCTGTTTGCTGCCTTCACATTTCGTAGTTCTTATTTGCTTGTCAACGTGTATCTATCTGCACTAGACCATCTAAAACAAGGAGAAAGGCAGGTCCTGCTCCGTTTTGCTGTTTACTGGACACACAGTTTCCATTTCAGCCCTTAGTTAATAGGAGACTTACAATATATATTATCAATGCATAGATGGGTGGAAATGGAAGAAAAACTCAACTGAGTAAGTTTTAAAAAATTATTCCTTATGAAACCTTCATATTAAAACCCCAGGAGTAACCAAAGGAGATTTAATTTTGATGCAATCGATTGGGCTGTGGATAACTACATCTGAGCAGCAGAAGTTACCCAAATTATTCCACAATGCAACCCAAATTAAAAATGACTATCATGAAGGTTTCCTGGGAAAATATAATTATTCATCAAAACTGATAAGTATTGTAAGATCTAGAATACAATCATTAATCAGTCATTTTGGCTACTGAACTGACCCTATGCACGCAGCAATAGGATTGAAGAGAAAACATGATTAAACCATAGAGAGATAATGTCACACCAATAAGCTCTCTTTTACAGATGGTAAAGTCAGACATAAAAAATAAGACGGGGAGAACAACTCAGAGTCGTAACAGAAGCCACACAATTCGCAGCTCAGCACAGTCTTGGACATGCTCTCAGTGTGGCCTTGACAAGGGCATGTGGGCAGTGTTTCTTTTCCGATCACCTCCTCGGCCACTGGACTTCTGCTGGGCAACATTCAGATATTATCAGTAATGACAAACGAAGGGCTTTTGGGGGTTGAAACTTTGAAAAGACAACAATAAGCAGTTTAAGACAAGTGTCACACAATAGAATGCATCACACAAACTACTAAGTAGAATAAGTAAGCTCACATGAGTGGAGAGTGCTTGACAGAGTCTATATGTCCCCATGCCTGTAGAACATGGTAGGACAATGGGCAGGTTGCTACAGAAATAGTTTCTCACTTGGTTCTCTTTGAATTTTCCTGTACTTCCATATTGAGTCAAATGTAACCAATATTTCTCTGCCTCCAAATCTAACACCCTGTCCACAATGATTTGCACAAAATTAATGTCTCAGCACTTTGAACTAATTACTGCTCTGTGCTAATCATTCAGAGCAACTTTCTCTCCGTGGAATTATTCTGTGTAATATCAGCTCTCAAGAAGTGGGACTGCCTTCCAACATGTCTTTGACAAAATTCTGGATGTGACTGGTTGGAATGTGTTTTTTTTCCCCTTCCCTCTTCTGATCTACATTAATAAAAGTAGTTGAAATACATCTCTGTCTTTTTGAGAGCAGAGAAATTTCCTTGCTTGTCAGCTAGCACAGAAAGTACTGCTGTACTCTATGGAGTGTTCCTCTCTACGCAGCCTCACTGGAGCCTCTCTGCAGTGAAAACCTGTAGTTTAACTTGAATGCTCATTGCTATTCCTTATTATACACACAATAGAAGTGAATTACATATGAGGGCATTTGATCCCTGACCTAGAGATACGTTATGCGGGAATGCCACATCGTTTGGTGGGTTGAATTATGTCAGCCATCATCAAATCTTTTATGTTTAAAAAAAATTATATACTTTAAATATGGTTATAAATGTCAACCAAGAAGTCATTATCTTATTTCTTATCCTTCTCAAATGGAATAAGAAGTTCTTCTCTATATGAGGATGAATTAAAGAACTAAAGAAGTTGGAGATAGGCGTGTATGTTTTATGTAGGATGTTTTTTTACAGGCGTAAGTACTAGGTGGCTTAAAGCACAGTTTCTACCAAAGAAAGCAATGGCACATCTCTCTCTGTGTACACACTAGGGTTCAGGAGAACTTTCCTTACTAGAGATCTGTACTATTTAATCAATTATCATCTCATTGCGATAGTTTGGATATTGAAGGCCTCCCACAGGCCTGTGGGTTGAGGACTGTAATGGAGGTGGAACATTTATAGGAGGTGGGTCACTGGGGGTGTCCCTGGGAAAAGACCCTGGCCCCTGCCTCTTTTCACTTTCCGGCCACTGTGAGGTGCACAGGCTGCCTTCCACCGTTGCACTGACTGTGATTGACCACAGACCCCAAAGCGGCAGAGCCTACTAACCCTGATCTGAGATTGCTCACACCCAGCACCCAAATAAGTATTTCCTCCCTAAGCGTTTACCATGTCAGACATTTTGTTACAGTTAGGAAAAGCTAACTGAAAAACTCATGGAAAGAAGCTTTTGAATGTTAAAATTTATCAACATAATAAGAATCTTAGATAACTTGACTGAATGACTTTTTTGGTACTGATGATCGAACCCAAGGGCACTTTACCATCAAGATATACCCCAGTTCCTTTTTGTTTTTTATTTTGAAACAGGGTCTCACAAATTTGCTGAGACTGTCCTCGAACTTGGGACCCTCTTGTCTCAGCCTTTGGAGTCCCTGGAATTACAAACATGCACCACTATGCCCAGTAAGAACCTTAAGTCAACTTTAAAAACAATTCACATAAGAATTTAACATTTGTAGCATTATAATTCTGTTATATATTTGTATTTAGTATATACGTGTTATGACTATATATTATGACTATATATTGAATACGTGCTATTGATTACATGTGATTTAATTCATATAAATTAAAGTGAACTACAGGGGCCTTCGAGTTCCTAATGGACCATACTGGGACACTGCATTTGTAGATTTTAAGGGAAAAGTATATAAACATGATTAGTGAGAGTCCCTTATCCAAACATGCTGTCGCTTTTGTATATGAAAATCCTCAACTCTCAACTGAATGAACAGGTGGAACATAGGTAATTCCATATGAAGAACGACTCTATACACAGAAGAGATACATGAAATTATGGGCAATGTATGTGTCTACTTATCAGGTTAAGTAAAAATAGTTGATGTACTGAGTTTGAAGGTCAGAAGCCAAAGGGAAAGCATGGATCTGCAATAGCAAGTTCATATTTTATAATTTCTCCTCAGGCAACCAAATACCTGATGAAAGTAAGCGACTAGGACCTGACTCTCTGCCTTGGTGCTACTAGTCCAGGCGTAGGTTACAGACATAACATCAGCTTTTGGTAAACCTTTCATTTTTAGGGCTATGACATCTAATTATATAGATTTGGAAAAATCTCTAAAATTCTCCCGAGATTTTAAAGCTTAAGGATTTGCAAAAGTCCTCACCTCTCGGTGTGTCTAACTAGCTCCTCTTTTGGATGGAGAACGACAAGGTTCTTTCAGGATTCAAAACTAAAGTTAGAAAATTAATTTCAAATGATATCACAACCTGTTCTGATGGCACTTTGCTTTTCAATGTAAGATGACATGCTTGAGAATCCGCAGGCAAATCATCACAGTCAATCCTAGCCACCTGCCAGTGTGTCAGCCTTTCACAAGCACTCTCATTGAGGTTGAGGTCATGGCAGCTCACTCTGGATTTTCTTTTTCATGTAAGTATGAAAAAAAAATTAGAAATTTAAGTAATATGGAAAAGTTTTAGTTTGTTTCTTTAATATATAAATATTACTATGTATCTGATATGCAATAGTAAATACACATTTTATTACAGCATTTTACCTTGATGTTTCTGAAATGTGTTTCAGAATGTATATAATAAATGTGTTATATAAGCATATATTTTCTATTTCTCTCTATGTATGTATGTGTGTATGTGTGTATATATATGTATATATATGTGTGTGTGTGTATATATATATATATATATTCTACTATATAGAGAAATAGCTCCAGTAAAAACCCCTCTCTAATTATGCTTTGGAATACAATCTGTCAGTCTGTCCTGGACTCCATAAAAATCATGGCCATGTACCTACTAGTATTTATTCACAACCAGCAAAATGGTATCGACCCATTTTGAGTTTCTTATAATTTCAGAAAAAATATTCCTTGAACATACTTATACTGCAAATTCTTTTTTACTCATCTTAAGTTCTAATTTAACTGGGCATCCTGCATTTTATTTGCCAAGTAGGATAACTCTACTAGTAGAAGAGAAACTTTGGAAACAACCTACACATTCATCAATGGAATGTTTCTATATAGAAAAGAATTATGTAGCACTTAAAACATGCCAGGTACCATACCAATTGTGTTGCAAATTTCTTTGCTGAATCTCTTGCCTTTTTAATCTTATTTTGATTTCTGCTTCTAAGATAATCTGAACTAACAGTCCTCCTGATCCATTCAGTTTGTCTAGAATGTTGCTGGTGCTGGATCTTATGTCAGTGGTCCATCTTATCTATTAGTTGAATATGGCTCTATATCCAGGTTCTGGAATCCTTGGACAGTCCTGACTTGGAGGCTAATGATGTTTCCTATCCTTTTTCCCTGTGATAATCAACTGGGAAATAAGCTGAAATTAGCTGAGCACATTTCCACCTGATTCAGGCAGTCTACTGGGACGTACATATTACACATCATTTGCTTTGAGACTCATGTCATGAGATTGTATGCATTTCATCACTATCAATCATCCTGGATGTAAAACAAAGAAGGACGGAGGCCCAACACCTGGGAAAGGCAAAGAGACATCCGGCTTCCTTATCTGCTTGGCCATCCACAGACTTCCAACACTAGGGGGCAGCATGGAGGTGTCATTGCCTCCTACACAGGTTTGAAACAATTCAAGGGAAGAGATGTCACCAGCAGATGGCCAAGAGAGCCATGCTGATGAACTTCAGTTTAATGATGACCTGATGCTTACTACCTGGTGTTGAAAGGTTAAAAAGAATGATAAAGTTAAAAATACTCTGAGGAATGGCTCTATTATTTGGAGTTCTGGAATTTCATTTATTAAAATGTTTTATTACTTGATTTAAATGAGGAAATTTTACTTCAGCTGTCACAAGAATTTGCATAAGTTAGTGTTTGTTTCCAATAAATTCTTTTTAAAAACTTATCTAGAGTTATTCCAATTATATAACATTTTGAAAAGGACCAATCAGTGCCACAGAGAACAGAACCGTTTTCCAGGGTATACAAATGGAGGGAAGAGATTTGGGCATGATGAAACTACTCTGTACTCTGATTGTGCTGGTGAGTATACAACCACAGTTTGTCAACACCTACAGAATATATTCTAGAAAGAGCAATTTTATTGTATACTTGTTAAAAATAAATAAGTAGATACATACAAACTGCTTATCCCAGACTCTAATATTTTTAATATTTATTCAAATATTGATATTGAATCATTGTAGAATTCACTGACAATTTAATTACTGTTGCTGAGTATCGTACCTATGTAAAAATTTGGCAATTTCATGCCTAAGAAACCAGATATAATTGAAAAACATGAAAAGGAGTTTGAAATAAACCATTAATTTCTAAAAGAAGATTGTTTAAAAATACAGGCAGGCAAACTTGGAAACAATTACAGCAAAATCCAGACTGAAAATCCTAGGAATAAAAATATAAATTTCAAATAAGAAGTAACTGTTTACTATTTAGTCAGTGTACTGATTTTTATGTGTGGAATAGTGGGTACTAAGTTACCCATTTTTGGGTGACACATTGTATAACAATTATGTAAAAAAGAATTTGACTTGATAAGCTTGTGAACATGGTCATACATCTTTGCAAATCCATACTATAGACATAACCTCACAGTGGGGACAGGAGAAATCATATTTAAGGTAGTTATTTCTGAATATATGGTCAGCTGTAAAGGCACAAAGCTTGGTTAGCAATTCTGCCATGACACATAGACTAAAACATGAGATGCCTCATGCCTCAAAATCAAGACAGAATAATATGAAAAGAATTTTGAAGGGGTTTAAACATTATTTGTGTATAAAATATTATTAAAGGAAAGCAGACAAATTGAAAAATAGTCATTTGGGAATGCCGACTGTAGAAATTTAATATTTGAAATAAACATAGTGTATTATTTGGATTAAATAATGAAGGATAAAGTATTAAATTGACACAGATAATTGGAAGAATAATGTGAAGAAATTGCTCAATGAAACACTAAAATATAAAGAGAAAAACCATAAGGGAGTTTGATTAAATTGTAAGGTAGAGAAATTGTAAAATATGTCCAAAATTCTGATTCAGAGATTACGGATGTTAGTTACTGGGACTACGAATGACATACTCCATGTCTCCTGCTCCCAAGATCCTGAAGAGACTTGCTCTCATTGACTTGCTTCAGCTCCTCATGTGAGAAGCGGTGAGTACTTTTACTTCCAGCTGAGGCTGTCTGACTATTCTGCATCAGAACCAGCTCCTTCCAAGGGGGAAGGAGGCAAACGCAGCGTGTTCAGAAAGAACACGTGCAGACTCCCACATTACCCAGGCTTGAGGAGCTGTGATCCTGGAATGCACAAAGTGGGGACTCAAACACAGCTCAAAATTGCTCCTTTGGACACTCAAGAATTCCTTAGCACTAAATGAATAACTGAGAATCAGGGCAGAGAACCGTCAAGTGCCCTGTATGTGGCAAGACATATCTGAGGTCAGGGCACGCAAGTAGGGAGGTCACTGGTAAACAAAAATATACAGCTTTCAGCTGGAAATGACAGAGGGCTCCCCTGAGGAGAAAGGAAAAACCCAAGCAGAACAACCCTGGCACAAAAGGAATCCTAACTCTCACTGAGCTCAGCGTCTGATCTAATTAAAGTAACCTGTTACCACACTAATCACCTGCCAGAAGAATAACCATTCCTCTTTAGAGGAAGGTAATTTCTTTTTTTGTTTGTTTGGTTTGCTTTTTTAATTTTTTTTTAATTATTTTTTATTTTTACAGACAGCATTTTAATTCATTGTACAAAAGTGGGGTACATCTTTTCCTTTCTATGGTTGTACACAATGCAGATTCATACCATTTGTGTAATCATACATGTACATACGGTAATGATGTCTGTCTCATTCCACCATTTTTCATACTCCCGCTCCCTCTCATTTCCTTCTACATAATCTAAAGTTCCTCTATTCTTCTCTCACCTCCCATCCCCTCACCCCCATTATATATCTTCATCCACTTATCAGAGAAAACATTTGGCCCTTAGTTTCTTGGGATTGGTTTATTTCACTTAGCATGATATTCTCCAGTTCCATCCATTTATTTAAAAATGCCATAGTATTATTCTTCTTTATGACTGAATAATATTCCATTGTATATATATACCACAGTTTCTTTATAAAGGTAATTTCTATCAATTACTACATCTTCATTTTCTAAATAGAATGTTTCATTTAGAGATATTTGTAGAGTTGTAGCCTGTTGAAAGAAATCAAACACAGAGATCATGTATACTTCTTACCCTGAAGGTGACATCCTGCATAGTAGCACAACTGGAGCATTGCTGTCACCATAAGGATGGCAGCTCTGCACTGCAATATCTACAAACATGTCCCTCTTGACCCTACCTGCAACTTACAAGCTGCCACTAACCCATTTTCTATTTCTGTAATTTTGTCATTCTAAGAACATTATAGAAATGAAATCACACTGTAGATACCTTTTCAAATTGACTTCTTTCACTTAGTATAACTGGAAATTTGTGTTTTGTTTCTATTTCTTAGTATTATTCATGGTATTGAAGGATATTTGATTGTTCCCACAATTTGAATAATATCGATAAAACTGCTATAAAATTCATGTAAAACATTTTGTCTTTTAATTTCTCTGCATAAAATGCCAAGAAGTATATATAATTTCTGGTTCATCTTGTCATTGCATGTTGAATTGGTTAAAAATCTGTCAAACCATTTTCCAAAGGGGCTGTAACATTTTACATTTTATATTCCCATAAGGAGCATATAATGATCCAATATTTCACCTCCTTACCAGTATTTGATGTTATCACTTTTTAAACAATAGACAAATTCATGGATGTGTATTGATTGCATTGTGATTTTAATTTGCATTTCCCTAATAGGTAATGATGTTGAGTATCTTATGTGCTTTTTTCCATTTGCATATCCTGTTTTGTAAAATATATGTATGTATCAGATTGCTTGTAGTTGTTTTTTTTTTTTTTTTTTGGACAGGAAAAGGAAGCAAACAGATAATTAAACGTGGAAACCAGTGAAAACGTTTAAGTGTAACTGGTATGTGAAAAGGAGAGATAAGAAAGAGTGTTTCAGATAGAAACAGTATTTTAAAAGATAATAATGATTATACTCCAAAACTGAAAAAAAAAAATCTATGTCGGGCTATGTCTACAGAAAACACTATGTAACTCAAGCAAACAAAACCATAGATAGACACACTTGAGATGATGGAAGTCTAAGACAAAGAAATTTAAACTAATCCTTCTAAAAGAAAAACTAGGATGGATTGTTGACTTTTCAAAAGTGATTAGAACCCAGAGAACATAAAGTATTTAATGTAAGAAAATTGCTAAACTAAAATTCAAACCAATAAAAATCATTTCATATATATGTTAAAAATTGAAGGTAAATATTCTATAAAATAACTAGACCACAGTGTTTATAAAAATAGACTATTTCATTAAAAGAACAAAAATATGAGAACTAAATGTGATATGTAGTCATGTTCTAAATACTTCAGAAAAAATGATTTTTAAGTCTCCCAAGAAGCGGTAGTAGTCACAAACCTACATGGATCCACAGAAGGCAAAAGATGTAAGGAAAAATTCAAAGATCTCAACAAGACACATACACAATGCACTGTCCTATGAATGTCCTTCAGAAAATTTTTGTAATACTCAATAAAGCATCAAGGTCAGGTTACAAGTTATTTGAATACCATTAAAATAAATAATCACCATCTAACCGGTCAGCAAGGAGCCCTCTGGCTCTGCCTCCTCCACTCTTTTCTCCTTCATCTGGGGGAGGGATTTTGAAGTTGAAAGTCTGGGAGGGAAACTGCCATGTGCCTCCATCCGTCTGCACGCAGGGAGCTGTTTCCCTCCCACCTGGGGCTGACGGGCTGGGCCAGACCCGGGCATAGATGCACCCCTGCGATTGACTCACGGTCAGTTTATCTGCATCAAGAGCTCAGTAGTACTAAGCCACTGGCCAAGGCCCAGGTCACAATCCTCCTGGTCAACTTAGAAATTATAAACTGGCTTTTTTTTTTTTTCTATCTGCTAACTAGTCAAAACGATGGTAAAGGGAAAATGAGAGAGCCTGTGTATGGGGATATAATAGCCCTTCTTTGTATGTATACCATTCTATGTAAAAATTCAGAATTAATTTTATTCAAACACATGAAACTGATGTGTTAGGTCATAATGAAGGCACCACATTTTTAATGTATTTATTAGTGAATATACCATTGGATTGATTAATTTGAAAGTCACAACAGAATGATTGCTAAATCAAAGTAACACAGAAACTTCAATGATATAGAAATTAAGATTATTTGGTGGGCTGGGGTTGTGGTTCAGTGGTAAAGCGCTTGCCTGGCACATGCAAGGCACCGGGTAAGATCCTCAGCACCATGTAATAAATACAAAAAGTTATTATGTTCACCTACAACTAAAAATATTTTTAAAAATTTGTTCTTAAAATTTTTCTACAAGGTTTATGTATTATCATGAAATGACAATAGAAATCATGTAATATTTAAAGCACACCAATAAATTTTTTACTAAAATCGAAGATTATAGCTTTTGGAAAATAAGATTTTTCATCAAAATTTAACTGATATTTAAATGTAAGTTGACTTGCTAAAAAACAAAAGAAAAAAAAAAATGAAAAGAAGCCGGGTACTTGGTGCAGACCTGTAATCCCAGGGTCTCCAGAGGCTGAGGCGGGAGGATCGTGAGTTCAAAGTCAGACTCCGTAAAAGCGAGGTGCTAAACAATTCAGTGAGACCCTGTCTCTAAATAAAATACAAAAACAAAATAGGGCTGGGGATGTGGCTCAGTGGTCGGATGCCTCTGAGTTTAATCCCCAGTATCAAAAAAAAAAAAAAAGGGGGGGGGGAAGAAATATGAAGAATTACAGAAAAGAATTAAAAATTTACCTTAAAAAGTAAAAGCATAGATATGGCAACTAAAGAGGAGAAATTAATCAAATAGATAAAATAAAAGAGAAAACTTGAAACAAAAGAAATAACAGATACAGTTTTAAAACTCCTAAAATTGGAAAAGAATAATATGAAAGAGCAACTTTAGGAAACTGGAACAAAGGTAAAAAAGAGGCAGAAGAAAAAAATAGCACAACAAAGTGACATCAAGACCAACACACACAAATACACAAACTGACAGTTAAGATAACGCTACACATTGCTATATGAAAATATTAAATTTAAAAGATGGGACTTTTTCAAAGATGTTATAATTTAAGTTATAAAAATTGCTCATATTAAGAGTTACACTTGATTAGACCACTGCACATTATACAAATTTGTTACTCAAGTCTTATCACTTTTGAGACTCAATACTTTAAACATTTACAGGCATGTTTAATGAAAACCTCAAGCAAACAAACCAAAAGGATAACAGCATCAACAAATCTCCTGTAAAAATTTAAAAAAGCAGTTCTTCTTAACTCAATTTCTATAGCTAGCAAAATATCAACATCAAAAATATACCATTAAAATTCAATTAAAATGTAAATTATAAAGTAATATCATTTTTGTGTACACACACACATAAAAATTTTGAATAGTAACTTTTTCTGATGATGAAAATGTTAATTACCTTGATTAACACTTGCCTGTTGATCACTTTACAGTATATATGCATATTAAAATATCAAATTGTATACTTTAAAGACATGCAATTTTTGTTTATCAATTGTACTTCAATAAATAAAAGTGAAAATATTCTAAATAAGATAAAAACAAATCTAACAACACATTTTAAACCAAATTCCATGATTATCATGATTTACAATAGCCCTTCAAGTATGCTTTAATGTTAGATCATTATATCAGCAGACTGAAGTAGCAAAATCAAATGCTCATTTCTGTAGAATCATAAAAGGGTGAAAAGCATTTCATGAATTCAGATTTAAGAAAATTTAGTTAACTGGAACAAAATAAAACTCCATTAATATCGTCTCTTAAAATCTTATTCACTGTACCCTTTGATGAAAATTATTTTAATCATGGAAGTGAAGCAAAAGGAGGGTTATAAATCTTTTCAATTTCATTGATACATTTAAAGATTATTGTATTATGAAGAAGGTACAAATGTTTAATTTTGTTATTTGCTTATTGCTTAAACCCTAGACATTCTGAAATTCCCTGTTCACTCATAAATTACTGCTTGTAGAAAAAGTAGTCCTAAATGTTATGATTTTTTGGTCTAGGGCATGACCCATTAGCCCAGGTTTTTTTACATTTGCATATTTATTTTAGTTTTCCCTGATTTTATACATATACATATACATATACATACATACATATATATATATATACTTATATATATACATATATATGATTCAACTGTAAGCTTATAATTGTGTTCATTTATAAATAAGCAAGCTTAAGAAAATAGAAATGAAAAATTAAAAAAGATATGATACGTTAAGTGTCATTTTGCAATATTCAGGTCCCCCTTTCCTCCTGACAAACATAAAAAAGAACCCAGTGATTCAACTTGTATTTATTATGTCTTGAAAATTTGGAAGTCTGTCATGAAGTTTCATTCAGAGTTTTTCCTCATTAGCTGTGACTGTCAAAAGTGAAATAGCCTACCTGTTTTCTAATATATCTTGAAACCAGTGATGATTTAAGTCAATGAACTTCATTCTTTAACAGAAATGTTTCCTTCATCCCTTAGTTCATTCTACATGCTTGGATTACACACTGTATTACACACTATTCTTACATCAGACACGTCTGTCAATATGATGGTCAACTGCAGATACCTCATTTAAAAGGAGTACTGTCCAATTCATCATGTTGGTAAAGATGATCTATTCAGAAAGTTGGTGAACTCCTATTGGAAAAATTGGTGAATGATCAGTTAAAAATTGTTTAAACCACCAACACAAAAGCTCAGACCTGAAGCCTAGGAATCATGTGTGACTTCACCAACTCCATTCCCCCTAATGGCCATTTCCAAGCGCTCAATATTTCTTACAGTTTTTCACTGAAATTCTATAAGGTTTTATCTGTTCTAGTCAGGGAAACCCACTGGGTTTTCTCAAAAAAGTTAGACCTATAACGATTAGAAGGTCTTTAAATAATATGCGTTTCTTATGCTATTACCTTACTTAATAAAGACACAACAAAGTTAAATAAGCAAGAAAAAAATCCAGATTGTAATAGTATGTAAAATAACAAAAATAAATTAAAACATCTAGCTCTTTAATGATAATATCTACCTTTATGATCCTCAAAATGCAGGCCATGGAAGATTTCTTTTTAAATTTTGTTATTTGGTTGCAGATGGGCATAATACTTTTATTTTATTTTATTTTATTTTATTTTATTTTTACTTGTTGCTGAAGATCCAACCCAGTGCCTCACACATACTAGGCAAGCACTCTGTCACTGAGCCACAAGCCCAGCCCCATGGAAGATTTCTGCCCCTCAAAATTTCATTAATGCCCAACTAGATAGAAATTAGGAAAAAAATTTTAGAATTGTATAGAAATTTTATATTGTGATGGTTTGTTTTGTTTTACAAAAGTATCTGGCTGGACAGATAAAGGTAGAAAAAAGTAAGAAAAAATAGACTGGTATTTTACCAAATACATTTTAAAAAGCATGATCTAGTTTAGAGAATTATAAAAGTTAGTTAGATATACAAAAAAGTGCAAGTTCAATGTGTTTTAAATGTTACCTATTTAATAAATATATATTATGGCACTCAGTCTCACTTGTGGTGATAACAACTTTAGCACCTTCATTTGAAAATGGAGAAACATTAGAAAACCACCAGTCAGATAAGAATTTCCAAGTGCATCAGAGATGGGCTCATAAAATCACTAAATTTCCTTCCAATTTTTCGTGTGTGCCAAAAGATCATTTCTAGGCTATATTCTCATTTATTTTCCTTAGTTTCTTCCTAAGTGATAAAATTTGCCTTAAGAGATGCTTTAATTAAGGCACATGGTAACTGCATATGTGGTGGACAGTGATGGCATGCAATTTAAGTATATTGTTTATTTTTTCCAGAAAGGCATTTGTGATTTGATGATGTTTCTGAGTGTTCAATACCATGACCCAATGTTTTCACCTTTCTAATGAGAAAATTCACGGGTGAAATCACCAGATTTGTCACATAGACACCAGTTCATCACGAACTGTATTGACATGGGTCAGGAAACAAATCATTTTCACATTCTTCTTCAGAACTGTCAGAAAATGGAAATGTCTGCCCTCTAATAAGAAGATATACATTTAGTAAGTGTTCATAGGGAATAATCTTAATAGATTTCACTTTTGGATTATGCTTTTCCAGAGGTTTATATTTTCCCATTACATTTTGCTAATTTTAGTTTGAATTGCTCTTGTTCCCTCCAGCTTTTATTTATTTTTTTCTTACTGTTGGAAAATGAATCCAGCTCTGTTCTTGCCCTCGGTACCAGGAATGATAATGCAACACATCATCAGAGAAGTGCCTCTTACTGTCTCAAAGGCATTTCTTTTCTGATTAAAACTAAAGGTAGTGAGATTTGTTTCCTTTTAAATGAAAATGATGTTTTCTATCTTGAATCTTGATCATAATGGGAAAATGGGGCCATTATTCATTATAAATGCGCTATTTTATAGTAATCGAAACAACAGTGAGGTTTTCAGGGCTAAAATCATGTCACATGTTTTGAGAAAGGTCAGTGTTTACATGAAAAGTAAGATTTTTAAAAATATGGACTTTTAATGCATGTTGCTGAATTAATGAAGAAAGGTTTACAGGCATTCACTGCATGCACAGATGTTTTAGGAGGGCATACAAACTTATTAAAGGTGTCACCCATCACTTAGTAAAACAAGAATTTTTTTATTTCAATATTGTTTTATTTCAATATTCAAAATTCTTCAATATTTTTATTGAAGTGAAAATCGATTATGCAGAGTCTTAGATATGTTCATAGAAAGTGCATGCTATCAGTTAGTAAGAGAGGGAAATCAAGGTGGGGATAGGTAGGGAAACTGTTATGGTTTGGACGTGAGGTGTCCTCCTAAAGCTCATGTGTGAGACAAGGTAAGAAGGTTCAGAGGAGAGTTGATAGGGTTTTAACAGTCTTAACTCAAGCAATGATTTAATCCTCTATTAAGGATTAACTGAGTGGTAACTGAAGTGGTGTGGTGTGACTGGAGGGGACTGGAATTAGGACGTGGTTTTGGGGTATACATTTTGTATCTGGAGAGTGGACTCTCTCTCTTTCTGCTTCCTGATCACCATGATGTGAGCTGCTTCCCTCTGCCACCCTCTCCCACCATGATGTTCAGCCTCACCTTGAGCCCCGAGGAATGAAGTCTGCCTTCTATGCACTAAGACCTCTGAAACCATGAGCCCTCAAATGAACTTTTCTTCCTCTACAATTGTTCTGGTCAGATCCTATTTTAGTCACAGCAATGAAGAAGCTGACTAAAACAGAAGGCTTTGTAGAGGATAAAGGTTTGAAAAAATGGGTTAAATGTATAAAGGAAAAGGATTTTAGTCAAAGGAAGGATTTGAGATAACATATCAAAACGGAATGCCTTGGTTATAAGATGTTAACAGGCAATATCCTGGGTGATAAAGATCTACATTAGGGGTGCCTAAAGATTCTACTTTACATCCAAACACTTACCTTTCCTATATATACTTATTCTACTCCTTCAGTAAGACAAAAATGCATATAAAGAAAAATTTGAAAATAAAGTGTCAAATTTAATCTTGCAAATTACTGACTTAACTGTGAATTTTGGGTATAAAACAAGAAGTGGTGTAACTGGGTCAAATGGTGGGTCCATTCCAAGTTATCTGAGGAATCCCCATACTGATTTTCCAGAGTAGTTGTACCAATTAACTGCAAATTTTAATCAGTACAATTGGTGGAGATAATAAAAGCACCTATAACGTTTGAGTGTTTGTCATAAGCTTACATAGGTATCTTATTTGATACTCCACAAATTTTTACCTTTGTTGCTGTTATATTTTTCCTTTTTGCTACATTTTTCATGTAGGTGGAAAGTTAAGCTGGGTATAGTGGTGCATACTTGTAATCCCAGCAACTTGGTAGAAAGCAGGAGGTTATAGGTGCTTTTAATAATCTCTTATAACCCAGGTATTCCATTTTGATATGTTCATCTCAGATGCTTCCTTTGACTAAAATCTTTTCCCTTTATACATTTTATCCTTTTTACTTCTTCTTCTTGAGGCAGGAGGCTTATAAGTTTGAGAACAGTCTCATCAACTTAGTAAAGCCCTTAGCAACTTAGCAAGACCCTGTCTCTAAAAAATAAGAAGGGCCAAGGATGTGGATCAGTGGTAACACACACCTGGGTTCAATCCCTGCCCCCCCCCCAAAAAAAAAAGAAAAAAAAAAAGAAGAAAGAAAATTCATCAGTGTGTTTTTACTGACCGTTACCACAATCTAATTTTCAAATATTTCTATCACTCCAAAAGGAAATCCTGTATCTGTGTCCTCTAGCAGTTATTTACCATTTTCCACTAAACCCCTCAGTCCTAAGTAACCTCTGTATCCATAGATCTTCCTATTCTAGTCATTTTACATAAATTAAATAATATAATATTATTATGGTTTAACACTTGAGATGTCCCCCAAAAGTTCATATGTGAGACAATGCAAGCAAGTTTAGAGGTGAAATGATTGTGTTTTTACCTAATCAGTGTATTAATCCACTTGAATGGATTAACGGAGTGGTAACTGTAGGTAGGTAGACAGGTTGTGGCTGGAGGAGGTACCACATCTTGAACTGCTTTCCTCCACCACACTCTTCCACCATGATGTTCTTCTTTACCTTGGACCCAGGGCTCCAAAGTCAGCTGTCTCTCGACTGAGATCTCTGAAACCATGAGTCAAATAATTTTTTCCTCTTCTACAATTGTTCTTGTCGGGTCTGTTGGTCAAAGTGGTGACAAAGCTAATTAAAACCAAGGTCTTTTATGAGTAGCTACTTTCACGTAGCATAATATTTTTGAGGTTTGTCCTTGTTGTAGCATGAATCGTCCTTTCATTATTTGATATTGTTTAATATTACATGGTGCAAATATACCATATTTATCATTTTCAACTGAAAGACATTTAGATTGTTTCTGCTTTTTGATTATTATGAATAACACTGTGGATAAGCCTGAAGATGTTACGCTGAGATAGCCTCAGAAAGATAAATACTGCATGATTTCATTTGTATGAGATATCTATAACAGGTTCATGGAGTCTGGGGGTAGTGGTCTTTGAGGGCTGGTGAAGACAGGGAAATCAAGAGCAACTTTTTGATGGCCATAGTTTCAATTAGACAATCTAAGTTGAATAGGCTCTGGAGATCTGCTTTACAAATATAGTCAGCAACACTGTAGCTAAGTAAGAACACACTTAAATTTGTTAAGAAAGTAGACCTTCCATTAAGTGTTCTAAAATAAAATATTTTTGAAAAAGAGACTTTTCCATATGTCCACATGAACACTTTTACTTGCATGCTTATCACTGCTAAGTGCTTATTTAACACAATATGACAGAGCAGTGGCAGAGTCAGTAAAAGCAGTATTGTGGGCTTTAGGGAAATTGATAAAGAAAAGACTGATGGGAAAGTTCTTGAACACAAAGCTTTCCCCGCCTGTTCCTACAATGAGAATCTGTTTCATGGTGAAACAATTGCTGCTGAAAGGAGATTCTAGAAAATTCACTAACATGTCTCATAAGATCTTAGGCCACTGGCTAGAAATTTTTTTTTTCCATCCAGAATAACAAAAAGAATAATTTTCCTCTCATGAGAGAAATAACTACTCAATGACTTAATTATTACGTGTGGGTAAATAAGATTGTTGGAACTACTTGTCGTACATTTTACACAAGTATTGAAGTATCATAGCATGTGCCCAAATATATACAGCTCTCATGTGTTATGAAAAACTGAAGTTAGAAAGTAAAGTGAGAAGAGTACTGCTTTTTAAAAAATCTTGATCATGGTCATACCAAAAAAATAACATCCACATATATATAAGCTGGCAGTGTCTACTTATATTTATAAAATTCTATAATAAGTTCCTAGAAAGAAAATTAAAAATAAATAATAAGTTCCTAGGTCCTTCATGTTTTTATGTTAAACTTTTCCTCATGGATAGGTAGAAATATTTACCATTATTTCCAAGAGTAAAACCAGCTAAAAATTAATGTTTTCTGAATGTGTGGTATATATTGAGATGTGCACATTCAAATAAGGTGTTAGAAAGCACATATCTCATGATGAACCCTTCTAGTTGTGGTCTTGAGTCAAATGGAAGAAAACTGATCCTGATCCATGATGTTGGCTCTTTCTTTAAAAAGTGCCACAATTTGTGCTAAAATTAAAAAAAAAAAATGTGGTTTAATTTTTTAATTTGAAAATTCTTTTTTTTCCCAGGGTTTAGTTGGTTATTTTCTATAGTTCTTCTAACTCTAAATTTCTGTAATATTATCCCAATGACCCATGGATAAATATTAAAACCAGGTGTAATTATTTATCTATCTAATACTTATATGTATATAAAACATTTAGTTGTTGAAGAATTCAGCTAGATAGTTTTGCCTTGAGTTCTATTTATAAGCTGGTTTTCATGAGCACATATAGACATGATAATGCATCAGCGGTTGCTGATTAAAAGTCTGTAATGACAAATGCCAATGTGTTTTAATTGCTTGAGCAAATGAACAGAAAGAAAACCGAAGTCCCATGTTCCCATTGTGCCACTCCTTGATAACACGTCGGGAATCTGATATTGCATGCCACACATAGGTTGTGATTCTTGGCTATAAATATTATGGTTACTATGCTAGTGAGGGTGAATAAGTGCATCAAGGAGGTAGAAAGTCTTTAGTCTGCCTTTGGAAGTCATTAAATGAATTTTCTAGTGCCAGATCTGCCTACCACATAATTTTTTTGGCAACATTGAATATGTTTTACATTTCTTCTCTATTTATTGATAGGATGAACCCAACTGAGTCTCAGTTCTGAGAGACTAAAAGAATCAAAACTCATATTTAAATTTTGCTACAAACAAGAAGAACTGGGTAAAATGCATGGACAAGTCACAGGAGAAGGGAGATTTTCCATATATTTTATAATTCCTGATCGGCCAGAGATTCATCTTCTAATTTTATATAAGAGCCAATAACTCATTTTGTAATTCTCATCCACTCTGTAGCTTTATAGACTTCTTGAACTTTTCCTCCCTGAAAGCAATTCAATAATTGTAATATTTAGTGTTAAGTTTTGAAAATAGTCACTTTTGAATTCCAGTCACTTTTGGGCAAAATATTGGAGTGCATTTTTCATATCTCCAAAAAGCATTTCATACATTTGCTGCTGTTCAAATTTTAACTTCTCTAAAAGCTATCACTTTATGTTGTGATAATATTTAGAAATATAGCCTTTTAAATGTGGTCTTCTTTACCGCCAGGCAAATACAATTCCAAGAGAATTTATTTGTCAGGGACCTGACTCCAGTTCAATTAATGGAATTGTGGTTCTTGCTGTTTTGGAACTGTAATATTGCTTTTAATGTTCATAACATTAATCTTACTTTACCATAATTTAAAGTTGTTTTGGAACCTAACGAAGTTGGAGGAAATTGAAGTGTACTGAGGGCCAATGATTTTGGTTAAAGTCTGGTCTTCACTAATTATTAACTGTGCAGCCTGTGGTAGACCATTGGGTTCTCACTATAAATAATGCATGAATAATTCAGTGCCCAAACCTGTAAGCTATATTAAAATTTTAGAATAGAATCAGTTCTGAGTAGTAGATATGAAGTTTACAGAATGCATGATAATCGAGTTATAACTGAAGCACTATAGATCCTCCTCTAATGCAACGTGTCCAATTGAGTGCATGAATCACATCATATCGTATCAACAATTTCCAAGGTATTGTAGGGGATTGAAAGGGAAGCACCTGCACCTTCATGCACAAGTGTATGTGCACACACACATACACACACTTACCCCTGATGATAAGTTGATAAATGACATGAAGCAATTCCCCACCTAGTTACAGGTTGAAAGATGAGACTCAAAAGGCCCTCTGGAATCCTGTGCTAGGACATTAACGTGGGTAGCACAGCAGACCACATGCTAAGGGGTTTTGAGGTGGAGGAAATTTCTGTGGGTCGTAGAGTGTCTCTGGTAATGCTGTAGAAATATTTGAAGAATAGGCAGAGTTGTTTGTTTGCAAATTGACTTGGGTCCTTCTGTTCTTACTTCCCATCAATCTCGATTTTTCATTCTGATGTCCAAGCTTTCTGATCACTCATGGTCCTATGCCTCACTTCCTACATTTACCAGTCTCTGTTCTGTGTCCATTGTATACAGGATCTTCCAAGTTGACCCAAGAAAATATCCTTGCTTTTCCTCCCCCACTTGCTTACTTGCTTACCCTTAGACCTTACCCTCTTCCGTCATCTGAGCACTGTTTACTGTTTTGTTATGTGCTGCATAGTACTCCAAGCATTTGCAGTAGATTCTATGACATGCAGATCAAGGCAGTGAGGAAAAGGAAAGCTAAAGGACTGTTCTAAGATGACAGACACACTTGATAGCAGAGCTAGAGTTTGAACCCATTCAGACAGAATCAAGCTTTTTTTTTTTAACATTCATCATTAAATTCATCTGACTTTTCTGGCTGACATAAATAGACATATAGACTTGGGTTCTCATACATAAGAAGTCATCTTAAATTCTATATTACATTTAGGTAAGTAAATTTACTTCTGAGCTAATAATTCCAACTCTTTAAAACTGATGTTTTGAGAGGGACAGTTTTAAACTTCAACTCACATTTCAGCAGGTTTGATGCCTTCCTGTATTGAATTGCTCCAATCTATCACTTAGAGAGTATAGAGAAGAGCGTGACAGTTGAAGAAAGGAACTGAGGATCAGAAGTCAGGGTGCCCTGTCTTAATATACATCACTGGGAAGACCAACTGGGCGATTCGCCTACCTCACTCCCAGGTTCCATCCGTAGAAGAACATCACCTCTATTGAATTATGAAGAATCAGAAACTTAATGCAGGTAAGTGCCTACAGCAGTCTGTTTTTTCATGACCACTCTTTAGGAGCCAGTATAATAGAGTGTATTGCTTTGTATCATAGGCACTTGAAGTAGTTTTTAATCTTTTACAATTTGGGGTTGACTTTAGATTTGCATCAAGTGGCAACATAATAAGGAGGTTCTCTGTCCATCACCCGGCTTCCCGCAGGGCTAATCTCACACATACCCATGAGTCTCTTACTGAAGACTGGTTTTAGACATCCTCGGGTTCCATCATTCTTGATGCTTTGACTTTCGTGTACTTATTACTGCTTTCCAGCCTCCTCAGTGGACAGAGCTAGGAAATCCATGCCTATATTCTGGCACATCCAAACAGCATGTCTCCATATCTACACAGCCTGCATGTGTGTTCATGTCTCTCTCAACCTTTGCCTTCCTTCTCTCTCTCTTTATCTCTGTCTCCTTTCTTTCTCTATTTTATTTCTTCAGAACAAGACTCCTGAAAACTGATTTCTGAAGACAAAAAAAAAATGTTTTGTGTAATATCATCTGCCTACAGAAATTCTCCATAAGGCCTTGTGTTTCTGAAGCTGTATTTTAAAACTTCCACTTGGAAATATGTAATGAAGTTTTTTCATCAGTAGTTTCTCTTTTACAGAAAGAGTTTCTGTATAAGAAATCACATGAAAGAATTGTAGATAAGCGTTGTGAAATTTATCTTCTTAATGATCCTTTCTTTGTTAGTTTGGACTGTTTACCAAATTACTATAGGTTGTGCAGTTTGGACAACAGACATTTATTTCTCACGGTTTTCTCTGGGTCAAGGTCAGGTTGCAGGGAGATCTGATGTCTGGTGCTCCTCGTTTGTAAAGGCTTTTTTGGTCATTTTGATCTCGCATGACTGAGAGAGGAAAAGACCTCCTTCCTGTCTCTTGCTCTTTAGTAGGGACAGTGATACTATCCTGAGGGCTCCCTTCTCATGAACAAATTACGACCAAAGGCTCAGCTTTCTAACACTAAGACACGGGGTTAGGATGTTACATATGAATTTTGGGGGACACACAAATGTTCAGTTCATAACAGACTCCAATTAATGAGCACTTCTTAAGGGTTATTACCCCATTTTTACAAATATATTTGCACACCCTGGTTTTCTGCTTTTCTAGAAATACAAAAGAGCAAATTGATTAAGATCCTTTTACCAAATCAGGTAATATTAAAAGTTTTCAAGCATTTCATCTTTTTCTATCATATATATTAATAAGGGTTTAAAACAAATAATAAACATGCATATTAAAGTGTTGCATATTGAAAACTACTCATGGTTTTATATTTTTACATACAATTAAAGAATTTTATGTTCTGTATTAATGTATATTAGCCATAGATTTTTCATTGGCAAGTTGCTGTTTTTACAAAAGTTGTGTTCATGTACTATTCGTTTGTGTCTATATATGTAAAGGGAACAAATCATTGGTATATTTTATAATCACCCAAAGTCTTCTCACAATAAAATAGCCGGTGTCCTATGATAACCTGTGATTTTTTTAGGGTAATTTGTTGCAGATCTGTGTTGATTTGGTCCTCGATAGTCACCTCGCCCAATGTGATTACTGGGGTTACCACTATCTATTGACCGATATTTTTCTGGAGATGAAGACTTTGGAACCCTTATTCTTTTTCTCACTATCATCTTTTCTGTAACTGCTAGATGCCTCTAATTCTTTCAAAGAAAAATTCAGTTTCTGAATTCGCTGTGTCAAAAGGTGAAAAATCTTTGGCTGACATCTCAAAGACTTTTTGTGATTGCATTTGCCATGGCCCCAAATTTTGCCCTCAGCTTCACAGGCAATCAATTCAGTCAGCATCACGAAACAAATGGAGCTCAGGGACCCTGCCTCATAGTACACAGCTCACAAAACCCAAGACTTCTGAAAGGCAATTTATTACCAGCGTGAAGACCTGAACTATGTCAGTTGGAGCAAAGTAATCTTTCACAGAAGGCAAGCTGTATGCAAACCAATTCAGGGCATGTGGAAAATTTGGAATTGAATCAAGAGAAATTAGCTATGTGCATTTAGTATTGAAAAACATCAAGACAAATGGACCTGTAGAAGACAATGTTGTTACCAGGACTACATTTCTCATATCTTTTGGCCCAGAGTATGTTTATCGGAAAAATATATGGTAAACACAATAGAGTTTTAATCTGAGACATTTCCTGTGCTTACATTGTAGGTTAAATCTTGTTTGGGATAAGTGTTGACGTTCTTCTTAAAGTGAATTTATATATACCCTGAAATCAATAGCCATGTTAGATTTTGTCTATTTCTCTTATGAGGTTTTACCTGTTCATTTATCAGTGAGGTACTACTTCAAAGTCAAAGGAAAACCCTTGCTTGACACATGATTTATTGATATTCACATTGTCTCTCGGGTACAGTTACGCTGGCTTTGCTGGGCTCAGGCATAGCTGGCAGGTTTCCCTTGCCATTTTAAATGTTGCGCTGTGAACCTCTGAGAAGCATTCATGAACTGGAGTTAGTAACCCCAAATAGCTTAAGTGGGCAACAGCTCTCTGCTTGAAATGACAATGACTTTTTCTTTGACCCCACTTGGGTCAGACTCTTTTGCATTCAATTTTAATAAGAACCCTGCCGAGTCAATTTATTGATAATACTTCACCTTAGGATTATTAGCCTGGCCTGCCTTAAGCAAGAATCCTATTGAGTCTTGCCAGGCAAAGTTCCCCCAGGCTTCATGCTTTCTCTTATTAATTTTTCCTTCTCTGACCTTGATCCTGTTCCTTGACAAAAAATCTCCACTTGTCCCAGAACCTGATTTCTCACCCCTACTGCAAAATCTCACTGCTGCAGCCTCTTCTAAATAGTCTTCCTTACCATCTTTAACAAGTGTCATGCACATTTTCTTCAACATTTTTGTCACTGTCAGATTTCCAACAAATATGCATCAATCTTAAACAGTACATTTGCAGAGGGTATCATTGAGAGAGCCTTGATTCTTCCCATTGTCCATGTAATAAGGGAAAACCTACTAGTTATTCATTTAATGAAGTGTTAAGTAGTCACTTGTAATTGAACAAACACTGAACTCAAAGACAGAAAACTAGGACTCTCATCTGGATCCTGTCTATGACTTCTATTATGAATTTTGGCAAATTTATGAAGTCCCTATAAAATTTTTCCTCCACTTACTAATTAAGTTCACATAATTTCTTTGAAAAAAAATGTCTATTTGAGAAAATTATGAAAGCATAATTAGTAAACATTACATAAACATTAGTATACATTACAGAAATTTTTGTGAAAACAGAGGTAAAAGTCATCTTTGTTTTATTTCATGTCGTGAAACAGAACCAGATTTTAGCATTTGGTGAATATTCTTTTCATTTCTTTCTTAGATTCCTTTAAACAAATCTGTAAATATTTTAATCTGTGTATTGGTAGTATTTTCTTAAAGTATACAAGTGTGACCCCACTGAATTAAATGTTTTCTAAGTTCAATTGACATTTTTAATATTAAAAAAAACAAAAACTAAATACAAATTTACTTTTATTTCAAGGTATAAATCATGTTTTTAGATTTTTTTCTTTTAAATTCAAGTTAATAATAAGCAAAATAGGTAGTTTTAAGATCAACTTTCAGCATGACTGTATGATAAGTTCTAATGACCAAGTGAAATTGGTGAAGATTATTTTTAAAAAATAAGTAGATACACTGAAAGTGGTTCTAAGGGAAAACAAACAAACAAACAAACAAACAAAAAAACCCATCTGTTCAAGAAAGTCTATCAAATTTTGGTAAGAAAGTGAGTCTGTTGATGTTTGACTCCTGCCCCACTCTCCCTCCCTACTTCTGAATGCATGAAGATCCTGCCCCCAACCACTGACCTTTTTCAAAAGTTTCTTTCTTTTCTATTTTCTTTTTTAATTTTAAAAAGAATTTTTGGTACCCTGGATTTAGTCCAAGACTGTTTAACCACTGAGAAACATCTCCAGTCCTTTTTATTTTTTATTTTGAGACAGGATCTTGGGAAATTGCTCAGGGCCTTGCTGAATTGCTGAGTCTGGCCTAAAACTTGTGATCTTCCTGCCTCAGCCTCCTAAATTGCTGGGATTACTGACCTGGGTAACCATGCTGGGCCTACCCGCTGACTTCTAATGACTTTCTAAAGACTTTCTTCCTACCCCCAGCTACCAGATGCTGAGTCTAAGTATGGTAGAGAGGTGGGGACTTGCTTCTGCTATCCTAACCTTGCTTGTGGCACTGAAGACCTATCTATCCTGGTGTGTACTAAGAATACTGTGGCCCTAATCTCCTGTCCCCAACTTGAGCCCCTGATTCCATTCAGGGAGATAAGCCAAGAAGACCTCAAACTGCTTCCCACCTGTTACAAAGGCAGGTGCCACTCACCGGGAGGTTCACTGGTGTTTCTCTCCCCCGCTATTAGAACTATTTAGTGCTTTTGCCTTGGGGAGAAACAGGCCATAAAGCATATAGTTCCTAATCTTTTCCTCAAGGATTTGACTTCATTTGCAAAAAAGCACAGTGAAATTCAAAATTAATATATACTCAAGAATGAGGAAAGTGTGTCATCAGACCAACAAGGAAAGATTCCAGAGAGAGACGACACTGAAGGCTGGCTGGGGTGAGGATGAGAACTGGGGAATCAGATCTGTGATGATGCCCTCTTTGGATCAGAAAAAATGTCACACACTGACCTTAGAAACTTCTCCTCCAAGGGAGGCAGGCTTTGACTAGATTGCTTGTAGAGCAATTTATGCCTCAGGGCATTGTTGAAAACAGCACAACAATCAGCTGACACTCAGTGGAGTTTAATAGGTGCATGTGGTCAGAAAAAGAGAGGAAGAGACCAATGCCATGGTCACTCACGCAAGCTGACTGAGTTTCTCCCAAGCAGAGCTTCCCTGAGGAGTAACACCAGAGTTAACACTTCGAGGGAGTTAGATTTCAAAAACTAATCCAGGGAGATGCTAAACAAATAAATAAGCCTGCTCTAGGGAAAGGGGGAACCATATCCAGAGTTAGCTATATTAGCTAAGATGTCCAGGTAAAAAAATTAGAGAAGACTGGCCCTTAAATATGTTCAGACAGCTAAAGGAAACCAGATCACAAGGAAAAGGAAGTTATGTTGATCATATTTCATCAAACAGAAAGCAGAAATAAAAGGGTAACTATTGTACAAGACCAAATGTAAGACCTAAAGTTGAAAAGGAAAATAGCTGAAATGAAAAATCGAAAAAACGGTTTAAAAAGACATTTGAACAAATATAGAATAAGGACAATTTGAAAGTCATCAAACAGCAATGAGAAAGAAAAACAAAGCCGGAAACAGAGCATCCGTGATGTAGGTGGAATGTTCAGAAGAGCTAATGTGTGTGTCCTTAAACTGTCAAAGTACAGGAAGTGCGGATAAGGCAGAAGGGAGGTCCAAAGACACTGACTAAAACTACAGAATGCATGAAATACGTCAAGCCACAGATTGGAGAAGTAGGTCGAATTACACGGAATTGAATCTATAACCTGAGACCCCTTCCCTGTGTAAACTCTAGGCTCAGATACCTACATCTGTAAAACCTTCAAAATATTTATTTAAGTAAAATTATTCTTACACAAACTTTTCTATATGGTAGAGAGAAAAAGACTTCCCAACTAATTTTTATAAGACCAATGTAACAATCAAAATGAATCATAATTATGAATATAAATGTTAAAAATCCCAACAATAGGATTGAGTGATGAATAATAGGTAGAGTACAAAAGAATTTTTATGGCAGAAAAACTGATACTATCATGGCAGATGTATGTCATTATACATTTGTTAAAATCCATGGATTGTACAATACCAAGAATGGACTGGAATATACTTTATGGGCTTTGGATAATAATGATGAATTAATATAGGTTCACCAATTGTATCATTCATAGATGTAATATATAAAGCAGTAATACTACAGACATAAGAAGAAAGGAAATGTTATATAGTATTATTGTTTCTATATATCATGGAAATTGTTAGTATAAATCTAAATTGTTTCTCATAAATTAGATTCTGTATGGTATTCCTCAGAGCAACCAGAAAAACTGTAACTGAAAATACAGTGAATATACCTTTAAAGAAATTAAAATATTATATTAGTAAAGATCTACTTAGTGAAAAAGAAAATAGAAACAAATAGTGCATTAAATGTATAAAAATCAAAAAGTACAATGGCAGACATAAATCTGAATATACTAACAAGAGTAATAAATGTGACTAGATTATAAAATCCAATTAGTGGTAGATTATCAGACTAAATCAATTGATTGATCTATTGATCTATCTGTATTTGTAAATATATGTTGTGAAAATACATCCTTGAGATTAAATAAGACAAATAGATTAACAGTAAAGAGGTGGAAGAATATACATCATGCAAATGGAGGCCAGATAACCTGGCATGACTTTACTGACTTCAAACAAATTTGACCTTAAACAAAAATTGTTGCTAGAGATATAAAGGTGTACAATCATAAAGTGTCAATTCTCCAGGATAGTAAATGTAAATTTACTTAATAGCAAAGACCAACCTATCTGAAACAAAACCTGACAGAAATGAAGAGAAAAACAGACAATTCAACAGTAGTTGTTGGAGATGTCAATATTCCAGTTTCAAAGATACCTGGAATGATGAAGACAGAGAAGATCAATGAGATAATAGGAAAATTGAAACAGGTGTGTAAAGTGCCCCCCAAAATGTCAGTATATACTTGTATACTTGATTTAAAGTCAGCTTAGTATTAGGAGACATGCATACCCCGGTTGTATAGCAGCACAATTCACAGTAACCAAACTGTGGAACCAGTCTAGGTGTCTAGCAATGGGCACGTGGATAGATAAAATGTGGCATAAATATCCAATGGAGAGTTATTCACCTATAAAGCAGGATGAAATTGTGTCATTTGCAGGACAATGGGTGGAACTTGAGAACATTAAGTGAAATAAGCCAAACTCAGAAAGTCAAAGGTCATAAGTTTTCTCTCATATGTGGAAACTAGAGTGGAAAATGGGAAAGAAGTTGTAGGTGGTGGGTCTCATGAAAAATTGAAGGGAAATTAGTTGAGTAGAGGAAAGGGACTGGGGGAGGAAGAAAAGGAGGAAAAGGGAAATATTGAGGAATGGTAATGGCCAAATCATATTCTTAAATCATGTGGATGTAGAAATATGGAAGAAAAATTCTCACCATTAAAAAATATGGGGAAGAAAGAGAAAAGGTCATTCCCAGGTGTTTGTGCAAATAAATCCTACCAAACATTTAAACAACAGTAGGAATTCTCCCCAAACCCTTCCAAAACCAACCAGCCAACCAACCAACCAACCAACCAAACAAACAAACAAAACAGAAAGGAAGAATCTCTTTCCTAAAAATTTTATGAGGAGAGCTATCCTAATACCAAAACCAAACAAAGATATTATAAGGAAAGAAAACTAAGGACCAAGATCTCTTATGCATTTGAATGTAGTTATCAACAAAATAGCAGAAAATCAAATTCAAAAGATAAAAAGAATGATAAACCATGACCAAGTGAGGTTTATCCCATGGATGCCAGGGTAATTCAACATGGAAAAATCAATTAATGAAATGTATCATGTCAATAAACTAAAAACAAAAAATTATATCATAATTTGAATTAATGCAGAAAAAGAATTTGCCAAAAGGCAAAATCCTATCAATATAAAAATACTTCAGTATTGCAATAGAAACCAACATCCTCAACCTCAGAAACGTACCTATGAAAAATTCTCTCCTAACATCATACTTAATGATGCTTTCCTTTGGAGATCAGAAATAAGACAAGAATCTCAGCTCTTGCCATTCATATTCATTTATTGTGCTGAAAGCTCTAGTTAGGGAAATTAGAGAATTTTAAAAAGGCATACAGATTGAAAATAAAATTTGAAACTATCCTTCTTTATAAATGGCATGAATTTGCACATAGAATATGATAAGTAATCCAGTAAAAAAATGCCAGTAAAACTAAAATCAATTGAGCAAATTGAAAGATACTTTAATGCACAAAAAATAGCATTTCTACCACATTCAGTGAAAAATCTGAATATGAAATTAAGAAAACATTACCATTTATGATAGCATCAACAAAATAAGAAAACACTTAGGAATAAAATTAACAAAAAGTGGTGCAAAACATACATTTTGAAAGCTATACAATATTACTGAAAGAAGTTAAAGATCTAAATAATTAGGAAAATGTTTCATGTTCACAGATCAGAACATTAACATTGTTATGATGGTAACATTTCCCAAACTCATCTACAAATTCAATGCAATCTCTATCATTCTGAGTTATGTTTCTTGTCAAAATTGACAAAGCAATTTCCACATGTAGAGAGAACTGCAAGAGAGAATAGCCAAAATAATCTTGAAAAAAAATCACAAAGTTGGAGGACACACATCTCCCAGTTTTAAAACTTACTAACTAGAAGTGGTAATTAAGACTATGACACTGATAACAGGATTGATATATTTATATTGCAGTATAAGTGCTATAATTAAATAACTTAGGTCCAAAAAAAACCATATTTTTAACATTAGTTGAATATTGACAAAGTGCAATTACCATTCTGTTGGGAAGGAATGATCTTTTAAAACAATGCTGTTGGGATAACTGCAGAGACATATGCATAGACCCTTACCTCACACTGTATAGAAAAATTAATCCCAAATCTATCAAAGACCTTCTTTATAAGTCTAACAAAATTCTTATAAGAAAACCTTGTGGCATTTGATTTGGAAATAATTCTTATGTATGATATCAAAACCATGAACAAAAATAAAAAGGACAGCAAAGAATAGGAAATTAATACATAAATTTCACTTTGTCAAAATCACAAACTTACATGCAAGCAAGTGAAAAGACAACCCACAGAATGCAAGAAAAATCACATATCTGATAAGGGACTTGTGGATACAGAATATGTAAAGAACCATCATAACTCAATATTAAAAAGACAACCCAGTGAAAAGATGCATGAAGTTTCTGAATAGTCATATTTTCATGGAAAAGATACAGATGGCCAGTAAGAACTTATAAAGACACCTGCCACCATTATTCATCAAGGAAATGCAAATCAAAAACACAGTGATATGATACTTCCCTCGTACTTGGATGGCTAGCATCAAAAAAGCCATATAATTACAGGGGTTGGTAAGGAAACAGAAAAACTGAACAACTTAGTCACTGTTGGGAAGGTAAAATGCTGCAGTCAGTTTGAAGCAACAGTATTTATTCAAGTGATTAAACAAAGTTTTTATACAGTCCTTCAATTACACCTTGTTATATACCCAAGATACTGCAATTGAAAACATATGTCCTTGTCAAAATCATACATGAATGTTTATAACAGCATTTTTTCTAATAGCCAAATGTCAAAATGACCCAAGTGTACATCAAGTTATAAACGGATAAACAAAATATCCATGCAATGGAATATTATTGATCTATATAAAGTAATGGAGTACTGATGTCTACAAACGTGGAAAAACCTTGAAAATATGATGCTGAATGAAATAAGCTAGTGAAAAAGGTACACATATTCCATCCAAATGTAATGTGCCCCAAAAGAGAACTACGTGGAGACAGGAAGTTGATTGGTAGAGGCTAGGATTAGGAAGTTTATGGAAGACAGTGGAAAGATGGCTGAAGTGGTCAAGGTTTCTCTCTGAGATGATGAAAATATTCTAATATTGATTGTGGTGAAGGTGGCACATATCTGTGGATATAATGAAAAATATAATTGTACACTATAAATGAATGAAATTTATCTCAATAATGCTGTTTCAAAATAAGCAATAATTCTAGCTGGATCTTGTGGCATACACCTGTGATCCTAGGGGCTTGGGAGGCTGAAGCAGGAGGATCACAAGTTCAAAGCTGGCCTCAGCAACTTAACAAGGTCCTAACCAACTTAGGGAGACCCAGTCTTTACATAAAATATTAAAAAGGGCTGGGGATGTGACTCAGTAGTTGAGTGATATTGGGTTCAATCCTTTGTACAAATAATAATAATAATAATAATAATAATAATAATAAAAGCAATAACTCCAAAAATGTATTTAGATATTGAAATAAAGATTAGATCAGATTAAACATTTTTTTTTCTTCTTTTTCTTCTCCTTCTCTGTCTAGAGATGGAATTCATGGGCGCTTTACCACGGTTACATCCCAGCCCCTTTTTTATGTTATATTTTGAAACTTGTGATCCTCCTGCCTCAGCCTCCCAAGTTGCTGGGTTAAGCATACTTCTTAATCTGACAGGGAAATATGACTGCGGATTCACAGAGACCTGGGGAAACTGCTGTGGAGGAGGGAATACCTAGAAAATAAGTTGTGCAGTCCCAACTTGGGAAAACGGTTAACATAATGTTCCCCAAGGTTAGTGACATTGTTACGGGAGACAGAACACATGGGTTGTCAGATTCTCTCTCCCCGGTCACCAGGTAGATCAAATCTGGGAGTGAGAACAGGCATAAGTCACCTACCGGTCATGGGTGGAAATTTTGCCTTCAGTCAGAAAAAAAAAAAGAAGTGAAAGGGGAAAAAAATATTTAACTGGAGATTTACTTTTAACAGTGTATTAAAACTAGAAATAAAAATAAAAGTTGTTCCTTAGACTAAAATCAAGTTATGTGAATTCCCGGTTTGTCAGGTGAGGACATTTGCTGAGGACTTTGTATCCGCATATGTTTACAGAAAAAGGTCAGGCACCGCTATTTTGGGTTCCAGAAACTTGCCATCAAAATTTGTTAATGATAATGAAAAAAGGACAAGAAACTAAATGCTGTAAGATCCTTTGCTATAATTAGATCAAGCTAATTAAGATTTAGAATGTGCTGGGAAAGAGTGTAGAGGGGAAAGATTAGTGAAAGAATTTTGCTTGTAAACCTGCTTGAGATATTAGAAATGTGATTTTTAGGAAATAACTTTTAGGTTATATAAACATTACTTTGGTTATGATCTTACCGGTTAAGTTAAAGGTAAACCCAAAGTCATGAGGTTTTACTTCTTTTTTATTTTAAGAATTGTATATTTATTTTAAATTTTTTTGCTTTTTGGATTTTTATTTTGTTTATTTATTTATTCATTTTAATTATACATAACGGTAGAATCCATTTTGATATAACTATACAAGCATGGAACATATGTTATTCTAGTTAGGATTCTATTCTTGTGGATGTACGTGGTGTTGGGATTCACTGTGATGTTTTCATGAATGTACACAACAAAATTATGTCAGATTTGTTCCACTAAGAATCGAATAGTTTTATCACTTGCATTTGTGCCCTACCAATTTTGAATTTTTATTGATTCTGTACCCTAATCAATAATTATAACTGTGTAATTTTTGTATATATCAATACTTTAAAATTCTATTGGCAAGGGCAAGTTATCAATATATAAAATTGTCTAAATGATTCTTAAATTGTTAGATCACATCTTTGTTGGGAGTAATATACTTCCTATATTTTATCAATCATCTCTTAGAAAATGGAAATATTAGTTGAGGAATAAAATTGTATAAAATCAGAAGAGTAGTCTTCATCACTTTAATATAATTAAATAATGCTCTAGGGGCTGGGGAGATGGCTCAGTCGGTAGAGTGCTTGCCTCACAAGCACAAGGCCCTGAGTTCGATCCCCAGCACTGCAAAAAAACAACAACAATAACAACAAATAATGCTCTAGTACTAAAAATGACCAACACCTACTGATATTTTACATGAATAGGTTTTTAGCAAAGTACACTTCGCAAAGAGTGAGTAAACCAAATGGATCCTCAGGAATGAAAGAATACCATTTCAATAGCTACTTAGTATTACACTTTGAACCCCATAAAGATCAGTTTATATTCAAATAAACTATGAGCTTTTTGTCTGACATCTTGACCAGGCTACAGTAGCTGCTGCTGCTCTCCAGTCTTCGCCATGCCACCCAAGGATGACAAGAAGAAGAAAGATACTGGAAAGTCAGCCAAGAAAGGCAAGGACCCAATGAACAGATCTGGGGGCAAATCCACAAAGAAGTGGTCCAAAGGAAATGTTCGGGACAAGCTCAACAATCTAGTCTTGTTTGACAGAGCTACTTATGACAAACTCTGTAAGGAAGTTCCCAACTATAAGCTTATAACCCCAGCTGTCATCTCAGTAAAGGACTTATCAAACTGGTTTCAAAGCACAGAGCTCAAGTAATTTACACCAGAAATACCAAGGGTGGAGATGCCCTAGCTGCTGGTGAAGATGTACGAACAGGTCCAATCAACTGTATTTGGAAAAATAAAATTTTATTAAATAAAAAAAAAAATAAACTATGAATTTGTCCCTCCTGATGGTTAGTGACCCAGCCCACCTTTTCCTTAAAGCAAGAAAATCCCTGTTGAGAAAGGTCAAGGAATAACTTTAGTGTTAGAATTCTTACCTGAACTAGTTAGGATAACATTGCAAAGGAAGTTATAAAATGGAAAGTATCAAAGTTTGCTTCATTTTCAATGCTTAACTCAAGTGTCATATGTAGAAAACACATCATTATTTCTGGGTATTGGGTAAGATAATGATACTTATGATCTGAAAAAGAAAAAGATATTTTAGATGTTTTACCTTTTGCTATCTAAATGATCTTAGATTCTTCACTAATTGGCTATGTGAGGACAAATGATTTGATCTTAATTAGGGGTTAGAGCTTTCTTCTTCTCCCTGTCAGCCACGAACATTACAATTATAAAATTGGTATGGTGGAGAAGGAAAAACAGAAACTCAGTGTAATTTAAGGAAAGTAATTTATGCTGGATTGCTTAAGGCAAAATGTAATGAGGATAAGGACAGATGCTTTGCATATGATGATACACATGTGTGAAATACACAGGCTGGATATTATTTTGTTGTAGCATAAAATCATGTATTTGAAACTTATTTTCCATAAACAAGGACAAACGATTGAAATGTATACTCTGTACCATATGGTATAAGAAATAGGTTATTTAAATAAAAAATATTTTCTCAGAAGGCAGTGAAGTCTGTATCTTGCAGAACAATTTTTGTATTTTTATCCTTTAAAAATAGTATAAGACTTGGTAGCATTTGCATCTTTGAATTGTCTATTACATCCGTACTGATTCAGGTTGGGGCATTGGTAAAGTAGTTTATTATCTACTCCTCTTATTTTAAAGAAAATTAAAGTTTCATTTCTTGTTTTTTTTAAAGAAGTGAGTGTATGCTAAGTATTATACTTCGGCAATTTTTTTCTGGTACAGATGGCCAAAATTTTATATAGATTGGACTCATATCCGTCTATCTCTGTTTACCTGCATCCTTCATAGGTGTTATATTTAAATCAAGAATAGCATCACCACAAAGTTCAAATGTACACAAAAGCACTGAGCGAATAATCAGGACATGAACAGCCAAGTGATCCCACTCAGGCTGCGTGAAGTCGGTTTCCAAGACGCAGCGATGGATGCGGGGTTTGAGGGCAACCATTACTGGGGAAGTGTTCTGGAAAATCCATGCAGGAGAAAATGAAAATAAGAGGAAGTTAAGGGACGATATGGTCTCAAGAACAGTTTAGCATGGCCACCTCAATAGGAAAAGCACCCTGAAGCACAGCACCACAGAGGTCCCTTCTTGGAGACAGTTTGTAAATGGGGCGGGGTTTCTTTTATGTGCTGTGTCTCCTTTCAGGTAATGGCGGGTCTCCAGGGAACAGCCATAGCTGGGAACGTGAGGAAGCCAAGATCCCAACAACTCAGTCATAAGCAGGCCAGGATCGGGGGCAAGGCAAAGTCTCAAGAATTGTTAATAAGAAGAAATATTTGAGGTTGTGATACTGGCCTTCCTCACAGTGTGGTGATCTCAGAGTTGTGGGAATTATACAGAGGTGGCTTCTCTTAGGGATGGTGGAAGCATGACACCCCATAAGGGACAAGTCCTGTGTTGGCACAGGTCTCTCTCAACACAGTCTATTAACCCACGGAATTTACACCTACCCTTGGTTTACAGCGAATATCATCCACCTATAGAGATGGTAGTGATTACTGCAACTGCCTTGAATACTCTCAGAAGTATTCAGCATTGTGCTTATTGTGTATGTTGGGCACATTACCAACCCCAGAAGGGAAGAAGGCAACCACAGCAGACTCCTACCTACAAGTTAATATTGGTTTCCCTTCCCAACTGGGAATCTTGCCCACACCCCTTCAGTTGAATCAAAATCCTCCCTCCCTCCATAGGACTGAGTGGAACAGTGAGTCAAACACCTGTGTCTGGAAGAGCCATATAATTTGATTCTCAGCCCTCCCCCAAAGTCCCCAAGAGAGGCACAGGGATGCATGTGGCCTTTAGTCCTTTGGGGCAGAGACCTTAGTAGCGATCTTGTTCTTCTTTCTTCTTAGGGGGGCTCATGTCAGGATAAACAGGCTGGGGCATGTGGAATGCATCAGTAAGCACCTACTTCAAATCTGCACAGCATGGGAGCTGTATGTAGCTGGAACAAATGAACACCCATTTTGTCCACTAAAAACTCTGTTGTCAGGTACAAAGATCATCATTACGATATCTGTTTTAGCTTTGAGGACAACTGTTCAGGAGTCATATCCATGTTGTTTTCTGATTGGACCTTGGTGTTTACCCTTTGATTAGCTAAAGTTCAATATATATATATATATATATATATATATATATATATATATATAGGCCCAGGTTTATCAAATGGGAAAGATGAATTTTCTTAAGTCATGTAATTAACCATAAATCTTTATCTGTAGGTGTTGGTTCAGTTTCATATTCTTCAGTAATTAATATCGTCAGCCCTGTAATCCTAACCTGGGCCAGTAAGAGTCAGCTATTAGTCAATGTCTCATCAGTTTTTTCCCATGGGTATCTATCTGTCCTAGATAAATCTCCCTGATTTGAAGGTCAGGGTTTCTACACATTTCAGGGCTTTAATAAAAATGTTTTTGATTTTTTCTTTAAAAGTACCCAGTATGGGATATTTTGTTTCAATCATGTCTTCCAGATGTCGATTCAGTATCTTCCATCTTGGTACTTGCAGATCACACAATTGCTGATATTGTCCTTTCTGCTAAGGGGACCCTCAGAGTTGCACCTATTTCCAAAGATGATAAATATGCAGAATCACATATGGACATTTTCATGTCTTAAGCCTGCAAGTTGCTTGCATAATTTATGCTTTTTTAAAATTAACCAGAACTCTGTCATTTACTGAAATCAAAATTTGAAAAGAAACTGGAAAACTTAGTCTAGCTCTATGTATTAGAAGAATAAACAGTTTGGGTGATCAAACATCAATAATAGTCAAAGTGTGGTATTTGTTACATTGTTTCATTTTTCTTTCATTTCTCAATGGCTACATCTATTTCTTGCATCCAACCAAAAATCGAAGATTTTCAAGGGTGCACATTCTCTCCATCTGTCCTAGATATGAAACTTTCAAGTCCAGTGAAGTACAAAATTTAAAGTTTAAGTACATGCCCTCCCCCACCTTTGTCCATACAAAGCCAACATAGAATATTAAATCAGGGACAGTGTAATTGAACTAAAACCTTTGATTGTTTGTATTGCATGACTGTATAGTTCTCTTAATTCAATGGCAACTACTTTGAGTCTGAGAAATGATGGTGTTAGGTGAAGACATGCAAACATATGCCACAGAGAAAATATTAATATCTTTATTATTAAAACCTGTGTCTTTTTTAAAATTCTTTTTAAGCTTAAAAACAATCAGATTTTCTAAACTTCTTTGGCCTTGAATTATTCTCTCATTACTTCCACTTTTTCATACAAATAGGATAATCTTTTCCTGAGCATATCTCCTCCTCTAACCTCTTGCTAAAAGGGAATAAAAGACAAAGCACATTATTGTTCTGAGTCATTGAAGCCATTTCACTTAGAGTTAGGCTCACTGGTCTGAGTCTAGCAGGCACTTGTTTTGCTAAATATATATTTTGTGTCACTATATAACAAAATTTCTTATCTTTCCATTCACCAATAACTTTTGAAACTATCCAGATACTAAGCAGTAAAGCAGGGACCAAAGAGGTCCTAGAGATTTCAACGTATTTTTAGTCTTGGAAATTTCCTTGCTAAATCTTTCTGTAAATCTAATTTATTGCTATGTCTGTGATTACTGGAAGCATACACAGGTGACCACAACTTAATGAAAGGGAATGTATTTTCCCAGTCCATAAAGTTAGCTTATCTCAAACAGCTGAGAGAGGATCAGGATGATGCCCACAGGTTAGAACGTGCTGTCCTCCCTCTTCTTTATAGGTTCTCGGCTCACTGCAGAGATGGCCTGGGTAGAGGCATCCTGGAGGTAACACACCATATTTAAAACTCATTTTTGTAATTTTTATTGCCCAGGGCATCACGATCTACAAACACTGCTGAAGGGCAGCATCCTTTGGAGTCTAGGCCATCCACAACCTTTCTATCCTAAAAACACATCTTTTCAGTTTCTGGCGGTACTCCTCCAAGACTGCACTCTTAAACTTCACTGTCATTATTGTTTAATAACGTAAATCTGTGAATGATAAAGAAATCCGAATCTGAAAGATGATTTCATTAATGAGGGGATACTGATTCTTAGAAAAGTTTTGCCAGTGTACACTGTACAAACCCTGGGAAGGTAATTTCAATTTTTTCGGTTGACTTTAACGTGGTGATTTTGTCTGTCTCCCCAGCATGTTGAAATTTAATGTCAATTTGATAGAATTAAGAAGTCAGGCTTTTAGGAGGTGATTAAGTCATGAGGGAAGAAGTGTCAGGATGAATTTCGAATGACATTTATAAAGATGTACAATGGAGCTGTGGCCTCTTTAGCTCTTCTGTCATGTGAAGGAGCCACAAGGAAGCACCATAATAGAAGTAGAGAGCTGCCCTCACCAGATGCAGAATTTGCTAGAGCCGTGATCCTGGACGTCCCAACCTTGAGAACTGTGAGAAATATGTTTCTGTTGTTTATAAATTATCCAATGTAAAATAGTCTGGGATTTTTTGTTATAGCAGCAGGAATGCATGAGGATAATAAACCATGAACCCCACCCTCCCTAGGATTTTCTCCCATTTCATGAATTTAGTTCAAGAGTATACTGTGGTGTCTTGAATGTGTATTGCATTTGGAGGTCTTTCCTAACTTGCTGATGCTGAGCTGGCAGGTGGGTACCATGCCTAATGTACTTAGATATTCAGGAGCATGACACCGTTCACCACCACCCATAAATTCTGTTAACCTGTGCACAAATTCTACTGTAGAATCCTCTTCTGCCATAGTCATAAAAGTGCAAATATGATCATCACTTCCTTTATTCAATCCTATGTTATGCCTACTTTCCGCTGTCTTGCTAACCAACACATCTTCTTGAGTGAAACACAGTCATCTAATATTCTACATAAATTTAATTTTAGCCACTAAAAATAATAACAAATATGAATATAAAAAGTAAATGAACAAACATATTTTAGAAGGCATATTTCAATATGTGGAGATATGGTAGAAGTAAGGATACACATGTCTAAATATTTTCTTACAAATTTATAAACTTATTTAATTTTCCCTTGGTAGGTTTCAATAATCAACTTGATATTGAAATGAATGTGGTATAAAAGTCCTACTAAAAACACAGATTACAGATTACTATAAGTAAACTGTGTATATTTACAAAAACCAATTATAAATATTTTTAAAAAACGCCTACAGTAATAAAAACTTTATTCCATAATACAAAAAAGAAATGAGGTAAAACTAAAACTAGTAATTTTATTCACAAATATTTATAGCAGCCTTTTCTTATCATGTAAAAACCAAATCAACCTCCAAAAGAATTATACCAAAAATTAAAAAAAATTCTAAAAAACACACACAAAAAATGTTCAAACAAGAACAATCATCCAGAATTGGGGATTTATCCATTATTTTATGAAAAGGAAAGGTAATATTGTACAGATGTTAAACCGATGTTTATAAATAACTTTGATATGTAAACTAAAAATTGTCATAATGACAATATTTTTATGCAAATTATTTTTAATATATTATTTCAGGAATGATAAAACTATATTATCCTATTTTTTCTTTATACATCCTTCAGAAATCCACTGAAAACACATACTTTACATCAAAACCAGCAAACCTTATGAAAATAACCTATTTGTACTTAATAGTAGTCTGAATTTTAAAAAGCAGGAGATTAATAAGCTACTTTCTTCCTGTTTCTCTAAGGTCTGTTATCCACACACCCCATCTACACAAGGGCAGAGTATAGAATGCGTATTTTTTTTCTTGTACATCTTGAAGATGGACATGATCATAAATTCCTGTCTTTTCACATAGGTAAGGCTCGCTTGTCAGTTTTGACCTCATCAAGGTCCCCTAAGGCACAGAACAGCAAAGCACCTCTGACCTCTACTGAGTCTTACCCGGGCAAGGTCACTGTCTCACTCTAGCCTTAGACCTACAGGTCTCTGGGCACCAACTGCCGTCTTGAACTGCATTATCCCCTAAACCCTTTTTGCTTAAAATCTCTGTAAGTCCCAACCCTGACACAAGACCCTAAATCCTGTAGCTATAATATGAAATGAAATAATTTAGGAACATATTGCAGAAGAAAAATGTATGAAATTTAAAATAGCCAAAAAATAATATTGACATCCATTTGTCAATGATATGACAAAAATGCCTAGCTTCCATAACCATATGAAAAATAATCTAAAATATGTTTTTAATTTCAAAAATAATATATCTTTTTGGCCCACATATTTTAGTAGTTTTGAGTATTAGGTATTTTTCTATTCTTTTTCCATGTAATACTTTGTTCAACTTTTTTCTTATGTAAAATCAAGAAAGAAAAAATTCACAGTCCAAATAGAAAGAGTCGCATTGTCTTTACAACTTTACTCAGGAACAGTTGATTAACTGTTAAGTTAAAGAGAAAGAGACTTTAAACATCAGCTCTTCAAATCATAGTTAAGAATAATAATGGAGGCTGGGTGTGTAGCTCTGTGGCGGATCATGTGCTTAGCTTGTGTGAGTCCCTGAGTTTAATCTCCAATGCCCAGAGAAATAATCATGATCATAAACATAATCATGAGTTGAAGAATGTGCACATGTATGAAATAGGTTCATTTTGGAATGAATCACCCAGAAGAAGGAATAGGAATGATTACATGAGGGAGAAACCACTGCTAGTTAGGCCTAACTATGTCTGGACAAGCTGGATTCTGAGAGAGTGAATTGAAATCTTGCCATGCATTTTTATCATCCAGTTTTATATTGTGCATTAAAAATACATGGAAATTTATTCAAATATATTAATTTATTGTTTCTTAGACAGGATCAGACTCTTGTTTATCATTCACTACCTTAAGTAAGACCAAATATTATTCATAGTGAACCACAAAATCACAATGTGAATTCAAAAATATGGAGAAAAACTTAATACTTGTTAGTATTTAAAGCAACTTTACTTTCAATTTAGCCAGCAAGTATTAGAGAACAATAAAAAAAAAATCTGAATTATTCTACTTATTATGTCCCTGAAGACTTTGGATTCATAAATCAATTATTTCGCATGTACCAAAACATTTTATTTCTGCCATTGAAGACATCATTTTAATATAGTGTGAAAGTGAACTGGATTATTTAATTACACAGAGTAAATTAACCAAGGTTTACAGGACCTATACTGCTATACTAATTTTCCTGTGCTTCATTTCATCTCTGGTCCCATCTTCTGTCAACCTCCCTGCAAACCTCCTCTGAACACACACACATACACACACACACACACACACACACACACACACACACACGCACACTGTTAGAATAGAAACACTGAGTTAATGAGACACTTTAGGGAATCACAATACATTGTTCTTTAGTATTGTGTTGTTTACAGAGTATTCAGGTATAGGTACTGTGTTCTGTGCCAGGAAAAAATCGAATAAAAAAGATATGATTATGAAAAACTTTCCAAAATAGTTTGGTTTTTAAATGATTAATGACAGTAATATGGGAAAAGACAGTGTGTTCTGGAAGGGATGAGCGAGCAGAGTCACATCCTTGACATTTTGTCTGTTATGTGGTTAATACAGCTAATAAAACCAGATGAAATATAAAAATATTTTAAAAGACGACTTTAACTGCTAACAAAATGGAAGAGCAGGAGCAGAAATATAATTTTCATGAAGGCAAAGAATTCCAAGATGACAGCTTTCAGCATCTCCAGAGCTCAGAGATCTTGCCACAAATAATAATCCTCTTGTCTTACCTTTTAGTTCTAGGTTGTATGTAGGAGAAGAAACCTAGGTCCATCTCCATCAGCATGATCTTTTCTCAAGTTGACTTGTTTGCAAAAAGACAAATAAGAGATACTGAAGAGAAACTGAAGAGCACTTGTTATAATAAATTCCAATATAATAGGATCCAATGCACCACTAGTGACAAGGAAACGTGGTAAATGGAGATTATGGTACAGCATGTAATAACCCTTTGAAAGTTCCCAATACCACAGTTATTGATGATACAAGCACTTGGTTAGGAAGTTCTTTAAAGAGTTTTGTTTCATGGGTGGAAATAATCTTTGTTTTATAGCTTTAATCCATAATATCTGGATCACTGAGATAGTAAGAGACATGTAATTGGTTATTTAAATTTTATTGACATCAGATATTTTGCTTTTCAGTTGATAGAGCATAAGATGTCAGATTGAACTATAAAATACTGTTTTCTTCTTGATCTTACCACTTTGTAATCAGAAATTTTCAAGTCCTTAAAGCCAATGCAAATGATGACAGTTTCATATTTAAATTTTATTGGATTTGCCAAAAAATGTTGGTCAACTTTTGATACTCTGTGTATTTAAATTAAAATACTTGGTTTATTATGGAATCTGTGTTTTTCACTAAAACATATGAGCTGTATGTTCATAGTGCCCAGAAATCTCAATGGTTGACAAGGAATTTCATACATACAGAGACACAGAAAAACATTTCTTCAAGATATTTTATGTAAGTGCTTTCATATTGGTGCATGGCCAATCTCTTTTATAAATGCTTCTTCAGATCATTGAGAATCTAACCATCAACTATGGCAAGAATTCTATATCCAAGTAATTGTGCTCAACATTTTACTCCTGATGTTAATTTATAAGGTAATCTAATAATTATGTACAGTAAGAAAAAATTTTGGATGTAATTGCATTTAGTTTATATGAGTACACTTATCTACAGGTGCCATTTTATATTTTGTATTTTTAATAGTGAAATACTACATCTCTGCACACAGACATGATTTAAAGACTTTAAACAACAATCTAGTGACTCAGATTAAACAGTCTAAGTTAGATCTATGTTGCAAACAAGATGTTTTTAAATTTAGGAAATTGTTTTTCTGCTCTAAAAATATGGACATATATTCTTTACTTTTATCAATATCAGTAAATGTCAATCTACATTAGACATATATTTAGTTTTTCTATATGTGGTAGATTTAGTTTTTCTATATGTGGTAGATTTTCATATCCTTAGCTATGGTTAGCACCTCATATTGCTAAACCAATCTGTCTATCTTTGAGGGATTATCATATTATTCTCTAAACTGACCTATTTATTTATCTTTTCTATTTTGATATTTTTGTCATTATTTTCTTACAGTTTTTTAAATGTAAACCTATGTAAAGGGAAAAGAAAAGAAATACTGATGTTACCAATAATGGCGTAAATCTTTATTAGAGAGATGACATTTTCACACTATAGTTTGAAGTGTAAACAACTGTATTTCATCAGTTCATTAACTTTCTGAAAATGTTAAAAATATTTAAAAATTATTTAATTAACTTTGTATTCTTTATTCTGTAGAGGACATCTATATAACAGAGTACCAAGTGACAGATTATTAGGAGGATTTTTCCCATAGAACTATATAATATGATTTATCACTTTTTGGACACATAGTCTTATGGATATATTTATTTTATATTATTTCCCCTTGAGATTTGTATTTTCTGATGCAAGAGGTTAATAAGGGAAAGTCATTGAGATCACCAAATTCAAATGGAAGGAAGTAAACTGCATTTTTACTCATCAGGTATTGAGATGCATGTCCTAATGTTAAAAATTTTGCTTGATTATGAGTTTTCTTCTGTGCTTTGTTGTCTTATTTTTTTCTACTTAAACCAAAGGTTAAGTATTAAATTTACTAATTGAAATTTCACTATAAGACAGTCATTTCCCTGAGTAAGAGAAGTGCCTCTTCCAGGACCTGATCCTGCTCATGCGCACTTGCGGATGTAGGGTGGGTAGAGCTGTGTCTCATCTGGGACACCTGCCTTCACATGCCACCCTACTCCAGCCCTCTCAGAGCAACCGAAACATGAGAAGAGGACACAAACCCATATAGCAGTGTCTGAAAAAGATGTAGGAGTGGTGTGGGGGATTGACTCAATGCAGGATTAAAACACTGGAAGGTAACTTTCCTTCATTTTGTGAACCTATTACATTCTTGTCCATGGGTTCTGGTTTTACCTTTAAAAAGAAGAACAGGACCTCGTAGTTTCTTCTGGAGTAGAAAGTTCACCAAAAACAATGTCATATCAGAACCTGGCTATGGTGGAACCATGACTCGTTGAGTAATGGAGGAAGGCAAGAGAACTCTTCCAACCATGTTCTGGTTATATGACTAAATGTTTGAAAGTGTCTTTTCTTCTCATGACTCACCTTACTAATAGCTAGCTTTTTCTTCTGGGCCTATTTATTGAAAACTAAGACAAACCTCAATTCTATAAAATGAATAGAGGGCATAAGTTATAGTTTGTATTTTTAATGTTCTCCAAACAGTGTTAGGCAGTGCAGCAGTATTCAGTGGTGAGAGGATTGGATTTTGAGAGCTGTAGTCTTGTCAGTGATTAATCTGTTTGATGGAAAGAGCTTCTAGGTGGTAACTCTAGGCAGGTGGGGTGCAGCTGAAGGAAGTAGGCCACTGGGGCATGTTCCTGGGCACTACATTGTGTCTGCGCCTCCTCTCCTGCTCCATCACTGCTTTTGAGCTGCCATGAGCTGAGTGACTTTCCTCTGCCCTCTCCGTCCACCATGTCATTTCTGCAATGGAATCAGCTGAACATGGACTGAGACCTCGGAAAATGTATGATTCAGAATAAATCTTCCCCATAAGTTGTTCTTGTCAGATATTTTGGTTACAAAAATGAAAAGCTGACTAACACTGTGTGTGTGCATGCATGTGTGTGTGCGTGTTTGTGTGAAGTAAAGCATCCATTCAAATGATAATTCTAATTTTTCTTCAAACCTCTGATGAAGTGGGATGTCAATCAGGAGGACAATCAGGAGAAAAATTAAATTGATGGACATTCCAAAGACTTAGACAATATTTTAAAGTGTTATTTGTATTGCTTACCATGAAAAAAAAGTGAGAAATCTAGAAGTCATTAGGATGAAGTGACTCTTTCTTTGATTAGCAGTGAACAATCCAACCATTCCCATCATATCTCATGTGTCTTTTATGCTTCAGTGATTCATCTTTCTATTCTTTGAGATAATGTCTAAAAGTTTCCTCTGACCTTTTCTAATTCTTAATTTTTTGTTTCTGCATTTGAGCTTATCTATATCTTAAGTTTCTAATTTTAGTCATTACATTTATCATTTCTAGAGAGTCCATTGAATTCTGATTAGCTTCAAATATTCCTGTGGAATTCTTCTTATCATTTAATTTCTTGAAAGCATTAAGCACTGTTAGAGTCCTTGCCCAATGACTTCAGTGTACGGACTTCTTACTCATCTAATCACATTATCCCTTGCCCCACTCATTTCTCAGCCTGTATGGTTTTTTACATGTCTGCTACATCTTCTGTCTGTGTTGAATATCATGATGAAAATTTTAGAAATTATCTGATGCCCTGTGTATAATGCTCCCATTTTTCAGAGTGATTTTATTTTGCATTGGATGTGCTGGTAGGTAGAGGCAGATTCCTTCAACACAAGTCATGAAAGATTGAGCGAGTTTGTGTGGGATCATTTCTTTTTGTTTCCCCTTTACTCCTTCTAGATAGCCCTTTGCTTTTCCCAAATAATAACCTGGAGCTTGTTATGAATCCCAAATTTGTCTCTCTGTCCCTGTCAGAGAGCAAAAATTAATAGTAAAGACTGTGCTGATCTTCGTGCACACCTCTCCTCTAAGGGAATCTGTTTTTTCAAATGCACTGCAACATGCAGGCTTACAAATCCTTCAAACAGGTGTGTGCATGTGGGTTTGTGCCTGTGTGTGCATGCCTGAGTAAACACACACTTGTATGTGTATTGTGTTTGTTATATCCACCTTTTCTCCTTCTTCTCCACAGGAAGTTTAATTTGAAGTTCATTGGTCTGCAATTCTGCAGAGGAGACATTTCTCGTGAGGAAGCATGTTGCACTAAAACCAGTGTGCCTCTGACTGCATACATTCAAGAGAGCAGCATGAAGTCATGTGGTCCTTCACCTAGACTGTGTCCTCTGCAGCGTTCTGCTCACTCAAGTCGGCCTGCTTTCCTCTCTTTAAGGATGTGAACAGAGGCTCTGTGCCCCTTGCTGTAGAGAATGGGGTATTAGAAACCATTCATATTTAAGTTATGTGAGAGGGAAAATATAATTTTCTTATTCACATTTTGATTTTGCAAATTAAAAAAATTATGTTGAATTGGGGAACACCCCTATTTAATGTGAAATAAAAATACTTAAAAAAAAAAAATACCAAGACTGTGATAGAAACTCGATTTCTCCGTTGTTAAAAACTTGGATTCTGGTTATTGGCCTTTGATGCAAATTGATTTGGAAGAGTTTTGCTGGGAAGAAGACAACACAGAGACTGACAATAAGATCAGTTTGGGGCGAACTGCTGTAGCCGTGATTACCGGGTGATGCAGGGATATCTGGCTGAATTGACAATAGAGTGGCCCCCACAAAAGATGGACTTCGTTTCTGAAAGTGCCTGGTAGTGAGCTGAGGCTGGAAGCGGAGAGGGGCACTGTGGAGGCACTCTGGAGTGATCTTATTTCAGAAGTCCTAGAAAATGACAGTTGGAGATCCTCTGCAGATGTGGGCATGTTGGGGCACTCTGCATGCTACAAGTAATATGTGCTCCTTTTGTGCTAGGGCCTCAGTAGTTGACTGTCTTGGGGTTTAACCTGCTAACTGCTCTAAGAGATATGGCTGTGTCCCACAAGACTGTATGAAAACTGCATGGCCCACTGAGCTCTTTCCAATGTCCTCAGAGTACTCAGAACTTCAGCTATTGCCATATCTTGAGTTAAGCAAGCTGAGTGTGCTATGGAAGTTTCATGTGTTCACACATGGATCAATGTATAAGGAAAATGCTAGGAGAGAAGAAGAAGGCTGCATGGGTAGTGTGTATCATGCACAATGCACGTTAGTAAATTTATGAGTATCTCTGCATGTAACTCAATACTGATTATCAGGAGAGTAAGAGAGACCAATGAACAAATAATGATTACATCGATGTTAAAATATACACATTTTCTATTTTGTCATTTAAATATTAAAATGTTTAGTTTTATTCATAAATAATAAGTACTTGTGTGCCTGAAGTATTATTACTAGTGGAGAGGTGGTCTAGAATAAAGTTAGAGCCATTTGCTATGTGATCAAATAATGGCTTAGCTCAATAGAAATGCTATAGAATTACTGCATCAGCAGTGGTAGTAAGAAGCAGCAAAATCACCGCAATACACTCATATAACAGTGTAAAGATTCTCAATGTATATACAACCAGGCATTTAATTTGTGTTACATAAAATATTTCTAAATATCATTAAAACACATTAGAAGAAATTTTATACTTAAAGTGGTCCAGTTGTCTGCCCGTTCATTCTTCTTCATTTGTATCTCCAACAATCTTGCTTTCCAAACTCACTTTAAGTGGCAAAACAAGTTGGCATGTCTATTCAACTAAAGCAAAGGACAGAGAGATGGAGAGAAGGAGGACAGTACAATTCAGGAGGTGATGGACTTCAGTCAGGCTACCTGGGCTTTGAATTCATGGCCAGGTGGACCCTTCCGTGGACCCTTTATGCTGCTTAGCAAGTACTCCCACGTTCCATGCTGATTTCATTTATTCTCTTTCCACAAACCTCCAGGATTTGTTCACCCCATCCTCGTTTACTTCCCCTTCCATCATTCCCTCTTTCCCAGGTAAATTGATGTTTTCAGAAAATGTGTTTCCTAGATGCCCACCACCACGATGCCCCGCCTCACCAACATCCACACGTCTTACCCGGGTGCTTGAGGCGCCAGAGCTGCCCCTGGCCACAGCTGCCCCTGGCCACAGCTGGCTGTGGTGCTTGTGAAAGGAGATGGTCCCCATGGAGGTGGTGTACCTGGAAGATCCACACTGGGTTTCAGGAAGAATGAGGCACTGACTGTATAATACCCCATTCAGTTTGTTGTATTGATTAAAAGTCCAAATTATAGCATTTTTGATATGTCAGGTTAAATAGCATATTAAATGAACTCCACTAGTTTTCTTTTGCTTCTTTCTTCTATTGATTCTTCTTAGTTATTCCATGATAATAGGATTCATTTTGACACAATTATAAAAGCATGAAATATAATTTGTCCTGATTCGTCCCCAGTACCGCCAGCCCTCCCCTCCCCCTCCTTTCCCCTGTTCCTTTCCCTCTACCTACTGAACTTTCTGCTACTCATGCATAGATTTCTTTTTCTCTTACATTAGTGTCTTGTGGATGTACACAAGAGTGAGTTTCACTGTGCTTTTTGTAACATGGCTTTTAGAAGATTTAAAATTCCCTAAGTTGCTCAGAAGATGAGTCAGCAGCGCTGTCAGAGTCCTCGGGACTTGTCTCCGCCTCTGCAGGAGACACCTGTGAGCCGTGAATGCTGCTCAGCGTCTCCCTGTTCCTCCACCAGCACCCCACTTCTGTGCTGCATCTCTTCGCATGGCAGGTGGGCGTGTCTGAATTCTCTCCTCTTTAAAAAGGCATCCACGTGACTCTTCTTCCCTTGCCAGCGGCACCCCCTTGTCCAGTCCGCTTGGAAACAGACACTTCAGGAGGGTGTCCCGCTCTCTCGGTGACTGCTTTCTTCTTTTCCATTCTTCTTATTCCCATTGCCTGTGGCTCTTGCCTCCTGCCTTCCACCCCTCGTTTCCCAACCAGGAAGCACCCCTGACAACAGCTGCTTTCCTGGTGCCCTGCTCACACTCAGCTGCTGCATCTCATGCTCAATCCACAGGCTCCCCCCTCTCCAGCTAGCGTCAGCCCCGGCATGATTAGCTCTGCTTGTGGACAGTCTCCTCACGGATCTCCATGGCTTTCCTCCGGCCTCCACGATCCCGATCCAGGCTCTGCTGCTCCTCCTGAGCCCTTGCATTTGACCTGTTCTGCTTCAGCCTTCTCTTGACATTTGTTCTCTTGGAGATTTCATGAAACCCCGAGAGCTCTCCACTTTTATCTTCAGCCAGACCTCGCAGAAGCTCTAGAATAATACATACAAGGGCCTTTGACATTCTTCTTTTACGTTTCTAATTAGTCCAACAAACCTGGCTTTCCCAAACTAATATTCTGACCTCCCTGATTCCAGAACTCTTTCTGCTGTAGTTTACTTCATCTCATGGATAGAAACACGCTTTGTGTTGCTGAGACTGAAAATCCTTGGGGATACATTTTTAAGATGATGGCCCTCACTCTGCATATTGTTCTGGGCTAAAATCTTATCTCCAATTTCAAAACACAATCAAATGCCAGCTACCCCCAGTTCTGTCACCTAGAACCTACGTCCACCTTCAGAGACTCCAGCTCTTACTCAGCCCCTTCGCTGTGCTCTCTGTCCCAACCTTGCAGTGGGTTCGCAACACAGAAACAGAGTGGTCCTTTCTGAACACTCCTCAGACCATGGCATCTTCTCCAGTAGTTTTCCCTAGTCTTGGGGAGTGTATTTCACAGCCCCCAGTGGATGCTAGAAACCACAGATAGTGGTGAAAATTCTCTATATACTATGTTTTCTCCTATATGATAGTGATGATGTTTCCTAGTGATAGAGTTTAGTTTATAAATCAGAAGAGTAAGAGAGCAACAACAATGACTAAGAGTAAAGTAGAATAATTACAGCAATATAATGGAATCCAAGTTTTGGGAATGTAGTCTCTCTCTCCCTTTCTCCAAATGTCTTATTCTGCTGTACTCAACTTTCTTTGGGAGAAGAGAAGTGAGATGCCTGGCCTCACACTAAGTGGGGTGAATATACAGGCATTGTAAACAGCACTGGTACCCCTGGGTGTTACAGTGCTGTCATACCAGCACAGTTGGTGTGATAACCAAGACAGCTCCTCCACACCAGTAGGTGGGAGGCGCCAACGCAGGGCCAAGCTGGACCCGCCAAGGATTCACTACCCGGAGAGGATGGCGCAGGCTGGTGTGAGATTCCATTATGCTACTCAGCATGGCGTGCAATGAAAAGTTCTGAATTGTTTATTTATGGAGTTTTCCATTTAAGATTTTTGGACCATAATTTACCATAAGTAACTGGAACTTCAGGTAACTGAAACTCCGGATAAGGAGGGAGGGCTTACACTCTTACACTGAGTTAAAATCCCAAGTGCTCTCAGTGTGGGACTGTGAAGCCCCACAGTCTCCTCCCACCCCAGGATCTCTCCCAGCGTTGTCTCCCTGAATTTATTTCCTACTAACCTTTCTCCTAAGTTGACTGAAGCTATACTTAATTCTGTTCTGTTTCTTGGGGATTTAGCACACATATAATACACACACACAAAATGAAAAGTGTTTTAAAATTAGACTTTGATTGTTTTCTCTGAAACATTTGTCCTCTGGGCTAAGACATAAGGAGATCTATCTATCTATCTATCTATCTATCTATATAATCTCTATATATATATTTCCTTGTTGGTGGACATTTGTTTTGTTCATTTATTTATATGCAGTGCTAAGAGTCAAACCCTAACCCTCACAAATGCTAGGCAAGTGTTCCACCACTGAGCCACAATCCCAGCCCAGGATATGATTGTTTTTACTCAAATCTTTACTCATGGCAACTTCCTGATGAGACTACTAGGCAAATTAACCATTCTGAGGGTTATGCCTCACGTCTTTCTAATAAACTATGCTTTCATTAAAAAATGAAAAACTTGATCTTTGGAAATCCAAATATGTGCACTAGATCATTTACAGTCATCAATCATTTATTCATTCCCCACGTCTCTGCTATTAGTGACAATATTTTCTTTTTGCTTGACTGCCAACATTCCTCTAGGAAGTTAGAATAAATAAAATCTTTTTGGTTATGGGGTTTCTTTGAATTTCTCAGGAAAAAACCCAAAGAATGGGAAAAAAGGCAAAAGAAATATTGGGGATTTTATTAATAATGGCGTGTGAAGAGAGAATGAAGATTGATTACGCTATAGGAAGGTTTCTATTGGATTTTGTGTTTTCTTTGTTCCCTGAAATGCCAGAAGCAAAACCTGTCTGTCCCTGGTGGATGTCGCACTGGAAGCCAAACTGCAGAAAGTCCTCAAAACACAGACCCTGGCTGAAATCACAGGATTTTATTTTCCTGTTAATTTTAAAGAAAATGTATGTTTCTGAATATAGTTTTGTTAATGTTTTTTAAGGAGTTCTCATTCCCAACAGGTTAAATTCACTTAAAAAATGAAATGAAAAGAAAACCTGTATCAGGAAGCACTGCTCTCCTTATTTGTGACTAGCAAAAATAACCTGTAGGACATTTGTTTCCTCAGTTGGGGCCCACTAGAACCCATAAATAATACTAATAACTTGCCTTTTTCCTTTCTTTTTATCCCATTGATTTTAATTAAGAAATTTTTATGTCCTGTAGTATGTATTGTTGGTTTGCTTTTAAAATAATTTTCTCTCTTCTTCTAAGTCTGTAGCAGAAGTAGTAGAAGTTAATTATGGATCATGCAGTGATTTTCTTGAACCTTTGCCAGGATAAGTGTAATTTTTATGTAATTCCATTAAACTCAATTGTACTAGTCACACTGGGATCTGCAGGAGCCCAGGATATTTGATCAGATCAAACACTAAATCAAAGCCAGGTTCTCAAAATTCTCTAACACTAAATACTATCAGCTGACTTTTTGGAAAACTAATTACTTTTTGAAAAAACTGACTTGATCAGCTCTTACTCTACCAGAGAAATTTTTAAGAACCATGGAATGGTAGACTTAGCATTTTCTATCTCATTTGATCTTATCTGTTGGTGATCTGAATTTTTCCAGGAAAGGCTTCTAGCACCTTCCCTCACATCAGTATATTCTTTAGTTGTAGGGTACTTTTCATTCAATTTAGAGAACTATGTGAATATACAGACTAGGATTTCATTTATACTCTGACCATAGTATGTCTTTCTTGGATTGCTAAATGAAGTATGTCTGTACATAATAATTTACATTCTTGCGTTTGCTCCAGGAAAATCTGCACCAATTTTGAAATGGATTATCTTTAAATCTATATAACAATACTGACACTATAGATATAATAATTAAAACTAATTGTAGCCTCAACACAATTTCTCTTAAAAAATACATTCTACTCTCATGTATAACCAATTAGAATAAATAAAAAATAATTAAAAATTGATAAAAAAGGTTGTTACAAATTATGGCATATTTAATTAAAATGTAACTCATAAAACAATCCCACAACTTTGGAAAACAGAAACTCTATCTCAGGAAGTTCAAGATCCAGTTTAGAATGTCAACTCATCACATTACACATTATTTAAAAGATATTACCCCTCAATATTAAACACAATTAAGTTTTCATACCTAGGATTACCTAAAGTCTCAGTGCAGTAGAACTGTTTGCTAACTTTTAGATACCTTACTCACCTTTCTGAGACTTTAATATTATTGGTTCTGACAAGTCTAAATTGTAAAAATAAAACAAAAAATGTTTGGTCACAAATGCTTAAAATAAAATAAAATAAATGATACCCTCAAATCTCATAAAGCATCCATTAGTTGCAAAGCAAATACTAAAGTTCATTTTCAGAGAGAATTTAGGGGGAAAAACTATATAGTGATTTTATCACCAGCTTTTTCTGTTTCTACAGAAAAAAAATATGTTCTATATTCAGGTGCTAAAAGTAAATATTCTGAAAATAATCAAACATATTTTTTACTTTTGTTTGATGTTAATTTTAAAACTGATGTTACAACTTTATTTCCTATTACATATAACTGATAAGAGTATTGCTTAGTTAAAAGTCAAGCGATTTCTAAATTATTTGTATAACTGTCTAGTTTTTCACTATTTAAGCTCACAGTTTGTCAGATATGGTTGCAGTCATAAAAAGAAGTGAAATCTAAAAGTAAAGTCTAAATATAAACACTCAAGGTTTATATTTTGTTTTTGGAAAATTTACTGTTCTGTTTTTAGGATGTGTTATCATTGCTTCCAGAAAATGTGTCCCTGAAAAACAAAACCTTATCCTGCTAGGTTTAGTGCCAGAGCCAGTCATTAACTTTCGATGTAAATGATTGACTGCTGAAGGTTACACAGGAGCAGTTACCAGGCAGATTCATGCTACCACCGTCACCCAGGGAAGTGGGGCTGTTGTGACTCTTGAAACAGAGCATTACTGACTGAAGCAAACAATCTGCCTGAGTTGGTCAAGAAGTTGCTTTCTCCCACAGAAGTTGAAATCTCAAGGTTGTTAAGTGACGGTATCACTGGGAATCAACTCTTCTAGAATCAAGGCATTTTGAGTTGAGAGAATGCTAACAAAAATGTCCATACGTCTTCAGGACAACCTAGATTTCTACATTTAATTTTATTCATTCGTGTGGGATGAGCTTAAAAAGTCTAGTATTTGGTTAAATTTTATTTTGTTGACATATTCATCTTCCAATGCAACATTTTTAAAGCTAAATTAGTAATTTCAATAAGATTTAAAACCTAAGCCAAATACTGTATCCAAAGTGAACATACTTCTGGTTCCATGTATTACGATGGTCTTTTTCTTATAATAATTTCTTTAAATGGTGCCTTCAAACAAGCGGCGTCAGTTTCCTTGTCAGCCGTGTCTCTATGTTTGCTCCTGTGGTATGGGTTTCAGACTAGCAGACCTGTGCAAAACCGTCATTCTCATCTGGCCTGCATCAAGACTGTTTTGTTTTAAATGTCTTTGGATTTTGACTTCTTTCTTTACTAGGAAGCTATTTAAACTAACTTTCCACTTAAAAAAATATACTCTTTTATATATGAACACATATTTGTATCGGAGTGTATATATAACATGGTCATACAAATAGCATATATTAGTGAATATATGTATGAATAAATATATAATCAGATAAGAAAAGCTTGTAAAATCTCAGCAGTTTCTTAACTCTGTGTCTATGGTAGCCCTTTATTCTGTCTAATCTAAAGTTATTGTTATATTCCAAAGGTGTTAGGTTTTAATTTCACAGTGAAATGAGTTCACAGGTATAGTCCCCTTGATGACTGGCGGCCACAGATCACCCTCAGAACCTGGAGGCCACCAGCTTTCCTTCTCAGGCTTGTTTCTACCCCGTCCTCCCGTCTTCAAAGCAGGAATGTAGAGTCCTTCTTACAATTTGCATTTCTCTGACCTTTTTGTGGTCCCAGGTATCAAACCAGGGCCTCGGCAGCCTAGGCAAGGGCTCAGCCACTGACTTACATCATAGCCCCTTTGACTTCTTTTCTTTTGTCTTCTTTTACACCTGACAAGAGAAGCTTTCCACTGTCAAGAGCTGTCTGACTGAGCCAGGTCACCTCCATGTCTCGACCGACTGGGGCTTTACACACGCAAGATCCCTTCACAGTGTTACAAGATTAGGATGTCAACTCATCACAAAGAATTTTTAGAAATCTGCCTCATACACAAATAAAATCTGTAAGTTATTTAGCAGTAGTGTACATTATTATCAGTTTGGGTAACTGTATCACAGTCATGCAGAGACAGTCTTCAGGGACACTTTTGCACATTTTCTGAAAGTCTGACATTTTTTCAATTCAAACAGTTAATAACTATAAATAGCCTGAATATAAGTTATTAGGAATAGTAATAAGGAAGCCATCAGAAAGAATTTGAGAATTCATGACATAGAATTTCTGGGAACAAGAACTTGAGAACATGGGAAATAAATGGTCAGTGGACCACTGAAGTTCCTCTGGGCTCTGTTCTGCTTCCTTTCCAGGCCTGCCCACCTGAGTGATAACCAGAGGTGCTCATCTTCCTGAATTTTGTGGTTAATGATTTCTTTGTTTCTTCATAGCTTTAAAAGCATGTATAAGCTTATAGCAGAAAAATGATATTTCTAACAAATGGAGTCAGTCGGTCATGGTCCTTGGCCACTGGTGTTTGTTTCTCTCAACAGTATGATTCTGTCATAATGTCAATGCAGTTTCTTCGTTTCCATGATGTACAGCATTTCTCAGTGAGTGCACCACACAGGTTACCCACTCTCCGCCCAGTTAACATGTGCCTGGTTCCTAGTTTTTGCTTCTGTTGTCTCGTCTCTCAGGAGTAATTTTCTATGAATATGCTTGTCGTGCTACTTGCAGAATGTCTGCAGGCCCAAAGTTTAGGTCACTGACCAGGAGTGCACCGCAGGCCCTTGGTTGATCAGTCTTCCTCTTTACTGACTTCAGAAGACTTCTCACCGCCACCTCCCAGTGTTTGGGAGCTCCCATCTTAAATCACCTCAGCCTGTGCCAAAGAACTTTAGAACTGCCAGTGAATTTAAAGCGTGTGCTCTTACTGCCAATACGGTTCAGGGGCATGTCCCACTTTATTAGCCATTCATGAATGTTCTTCTGTAAATTGCATGTGTGTGTATGAGACTGTTTTCTTAGTTTGCTGGTTACTCTTTGGTTTTCGGGGGTTCAATGCATTATTTTCCTGTAATATCTACCTTATATATCATTTTGCAGTATATGACATTTCTTTTTATATTATTTGTGGTGACTTCTGATGAAAACTATTCTTCATTTTAACAAAATAAAATATATTGAACTACAAAAATGGTGTAAGCCTCATCTTCAAAGATAATACAAAGCTGTCTACATATGGAACAGAAGTTACATTGAAGGATGGGGTACATAACATACTTTGACTGCCGTGTTGAAGAGCAAATCATAAAAGGAGTAACATAATAAATTGCATAAAAAAGACATATAGGATTTGATTGAGGATTTCATTTTTATTGGTTTAAAATGCTTTCTAAGACTCTTATATTAGTGTTTGCCCTAAATTTTAATATTCTTGCTCAACTTAGAAATGTCTACCTTACCTCTCTACCCATTTATAAACATCTATATTTTTATTTTTATTATTTATCTTTTTAAAATATTTTCACTTGCTGTAATTCATTGTACATGACAGTAGATATACGTTTTAAATGGATTTAATTTGCTTTTTAATGAAGTACAGCATTTGATACACATTTATGTTGAAGGTATTCCTATGAAGCACCTACAACCTTTAAATCTTCTGAAAACTGGATATTTCTGTTTTTAAAATATAGTTCCAAATAGACAATAATTTATTCTAAGAAATTTGACAATACTATTATTTTTTCTTATTCAAGACACTGTTTACAACACAAGTGCTTAATTGTAATCCATATTTATTTCTATCTTTCAACATTGCAATAGTTATTTGTTAAATTTAGTCAACTAAATTTATCTGTGCTTTTTAAATATTACTTTATTTGTCCCTTTAGTAATTTATCACGTTTCTTAAGGTATAGTTTATTGGTGTTTTTCCTATTTACTAATTTTCTCAACAGCTTTTTCTAACATCGCTAATCCTATCCATTAAAATTGAAAATTTCAAATATTATAATTTGTTTCTCTATAATTTTATAAAAACTCAATTATTCAAATACATTTAGCATTTATATTTTTATTTTCCTACTCATGCTTTGAGTTCCCATTTTCTTTTCTTTATTATTCTATGGATGCTTATTTGGGTAATATTTTATTCCTAACTTTGAGGTTGTTCATGAAGGAAACTTTGATTTGGCATCCAATGTTAAAGAGGGTTCTTTAACTTCTGAGACATGGCTAAAAAGAATAAATTTAGAAAATTCTTTGAGGGTCACTGTCAGCTTTATCCTGTTTTTTTTTTTTTTTCTTCTTGATTTATTATCCTCTCTGTTACGTATTTACTTATATATTTTATTGGTAGTTCCAGTATTGAAATTTTTAAATTTTAAATTTATACTTGAAATTTTGTAAACATCTATTTTTTCCTGAATTTCTGGTTATGTTTTTAACCAAAAACAACACAATTTGCACATACAGGAAACAGACTCATGAATCACATAATCACATAATATTACATCCTAAGTTTTCTACTATCAGGTATTACAAAAAAATCTTTGTTCATTTCAGAGCTTCTTTCAACAAAGCAGTTGCCCATGAACCAAGTAGCAGAATGACCTGACCAACTTCCTTTTACAATAGTTTTCTCCAAAGTACAATAGGTACACTCTTTATGGGGACTTCCAAAATTATAAGTTAAAGCATAATAACAAAGATGTAATTTCAAATGTACATAATCTTAAACAAAAATATATTGTATAAAAATAATGGAAAGAGAAAACTGTCCTACATCCCCTAGCAGACACCTTATTAAAATATTGCAACACAGGAACTGCTCTAAGAGAGGGGTTTTGTGCAAGAAGAAGTATGAGGATTTTATAGGATAGTCTGAGGAATACAGCCAATGTTAATGTTTGTCCTAAGAATTTCTCATTGCTTGAATTCTTGGAAGCTGTGGGGAAACTTGGGTTGCCACAGATAGGAGACAGAATGCATGGGGCAGCAGACAGGAGTCACGGGTGTCTTAACCATTCACTGATTAGGCTGTCTGTGTTTAGCCAGATGGGCTTACTATGGTTTGGATGTGAGGTGTCTTCTGCTGAGAAGCTCGAGTTTTAGGCAATGCAGGATGCTCAGAGGTGAAAAGATTAGACTGTGAGAGCTGAAACCTCATCAGTGGATGAACCCATCCATAGCTGAATGGACTACTAGGAGCGGGTGGAAACTGTAGCGGGATGTGGTTGGAGGAAGCAGGGCATTAGGGACTGGGGACATGCCCTTGGAGATTCTATTTTGTCCTGGGCTCCTTCACTCACTCACCCTTTGCTCCTCACTTCCTAGCTGCCATGAATCCAGCATATTTCCTCACCACACTCTTCTGCCCTGTCTCACCTCAGGCCCAGAGTAATGGAGTCAGTCGATCATGAACTGAACCTGTGAAACTGTTCACCAAAATATATTTTTCCCAGGAGTGGGATAACTGGGTCAAAAGGTGGATCCATTCCAAGTTTTCTGAGGAATCTCCACACTGCTTTCCAGAGTGACTGCACCAATGTGCAACACCACCAGCAATGTAAAAGTGTGTCTTTTTCCCCACATCCATGCTAACACCTATTATTGTTTGTGTTCTTGGTAATAGCCATTCCAATTGGAGTTAGATGAAATCTTAGAGTTGTTTTAATTTACATTTCTCTAATATCTAGAGATGTTGAAGACTTTTTCATATATTTATTAATCACCTGTGTGTCTTCTGTAAAGTGTCTGTCCAGTTCCTTGGCCCATTTGTTGATTGGGTTCTTTGAATTTTGGGTGTAAAGTTTTGTAAGATCTTTGTAAATTTTGGAGATTTGTGCTCTATCTGAAGTGCATGTGGAAAAGATTTTCTCCCATTCTGTTGACTTTCTTTTCACATTAAAGGACTTAAAATAAGCACACTATAGTAACACAGCCACATCAATGTTGATAGTGGTTCAATTCACAATAGCTAGATTGTGGAAACAAACTAGATGCCCTTCAACAGATGAATGGATAAAGAAACTGTGGTATATATACACAATGGAATATTATTCAGCCATAAAGAAGAATAATATTAGGCATTTGCAGATAAATGGTTGGAAATGGAGAATATCACGCTAAGTGAAATGAGCCAATCCCAAAAAAACAAAGGCTAAATGTTTTCCCTGATAAGTGGATGATGATATATAATGGGGGTGAGGGGTTGGGGGTGAGCAAAGAATGGAGGAACTTTAGATTATGTAGCAGGAAATGAGAGGGAGGGGGGGTATGAAAAATGGTGGAATGAGAGGGACATCATTGCCCTATGCACTTGTATGATTACATGAACAGTATGAATCTACATCACGCACAACAAAGAAATGAAAAGATGTACCCCATTTGTGTACAATGAATCAAAATGCAGTCTGTAAAAATAAAAAAATAATAATTCAAAAATATATTTTTCCTTTTGAATTACCTTTGTCAGGTATTTTGGTCACAGTCTTCAAAAACTATCATAAGTGGTTGTTATAGACTGAATTGGGTTTCCTTCCCATATTCATATGTTGAAGGAGCTAGCAAGAACTGTATTTGAGGCAAGGCCTTTAAGGAGGTAACTGAAGTGAAAGGAGGTCATAAGGGCAGGATCCTGATCTACTAGGACTGACATCCTTCTAAGAAGAGGAAGACACACTAAGGGCTCTCTCCACAGGGAAAAGGGCATTTTAGGACACAGCAAGAAGGCAAACCAGGAAGAAGGCTTCATAAGAAACCAACTTTGCTGATTCCTTGATGTTGGACTTCCAGCCTCCAGAACTATGAGAAAATAAGCTTTTGTTGTTTAAACTACCCAGTCTGTGGTATTTTATTTAGCAGCCAGAGAAGACCAATGTTAAAGAATTCTGGACTACTTTTTGCTAGAGTTAGTAGAAAGCCGTCCTTCATCTTTCACAATAATGTGTGGCTCTAATTAAAACTTTTTGGATAAGATGCTTTGCTGAACTATATGCATCAGTGAATGTTCTCAACTGAAGTATGGATGGAATAGAAATTAACCTCTCTGAGCACTGGACAATGATCTTCTCTCTTGTCCATGGTGTCTGGGACATGGAATGGTATCAGGGTACCCAGTGATTGTCCCACCTTTTGGTATAAAACTGACTAGTACATCTTTTGGAAATACTCATTGCAAGAAGATCAAATCTTGAATTGTGAAATGCAAAATTAAAGTAATGAAATTTTCTGGTTCTGAGGATAAAAATCTAGCAAATTATACTTTTAAAATATAAATTAATAGGGTGGAAATGTCATTACTATAAACTAATTTATAATAAGTATACTTTCAAATTGGAGAACAAAGTATTTCAAAGGCAAAATTTTAACATTTTTCTTAAGTACTGTAAGAATCTGTGAGATTAAAAGGTTAGGCAAAGATAATTTCAAAGAGCAAACTACAGATAATCATAGCAACTCTAATTGGTAAATTTAGGAAATAAAGTAGGTGAATAGTCTTGCCATATTTTATGAGGTACCAAATAACTCAGATTCCTTTATAATAAACTTTCATCAAATTAATTTCAAAGTGTGTGTATGTGTTTATTAAAAAGATAATTGGGGATAATAGTGTTTTTATTTGTTTTCCAAAAAGATGGGCTGCCTTATATTTGATAAAAATTAGAAAATTAAAAAGAAGAGACAATAAAATACCTTAAAACTTTAATTCTGCAATGGTCAGATATTCCCAAAGTATTGTATTTTGGGACTCACTTTCTCCTAAATGACTTAAGTTCTACTTTTAAAACCTCTTTTCCATATTATTTTTAAAATGATGCTTTTATTTATACACTTATACTATGAAATGATCTGGAAAAATTGTTATTAAAGTATAATTCTACCTGGCTGATTTTTAGTGCTCAGAATTTTATAATAATTTATTCAAGTTTATCTAAATATATCTTCTTGTCCAAGTTACACTTACTTCAAAGGAAATATCCTTTTAAAATCTCACCCTTTACAGGCTCTTTAATGACTCCTGGGTGTGGGGGAGCTGATGTGAGCTCTTCCTTCCACACTTAACCTTGACAAGTCTTGTATCAGTACCAGAGGCATTAATTTTACATAAAACACCACCTGGCACTATATGTCTAAACTGTAAAGACTTCCACATGAAATACTATTTCATTTTTAGAATTCATAATTAGTGTATTCAAGGTTGATCGATGTTTTGGACAGCACTTCATGGAGGCATAGCCCCTGTCGTAGGTCTCAGAGGTAATGCGTCCCTAATGCAGAGGACCTCAGGAGCACACCACCTCTATGCTCGGTGCAATACAGCATTGTCATAGCATGTCAAAGTTTTGAGTATTTAAATGATCTATTGATTTCCACTTCAAATTGTTTAGAGGATTTTGACATCTTCATTTGGCACTGTGTGTGTGTGTGTGTGTGTGTGTGTGTGTGTGTGTGAAAATATCAACTGTACAAAACGTATCTTGGGAACTGTGCATATTGGTTGCTGTCTTCATTTTGTTCATTATTGTGCATGGTTGTTTGGGTCTTAGGATGGGGTCATTCTTTGAAAACGTTCCATAGGAGGATGAGAGTCTGGTCTATTACCTTTAACTACTCTTATCCTACCTTGGCCTTGAAGTTCTGCTGTTCAGCTGCCTCTTATCCTCGTGAGATCCTCTGGTAATATGTACACTGACTGCAAGGTTTCTTCCTCTGGTTGATTCTGGGGAATAAGTAGTTTGCAAACTGTTTAGCCTCTTTTCAAAGCATTAAACCATAGCTTCACGGTGACTGTATTTCTGCCTTTCTCATCTTGGACATGGACCAGTTTGATGTGATTTCTGAGCATGAAAAAAGAGAAGGTTGTTTTCTCTATGACAAAGTACTCCTAGAAGATGCTCTGAAAATGATGGGTAGCTATTTGCAGGACTTACTTTCAAATCATGTATGCATCATACCTTTTTAAGACATGGTATTTCAAAATTGTTTTCCAAATTAAAAAATTGCATTTGGCAACTATGCTATATCTCAAAGTACTCACATCTTTCAGGACAAGACATATTATAAGACAAGTCTACAGCAGAAAGTGAAGAAGGACTCAAACCAAATTAACACTTTTAGCATAGTAAATCTATCTTATTCTATTTATTGCCTCTTTGAATTCACTAAAAAGTCACAACCAGGCTGTACCCATTCATAGAGAATCAAGTCTCTAGCACCTCTCTAATTCTGCACTGCATTAAAGTAGATCTTATCAGCAGTACTTGGTGAAATAACCTATTACCCTAGACCAGTTCACCTGTAAATAGAGGATGCTTCTGCAGCCTGTACAAAGGAAAGATAAATACTTGACATCTTATTCCAAGCTTACTTCACAACTGATATGCTTCTAAAAATTTAATATATTATCAATTTGATTTTAAAATAAAAAATTAGTAATATTTTGTGAGACTAACATGTAAAACGTAATTTTAACCACATGCTATGCAGTTTTCCAAGAGGTGAGACTTATATACTCCTGTGGTTGTTCATTTTTTTGAAGAAACCCTTTGTTTATTGTGTTTTCCTTGGACTCTGTGTTTGCACATGTGCATAAATGTTTGCTAGCAAAAAAAATAGAAAGAGTAGATATAACTTAACAGATTTAAATTTCCATTTTTGTGATCCTGGAAAGTCTTTCCAGGATCACAAAAATTCATCTCTATGAATCAAAAAATCAGTTATCAGAAAGATTCAATTAAAATACTAGTCTATTTTCAGTTTGGGTTTGGAAAAAGAGAAAAAAAGGGACAGTGAAAAAAAAAAGAAGAAAGAGAGAAAAGGAGGGTGGATGGAAAGAGAGGATGGAGAACTGGCAAGAAGAGAAGTTGCAAAGAGCCAGGATATGGGACTGACTTACCTACTTCTCACACAGGCCCAGGTATAGTCTTCTGTGGCACCTTGAACTAGTAACAATTTTTATGCCTCTTATCTGTAAAATGGGAAATATTAAAATTAATATTTCATGGTTGCAAGGTATTGTTATTGTAGAGGGTGCTACTTAAATGTCTTTGTTACTAATGGTATTATTCAAATGATACTTCTGGGAAAGTTAAATAAATTAACATACATGGAATGTTAATGACTTAATCAGCTCAGTCTGCTATAACAAAGGTAGTATATAGACTGTTTGAAAAACACACATTTACTTTTCTTAGTTCCAGAGGATAAAAATTTCAAGAGCAATGTGAAGTATTCCCAATATCTGGAGAAGGCCCACTGTTTGACTTGCTGATAACCATCTTCTCCTTGTATTCTCTAGGAGAAGGAGGAGAAGAAGAAGGTGGGAGACAGAGGGAGATGGATAGGGTAGGGAGAGGCCCTCTCCTTTCTTCTTTTACAAGGTCACTAATCATACTCCTCAGTAATCTATCCTCATGAATCAATCACCCCCAAAGGCTGCACCTTCTAATACCATCCCTTAGGGATTCCCAGATATTGATTGGATGCTGCTAATTAAATGCATCTGCAGCATTTTCCTATAGTAACATTCTACTTGCTGTTAATGTGAAATTTTGAAATAAAATTGGAAAAAGTCTTTAAAATTTAATATTTTAGAATGTTTTTGAAGAAGAATACACACTTCAATATCTGCTACCATGTACATTTTTGGAATAGTAAAAAAGAGCAAATCGTACATGATACCCATGACCTATTAGCTATACAATCGGATCCCAAGCGTGAATTAACCTACTAAAGGCATATATTTCATTGGAGTCCTAGGATTTCTTCCCCCAAACATCAATATACAACTATTAAAAGTTGCCAGTAGAAATAAACTGGAACTAAATAAACTGGGGTGCTTCAACTATATTAATTTTAATTATGCCAATGTTCACTGAAGAAAATCTTTCCCTTGGAAGTGATACTTTATTTCAGCAATAAGAATAACATGTCATAAAAGAAAGTAGTACTTTTCTATTGTGTACTAAACAACCGCTCCAACAATTTCTTGAAAAGTTTTAGTGCCAAGCTCAGAATTTATAAAATTCATTTGTGTTCTAATTAAAATATATACAAAGGAACAGGGAATAAAATAAGTCAGAATTTATACTCAGTGAAGAATCTATATGGAAGTAAAATCTATTATAAGAAAGATAACAAGTGACCTCGCCTGGGAAGCAAACAAAAATTGCTGCCAGCTTGGTTCTTGTGTAATTATGTGCAAAACATTAAATTTGATAAAATTGTTTTCAGAGTTATTTGGAGGCCTAGGATAGTATTAGCTTCTATCACAGGGGATTTTCATTTGCTTCTGCCCTGCCCTTTTTAGGGCATTAGCTGTCTGTGGCCTTCCAAATCTGATTTCAGAAGTTGAGACTTGAGCTAGGGGGTGGGTTGATGCACCCTTATTTCTGGGCTGTAGCTTTCAGGGTCCCAGCTGAGTATAGGAAGCTTAGAAGATCTGTACATTTAGTCAGCTCTAAATTGCAACTTGTGTCCTCCTAATCCCATAAGACACTCCCAAAAGATGTTGTTCTGATACATAGGGTCACAGATACCTTCTTCAGCATTGGAAGATATTGTGATATTTTGAGAATTCTCTTAAGATTTCCATCTCCTGCCAAATTGTGATCTGGTAATCTTCACAGCAATGTAAGGTCCCTGCCTACTACTACTTTGTCTGTGATTCACAGCAAGATGGTTGTCCTGAATTTTATGGTTCATTATACTGGGAACACATGTTCCACATTTTCTGTAATTTTAACTAATTTCCCATTTCTAAGACTGAATACATATTTCTTGTAAATTTACAACTTTGGAGTAAAGAACATGCAAGTCAAACTTACCCATATCAAATCAAAGAAAACTCAACCACTGTTGTATTTCTTTATTCATTATACTTCATGATAAACATTCTGATTGTAATTGCAGTAATTGTAGCATTGTATTATACTACTAAGAGGAAATCATCCATCCAGAGCCTTTCATAACAAAAATATATATAACCATCAGGAGAAAATATTCCTATGTCATTCATGTGAACATTTACTCACCAAATATTTACTTAGTACCTTGTCTACACTGAGCTGGGTCTTGGGCAAGATGGATATGGGCTTTTGCACTCATAACTTAAAATACAGTACAAAGTACAAGGTGCACTGTCATGTGTCAATTAATGATGAGGGCAAACTCTGAAATGTGAATTGGCAGGCCATTTCATCATTGTGCAAACATCAAAATGTACACTTTCACAAACTGAGATGGTACATGTCAGTCACTCGGTGTGGCCTCTGATGCAATTGAGAGGCACAGTGAACATGTAATGTATGAGGCTGCTGCTGGAATGACAAGGTAGATTACTTTTCAGTCATTTTTTTTTGTTGTTCTATGGGTAGAAGGAGTAGAGTCTAAACTAAGGATCTAAACATAGTGTATAACAAATGGATAACCCAGCAACTCAGTTACCTATCATTATCAATATTAGGTGCTGTGCATAAATGTATGTGCTATTTACTTGCAAATGACTGGCAGCACAGTGAGCTTGCATTCATCATTTCACCCCACACCTTGAAGAACCTCACCAGGCAAGAGGAATTTCCAGCTCCATTATAATATTGTGGGAGCAGGGTCATATGTCTGGGTTGTAGGTGATCAAAGTATCATTAGGTTGCACTTATTTTCGTGAGTAGTAAAGAGTTATCCGTAGTGAAGTTTTAATTTTCAAAATTAAATGAGCATTAAAATTAATTTAGTCAATTTATTTTTTCTTGTTACAGCAAAGGACAAAGTTGCCAAGTGAGGTCCATTGAATCTCCCAAGGTCTCAAAACATAAAATGAACTTGTGGATGAACATAAAACAAAACTTTCTGACTCACAGAACGGTTCTTCCTGGTATGTTGCAATGGCCTTTTAAATCAGCTGGGTTCACTGGATCATCTTCAGAAAAGAATTTTACGCATTGGAACTCATGACTCAGGCTCTGAGTTCACAGACATAAGGGCTGAAATGCCTTCCATGTTTATGTAATATCAAAAATTAAGGGGCTGTGGATATAGCTCAGCTGGTAGAGTGCTTGTCTCATAAGCCCAAGGCCCTAGGTTCAATCCCTAGCACTGCAAAAAGAAAAAAAAAATTAAAAGTAATTAAAAAATAGACTAAGTTATTACACTATTGATAATCTAGTATATTTAATATATTAAACAACTAATCTTGAAAACCAGTATCAAACATGCATGAACACTTGGAACATAATGAGTATTATATAATATACATATTACCTATAAATCTAGGACATTTTAAAGAGTTTATTTTCTACAACCTTCAGTTTGCTAGTATAGTTCCATTATTCTCATTGTTTTAGCTATAAAATTTTTGTGTTTTTCTAATAAATGAGCAATTTACATTTAAAGAAAATATAATAATATGTATTATGTGTAACACATTGTATGTAACTGAAATGCTGTAAATATATTAGCTATAAATCTATCACTTTCCTCAATGTTTTTTAAATAAATCACTGTTTTATTAGCAAAGTCCCAACTAAATTCTCACTGTTTTTCCTTTCAAATAAAGTAAAATAACTTTTAAGTATTTATTAAAAATTGCTCTTTATAATACAAGGAAAATAAAACAGAAGTCACTTTCCTGTAACATTAAAGACCATTTCTTTTTCTCACAATATTTGCAGAAGTTAGAGGTACAAAACTGCCTTTTGAACCAAAGTCTGCCATTCGTTGCACTGAAGAAATTCCCAATATTTTTATAGAAATTACCAACTACTCATATAATCAGCAATTGAAAAAAAATGGTCTTACAATGATCAAAAGAGAAATGTTAAATAGTTGGAACAATAAGGACTCCAGCTATTCAGCAGCAGAATTATCTCCCTAGTACATATTTAACTGAGGAGCTGTAATGATGTGTACATTCTATTTGATAAAAAAGGTTCACAGTTTGCTAAAGTATAGAAAAAATAACAACCCAATCTCCTTTCTAACAAGAGAATGTAGAAGTTGTAATTTTTGGCCTGTATTCATATTCCAAGCAGCATATTTTAAAAGGTAAGGGTTCAAAATTAACTGGAAGCATTGGAAAAAAGTCTAAATTTAACTGGCTTTTGTAACTGGGGCAATTGCTCTAAGGACATTTTAAATAGAGAGAGCAGTAAATGGTTTTTGTATTGAAATCCCTAGTGATATCTGCAAGAAGAAAGTGCAATTCCTATTATAATAAATAAAATGAAAGCCAGTTCTATGCTTCTCAGAATACAATATTGGCAGAGCAAAATGAAATAAATAGAAACTAGGACCTTAGTTCAAAATACAAAATTTATGTGAGTAGCTACAACAAATTATTTATACTTTTACTTTGTGAACATCAATAAGTAATCTATTCTTTGCTAACATCCTCATGACCACTTAATTTGGAAAAAAATATGCTTTTTTTCTAGTGACTTTATTATTGAGACAATAAAGGGGAATATTACAATGGTATCATGCTTGATGAAAAGAAATCCGAACTATGCATTATTGAAAATTCTCATTTTCTAAATCTCTCATAAGCCACTTGAGATTTCCAGCATCTCCACTGCTTTCTGATTGTTCTTTTTTGGCATATCTAGGAACCTGCAAGCAATTTTTAGAAAAACTTTTTTCTGTACACACATCAAAAGGACAACTTTTTAATGATCCCTAAGCTGGAGAAAGCCAGATACTTTCTCCTGCCTTTGTGAAAGTATAAAAAGAATACAGAGGATATCTTATTGCTTTTCTTAATTGCCTTCCTAAGTTCCCAGGGTAAGCAAAAGAAATCAGGTGTGAGAAAGAGGATTGTCAAACATTGTTTGCTATGGTGCAGACATTTATCAACTTCTGAAACATATTTAGAAAAGTATTATGCCACATATAGATTCAAAACCTAGAGCACGGAAAAGTTTCAAGAGGTATAATAAATTAAGTTGAGGTTGGCACGGTAAATAAACACATAATTTTAATGAAAGTGATTCTGAGCTTATTGAAAGTGATTCTGAGCTAGGTGTGTTGGTTTTCTCCTTTTAAATGAAGCATTATTTCCTGGTTGTGTGAGCTTGTGTATAGATTCTGCGAGTTTACCTTGGGTGTTTCTTGACAATACCCTCTTCTTTTCATTATTTTTTTTTCTTAGTTATCTACTAATTACTTGTCACTTGTCTTTGTTTGTGGGTGGAGACAAACATAATTAGGATAGGAGATGTCCTTTCACATTACATATATCTTGTTAAAAATGTAGTCAGGATTTCAAATACAATGAGGAGAGACACCAGTGCAGTAGGAACAGAAATCTGAGAAAACACAAGAAGAACTTTCTCCAGTGCCCAATGTATAGACAGATGTTTCTCAGTAAAGGGTAGCAAACATTATCAATGACAACATGTGCTGGTAGTAAGTGCATCCGTTTTCCCTTGCCACAATAGTTCAGCATAAACATCATCATCATCAACGACAACAACAACAACAATAAAAACACAAATTAAAACAACTCTATCTTTCTCAATCTGGGCCAACCTCATGTCTCTGCACTGATCTTGCTTGTCATTGTGACCATCTAAGGGTCAGCTGGAGATGGACTGTTTGGAATGAACTCAGCTGAGAAAATCTAAATTTTGCTCCACATCTATTTTCAGTAGGTTAGCTCAGTTTTGTTCTCAGAGGGAAAAAAATCCAAGAAGTTGAGGTGATACAATGAGGTTGCATGCGTCAAAATGAGAAGCCTTTGATGTAGTGATAGCAGAGTGGACCTGAGGCAGAATGGCTAGTGGAGAAGTCTGTAGATACTAGTCAGGCTACCAAACATGGGTTCTGGTGATAGGTCTTTTGGTAGTATTGGTCACCAGTGGAAGGAGTCAGGAGCGGGAAATGGGTATAGTGTATATGAGAGCAAGAACAGCTTGGAACCAGCTGGTGTATCTGCATGTGCCAACACAACAAATTTCAATAGAATTCATAAAGTCCCCTTTTTTATAACTTTATTCAAAATCTCATGCAAATCCTGTTCACCAACTCTAACCTGAATCTTACAGAGAGGAAGATTTGGGTAACAGCTCCAGATTAACCAAGTTCACTCCTTGTTAATACTTTGCATGCATTTTAAGAAAAATAAATACATAATGCATGAATATCAATTTGTTTTGTTCTACAGTTCTATGAATTTTGCTACATGTTTAGATCTGTGTAACATTTTGTCACTTTAGAAAACTTGTGCAATCCACCAATCCACACTTTTCCAAACTTGGACCATCAGCAGTCACTGGAATCCTGCTGAGACCACGTTCTTTCACTCAGCACAATACTTTTGATCTAAGTCCTTACATCTTACTGGGAGTGTCAATGGCTGGTTCATTTTTATTGATCAGTCATATTCCATTGGGAATCCGTCTCTCAGATGAAGAACATGTTGGTTCCCAGTTATGAACTATTATGAATAGAGCTTCTCATATGAGTTTTTCCCTTTCTCCTTTTTCTTTATTCTTTTTGGTTACACACGTTACATACAACAGGAAGTTACAGTCTGACATTATGTAGGTGGATCCTCAGCACTTCACCCTGCTCCCCTCAAATCCCCTCCCTCCACTCTCCTGATCTCTTGTCATTCCATTTAGTTTACTTTGCTTTTTGGTGTCCTGTGGAGACACGCGATACCAGGGACTTTCACCACGCCACATCAACACGTGCACATAGGGAAGTTCCATCAGATTCAGTGACCTGTTCTTCCCTCTTCCCTTCCCTCCGTCCTGTCCTCCTCAATCCCTTTCATCTACTCCACTGAGCTTTCCTTTATTTTTATGAAATTCACACTCCTTTTTCTTCCCCACTTCTACTCTCTCTCTCTTTTATCTTCCTTCTTATTTTGGATTATTCTTCTGCATATCAGAGAAAGCATTTGACCTTTTACTTTTGGGAACTGAATTATTTCACTTTACATGCTATTTTCCAATTCTATCCATTTACTGGTCAATGCCATAATGTCATTCTTCTTTATGACTGAGTAATACTTCATTGTGTATATGTACCACATTTTCTTTACTCATTCATCTACCAAATGACCCCAAGGTTGGTTTCATAGTTTGGCTATTGTGAACCATGCTGCTATAAATATTTACACCACTGCATCCCTCTACTATACTGACTTTATATCTCTTGAATATACCAGAGTGGGACAGCTGTGTGATATGGTGGTTCCATTCATAGTTTTTTTTTTGGAAAGTCCATACTGCTTTCCAGAATTCACACTCTCATCAACAATTTACAAGTATACCTTTTCCTGAAAACCTCACTAACATTTATTATTTGCATTCTTGATAATTGACATTCTGACTGGAGTGAGAAGAAATTTCAATGTAGTTTTAATTTGCATTTCCCTGATTGCTAGAGATGTTGAACTTTTTTCCATTGATTTGTATTTGTATTTCATTTGTATTTCTTCTTTTAAGAAGTGTCTATCTAGTTATTTTGCCCATTTATTGATTGGGTTATTATTATTATTATTAGTTTTGTTGTTGTTGTTTTAGGTTTTTTTAAGGCATTTCTTTTATATCCTGAATATTAATGCCCTGAGGGGCAGGTGACAAAGATTTTCTCCCATTCTATAGACTCTTTCCTCATGCTCCTGTTTCCTTTGCTATAAAGAGTTTTTAAAATTTAAGCCATTCCACTTACTTATTTTTTTTTTTTTTATTTTTGTGCTGTAGGAGTCTTAAGGAAGTTAGTTCCTGTGCCAACCTGTTGGGTCTGTATTTTCTTCTAGCAGTTGCAGTTTTTCTGGTCTAATTCCTAGGTCTTTGATCCAATTTGAGTTGAGTTGAATACAGGGAGAGAGACAGGGGTTAAATTTCATTTTACTACATATGAGTTTCCAGTAAAACTTGTTTTAAAAAGGCTGTCTTTTATCCAATGTATGTTTTGAAACCTTTGTCTAGTATGAGATAACTCTTTATATGGGTTTGTCTCTGTGACCCCATTCTACTTCACTGTTCTTCATGTCTGTTTCCGTGCCAATACCATGACGCTTTTGTGACTACATTTCTACAGTATAATTTGAGGTCTGGCATTGTGATGCCTCCTGCTTTGCTTTTCTCATTAAGGATTGCTTTGGCTCTTCTGGGTCTCTAATTTTTCTAAATTAATTTCATAATTGCTTTTTCCTATTTCTGAGAGGAATGTCATTCACATTTTAATGGGGATTGCAATAAACCTATATAGTGCTTTTGAAAGTATGGCCATTTTGACATTAATTCTACCTATTCAGGAACATAGGTGGTCTTCCTATAATCTAAGATCTTCAATTGTTTTCTTTAGGGTTCTACAGTTTTCACTGCAGAGTTCTTTCACCTCATTTTTAGATTGACTTCCAAGTATTTTATTAATTTTATTTTGTAAAGCAATTGTGAATGGGATATTTTTCCTAATTTCTTTTTCAGCAGATTCATCATTGGAGGCTAGGAACTTGATGATTTGTTAGTGTTGATCTTACATACTGCTGCTTTGTTGAATAAACTTATGAAGTCTTCTGGTAGAGATTTTTTGGGTCTTATAAATATATACCATGTCATCAGCAAACAGAGATAAATTAAGCTCTTCTTTTACTATTCGTATCCCTTTACTTTCCTTGTCTTTCCTGATTCTTCTGGCTAAAGTTTCAAGGACTATGTTAAATAGGAATGATGAAAGTGAGCATCCTTGTCTTGCTCCTGTTTTTAGAGGAAATGCTTTCAGTTTTTCTCCATTCAGTATAATGCTGGCCTTGGGTTTGTCAGATATAACCTCTCCAGCGTTGAGGTAGGTTCCTTCTATCCCTAGTTTTTCTAGTGATTTAAACATGAATGAGTACTGTACTTTGTCACATGATTCTTTATCTTTTGTCTATTTATGTGATGAATTTCATTTACTGATTTGTGTATGTTGGATGAAACTTGCATTCTTGGGATGAAACCCATTTGATCATCTTGCATTCTCTTTTTAATATCTTTTTGTATGTGATCTGACAAAATTTTATTCAGAAGTTTTGCATTGATGTTCATCTAGGGTGTTGGGCTAAAGTTTTTTTTTCCTTAATGTTTGTTTGTGTGGTTTTGATATCAGAATGATACTTCCTAGAATGAGTTTGGCAATGTTCTCTCCTTTGCAATTTCATGGAATAATTTGAGGATATTGGTATTAGTTCTTCTTTAAATGTCTTATAGCACCTGACTGAAAACACATTCAGTTGTGGGCTTTTCTTTGATGGAAGGCTTTTGATAGCTGCTTCAGGTCCTGTACTATTCAACTACATGAGAAGCAAAAATTGTTAGTATTTTTTTCCACAGTTCCTCGATCCAGGTATGTATTGTAGTAAAGTCCTCTCAATTCTGCTTTTCCTTCGCTGCTTCCATTCTGTGTGTGAGATTGGGAATCACTGTTAGCTCCCTTCCACCATCTTCCAGAAGCCTCATATAGAATTTTGTATACACAGAAACCTCATATACCGGTTTCCATTTGAATCTTCTTTTGTCTTTCTTCATGGTAATACCTAAAATTGGATCACTGAGCCACATTGTAAGTATGCAGAGAATATTATAAGGAATTGCTGAGGTGTTTCCCGGGGGACTGTGTACGTTTGCACTCCTCACAGCACTGTATGAGTTTTCAGGCTGCTCTGCACTCTACTCAGTTTAATATTTTTGTATTTTTATTTTCATCATCCTAATCAGTTTATAGTGCATTTCCTTTGAAGTTTTAATTTGCAATTTCCAAAAGACTCATAATGTACATTTTTTCATGTCTATTTGCATCTCTATATCTTATACTCTTTGATAAGCTTTTTTTTTTTAAATCTTTTGAAAAGTCGCTTTTCAAATCTTCTGAATTGGGTTATTTCTTTTGACTTGGATTTTGAGTGTTCTTTACATATTTGTGGTAGAATTACTATATAAATATGTCAATTAAACACATTTAGCTAGGTATACAATTCACCTTTCCTTACTTTAACCATGTCGTTGCAGAGAAACTGTAGAATTACTATATAAATATGTCAATTAAACACATTTAGCTAGGTATACAATTCACCTTTCCTTACTTTAACCATGCCGTTGCAGAGAAACTGGGGGAAGCTACGCCATCCGACACTTGATCTTTCTCTTGTGGATTCTGCTGTGGGTGTCACAATGATTGTCATAGTTCAGGAAAGTTTTTGTCTAAATGTTTTATACCTTTAGATGGCCAATTCGGATCTGGGAACTAAGTTTTCAAAAATTTTTTGACAAAGTGTAAGGTCTGCATCAAGCTTCTGTGTTTCCTCATATGGTCAGTCAATGAGTTCAACTTTTATGTTGAAAAGAGCTTGGTTTCTGATGAGAAATCTATTGTTTCTAGAATGTATTCTCTTAAAGAATTTAATGAGAAGAAAAATAAGAAATCATATTTTGCTTTTATTTATCCCATCCATATATTCTTTATTGATAACCTCAGTGTTCTGATCTGTGCCATATTTCTTCTGTCTTAAGGACCTCTTTTAACTTTTCCTGTAAGGGTAGGCCTGCTGGCTAAGATTCCCTATTTTTTCTGTAATTTTAGTTTTTTTTTTTTTTTTTTTTTTTTTTTTCCTGAGAATGTTTTATTTGTCTTTCACTACTGGCAGATATTTTCTCTGGAGCTAACATTTTTAAAAATATTTTACTTTCAATGGATGGACAGAATACCTTTTATTTTATTGATCTGTTTTTATGTGGTGCTGAGGACCGAGCCCAGTGCCTCATGCATGCTATAACCCCAGCCCTGTAGAACTAACATTTTGGAGGTCAACTTTTTCTTTCAAAACTTGAAAGAATTCACTCACTATTTCATTACTTACCTGTTTTTTTAAAATGAGAACTAAGTTGTTCTTTGTAAAATGCACCTTCAACCCACCAGTGCCTTCTTATATCCTATATGTAATTTTGCTTTCAGTAGTTTGAATATAGTTTAACTGGCTATGGTTTCTTTTTGTTTGTTACTTTTGGCTTTATTTATTTATTTATTTATTTAAATAATTTAATTATTTTGATTCATTGTAAACAAATGGGGTGAAACTTGCTTTGATTGTACATGAAGTACAGTCATACCATTTGTGTAATCATACATGTACATAGGGTAATGTCTGTCTCATTCTATTATTTTTCCTTCCCTCACCCCTCCCATTATTCTTTCTCCTCTATACAATCCATTCTTGCCTCCCTCACACCCCTCATTATGTATCATCATCCGCTTATGAGCAATATCATTCGTTCTTTGGTTTTTCGGGGATTGGCTTATCTCACTTAGCAAGATATTCTCCAACTTCATCCATTTGCCTGCAAGTGCCATGATTTTACTCTTCTTTATGGCTGAGTAATATTCCATTGTGAATATATACCACAGTGTCTTTATCCATTCATCAATTGAAGGGCATCTAGGTTGGTTCCACAATCTGGCTATTGTGAATTGAGCAGCTACGAACATTGATGTGGCTGTATCTCTGTAGCATGATGATTTTTAAGTCCATTGGGTATAGGCCAAGGAGTGGGATAGCTGGGTCAAATGGTGGTTCCATTCCAAGTTTTCTAGGGAATCTCCACACTGCTTTCCATAGTGGCTGCACTAATTTGCAACCCCACCAGCATTTATGAGTGTACCTTTTTCCCCACATCCTCACCAACACCTATTGTTGCTTGTATTCTTGATAATCGCCATTCTAATTGGGGTGAGATGGAATCTTAGTGTGGTTTTGATTTGCATTTCTCTTATTACTAGAGATGAACATTTTTTCATATATCTGTTGACTGCTTGTAGATTTCTTCTGTGAAGTGTCTGTTCATTTCCTTAGCCCATTTGTCAGTTGGGTTATTTATATTCTTGGCATAAAGTTTTTTGAGTTCTTTATAGATTCTGGAGATTAGTGCTCTATCTGAGGTACGTGTGGCAAAGATGTTCTCCCACTCTGTTGACTCTCTGTTCACATTGCTAATAGTTTCCTGCTGAGAGAAAGCTTTTTAGTTTGAATCTATCCCAATTATTGATTCCTGTCTTTATACTTGTGCTTTGGGACTCAAGTTAAGGATGTCTTATACTAAGCTGATATGATGAAGAGTTGGACCTACTTTTTCTTCTATAAGGTGTAGGGTCTCTGGTCTGCTTTCCAGGTCCTTGATCCATTTTGAGTTGAGTTTTGTGCAGGGTGAAAGATAGGGGTTTAGTTTCATTCTGCTGCATATGGATTTCCAGTTTTCCTAGCACCATTTGTTGAAGAGGCTATCTTTTCTCCATTGCATGTTTTTGGCAACTTTGTCTAGTATGAGAAATTGTATTTATTTGGGTTTGTGTCTGTGTCCCCTATTCTGTATACCATTGATCTACCTGTCTACTTTGGTGCCAATACCATGCTGTTTTTGTTACTATGCTTTGTAATATAGTCGAAGTTCTGGTATTGTGGTATCCCCTGCTTCACTCTTCCTGCTAAGGATTGCTTTAGTTAATCTGGGTCTCTTATTTTTCCAAATGAATTTCACAATTGCTTGCTAAATTTCTATGAGGTAAGTCATTGGAATTTTAATTGGAATTGCATTGAATTTGTATAGCACTTTTGGTAGGATGGTCATTTTGATAATATTAATTCTGCCTATTCAAGAACATGGGGGATCTTTCCATCTTCTAAGGTTTTCTTTAATTTCTTTTTTAGTGTTCTCTAGTTGTCATTGTAGAGGTCTTTCACCTCTTTTGTTAGATTTAGTACCAATTTTTTTTTTTTTTTGAGTCTATTGTGAATGGGGTAGTTTTCCTAAATTCTCTTTCAGAGATTTCATCACTTATGAATAGAATGCATTAGATTTATGAGTATTGATTTTATATCCTGCTACTTTACCAAATTCATTTATGAGTTCTAGAAGTCTTCTGGTGAATTTTCTGGCTCCTCTAAATATATAATCATGTCATCAGCAAATAGGGATAGTTTGAGTTCTTCTTTTCCTATTCATATCCCTTTATATCTTTTGTCTGTCTAATTACTCTGGTTAGATTTTCAAAGATGATATTGAATAGAAGTGGTGAAAGAGGATGTGCCTGCCTTGTTCCAGTTTTTAGGAGGAATACTTTATTTTTTCTCCATTTAGAATGATATTGACTGTGGGCTTAGCATAGATAGCCTTAACAATGTTGAGAAATCTTCCTACTATCCCTATTTTTTTCTAGTATTTTGAGCATGAATGGATGCTATATTTTATCAAATGCTTTTTCTGCATCTGTTGAAATAATCATGTGATTCTTAACTTTAAGTAGGTTGATATGGTGAATTACATTTATTGATTTCCGGATGATGAACCAACCTTGCATCACTGGGATAAAATGCACTTGATCATGGTGCACTATCTTTTTAACATGTTTTTGTATGCGATTTGCTAAAATTTTGTTAAGATTTTTTGCATCTGTTAATTAGGGATATTGGACTGAAATTTTCTTTCCTTGTTGTGTCTCTGCCTGGTTTTGGTAACAGGGTGATATTAGATTCATAGAATGAGTTTGGGAGGGTCCCCTCCTCTTTTATTTCATGGAATACTTTGAGGAGTATTGGAATGAGCTCTTCTTTGAAGATCTTGTAGAACTTGACTGAGAATTCATCTGGTCCCAGACTTTCCTTTGTTGTTAGGCTTTTGATTACTTCTTCTATTTCTTTGCTTGAAATTGGTCTATTTAAATTGTGTATGTCCTCCTGGTTCAATTTGGTTGGATCATATGTCTCTAGAAATCGGTTGATGTCTTTGAGATTTTCTATTTTGTTGGAGTATAGATTTTCAAAATAGCTTCTAATTATGTTTTGTATTTCAATCGTGTCTGTCATGATATTTCCTTGTTCATTCCGAATTTTAGTAATCTGAGTTTCTCTCTCCTTCTCTTTGTTAGTGTGGCTAAAGGTTTATCAATTTTGTTTATTTTTTCAAAGAATATACTTTTTTTGTAAATTTTTTGATTATTTTCTTTTGTTTCAATTTCATTGATTTTAGTTCTCATTTTAACTATTCCCTGTCTTCTACTACTTTTGGTGTTGATCTGTTCTTCTTTTTCTATGGCTTTGAGCTGTAGTGTTAGGTTGTTTATTTGTTGACTTTTTCTTCTTTCATTGAATGTGGTCCATGAAATGAATTTTCCTGTTAGTAGTGCTTTCATAGTGTCCGAGAGATTTTGATATGTTGTATCTTTGTTCTCAATTACCTCTAAGAGTTTTTTTTAAATTTCCCCCCTGATGTCTTCTGTTATCTATGCATCATTCAATAGCATAATATTGAATCTCCAGGTTTTGGTCTAGTTTCCTTTTTTTATTTTGTCATTGATTTCTAATTTCATTCTATTTTGATCTGATAGAATACAGGTAGTATCTCTATATTTTCGTATTTGCTAACAGTAGCTTTGTGTCATAACATATGGTCTATTTTAGAGAAGGATCCATGTGCTGCTGAGAAGAAAGTGTATTCACTCATTGCTGGATGGAATATTGTATATATGTGTGTTAAGTCTAAATTATTGATTGTGTTATTGAGATCTATAGTTTCTTTGTTCAATTTTTGTTTGGATGATCTGTTCAGTGGTGAAAGATGTGTGTTAAAGTCACCTAGTATTATTGTGTTGTGGTCTATTTGATTTCTGGAATTGTGAAGGATTTGTTTGAAGTAAATGAATGAGCCATTGTTTAGGGCATAAATATTTATGATCATTATGTCTTGTTGATTTATGGTTCCCTTAAGCAGTATGAAATGTCCTTCTTTATTCCTTCTAACTTTGGCTTGAAGTGCATTTTATCTGATATGAGGACAGATACTCTGGCTTTTTTGCTGAGTCCATGTGCATGGGATGTTTTTTCCCATCCTTTAACCTTTAGTCTGTGGGTATATTTTTCTATTTGGTAAGTCTCTTGAAGGCAGCATATTGTTGGGTCTTTCTTTTTAATCCGATCTGCCAATCTGTGACTTTTGATCGATGAGTTCAGGTCATTAACATTCAGGGCTGTTATTGAGATATATTTGTATTCCTGGTCATTTTGGCTTATTTTTGGTTTTTAACTTGACTGGTTTCTCCTTTATTTGGCTATTCATTTAGGGTGGTTCCTCCCTTTGCTGACCTTCATGGTTGATTTTCATTTCTTCATCATGGAATATTTTGCCGAGAATGTTCTGTAGTGCTGGTTTTCTGTTTGTAAGTTTTTTAAGCTTTTGTTTATCATGGAAGGATTTTATTTTGTCCTCAAATCTGAAGGTAAGTTTTGCTGGGTATAAGATTATTGGTTGGCATCCATTTTCTTTCAGAACTTGAAAAATGTTGTTCCAGGCCCTTCTAGCTTTTAGGGTCTGGGTTGAGAAATCTGCTGATATCTGTATTGTTTTCCCCCTGAATATAATTTGATTTTTTTCTCTTGCAACCTTTAAAATTTTATCTTTATTTTGTATGTTAGGTATTTTCATTATAATGTGCCTTGGTGTGGGTCTCTTGTAATTTTGTACATTTGGTGTTCTGTAACTTCTTGTATTTGATTTTCCATTTCATTCTTCAGATTTGGGAAATTTCCTGATATTATTTCATTGAATAGATTGTTCATTCCTTTGGTTTGTTTCTCTGTGCCTTCCTCAATCCCATTTGATCTTTTCCTGATATCCCATAAATCTTGGAGATTCTGTTCATGATTTCTTACCACCGTCTCTGTTTGGTGAACTTTGTTTTCAAGATTAAATATTTTGTCTTCAATATCTGAGGTTCTGTCTTCCAGGTGTTCAATCCTATTGGTTATGCTTTCTATGGAGTTTTTAAATTTGGTTTATTGTTTCCTTCATTTCAAGTATGTTTTTTTTTTCAGAATCTCTATCTCTTTATTGAAATGATCCTATGATTCCTGCATTTGCTCTTTTAACTGTTGCGTAGTGTGATCATTCAATGTCTGCATTTGCTCTCTTATCTCATTATTTGCTTCTCTGATCAATTTAACCATGTACATTCTGAATTCCTTTTCTGACATTTTTTCTGCCATGCTGTCATTGGATTTTATTGATGTAGCATCTAGTTTTGTTTGGGACACTTTCTTCCCTTATTTTCTCATATTGCTCAGATATCTTCCCCTCTAGGAGTGCAAATCTAAGGTATTGAAGTTTCCCCCTATAGACTTATAGTGTCCCTGCAGTTTTCTAATAACTCACCTCCTAGCCTTCCGTAGCCTAAAGTCTTGGAGGAACTTGATAATGCAGTGACCGAAAAAGGATGCTGCCCCTGTAGTGATGGTGGCCTCCAGGTGGCGTATATTCCCTGCTAGTGAGCAGAGATGCCTCCAGGTGTTGAGAGATGGTCAATCTCAGGGGCACTAGACTGTGGGCTGGGGCCCGGCTGGTCTGGACCTGGGTCTCTGGGCCTACCTCCCTAATGTGGAAGTCTTCCCGGCTGCTCTGCACTGGTCCCGGTTCTCTCAATATTTCTTCTTCTTGAATCCTGCATCATGGAACAACATGGAATGCAGTCCCCCTCTAATCTGCCGTCTTGGATCTCCCCTAGTTTTGGCTTTATATTTATAGCTTTGGGTGATCTGCGACTTCTCTGTAATTAATACCATGAATTCTTTGGTATTGAATTCTTTAAATATATCTGCATCTTTATTTTTTTCTCCTTCTTCTGGGATTACAATAATGTGTATATTACATTGTCTTTTTCTCCCCACAATTCTTGTATATCGTACTCTGTTGTTTACCTCTTTTTCCCTCTTCTTATTTCTATATGAGTGATGTCTATTTACCTGTTTTCAAGTTCACTGACTCTTTGGTTATCTCAGCTCAGTTCAGTTCATGCACTGGTGGAGGTAGTTTGAAGTTCTTCCTCATGTTTTGATTTCCAGGATTTTTAAAAGTCTTTTTATGACTTTCATCTTTCTAACCATGGTGCTCATCTCATCCTGCATTGTCTGCTTTTAATTATTCTAAAAACCTTTTGCATAATTTCCATGTCTTTCTTATGTTGAGGTCATTAATTTGTCTTTTAATATTTTGCTTTTTTATTAACTTTTCACATGCCTTGCAATTTCTTTTAAAGTATGTTTCCATAAGGGAGCAGATATCTCAGTAGTTAGGATGTTATCATGGTATTTAAAAAAATTACCCAATATTTGAGCTATGTTTCTAAGTTTGATATTGGTATTGGAAATGAGTCTCTGGTAACTTAGTTTCTAATCTCTCTTCTGGTTTAAGTCTTCCATTTTGCCGTAGCTCAGAGAAATTCTATCACATGCAGCTCCCCATGCTTTAATTTGCTATCATCACTGCTAGTATGGTTAGAGGATGTAAGAAGAGAATTTCCTAATGTTCTGAATAAGTCTTGGCCTTTGGAGTACATAGTGGAACAGGGTCTTGGGTGTGATCTTCACAAAACTTTCTGTTTCTTATTGGGGGCTAGAGACTTTCTACTCTGTCTTCCTATTTCCTTTCCTGAGTGCAGCAGTTGTCTGTCAGTTTTCTCAGTCAATATACTTATTTCTTCCAGACTATAGATTTTTTTTTGTCCTTGGTTGAGACTGAGAAAATGAAGTTGGACCAAGTTCACTGTCCTCACTGATGGAATTTTACTGGTCAGAAGGCATTGTTAAGCCCTTTCTCACTCACAACGAAATTTTTTGAGACTTCTTTCCCATAAGGGAGAATTTTTGTTTATTTCATTCATCTCCTCCCACAACCAGTACTTTGGAGTGACATTTTCTGCAGATAGATTTTTCAAAAGACTGTAGGGATTTCTGTATGAAGGGCTACCAAAGTGTGTTGGCATCCTCATGGTTGGTGATTTCAGAGACCTCTCATTCTCATGTGAGTCCATTTTTGTCTTCCAGCAATTAATATTCCAAGTTTAATATTCCAAGTTTAATCCTCCTGTTTTGTGGAATATAGGAGCTTCTGCAAGTTCTCCCTGATGCCTGAAGGATGGCAGTTTCAAGAGATTCCAAGATTTACAAATCTGTTCAACCTGTTCTTGTTGTGATGTTGGGAATGAATCCTCTTTACCTATTTGAACTAAAACTGGAATTCAATGGAAAGATATTTTTAAAAATTCAATTTATAATCTCACTGGCTACTGTTTGATATTTTATTTACTATAATAAATAAAAATAACTTAAATAAATTGAGTTCCTTACTGATTCACAAACATATGACACATGAAGTATATTAAAGGTCTTAGTCAGGTCCATGGTGCACGCCTGTAATCCCAGCAACTTGGGAGGCTGAGACAAGAAGATCTTAGGTTCAAATCCAGCCACAGCAACTTAACAAGGTACTAAATTAGGGAGATACTATCTCAAAAAATAAAACAGGATGAGGATGTGACTCAGTGGTAAAGCACCCCTGGGTTCAATCCCTGCTATGTACCATTAAAAAAAGTCTTAAATACTTTAAGGGGTTTTTATTTTTCTTTAAAGTAACATTGAGTCATTTTGAAATCTTGTGATTTATTTGAATAATATAAAATATATGTAAATCTTTATAATCAGGATTCTTACATACAAAATTCTAAGATAGAAATTAGAGTTAATTTGAGAATTTTTGAAGTAAAACCTAGGTTGTTGATAACACCAGCAACCTTAATTTTGTGAGAAGTAATCAGTGTTTCTGTAGAAGCTTGTCATCAGAGAAGATAATCGTATTCTTAGTTTTTCTTTAAAATTCACTAAATAACATTTTCTTTAAAACCTGTGGCAACTTTTGACAGCCAATGATAACTCAGATTATTTAGAAGCTCATTAATTTTTATATATTTCTCTTTATTTATGGAGAATTTTTAAGCATGCTAGAAACTAATATTTTGTTCATATAGATGTAAATGTTTTAATCAGAACATATTTTTAAATTGATGTTTTTTCCAACAACGCTTTATAGATATTTATAGTTACAAATGGTGAATTCTTTGTTATCTGACTGACATTATTTGCCAAGGATTTGTCTCCATAAGTTTATGTATATAATTTAAAACTGTTAATATACTCCCACTAAAGGGCAATAATTGTTTTACTAAAAAGAGAATGTCATAAGCACATACGAATGTATTTTATTGGGAAAAAGCTAAATAATTTTCAATGAAAAAAAATAATATTTCATTTCCTCAAAGGTACATGGAATAAAATAGTGCTGAAAACGAGTGATTGTACAACAATATAACACTGAACTTTGAAGGATGCCATGAACCAAAACATGTACCTTCACCTAAGGATATATATTGAATCCCTAACTACCAGTTACCTTAGGATGAGACTGTATTTAGATATATTGTCCTTAAAAGGTAATCAATGTTAAATGAGGGCCGTGGGGTGGGTCTTTGTTCAACATGGCTTGTTTCCTTGCAAGAAGGAATTAGACACAGATACCCGCAGTGGAAAGACCACAGAGGGAGAAGAGAGCCATCTTCATATCAAGCAGAGGACTCAGAGGGTACCTACACTGTTAATGCCTTGGTCTTGGACTCTGGGCCATCAGAACTATGAGAAAATAAGTTCTTTCTGTTTGAGCTACCTAGTTTGTGGTACTTCATTACAGCAACCCTAGAAAACTAGTACAGGTGCTTTCAGATAATTAGTTTTGAATTACAGTACAGAATCTAAATGAGGTTCACCTCAGCAGCATTGGAAATAATAATCAAGCTAATTAATTTCATGAAGACAAGTAATAAAATACACTTATGAAGGTAGAATGGAAAATTGGAACAAAATGAATGAGAGGCAAACTTCAAAAGCTGCCATTTTCTTATTTTTCATTTTGAGAATTTGAAAATTATGGGTATTTTTAATAAAATATGTTGTCAATTTTATTAGTTATTCCTCTACCAGATAGACAAATAGAAAAGAAAAAGTCTATTTAGAAGACCAACATGAATATGAATATTCATAAAATACCTCTTAAACAGATGATGTTACTTTGTGACAATTCACACTGTCAACAAATGAGTTAAAAACATTTTCAGCATTTAGAGGATTACAATTTATATCCTTCTACATAAGGTACTATACAACTACATTCTTCTTATTATTAATTCTCCAAATTAAAAAAAAAATAATTTTCAGAGTTTTTAAGTTACCATATTAGTTAAATGAATTATTTTTAGACTGTATTAGACTATTATCTAGGCATTTCTTGCATTGTCTTATGCATTTAATTAAGTGTGTTGATTCTTGGATCCAATTACAGCTTTTCTTTTTTGCTTTAATGAAGTACATGCTCAAGGAATTTTATTTTTAAAATATATTTGTGAAAATAATTTTGAGTTTTCTTGCAAATTCTAAAATATATTGTACATCTAATCCAGGATTTGGCTGGGTAAAAATTTTTAGATTCAAAATCACTTTTCCTCAGATGTTTAAAGATATTTTTGTGTTGAACTTAGAATTCAGTGATGTTGATGCTTTATTTGATGACACTCTGGTTTTTGTTTGTTTGACAATAACCTAATCCTTCACTTGACTGCCCTTTGTATCTTCTCTTCATATTTTATTCTTTGAAACTTCAACATAATATTTCAAAGTGAATAACTCCTTTTTTTTTTTAATGTACCAGCCTGTTACCTGGTAGAGATTTTTGTTAATAGTTTTTTATATTTTTCTTTTCAATCCATTTTATTCATTCTTCATTTATATTTTCTGTCATTCTAGTTTCATATTTACTAACATTTTACTTGTTACTACATTTATCTCTGTGTCATTGGAGATGCTTTAATTTTAAAGATTTTTTCATATATATATATATATATATATATAAAATATCTCAAAATTTTAAAATATCAAGGTTCCTAAAAGCAAACACATGTTTAATTTTTGTTTACTGGTTTACATGATATTGTATTTTTTGAAGGTATAATATCCTTTCATATCTCTGTATACACACATTATTTTGAAATGTTTCCTTCATTATGCCTGTATGCCTGTCCTTTTTTTTTTTTTTTTTTTTTCTGGTACTGATTTCTTTTATTTTTCTTTTTAAAAATTTGAGTGTTACCTTCCATGCTGTGCATGTTGCTGCAGTGTCTTAAGACTTTCAACCTTGTTCATGATTGGTACATCCACTGTCACTGTCAAACACCTCTTGCAGTACTCAGATCCTCATGCTTCACTTTCAACACGTTCCACCCTGTCAGAGTCATCAAGTGATGACTTGTTGCATTTTATAAGGAAGTATAAATGAAAAGACTTAATGAAATAATTGCAATTGAAGAAACCACCTCCTCCAGGTCATACTTGTACCTATATCTCCAATAGTTAACTATTCATCATCTCCTTCCTCTGCCACCCATTCTAGAGTTCCCTAATCCTCATCCAGAATTTCTGTTGGCCTGCGACTTCACCAAGCAGGGTAAATCCAGTCTTCATCTTTGAGGAATCTGAATGCTGTTTGCATTGCCTTTTGTAGGACTTTGTTTTTGAGATTCCCATTTATAATTATTACCAGAAATGGAATGTACAGGAAGTTCTTAGTTCTCTCTGGCCTCACTATAATCAATTCTTTAATCGTCCCATGGCAGTTAACCCTTCAAGGATGGTCTATTCTCTCTCTTTCTCATTTCTCTCTTTGCCTATTTTACATGAATGCAGAACTAAAAAATATTAGACTGTACTACTTGATAATTGCTACTACTATTTGCAATGTTAGGAGGAACCATAGTTCAATGACCTCACAGAAAAAGCTCTCACCCAAGGGTAGGCATTCCTAAGAGCCAGTCTGTAGAGACTGGAAGTACAAATTATCCTAGTTGTTCACTAGAATCAATGGTGAAAGAGGCTACTAGAGACTACTTCTACCTCCACCCCTCAATTCTCACACTCATATATTCTATCTATTGGGATATAGAATTGTATGCGTGCCATTGGGAAAGTCTACAATTGCTTAAAAGGAAGCACCACAGTCTTGTAGAATTTTCTTCTAGGTCATATCCTTCAATAAGCATTTAAAGGCTCTTCCAGTGCTGCATCAGCTCCTGCATAAAGCAGGGATTGCATTTTCAGTGAAATCCAAACCTGTGTGACTTCAGTTCACTGTTTTTGTTTCTTTTAGGTAATATGGGCTAAATGGTACTTTGTTGTCACAGAACTACCTCATTCCTAAGAATATCACAGAATATTAGCCATCCATGCAGTTCTGTACCCTATGATCACTCTTGTTAGAGCAATTATGTCCAATTTATCTCTAGTGTACATCCTGTTCTTTGCTATTCCTTGGTTCTCTCATCCACATGGAAACTAAGGAAACCAGAACCAAAACATCAAACCTTATCCTAGGCTTTGGCATATGAAGAGGAGACACCAGTACGCTTCTTAATATCTGTCCCATCACCCTTCATTCAAACATGCCTCATTCCCTTGATAGGAGAGACATCCTCTGAGCCCCTTCAGTTACAGAGCTATTGGATTTTTGTTTGTTTGTTTGCCTTGTGTAAGAAATTCATTTTGGTCTGATCAGATCTTAACTTTTTGACTCTTTTCTCATTATATATTCAGGAAAATCTGGAATCTCTAATTTTCTCAGGAAGGTCATCATTAATTCCCAGGAAATAAGGCATTTGTTAATCAACTAAGACTAGCACAGAACTTTTCTAGGGTGTAAATCCTAAGTCACAAAACATTTGAACCAGTCTTATATTTGCCAGTACAGTATCCCTAGGTACAGCACCACTAAGATACCTTCTCAAGCATGTTTTTTGAGAGTTCCAACTCATATTTATTAACCGTATCTGACAGCTCCTTTGGTGGATAACCTTTTTCATCTTGAAGCATAGACCGAACATTCTCCATCAGGTAAAAAAATGTAGCCCTAGTTTCAGTCCAATAACAACAAGTGAGTTTAGGAGAGGTTTGAGGAAGACAAGTGCCATTACTTTTGCAAAGCATCTGCTGGGGAGTGAGCCGCTACGTGATTGTCAAGGAAGATCTTCAAGACTGCTACACTCTAGCAAAGGAGAAGACAGTTTTAGAAACTAGGAGCTCTGTTCCTGTGAGTTGATTTGGGGCTGAGACACATGCAATAGGATGTCCCTACTCCAGGTCTCACGGGACCACACCTTCTCTGTCAGAACCTGAAGTGTAGGAGGGTATGATTTTTCTATGACTACAAACAAATACCAGCTTCAAAAAACACAATTACCTCCAAAGATCAGCAGTCTTTGGGAAGGCTCGTCTGGATTATCTGCCCAGGTTATCATGAAATTAAAATCAAGGTGTTGGCTGGTCTGTGTGCTCATTTGAAATTCAGCATGTTCTTCCCTCTGTATGTGGTTGTTACTGAATTCAGTTCCTTGCCACTGTAGGACTAAGGTATTTTTTACCTGCTGGATGACAACTGAAGTTCACCCTTGGCTCAGAGGCTGCCTGAATTTCTTGCCATCTGACATCCTCTATCATCAAAGTCACTAAAAGTCAATCTCTCTTGTGTGGAATCTCTCTTGTGTTTAGTCTCTTTTGTCAGGGAGATGTCAATCTTCTTAAAGGATCACAGAATTCAGTCAGACTCCTTATGTTAAGGTCACCTGATTAGAACATTAAGTTTATTTGCAAAATCCCTTTACAGTTGCACTACTTTAGTGTTTGATTGAGTACCTGGGAGAAATTGTGCATTCTAGGAATGAGAATCTATACCACATGGATGCTTGACAGGCCTGTGAATTCAGTTTCTCTGAACTGAGCTTCCTTCACAATGCATTTCTAGAACAGATTTGCAGCACAGTCCCACTTCTAGATATACGATATGGGCTCTTTTTTAAACTATCCATGGAGACTGACATCTCCTCCAGATTAACGTCTATCTGAAACATCATAATGTGACCTGATTTGGAAAAAGTCTTCATTGATGTAATAAGTGAAGATAAGATCATACTGGATTAGGTGAGTCTTAATCCAATCATCAATATCTTTATAAGAAGACACCAGAGAAACTAGGAAGAGGAAAAACAAGATCTTTCCATGTAGTTTTCAGAAAGTATAACCTTGGCTATATCTTAATTTTATACTTACAGTCTCCAGAACAGTCAAAGAATGCACTTCTAGTGTTTTAAAACAGCTGGTTTTTGGTACTTTGAGACTAATGCTTAGAAAATTAATGTACATTGCTGATGTTAACACAATAACCTGATTTAGTAGTTGTTTGTCCAACACTTGCTTTTCTTTCATTAGCTCTGAAGATGCATTTAATAGCAAAAAAAAATCACAAGCGTTCTTACAATTAGCATGGCCACCATGGAGACTTTGAATAAACTACTGTATCCTTTTCTACCTTTCTCCATAAGTGAGAATTCCATAACTGCTTGCTACAGCAAACCAGGGTGTATCATCAAACTGGTAGTACCAGGGTGTTAGCTAGGGATCTCCAGAGAAAGAGAAACCAATAGGATGTATATGACTGAGCAGCTCTCTCTCTCTTTTTGTGTCTATAATTAGTTCTTTCCATTTATCTACCTTCCCATCTATCTTACCATCCATTGGTTTATTTTAAGGTACTGGCTCATATAAAGTGGAGACCATCAGGAGTCCAAATTGGGTATTGGAAACTGCCAGGGTAGAAACTCAGGGAAGAGTTGCTTTAAAGGAAGTCTGGAAGCACAATTCCATCTTTCTAAGGGATTCTCAATCTTCTATTGAATGAAGACCACCCATCTTATTGGGAATAATCTGCTTTACTCAAATTCTTATGCCGTATGTGCTAATTTTATATTGTTGTGAAATCTGGACTGGTGTTTTGCCAAATATTGTAGGCTAGTCAAATTGACCTACAAAATTACATATCATAACCAACAAGGGAACTCTTGCTACATGGCTGGCAAATCATCTAATACCAGAAACCCTCCTTTCCAGGTACTAACTGTGCTAATTAACAGTACGTCAAAATATAGTATAATGATTACCCTTAATAATGACTTTTTAAAAAAGTTTCAGATATTTTTAACATTCCATTTTAACTTTTAAGTTTTACATGATTAAGCTGGAAATAAAAATAGCAGTACAGTAAAATATGATTGATCTTGAAAGGGACCACACAGTTATTCATTTTAGTTCTCTCTTTGCAGATGAGGTAAGTTTGATTTTAAAAAAGATACACTTTCAATGACTGATTATTAGTTTTCCTCAGGGCTTTTGCATTGTCCACCCATTTTTCTGTAGAAACAATGAGTTTAATCAGTGGCTCGTTCTTCTGGGGTCACATGGCTAAGTGTGCCTGCCTGTTTTACACTTCTTCCACGCTCTTTATGATCCTTATGACAAGTGTTAGAGGGTGCACAATCTGTGCATGCATCAAAGTGAAATGTTCAACATTCCCTCCCTGGTTCTAGAGATTTCTTTAGGGTACTTTCTTACTTTCTTCAAATCCCTGCATTGATTGAACATTACTGAACTGTATCATGAAGTTTTTCTAAATATGACAAATAATAATTTATTCAAACTTTTTTTCTGTCACCTGAACTAAATCTGACCATTGTTCGAGATAATTTTCATGCCACTATATATTGAACAAAATGATACTGAGCACTTAATTTGTGTTTTATGAAAAAAGAGACATTGTGTAGTTTCTCTTGTGCTGGGATAGCTCATATGCAGGGTAAGAGCACGGAGTCAAGACCCAGACTCCAGGAGTTGGGTGGAAGCAGGCTTGTGGTGAGCAGCCTGCAAACTCGTTTATTGTGGGAACAGCTATACATTTTATAGGTTTCTTGCCCAATCACAATGTGCCACGGGGGTCAGATCACCAGGTTCCTGTACAGGTTCCCTTGGTAACACTGAATCAATTTGGGGCAGTTGTGTACTTTCCTAGGTAGGAGAAGCGAAACGCTCCTCCCCGCAAGTTTTCCTTACATACTTGAGACGTTCACTGCTGCCAGTCAAGAACTAGGATTTCTCCCAACATTTTCCCCATTTTTATTAATTTTGGAAAAGGATTCCTTCAGAAGGGCTTGATTGACCTGAATCCTTGTGATTCTTTTGTTGAAAATGGACCACAAACATTTAAGAACTGCAAGTATTATACGGAAGAGTATGCAGACTAAATCTAACATTATAGTAGGATTTAGCACATTCAGAGGGTTCTACCCAAAGGTAATAATACAGACTTCTCCAGAAAGGGAGAAAGGGGCCATGGCTGATGTTCTAAAGTCCCAAGAAGTGAGTGTACCTTACATCCTTTATAGGTTAATGTCTCTTTTGTTCTCCAGTTCTCTCCCCCCCTTATCTCTCCTTCCTGCCTATGTGACTAGGCCTGGTTTTGCAGGTGAGATGTATAAAGGAAGAAGCAAATGGGCAGGGGAAGGGCCAAAGTGATTCAGTCAGGTAAAGGCCCAGGGGACATTAATTAGCAGCTCCTTGTCTGCAGTCCTTGATAAGGGCAGGTAAATCTGGTAATCAATGGGCTCTGCAGATCCTTGACATTCCATTCTTCCAGGGGCAGTCTCCAACTTCCAGAGGCAGATGACTTTCATGGCCTCCATTTCCTCCATTTGACCTGATCCCCTATTTCTACACTAACTGCCTGTCCCCAACTCTGGCTTCATTCCCCCCTTTTGCTTTAGGAACTCTTTACTGCTGTAAGGAAAGGGGGTGATGATCACTCTGACTGCTTTCGAGCTGGAAGGGGGCAGCGTGGGGTAAGCAATTAGGAGTTCCCCTTTAGAAATCAGGTCAATTGAGGGGTCCATGGTAGAAGTCTAGTTGGGGAAAAGTAGGTTGTAAAGTCATCTGGAGGTGGGTGCTTCTATGAGAGAGAAACAAAAAAGACATGAGTATTGAAATGAGATTAAAACAAAATAAATATTGCAATATCTGGAATATGCCAATGAATATCATGAAGAAGACAGAAATCAATAATCTATCACCAGGTGGTGGAAGAACTGAGAAATTGTTCGCATAACAAGGTCTAACAAAGGCTGGAGAGGACAAGGTCTTTATGTGGGAACCTTAACATTGTCCAAGTTATCAGGAATGTAAACACCACATTTAACTCTTAATGTCATTGATGTCCCCAGAAAATATAGCTAAGCTACTTAATGTCATCTGATTTTGTAAAATATCCTTTTATTGGTATAACCTGTGTTTAGTAGAGATCTTTATATTTCTGTTACTTAAGGTTAGATAATCATACTAGCATACTTAGATGAAGCCTACCTGTGTAACTTAGGAAGGTCTGTAGACCTTAAACTGACTAAAAATTTGACTCTGTCAGTTTCTCTTGATAGTTATCAGGCACATTTGCCTAAGAATCTCTCTTTTGTAGCTTCCAGTCTTTATTCTAGTGGGCTAACACAGTGTATATTTTAAGTTACATTTAATTATTGCTTCTTCTAAATGCCCAAGAATGGCTATGTTTTGGTTTTAACAGCTTTGCTAGATGTTTGAGATCAAGCTGGTCAAATTGACTTGTTCCTGTCTTGTTAAGAGTCAACTGAGTTCCCACAGGGAACTCATGGGGAACTTGAGGGCAGCTTCTTAACAACCTTTAGTGCCATTCCCTCAGTAGGGTCTCCATCATGAGATGGCTTCCCTTGGAAGCATCGGGGATGTCTCCCTTTTCCAATGACCCTCCTCTGCAGCAGGTGCACTGATTCGCTTTTCATCCTCCAGTGGTCCCATCAATCTCACTGATTGAGAGGTCATGTGACCCAGAGTTGCAAAGATCCTTATAGAAGTCCTCTTGTTCCCTGGATTCAGGGTGACTTTGAGGGAAAGAGTCAAATACTGGTGTTTCTTGGCCTCTGTATTTAATCTCCATCTCTAAGTTTGATCTTAACCATCCAGTGAGCTAGTCTCACTAGTCATAAAGTAAGAGTACTGGGCTTTAACTTCAATGTCTATAACTTTACAGTTATTTATCCTTTTCTTTAACTGGAGTCTGTATTAGTACTGGAAGTAACCATTACATACTATCTGTTCTGTAGGTGATGGCTTATTATCACAAGTTACCTAGGTTACTTGTTCTTGAAGCAGTACCTCTGTATAACAGTTTTACAAAATGAAATTAGCAGGAGTAAAAATACATTCAGCTTGTATAATAGCTATCTAGAATTTTGACTGAGCCTTTAGGCTCTATACTATTTCCCCTGTTTGAGATCACAGTAATTCCACAACCAATCCTTTGACTATAACTTTAAATAAGCTGAAGTATGGCTTATTTTGAAGCTACTCTAACATGCAGTAAGGTGGGAGGCAGAGCCTTATCTGAGGTAAGGCATGGCCCATCACAAATCTTAAGTGTTCTAATTCTGATACTGATCTTTGACTTCCTTAAATATCATTTTCAGTTTACATTATTGTTTCCTGAGTCTATATGAACATAAGTCAACACAATTTAACATTATATCCCAAATATGAATCAAAGAACTGCTGAGAGAGCTCTTAACTTTCCTTTTGTGTGGCAAAGTGGCAAAATGTTTTTTATGTTTCATGATATTAACCTTTACACAAATCAGACTCTCACTAACTTTTAGAAATACATTTACATTTAAAATTTTTTATCTCAGTGTAAAAAGTAACAAATTTTACATATAGCCTACTGATAACAAGTCCTATAATAGTGCATTAAATGATAGAAACAAATCCCCAATAAAATTTACTCTTTATAAGTTTAAATTCACCATTACAGACAAGTTCAATTTTGAGAATAGCAGCTTGATAAATTTCTGCTTTAAAGACTCATATACTTGGAAGAAATAAACACATTTAATATGCAAATAATGATCATTCCAATTACCTTGATACCTTTATATTAACCAAATTTAGTTTTTAAAGAAAACTTTAGACTCTGTAACATAGTACAATACTTTAACAGTTGTTGTTTAACCATAAGTGTATAAATCCCAATTTTTAAGACTAATTGTTCTAAAGAATAAAACTTAACAGACATAATGTTAAGAGTAAATTAGTGTTTCTAAGAAATCCTTGTCATTTTAACATATAGATTAAACTTTGGTTTATATCAATACATTAGTACTTGACCTTAGGAAAAACCTTAAATAGCTTTAACTGATTGTCTCACATACATTAACGAACTTAGTTACACACAAACTTGTTGAAATTTGCCCTTTACTTACACACAGACTGTCTTAGCACTTACTCAGACCCTCATTTTACCACATAAGCTTTTTCTTACCCATAAACATTTTGTTTTTCACTAAATATATTTCCATATTTAGAACCTTTTATTTTCTCTTTCCTGTCTGTTGACCCTATGTTGTTTGCATCCTGAAACAACTCTTATGAAATTTCTGAATTTAGATAAATTACTCCATTTTAACAAGATTAAATATTTTGTTGTTTATAGTACTCTAATTGAAACAGTTGAAACTTTTGGAGCCCTTTGTATATAGAATTGTACCTGTTAGGTAACTCTTAGTTACCTTGTTATTAGTGATGACACAAAGCAATTTTAAATCCTTTTTTATTCACCAATCTATGAAAATACCAATAACGTTTAAGTATGTTACCCCAAGGAATTTAAGGAATTAAGAGTACTCAATGTTATTTAATAATTAGCATTTTAACTTTGCAAATTAATCAGATGTCTCTAACAAACACATTTGAGTAATGCTGTGTATGTATGTTAAGTCTAATTTACTTATTTTACTCTAAAACCAAGATATCGAACAAATGTATTGAACAGTATCTGCTCTTTCCTGTTGAAAAGTCCTAGAAACAATTGATATTAGACATTTATAAACATAAGCATTTTATTAGTTTGACCACCTAGAAACTTGTGAGTTAATTTTAAAGACATTTACTTTTATTAGTGTACTCAATTTACATTGAACCTTTTTAAATCACGTGAATTAAAAGTATTTGGATCCATTTTTAAAATTTTAATTTTATGCATGCTTAATGTTGATATCATGTAGATGATATTTAGATGCACATAGACAACATGACATCAGACAATATGAAACACACATAACACAAAAGCAAAGGGCTTGTAACGTTTTATCTCCATTGCAATGTAACAGATGTTCAAAAATAACTCTAGAGTTGGATAAAAAAATAGAACTGATAAACAAATCATTAATCTAGGTATGTAGATCAAAATTGTGAGCTTGAAAAATATTGCACTTAAGAAAAACAAAGCAAAGTAAGAATGCTAGAAGAAAATATGATAATTGTCATTAATTATAGCTTGAGAGAGTGAGAAAGAGGAAGGCAGAGAGAAGGGGTGAGAGGGAAGGAGAGGAAGAGAAACAATGAATTAGTTCTGTGTCACAGCCCAGGAGAAGTTTAAAATGGACATTTTTTTTTTCTTTCCTTTTTTTTGGATGGGAGCACGCTTGTGGTGAGCTGCCTGCAAACTCATTTATTGTGGGAACAGCTATACATTTTATAGGTTTCTTGCCCAATCACAATGTGCCACAGGGGATCAGACTACCAGGTTCCTATATGGGTTCCCTTGGTAACACTGAGTCAATTTGGGGCAGTTGTGTAGTTTCCGAGGTAGGTGAAGCGGAACACCCTTCCCTTCAGGTTTTCCTTACACTTGAGACATTCACTGCTGCCAGTCAAGAACTAGGATTTCTCCCAACAACATTGATTTATTAAACCCTTGATCTTGTAAAAATTTACATAGGGAAAAACTTTTATTTTTGATAATAGTAACAAAATAGAATAATTTAATTGTTTATTTAATCTTTGGTATAATAATTCTAAGCCACACATAAAAAAAATAGTTTTCAGTGGAAAACATGATCAAATTAAAGAATGAATTTTATATAAGCTATTAACATGATTTTTTTCTATCCTGTCTATAGTCTAAATCTCTTAAAGCTGTACAAGTGACAGCTTTAGTGTATTTTTCTATACTTCAGTTACCAATGCCACTATATTTATGTTCTTTAAAATTTCTCAAAACTTAACTTATTTCACCTAACTAGTATCCAAGTGATTGTATTAATATGCTCCTATTTTAAAGACTGTGCCATAATAAAACCTTGATTACTTTAAATATTGCAAGCTGGGTACATGCCAAGCTATCTTATTTATGTAACAGCAGGATTCAGATGGAAGGTAAAAAATTCATTTTAATTTATTTTATTTTATAGTGAACTATGATGACTGATTTAGTGAGAAAAAATAAAAGTACAATATACATTGACTTAAAGTGTGTGTTGCACATATTACATATTCTTTCTTAAAGAATGCTTTTAAGAAAACATCAGATACATCACTGACTCCTTATAAGCAATAAAATTTATAAATAATATAACTTTAGAAGATAAATTTTCTATAAAATTTTGATAAGAGAATAAAGATCCAAAGAGTATTTTAGGCAGAGATAGCATTTTCCTTTATCTTTTTAAAATAGTATTTAATAATTGACTTAATTAAAGAAATGAGTATTCTTTCCATTTGAAATTATTCTAATTGAAGTATTAGTAATCCTACTGAAAGGGATTTACTGAGATGGAAATAACTCAAGTGGGGTTTATTATAGAAAAGGGAAGTTACTTCAATATTCAGAGGTTGATCCATGAATCCACCACATTAGCAATCAAAAGAAGAAAAAAATGATTTTATCAATTTATTTACATAGGTCATTAGATAAGATCCATCACTCTTGATTTAAATACTAAACTAAATAGTGTGAGAGTGGAACTTCTTCAACTTGATAAAGAACAAAACTGCCACAATTAATGTTGTACTTAATGATGAAAAGAAGAAGCTGTCCTCCTGAGACTGGGAGAAAGGTCTGGGTGTTATTTATTCAGTACAGCCAGTGACACAAGACAAGATAAAGAATAAAAATGCCCAGCAAATAAAACTTCTCTACGTGAACTTTTGACAGGATTATTTATGTGGAAAACCCATGTAGCTAAAGAATGTCCTAGAATTAATGAACAAGTTCTGCAAGATTGTACGATTAGGAGGTTAACACACACACACACACACACACACACACACACACACACACACAAACTCCATTATTTCTATACAGAATAACTGAACATTTTGAAAGTAAAATCAAAAACATGTGATTTACAGTAACTTCAAATAAATCTAATAAACATATATGTCTGATCTTTGAACTGAAAACTACAAAATATTGATAAAAGAAATCAATGCAGACTTAAATATATGGAATGTCAGGTTTGACTCAATTGTTGTTAATATACCAACAGAAATTTTTGTAGTTATGGTCAATTCTAAAATGTACGGGGAAAAAGAACCAGAATAAATTGCAATAACTTTAAACAAGGAAAATAAATTAGAGACTTATGAGATTTTGAAATTTACCATATTTTTACTGTGATAAAAAGAATGTGACTTTGAATAGGAATAAATATATGGACCAATGAAACAAATGAGAATTAAGAAACAGATTTAGAAATGAAAAGTCAACTGAATTTTGAGACAGACACAAAAACAATTTTTTTCAAAAGTGATGTTGTCACAATTACACATGCAACATCAAAGTTATCATTGTTGACACAATCCTCCATCTTTTTCATAAATAATCTCAAAACAAATTATTGATATTAATTTAAAATGAAAATTATAAAATATTTAGGAGAAAGAGAAAAAAAAAAAAAAAAAAAACCCACTCTGGTTACACAAGCATTTCATGGGCTGATGAAAGCAAAAAAATAAATTGAACTTCCTCAGAATTAGAAACATTCGCTTTACAAAAGATACTATTGAGCAAGCTCAAAAGATACTACTAAGCAAGCCTCATAATGTGCAAAATTATTTTCCATTAGCACATCCAGTGTTTTCAGAACACAAAAAAGTTTCTTTAAACTCAACAATAATAAACAATCCAATTAAGGAATTGAATGCTTTTCACCAAAGAGGATGTATAGGTGGTAAATTAGTCCATGAAAAGATGTTTGTCATCAAAAGGCATTAGGGGAAGCTGGGCTGGGTGGTATACACCTGCAATCCCAGCAGCTCGGGAGGCTGAGGCAGAAGGATTGCAAGTTAAAAGCCGGCCTCGTTAAAAGTCGGACATTAAGCACTCAGTGAGACCCTGCCTCTAAATAAAATGCAAAATAGGGCTGGGAATGTAGTTCAGCAACAGAGTGCCCCCGAGTTCAATCCCCAGTACAAAAATAAATAAATAAAGTAAAAAAATAAAAAAGTCATTATAGTAATGCAATTTAAAGCAAAAATTATATATTTCTACATACTGCCTAGAATGGCTTAAATAAATGAAAGAACAAATAAATGAACATTACCAAATAGAGGTGAGACTCTGTAATAATGGAATCTCACACATTGCTAGTAGAAATGAAAATACGTAGTCACTGGGAGTTTAGAAGTTTCTTAAAGTTACTTATAGTTACTTACTTACCCCAGAAACCCTATTCTAGAATATTTATCCTAGGGAAGCAAAGATTTTCATTCTGGTAAAAATCTCTACATATGTTCACAGTATCTTTCTCTCTTTATCAGTAATAAGCCAAATTTGGGAAACAAACAAACAAACAACAAAAAATCCCAAAACCAAGGTCCTTCAATGTGTGACTGAAAAGAGATCCATCAGTTCACTCACTGAGTAGCTGGTTAAGTCCACACTCTGGCCACTCCTTCCACGGGGCACTGTGCACCTGTCCAGGGTCAGGTATCAGACTATTAGGAATGGAAATTATGCTATGGATCCAAAGACATTATTCAAATTGGCCAAATCTCATGGCTTGAATAGTTTTGACTATTATGTTAAAATCTTCCTCCAAAATACTTCAGAGCATGACTGTATTTGGAGATACTATCTTTAAATAGGTAGCTAAAGTAAAGCTAGGTTATTAAGATAGGACTTAATCCAGATGGCTGGTGTTCTTCTAAGAAGAGAAAGGCAGACCGCACACACACCAGAGGGAAGACCATGCGACAGTCTCAGCTCTGCAGGCACCTTAGTCTTGGACTCCAAGCCTTCAGAATTGCCAAAACACAAATTTCTGTTATTTAAGCCGCCTAGTTTATGCTTATTTGTCAGCCCTAGACAACGAGGCCATCAATCCACAGGAGTGCAGGAGACCTAGCTATAGCAACCGGACCCTACCTACCGTAAATAAACCACCTTTGCAACTCCAGCTTGCTGTCACCTGGGGACAATGTCTGGTACAATCTTCCTCAAAGCCTTGTCTCATCTGTCATTGCAAGTAACAGAGCTCTGTCTTTCAACTAGCTGAGCACCGGGCCGTTGTGTTCCACCATCAGAAGAATCTCCCAGTGACATAAAACAAATGTTCACTTTAGGCGGACTGGAAAGTCAAGGTAGCATACAGCACTGTCTGAAAGAACCACTAAAAAATGGTGCGTAGAGTTTTAAATAGAACTGACTCACAGATTAAAATTCTAAGGGCATATTCAAGTTACACAAAGAAAACAGGAAATAGAAAAAGAACAACACAAATAAAACACAGCAAAGAAAATCCACAAATACAAGACCAAAGAAAACCTAAAACAGTTACAAAAAAGATCATGTCTTAATTATTTCATGTGAATGAAAAAACAGTTCAATGGAAAAAGTTGAACCCAACTGTATGTTGTATAGAAGAGATGTACCCAAAACAGAGGGACATAAACTGACAGCAACTTGATAGTTGTAAAAACTGAACCAACAGTTAATATTTAAGGTCTGATATTGCTGTACTAATATCAAATAAAATGGATTATAAGATAATAAGCATTGCCTGTGATAAAAGGTGACATTTCACAATGATAAAAGTGTCAAGTGTCCAAGAATGCATAATAAACAGGAATGTGTACCTAATAACAGCTCTTCAAGGTGCAGGTGACAGGATTAAGTGGGGAAATAAAACTTTCTTCAGTGTCATTTGGAAATATAAAACAGACTCTTAGCAATAGATAGAACTACTACAATTTTTGAATGTACAGGTGATCTGAATGATGTGTCATTAATCCATTTTAGCTTTATGAATAACCTTACCTTGCAAATTCAGAAGACACAAAGTTTTTATGTGATGTATTCACAAATAGAGTGTGTGTGTGTTACATGACCAACAATATCAAGTAATTTAAAATGATTGAAATAATATGAGGTACTCTGACCATGACAGAATATAATTAATCACCAATAAAAATAAGGTATGTTTTAAAAACCCCAAATCTTTAAAAACTAAGCAACGTATAACTTAAGGACTATTGTATAAAGTGTGAGTTATAAGGTAAATGAGGTATTTATTGATTAGTGTGTGTATGATTATCTTTCTCCAACCCTTTGATTTTAACTTAGTTGAATCTTTATCTTTAAATTATTTTATTTTTAATGCACTCTGGCTATCCCTTTTAATTGGTGCATCACAAATATTTTCCCTTAGCATGATGATTGTACAGCTGAATTATTCTGTATCAATTTGTAAATGTTCTTCTTCCTTCTTTCCTTTTTCCCATCATTGGAAAAGGAACCACAGGGTGCTCTGCCTCTGAGCTGCATCCCACCCTTTTTATTTTAGTTTTGAGTCAGGGTGCCTCTAATTGCTGAGGTTGGCCTGGAACTTGCGATCCTCCCGCTTCTGTCTCCCTCCTTGTGGGAATTGCAGGTAAGTGCCATCGTGACTGGCTTTTCTCTTGGTTTTTAGTTCTGCTTTCTGTAGTTTTAATTGAGCACTTTATAAAATTTGATTTTATCTGCTCTCTTATACTTCTGGTTTTAATGTTTCTGGTAGCTGTCTCAGAATTTCCAATGTAATTTTTAACTAGAATACATCCACCTACCACTGCACTGCTTCATGTGTAAGGCAAGCACCCTCAAGTGGGGCATTCCCAAGCCCTCCATTTTCCACCTTTGACATTGCTACTCTTCATTTCACTTATCCATATCCTATAATCATCCTATATATTTGCATTTATTACTTGATAGTTATTTTAAATTAGTTAATAATAAGAAATTTAAGACTTTTTTTGTCTTCATTCATTTGTTCTTTTACATAAATATGAATTTATTAAAAGGAAAATTGCACTGGACATTATTATAAAGAGCAAGGAAGACTTTCTTTAACACTATTGCAAGTGAGAGAGAGATTGAACTCAGTTGAACTGTTGTGTGAGCTGAGGGAAGATGTTAGGCGGGACTTGGTCAGTGTAAGAAGCCACTGTGCTTGCTCATTGGATCTTCGCAGAGGTAAGCCACCCTCCCTCAGAGACAGGAAGAAGAGGACTCTTTGCGAGGGTAACATTTTAAAATGGTTGCAGCTCTCAGATCCTGGAGAAAGATCTTTCTGGATCTCTGAAGATTTACATCTCAAAGGGGCAGAGAAGGAATTTACAATTCCAAGTTTTCTAAAGTAGATGCTCAAAGAAACTGCAGACCAGGGACCTATCCTCAGACACCTGTCTGAAGTTTAGTCAAGCTGAGGAGAATATTAAAACTACATGACTTAATTTCTACATCTATCATTATTCTTTTTTGAAAATTATTTATTTACTTTTTTATTTTTTACAGACTGCATTTTGATTCATGGTACACAACTTTTTGTTTCTATGGTTGTACAGGATGTAGATTCACACCATTCCTGTAATCATACATGTTAGGTATAAAGCCACCTTTTCCCCTCCCAACCCACCCGTCAATCTGCCGTTAAGCCCGCCTTTCCCATTACAGGAATTTCCCGCTTACGTCGCCGTAACCTTCCTGCCTCCCACATTACGTTCCAATATGTCATTGGTCCATCAGTCAGTCTGTAATAATTCTCCTCCGTGATTGGTTCCTCCCAGGCCACGAAATTCCAATACAAAGAACCGTGCACCATCTTCTGCTCCCTCTCTTTCCCTTTCCCCTTTCCCCCGAGCGGACACGTTTTGTCCGCTTGAATAAAAGTTCCTCGTGTGAGACCTGTATCTGCGGAGCGTCTTTTCTGGGAGTTATCGACGAACCAAAACTGCCCCCTTTACATCTAACTAACAATACATGTACATAAGGTAATGATGTTTGTTTCATTCCATGATTTTTCATAACCCTCCCCATTTCCTTCTACATAATCTCCTTTTACTCCCCACCCTCCCCACCCCCATTATATATCATCCTCCATTTATCAGGGAAAACATTTGGCCTTTGGTTTTTTGGAATTGGCTTATTTCACTTAGCATGATATTCTCCAATTCCATCAATTTATTGCAAATGTCATAATTTTATTCTCCTTTATGGCTGAATAATATTCCATTGTGTATATATACCACAGTTTCTTTATCCATTCATCTGTTGAAGGGCATCTAGGTTGGTTCCACAATCTAGTTATTGTGACTTGAGCTGCTATAAACATTGATGTAGCTGCATTACTATAGTATGCTAATTTTAAGTCCTTAGGGTATAAACAGAGGAGTGGGATAGCTGGGTCAAAGGTGGGTCCATTCTAAGTTTTCTGAGGATTCTCCACACTGCTCTCCAGAGTGGCTGTACCAATTTGCAACACCACCAGTAATATTTTAAATATTTCGCTACACTTTCTATTTAACATTTGGTTTTAGACAGAAGACGTGCAGGACTTCTTGGGCTTGTTCCTGTATCAGTATGCTGTTTCGCCCTCTCCTTCCTTTTTATTATTTCCTGAATTTTTTTTTCTTTGCCTTTGTTATACCTAGTTTGAATATGATAGTTTGAAGTGCACCCAATCTTTGTTTGGTGTTCTCTGAGCTTTCTGAATCTGTGGTTTAGAGTTTTTATTAGTTTTGGAAATTTCTCAATCAATATTATTTCAAATATTGCTTTCATTCCATTCTCTATTTCTTCTCCTGCTCTTCTGATTATGCCTATAACTGTATTAATTGTTGCACAAATCTTGGCTGTTTTATTAGTTGTTTCTGTGTTGTTATAATGAGATAGCTGAGATAATTAACTTCTAATGAAAAAAAGTTTTATTTTGGCTCAGTTTTGGAGGTTCCAGGAGGATGGAATGGTTCCTGTGCTTTGACTCTTTGATGAGGCAGAGGATTATGGGAGGAGTTGATGGTAGAGAAAACCACTCACCTCGTGAGCCAGGAAGAAAAGAGGGACAGGAAGGACTGGCAGGGCCCCATAATACCTTTTGAGGGCAGACCCCCAACGACCTCAGGACCTCCTGCTGGCCTCACTACCTGCAGGTCCTGCCACCTCACAACAGTGCTACCCTGGGGACCAAGCTGTTGACATATAAACCTTGGGACACTCTCCACATTTCAGTCATTCAGACGACCCTTTTAAGTATCACTTTCCACTCTCATATCACCTGGGAAGATCACTGTTTTTTGTTCATGTTTGTCAAAGCACAACGAGTGTGTGCTCACAATTTATAGGTTTCATTTTATGTATATTTCATATCAAAGACCAAAATTTGTAACTCTTGTTAGTATACATGTTAGAACATTGAAGGGGAAGCAAACTAATTTCTTATTTAGGTAATTCTCTGAAAAAGCCGAATGACCGATGAACTGATAAGTGCCAGCTGTTTGGAGAGATGTAGCTAACATCAGCACAGCAGAATGCTCTCTGTAGAATCCACGCAGTAGGTACATGAGTGTTCTCTATAAAAGGTCTTTAACATTACATGTAACATTTGAAATGTTCCCAATAAAGTACTAGAACAAATATAAATGGTCCAAATCTCCTTGCTACCATAACTGAACAATATGTATTAAAAACGTGATTGACAAAAATCCATATCAAGTCAGCCACTAGACAGGTCACGCTTACTTTTGTTACCAATTATGGAAAATAGAATTATTTGCTACAGACTTCAACAGCAGTTGAAGCTTCTTACATTAAAAACAAAGTAATTTTAATTCATGATAGTATTAAAGAATTAAATCACCAATGATTTGGTTAAAATGTGTATGATATCAAAAATATGAATAAGAGTGAAAAAGATCAAAACTAGGCCTCCACCTTGTGACTGCTAAAGTTAGTGATTTAATAGCTTACTAAACTATTAAACATTAATAGTTTATTTTGTGTTCCTCATTACGTCACATAGAGTGCATAGAGTAGCAAACCACCAACTTGAGAGGTGTTCTCCTTATTTTTCTTATCTATGTGATCGAACTTGGCTTCTGATAGTGTCTTCCTGTGGGTAAGGTGTAGAGGGAAGTCCTTCATTGAGTCTGGAGGTGCATCTGCAAGTACCCAGCTGGTCAGCCCCTGAGGTTCCCTGGGTGTCTGGCCCCAAGTTGACATCTCTGTTAGGGTTCATTTCCCTGCTCCTAGTTGACAGATGCTTAGGACTTTGTCTCCACTTTTGCTTTATATACTTCTAGCATTGAATGCATTTATATAATTGCAGGTTCTTTCCTCTGGGTATTTTGGTTTCTTTTCTGTTCCCTCAGTTTGGGCACAGTTTTGTCTTCAATATTCTGTTCACAGCTGCCTAGAGACCAAGATGACTTCAACGTCACAGGATCACCTGCAGTAAGTTTTTGCATCGGCTCTTCTACATAGACTCTGTGGCATTCTTTAGATCTATGAGACTAGAAGCATCACATCCATTTCCAATATTCCCTTTCTTTCTTGTCTTACTCTTCTCATGATACATTCATGGCTTTTCTCTCAGTTTCTTCATGTGGATTTTTCTTTATTTCACTGTGTAGTCGATCCATGCTCCTAAAACAGGCAACTCTATGAGTTCCTTGTTACATACTTCAAAAGTATAATTTTAAAATCCTATCCACATAACTTCTCTAAGATTTAGAACTACTGCCTATGAAGTAGAAACAATTCTGATTTTAATGAAAAAAATCTAATTGTCCATTGGTTTACTTAGAAAATTGGTTACAGGACACCCCTATCCAAATTCCCAAAACTATTGATGCTCAAGTCCTTTGTATAAAAGATATAGTGTTTGCATATAACCTATATTATTCTTCTAAATACTTTATAAGACATGTCTAGATTGCTCATAATCCATAATATGATATAAATACTACATAAATAGTTGTAAGTTGTTACATTGTACTATTTAGAGACCAAAACAGAGTAGACATGTTCAACTTACCCAACCATCTTAGCCCAAGTCACACTTTAATTCTGAGATTGATTGGATCTGCAGATATGGAACCCACAAATATGGAACCCACAGATATGGAACCCACAGATAGGGAAGGACAAGTGCTTTACTGAAATACAAAGTAGCCAACACTATACTTATCATAAATAGATTCAGTGGCAAAATGATCCATCAAGGCCCATATGTAAGCATTTGTTAGACAAAAATATGTCTTGGCAACTTTCTCTATTGCTAATGAGAATTTGTACTATTACTATATGAACCTAATAAAACTTATCTGTGTTTGAACTATCCTTCTCTCACTTCACCATAGAAGGTTCACAAAGAGATGTGACCTCTCAGTGATTCCTAGGCAAAAAAGAGTTAAAGGTGAGAGGAAAATAAGAGTTGAAGGAAATTGCTTATAGTTCCACTGAAGATGAAAAGTTTCCTGTGTATTTTTTTTTTCTGGTATGCACTTGCACTGTTGGAGGAAATCATCACTAGAGTAGTTAATTTGCATCTTTATTTTTTCCTATTAAATATCACATACTAAACACTTCTCATTCATTAAGTCATCCTCATTCAGAATTTAATGCATCACATGTGATAAATTGTTTCATAATTTAATTGATCTTATTAATATAGTTATATTTGGGTTGTTTTCAATTTTGCTGAAATGTTTATTTACATACTTATGTGCTTTATTGGAGACAGGCTTAGGTCAAATAGAGAGGGACTAACTACAAAAATCCCATGCTGCCTTATCAATCAGTGCTTTATGAGTACAATATTAACCATTAGTGACAGCAAGAATTCATGACACAACTGCTATATTAAGAGATTTGATACAAACTCCCACTCATTGCCATACTAAAGACTGAGATGTTTTATATGATAGGCACAATAATTGATGGCTAACAAATTGACTTCTAAGCCCCGGAACCTGTGATTTCCTTGTTGTCCATGATAGAAAGGATGCTGGGTATGGTGGTACACAGCTGCGATCCCAGCAACTCGGGAGGCTGAAGCAGAAGAATTGAAAGTTCCAGACCAGCCTCAGCAACTCAGAGAGACCTTGAGAAATTTAGTGAGACCCTGTCTCAAAAAATAAATAAATAAATAAATAAAATAATAAAAGGGCTGGGATGTGGCTTAGTGATTAAGTGTCCCTGGGTTTAATCCCCAGTACAAAACAAAACAAATTCAAACATATCTCCATGGTAGAACAAAACACTTGCAAAAATGTTTAAGGGTAACCTTGAAATGGTAGATAATTCTGGATTATCCATGGGAGTCCCATCTAGTCACATGAGTTCACAAAGCGAGAGACAAAGGCAGTAGTTTGGGTGAGAGACATGCTATGGAAGAAAGTAGTAACAGGAATGGGAGGAATTCAAAGGTGAGAGGGTCTCAGCTGCCCTTGCTGGCTTTGCAAAGGGAGGCAGGAAGAGAGCCCCAGTCAAGTAACTGGATGGTCTCTGGAAGGTGGGGTGGGCTGTCAGCTGGAAGTCAGCAAGGAAATGGGGACCTCAGACTCACAACCACAAGGAACTACTTGACAAAAACCCAAGTAAACACGAGAATGAATTCTGCCCCATAATCCCCAGAAAAGAACACAGAGCTGCCAATATTTTTATTTTAATTAGATGAAATTTGTACAAAACTTCTAACCTACAGAATGGTAGGTAACAAATTCATCGTGTTTTAATCTACAAAGTCTGTGGTAATCGTTATGGTACCAGAAAAATAATATATTGCATCTAATGTATTAATATTAATAATAAAGCAATTATAGCAATTATTATGTTGTTTGATATTTTTATTTAGGACACACTATGTCCCAGTTTCATATAAGCTTGTTAATATATTAATCCAACACATATTTGTATTGTATGTATTAGAGTTCTCGTTACCAATGTGTGTTAGAGGAGGGAGTTGAGTTTCTAAATGGTTAAATAATTCATCCACAGACATTTCTTTAAAGGCAACAAGAAAAGCAGTGAGGCTTGGATTTCTTTTTTAATTTTCTTCTGTATGTAGTTATTATTTTAATTTTATTTGTAAACAATGCATAATGGGACATAATATATTTTGAGCTTGGAAATATAACATTAAACAAAATTAATGAGTTACTGAAATGAATCATTAGTTGAAATAAATGAAGCTTTTAAAATCAATTAATATATCTTTCTTACTATAATTTACTTATTTCTAAAGTGAGACTCCGGCATCTCTTTCACATGTTCATTTCTGATTTATTTTAAAATATATGTACACACAAAAGTTTTTATAACTGATTAACAGATTGAAATAGGAAGTACTTCTTGTCATTGTTTCTCAATTCTTTGAACTTCTTCTCAAAGTTATGTAGCCCAAATCATTTTTAGAGTTGCAATCATTGACTATCTGGTCTTCTAATTTAGTTGATAATTAATGGAGGGGCAAAAAAATGTCTGCAAGTTTGTGTTATATGTAGATTTACCTCACGTGGATTGTGGACATACAGTCTCCAGGGAAACTCGGTGGCTCAATCCCTGATCAGTTTAACAAAAGCAAAACCACACATGAACTCCCAGAAAAAGTCTGATCTATGACAGATCAGTTGTCTAGGAGTGAGAGGAATTAAGAAGGAAAGGGTAATGAGAGTTAGTCTCTCTTGGTGCCTCTTGTTTTGGGGGACAGGACAGGTGAGGATTTGGGAGGAAGGGGCGGTGAGTATAGGATACTTACCTTGGATGGTTCCTATGGAGGATCTGGAATACAGCGCCCCACTGCTTGGGAAACTGCCAGAGAAAAATGCTGAGTGACCAGAATAAAGGAGACCTGCCAGTCAGCCTTGAGAAGTGCCATGGAGTTTGGATGCCGGCACTAGTCAACCAGAGTGGCCCACAGCAGAAGCAGAGATCCAAGGTCAGGGTGCTGCATAAGCGGAAGAGGGAGGATGTGGCCAGAGCTCACTCCCCAGGCCTACACAAGATGAACCTCTGAGTTACAGCAGGTAACACTGCAGCCCAAGTGACCAAAAGAGCAGGAGACCCTTAGCAGGACAAGACACATGCCTGGCTCAGGGGATGAGCAGTTGCCAACAAAACCCAGGCAAGAACTAGACCCTAGTCAGTCAGGCCATCTTCTCAACAGAACTTCACAGACACTGACTTCCATTTGGTGAAATTTCTGTAGAAACTGACAGTTTCCAAGATTATACTTAGAAAATCTCGTAAGACTAACTTCAAATAACTTGAATACTTTCTTGATTCATTTTTTTTGTAATCAGTAGGAGTCCTCCCAGAGAAAAGACCAGAGTAAGAGATTAGCTACATATTTTTTCAGACAACTTTTTTATGGAGGTTTGTATTCTATTCATCAGTTTATTTACTTACATTAAATTGAATTCCATTGGGTATATATAAAATATACAATGTTATGCTATAATGTGCATTTATGTGGTAAGATAACTACTATAGTGAAATAAACTAACATCCATCATCGCCCAGGTTTATATACTCCCCTCCCTATAGCAAAGGCAGTGACAATCTACTTATTTAGAAAAAAATCCTGAATATAATATACTATCAATAACTATGGTCCTCATGCCCTGCATTAGGTCCTTCTGTACCCTCTTAATCATTGAGTATGTACAGTGATACCTGTTCTGTGTCCATTGGGCACCTGCCTTTGGGGAAATGACCATAACTGAGACTCTTGTTATCTAATACGTGCCATCTACTAGTTTAAGCACATATATGATCTTCTCATATTCTTAAAATAATCCCCTTAAACTGGTAAACACATCATTCAACCATTACAAATCAAGAACTGAGGAACAGAGCATTCAAGTAAGCTGAGGGTCAACCTTGTAAGAGATATTAATCAGGATATTAATCCAAAGAATATGAATGAAGAGACAGGACTCTCATTCAGTACATCTTGCTTATGTTGCAGGTGGTAACATTACACAGTTCAGTTGTGGTTTAAAAATACAGAAACAAGAAAACAAAATGTTTAAAAATAATTGCCACTTTTAAACTGCCTTCAGAAAAAGAACCTTGTTGATTGATTGATTCCCTTTCCTCACTCAAGGCATTTTATCAAAAATAGCTCAGCTGGCAGGAAATATTGAAGTCAGATCCAAAATATGTTCTATTTTTCCCTGTTCACAGGAAGCTACTTGCACTGGTTTACTGCTGGCAAATCAGAAATTGGTCTCAGACAACCAGTCAGCCAGAAAATACCTTTTTTCCTTTTTTAGCCAGAGACTAAAGTCTAGAATATTGATTTTTTTTCACATGATCCAAAACATCTCATAATCTTTTGTGACACAAGAAAATGTGAAGGTGTCTCCTTCATATGCAGCGGTTGTGGCTCCTCAGGTCACATCCATTAATTGCTGTGGAAGGGGACGTGCTGCAATACCACAGAGAAGTTTCAGCTGTTTGCAGGATAACCACTAGCACGAATCTCTCGTTTCTCTACAGCAGTTAATGAAGCATGAGGCCAGCGGCCAAGACCTTCCATGGAAACTACAGGGCTGAGCATTTCTCCCTCTGAAGTCTCCATCAGAGAACAGTGGGTGGGTGTGGGGCAGAAAGGAAAGAAAATGAAACAGAGAAAACAAAATCGTCACCAGATCCACTTTTCAAAAATCCTCTAATAGTTCTAAAAAACGGTCTGTGCTTAGTCTGGGTGGGTCTTTCACTGTTCTGGTTAAGTTGTTTATTCAGTGTAAAGAGGGACCATAATGAGTTTTAGAATTAAATTTAAGCAAATCAATCAGACCTTACTAACAATCTGTAGCAGCAAGAGTGTTTTATGCTACAATATCTGCATCTTTTTATACAGAATTAGAAGGAATTGCTTTTCAAGTCTTATTGCATATCCAAAAGCTCTGTTGTTGATGCTAAAATTAAAAAGTTACTCTGAGTTTAAACATACAGGTAAAATGATTACAAATAACGTAGCACCAGAGATTCCAGCAGATCTGATTACTACTGAAAAATAAAGTTTCAGATAAAAGCACCTTGAAATTTTTAGGCAAAACTTAATATTCATTTTTTAACAGTATTATTGATTGCTAAATTTAATGTTACATTTCAATATTTACTTTGTAGTAGATAAAATAAATGAGTAAATACAACAGTGTTTTAAAATTTCAGTTACAAGATGGGCTAATTCTAGCTTGCAGACTCATTAATTTATAACAGTTAAGCTGGAGATAAGTCTCCTAACAACAAAAATAAATCAATTATAAAATGATCAGGTGTCTACGGTTTGACTAAAGGAAGAGCTTATGCTTTTTCTTCCTAGCTTATTGGCCAACTAGTATAAGGTGCATACAGTTTATCCTTCCAAGGCATATAAAACAGATTGAGCCAGTAGGGAACAACTGCAAGACAACCTTTTCAGAACTGTGCTTACAGGATCTTAGCTGAGATTTCTGATCACATGTCCCAACTCATGCCGAGCACTGGGGTTGCACTAACACATGCTTCTCAATGGCTGATATCTGCACTAACCTCCCTGTGGGATTTCTGATCCCTCGGCATATATGATAAGGTACTGACCCTAACAGAGCTGTTGAGATCTGAAGAAAATCACCCTGGGTACCGTTGCATATGTTCTACCTTCTCTGCATTACAGTTCCTGATTTTCTTGGGTACTGAAAATTTGATGGAGCTGAGAGATTTTATCTGAGAGATAACTATTCATAGAATTGGAGATCTATAGGACAAAGAGGTATAGGACAGCAGGGAATTGAATGGATATGTAAGCCACATGTACTTTTGGTTACGGGATGGATTGAAATGTTTTCAAACTACTTCTCTTTGTCAATTAGTGAATCAAACATACATGCTACTTTTCAGTGCCGATTTCATTTAAGTACATCAAATACCATGTAAATATATAGGTGTATCTTGATCAAAGTCTAAGTTTTGAGTAAACTACCAAGTCAAAATCACTTTTATAAGAATTTAATATTTTGAAATTTTATATTAAATCCTGTCGTGGTTGTAAATGAGAAATATTCCATATAAAATACCTTTAGATCAGTGGTATTATTTGTTTGAATATAACAGGTTCTTTATTCTAATGTGAGGCCAGACTAATCAAGATTTTCCAAATCTCAAGTGGTTGAGAAACTCAGAACAAATTATTCTGTTGAAATTTATCATAGACCTTTGTCAACATCTCCTTCTGTTGAGGTGTATCCTTCAGAATTTTAAAGTAGAGAGAGCTACTAATTCCTATCAATACTCTCAACTAGTTGGAAAAAGAAGTCAAGAACATTGACTCTCACATGTCTATCATCTAATTCCTTACTTCAAACCAGGGTCTTCTGACTAGGACAGAAAGTCTCAGGCAAGGATTTAAAGAATCCGTGAAGATTTCTGTTTGTTGGAAGGATCTTTCAGTTATTGACTGCCAGTGCCTACTGGGCAGGAAAGAGCAGAGTTCACAAAATCTACTTACTTGTGGAAGGATCATCACAGTTCTCTGAGAATATTCCCTCCTCACCACCATTTCTCATTTGCAGCCCCGAGGATGAGTCTCATCATGACTGCTCCCTCTGCTAATCTCAGTGACCAGGTTGCCCTGACTTGTGGCCATACTACTCACCAGAACCTCTTTGGCAACTTCTCCCTTCCTATCCAACTTTTGTTTTTTTCCTCCCTCCAACTTTTCAAATCTTCCTCATTGCTCAAGGGAACCCCTCATCTGTCAGCAGCAAGTTCTTCAGAAGAGGCATCTCCCTTTTAGTGTACATTTCATGCCTGCCTCTATCAGGAAATCACAGTTGATTGTCGGGAGCTCCCAACCCTGGCAGCCTTCTCAGCTTTTCCTTTCTGTGCACTTTGTTCCTTTGTCCTGCAGATGGGTTGTCCTGGCTGTTCCTTATAGTCCTTTCCAGATAATGGGTACCATGCTTTCTCAAAAGATCAGCTTTGGATTTATGAAATCAAATCATACTACACGTAATTCAATGTCCTGCTGTAATGCACCTAATCTTTATCTGTTGGGGTCTTAAGCCCCCTTGTCCTTCTCGACCAGCAGCAAGGGAAGGGGACACTCCCCAACAAGGTCAGACCGGGATAGATAGGGCCAACTGACTGCCCGCTCCCAGCCCTCTGGGCGGAGGACTATCAGACGCATCAGGGAGACCCGTCACAGCGGGAACTCGTTTATTGAGGAAATCGCACAGCTTTTATGTAGGGTGGGGGCTAGGCAGGAACCAGTCAGTTTAAAGGTCAGCAAGGCAGGGGGGTTTACACAGGCAAGAGTCCCATAGGACTATATGGCAAGCACAAGCTGATCACGTTCACGGAACTGTTGTTAACCAATCCCTGATGGTGGTCCAGTTTATCGTCATGAAACTTTGAAACCGCCTTTGAGCCTTGATTTTGCTGTCTCACCAGGGAGTAAGGAGTCAGCCTGAGTTAGTTAACGTGTCATTAGTCCCAACACATCCCCCTTTTTTGTTTTATATATTATTGTCTGTCTTAGGTTGCCCCTGAGAGAGTCTTACCCATCATGGACCATCACCCTAGCAGTTTGGGGGTCCGCCTTACTCGAAAGTGTGCCTGTCTTAGGTTGTCCATGAATCTTACCCGTCATTGACTACCACCTTAGCACTTCAGGTGGGCCCCTCAGGAGGAGCAGGGCTTAAGGGAGAGACACTTAGACCCTAGTGTCTTGATATGAGTGATCCATGATCTTATAGGGCTCCCAATCATCATTATGAAGGGTGGTATAATGCTGTAGGACCACCATGAGCTGCACAGACTTAGCCTGACTTTTTAGTAAATGGATACGCTTATTGATTATGCAAGGCCCAAAGGTGAACACAAGGATAATGGTGATTAGCGGTCCCCTAAGCGGGAGGAGGTAGGGGAGCCACCCGTGTAACCCAGTCCAGAGGAAATTCGAGTGGAGCTCGCTCCTACAACGTTCCAGATCTTTTTGTAGGTTTTTGATTTTATCTTGTACAATGCCAGAGCGGTTGGTGTAGAAACAGCACTTCTCACCAAGTTACAGGCAAAGCCCTCCTTCCTTCGCCATTAGAAGATCCAAACCATGACGATTTTGCAGGATGACAGCGGACAAGGAATCAAGTTGAGCCTGTAGATCTAAGGTGGTAGAGCTGCAAAGTGCAATGTTAGGAGCTCTGTGTAGCTCTCAAGGAAGTCCACTGTCCAAAGTCATGCGGTCAGAGACCCCGATCTCAATCACTGTTGTCCCATTTTTGCTACTGCGCATTACACTCTTTCTTAAATGTCATTTTAAGCAGTTTACATATATTGAATCCTGAGTCTATATGAACATTAGTTAACACAATTTAACATTATATCTAAAACATGGATTAAAGAAACACTAAGAGAGCTTTTAACTTTCCTTTTGTGTGGCGAAGTGGCAAAATGTTTTTGTTTAACCTTTAAACAAATCAGGCTCTCAATAACCTTCAGAAATACATTTAACAAATTTTATGTATACCCTATTGATGACAGGTCCTATAATAGAACATTAAATGATAGAAATAAATCCCCAATAAAATTTACTCTTTTTAAGTTTAAAATTACTATTACAGACAAGTTTAGTTTGGAGAATAGCAGCTTGATAAATTCCCTGCTTTAAAAACTTATATACCTGGAAAATATGAACACATTCAACATACAAAGAGTGACCATTTCACAATTACCTTGAAACTTTTGTATTACCAAATTTAGCTTTCAAAGAAAAATTTAGACTCTGTAACGTAGTACAATACTCTAACAGTTGCTTAACCATAATTGTATAAACCCCAATTTTTAAGACTAATTGTTCTAAAGAATAAAACTTAATAGACACAAAGTTAAGAGTAAATTAGTGTTTCTAAGAAATCCTTGTTATTTTACCATGTCATTTTACCATATAGATTAAACTTTGGTTTATATTAGAACATTAGTATTTCACCTTAGGAAAAAAACCTTAAATAGCTTTAACTGCTTCACATACATACAACCAACTTAGTTACATGCAAACTTGTTGAAATTTGCCCTTTACTTACATAGACTTTCTTAGCACTTACTTAGACCCTCATGTATTTTATCACATAAGCACTTTCTTACCCAGAAACATTTTGTTTTTCACTAAATATATTTCCATATTTAGAACCTTTTATTTTCTCTTTCCTGTTGACCCCTTTTTGTTCACCTTCTGAAACAACTCTTATGAAATTTCTTAATTTATATAAATTACTCCATTTTAATAAGATTAAATATTTTGTTATTTATAGTACTCTAATTGAAACACAGTTGAAACCTTTGGAATCCTTTGTATATAGAATTGTACCTGTTAGGACATAACTCTTAGTAACCTTGTTTCTAGTTTAGTGATGACACAAAACAATTTTTTCTACAAACACATTTGAGTAATCCCATGCATGTCAACTCTCACTTATTTTCTTAAAAAACAAAAACAAAAACAAAAACAAGATATTAGACAAGTGTCCTGAACAGTACTTGCCATCTTTTTCTTGTTGGAGGAAAGTCCTAGAAAAATTGATGTTAGACATTTTATTAACATCAACATTTTATTAGTTTGACCACCTAGAGACTTTCGAGTTATTTTCAAGACATTTTACTTCTATTAGTTTACCCAATTTAAATCGAACCTTTTAAAATCATGTGAATTAAAAGTATTTGGATCCATTTTTAAATTTTAATTTTAGGAGTGCTCAGTTTTCATACAGACAAAACATGACATCAGACAGCACAACATACACATAACACAAAATCAAAGGCCTTGAAACTTTATAGGTGAATCTCCATTGCAATGTAACAGATGTTCAAAAACTCTAGTTGAATAAAAAAAAATAGAATTGATCAAAAAAGTCATGAGCTCAAAAAAAATGTAGAATTAAAAAAAAAAAAACAAAAAAAAACAACCGAGTCCTGGAAAAATGATACAGCCGTTAATTACTTTAGTAAAGCACCATAAAATTTACTTTTGCTGGAGTTCGGGTAAGACTTTTTGCTCTTTTTTTCTTTTTTCTTGGGTTTGAGACCGGTCTCCTACTAAGCATTCTGGCTTCCTTCATTTACATTTCAATGTAAGCCTTGACTGAGATTTGGATCTGAAAGGGGCTAAAATGTTCTAGCAGAAACTTCATGCCTAGGGCATTTTAACCCTTATTCCTGGTTAGTAATCAATTCAGGTTTGGATGCAGAAAATTGTGAAACAATTATCTCCCAATATTTGTGGGGACTGGGGCTACTATATCATACTCCTTACTAGGACATGCCACTGATGGTTGGGCTGGTTACTCCTTCCACACCAGCATATGTGGGACCTCATGACAGGAGGACTAGGTGGGCTGGGCTGGGGAACGGAAGCAGAAACAGCTGAGTTGAAGTTGGAGGAGGAGGAGGGATTAAGAGGGAGAGAAAAAGGAGATATTCGAGTTTGCAGGAAAAGCAGAGAAGCGCAAGAAAGAAGAGACTTGAAGATAAGGAATCCCTTTCCATCTGCCCACTCGCTTGCGGAAGCTGTGTGCCAATCTTTGGTAGCCCACAATCCACCTTCCCATGGAGCGATCTTCCATCCCTGCGGAGGTCAATTTGTGATCGGTAGTCATTTCTTCCCAAACTAACTTTTTAACATTTACCAGGAAGGCTATACAGGGAGGGGGGAGATTAGAGTCTGTGAGTTCTTGCCCAGTATCATAAAATGGCCACCGGGAAGATTTCCCACCATCCAGAAGGAGGAGGGTGAGGGCTTTCATTGGAGTCTGATGTGGCCCCAGAATACAAGATGGCAGTAATGAACCACCCCGGGGCAGTAGTGGGCCCTCCCTATGTGTAGAGGCTGGCTGCCCTCGTGGTTCCTCAACCTTGGGAGGAGCAGATGGAGATGGATTGGGCTCCTCATTAAAGGTCTCCCAACATTGTTTACTATGTGGCAAGTTTCTGGAAGGAGATGCAACAGGAGGAGCCGGCGGTTCTTTAGGCAGAGGCTCTTTGGGGAGAAACTTTGAGCCCCCTTTGCGAGGTCCTGGAGAGAAGCAGGCCTTAAGGGCGGATAATGTAGGGCAGACTCCCAATGGGGGACCCTCCCCTAAACTGATTTCCCTCTTCCTAACAAGTTGTTCTACAGGATCCCATGTGGACCAGTCAAAAAGATTAGCGGCAGGAAGCCAAGGGGCCACCCGAGTAAAGGTGTCCCAGGCTTTCTCCGCCTGTGTATCAGACCACTCAAGGCCCCTACTCTTCAGCATGAGTCTAAGAGCTGAGAGTGCAGGGTTACCATGTGTGGTGTGTGTTTGCCCCATCTTTTCAGGGATGCCTTACCTCGGAACTCGCTTGGCCCGATCTGCCAGTACTTTCGGTTTCGAAACGGCCTCTTCGCTTTGGCTGTGGCTCAGCCTTGAGGGGCCCGACGTTGGGCGCCAGATGTCGGGGTCTTAAGCCCCCTTGTCCTTCTCGACCAGCAGCAAGGGAAGGGGACACTCCCCAACAAGGTCAGATCAGGATAGGAGGACAATCAGACGCATCAGGGAGACCCGTCACAGCAGGAACTCGTTTATTGAGGAAGTCACACAGCTTTTATGTAGGGTAGGGGGCTAGGCGGGAACCAATCAGTTTAAAGGTCAGCAAGGCAGAGGGGTTCACGCAGGCGAGAGTCCCACTGGACTATATGGCAAGCACAAGCTGATCACGTTCGCGGAACTGTTGTTAACCAATCCCTGATGGTGGTCCGATTCATCGTCATTAACTTTTGAAACCGCCTTTGAGCCTTGATTTTGCTCTCTCGCCAGGGAGTAAGGAGTCAGCCTGAGTTAGTTAACGTGTCATTAGTCCCAACATTTATCACTGCCATATACTCCTTGAAAGATTTAGCTTTTGATATGTGATCACATTTGCACTATGTCCATCACACTACTTGTGAATTTCAATGTCCGAAGCTTCTTAGTGTCTAGAGTATCTTCTCTCTGTGATACTCAGTCCTTCACTGCTGAGTTCTTTAGCATCAGCTGTATCCCCTCATAAATAAGTGCTCAGAGAGAATCCATGCCAACTCCTACTGTGATGCCCTTTCACTGCCTGCACTTGTGCCTGAATCCTTTGTTTCAGGTGTGGACGAACTGCCTCATTGACGCCGTCCAGTGGAGTCAATTTGGTGTGGGAGACAAACAAGTAGCGAGACTCTTGAATTTGAAACAGTTTATTGATGATTCAGAAACCCGGGAACCCTGGCGCTCGAGGAGAGCCGGCTTATATCCCCTCCAGGAGGTGAAGGGTAGGGCCAACACTAGTCAAGCGAAGATCAGGCGAGGAGCTAGCTGTCAATCACGGTAAAGGTCAAAATAAGCAGGCACAATCAGGAGCACTTGGGAACACATGTGCACGCGTTGTGTGCATGGACTTAATTGAATACGGCCAATGATAAAACACCTGGGTGTGTTTATGTTAACCGACTTCCTCACTGCCGATGTTATCAGAACAACCTCTGGCTCGCTGCCAGCCACCATCTTGGCGTAGTCCGTATGGCATAGCCCCCAACTCCTCCCCCTTCCTTATATGAAATGAAAATAAAGCTGGCAGGGATCGTGTTTGTCTTATGTCCCGGGAATCAACATCCTATCCTTACCCGTCACCAAAGGATACCAAAGCTGGGTTGGCCCTTCTGTCTTAGGTTGGTACAGTGTTTTCCAGTGGTTACCTGTCTTTGACTACCAATCCAACATACTAAGCCATATATTGGGAGATTGTCCTGCTTCAAGAGCGGCCATGACCTGTTTTTTGATCACATTATGAGTCTGTTGACTGGCTTTGAGGTGTTTGTAAATGTAGAATAGAATTAACACAAGCACATCCAAGCTTATTAGTTTGGGACTTAAGAGTCCCCCAAATTTGGTGCCAAGTTGTGTTAGTTTATCTAATGCTCCTGTGATAAGTTCTCCCAGTTTGACTTCCACCTTAGTGGTGTTTATGGTGAGGATTTACTGTCGAAGCCTTGTTACCAGCTCGTCAAATCTATCTGTCCATTGTTGTGCAATCTGTGAAAATAACTGTCTAGAGAAGTTCTCATTAGAAGTCACAAAAAGGAAAGGGAGAGCTAGGCACACAGGAGTACATGAAAAAATAATTGTTTCACTCTCTACATATTTCAGTATTAACTCCATTAACCTTTTGATCAGTGCACTTTCCTTTACTTATAGACCCTCCTTTTACAAAAGCCAGGGGGCTTATATCCATACATGCCTTAGGCCCACATAAGGACCAGATGGATAAGGGGTTGAAATTACCTTTATATTCCAAATTTTCCATAAAATCTTCTGTGCTTTGAGATGTGATATATATCTGACTAGGCAAATACCAAGGTCCAAAAGCCAGATTACTGGAGACCTTTTTATCAGGTCCTAGGTGCTGACAAGCCCACATGAAAAACAGCTTTTGGGTTTGGCCCCCATAGCTTGAGCTACTCCTTGGGTGACAGCAGCTGTTAGTACTTAACCCTATATAGCTGACTCATTAATATCTCTGCATATTTTTAAATAGGTATTGAGATCCTTATTTTTCCATGGTCTAATTGCTTCCCTGCACCATTTATTAGCTTGTTCATATGCTAACTGTTTTATTAAAGGCATTGCTTGTTCTGAATCCCCACTCTGCCTGCTGTTTGTAACAGACGGTCTACAAATTCTGCATATGGTTCATTTGAGCCCTGTATAACCTTGGATAATTGCCCTTGCAAGTCCTCATGACCTTGTAATGCCTTCCAAGCTCTAACAGCGGTGGTAGCTATCTGAAGATAGACTGCTGGATCATACATAATTTGTTGCTGTTGTTCAGCGTATAGTCCTTGTCCCAGTAACATATCTAGGTTTCGTTGATGGAAACCTGTGGCTGCATTTCTACGAACCTTCTCTGCACAGAGCTCTTGATTGGTTACTTTCCACATTAAATATTGTCCACCATGCAAAACGGCTTGATACATACTCGCCCAATCACTAGGAGTCAGATTAAGTGTTGCGATGGATTCTATCATACTCACGGTAAACGGAGCTTAGGGCCCATAAGTAGCAACTGCCTCTTTAAGATTTTTTACTGTTTTAAATTCTAGGGCCTGATGAAATCACTGCTCCTGATTGTCCACCAAGACTGGGCAGGACAGTCTTAATGGGCCTTCCACAGGGTCCCAACGATCCCCGGTCTGTTTATCACTTGGGACTCCACTACAACATGGCCGACAAGAGTGCTTACAAAATGTCAGGTCTTCCCACCTTTTATCATAAGGGGGAGCTGAGGGAGTAATTATCTCATGGTCTTTCCTGCCCTCCAGCAACTCTGCAATGCCAACTCGCCTATTCTCCAGCTCCTCCCCAGTGTCTCCCTCCTCCTCAGAACTTTCTTCCTTTTTTTGGGCTACTCCAGCTAACTTCCTCTTTAATCTCTTCTAACACTTCTTCTCCTTCTTGTAATATATTTTTTATGCCCCCTTTTTGAATTATCCTTTCAGACTGATTTCATGATATTTCCGAACCCATCTTTTACTACTAAATAAGTTTGATACAGGACGAACAAAGACCACACTAACAGTAGTACAAACACACAAGCAACACAAAATACATGCACTCCGGAGCTCATTCACTATCCCATTTATCTTTGTCTTTCACTACCTGGCCAGCTATCCTGAGCACCTAACTGCCTTGGAGACAGGGGCTGCAGCTTACCTCGCTACTTACCATTTGGGTTCTCAGGAGGGGAGATGAATGCAGAGTTCCCTGTACGGGCCACCATTTGATGCTGTCCAGCGGAGTCAATTTGGCATGGGAGACAAACGAGTAGCGAGACTCTTGAATTCGAAACGGTTTATTGATGATTCAGAAACCCGGGAACCCCAGTGCTCGAGGAGAGCTGGCTTATATCCCCTCCAGTAGGGGAAGGGTAGGGCCAACCCTAGTTAAGCGAAGATCAGGTGAGGAGCTAGCTGTCCAATCATGTTAAAGGTCAAAATGAGCAGGCACAAGCAGGAGCACTCGGGAACACATGTGCACGCATTGTGTGCATGGACTTAATTGAATACAGCCAATGTTAAAATACCTGAGTGTGTTTATGTTAACCAACTTCCTCACCACTGATGTGATCAAAACAACTTCTGGCTCGTGGCCAGGGACCATCTTGGCATAGTCCATATGGCATAGCCCCCAACACCTCACCACTGACAAACACCTTCAATGCTGGCCTCAAAACTAACTCCTTACTCTGTTCATGCAAATAAGGCCAGCAGTATTCCCCTGTATCATTTTCCCTCATTAGATTATTTCCATTTTGTAGAAATTGTTCTCTAATATTGAACACATTTCTACTATCATTTATTGTAGTAACTCAAAAATCTCCCAAATGCCAGATCATAGCAGCGTGGTGCTTTAACAGAGTCAAATGGGAAAACTCTGGTTCTGTGAAAGGGAAATGAGAAGTACACCCAGGCTCGCATTTATACCCCCTGTATCCTTCCTGGAACTGTTCTCTCTTTACCCCACACTTCACCACTGCATTTTACTAGAAAGATAGAGAAAGTCTTACTGAGGCCTGGATCCGTATTTTGTATAAAATTAGAGCACCAAGAATGAATAACAAAAAACCAAAAGAGAATGTGTCAAACATCATTACCCTATGTAAATGTATGATTACACAAATGGTATGCCTCTACTTCATGTACAACCGGAGAAAGAAGTTGTACCCCATCTGTTTAAAGTAAAAAAAAAAAGAAAAGAAAAGAAAAAGAAAAGAAAATCAAGATCTGTATATAGAGTGAAAAAAAAGAAACCAAAAATGATATTATAATCAATTATTTTTTTTTTTTCATACTGGGGATCGAACCCAGGGCCTTGTGCTTACAAGGCAAGCACTCTACCAACTGAGCTATCTCCCCAGCCCCATAATCAGTCATCTTAATCGTCAACTGCAAGTTGATGAACTCCAAATCCACTAACTCTGTCTCTGGTCAATGAAATGAAATGGCTGGTGTTGAAGGAGATGCAATGCCTAGAAACAGACAAGTGTAAGTCCCTTCTGGGTTCCCCAGATTTTTTCCACATTCTCAAAGTTAAATTTAGTCTATGAAGAAAGAATTTTTTTCTATTTACAAACATTGTGTTAAAAACAGGAAACCAGATACAATAAGACAATGTTCTCTGATTATATTTATGGAAAATATTAGAACAGAAGCAAAAGGAGAGGGACAGTCAGTTATTGCCAGGTTAGTGTCAGAAGGGCCCTTTCTTGCATGACAGGAATCTGCTATATCATGATGTGATGGTTGTTCTACATTGAGTGGTAAAATTGGAATAGGTGGATTTTATCATGTATGAATTAAACAATTAAAATGATCAAAACCATATTTTATCAGTTCCATGTTTTCTATATAAATTCAGTTTATCCTGAGTGATTATTTCTCCTCCAACATTCAAAAATTTTCAAGGATGAATTCAGCATACAACATATCTAACAAAAATAACCCAAACCACTCCTATTTAGATTACATGTTAGATATCTGTTCATTTTACTCACAGAAGATATTACAATTACTCCACATTTTATGATAGAATTGTATATAATACATATAATTGGTTGAATTCGGTATATAAAGTATATATCATCTATAATTTTAGTTTTTAGTGGATTTTGTAGTTTCATTGGTTGTCTTTTAAAGTGTCCTTAAAAACACCCAAAATGATTTGCCCTTGTAATTTTCAAAAACTCAAGATGATACACTCAGACAAATAATATTTCAAATAAAAATTTTAGAAGTGTTTGTGCATTTCACTTATCTAGGTAAAGTTCTTGTCTTTTTGACCAAGAGTTGAATTATGGATATATATGCACCTACAGGCGTCATATGGGAAGCCACAGCTGAATTCCAGATGGGGACACTGAGTTAAAAATAGGTATGTAAGGGTGTTTTACAATAATGACTATACACACACACATATATATGTATATATATATATATACACACATAATGGAATATTGTTCAGCCATAAAGAAGAATAAAATTATGGCATTTGCAGGTAAATGGATGGAGTTGGAGAATATCATGCTAAGTGAAATAAACCAATACAAAAAAACCAAGGGCCAAGTGTGTTCTCTGATAAGTGAATGATGATACCTAACAGTGGAGGGCTGGGTAAGGAAAGAATGGAGGAAAGATGGATTGTGTAGAGGGAAACGAGGGGTAAGGAGGGAGTGGGGGAAGGAAAGATAGTGGAATGAGAAAAACATCACTACCCTATGTACATGTATGATTACATAAATGGTGTGACTCTACATTGTGAAGAACCAGAGAAATGAAAAGTTGTACCCCAGTTGTGTACAATGAATCAATAAACAAAAAAACAAACAAAAACAAACCAAACAACAGACAAAAATAATGACAAAAAAGTCCTCAAGGATGAGATAAGATAGCGAAAAAAAAAAAAGAAAAGCAGAATTAATCACCAAGTTAGAATTGGAAAAATGAATAGAACTCAACAAAGCATAATGCAGACTTGGGAAAAGAGAGGAATATCAGAAGGATGAGAGATCAGAGTACAGAATAGTATATGCGAAATACACCCAGATGTGCCTTCAGTGGAAACAGGAAAACCCATCTTACCTTATATGCCCTGAATCCCCATTAATATGCCAGAATAAAGTGAATGTGTGAAATGCTGTCAAATGAACTGGACAATCAACAACGAATCTTCTTTTTAAAAACTGCAATCTTCATAAATAATTTTATCCCTAAAGAGCACACTCCAATTAATGACTTTACACTTTCTCTTTTGATTGTATAAACTCACAATGTTTTTTTTTTTTTTTTTTTAGATCAAAACATTTATGTTGTGTTACAAAACCAAAAATAAATTCAAGCAGATAATGAAATAAATGTTTTCTTAAAGTATTCCATCCTGGGTTTTCTGGTTCTAGAATTTAGTATACAGTTCAAGTTTAGGCTACTTCAATACTTCTTTTGGATGCTATATAACCATGTTTCTCTAGTTCAGCTCGTAACTGATTGGAGAAGTCATCCTCTACACTGTCATCATCCCAATTATCCTCCAGACATGTGCATCCTCATCTTGGTCTAAACCAGTCCAGTCTTCAGCAGGGAACTCCTCGAACTCCTCGTCCTACTCTAGGAGACCCAAGTCTACCAGCTGTTTTTTCTCTGACATCGCGACCCCCTCTTAGCCAAATACCACCCAAAGCAATATGAAAGTTGGAGCCCACAATGTTTTCAAATCCTCCAATTCTCAGCCTGAGGGAAAGAGTTGGTAGCTGTCTCCTACTCCATCCATCGGAATGAACGGCTCTGTTACCTCCATAGGTGTGGGTCTTTGGACTAGAGAAACCAAGGAGAGAGCGGAAGTCTGCTGAGGTGTGTGTTGTGCAGTTCAAGTAACTGTGGGGTCCACTTATCCTCTTATGGGTCATGGAATAGCCTTAAGTCTGTTTCTAATTTTAAGGATGTATACTATGTATTATTTACTTATTTTGGACATTGATCTCTCAGGTCATAGCTGCAGGTGCATTACTGTGAGAATGATATTCACCAGTATATAGTATCTACCATTTGTGATTGCTATAGTAATAATACTAATAGAAAAAAAAGCTACAGTTATGTAATAATCTATTAAACAATTTCATAAAACAAATGTTAGTGATTCCCAGTTTAAAACAATAATCCTTTAAGTTATTTTAAAAAATAGTGTGGGTTTAATACAGAAAGTTTGTATTGCTCCTTTTATTTAAAATGTTTAACCAGGAACTTAGCTTTTTGGCAACATAAAATAGGATAGGTATAGACAGCTTTTTAATGTATTTTTAAAATTGGTTACAAAATAGGTATATTTACTCTTCTTTTTACTCTCTTAATAAAGTAAATTAATACATTATGAAGTATTGCCAAAAGCACTGATATTTGAAGATCCTCATGAATTTCTAAAAAAAACAAAAAGGAGAAACTACATATTCTCTGTACTCAAATATTATTTCAATTAAAATTAAAGGTATTTAGACTTAATGAGAAATTATCTTCATGTAACTGAGGAAAAGACAAAACAGAAGTAAGATGGACATAGGTAGGGAATGGAATTGAAAGCCTGAATGATACTTTTTCCTAAATATTCCTCCTTTAGAGTTAAATTGACGGTGTCATAACCAGAGAGACTGCAATGGGAACAAGTGTAGTGCTACAGGCAGAGGCTGGTGAACAGCTGAGGGAAGACATCAGAAAAATAATACGGCAGGAAATGCAGAAGGTGTGTTGTGGCCCAATAGGTGACACAGCTCTAGAGGCAGCAATCGGCTCTCCTGAAGACTTTTTCTAGAAGCAGTTCGCTGCCTAGGAGCCTGCTGGAAGGAGGGAGCTGACTGGGTCACTTAATGCTGCATTTTAATGAGCAGATGAAGGAAGGGGGACGATGAACATATTGCAAGTGTGCATGGGTTTCCTGTGGCTGCTGTAACAAAACTAGTACACACTTGGGGGCTTGAAACTAAATAGATTTATTATCTTGTATTTATGGAGCTCAAAATACAAAACCTGTTTAATGGGGGTAAAATAAAGGTATCTTCAAACCCATTTCCCGTTGGGAGTCTTCAGAGGAACCTGTGCTTGACTTTTTCCGCTTTCCAGTGGCAGCAAATGTTTTCTGGCTTGTGGCGACATCGCTGGAATATCTGCCTTGGCGTCACACTACCACCTCCTCTGTGCTTGGCAAATCTCCCTTGGTCTTTCTCTCACAATAACGCATGCCCTTGAATTGAGGGCCTACCTGGATAACCCTGGAGAAATTTCCTACTGCAAGATCCTTAACTTAGTTATAAGGGCAATAATGCATTTTCCAAGTAGGCTAATTTCGTAGGTTACATGGGTTCAGATGTCCTGAAGACTGGGGGCCATTACTGGCCTACAGAGGATCTTTGAGAAAAGTTGTTTTCGAAGATGAATATGTGGTGACCCCTAGGCTAGATGACAGAAGCAGCAAATGAGGGTTTAGATATGGAGAAGCCAACTTTGAATCATATTAGTAGTATATTACTAGAGAGAAACAGATGTAAAACCATACAATTTTAATTTGTGTGAGCTATGCATATTAAGATGCATAGATTCATCTTTAATGTATAAATCCACACTAATATGTTTACTATGATTATTTTTTTTAGTGCTGCTTTGGGGGCAATCTTTATTTTACATTTATTTAATTTGAATTGCCTCCATATTACTATAACCAAAGATCTGAAATTCTCAAAAATCTTGCATCGTTTTATCTTTTATATGAAGCTTATTTGATGTCCTTTGGAATAAAATCATATTTAATCTGAAACATTTGAGAAAAAGTATAACACTATTTGAAATGAGGCTTGTATCCTAAGTTAGAACAGAGCAAACTTCTTAAACATATGAGTTTGTTATCCTAGAACAAAATACCATGTAGTTCCGACTACCTGTGGATCTGAACATCAATAATCAGAGAGTAGAGGAAGCAGGTGTTAACCTGTCTAAAGCTCTGTAATTTATTTTTCCTAACTTCAATCTTCCTTCAATTGCTGGTAGACATAATTTTTCAGCTCTCCTTTGATCTCAGTGGGGGTCTCTGACTTGAGTCTTACTTGGTTGTTGTAAAATACCTCATGCTTTTCAGATAAAAGGGATATTCATGCAAAATACTAATAAGCATTATAATTATAAGTGGTCTCAGTACTAAGGTGTTCTCTGGCATCAGGAGCTGGGAAGGAGGCAGTGTGAATATAAAACTACCAGAAACATTGTGTTTGGAAAGTATTTTAGGAAGGTGGCTGAAAAGCAGTGGTTTGAAATGATGATTTTCTAATTCCTTTTTAAATCATGAAAGAAATTAGTCAATGACCCAAAGTAAGCAAACAGATCAGAATGGTAATTTAGAGCAGTATTGATCCAAGGGAATGGAACTGAACGACAAAATTCTATTCCAGGTAATAAACAAAGTAATTAAATTGATTTCCATGGAGAGACATAGCAAGATGGATTTTAGTGACAGTCATTATTGACACATTGTATTTTAAAAAAAGACAACTGAATTAGTATGTTCCTCTATAATTATTATGTGATACTATTAATCTGTTTTCAAAAATAGTACATATATGCTTAATGTCTACTATTTTGTTTTCTCATAACTATAAAAATATTTACAATAATAATTTTCATGGGTATTATGTGATCATGATGAAATAGTTGCCTTGAGATAAAATTGTTGATGTTCACAGATTTAGTGTCTAATTGTTCTTGAAATGTCTTATTTGTTGTTTTACAAAATGTTATCAGAACCTCATGGTGACAATATTCTGCTTATTTTTAAATAAAGCGAAGGGCATGTTCTGATTGCTCACAGGCTCCTGTTTCTGAATTTATTGACATTTTAAATTCAAATGTCAAACTTAATAGTGACACAAGAGAATGTTTTCATAATGAATGGAATAGATGAACTTTTGAAAGGAGATTATGGTCAGTGTGGGTAAATAAGACACAAGAACATGGGATGACTTTGGGAAATACAATTTTGCATGAATTCAATAGTAAATTCTGCTTGGTATAAAAGTAGCGGTAATTTCTCACAAATACAGGTTCTCTGAACTAATGTGCATGACATCACTGCTACTTATGGATGGCTCAGGTAAAAACATATTAAGCTTTCAAATATTTCAAGGAGACCAGGATTTTTTATGTGCATTTTGCCTAGGACTTGCTCTCTGACTTTGATGTGTGTAGGAGTAGCCTGGGGATCCTGTCTCTGATGCATTAAGGACCCAAGATTCTACAATTCCAGTCATCTCCTGCTGAGACTGCAGCTGCTGATCCACAAACCATATTTTTGAATAGCCAGTCCCCACAGTGGGCCAAACATGGCTGTCTAGGTTGAACAGAATTATCATCAGATGTGAAAGCAGGTCAGTGAAAAATTATGCCTGTAGGAAAATAATTCAAAAGCAGCTTGGAGGCAGAGGGCAGGCCTCATAAGTTCACAGGGGTCAGGCCTTGTAAAGGCAAGGAGTAGAATAAAATTTTGGGGGGACTGTTTTCAGTTACAATTTCTTTTTAGTTGATTTTTATAAAGGGTTAGAACAATGTCACTGGTAGAAACTAATGATGTCCAAAACTTCAAATGAACAATTTAAAACTCTTTGCATTGATTGTGAAAGATCCATGCATCTGGGTGTGAACAGATATGATGACTTCCTTCTACTTCTGCCAGGTATAAGCTGTGTGATGCAGACATAAATTTAACATTTCTGTCTTTCTTCTGGAAATTGGAACAAAGTAGACTGCATATGAGTTTTTTTTTTTTTTTTTTTTAAATATGGTTAAGTGCATCATTTCAATGAATGCAGGCGTTTGTAATATTTACAAATATGTTGTGGAAATAGATCATTAAAACCAAATTTAGGATAATAGGTAATGGAGGCAAGACATTAGAAGCAATTTAAAAATGTTGCTTACTGTATACAAAGAAAATATACTGAAGTGATAATATTGTGGATACCAGTGATCATACTATGTTATGCATGTGTGAGGAGGTTCATTGTCCTTAAGTGAAAGAAAAAAAAATCATACTCAAAGAGAAAGCCTAGCAGAGTTGTAAAAATGCCAAATAGTTTTGAGACCTTGAGTAAATTATTTGACTTCCGTTTACTCAATTTTTTTGTCTATAAAACCCAGATAATCATACCTACCTCAAATTATTTTTATGAGTGTTAATGCAAGTGAAACTCTAAGATTAACACTTGGAAAATGATATATTCTTAGTGAATGTCAGTTCCTCTGTATGCCTGGGTGCTATCACAAAATACTACCTTGAGTGACTCATAAGCAACAGAAAATTACTCATCACACTTCTGGTGACTGGAAAGTCCAAAACAGGGTAAAATTCAGTGTCTGGTGAGGGGCCGTTTCCTCGCATTAATTGTTTTATCCTCACATGCTAGAAAAGTGTCCTCTTCTATAATCTCATTCAAGAGGGCTTCACCCTTGTGACCTAACCATCACCCGAAGTCCACACATCCCACCTCCTTGAAAATTAGTATTTCAGCACCTGAATTTGGGGGATATAGTAGTTAGCTATCACTATCTGAATTTTTGTTAAAGTTAAAATAATCTTTGCGAATGATCAGCATTTTTATCTGTTTGAGGATTTCTACTGGAATATTTTATAAGTTCTTCAAAATCAGTATGTTTAAATATGTACTGATAAAGTTCAACACTAATTTAATACTCTACCTGCCTATTGATTGTCAACTCCTCCTCTTAACAAAAGACAAACAAAACAAAACAAAACAAACAGAACAGAAGCTAACCAAGGAAACCTTTGACCAAGCAAAGCTAAGTTTATTGGACCTAATTCAGTAACACAGATCATCACTTTGGCAGAAACTCAATATAGTCTCAGAATGGAAAGTTTAGGAAAGGATATTGATTGAAAGGTGGAAAACTGATTGAGATGGGATGAAGTTCATGACATAACAGTGTGAAATTGGTGGATACAGATGGCAGGAGGGTGGTTAAAATAAGTGACAATAAATAAACAACTGTAGGATAAGTGATTTCTTTGCCCAAGTGAGAAATCTATTGTCCAAAGAAGAAAGAAAAAAGAAAAATGGAGAACTTCTACTGCTGTTTTGGAAGAAAAGCTGCATTAATTTATTTTCAGAAATTTTATGTAGTGAGCATGACAATGCTTGCAGATTATCACTTTATATTCCTGACCAAAAGTTTCTTTGAACAAATGGTCAATTTGACAGATCGTCAACATGTGTTAGCAGACCTCTATTTGCTTTGGGTCCAGTAATGGGTGAACATTAGCAAGTTCTCATGGCTGATGTTCTCCTGCCTCAATAATTGTCATTACTGTCATATTCAGGGCTCACAAGTCCACCTCCTTGGAGACAAAGATGGAATATGCTTTGATCTCAAGTTGTTCCTTTTCTCATTCATGAGTCCCCTTGGTCTCCAGGAAACAGGTATTTCTGGAACTCTTCAGGTATGAACTATGACAACGTCCTTTTAATTTCTTCAAAGTGTCAACAGTCACTTCCGTTCAACCACATCTATGCCATCATTAGCACCTGCTCTACTGCTTAATATCCCCCTGTCTATGGGATAAAACACTTTCTGTTTCTCAATAAATAAAATGTTCCTTATAACTTCATGAGGGCTTGTTTTGCAGGCTTATCCTGTGATTTTCAAATAGGTGCCCAGAACTATAACATCACTTGATTTTAAATTTCCTTTCCACGCTTTGCTCCTATGGAACTAGGCTGTCTCCCCTGATAGGCTCAGTTGATAACTTGGAAATGCCAATATTTCACAAATAGCAGTGCCCAAACTAACCCTGTGTGTACCACAGCGTCATGGCTGAGTTGAAGTTAAACATGGTACAAGTCATGAGAGAAACCAGATGCCACTTTACACTCATGTATCCATTATATAAATAATTTTAATAGAAACTTGGGCAATTGCCTTCCACCAGTGAATGGTGCACTGTGGTCACACTGGCAGAAGCTTGGCTGTGGGGGACAATGGGATTCATGGTGAAGAATCACCTTAAATGAAAGTCCAGTTAACAGAACTGTCCTTGAGATGAATGTGTGCCTTTCCAGTGTCTTCGTGTAGGTATTGATACCTGGGGCCACTGTCACATAGGATGGCCACAGTGTAGGTATGAAGATGATAGATGAAGGGGGAGATTATGTGTCCTGTGTTCAGATTCAGAGATCAATCCTTATAAACCCGTTTGCTGTGAAGTGTCTGCCCACCTAGCCGTCAATAGAAAAATAGAGAAGATTTTTCTTCCTGCAGTTGATCTGAAGGGACCTCCATCACATAGAAATTTGGTTGAAAGACAGTCTGTTTCTACATTTAGTTCTAGGCTGATAAAATCTGATGAATCCTTTGCGGTAGACTTGAGTCCCATAAGAAAGTCCATTTGCTGTCACGGTTTTACTGTGAACATACCCCTGTAGGGGTTATTCTACAGAATAGGTAGGTGATTGATAGGTATTCACCAAAGAATGGAAGGAAGGAACTAGGAGGAAAGAGGGATGTGAAGAGGGAAGAAAGGAAGACACACAAAAGTATAAACATTTAAGGAGAATAGAGGAAAAAAATAAAATTCCAGACAAAGAAAGCAGGAAGAGAGCATGCATATTTAAATATTTACATGCATACATTTAATGTATTAATGTATCTATATTTAATATATCTATTAATATGAATATTGACATCTGAATACATTTAAATATATAATTAAAAGAATATTAGGGGTATTTTAAGAATCATATACTCATAAGATAAATCATTTAACTTTTTTACTATGTGAAATAGTTTCAAAGTAGGTAAGATCATTTTGTGAGAAAAATCGCAAGCATAGAACTGTATTTTAATGTTTTCTATAAACCATTTAAAATATTATTTATTATGACTAGGTAAGAATGTTTTAAAAAGAAAAATAACTATATACAGAAAATAAATAGGCATCATTAAAGTAAAAATAAAATGGAATATTTAAGAACTACTTAGGTTGTTAAAAAACAGAAAAACTCACTGGCCCTCTTTATTTGCTGTTTGCTTTCTTCATTGATTTTCTAGGTACCCTTCAACGGATGAATGGATAAAGAAATTATGGTACATATACATGATGGAATAGTACTCAGTCTTAAAGAACAATGAAAAAATGGTATTTGATGGTAAATGGCTGGAGTTGGGAAATATCATGCTAAGTGAAATAAGCCAAACCCAAAGAACCAAAGACTGAATGTTATTTGATATGCAGATGCTAATTCACAGTAAGATGAGAGCACTAGGAAAGAATAGAGTTACTTTAGATTAGGTATAGAGGTGAGAAGGAAGGGGAACGGGATAGGAAGGGTAATAAAGTACAGTAGACATTATTACCTCATGTACATATGTGACTGCATGAAAGATGTGATTCTGCAACATGCACAATTAGAAAAAGGAGAAATAGTGCCCCCATTTATGTATGCTATGTCAAAAAGCATGAATGCATTGAACTGTCATGTGTAACTAATTAGAACAAATATAAAAAAATTTAAAATGCTTTTATTAGTACATTACATTACACATGATTGTGGGGTTCACGTTGACACACTTACAAATCATTCTAATCATCCCCAGTACTCCCCTCTCCCTCCTGCCTTCCTCTCAACCCCTTTTTTCAATCATTTTGAAGACAGTAAGAGCCAACTTGAATCTAGTTCTTGCCTTTTCTCACTGAGAAATAAAATGTTTATCATTGCAGAAATTCAGTATGAAGTGAAATAATTCCTGACCTTTTAATAATTTCTCTAAGGTTGATGTATTTGCTAATCAAAACTACTTTTTTTTATATTTGAAAAAACTTATGAGTTTTTTAAATTTTATTTATTTATTTTCTTTTATTTTTTTTTTGATTTGAGGTTTTTTTCAATTGTAAACAAATGGGGTACAACTTGTTTCTCTGTACATGAAGTAGAGGCATACCATTTGTGTAATCATACATTTACTAGGATAATGGTGTTTGATTCATTCTGTTATTTTTTTCTTCCCCCCACTCCTCCTACCCCTCTTTTCCCTCTATACAGTCCCTCCTTCTTCCATTTTGCCTCCCTCCCACCCCCCATTATGTATCATCATCTGCTTATCAGGGAGATCATTCGTCCTTTGGTTTTTTGAGACTGGCTTATCTCACTTAGCATGATATTCTCCAATTTCATCCATTTGCCTGCAAATGCCATAATTTTATTATTATTTATGGCAGAGTAATATTCTATTGTATATATATACCAAAGTTTCTTTATCCATTCATCAACTGAAGGGCATCTAGGTTGGTTCCACAATCTGACTTTTGTGAATTGAGCAGCTATGAACATTGCTGTGGCTGTATCTCTGTAGTATGCTGACTTTAAGTCCTTTGGGTATAGGCCAAGGAGTGGGATAGCTGGGTCAAATGGTGGTACCATTCCAAGCTTTCTGAGGAATCTCCACACTGCTTTCCAGAGTGGCTGCACTAATTTGCAACCCCACCAGCAATGTATGAGTGTACTTTCTTCCCCACATCCTTGCCAAAACCTATTGTTGCTTGTGTTCTTGATAATCAACATTCTATTTGGGGTGTGATGAAATCTTGGAGTAGTTTTGATTTGCATTTCTCTTATTACTAGAGATGTTGAACATTTTTTCATATATCTGTTGATTGGTGTAAATCATCTTCTGTGAAGTGTATGTTCATTTCCTTAACCCATTTGTTGATTTGGTTATTCGTACTCTTGGATTAGAGTTCTTTGAGTTCTTTATAGAGTCTGGAAATTAGTGCTCTATCTGAAGTATGAGTGGCAAAGATTTTCTCCCACTCTGTAGGCTCTCCACATTACTGATAGTTTCCTTTGCTGAGAGAAAGCTATTTAGTTTGAATCTATCCAGTTATTGGTTCTTGCTTTTATTTTTTTGTGCTATGGGAGTCCTGTTAAGGAAGTCGGATTCTAAGCCAACATGTTGAGGATTTAAACCTACTTTTTCTTCTATAAGATGCAGGGTCTCTGGTCTGATTCCAAGATCCTTGATCCATTTTGAGTTGAGTTTTGTGCAGGGTGAGAGATAGGGGTTTATTTTCATTCTGCTGCATATGGATTTCCAGTTTTCCCAGCACCATTTGTTGAAGAGGCTGTCTTTTCCCCATTGCATGTTTTTGGCCCCTTTATCTAGTAGGAGAAAACTGTATTTATTTGGGTTTGTGTCTGTGTCCTCTATTGTGTACCACTGATCTACCTGTCTATTTTGGTGCCAATACCATGCTGTTTTTGTTACTATTGCTTTGTAGTATAGTTGAAGTTCTGGTATTGTGATATCCCCTGCTTCACTCTTCCTGCTAAGGATTGCTTTAGCTCTTCTGGGTTTCTAATTCTTCCAGATGAATTTCATGATTGCTCTATTTCTGTGAGGTATGTCATTGGAATTTTAATTGGAATTGCATTGTATCTGTATAGTACTTTTGGTAGTATGGCCATTTTGACAACATTAATTCTGCCTATACAAGAACATGGGAAATCTTTCCATCTTCTATGGTTTTCTTTAATTGCTTTTTTTAGTGTTCTGTAGTTCTCATTGTAGAGGTCTTTCCCTCTTTTATTAGATTGATTCCCAAGTATTTCATTTTTTTTTTTGAGGTTATTGGTAATGGGGTAGTTTTCCTAACTTCTCTTTCTGAGGATTCATCACTTATGTATAAATATGCATTAGATTTATGTGCATCGATCTTATATCCTGCTACATAACTGAATTCACTTATGAGTCTAAAAGTTTTCTGGTGGAATTTCCTGGTTCCTCCAAGTATATAATCATGTCCTCAGCAAATAGGGATAGTTTGACTTCTTCTTTTCTATTGGAATTCCTTTAATTTCTTTGGTCTGTCTAATTGCTCTGGTGAGTTTCAAAGACAATGTTGACTAGAAGTGGTGTAAGAGGGCATCCATGCCCTGTTCCAGTTTTTAGGGGGAATGCTTTCAGTTTTTCACCATTTAGAATGATATTGTCCATGGGCTTAGCATAGATGCCTTTACAATGATAAGGAAGGTTCCCACTATCCCTATTTTTTCTAGTGTTTTGAGCATGAAGGGGTGCTGTATTTTATCAAATGCTTTTTCTGCATCTATCGAAATAATCATGTGATTCTTGACTTTAAGTCTATTGATATGGTGAATTACATTTATTGATTTCTGTATGTTGAACAAAATTGCATTCCTGGGATAAAACCCACTTGATTGTTGTGCACTATCTTTTCAACATATTTTTGTATGTGATTTGCTAAAATTTTGTTGAGAATTTTTGCGTCGAAGTTCATTAAGGATTTTCGTGTGAAATTTTCTTTCTTCCATGTGTCTCTGTCTGGTTTAGTTGTCAGGGTGATAGTGGCTTCATAGAATGAGTTTGGAAGGGTTCCCTCCTCATCTAATTCATGGAATACTTTGAGGAGTATTGGAATGAGCTCTTTAAAAGTTTTGTAGAACTCAGCTGAGAACCCATCTGGTCCTGGACTTTTCTTTGTTGGTAGTTTTTTGATGACTTCTTCTATTTCATTACTTGAAATTGATCTATTTAAATTGTGTATGTCCTCCTGGTTCAGTTTAAGTAATTCATAAGTCTCCAGAAACCTGTTGATGTCTTTGAGATTTTCTATTTTGTTGGAGTATAGATTTTCAAAATAGCTTCTAATTATGTTTTGTATTTCAGTTGTGTCTGTTGTGATATTTCCTTGTTCATTCCGAATTTTAGTAATTCGAGTTTTCTCTCTCCTTCTCTTTGTTAGTGTGCTTAAGGGTTTATCAATTTTGTTTATTTTTTCAAAGAACCAACTGTTTGTTTTGTCAATTTTTTTCTATTGTTTCTTTCGTTTCAATTTCATTGATTTCAGCTCTGATTTTAACTATTTCCTGTCTTCTATAACTTTTAGTGTTGCTCTGTTCTTCTTTTTCTAGGGCTTTGATCTCTAGTGTTAGGTCGTTTATTTGTTGATTTTTTTCTTCTTTTATTGAAAGCGCTCCATGAAATAAATTTTCCTCTAAAAACTGCTTTCATAGTGTCCCAGAGAGTATGATATGATGTGTCTTTGTTCTTGTTTACCTTTAAGAATTTTTTAATTTCCCCCCTGATGTCCTCTGTTATCCATTCATTATTCCATAGCGTATTATTTAATCTTCAGGTGTTGGAGTAGTTTCTGTTTTTTATTCTGTCATTGATTTATAATTTTAATACATTATGATCTGATAGAATACAAGGTAGTATCTCTATCTTCTTGTATTTGCTAACAGGAGCTTTGTGGCATATTATTTGTTCTAATTTAGAGAAGGATCCATGTGCTGCTGAAAAGAAACTGTATTTGCTCTTTGTTGCGTGGTATATTCTGTATATGTCCCTTAAGTCTAAATTATTGATTGTGTTATTGAGATCTATGGTTTCTTTGTTCAATTTTCCTTTGAAAGATCTGTCCTATGGGGAGAGAGGTGTGTTAAAGTCACCTAGTATTATTGTGTTGTGGTCTATTTGATTCCTGGAATTGAGAAGGATTTGTTTGATGTACAAGGATGAGCCACTGTTTGGGGCATATATATTTATGATTGTTATGTCTTGCTGATTTATTTTTCCCTGAAGCAGTATGAAATGTCTTTCTTTGTCCCTTCTGACTAACTTTGGCTTGAAGTCCACATTATCTGATATGTGGATGGGTACCCTGGCTCTTTTGCTGAATCCATGTGCGTGGTATGTTTTTTCCATCCTTTCACTTTTAGTTTGTGGTTATCTCTTTCTATGAGATGAGTCACTTGTAGGCAGCATATTGTTGGATCTTTCTTTTTAATCCAATCTGCCAGTCTATGTCTTTTTATTGATGAGTTCAGGCCATTAACATTCAGGGTTATTATTGAGATATGATGTATTCCCAGTCATTTGAATTCTTTTTGTTTTTTGACTGGTTTCTTCTTTATTTGGCTATTCCTTTAGGGTAGTTCCTCACTTTGCTGATTTACATCATTGTTTTTCATCTCTTTCTCATGGAATACTTTGCTGAGAATGTTCTGTAGTGCCGGCTTTCTTTTAGTAAATTCTTTTAGCTTTTATTTATCATGGAAGGATTTTATTTCATTGTCAAATCTGAAGGTAAGTTTTGCTGGGTATAAGATTCTTGATTGGCATCTCTTTTCTTTCAGAGCTTGAAAAATGTTGTTTCAGCCCTTCTAACTTTTATGGTCTCAATTGAAAAATCTGCTGATATTCGTATTGGTTTCCCCCTGAATGTAATTTGATTCTTTTCTCTCACAACCTTTAAAATTCTGTCTTTATTTGTATGTTAGGTATTTTCATTATAATGTGCCTTGGTGTGGGTCTGTTGTAATTTTGTGTATTTGGAGTCCTACAAGCCTCTTGTACTTGATTTTCTATTTTGTTCTTCAGTTTTGGGAAATTTTCTGATATTTCATTGAATAGATTGTTCATTCCTGTGGTTTATTTCTCTGTGCCTTCCTCAATCCCAATAATTCTTAAATTTGATCTTTTCATGATATCCCATAATTCTTGGAGTTTCGTTTTATAATTTCTTACCATCTTCTCTGTTTGTTGAACTTTTTTTTCAAGATTAAATATTTTGTCTTCAGTGTCTGAGGTTCTGTCTTCCAGGTGTTCAATCCTATTGGTTGTGCTTTTTATGGAGTTTTTAATTTGGTTTATTGTTTCCTTCATTTCAAGGAATTCTATTTTTTTTTCAGTATATCTAACTCTTTTTGAAATGATCTTTTGCTTCCCGCATTTGCTCTTTTAACTGTTGATTGGTGTGGTCATTCAAAGCCTGCATTTGCTCTTTCATCTCATCGTTTGTTTCTCTGATCATTTTAATTGTGTTCATTCTGAACTCCCTTTCTGACATTTCTTCTGCCATGCTGTCATTGGATTTTATTGCTGTTGCATCTAGGTTTGTTTGGGACATTTTCTTTCCTTGTTTTCTCATACTGGTCAGGTATCTACCCCTCTAGTAGTGAAACTCTGAGATACTGCAGATTTCCTCTATTGGGTTATAGTGTCCCTGTAGATTTCCAATAACTCACCTCCTAGTCTTGAGTAGCCTGAAGTCTTGGAGGAACTTGATAATGCAGTGCTCCACAAGGAAGCTGCCCATCTAGGGGTGGTGGCCTTCAGGTGGGGTATATTCCTGCTAGTGGGCAGAGGTGCCTCCACTTGTTGACCATTGGTCAGCCAAAGGGGGACTAGACTGCTGCCTGGGGCATGGCTATTCTGGGCCTGTGTCTCTGGTTCTACCATCCTGGTGGGAAAGTCTTGCCTGGAAAGGAAGACTCACCTGGTGGGGAAGTATCACTGGGCAGCTCTCCTCTGAGAAGTTCCCTTTGGTCCAGAACTACTGCCTGGGCTGGGGAGCCCTCCTCTGCAATGTTCCCAGGGGTCCAGACCTACCTCCTGGGTCAGGGAGCCTCAGCCTATCAGTGAGTCTCTCGCTGAGCGGCCCTCCTCTATGATGTTTCCTGAGGTCCATACCTACTGCCTGGGCCAGGGAGCCTTCCCCTGTGCGGAAGCCTCTTGCTGGGCGGCCCTCCTCTGCAGTGCTCCTGGTTGTCAGGGTTCACCGCTCCAGCGGGGGAGTCTTGCTGGGCAACTCTACTCCGTAAAGTTCCTTGCATTCCGGGACTACCGCCCCATCCGGGGAGTCCTGCCCAGTGGGAGAGACTCACCCGGGGGCTCTGAGTTGGTCTGGAATCTCTCAATACCTTCTTTTCTTGAATTCTGAGTCCTGGAGAGAGATGAAATGCAGTCACCCTCTATTCTGCCATCTTGAAAACCTCCATCAAAGTTACTCTTGACCTCAATTTTCCTCCTCAGTTTGCAGGTTTGCTTGACACAAAAGGGACCATTTTGGAAATTAGAAGGCTTCCATCTCTTTCCTTTTCCACACATATGAATTAGTAAAGATCTGCTCCAAATATTTCTTACGGGGTCATTGTCTACACTTGCAATTATGCTTTTTACAGAAACACCAGTATTTCTGAATGAGATTCAGAAGTGTAAGGAATGGCAGAATTCTTTACTTCCAATTACCAACAACACATTGATTTCAATTTTGTGTGGTTTTACTTAAAATAATTCTTAGTTGTTGTGGGATGATCAGTGCATTGTCTGTGGTTTAGAGGCACCTCACTTATTGAAACTGTAAGTACTTTCCCTCAGTTGTGTTAATCAAAAATGTCTCCAGGTACTGCCAAATGTCATTTGAGGAACAAATACACTGTCAGTTGAGAGTAGCTACAGATGTATCTCTCTCTTTCTCTCTCCATTCACCCATCCATCTAGGAAAGATTGAAAGGCCACATATACATATGATAGCCTATAGAAACATTTTTTAATTGTACATCAATATAGTACTCATTTTTCAATGGTAAAACAAAACATTTTTAAAAATCTGTTTATTGTTTACAGTGATTTATTTTAATTTGATTTTGCCCTTGGATATTTTTGCATCAAAATCATATTGTTGATGCCTCTTGTTGGGCATATAGATGATATCAGATGTTGAAAATAAAGGATGCACTTTTGATAATGAAATGATAAATAAATTTAAAAAACTATTTTAAACACTAACTGAAACATTTCATCTGATTTTGTTAAGCCTTATTGGCATGAAGCATTAAGTTTGTAGCTTAATTAAGCACTCTATATTGTAGGGAGAAGATGATTTTGTTCCTCAATACCTTATGATGGACATTCCAAGCACAGGGTATCCCAAATTCTGTTTAAAATGTTAGAAAGATACAGTCAGTTTCATAAATGAAAACCTCCATGACAATCTCTTTCTCATTCAGTACAGCTTATATGAAATGACAATCAATTCACCTGAAAGTGAGTGCAGAAAAATTTCAACTTTGAGAAAGTACAGTAGTTTTGTGACTCTTACCTGTTTCTTGCAGTAAGGACAAAAGTTATAAAGTTAGACTTATTGGTTTTCTTCCTACCCACCAAGGTTTAGTTTTGTTTTACCTCACCCATTACTAAAATCTGCTTTAATTTTCCATCTACAAGCAGCACAAAAATTATGAGTGTTACACTTGAGATCTTCCACAGCATCATGAGCTGCAGGTCTCAGTCAGCAAAACAATTTGACCCACTCCAGACCTGGGGCAGACTCTTGGGGGTGTGGTCCAGCAGTATTTCTGAGAAACCTTCTGTGTAGTAGAGATGAGCGGCAGAGGTAGAGAACCAATGGGTTCCTGCATCCATGTCCTCCTATTGTCAATGTAACAGGGAGTCAGATTGCACAGGATGAGCGTTGACATTTCCATCTCCTGGAGAAGATGGAGCGGGATATTTAATCACAAACCACAAAGCACCCAATTCAATAAAAACCATAAAGATTTCTCTAATAAACTGTCACTGCATTAATGCTTTATCCTTGTATCAGACTTTGCCTTCTACTGGGGCAAGCAGGGTTCCTCATGGATAAAAATGCACACCCCTAAACATGGATTTATCACGATACGCATCTAGTAAAAGTCAGTCTTCCCCTGAAAAGGGCCTGAGTGATAGAATTTCACAGAAGATGCTGAAAGAATTTTCTAGTTTTCTGTAGGCAGCCACACAAAAATGTTAGAAGGAACTGCACTTATGTTTCCCAGCAGAGATGGTGTCGAAAGAGGCAGGAGACACGTAGCAATTGGAAGATGTGGAAATAGAGATATTTGGGAGACTGGATTGACTTCTGTGGAAGAATTTAGACACAGTTGCAGCTGGGCTTGTTTGGAAAAATATGATCTTTGTCATTGACTAACATCACCTTCCTGACAAGCATTCAAGAATGTCCCACTTTTCCCAGGGACCAGTTTGCAGATCATTATTCCTAGAAATGTGCCGAGGTACCCACAGAGTTAAGAATATACCCATTTTGAGTAACACAAAGAAATTGAAGGTTTGAAGATGAGAAACCCAATGAGATTTACTACTGCTACCCTTAGAAGGAAGGCTAAGGTGTGTTCCAACCTGTGAAGCTCTGTGTAGGGAACAGTCTCATTTACAATGATTACCTGTGTAAAGAGAATTAGCATATTTCCCTGTGTCAGTCATGTGGTGATAATATGACTGGTGTATGTGTGTGTGTGTGTGTGTGTGTGTGTGTGTGTGTGTGTGTGATTGTTGGGTGGGTATAATACAAGAGGGAAGTAGAGGTAAGAAGAATCCTAGAATCCTAGAATTCATTTTGCAAACATAGGTAATAGACCATGCTATTCACAGAATAAAGATGAAGGGGATCTTATTGAGTCATACAATGCTTAGACATATAAATCTTGGGCAGTTTAAGATCAGGTGATAAGAAAACTGTAGTTAAGATTACTTAAATTTTTCTAAATTATAATGTATAAAAAAATTGGGTTATCCATTAGATAAATAAGTTTTTTAAAAATCTTTAAATCATGTATAGGTTCTGTATGGAAATGTATGATTCATTCAAGCATTATCATTTTTATTTTTCATAATACTTCACATTATCTATATGAACATAGAGAAAAGTAGGTCATTCATTGGATTCCCTGGAGACTCTCACAAAGAGTGAGGAGTACAATTTGGATTTCACAGCTTGCAATAGGACCATGTCAATGATTTGTGGTGGTTTGAACTTTGAGCTGTGATCAATAATATCTGGCCATGTATATCATCCTTGTGTGGCTGTATCTGAGCAATTAAAGCAGTTTAGTTTTGGAAGATATCAGGAGAAAATTTTGAAGTAGGTATAACAGAAGAATTATTCTGAGTTTGGGTTATTGCATCTTTAAAACTGTGCAATAGTGTTTAATAATGCAGAGTGTTGAAGTTAGGGTGCTAAAAATATTGCTCCCAGTATAATTATAAATTTGATGACACTGCATTTACAGAAAATGTATATGATTTAGGAAGCCAACTCTATAAGAAATAACTATATAAATTGTTATGAGAAACATTTTAATGGAAATTATAATTCTAAAATTTGGTATTCGGACATACATAAACTAGTAGCCACAATATTTTAATTTTCCCACTTAAACTGATTCAAAAGAGGAAGCATATTTTTCTGCATCTAATGCAGTTCTGCAAGCTAATAGATTCCACTTTATTATCAGAATGCAAAAGAGGGGAGAATGTTCCACATTTACAGATTTTAATAATAGTTAATGACAAATAGCCAATTGAAGTATCAATGACATAAAATGAATTATTCATATTGAATTTCTCTAAAATCAAGCAATTTTGTTGAATTGTGGAAACAGAATTTTATATGGATGGAACTGTTCACCTTGTGCAAAAGTTACGGTTCACTCCTCCAATGTGACTATAAAATGATGATGACTGGCTTTAAAGTTGATATAACAGAAATTCACCAAAATAAGTGTTACTGAATTTTAAAATGATTCCTTGGAGGCTCTACATTCCTCTTTGTTCTTTCTTTAACCATTTCTCAACAGTGCTCCAATTATTTTCAGTCAGTAGCAAAACTTATTTAACATTTTCTATTATAGTAAATACATTCACTATATTAAAAAAGATTTTAATTTAATTATTTAAAACTATTTTAAAATATTCTTTGGTTAAATAATCATTATCAACATATAAATGTATTTTCTACTAGTATATTTGCTAAATTTTAAAATATAACATGTCATATATACTGACATTTATTTTTATATTTATATGTGTAAAGTTATGTATAATTTACATGATAGTACCAACAAATCCTGTTCATATATATGTTTTAGATATTTATTAAAATCATTAGTAAAAAAGCCAATGGAAAGTTACACATAACTGTACACAAAGGTTGATCCTAAGAGGTTTCTAGTGTTGAAACTGAGGTTTGCATTCTTTTTTAAAAACTTGTTCTAATTAGTTATATGTAACAGTAGAATGCATTTTGATACTTCATACATAAATGGAATATAACTTTTCATTCTTCTGATTGTGCATGATGTAAAATCACACTGACCATGTAATCATATGTACATAGAGTAATAAGGTTCCATTTATTCTACTATCCTTCCTCTCGAATACCCCTCCCCTCCCTTCACTCCCCTCTGTCTAACCCACATTACCTCTATTTTCCCATAGCGTCCCCCCCCCCTTATTGTGAATTAGCATATGCTTATCAGAGAAAACATTTAGAATTTGGTTTTGGGGATTGACTTATTTCACTTATATGATATTCTCCAGCTCCATCAATTTACATGCAAATGTTATAATATAATTGTTCTTTAAGGCTGATTAATAATCTGTTGTGTTAGTATACCACATTTTATTTATCCAGTCATCTGTTGAAGGGCACCTAGGTTGGTTCCATAGTTAGCTATTATGAATTGAGTTGCTGTAAACATCCATGTGACTGCCTCAGTGTAATATGCCAATTTTAAGTCCTTTGGATATAAACCAAGGAGTGAGATAGCTGGGTATGAGTCTACCTTTTTCCCCGCATCCTCACCAATATTTATTGTTGCTTGTATTCTTGATAACTGCCTTTCTGACTGGAGTGAGATGAAATCTTAGAATAATTTTAATTTGCATTTCTCTAATTGCTAGAGGTGTTGAACATCGTTTTATATATGGTGTTGATTTGTACTTCTTCTGTGAAGTGCCTGTTCAGTTCCTTAGCCCATTTATTGATTCAGTTATTTGGTTTGTTGGTGTTGAGTTTTTTGTGTTCTTTATATATCCTAGAGATTAGTGCTCTATCTGAGGTGCATGTGGTAAAGATTTTCTCCCATTTTGTAGGCTCTCTCTTCACAGTATTGTGTCCTTTGCTGAGAAGAAGCTTTTTGTTTGAATCCATCCCATTTATTGATTCTTGATTTTACTTCTTGCACTTTAGGAGTTTTGCCTAAGCCAACATGTTGAGGATTTGGGTCTACTTTTTCCTCAATTAGGTGCAGGGTCTCTGTTCTAGTTCCTAAGTCTTTAATCAACTTTGAATTGAGATTTGTGCATTTGAGATACAGGGCTTTAATTTCATTTTGTTATATATGGATTTCCAGTTTTCCCAGTCCCATTTGTTGAAGAGACTGTCTTTTCTCCGGTGAATGTTTTCGGAAACTTTGTCTACTATGAGATTTGTCTAGTATGTATTTATGTGGGTTTGTCATTTTGTCTTCAGTATGGTACCATTGGTCTATGTATCTGTTTTGGTGCCAAAACCATACCAGTTTTGTTACTATGGCTCTGTAGTATAGTTTAAGGTCTAGAATTGTGATGCCTCCTGTTTCAGTTTTCCTGCTAAGGATTGCTTTTGCTATTCTAGGTTTCTTATTCTTCCAAATGAATTTCATGATTGCTTTTTCTATTTATATGAAGAATGTCATTGAAATACTAATAGGAATTACATTAAATTCATATAACACTTTTGGTAGTATGGTCATTTTTACCATATTAATTCTGCTGATCCACAAGCATGGATCTTTCCATCTACTAAGGTCTTCAATTCCTTTCTTTCGTGTTCTGTACTTTTCACTGCAGAGGTTTTCACCTCTGTTTTTAGACTGATTCCCAAGAACTTTATTCTTTTTTTTTTTGAGGCTATTGCGAATGGGGTAGTTTTCCTAATTTCTCTTTCAGTGAGTTTATCACTGATGTATCAGAATTCATTTGGTGTTGTTTTTTATATCCTACTACTTTGCTGAATTCATTTATTAGTTCTAGAAGTATTCCAGTGAAATTTTTTGGTTATTCTAAATACAGAATCACGTCATTGGCAAATAGTGACAGTTGACGTTCTTCTTTTCCTATTCATAGTCCTTTAATTTCTTTCATCTGTCTAATTGCTCTTGCTAGAGTTTCCAGGATTATGTTGAATAGAAGTGGTGATAGAGGGCATCATTGTCTTTTTCCAGTTTTTAGAGAGAAAGCTTTCAACTTTTCTCCATTTAGAATGATGTTGGCCTTGGGCTTAGCATAGATAGCTTTACAATGTATAGGTATTTTCTTACTATCCCTAGTATTTTTAGTGTTTTGAGCATGGAGTGGTGCTGTATTTTATCAAATGTTTTTATGCATTTTTTGAGATAATCCTATGGTTTTTGTTTTTAAGTCTACTGATGTGATGAATTACATTTATTGATTTCCATATGTTGAACCAACCCGGAATACCTGGGATGAACCCCACTTGATCATGGAACACTCTCTTTTTAATATGCTTTTGTATGTGATTGGCCAGAATTTTATTGAGAATTTTTGCATCTATGCTCATCAGGGATATTGGTCTGAAGTTTTCATTCCTTGATGTATCTTTGTCTGGTTTTGGTATCAGGGTGATATTAGCCTCATAGAAAGAGATTTTCCTTCTTTACTATTTCATGGAGGGATTTGAGGAGATTTGGTGCTAATTTTTCTTTGAAGGTCTTGGAGAACTTGGCTGAGAATCCACCTGATCCTGGGCTTTTCTTAATTGGTAGGCTTTTGATGGCATTTTCTATTTCATTTCTTGAAATCATTTTGTTTAAATCATGTAGACCTCCTGATTCAGTTTTGGTAGGCCATATGTCTCTAGAAATTTGTCAATGTCTTCAATATTTTCTATTTTATTGGGGTACTAATTTTCAAAATAGTTTTTAATTATCTTCTGTATTTCAGTAGTGTCCATTGTGATGTGTCCATTCTCATCATGTACTTTAGTAATTTGGATTTTCTGTATTTCTCTTTGTTAGTGTGGCTAGGGGTTTATCAATTTTATTGATTTTTTCCAAAGAACTAACTTTTTGTCTTTAATTTTTTTTGAATTATATCTTTTTTTTACTTTCATTGATTTAAGTTCTGATTTTAATTTTTTCTGTCTTCTGCTTTTAAGGTTGATTTGTTCTTTTTCTAAGGCTTTGGGATGTAAAGTTAGATAATTTATTCTTTGACTTTCTTTTCTTTCAATGAATGAGCTCAATGCAATGAACTTTTCTCTTAGCACTGCCTTCATAATGTCCCAGAGATTTTGATACATTGTATCAGTGTTCTCATTTACCTCTAAATATTTTTTTCATCCCTAATTTCTTCTGCTATCCAGAAATCATTCAATAGGAACTACATTAAAGAAAAAGACAATCAAAGGAGAAAATAAGTCAAATTACAAACCAGCAATAAACCAAAATGAATGGAATATAAATCATATGAATGTTAATGTCCTAAACTCTTTAATCAAAAGACATACACCGGTAGTTGTATAAAACCACAAGACCCAACAATATGCTGTCTCCAAGAGACTTACCTCATAGGTAAAGAAAACCACAGACTGAAGTTAAAAGGATGGGAAGAAATATCTCACTCACATGGTATGTGTAAATAAGCAGGAATTTCCATTCTCATATCAGATAATGTGAGCTTCACGCCAAAGTTAGTCAAAAGGGATGAAGAAGGACATTTCCTAATGCTTAAGGGAATTATACATCAATCAGACATAGTGATAGTAAATACTAGTTCCCTAAACAATGGAACTTCTGCGGACATCAATCAAACCCTTCTCAAGTTCAAGAATCAAACAGACCACCAAACAATAATACTGGGTGTCTTGAACAAACCTCTCTCACTACTGAATAGACCTTCCAAACAAAAACTAAATAAATAAACTACAGAACTAAATAATGCAATCAATAATTTGGACTTAATGAACATATATAGAATATTTCATACGTCAACAAGGGAATACACTTTTGTCTCCACAGCACATTGATCCTTCTCTTACCAGATAAAAAATAGAGATACTATCCTAAATTCTATCTGATCATAATGGAATGAAATTAGAAATCAATGATACAATTTAAAAAATAGAAGCTACTCCAACACCTGGAGGTTCACATTCTTAAGCATTCACTTTTGCATATAATAATTTTCTTCATATATTTTCTAGGAGGGAAATTTGGGAACCAAATAGTATGAACATTTGCAGGTTCCCTAAAATCATTACCACAATAAGGAAAGCTTGAGGGCATGCTCAGACTCATGATGCGAGGTGCATGAACCCACAATTCTTTCAGTCCAAATTTAGTAAAGTATGATTTTTCTCATTCCTTGTCTTTTTATTTATAGTATCATTGAATTTATTTATTACTTTGAAAAGATAATAGAGATGAATTCTTTCCATTATTCAATATGAAACCACAAAAATTATTTGGCAAGAAATCTAATGAAAAATGTTAGCATTCAGGGCAAAGAAAACAATTTTGTTTGAAGGATAAGTGTGATTTTTAATTGGAAAGCAAAAGTTTGTGAATATATTCTGAAGTATTTTAAGTGTTTTTGAAAAAGAAGGTGCAGAGGGTGTGGTGGTGCATGCTTGTCATCCCAGTGGTTGAGGAGGCTGAGGCAAGAGGATCACAAGTTCAAAGCCAGCCTCAGCAAAAGTGAGGCACAAAGAAACTCAGTGCGACCTTGTCTCTAAGTAAAATCCAAAATAGGACTGTGGATGTGACTCAGTGGTTGAGTGCCCCTGAGTTCAATGCCCAGTAACAGACCACTGTCCTGCCAAAAAAATAAAAAATAAAAAAAAATGAAAGAAAGAAACTGGAGAAGAGTTTTGAATGGATTTTATAGATTCCTAGGGTGAGTTGCTATTTAGATTATCCTTCTAATTAAGGCTTTAAACTCCAATATTGTACTTTGTCTTAGAATTTAAGTACAGAATGATAGATACAGTGCTAGAAAAAAATAGAGGGAGATAAGAGATAGTGAGAGAGTGAAAAAGTGTGGGTGGAGAAAGAGAGAGAAAGAGGGAGAGAGAGAGAGAGAGGAGAGAGAGAGAGACTTAACAGAATGCAATGTTTTGGTGAGTCAAAAAGTGTTAAAAAATGCTGTCTCTTCCCATTCCACTACACATGATCTTTACTGCTACAAACAATTCATAAAGTCATTTTTCTCTTTTTACAGGAGGAAAATTCTTCCTACTTTGATCCATTAACATGTTGTGTAAGTAGAATAGATTGCTAACTTCAACAAGTAATAATCACCTTGAGACCCAACATTTTCCAAGTTAAAAGAAGGGAAAACTAGGGCTTTTGCTGCTATTGAAAAGTATCCCATTATAAATAATTTCTCATCCTAAATTAAGACTCATTGTCTTAAGTCACAGTTACTATTCACCCAGAAATTGCAAGGAACATGCAGTTAAGAGACAAGACACAGGAGCTGAATGAAAATGACTCACAAATTCATAATGAGCATATTAAAATATTTGTCTAGAAACTATCAGCAGTACAAAATATCACATAATGTAAAAATTCTTGCTCTGAGCAGGTGTGTCTTAGTTGTGCTAAAACCGTGAATGAGTATATGAATTTTCCTCTTGCACGCTCTTGCTCCCTTGTCCTGAGAACTAGTCTGCTTTGTGGAGCTACAATATTAGTGTCTGAAACTGCTCCCTGGTGCTGGATCATTGCTTTACCAAGACCTAACTGGGCTTAGATAACTATGAGTTTAGTCTAGATTCCCCCTAAATTCTTACCTGTGCTACCCTGACTGCAGGGATTCTTCAGAAGCCATGCAAGTTCTGGAATCTCTGCTTTCAGGTGTTGGTTTCTATTTCGCATTTCTTAATTTACCTGCCTTCCCTCAAACGCCTTCACTTCATGACAGGAACAACTTTGTCAATCATTTCAGCATTGTGACCCAAAGCCTGCTACAATGAAGTCATTTCATGGCTGTGTTTTGAATATCTTTATGTATTAGCTATTTGGAGAATGACAAACAAAGAATGATAGGGGTCAATAAATGTTTTAATACTGAATGGTATTATCTTCTAAATTATGCTCTAATTTCAATCCCAAAGGTTAAATGCCATCTAAAGTATTTGCTCCATTGTTTGGAGATATTTCATCCAGACTCACACATATAGATGCATAGAGATGGCATTTATATCTGAGGACATTGCATAAGTGAGGCCACACGTTGTTTGTCTAACAAAATACTATCTAATTCAATTTAAAAGAGTTTTATAGCATTTCAAAGAACACTCTGAATTAATATTCACTAAGAAAACATATAGTTCAATAGAAAAAGAAAAGCAATAGGAGAGTTATCTGTATCTGCATCTGTATCATCTTTCTCTTAAAAAATTTAAGAAATGACTCTTGTGGTCTAGATATGAAGTGTCCCCCAAAAGCTCATGTGTGAGAACTCATAATGGATGAAATACTTAAACACAGACCTGAAATTGCAAAACTACAAAAAGAAATAATAGAAGGAAAGCTACATGACATGTGTCTGGGCAATGATTTCTTTTAGATTTGATCTCAAAAGCACAGGCAACAAAAGCAAAACTACACAAACACAATTATATGAAAATAAATAATCTTTATAACAAAGGAAACAATGTACACAGTAAAGAAACAACTTATGAATTGGGAAAAATATTTGTAAGTCACACAGCTGAGAAGGGGTTACTATCCTTAGTACATAAAGAACTTAAACAACTCTACAGAAAGAGAACATTTCCTGATTTAAAAATGGCCAAGAGACTTTTCTTAAAAGAAGACAAAGAGGTAACAAATCTATTTTAAAATTTCTTAATACTTATCATTAAGGAAATATAATTTAAAACCATAATGAGATACTATGTCACATTTGTCAGAATGACTGCAATCAGAAAGAAGAAAGATTACAAGTGTTGGCAAGAAATTGAAGAGAAGGGAACTCTGGTACATCATCAATAGCAATATAAATTAGTAGAGCCCCTATGGAAAACTGCATGGAATTTCCTTCAATAATTAAAAATAGAATTGTCATATAATTCTATTTACCTGAAGATTTGAAATAAATATTTTAAGGAGCTATCTGTACTCCCATATTCTCTGCAGCACTATTCACAATAACTAAACTATCAAAGTCAACCAAGAGGAAAGTGTGTGTGTGTGTGTGTGTGTGTGTGTGTACAACATAATGTTATTCAGCTTTAAAAAAAGACATTCTATACCCAAAGGTCTTAAAATCAGCATAATACAGTGACTTGGCCACATCAATGTTTATAGCAGCTCAATTCACAATAGCCAAGGTAAGGAACCAATGTAGGTGTCCTTTAACAGATGAATGGATAAAGAAAATGTAGTAGATATGCATCATGGAATATTACTCAGTCATAAAGAAGAATGAAATTATGGTATTTGCTGGTAAATGGATGGAACTGGAGAATATCATGCTAAGTGAAATAAGTCAGTCCCTAAAATACAAAGGTCTAGTGTTTTCTCTGATATATGGATGCTAACCCACAACAAGGGAGGATGGAGAGGAGGATAGATAGCCATTGGATTAGACAAATGGGAATGAAGGTAAGGGAGGGGGAGGGGAATAGGAAGGAAGATAGAATTAATGAGACATAACATTTCTACCCTTCTATTTGAATACATGACCAGGGTAACTGTGCATCATATACAACAACAATAATAGGATTCTAATTAGAATGTTATACTCCATGTATGTATAATATGCCGAAATACATTCTAGTGTCATATATATCTAAAAAGAACAAATTAAAAAAACAAGAAAGACATTTTGTTATTTGTGACATGTTAGAAGGAACTGGAGAACATTATGTTATCTGAATTAAGCTGGATACAAAATGACAAGTATTGTATGCTCTCATTTTTAAGTTAGGTGGAATATAAAACAATCAGACTTGGAGGAGCAGAGTAGAATGGAAAACTGTGGTTAAACAGACAAAGGTTGTGGGGGCTGGGAAGTTCATAGTTAATGTCTGGGAAGTCTCCACAGTGACCATCCTAACTTACATCCTCCCAACACTGAGAGAGTTCCCTTTTGTATGCATCCTTGCCAATATTGTTGGGTTCTGAGTTTTTGATGATAGCTATTCCACCGGCATTTTGAATTGGCTTTCCATGAATACTGATGATATTGAACATTTTTAATGTATTTTTTGACCCTTCATATTTCTGAATGGTGCCCATTCAGATCATATGCCCAATTTTTAATTAGATTACTCATATTTTTAAGTTTTTTGAATTCTTTCCAAATTCTAGATGTTAGCCCTTTGTCAGATGAATAATTGGCAAATATTTTCTACAATTCTATAGGTTATATCTTCACTCTGTTGATTATTTTCTTTGCTGTGCAGAAACTTTTGAGATGTAATCCTATTGTCTGTTTTTGCTTTTGTTTCCTGTGCTTTTGGGGACATCAAAAATTTTCTTGTATTACATCTAATAGTATTTCCTGTATGTTTTCTGTTAGTGGTTTTACAGTTTCAGGTCTTACATTTACAACTTTGTTCATTGATTTTTTACTACAATGAGGAATGGTGTGGAGGTTCTCCTCCAAATTAAAAATAGATCAGTCACATGAGTCAAGTATCTGACCTCACCAGTATATATCCAAAGAAAATGAAATCAACATACAAAAGAGAATATCTGCACACTCACGTTTATTGTGGCACTAGTGCAAATAGCTAAGTTATCAAATCAACCTAATGCCCTTCAATGAATGACTGAATAAAGAAAATGCAGTATGCATAAACAATGAAATAAATAAAACTAAATTCTGTTATTTGCAAAAAACTAAATGGAAATAGAAAACATTATGTTAGACATAAGCCAGACACAGAAAGACAAGTACTACATATTCTTTCTCATCTTGGAAATTAAAAAAAAAAAAAAAACAAAGAAAAACTATTGACCTGAATGTAGAATAGTGATTTCTAGAGGTTTGGGGGAGCTGGAAAAAGGATAAAAATGACTAGATTTGATAAAAAGGTATACTGTATGCATGTACTGAAATTTTAAACAGAACTCATTAATACCTACAACTAAAAAATGTTAATCAAAAATAAGATTAAATAAATGTACAAAGCCTCAATTTGTTGGGAAGAATAAGATTTTTTAAAAAGATCTATTGCACAACATATTGAATATGATAAATATAATGTATTGCACATTTCAATATCACTAAGGTTTAAATTTCAAATATTGCCACAACAGAACAGGATAAATATTTAAGGATATGTTAATTAACCTGCTTAAATTATTCCACATTGTATTCATTAATCATAATATATATCTTGATTTCATAAATATGTATAACTAAATTTTGCCTCTTTAAAATTTAAATAATAAAAGTATACTTTAAAAATGAAAGCAACTTATGTACAGTCATAAATGAAAATGAGTGCATGAAGTGTAAATAAAATTGATGGATTCTATCCATGCTAATTTCCTGGTTGTGATATTGTAAGCTAGTTATATGTTGGAGAAAATGAGTTCAAGGGTTTATAGAATCTCTGTTTTTCTTTAACTGCATAGAGTCTTGATTTTTCTTAAAATGAAAAATCTATAAACATACAATTAAAGATTGCTCTGTACACTTTCATAACTCAATTCTCACCTCTCAAGTCTTATCCCAAATTCTGAATCCAGTGCCTATTATTTCACCTGAATATCCTGATTTTATATGATTATATATATATGTATATATATATATGAGCGATATGTGTTCTTGATTTGTATCCTTTTTAACACATGTAAATGAAGCCACAAAATATCACAGAAAACACTATGTTTGGTACATTCATCCATTTGTATGGTATTAAAGTATAGATTATTTATATATATATATGTATGTATATATATATATATATATATATATATATAATTTATCTGATTGGTTTGTTGCTGATCTTTTAAATATTACAAATAATTCCATGACAAAAAGTCTGGATTTTACTTATACAGAGGTCGATAATTCCTAGAGAGTCAAACACTGTGTTTGTATGGGTTCATAGTGGACTTTACCTAATGTTTATGCCTGTTTTCACTGCAGTTTTCTGTATAAATGCTACATCTGGCATCATCATCTGTGAACATCCTTTATTTCCACCACACAGTGGAACACTGATTTCTTGCAAATACCAGTGGAAAAGTAGGGACTGACTCCTGTGTGTCAACATTTAAAATGGAATTTCATTTTAAAGCATGAAAGTATGATGGACTGATTTCAGCGTCAGCCAGGCTAGCACCAGGACTGCTAAATTGCCAGAATTTAATATTGCAGTTGTTGAAGCTGTTATTATAGAGCAGATTTAATCATTTCTGGTGAGCTCTGTCTTTCTCAAGAGACCAGCATGCAGGAAATATCCACTCACTCAAGTGAAGAGATAGCTATTGAGGTAAAGTACCTAGAGAATGATTCTTATAAAAGTGCACACCACATTAAGTACAATTCCGGCGATAAACATCCTGAAATTGGAAAGAAGATTGAAGAAGGAGCACACTTCCCCGCATTCTGTGGTGTTATTAGGTAAGCTGAGGGTGAGTTTGTACCATTTAGCATTAGTCTTCAGGAATCACACTTGTGATGTTCAGGGAGGGAACCCCTGTCCCCCTGACTCTCTGCTCACCAGGCAGGAAGCCTAGTTTAAAATCTTAAAAAAAAGTTTCCCTTTCTGCTGGAAGTCTGATAGCAAAGAAGGAGGTGAGGAGGGGTCTCTCCTACTTTTGTTAAAAGGACATCTGCTTTCTCAAAGGAAGGTACATGTATTCCCCTGGGATATCTGGCTTCTCACTGGGAATATATGGTCAGAACTAAGAGGTCAATGAAAACACAAATCCAGTGTTAGATGTTATAGTGAAATTGCCAGAATTTTCTTTCAACTCTGGAAACCACTATGCATCATTTTCTCAATTAGGAACTTCATGCTCAATAGTATCCTCCAGTGTTCGAATGCCTAAGAAAACAGAGCAAAACAAAAGTAAATCTGTCTTTTCTACTCCCTTCATCTAGCATCTAAGAGATCGCTATTCTGTATCTAATAGACTTTTCTCCTAAATAAATTTAAACAAATCTCCTAAACTAGTTGCCACAGAGCATCTAAAAGAATTTAGCAGTTGTTTCTCATTCTGATATATTTTGAAAATAATGCTGAATTTTGTGTGTTGGGGTTTGATATGCTACCTCAGTAAAGGAACCCTGGCACTGGAATGGTAGATGCTTAATACCTACAAGTTCATTTTTATCTACAGAATTCTTTTCCAAATGATGAATCAGGCTGTACCTGTCTAGCCTCCATCATTTCAAGGTTTGGTATCCACTGTCAGAGAGCACTGAAAGGTTGTCCACAGGACTTGAAGGACATCGATCTGGAGGTAATATGTGGCCCTACAGCCAATATGCAGAGATGGCAGTTGGTCATGTGCTCTTGTTGAAATTCTAGGGAGCTAAGAAATGGAGTCTTTCCATGTGTCAGTAATGGAGAGAAGAGTTGGATCATGAAGGCAATGACAATTTCAACCTTTTTCTGTATCTGTCAATTTGATTTAATTTTGTCCCTGCCCAGAGAAAGAGCACACACCACACTCTCTTCAAGGAAGACAGAATTTCATCCTGTCTGGTGTGTCCAGCACACAGTAGTTGTCTGAGATCCCTGGGCCCCTTACTGTAACCTCTTCTGGTATGGGTATCTACCAACTAAGAAGTCCAGATGCATTCGGTAACCCATGCACACAGCATGGCCAAACACACATGTGAAGCGGGTGAGACAATTAGGTTATCCCCCTTGAACAGAAGAAATGACTGAAACAAGAAAGTTACTTGCAGATACTCCTTTGAAATCTCAAGGGGCAAAGACTTAGAGAGCTTTCTACTAAGGGTATTTACGCCTAATTTTGACTCACCTTAAGAGATTCCCCCAGGGAATATCAGTTTTCTCTTTTCTTTTTCCTTCTGGGAGGACATTTCTTTCTGGGAAGGTCTTTCCCCAACCTCTCTTACCTCCCTTGGCCAAAGTAACAGGGGGTGTTGGTGAACAAGTTTTTTAGCCCTCTTCTAACTTAAGGTATGGCTCCGTTTTATTTCTCCTTTTATGCAAAGTGGTACTGACATTTATGGATAGTACATTTCTATTAACTGAATGGCAGACTTATCTATTTGAGTATAGTAAATTCCATGATTCAGTAAATAAAACAAAATTATTTTTCGACTAAGTTGGCCATTTATTTCTTCGTTTTCTCATTTCATTTTTTCCTTTACTCATATTTTTATAGGATCATGCAGAGTAGTTTTATTTTTTCTTGGAATATTTGTTCTTTTTTGGTGCATTATGATTGTACGTAATGGTGGATTTCATACATGTACATAATATAAGTAAATTTGGACAATATCATTCCCCATATTTCCCCTTTTCTTTTCCTCCTACTTCTCCCTGATTTTTTTCCTCTACTCTGATGATCTTCCTTCAGTTTTTATGAGACCACATACACAGACCTTGCTTTCCTTTTTCCTCTCTAGCTTCACATATGAGAGAAAAGATATAACCCTTAACTTTCTGAGTTTGGCTTATTTTGCTTAACATAATGATCTCAAGTTTCATACATCTTCCTGAAAATGATGTGATTTATTTTATTTATAGCTGGATAAAACTCTGATGTGTAAGTATATACATATATACACATATATGTATATATATCACATTTTCTTTTTCCAGTCATGTGTTGAAGGACACCTAGGCTGGTTCCATAGCTTGGCTATCGTGAATTGTGCTGCATTAAACATCAGTATGAATGTATCGCTATGACTAATTCTTTGGGATAAATACTGAGGAGTGGTATAGCTGGGTCATATGGTGGTTCCATTTTTTGGCTACTTAGCAACAATATTGAGCAGGAAGTGAAAAGAAGACATATCTTCAAATTCTTCCTCTGAGGCACTTTACCTGCCATACATATAGGTTTTGATGAACACTATACCCTTACTTACCCTTACCCTGACTTTTTGTTCAATTTCAATCACAGGAAATATTTTACTCTTGCTTTTTATCATACAAAATCTTTAATAATATTCCACCAGTAGTTATTTGTGACAGAGCAGTCAATATCAGCTTCATGAAAGACCCTGTAAATCTAGTTTATGTTTTGATATTACCAATTTTGTACATCTTTTGTTTTACTACAGAAAATTAGGTCAGTTGGTGGCTGTAAATTAGAACAGAATCAATTGTTAGTCACTAGGGACATAAAAGATGGCTTTTATCACTGTGCAAGACTGGAACAGGGGAAAATGGAAGTCCTTTGGAAAGCCAATGTTTGTCATTAATACACATTTGGACATTTAAATAATAACCAAAGATATCATTGTTTTAGTTTTCCTTTGGAATACAAACTATAAATTTCAAGTCATCAATTAAAATTGAACTTGAAGTTATTATTTAACCACAAATGAAAATCTCTTTTCCTTTAATGATAATTTAATTTCTTTTTTGTTTTTACTTGTACCGACATTGCCAAGAGTATAAGCTTACAGCTATGGGTACTGCTGTTTCGCTTTCTTGCACTGGTTGGATGCTTCTTGTCTTGTTAATATCTGGTCAGCATACCCTAAAACTTCCTAGATATCAATAATATTCTTTTGTATGTCTCACAAGCAACAGGAATTGATTTCTGTGAACCGTATATGAACTTACTGTGAAAAAGATTTCGAAAGGCATGTACAATATAATCCCACTGTGCTTAGTTAAATTTTAAAAATTCAACATATTTCATAATGCTTTATCTTTGCTAGGCTGTGCTGTGTGTCCAGTCCTTGCAGCTGGGCTTGGACAGGGGGCATTTTCACATGGACTGACTCACAGAAACTTACTGGCACCTCTAACATTCCTCATTTGCTATTGCTATAAAAACAAGTTAAAAGGTAACATTTGGGATCTTTACTCTTTTATATTAGTACACTGAAATATAATCAGGGAGACCAATATCATTTTCTGTTCCTAAAACATATAAAAGCTCAAATTGCAGGGAATTATATCCATCCTAATCTATTTATTTAAAAGCTCAAAAATCAAAGCACTTTAAAGAGAAATCAAGCTATGGACGGGCATTTTTGTCTCAGAGATATTTGAGGTTTATTACTTTCTGACCAATTTATCAAGAATAGTATTGCAGATTATTTTTAAATGTAATTAAGAATTTTGGCAAATAATTTATTCAAAGAACATGCAAATTTGAGTGCTTCTCAATCACATTTTTTAAAAAGTTTGGAGGATAAATCATCACTTGAGTAATCATCAGTTTGATTTTCCCTCGAATTTATCAAAGAGAATCATAGGGGGTCCAGGTCTCCAGGTTTTCTCCCACTTGAGCTCCCAGTGCAGGTGGGAATGGAGAGGACACAGGTATAAGTCCCTTCTGCTCTGAGATCCTTGCCTCTAAATACCCTGTCTGTGAAAGAGAGGGATCAAGAGGTGAGAATCCATTTATTTGGTGAAAATGATTTCTATAGCTGCAGAGCTCTGAATATGATTTCAGTCAATGGAGTTTAATGCCTGCATTAAAACTATCAGTGGCTGAATACCATGTATTCAAGAGTGTCCTGGATGATTAGTGTGCAGTATTGAGAACGTTGGGATCAGACGAGGCAACAGAACAAAGTCGGAGTAATCTTCACACGTGAATCCCTGACAACAAGCCTGTGAAACTTCCCCTCTGTGTATTTTAATGTTTCATTATAAAAAGAATTTGAGATGCTTTAAGGGGAATTTTTTAGATCAGGGAATCTAACAGGTTGGAATTAAGTTTACTTTTTGTAACACTACTCAAAATGAAAAATTAAAAAGTCTTTTTTTAGGTTAACAAATTCCTTACTTGTTTTGTTTTTTGTTTTTTTCATTTAGCTACCAAATCATTCTCACATATATATTTTTTTTTATTTTTTTTATGTTTTACAGACTGCATTTTGATTCATTGTACACAAATGGGGTACATCATTTCGTTTCTATGGTTGTAAGTGACGTAGGTTCATACCATTCGTGTAATCATACATATACATAAGGTAATACTTTCTGTGTCATTCTATTATCTCTCTGACCCCCACCTCACCCACCCCATTTTCCTCTACACCTTCCAAATTTCCTTCATTCTTCTCTTCCACCACAACACCCACCATATATATTGTCATGCGCTTATCAGAGAAAACATTAGGCGTTTGGTTTCTTCATAAGAAGAGGAGATCCCTGGGAAGGGCAGGAGGAAGGGCCACGTGAGGACACAGAGAGACTATGCCATCCCAAGCCACAGAGTCCTCAGCAGAAGCCAGCCCTGCAGGCACCTCCAACACGACTTCCAGACTCCAAAACTGTCAAAGAGGAAAAAATTTTGTTGTGTGGTCTGAGCCACTCAGTCTGGGCTCTCTTGTCATGGCAACCCTACGGCTCTAACACAAGGGGACTTATTTTCCTCTAAAATGTCTAACAATTGGCCCAATTTTTAACTTAATTTACTATCCATGAACATACCCTCAGAATTTTAGGGTTCCGAAAAATCTTAATTCCTTGCACAAACTATGTGATTGTATTTTCCTTTACTTACTGAGGCAGTTTTTTTTAATGTTCACAATTCTGTTTCCACATTGCCAAGCTGGTCACACTCAGCAAGTCATATTTTCGTGTATGAGGAATACATGAGATCCACTTATCGAGAAGAAACCTGTGTAAAGGTTTCTGGAAGAAAGGGAGGGTTTCAGCTCTTTCTGCTGTTGTGTTTCTTAGATTTCAATTAGGCGCAACAGTAGCTCTCACAGAAGTACTGACATCCCTTTTCTTTATGTGAAAGGGTGTGGTCTTTATTAAACACCTTATTAGGTGGTTACTATTTGCTCCTTGTCGTCATCACTGAAAGAAACACAATTGCACAGAAGACCTCCAAACGGAGAATTATTTTACAGTTTGGAAAAAGTGAAACAATTACAAAGCATTACAACAGAAAACTACAGAAGGTTACAAAATATCTCCTTGTCAGAAAGTGAAAATCAGTTAAGGTTTGCCATCATAGTTTTTGACAATAATATTTTTCAATTATTATGTACAATATCTTGAAATGACTTAAAAGAATTATTATGTATTTTTGTCTTTGAAAAGAACTTACTGCAAATGTATGTGTGTATGGACATATACCTATAAATAAATAAATATAAATATATATTTATTATATATTTATATATAATAATATAATATACATATTATAATATACATTATATATTAATATATAACTGTAATATACATATTTATAAATATAAGTATATATATAAATATATTAAAGATATATATATATACATATATATAGTTTCTGTATACTTTAATGTTATCTCACTTATTTTACTCCATATTTTACATTCAAGCTCCTATGCATGACTGTTTTCTTTTGTTAAAAATGAAATTTTTAGCTGGTGCACACCTGTAATTCCAACAAGGCTGAGGCAGGAGGGTTGTGAGTTCAAAACCAGCCTCAGCGACTTAGTGAGGCCCTTAGCAACTCAGTGAGACTGTGACTCTAAATGAGATATAAAAAACGACTGGGGTGTGGCTCTGTACATGCTCCTGGGTTTAAGCCCTGGTACGGAAAACAATTTTTTTTTTCCAAGAAGCTCTAAACAGGAATGAGACATTTCATGATTTTGCTCCTAATACTTATGTCACCTTATTCCTATAGAAAAGTGCAACTCTGTGCCTGTTGCTATGTTTGACCCTGGAATTTCAAAATCTATGAATGCTAAATTAATCTGGGTTTGGAAGTGCAGTTTTCCAATGCTTTGAATCCAGTTCATCCTGTGGAACAAGAACAAACCTATCTATGTTAGTCCACTTGGTAAGACAATGAGAAATGCTGGTTATTCACAGTAACATTGTCCTGATGAAGTCGTAGTGATATAGTCTCCATTTGTATATAGGAGGAAGAATTTTGTCCTTATATAAATAATATAATTTTAATGACCATTCATAGTACATCATTAAACATGTTAAATGATTTTGTAAATATTGTAGAAATCACATTTTATTTTTTATTATTAAAGTATTTTAAAAATTCATGTAATATTCATAGATGTTTTACTTTTGCATTATAAATTATAGTTCTGCTTAATTAAAATTATATGTGTTTATACTGTTGACTTCCTTTAAAGGAAAAACAATTAATTTTTAAGAACGATCTCTGTTTTTATCTTAATTTATGTTATTCTGAAAAAACCCTTTTCATCATATTTGTAACAAAATATAGACTATCAAAAATGAAAATTGTGGGCTGGGGAGATAGCTCAATTGGTAGAGTGCTTGTCTTGCAAGCACAAGGCCCTGGGTTCAATCCCCAGCACCGCAAAAAAAAAAAAAAATGAAAATTGTTCTTTCAGAAAATGAAAAGTTAGGTATGTTTGATTTCACATTCCTGTTTTCTTCTTAAGCATTTCGAATCTCTTACATGAATTAGAATTGCCTATTAGATTTACATGGTTCTAAAGTTATAATTAATGTGAAGTAGATTTCCTATCATGCTTCAAATATGCCATAAACATGTTTTATTCCGTTAAATCTAAGTGATGATGTATGAATGCAATTTTGATGATGTACATCCAAACTGGATCTAAGAGCAGGATCATCATAGTTTCTAAATGCATGGTACTAATCACATGATCCAAAACTTTCATGAAATTCTCATTCAGATGAACAAAAAGCAAATGTAAACCTAAATAAAAACAACAAATATTTAGAAAATATCTATTGGATATCTATCATTGTGCTGAACTTACTGTTAAATCTAGAAAGGATGCTAGTTTTGATTCCTCATTTAGTGTATTAACAATGTAAGATATGTATATGTATTAATAAGCTAGAAATCATATTAATGACAGAAAATATCAATGTGTTGTCATATTTTATATGTACTTCAGTATAAATCAACATTATTTCTTGATTTTATTTAAATTTATCATTGTGACTGCTTTTGTAAATGTGTAAAGAATATCGTGACTGGAACAGAATAGGTTCTCATCAAATAGTATGCTTTTAAAGTTTTTCAGTACGGTGAGGGCACCTGTGTGGCAGTCGATCAACTAAATTGCAAACCTAAGATTGTGAGACTTTCTTCACATGCTTCGTCTCATGTCACACTGAGAACATGCTTTGGTTTCCTTAGACTTTGAATGCATTGTGTAAAAGAAGGAGAATAACAGAGATGGGAAGAAAATTAGAAAGGGAGGAATCAGAAAGAAAAGACAGATGCAGAAACACAGAAAGAAAGGAACCACATCGAAGTCTTACAGTCAACAAATTAAAGCAAAGATGGCGGAGATGAGGGAAAGATGGCTGATAAAGTAGAAAGAAGGAATGTGGCAAGCTATAATATCTGGGTATCTGGGGATCTTCTGCCTCTGCAGATGTGTTCCTGCCTTATGTCATTCTCCTCTCTCCTCTGACCTGGGAGACTGACTTCTGCCACCTGCAGGACCTGGGTCCCCTGCTCTCGGACTTCAGCTTGGGAGTGCCAGTCGGGTGCCAAGGTGATACAGGAAGTGGTTTGGAAGACCCTGGCCTCCCTTTGCTTCTCTGGGTCTTGGAAGTGACTGTGGCTTCTCACTGATGACTCCCGAGTCTTCTGGGTGGCTTGCCTTCCAGAATTACAACAGTAACTGCTTTTTTATCTCATTGCTGTTTCCCTACAGACCCAGGACTGGTAATGATTCCCTGCTCTGGCTGGTTTCTGGAAGTTTTACGATCCCCTCTTATTATCTTGAATCTTGCCCATACCTCTGTAAACAGTAATTTTGTCATTTTGAATTTTATTTATGTAAATGTGCTACTACTTTGTTTTTTATACTGAAGTGAAGATGGCCATTGGTAGTTAGTGCTTACAAGAAAAAAGAATCACAGAAATAAATTATGAGATAGGGAGGTTCACACAGAAAACCTGTGTGCTGAAGGAATTGATCAAACACAGCATAAGATTGTGTATAACAATTACATAGATCATCACTGAATGTACCACGGGATAGAAAGCTAGTGGAGGGTAGGGCATGGGAGACAAAGGTAGATGGTACACAGTAGCTTTGGGAACAGGTTGTATTAGTCAGATTTTCATCACTATAACAAAATACCTGAGAAAAACAACTCTTTTGAGGAAATATTTATTTTTCTCCTGGTTTCAGAGATTTCAGTCCATGGTGGACTGGTTGCATTGTTTTGGCCTGAGAAAAGACAGGGCATCAAGTCAGAAGGGCAGGTCAGAGGAAGGCAGCTTACTTCATGGCAGCCAGGAAGCAGAGAGAGAGAGAAGAGAGAAGAGAGAAGGAAAGATAGAAAGAGAAAGGGGCCAAGGAAAACAAGTGCCCCTCCAGGGTGCACCCTCAGAGACCTACTTCCTCAATCAGGTACCGGGTCCTACAGGCACCACAGGCTCCCAGTTGTCCATTCAGTAGTTTGATAAGTCAGAGGCTTCACGAATGGTTGACTTTCTAAAAGCCCCACTGCTGAACATCACTGCACCCGAGACCAGGCCTTCGACACGTGAGCCTTTGGGGGACTCTCCAGATTCGTAAGACAGACAGAAGGTTGTAGACTTTTTGATTGTGTTGGGGTACATCAGAAGAGCCGTAGTAAAAGCAAACTTTGAATTCCCGCCTCAGGGTGAAGGTCGACTTGGGTCAGGCCACCTGTAGGGCAGATACAGCTTGAGAACGTGCACTGGGGACCCATCCCAAGGACTGGTCGTGATGATCCTAGAACTCCAAGGAAATAAATGAATAAGGTGCTGGGTGAGGAGAAATGAGAGACACTGAAGGAGAAAGACAAAGAGGGAAGGAGGCCGCAGGGAAGGTACAGTGAGAGCTGGAATCTCAGCAACTGCCTCAGAGAGTTCAGCCGACTATGAGGAGCTCTGGGGCTCTGGGCCCTTCTGAGGCTCCTGAATGGAGGAAAAGGAGCCAGGCTTTTATCCTCACATCAATCAGCCATGGGAGGGAGGCTCTCCCTGCCCTGGGAAGAGCTGTTTTTCGGTTCTTATTCTGACCATATGAGAAACTTTCCCTATATTTTAAAATGTAAGGAAAAGACAATTATTCTTCTCACAATTCTGTGTGGACCTGGTGATTCTTTTGGTCTCACCTGAAATCACACATGTATTTGAATTCAGCTGTTCATTTAATTGCGACCAGGACTCAGTTGCTTTTTTAGAGATTTCCTCTCCTTGTGAATAGTTTGGAATCCAAAGAGAATTCCACTAGGGAACATTCCAACAGGAAAATAATAAATAAATAAATAAATAAATAAATAAATAAATAAATAAATACCAACGACTAAAGGCCAGGCCTTGGAAATCCCTGGCTAGTTCTTCTACCATACTCTATTGCTCAAAGCAGCATACAGAGACAGTTCAGTCTGAGGAAAGTGAGACTAGGCTTTATTTATTCATTTATTTATTTATTTATTTTCAACAAGAGTGGCAAATAAATCCTCATTGTGAAAGGCAGGCAGGATATGGGATGGTGCATGACCTTCTTTGGAAACAACCTCTTACAGGCTGTGACCTTGGTGAAGCAGCTCTCTTTGGTTCATGGCAATTCCTGAAGACAGATTCATCTGTAACCATGACAGACAAGGTTTCCTGTCATTGAGAAATGAGCACAGGGACCCTGTAGGGATCCAGGTAGTGCGCAAGAGCATCCACCACATGTCTCTACCAACCCTTCTTAACTTAGCTGGATCCCAGCAATTCCCAGATGGAAATGTGTAAAACCTGCTCTCCTTGGAAGAGAGTTTATACACTTATATCTTGACACTGTTTTTGGCATGAATGTGGAAAGCATATGGGAATGAATTCTTAGGGTGTCAGACCAAAGAAAACATTATCTCAAACTGAATATTCCCGAACTTATCGCTCTAGATGTACACATAGGGTTAGGGATTTGATAAGTTAATTTAAGTGATATCAAGAGTCTGTGGGCTCTTTATGTGTATCTTGTACTCAGGGTCTGTCAAAACGTGGGTCGATCTGTCCCACCCTGAGAATTTCTAATTGCTGCAACATGGGGCAGCAGTTTGGGTTCATTGTATTGGGTCCTCTGCTCAGGGTCTTCAAAGACTCATTTTTCTTCGATTTTTACATAATGTATTTACTTTATTTTTGCATGTTTGTTAGTTATACACGACATTAAGATTCATTTTGGCTGAATTATAAAATCATGGATTATAATTTGTTCTAATGTTGTCCCCAGCATTTCCCCTTTCTTTTTCCTCTCTTTCCTCCTTGCCCGTCCTGTTCCCTTCCCTCTACTCTTTTGATCCTTCTGCTATTTACGCATACTTTTTTATTTTTTAATTAGAGTCTTGTGGATATACATGATGGTGAGAGTTAGGGTGGTATATTCTTACATGTGCACAGGAAAGTTAGGTCAGATTAATTCCAGTCTTTCTTTATCCCATCCTTTCTCCTTCCCTACTCCCCTCATATTCTTCTTTTTTTTTATCCCTCCCCTTATTTTGGATTAACTGTCTCATATCAGAGAAAACATTTGACCTTTGACTTTTTGGCTTATTTCACTTAGCAGGGTAGTCTCCAGTTTCATCCATTTGCCAGCAAATGTCATAATGTCATTCTTTTTTATGGCTGAGAACTACTCCATTGTACATATATACCACATTTTTTTACCCATTCACTGTTGAAGGGCACCTAAGTTGGTTCATCTTTTGAAATGTGGTCTTTATCTTGAGCTTGATATTATTTTCCAAGACTATTCAGGTTATCAGGAGAATTTAATTCCTTGAGATTTTAGGATTGAGTCCTTTAGCTTCTAGAATCCACTTTTATCAATATGTGGTTCTGAACATGGCTGTTGGATTCTATTCTCAGAGGCTAGAATGAAAATGTTTTCAGTGCTTTAACCTCTTAAGAGTTCATGACATTAGATCAGGTCTGCCCAAGATAGTTTCATTTTAAATAAGTTAAAATAGATTGATTAATGTCACAGGGACCCTGTAGGGATCCAGGTAGTGCACAAGAGCATATTGGAGGAGTCATATTCAATAGAGCACATGTACAACAGGGAGTAGGAATCTTTGGGACCATGTTAGAATTCTGCCGTCAAAGATAGAAATTACAGATTTTCATTTCTACACACTTCCCATTTATGCTGGGTCTGTTGGTCTGAAAACAGTGGAACATATTGAGTGAGAAAGGGATACCAGGACTTCCTTGGTATAATATACAAGAAAAGGCCTGGAAGGCCATGAATATGGGGATAGTGGAGTGACATTGGTGTTTAGAAACTTCTCAGCCAATTCCTTTCCAACACCCTAACCTGGAAGACCAGAGCATACTGTTTTCACCAAAGAATTCAGCAACACTTTTAGGAAAGGAATACCTTGCACCAGAAGGTATCTACTGTGGCTGACATCCTCACTGCAGGGTCCTAGCGGGAGCTTTAGAAAGTCAATGTGCGGCAGGCAGTTCCTAACTAATCACAAAGTTCCTGGCTGAGGGATGAGCAGTCTCACAGATGATGAATGACACATGTGAGTAGAGAAGTTCTAGGTCAGGACATCATACTGCGTCATGCCAGTCTGTTTTCCAGTTCCCATAAGCAAGTCATTAAAAATGAAAACAAAAAAATAAATTGATTGAGGAACCGATCTGAATGCTTTGTCGAAGATACACAGTTCCAAGTATGTACTGCAGCCCTTCTAACAAGCTTTCCCCTAAGAGACTGAATCACTCTCCAAGGAAAGCTTGTACTGCAAAAAGGAAAATACTCAGAACTTACATCAGCATGAGATTCTCAGTATAAACCTGTAAATTAAAGCAAAACAGAACATAACCCCCCCCCCCCAAAAAAAAAAAAAAAAAAAAACAAAGCATTTGGTTCTTAAGGAGATCAGATAATAGATGTAGTCCCAGCTCCAGATACTTTCTTAGTATGGTCAATGTGCATGACAACACTGAGTGTACCTGTTTTCTCAGTTGATATTCATAGTGGGAATGGACATAACCTATATGAAATAACCTGCTTTTGAGTCCCTGGTTCAGAGGGCTTTTCCATGAAGGTGAAGAAAGATCATATAACTAATTATTTAAATCCCAACTTAGGCAAAACTATTTATTTAAAGTAATACCACATCCCCGAAGAAATCGAAGAAGCCAGAACTTACCATTAAAACTTGAAAATCTCAAGAAGGGTGATTTTTTTTTTAACTGTCCAAATCCAGACCAAATTTGGAGAAAATATTCATAGTCAGATTTTGACATCAATTACAGATGCTTTCCCAGATATGTGATCTTTAATTGGGACAAATCAGTCCAACTCTGGCACCTGTATGTAATTTTTGATGTAGAAAAATATTTATTTCTACTTCATTAAAATAAGAAAACTAGAACTAATTTGCCTTTATTGAGTACAGACAAGAGCATATTTAATTTTTCTTTTTTTGAAACTATAGTTTTCTTCTGATTTCCTTCTCAATCACCCAGTAGGAATGGTCAGGCTGATATTGTACAAAACGAAACAATGGTTTACATACCTCATGGCACTGAGTTAATTGAATTATTGAACAAGATAAGGCAAATACACAAAATTTTTTATTGACACATGAGTTAGTGGGAAATAATTTTGAAAATTTCAGAGACCTATTAAATCCATAAATACTTCAGAATTTCCATGGTCTTGAGCAGGTCCAATTCTTCCATTTGGAGTGGGAGACAATCTGCTGGATCTTGTACTATCTTTTTCTAAGAGAAAGAGACCCAGAATTGATAGGCTCATTTGCTGATTGAGGAATATAAACTTTTTTTGGGCTGTTTGTAATGAATTTTATGGTTTTACTATACATTCTCCATTTTTGAGTTAGGTACCAAGGTATGCTTCATGCCTTGTCCAAGAGGCAGGGATCAAGGGATTGTACCATTTAAATGTTAGAGACCATCACATCTCTGATATTGGAAGGACCTGCTGTAAACTGGGTTTCTTGATGGAACTTCTCGTGAATCAGAGCACAGAAAATGAATAGAGTTTTGAACAAGGATTTTTCTTCTTCTACCAATAATTATTCCCATTCTTAGAATATGTAGGTTTGCTATGTGGGTCCAGAAAAAAATGGAAGGTCTGACAGTGAAAATGCCACTCTAGTTTCCTGTCATGAACTAATTATTAAGTGAGACACAAAAATGTAAAGTTAAATATGCAATGAACCATTTTTAACAGAATGGACACTTAAATTAGTAGACCCACAAACACAACCAATGCATGTCAGAATGCAGGACAAATTCCCATGGACAGAAGCCGTGGTTATCCACCAGGGATTCCTTCCAGGATTCCAGTGTATGCTAGAAGCCAGGATGGCACTGAATCCCATATCTGCTGTTTTTTCCTATAAATAGATAGTTGTCATAAACTTAAATCTGTAATTTAGACAGAATAAAAGATGAGCCACAATAAATATTAATAAAACTAAGAATTATAACAATATGCTATGATAAAAGTTATGTGAATATGATCTCTGTCTCTGCCACTGTCTTAATATAGCTCATTGCAGGTATTCGCCTGTCTTCTGGTGATGACGTGAGATGATACATGCCCACGTGGTAAGATGCAGTCAGGTGAATGGCGTAGACCTGTGAACAGCCTTAGGCCACTGCGTACGTGTTACCTGAACACTAATGCGACAACCATAGATCTGATAACCCAGATGGCCACCAAATGACTGATAGACAAGTAGCAAAAAGAGCTTGGGCATGCTGACCCAAGGGGTAGTTCACATCCCAGGATGGTCAGAGCCAGCCCGAGTGAGATTTCATCATGCAGTGTTTCAAATTTTTATTTTGGGAAATTTCCAACTAATATTTTCAGACCATATTTGACCATGGATAACTGAAACCACAGAAAACACAGGTAAGGAGGAAACTAGTGTAACCTTTTTCTCCATCCTTTCTTCTTATCCTCCAACCATATCTGTGACCTCAGTGGCTACTTTCCATGCCTAGTTAACAGAGAAGGAAGATGTGTGGGCCTTCCCAGTATGTTTAAGCTAGCTGAAAGAGATGAAATACTGTGTATGTCCTGAGTAAGGAGGAACCCAGGAAGGCAGTATTATGAGAAATTATTCTAGAAGATAGCACTATTGGGAAATACATTCGATTGTCTAATTTTGGTGGAAACAGATGGCCAGAGGACTTAATAGGTTTTAATTATTGGACTGCCCAACTGGTCGGCAGTTCCTGTAAAGACCCAATATGAGCATTCGTGAAGAGGTGTTTTCAAAAAAATGTGTTAAATGATCAAGAAAATCAACCTTATTTCCAAGTTAATGTGTTTCCAATTGATGTGCTCAGTTACAAAGAGGTGAGGAACATAAGGTGTGGGCTCCTTGTGGGCTGAACAAATTTAATTTTACATAAAGAATAATTTGGTTACTGAAGTTGCTGAGTGATCACAATTCTAAAAGCCACCATCAATGCTGATATATATTGCACTAAATAAATCCATGTTCCAGAATCCAAAAGATATTTGGACATAGTTATTGTTTTACTAAATTGAGAGTAGAAATTTTTCTTCTTACTTTTCCTCATCACATCAATGAAACAATGAATATGGTTGTCAATGTGTTAGCTGTTATAACTGATCTCAGTCACCAAGAGGAATTTGCATTGCTGCTACTGTGGATGCAGTTCAAGAGACCTACTAAGTTCCCTGGGATTTCCCATATTCAATAATATTTGACAAGGAAAGATGGAAGACAAGAATACTAAAACAGAAGAGTTGGTTTGGTTCATCTCACTAGCTCATCTTTAAAAAAAAAAAGAAAAAAAATAGATGAAAACATAACTGATATACTGGAGAATGTTCACAGGAAAATAGCTTGGGAGTTACTCATTTGTGCTTAAGAAATTCTAAGGATGGAGGCATTGCGGTGATTATTGCCCATTAATTAAACATATATCATCTCCTTTTTTGGAATGCCTATGTGGAGAATGCTAGGAATACCTTTACAATCATTGGAAGAATTTGCATGTATTTGGTTGATAAAGTGTTCATTAAAAGTTAACAAATTACAATTGGCTATTCAAACTAGAATTGGGTAACGTATCTTACTATTGTGATTTTATACTAATATATGTGAAAAATGTGTGCTGTTGATAAAATGCGTGCTGTAAATTGTTCAAGTGATTTGGACTTAACATACTAATTTAAATATGCTGAATTCATAAGGACAGTTTAAATCCTTCAGAGTAGTTTGCTGATTAAACTTAATTCTTGCCCAATTTGGCTTTGAAAAGCTTTAAATGACTATTGAACAGATTACATTCAAAAATGCTTTTAAAATGATTAATAAAATGGCATTAACCAAGTCTTAAATGTGACTGAGAGCTTAGCCTGTTCAGTTAGAGTAGACAGAACATTAATCAGATTTCCCTAGAAAGTGCCCTAGAATTATAAATAGAAGGATATAATTTGTGTGCCAAATGAAAATAGGCTCTAATATTTGTTATTGCTATGAATTAACAATAATTTAAATTATAGCACACTACTAGGACTCTTGTTTGCGCACACAGTAGTCCCTGCATTTAAAACATAACGTCAGTTCTTAAGATGCCTTTTTTTAATATGCAGAAGAAAAACAGAATATGGCGACTGGAACCTAAAAGCAGGTGTGAGTCATTTTTGACCTTGCTTGTGCATTTGTGACATCCATCAGTGTCTCATTATCTTTTACTGAGTTGATGGCACTTCCTTCCTTCTGGTGGGTTTTATCTTTTTGTTTTCCTATGATGCCTTCCTTCTTTACATTCCTCAAACTCTCATCTTCTAAGAGACGCTCTCCCTGAACCCTACCCTGAAATGTTTCCGGAGCTTTCTCCTTGTGACATGCCCCTGCTGTGTAAGAACACCCACCACTCAGGAAACTTCTCTATTCCATTTTGGTTTATTGTGTGTCTCTACTTATTGAAAGACACGTTTTACGGGAGTTATGTTCTTGTCTGCCTGGTCAAAGGCTGTATTTCTGAACGTTCACCCTTTGATCCTGTGTTGTGGTCATGGTATGTCTACAAATAATATTTATTAACTGGAATTATCCTCCCCTATGCTTTCTCCTTTCCTAGTATCTGTCTTCTGACTCCAAAGTCTAGGATCTTAGCCAGGGAGACATGTTGTGTTATGTAAATGTTATTGGATGATATTAATTGAGATGTTTGTAAACCAGGAGGCTCAACTTCAGTCCCCAAAAGTAAAGAACCACCCAAGTTATGGGGATAAAGAGAAGAAAGAGCTTAATATTCCCCAGTGATTATGTTGAAAAGCTCCATAGGAAGACTGCTCTTGAGCAACTGTGAAATAACTGAGCACCTGTTTCTTTTTCCTTTTCTGCATCTACCAATGTGCTTACTACTACGACTATTATTAATCCAAAAATAACTAAGTAAGTACATTTTTCTCTGGCACAGTAGGAAGTTCAATATAGTAAGTAGTGGGATTTTTCACTCTTCAAGATGACCTTCTTCAATAGTTGTGCGTGTGTGTGGTTGAGAGTTCACCCTTTCACCATGTCTTTATACACTTTATTGATCTTATTTAGTGTTAGTTCATGCAAGGTTTAATTCTGTGGAATTCAGCTCCTGGAAAAGAATAAATTCAAGCCAAACGTAATTTACTTTGGTGATAAAATCTGGAATAATATGAGAAAATAATTTCTAAAAGGATCCAGTGCTCTGGGCCTTGTCCTGTCCTGTCCACTTAAGTCCTTACCATGTCAGGGTTTCTGGAAATGCTTTCTCATATCCCTTTGGGGCAAGCTGTTCCCTCATGTTTTATAACATTGACTAATCATTTCTAAAATGTTAACATGAAGGTTCAGCTAGGCATTGTAAATTCTAAACCAAAAAGGCCAAAAAATATTTTCTAATAATGAACGATTATTAATTATACATAGGAAAATATGGTAGGTAATGGTAGTCAAAGCACTCCTCTTTCCTCTTTTATGAAGTTTAGCCACATTTAAAGAAAGGACATAGTCAGCAATGTTGAATTTAGTAATGAGATAGAATATTTAGTAATGAGATAGAATAATCGCTCCATTCATTATCCCTCAGGTTCCTGATGATCTCTGTCAGAGGATCCATCTTCGTTCTGAAGACAAATGAAGATTCCCAAATAGGTCATCTGTCACACTTTTCTTCTTTCCCTGACTGGTCTTTATAGCTTAGGGACTACCCAGTTTCACCCATAAGATCTCTATAGTTAGTGGCGCATGTATTTCTAGTCTGCTCACATCTTGTAGAGCACAGGAGGTTGTGTGTGTGTGTGTGTGTGTGTGTGTGTGTGTCCATTTGTAAGATGTATGTTTGAACAAATCAAAAAACAAAAAAATTTTTAAAAAGCCAGGTCAGAAAGGTCTTCATAGTTTGCTCTCTCATCCTCTCCCATGAAGACGGACAGGTGGATGTCAGGTTCTCTACGTCTTTTCAGAGACAGACAGCTGCCATCAAAAAAGCCAGGTGAGTGCCGCAGTAGATGCCCAGGGTGTGACTCCATTCAGTGGAACAGAGGAAGCCTGTCCCAGGACTGGGCTTATGGGCATCTGCCTGCTCTTTGCACCATGACTAACTTACATTGTAAACTGTGTTATAAAATGATACATCACTTTTGTCTTTCACCATCAAACATGACGGGACAAAAAAGGTCAAAATGCAGAATGTGACTGCTGTCGATGATGAATGTAGGCAGCGGAAGAGAGCGAATGTGAAGTTTCTGCCTTCCCAGTGGACATTAAACGGGATCAAATGAATGATTTTTTTTGTGAGAAGAGAATCAGTAATAAAATCTTTGTCTTCCTATCAACATGAAGTCCTTTCTCCAAGTGTTTTGCATAGTTGTTTTTGTTTCTGTTGTTGAGTTTTTTCCCTCCAAGAATGTGAATCTGTAAGGACTGATAACACTAGTAAAAGAAAACATTAAAATGGTAGATTTTTTAAAGTGGTATATATATACAATGGAATATTACTCAGCCATAAAGAACGATAAAATTATGGCATTTGCAGGCAAATGGAGGAAACTGGAGAATATCATGCTAAGTGAGATCAGCCAATCTCAAAAAACCAAAGGAAGAATGATATCGCTAATAAGTGGATGATGACACATAATGGGGGGTGGGAAGGGTTAGTGTTGGGGTTGGAGTTGGGTTTAGGGAGGGGGGCAGGAATGGAGGAAGGAAGGACTGTATAGATGGAGGGGAAGGGTGGGAGGGGAGGGGGGGAAGGGAAAAAAAGGGCAGAATGAATCAAACAACATTACCCTATGTAAATTTATGATTACACAAATGGTATGCCTTTACGCCATGTACAGACAGAGAAAAAACATGTATCCCATTTGTTTACAATAAAAAAAAAATGGTATAATCAATGGAATGTGGAAGCATTATCTGAATCAAATCATGTAACTCACCACAAATTAGTCATATTTTTACCTATTGTGAAATGCTTGGTGACTTTTAGAAATATCTGTTGCCATTAACATTTCATTGCCAGGCCAAAGTTTAGTTGAAGTCAGAAAACTTCTTTTATTTTGTGTAGAATTGAAATACTTTTCGGTCTAGCATATACATGATGTTACTTTGTTGGCTAGAAAGATGCCCGTTGACCAAATCACATGGCTTTCATGAACTGGCTTCTACTACACACCCTGAAATATCTTAACCTACAGAGCAGGGAAAGTCTGATTAATTTAAAAACCATCCTACTGTAAACTTCTCAAGATTTGAAGGCAGAGAATACCGTAAGTATGTGACAGAGCTTTAAATAATGATTTTATGTTTTAATATTTTCATCATATTTTTAATACAAAACAGAGACAAGAAGACACAATTACAAAAATTTGATAAGGGTATTAGTCATGGTTTTTCCTACTTGTTGGGTATTTTCACCTACAGAAATGAGGCCCATACTTCAATTAAAGGCTCAGCAGGTACCACTAGGCATGTTCCTCGAAAGGATGATGACAAAATAATCAATGAAAAATTTGGTGAACCTGTCATCCCCTAAAAAGCTAAATTCAGAAAGTGAGATGAATTTTCAAGAATTGTGGGTGAGCTGCTTTCAGCTGGAGTCAATACTGATTGATAATTCTCTGTACATTTCTGGGCAGATCAAAGATTAAAGGTTTAGAAATTACTGCAGGATACATTAATAAGATCATTTTTTATTTAATATTTTGATTTCTTTTTTTTTTTTTTTTTGGTACCAGGCATTGAACCCAGGGGTACTAAATTGCTGAGTCATGTCCCCAGTCCCTTTTATATATTTTATTTAGAGATAGGTTCTCACTAAATTTCTAAGTGCCTCAATCCAGCTGAGGCTGGATTTGAACTCACAATCCTCCTGTCTCAGCCTCCCAAATTGCCGGGATTATAGTCATGTGCCACTGCATCCTGCTAATGATTTGATTTTATGGTTCTAACATTTCATTTAATTCTTACTGTTACATGAAATCTTTTTTTTTTCTTTTTACTTCCCATATGCAGGTTTTACTTTTGACTAAAAAAAAAAAAAAAATCTCATACTATTTTTAGTTTTTATACCACTTACATTTACACCTTATGGAAATGAAGTGCAATCAGATTTTAAAAAGCTGAGGCTATTTATTTTTCACTTGCTATACTAAGTGAGTTGACCAATGTCACTTGCATTGGGCAGAGACTCAAGGGTAGGCAGAGGAGTGGGCTCATTTTATTGGTGAAAAGGACTGACCGGTGTGGTGTGGAGTCCCGGGGTGCTGGGGTTCAGGTGGGCTCATCAGAGGCTGGGCATGCTATGTACTGAGTTAGGGATGCATATCTGACTTCCATTGTTAATTCTTTTGGGAAACAAGGTCAAAAAAATAAGAAAGCTGTGAGTTACTAACCAAGTCCTGATATATTCGGCCAATTATTATAGACGTTCAGCTTCCTGGATTGTCATTTTAGATAATATGTGGCTTCCTGCGAGTCTGACCTTTAGCAGTGCTTCTCCTGGCCTTAGATAAGGTTTGCTTTCCTTGGCAAGTTGCTGCAGATTATGGGTCAGAGTTCTATTTTTATCTATGGTCTGGCCATTGTCTGTTGGTATATTAAATTCTAATTTTTGTGTTTTATTTCCTAACCAATGAGCTTCTCTATTCTCCACTCACTGATGGTTCCTACAGACTCACCTCTACACCGTCGGCCCGAATTGCCCACCTGTGGTTTCCATACATCCCTCGCCTCAGGGTTTTGCATTTCCTGATTTTTTTTCCTATGCAATTCTTCTCACCAAATATTTAGGTGCCTCTCTTGACCTCTCTTTTCTGGGTTCTACACCAGTGTTGTCTTGTAGTAAGAGATTCTCTGATCACCTACCTAATCCATTCCAGTTAGAACTAAGATGATCTGCTTCCCCACCAGAAGGACCTTTAGTACCAAATAAATCTATTCATTGTCTCCCTCACTGGGATTTAAACTGCATGACATCATGGATACTGCCTGTTTTGTTTGCTCCTTCCTTCCTTGTAGAATAGTAAAATGAACATGGTATTTATTCTCATGATATCAGATGAACACAGTTGAAAATCACAATTCTTGAGTTAATAAATTTAGACAATCATTTTTCATCTTCCACATGACTCTGAGGACATGAGCTCATCTGTTTCCCCACTTCCTCTTTCCTACTTCTCCCAGTCTTAATCTACTAGTCTTAGTTTTGGAGTGACAGTTCAGGTCATCCTGCTTCCTCTGTGGTGACCATTGCTGCCTTCTGCTGTGCCTGTTCTCAGGTGGCTGTCTGTGTGTTTGTATCGGTCAGTTCTAATCAGGGCAGATGAATGCTTCTTCCTGTAAAGATCACAATTAACACATCAAGAACTTGATAGATTAAAGTTCATTTTTCAGTTACATCACACTGATTAAAATTAGTTGATTTTCCAGAAGTCATCTATGAGATAATAAATCAGAACACTTCTTTCTTTTCATATTAAGTATGCAGTAACAAAATCATTACCATGCTGTCTGCACAGGGAGAGGAGAGGTTGTTGATGATCCTGAGGTATGACTAAGTCCATGGGTGATGTTCATTCTTAGATCCACAGTTTATGTAAGATTCATCTAACTATGTAGAAAATTAGCATGAAGGGCAGTTGGGAAATACACGCTATTTTTTCCAATCGATTAAGTAGAAGAGAGGAGCGTATAAGGATAAAATAGGGAAATAAAATATATATGAGTAAAAAGTTATGCACAATTAGTTTTTTAAAAATTATTTACTTTTTTAATTTTTTACAGATTTGATGCATTGACACAAAGGGGATACATCATTTCATTTCTGTGTTTGAACATGATGTAGATTCACACCATTCGTGTTATCATACATGTACATAGGGAAATGATGTCTGTCTCATTCCACCATTTTTCATAGACCCCTTTCCTCTCATTTCCTTGTACATAATCTAAAGTTCCACAATTAGTTTTTGAAAACATTAATGTTACAGAAAAACATTTAGCCAGGTTGATCAAAAAATGACATAAAACATAACTTATTAATGTCAGAAAGATAAAAAAGTAGAAATCATAAAAATTACATATGTGTTAGTAAGATAACATAGGGATAGCATAAACAAATATATGCCAGTAAATTTTAAAGCTTAGATGAAATTGGAAAATATTGAGAAAACCCCAAATTCCAAAAACTAACACAAAAAGAAAAAGAAAATCTGAATTCTTGTACACATAGACTAGAAACTAAATTTTATTTTAAATGCTAAGTACTGATAATTTCAAAGCAATTGTGTTAGAAAATAAAAAAGAAAATTCTTTACTTCCCTATGAGGCCTGAATTACCCTGTTAATAAAATGGGAAAAATATTTTAAAAGAAAATAAAATTGTACATACATATCTTTCTTGGACATCAAAGACAATATTAATGTATAAATTTATCAAGATCAATGATAAATTATACCAGAATGCAAAGCTCTATTTCAAGGACATAAAGCAAATTCTCTTTTTTTTTGAAGTTGTGTGAATATTTACAAATAATGTACTATCCAAATTACCAAAAATATGTTGGAGTAAGGGAAGGCTTTGAGAAGTCTGCAGAGTAAAAGATTAGTAAACAATGATGAAAATGTATTTCTATGCACTGAAAGTAAGATAATAAAAATTATTGTTTTAATAGTTCACAGTTATAAAATACTATGAGCAAGACTTGGACATTGCAAATTTAAAAACAATGCTAAGAGAAATTAAAGCAAGACAAATGAAGAGAGATATAAGGTTCATGTATTTGAAGACTTAACCATCTTTAAGAAGTCAATTCTCTGAAGAACTCTTTAAAATTGATAAGGTGATTTCGAATGCTGTATTAAAATGTAAAATATCTGAAATTTTCTAAATGAATCCTTAGAAATTAAGAACAAATTTAGAAGACATACACTACTTAATTGACAGTTTAAATACAGTGCTGTGGTAATCAAGAAGGAATGGTATTAATCTAAGGATACACGTATGGATCAACGAAAACTAACGGAGGGACGGAACAGACACAGACTCACATATACGTGCACAATATAAACAAAGATGCCAAGTTAACCCAGTGAGGAAAATCCTAGTCTGTTCAAGAAATGGTTCTAGCACTATTGAAAAACCACAAGAAAAGGAATATATATACATACATATATATATATATATATAGATATCTATATAGATAGATATAGATATATAGATATAGTATGCTACTATATACCTATATCATGATACTATAAGTGAATTAAAAGTAGTTCAGGCCTTTTAAAACATTTAAAACATTTAGTGATATAAATGGTAAAACTCTAAAAGTTTTTAGGGAAACATAAGATAAAATCTTTCTTCACAACAGTGTGATAATGCTAAAATTTGAGAGACAGAAGAGCTACATGGGATTTCAACAAATTTTTACTGCGTGCACCTCACAGGAGAACAATATCGAAATGAAAATGAAAACTACCCTTCTGTACATTTGGAAAAGTTTTCATGGAAAACCCACAATTTAATTTGTGTTTTTATTGTATGTAACTTACATATTTATAAATTAGATTTTAAAATGAAGATGCAGTAAAGATATTTTCAGCAAACAAATATGGGAGAATTCATCCCCACTAGAACTGTACTAAACAAAGTGCTATAAGTAATTTCTTTGGAAGAAGAAAAATGACCCCAGATAGACACACTGAAATCGGGAAGAAATGAAAAACAGTGGAAAGATGAAACGAACGCAGACAAGACAAAGTTATAACAATGATGATTCAGGTTATAAAATAAGGAATTAACAATGATGATTCAGGTTATAGAATAAGGAATTAACATTCATGTAGCAAAATGTACAAATGGATAATTGCATCTAGAATTTTCTAATGTCCTATTGACATTTGAAAACTGGCAGCATTTACAGACTACAAAGTGATCACCTCTAAAAAGGTCTCAGGTGTTATGGTCACTATGCTTTCCTCTAAAATAATATTAGAGCAACTAAGAATATATAATTATCCAGTTAACTGTGGGACAAAGTGGAATAACAAGAAATCCAAAAATTCAAGGGAAGATTAGAAAGAAATGAAAAAAAAAAAAAACTAGTTGCCAAACAGAAAACAGTTTTATTATACAAACCCAGATACACCATGACATACAAATATGGTAGAATATAATAAAATGTAAATATTGCAGCAAAGCTGGATAAAACAAAAAAAAACAAACTATATGCTTCTCTGATAGAATATCTATGCATCTATCTATCTATCTATCTATCTATCATCTCTCTATCTTTCTATCTATCATCTATCTATGTTTTTGGTACTGGGTATTGAACTCTGTGGCTCTTTACCACTGAGCTACATCTTTGGTTGTTTTTATTTTTTATTTTCAGACAGAGTCTTGCTAAGTGGCTGAGGTTGACTTCGAACTTGCCATCCTCCTGCTTTACCCTCCAGGGTCACTAGGATTAAAGACGTGGGCCACCAGCAGGATGAATTTTTAATATACAGGCACAGATTATATGAAAGAAGAAGGATGAACAATGCATTTCCTAAGAGTCTAACCTAAAATTACTTGTTGCATATGTACTTATTCAGAAATAGTGGGCTATAAGAAAATCAAATGAATAACAAGAAAATATTACAAGAGATAGGTTGTTATGGTAAAATGGGGCTCATCCTAAATTTGTGTGCAGTCAATAATATGGCTTCAAAGTATACGTTAAGAAGTAACGAAGAAAGTACAAAAACAATCCACAATTATAGCAAGAAACTTTAATATATATCTCTGAATACCTGGTAAAAAGACTAAAAAATTGTAAGGAATTGGTGTACATAAAAACATAATTAAAAATTTCACTTAATCAATATATAGTGAATGTGTATTTTCAGTTGCACATGGAATATTAACCAACTTGAATCAGACAATGGTTCATCTTACAGGATTGAACAAGTCCAAAAGGATTGTAAGAATCTGCATGTATTTCCTGACTTTAAGGAATAATGATAAAAATTAATAATAGAAGGACTAGAGACTATCTAATAACATAGATGGAAAGGAATAGTTTTCTAAATAATTTGCTGATTAAGTTAAAGAAATAAGCAAAATTTACATAAAGTATTGGGCATTGATGTGCAGAATTTCCATTCTGAGACACTGTGAATAAGAGATGCAAGGGAAACTTACGGATGCTAATGAGGCTTTGTTTTTTGATCTTATTTTGCTGTGTGAGTGTGTTCAGCTTGAGGTATTCATCAAGTTCTGTACTACTGGTTTCTACATGTTAATTTACATGAGAGTTACATATAAACAATAATAAAATAAATTTAAACATGAGGAATAGTTAGGAATGAAAATGGAAAAGAGTAAACAAATGCCTAGTACTTTTATCATGAATGAAAATGTCATCTTAAAAATTTAAAAGTGTAGTCCTGATTAATGTTGTACAGAGTAATGAAATAAAATATGAAGTCAAGAGCTAATACAAATTTGGTGAAAATTTATTTTATGCCATATCTCAAATCAGTGAGAAAAATGAATAATTTAATATGTGAGTTGGAACAAGGACCATACCTACTATCTTATATAAGGAAGTTTTAAAAGATCTGAAATTTAAAAATGAAAAATAAAATAACATTGAAAACATGGTAAAGGAAATCATTCATGAAACTTTCAAAAAGTTTCAAGTTACTGTCACCACCCAGTAATGTCCCATATACTTCAAATTGTAAAAGGAAACATTTTAAAGTTCAACTGCACAAAAATAATTCTGTAAGACTTTTGTACCATAAGTGAAATAAAAGGCAACCAAGATATAATATTTATAAAAGATAACAAGCAAAGAGACAACTTCCTTAAAACATATGGAGTTGTTACCAATTCATAAAAAAGAGCCATTGACCTGGTTTTAAAAAAAAACGGTCAGAAATATGAACAGACAGTTTGGAGAAAAGGAACTACAAATTGCACTTAGTAAACCTCTCAAAATAAGATAAATGTGTCTTGTAGCTGAGACTCAGAATTTTTATAGCTCACTATATCTGCAAGTGTGCAGAGAACTGGAAACCTTCACAAAATGTTGGTGGGGGTGTAAATGGGTAAAATCTCTCTGGAGAACCAAGTGGTAAATTTGATCAAAAATCCCAAATGTGCATAGTCTTATATTCTACTTCTCAGAATTTAGATGGATACTAGTTCTCCTAGAAAACCATTCATCCAAGTATTGTTATTTATTGTAGCACTGTTTGCAATGCAAAACACCAAACATTATCCAAATGCTTATCAGTGTGGAAATACATATCCAATACATATTTATATACTATATATGTATATGCTAATGTATAAAATATACATAAATATTGATAAGTACCCTACTAAAAATACTGAATAATCATTTGAGAATTAAAGATGTAGATAACATAATAAGATTAAGAGGAGGTGTCCTTAGGTTGCATGTGAGATAACAGCCTGTGAAGGTGATGTTTTATTGGACCCATGTTTGTATTTCAGAAGGCTGAATACTGTGAGTTCCAAAATTCCAGGGAAAAATTAATAACTGGGTGGGACTTCTAAATTTTACTGCATTAATTAATGACCTAATGTGTCAGTTGAATAAATTAAGAAATTTGGTTGAGATGAAAAATTGTTCAACAAATACTATTATTTTATTAAGGGATGGATATTATATCTTTTCAAGTTTTTGTTTCAGAAGAAAATAAGAATTAGACCTAGGTTGATCTCACTCAATTAGATAATATCAGTAATACTTGAAAATATTATTTTGGGCAAGAATGAACAGCATAAAGTAGGTTTATTTAAACAACTGACTCTTTTTTTCCTGGTCATCCAAATTTTTGTAGCAACAGAGTCTACAAGCTGCATGTGGTTAACCCGGGCTTCCCCTGCAACCTGAGCCACGCACAGGACTCTCGAGTTCTGTGATCTCACACCCAACCCAGCTTATGCATTGATGGCAAGTCTGTGGTGTTTCCAGGTGGCTGGACTTGGCACACCTGCTGCAGAGTTTTAGCAGAAGAGGTGGACTCCAGAAAGGAGGCCGTTGGCACCAGGACTTGGTTTACTCTGTCCACCTTCACGGATCAAGGTAATGCCCAGCAATAATTTAAGAGCTTTAATCTACTTTATAACACTAGATTTAAGTTAAATTTCTGTACATGGGAGCAGTGATCTAATTTCTAACATTTGAAAACACTGTCTAAACCTAACATTAAAGGTAAAAAATAGCAATGAAAAGAAATTAACTATGAAAACACAAGTACCGCACATTGTGAGCATAATTCAAAGGTAAAGAAGCCAATGATATAAACTTGTTAGCTTTAACTCTGGGTGGCTATAAAACTTGATAAGAGGAATATTAAATTCTTCTTACTGTTGTGTAAGTAGAGAATTACAAGAGGGAAACCAGATGTATTCAAAAAATAGAAAAGGTAAAATTTCATTAGGATTTTTGAAAAGTCTCATTCAATCAAAGATCATATACCTACCATTGCTGTAAAAAAAAAAATCAAAATCACAGCTTGACAGGACTCCTGGTTAAGTGGGAGAAGAAGGTAAGGGCATAGCATGCTGTCTCCATCATCAAAAACAGTGGGGTACTTGTAGGTTCCAAAGGAGGTGTTTCCTAGCTTCTCACTTGCTGTGATTCTACTTTGTCTGGAGTGGCTTTCCTCATTCTTCACTCTGAATCAACTTGACTCACCTTCAGCCTCTGAGCAGGTCCAGAGTGGAGCCTACAGACCTTCACCTCTGCCCTCTTTTCTGTCTAGATTTCTTTTCTCCGAGAACTGTCACTCATTTTACACAGATTGGTCACCAACTCTCAGAAATAGTTTCCCTAGTCCTTCAATACAAAGGAACTCCCCTGGAGTCTGTTCCAGTATCTGACTCTTTTCAAGGATTTGTTAATTTAATGATCACCGGTCTCCTACCCTAATAATCATGAGAACAGGTGTGTGTGTGTGCATGAGTGTGTGTGTGTTTGTGTGTGTGTGCGTGCGCGCGCGTGTGTGTTTTCACTGTGACAGGCTGCTATGAATGTCCCTGGAACATAGCAGATTATCAGTAAATATATGTTGCATGAATCAGCAGACAATTACTCAACTAAAAAATTGGGTCATTTATCTCAGAGAATTGGTACTAAATATAGCCAAATGCTTATTGAAAAAATACTATATATTACAGTAGTATGGGCTATTGCAAATTATTGATATAGCTAATATCCTACAATATGAAAATTTTGGTAAGCTTTTAACATAGACACATAAACAGATAATAGACACAGCGAAGTGTTTTAATGTTGAAAATATGTATTGCATAATGTTATCTCTATTGTACCCCAGGTATAACTGAAGTCACAAAATGCACAGGAAAATAAATGGGGATTAAATCCATAAAAAATTCCCCTACACTCATGGAGACATTTTTTGGGTGACATTTTTTAAAAAAGTTCTAGTATAAAAATTATATTTAAAGTACTTAATAAGAACACATTATTAATTAAAATAGTCTGAAGGTACATTAAAGAGATTTTTTCTTTTTTTAGAAAATTAAAGTGATAAAGTCAATTAATAAACTCTTCAGAGGGTTCAATTTTCCATGCCCTTTGGAATTATTTTATGACCATACTGTTTTTATGCTTCACTACACAGTTCATAAATTTGTTCCTTTGGTTTTGAGAGAAGCTAACTTTTCAGCTATGGATGGAGCATCCTAGTTCTCATTACCTCAGGTGGAAATAGTAACTAAGTTATTTCAAAATCCATTGTAGCAATTAAATGAAGGTTTTAGGCTCTTTGACTCACTGTATTTCTACATGTTTTCCACTAGAAATCTAATTTGCAAGATGATTTACTAGAAATATATCTGAAACATTATATGCCAAACACTGTTCTCAGATTTACAGTTAAATTACATATTGAGTACTCCTATATATCTGAAGTTAATACATCTGTTTCACTTTTTTTCAAAATGGCGTGACTACTGTGCATGGTGCCACACACCTATAATCCCAGCAGCTCGGGAGGTTGAGGTAGGAAGATCACAAGTTTGAGGCCAGCCTCAGCAATTTAGTGAGATCCTGTCTTAAAATAAATAAGTAAAAAGTACTGGGGGTTGTAGTTTATTAGTAAAGCAACCCTGGGATCAATTCCCCACTGGTCCCTGCTGCTCCCAAAATTGGTGTAGTTGCTACAGAGAATGGTATGGGAGTTTCTCTAAAATATAAAATTAGAACTGCCACATGATCCAGCAGTCCCACTTCTGAATATATATCCAAGATCATTGAAATCAGGATCTCAGAGATATCTGCATTCTTATGTTCACTCATAATCATCAATACATTGAAACCACCCAAATATCTATCACATCCATTCATGGGAAGTCACACATAAAGAAAACATTTCATTTGAAAACAATGGGGAGTAATTCAACTTTAGTAAGAGTAAATCCTACCATATACTACCATATACATAATCCTACTATATACTACACCAGGTGTAGACCTGTAACACATTATGCTAAGTGAGATAAGCCAGTCACAGAGAGGCAGGTACTGTGTGATTCCCCTGGCACAAAGTTTCCAAAACCATTCAACCTTATAGAAGTAGAAAGGAGGATGGTGCTTGCCAGGAGTGGGGAAAGGGGCCAATAGGGAGTTGTTCAGTGGGCAGAAAGTCATAGTTTAAAAAAACGAGTAAGTTCTAGAGATCCACTGAACGTCTGAGAGCTGGTAGTTGACAGTATAGAACTGAGTACTTCAGAAATTGTCATGAGTTTAGATCTCATATTAAGTATTCATACCACCAAACCAAAACAGAAAAATCAAAGGACACTAGGAAACCCTGAGGGGTAATGGTGGTATCATGACCACGTGTGTACTCTCAACCTTATCAAAGTGTGTACAATAGGTATGTGCAGTTTGTTTTATGCCAGTTATACCCCAATAAAACTGAGCATGAATAGAAAGTAATTTTCCAACTTAATCTTATTGTGACATTTATAAATTCACAACTGTAATGGTGCGACATTTCTCAAATGGTATTTGGAAGCTTGTCATGCTCTGCCTTGGTCACCAGGCCAGGTGGTATGGTGCATCTCTGTGACATAGGAACTCTGGAACCAGACTGTTTGGTGTGGAGCCTGTCACCATGGGGCCACTCATGTCACCTCATGGCATCTCAGTGGCCTTCTTTTTTCTTTTCAAGAGGAAGAGACTCATATTTATTGAGTGCAAACAGTGAGCCTGTCACTACACTAAATCCTTCGTGTGTGTTGTCCTTTAAGAATATGTTAATGAGTGTCTTTTTTTTTTTTTTGCGGTGCTGGGTATCGAACCCAGGGCCTGTGCTTATAAGGCAAGCACTTTACCAACTGAGCTGTATCCCCAGCCCATGAGTGTCATTTTTGATGAATAATGATTATATATAGTTATTCAGGTACAATTGTGGTGCTTTGGTGTATTTACAAAATCAAGTCATGCTCACCACCTCATTGTAAAATAGACATGAAAATAGTAACCATGGGCTGGCATTTTATGATTTTTAGAACTGCAATCAGGTGAGTAAAAACCTCAGGGCAGGGCTGGGATCATATTTGTTATCCTACTAATGTTTAGCACAGTTCTTTTGTCTAATTGCATATCCTGTTCTATTTGCTCTTCCTCAAGCTGGCTAATAGAGAAATGGTGATGTTGCTTGCCTGTCGTTGGGTGGAAGAGAATCCTGGGGTCCATGGGGTTCTCAGGTCAATGTTCTGAGCACTCTTCTGTCCGGTTGGAATGCCTCCTGCCATTGCTTGCCTGCTGGCTCTCTGTTTCTCTAAGCCACATTCACTGAGTGACACTAGCCTAAGCTAGCTTCTCTGCAACCTCTGTCGCCTTCTTACCACCTGGTGCTCATTATGTGCACTCTGAAACAGGGGGAATAAAAGTTACCTCAGTTTGCTCTTCTTTCCTCCACGCAATGCAGCAATTCTCTACTCACATCCCCGGTGCCTTGCAGTGTGGAGACTAGAACACACACATCCAGTGGTCTTCCTTTATATCCTGTAATATACTGGCTCAAAAGAGAATGCTTCCTTCTTTTGTATTCTATTCCCCCCTATTATTTTATTTTACTTTATTTTATTTATTCAAAAGTATAATGGTGGAACTATGAGAAGGTACAAGGAGAGAGAGGCTGCTTTAACAAAAAGGACACCTGAATGGTCAGTAGACAGCAAATTGATGGTGCACATACTCTTATCAAAAATATGCAGTCAGTCCCTCTTTCTCCCTTATCTGTCCCGGTTCAGGTTAATCTGATCTGTTAAGTTAAATAAGCCGTCCCATGTGTATGTGTGCTACCCCTCAGTCAATCCCTCTGATTTAAAAATTGAATAAAAATGTTGTATATAAATTTGGCTATGGAAAATAGAGTATTGACTTAAAAATTAATTATCTGGGTTCCAATCAAATATCTCTATTTCTCAATGAGTAGTTCCCTCCCTGTCTCTGCCATGTAAGGAGGTTCTCAAAGGTCTGTTCAAGCACCAAAGCTCAATTTGTTGCTTGATAGTAGAGTGCCTTTCATTGGGTGATTGCATAGTCACTGAACAGTACAGATTCTGAAAATACCCAATGAGAATATGCTTAATGAATAGAGGGAAGCTAATTCATGCTTTTGCATTTACTAAAAACTTCCTTCTCCCACCAAGTAATTGTTGCATGAGTGAATTTTTGTTAATATTTTCCAGAGGAATCGCAATGTATTAAAATAATAAAAAATACAACTTTGGACCATGTGATGCTTTTTGAAATTTGTATGTGACCCTTAGTAGAAACTTGGGATCAATAGTACCCTCATGCTTTTCTGGAAATAAGCATGTAAACATGCCCTTCTGTTTTTTAGGATAGAGTCTAGGGATTTGGACCCAGGAACATAAAATATCAAGCATAAAACCCCATTTCCGTGGGCTTTACCTATTGCCTAACTGTTCCCACTGCAAATGACACTGACACACTGGTTCTGTTTGTTATGAGATTTATTTCCTCATACTTGACAATTATGAATAACCTTTGAAGGAAAAAGAAAACACTTCTAGGTTGGCAAGTCATGTGTACCCTCTCAGAAATTTCCTCTAAGTTGAAAGAACAAGTAAATATCACTTACGCCTACAGATTTAAAATTCTCTGCCAAAAAATAAATGATAAAAGGAATGTGCTCCTGTTTTCACATCACAGATTGTTTTATAAGGTGTTTCTTTAGTAGAATGGAAGAATTTATGGCCTTGAATTGCCTAAAGTTTTTATATCCTTGAGAATTCACTGAGCTTCAACCATCATTTTTATTTCTTGCAGCAGTAGTTCAAATTTTTAAAATTGATCAAATCACTTTGAAAAAAGGCAAGCCATCCTCCTGTTGTGACTAAAGCTAATAGCGATGCTTTAGGTCCCTGGGAAATTGAAAACTGCAGTCAAAAGAGAATACAATGGCAAAAAGTCAGCTCTAGCCTATTTGGGGCATTTGACTGAAGCCGAAAAGATGTTAAAGAGAAACATATGCCATTGCTATTTTAAAATACACTCAGTATTTTGTAATTCCAAATGAGTATATATAAAAAGCTTATTTTTTTCCCCAAGTTCAACATAGACTGGAAAAGACAAATTTAATAGATAAGGTGAAGAAAAATATCTGATGTGTCAGAAACACAAATAGTTTTAGAAAATTGACAGAGTTCCAAAATAAAGACCCATAATAGAAGTGTACCCATCAAATACATGATACAGAAAGAAATCCATTTCGCCGACTTTCCAATTCTGCTCTTTATCAGGCTTATCCTCAGGCTTACTGCAGTACAATGCAGGATATCTTTCTCAGGAGCTCCTGTACAGCCCATAGTTAAGAATACAAAGAGGTAAATCGGAAGCTGTAAAAATGCACTATGTTGGTACAAAGCAGGCATCTCGGTTATTTCAGCTCCAGACAGAATGAAAGGCACTAAATCCTGATGGAAGCATGTTTAGATGACTGGCATTGTCAATTTGAAACCATCAGATCTGAACCCAGTTTCCTTATAAACTTGGTGCTTCTCAGTACGGGAAGAATGGCACATAAAACCCGTGCCTGATCTGTCAGCCAGTATCTATGATTTAGGAAATGCAAAGGGAGAGAAGCCGTCTCTCTTCACAGACACATACACAGGGAAATCTGTGAGCACAGTGCATCTGTCATGACTTGATACATTTGCCTAAGCCACTGCTTTTGGAAAATCACTCTGAATACTTTTCTTCGGAAAACTAAAATATTTTGTCACCAGTAACTAATCAAAACTCTAACACAGCAGGTAACTTATTAAAATGTAAGAAACATATAGGTTTACCCAAGCATGTTAGCTATCTTTATCATTGATGATGTACACTACTGAACATGCCATTTAAGTATCCACTAGTAAACTGTATTGGCACAGTGCATTTACGCATGTGTCCAAAATGTCAAGTGTGTGTGTGTGTGTGTGTGTGTGTGTGTGTGTGTGTGTTGAAAAGCCAGAGATAGAATACACGAGACAGAGATACTAATATCTCCAGGTGTTTACATAGTTTTCATTTTATTAAATTTTGAATTAAATTTATTTTAACTGTTACATTGAAAACAAAATTTGTACATATTAGTGGGGTAACTTGATGTTTGTGGTATATATAAATATATACATATATATATATATTCATATACATTGTGTGTGTATATATATATGTATATATACCCATCCACACACATACTGTGATTATACATATATAGTGTAATATTTAAACCAGGTTAAACTTACCTATCTCCTCATTTATTACTTCATTACTGTAAAAACTTTCAACTCTTTTCATCTACATTTTTGAGATATATAGCCCATAACTGTTACCCTTAATAGTCACCCTGTTGTAAAATAGCACACCAAAGCTTTTTGTTTCTATGCTATATACTTGTTATTAGTACCCATTAATCAGAGTTTGCCAATCCCTGACCCACATCACAGACCACTAGTACATACTATTCTACTTTAAACTTCAATGAAACCAATTGTTATTAGATTCTGCACATATGTGAGATCTTGCAGTATTTGTCTTTCCATGCCTGACATGTTCTTTTTAAAACAATCTCCAGTTCTATCCATGTTGCCTCAAGTGATGGGAGTTCATCCTTTGTTTATGGATGAAGGTTTTCCATAAAACATTTCATGTCTTTTTTTAAAATCAGTTGATGGACACTCAGAGTGTTTCCATTTCTTGGCTCTTGTGAATAGCATTTCCATGAACATAGGGGTGTAGATGTATCTTTGAAGTACTGACTTTATTTCCTTTCCATATGTACCCAGCAGTGTGTTTGCTGGGCCATGTGTTAGTTCTATCTTTAAATTTTTGGGGGACTCACATACTATTTTCTGTAAAAGCTCTACTAATCTACATTCTCACCAACAGTATGGAAAGCTTCCTTTCTCTCCCTATCCTTACCAGCACTTGTTATCTTTGGTCTTTTTGATAGAATGCATTTTTTACTTGGGTGAGGTGAAATTCATTGTGGTTTGATTTGTTTTCTTTAATGATTAGTGATATTGAGCATTTTTTTAAATGTACCTTAGTCATTTATGTGTTTTTGAGGATTGTGTATTAAAATCTGTTTACCCATTTTAAATCAGGTTATTTGTGTTCTCAATATTGAGGTTTTAGAGTTTCTTATATATTCTGAATAATAATTCCTTGTATAGGTTGTATATATTTTCCCCATTCTGTAGATTGTTTTCTTACTTTGCTATGCAGAAGGTTTTTAAGTTTGATAAACCCCTATTTGTCTATTTTTGCTTTCATTTCCTGGGCTTTTGGAATCTTACCCAAAACTCTTGTTAATTCCAATATCCTAAAGCTCTTCTATGTTTTCTTCTGGTGGTTTCATAGACCCAGGTCTTACATGGATTTAAGCCAGGTTGAGTTGAGTTTTGAACTTGTAGGAGAGAAACGTGTTGCTTCATTTTTCAGCATTGTGGATACTCATTTTCCTAGAACCATTTATTGAAAAGACCATCCTTTCTGTAATCTGTGTTTTTAGCATCTTTGTTAAAAGTAAACTGGCTTTGGGAGATGGAGGTCTTCTAGACTGTCTGTTTGTTTCATTGATCTGTTTGTGTCTTTATGCCAATACTGTGCTGTTTTGACAAGTATGGTTTTGCAGAATGTTTTGAAATTGGATAGTAAAGTGTATCCTGCTTTGTTGTTTTTTTCTCAAGATGACTTTGATTACTCTAATTTCCCATGGTTTGATACAAACTTTTTACTATTTTTTCTAGCTTTGTGAAGTGTCATAGAGATTATATTTAATCTGCAGAGACTTAAAGATAGCATAGACATTTAACCATATTTATTCTTCCAGTCTAGGAACACAGAATATCAACTTATTTGTATCCTCTTCAATTTTTTTCACCAATGTATTATTATTTTATTAGTAGAGTTTTGGACTCATTTGGAGAGTTTACACTCCTTTATTCATAGGCATGTTGTTCTTTTCCTTTGTAGCTATTGTAAGTCAGATCACTTTTTAAATTTCCATTTCAGATGAGTTAGTTGTGGAAAATAGCATAACTAATGAATTTTGTGAATTGATTTTGTATCCTTCAATTTTGCTGAATTAATTTATTAGTCCTAATAGTGGAACCATTAGTGGAACTAGTTGGTGAAATTTTTTGGATTTTCTATGTATAAGATTGTCATCTGCAAATGGCAACTTCCTCTTCTACAGTTTGTATGCCCTCCATTTCCTTCCTTTGCCGGATTGTTCTGGCTAAGACTTACAGAACTACGATGAAGTGGTGAAAGTGGGCATCTTTGTCTTGTTCCAGATCTTGGGAAGTATTCATCTTTCCCCAATTAAACATGCCCTCTTATCATCAATGGCTCCATTGTCTTGAGGTACCTTCCTTCTCCACCTGTCTTGTTCAGCATTTTCATTAGGAAGTTGTCAGGGGTGGGCTCTGAGGGCCCCAGAGCCCCACCGTGGCCTGATCTCTAAGATGGCGCCTGGCAGCTTGTCAGACATAGCTGCACTCATATACAAGTTTTAGGAAGTAACTCTGGTTGGCTGTTGTACATGAGGCGATCCTGGTATCTGCCTGGAGACTGTTCCTTGATAGGCTGACTTTCCTGGTAGTCTACTCTCTGATAGGCTGATGTTCTCAATATAAGTCGGAGACTTGTGGAATAAAGCCCTCTTTTGGTTCCTGTGATCAAGAAAAGCATACGCGTTGTGATTGCCCACCGCCTGCGGGTGGTGGGCGGTCATAGGAAGTGATGTTGGACTTTATCAAATGACTTTTCTGCATCATGTGGCTGTGCTGACCATATGGGTTTTGTACGTTGTTTGATTGACATGGTGCATCTTGTCTATTGACTTGCAAATGTTGAGCAATTTTTGCATCCCTGGAATGACTCCCACTTGATCTTGGTGAATAATATTTTTAATGTGCTATAGGATACAGTCTTTTACTATTTTGTTGAATAATTCTGTATCTATATTCATTAAGAATATTGGCCTGTAGTTTTCTGGTTTTGATGTCCTCATATACAGTTTTGTTATCAGGGTAATTTCAGTCTCATAGGACATATTTGGGAAAATGTTTTTCTCTTTTATTAAAATATTTTGAAATAATACCCATTTTTAAAAGTCATGAAATAGTTTCACAAGATTCATTTTTATTTTCTTGTATATGTTTGTCGTTATACATGTACATAAAGTAAAGCTAAATATGAGAAAATTTAAGTTGTATCAGATCAGACTTACTCAGCACTTACTTTTGTGTGCATTAATGTTGTATTACTGTAATGAAGAACAGCATCCATGTAGCCCATTCTTAATTTCAAATTCACCTATGGGGGTAAACTTCCCAACATCTGTGTATCTCAGTTTCCTCTTCTATAAAAAAGGTTGATAATGGTGTCTATCTCATAGGATTACTGTAAGGGTTGAATAGATTGATATTTAAAGAGTGATTCAGAGATCAGATCAGACTTTTTACCTATAACAATGGCAATATAAAGAGTAATGACTAGTATATAATGACTGCTGTTTATTTTTTATTTAAAATTGCACTGATTGAAAAGATGTTTAATCATGTTTAATATACATGAAAAATGAGAAAAAACTACTATTAATTGAGGCTTTATGAGATACATAGAGAATCATATGAGAGTGTAGATGTATTGATAGTAGTACAAAACTAACTCATGAATTAACCACTGACTTCTCACTAGAAATTCTATCATGAAGTCATATTCCGATAACTAAAGTGCATAATAAACATGCAATATTTAGCTACCCACTTACTTTTCATCAGTCTATTTCCCTGAATATATTGATCTGTAACCCTTGTTCTAATTAAAAACATTTCAAAGCTAATATGTTGAGAATTGAATTGATCACACTTTTTTTTCTCATGAGTGAATGGAAATACCCGCCCCCCGTTTCTGCCACTCATCTTTGCCTTCCTCTTTCTCCTCTGGTCCAAGTCCATCAGTACATCCTCTGGTTCCACCTCCTAAAGAGCACTCAGTTTCCCCTTTCTCCTTAGTCTCCATTGCTTTCTCTCTGATTTAGGTAATGATTGCTTCTCAGTTGGACTTCCAATTATTTTCCAACTGAAAAAAGTATTCATAGATCTGTGTTCTTCAATATGATAAAGACATTAATGCTGAATAATTATGATGTGCTACATAGCACTTAAAATACTTTAAATATCTGATTAATAATCAGGAAAAATGCCTTATAAAGACATATGATCAAGATAAACTTATAATTGAGAAAATTAAGACACATAAAATTTACTAATCCTAGATTAAATAACTGGAATATGGTGGGTAAAACCAAAATTGTGAAGTAATACTTAGAAAGTCCTTATTTGCTCTTAGTATTCTGAACTTCAGAAATCACAGTACTCACCAGAGTGTTTTAATATTCATGGATCTTCTCCTCTCCCTAAGACTAGATGCTCTGCAGTAGGACTGGGCAGATCTGTTTATCACCGCATCTCCCATGGCGATTATATTCAATGGCATACGGTGAAAAAGCAATCGCTTTTGTTAAAATGGTCAATCATTTCAGGTTACCTATGTCCTTTTTCATTACTATTTGCCATTTTTGTCACAACATGCTTGTCACTAATAAAAACAAATGTTAGGTGTCATTGGGGACTGAAATGAAGTAAATTAAATTCCATTCATGTATGGTTATGTTTAAATGAACCCAACTATTATATGTAATATGATGTACTAATAAAAAAATTAAAGCTGTTAACAATACAGCAATTGTATGCAGACTTTGCAACTTTGTAGTGGTGGGTTGGATGGAATGCTAAAATAGTGCTCTTACATAGAATGGTTCCAAATATCTTTGTACAGATTTTAGGTAGATGACCTCTTATCATAGGCTAAGTTTAATTAATGAACATAATCTGCTGTTATCTTCCTTCCCTTCTTTTGGCTTTTGTTATTATCAGACAAGATTTCTGTATTTGAGGCTAGAGATCCTTCCTTTGCAAAGTTTTCTTTCTCCCTTTACCTATTACAAATCAGTTAGGGCTTAAGAAAACTTTCAGATATTCTTATCTTTTTGCAACATTTTAAATGGTAAATAACACTGTCATTCTTGGGAAATAAACTTTCCTGTGTAGTTATTAATTCTAAAGATTAATATTTATATATTTTCATGGTGTGCACATACATGTATATAGAAACATATAAATATATTTATAAAGCATTCTGTACATTTTCTAAAATATATTTTTCTGAATTAATAATTCCATGTATAAAGACTCTATAAAGTAATCTAAAGAAATAGGCTATTCCATCTCTAATGAAAGGACAATCTTTGTTTATTAATATTGATTTTATAAGACATTATGATAAACAAAGTAAGCCAGGCACAGAAAGTTTCTGCTTTTATTTCATGACCATGCCTGTTTGGTTACTATAGTTTTGTAGTTTAGTATATTTTGAGTCTGAATAGTGAGATGTTTCTAGCTTTATTCCTTTTTTAACTCAAGTTTTCTTGAGGTTGCCAGGGTCTTTTCCAGGTTATGCACAAATTTATGATTATTTTTTCTTATTCTGTAAAGAATGCCATTTTTTAGAAATTGCATTTAAACTATAGATTTCCTTTGGAATAAGTGGCATTTGAACAAAAAAAGTGTCCTCCAAATACATTAACACAGTATATCCTTCAATTTATTCATGTCTTCTTCAATTTCTTCATGAGCATTTTATAGTATTCATACTAGCAATCTTTCATATACCTGGTAAAAATTTGTTCTTAATTTTTTTTATAACTAAGTGGGATTATTTTGTTTTTAAATTTCTTTCACTAGTTCACTGCAAATGTATACTGATTCTTTGTATTTTGATTTTGTATCCTGCAAATTAATTGAATTTAATTAGTTTAAACAATTTTGGTAGTTTTTTTTAGGCATCTCCATGCATCTACATACTTTCCATTACTATAACAAACACTTGAGAGAATCAAATTATAAAGATTATAAAGAGAAAAGTTTTATTTTGGCTCACAGTTTTAAAATTTCAGTCCATGACTAGAAGATACACAAGTAACCCCTGCCTCTTAAAGTTCCCATCACCTCTCAACAGTGCTAGGCTGTGAACTAAGGACTTAACACTTGGTGCTTTGGGGAACATTTCAAATCCAAACCACATCAGCAAATGTTATGGTTTGAATATATTGAGTCCCTCAAAAGCTCATGTAAGATAATGCAGGAATGTTCAGAGGTGAAATCATGAGATTATTAGAGTTGTAAATAATCAGTAGATTTACCCACTGATGTGGTTTAACTGGGGGGTAACTGTAAGCATGGACGGTATGGCTGGAAGCAGGACATCATTAAAGTTGTGTCTGTGGGATTCTGTTTTGTCCCTGGTGAGCACAGATCTCTGTCTGTTTCCTGGTTGTCATGTTCTGCTTTCCTCTCCCTGCTGTACAGCCTTGATGTTCTGCCCCACTTTAGGTCCAGAACAATGGATACTATTGACCATGACCTGAATCTCTGAGCCTCTGAGACAAATGTTTCCTTCTCTTAGTTCTACTTCTCAGGTAATTTGGTCATACTTTGAGAAGTTAACACAGCAAACAAGAATAATTCAACAATTTTTTTGATTGGAATGCTTTTCATATTTTTCTCTTTTGTAATTGCTCTGGCTTTGACTATATTGTGTAGAAATGGTGAGAATATGTATTCTCATCTTATTAAAAAGCTCAGAGGAAATCTATTGACTTTTCCTCATTTGGTTTGTTGTTAGCTGAGTATGGCCTATATTATATTGAAAAACATTTCTCCTATATATCATTTGCTGGGAATCTTTATCAGAACAAGATTCTGAATTTTCTCAATGCTTTTCTTGCATAAATTGAAATGATCACCTGGTTTTTGTCCTTCATTATATTAACATGATGCATCATGTTTATTGATTGAATGGATTTAAACCCTCCTTGAATCCCTAGGATAAATTCCACATGATCATGGTGAAGGATCTTTTAATGTGTGTAGATATACTTTGCTTACTTTTTGTTGAGAATTTTTGAATCTTTGTTTATTATGCATATTAAACTATAGTTGGCTTTTAGCAGTTTTCATCTAGACATAAAAATGTGAAAAAATATCCCAGGTTTTTAAATAATGAGAACAGAATAATGTATGTCTTTTGTCACAAATTCTTATTTACATTAAATCAAATTCCCTTAATTCCTAGATCTCATGATAAATAAACTATGATAGTACTTTGTCATGAAACCTATAAAAACTGTTAGGAAAGCAGATTTTATTAAATAATTGAGGTTACTAAAGTGTGATTCCACAATATGGTATTAGCCACTGAGTCATCACCTCAAAAAGGGAAGTTTGATTGACACCATAGCTAAAAGTGTCATCAAATATGATTTGTAAACATATGAATATCTGAATATGCCCATCTAGTACTAGCCACAAAGGCTTGCCAACATTCTGAATAGGAATACTTTGTTAAAGAATGTAAACAAATAAGGCACTGTAACCATGTGGTAGTCTAAGGAACAAGGTCATCCCGGAAATTTTAAAGTCTATTGCTGAAATGCCATGTGCATTTGAAATGCCAAGTCTGATACTTGAAGATTACCAAAGTCAAAAGTTGCACGAGAAAAGCAAAGTGCTAAGCAACTCAGTGAGACCCTGTTTCTAAATAAACTACAAAATAGGACTGGGGATGTGACTCAGTGGCCAAGTGCCCCTGAGTTCAATCCCTGGTACCCCCCAAAAAATTGCACCAGGCATACTTAAGAACATGAGGAAGGTTGTATTTAAGTCCACCACAAAAAGGGAGAGGCTGACCTAAAGTCCACTGGAACCAAAGGTCAGAGAGGTTTCAATTGCTGAATGAGCTAGTGGAAACATCCTGGAGGGCAGAAGATGGCAGGGTGACCCAAGGATGTGACCTGCATGTGGAGTAATTCCTGAGTTTGCATTGCTCCTCTATGCAACCAGGCCATCTGTACTTGCCAATGGGCATCCATCAAAGTTAAATTCTTCCCTTCCTGTGGAGACTGGGAGATAAATTGTTCTATCTTTCTTTATTATTGCATTTCAAAAAAGGTCTCTGAGATCCTGGAGAAAAAAACATTTCTATATTGTAAAACTGGCAAGAGGATTTTAAGAAGATTTATATTCATCCAAATGGGCCAGAGAAAGAATTTGCAATTATACATTTTCTAATGTAAATGTTATAAGAAAAAGGAGGTCAGAGACTTAAAGAAACCTGCCTATATTTAGTTAAGCTGAGGATACCATTAAGGCCATTTTGAACAGGATTTGGAAAACAGAAAATCTAGTGGTTCCCATTTGATATTTGTATTTCTAAGTTTTTAATAGCTCTTGGAAAATTTGAAATTGCATGATATCTTTTGATATTCAGGGTATGTGAAGTACTCTGTGATGTATAGAATTCAGGCTGTACTGAAACCTGAGTTACTGAGTTATTTTGTAAAGCAGTAGTTTTCCATAATCTCCATTTTAAATACAAGTGTCAAGGAAAAATTACTCCTTGTTTGTACAAGTGAACAAGCATCATCTGCCTGGCACAATTGTAAGGCAAAAGTCAACAATTAATTTATACATGCAACTTATCAACCTAAATCGAGGAGCCCCTGGACACGTGGCATCCCAAATCATATCAGGAACCCTAGACATGGGAGTTTATCAACCTCACCAGATGCAACTCCCTCCTCTAAGACATGTGAGAGTAGGAACCATCTGAGCTTGGACACAGTGACACCCTGGCCCCATCACCTGGTTGCTCATATAAGATCTGCCTAAGAAAGCCACCAGAGTAACAGTCTTCCAAATTTCTGTCCTCCGACTTCAGCAGAGCACAGTTTCTCTTACCTGTTTTACCAATGCACAGCCTACTCCAAGCCAACATCTCACACTGACACTCCGTAAATATAGTCTGATCCTACCTTAGACTAGAATGAGTTCCTGCACTGAGCCCTGGACAAGTTCTTCAGCTGGTTCTCAATCTTTCTCGATTGCTGCAGTGACTCTTGGAGAGAGCATTCCTATATGCTGACTGCCTCTGCTCTCATTTAGCCTCCTCAAACCTGTGGCTGCATTAATGCTTTCTTAGTCTTTCCATACTATATATATATATAATATACATACATATATGTATGTATATGTATATACGTATATATATGTGTGCATATGTATATATATACACACACATATATAATCTACATATATTATTATGTGAAGTGGGATGTGTGGCTTGAACGTTATGGATATTAGAAACTAATACTGGAATAAAAGAACTTGCTATTACCCAGTTTTTCACTACCAGCTGACTCAATTATTCATAGAACTGCCACTAATGAAAGTGCTGCAGTCTGTGAATTTACTGTTATTCAGTTAATTCTGACATTGTGGAGAGACACAAACAGGTTCACCATGTTAATGGTATGGCTCACTCAGGATGGTATACAAAGAGAAATCCAGGATTGTATCAGACAATTATTTTTACAATGTAAATGATTTATTTATTGAATTATACTTCTATATATAACTTTATTGTCATTCTCAGCTGCAACAATGATTCTGGTGAACTCAGTCTATTTTTTGGTGGTGGGGAGGTGCCAGGAATTGAACTCAGGGACACTCTACCACTGAACCACATCCCCAGCCTTATTCGTTTTTTATTTAGAGATAGGGTCTCACAGAGTTGCTTAGCACGTGGATAAGTTGCTGGGGCTGGCTTTGTACTCATAATCCTCCTGCCTCAGCCTCCTGAGCTGCTGGGATTGCAACTGTGCACCACGGTACCCAGTTTTAAGTCTTATATTTTCATGAGTAGTTATTATTATATTTTATAAATATGTTTCTGAATAAAGCATAAGTAATTAACTTATAAAACATTTCATAACAAAAATCAAGGTGGGTTAGTTGTTCAATTTATTTGCTGTAGTAGTGACCTTTTGGCATCCATACCATACTGTATTAATTATACTATACTGTATTACACTTTATTAATTGACCTTGTCAAATCCATGCACTTATCCTTATTATGAGGCAATTTGAACCCCTAAGATCTTGGAAAACAGGAAAATGTTGAATGAAGGAAAACATTAAATCATTCTATATTAATGATTGTTTCAGGTGTGTTAAAATAATTGAGAAAGTATTCAAATCCCATGCTCTTTGATGCTCCTTTATTTAATGTTTTTCTCAGTGGATTTACATTTTCTTTTATACTCTCTTCTATCTGCTGATTCCAGTGAAATGCAAATACACATCATTCTTACAAGTTTTTAGGTATTTTCTTCAGCATTTGATACAAGATAGTTTTTGTTACACAAATTTGATAGATTTAGATAATACTTTCAACAGCGTAATACCATCCTATAATACAACTCCAAAATTAGCATGTTGATCTTCATAAGAAAATATGCTTTAGTTGTTTTAAAACCTTTGTGCTAAGGCAATATATTCTGTATTTTGCTTACTATGTTAGTGAAAAAGAAAGACATTATTTTAGAGAAATGTGACCCAAGTTTCAGCAGAACAACTAACCTGTTGATTTTTTGGTGAGTTTTTAATCCCCAGTGTTTGTAATGCTATGATATCAAGTGAGAAGATGGGCTTATTCTGAGTACAAGCCTTCTTAAGATTATCAGTCACATTTGACAAACAGGCTCTCTTTCCTGCCAATTGATGGTGCAGGTGAGGAAGAATGTGTTTTTGTGGTTGTTTAATTGCTTATCTTCCAAAATGCAACAAAATCAGTTAAGAACCAATTTTTAAATGACATTATTTCTCGTCCCATACATGTAGCCTCTAGTTCAATATCACACATGCTGTGGGTACTCAATGATTGCTTAGTATATTATGTGGGATTGATGATTTTTTCTCTTTGTTTTTTCCTTCAGACACGAGCTTGGGATTTTCCAAATCATCTAAATTTCACATGAAGGGTGGAATAGCTGAAACAGGAACATGAATTACCAGGTCAGGATATGTACACTAATTCTGTTTTGTGAAAGTGTTGAGTTCAAAGGTGTGAGATCTGAAACAATCAAGAAAGAATCATTATAGAGAGTGCATATTTTTATTCTTTTAAGAAATAAAGTCCCTGTGTCTACCACATATGAGCATGCATATTTTTTGCTGTGGATATGCTGTTGGTATAAATTAGACTAGATGCCCACAATGTGATATCTGCCACCTGTGATGTGTGGTCGCCTGTTAGGTTAGTTCCCAGTCTAAAATGTGTCCAAGAGCCAAACAACCCTACCCTTAACTAAGGGTGCTTCCACAATTAATATATCATGAGTATAGTTTAGGATTGCCCAACACAGTAGTCAATTATACTCAAAAGGCCTTAAATTGAAAGTGTTTTACATATACCTGTGGTTAGTGTCAGTGTCATGGAAAACTTAGATGTAGCACATTTCCATTATTTCAGAAAGTTCTATTGTTCACACGCATTGTGGAAAGTACTACCAATCCCACCTGCTTTGACAGAAATAGTAGTGATGCCCAACTTGTCCAAACCAGGAGGAGAGCGACTTAATACTCAATTAGCTTGTCTGGGGCTATAGCCCATTCCTAAGACAAGTATGAAAATATCAGGGAGATACAGAGAAAATCATTTTTAGGGCAGAGACTTTAACCACACAGGTGTGCGTGCACACACACCCACACACCCACACACACACTCATGCATCTAGTCCTATTTGTATTTGAGAGAAAAACAAAGAAATATGAAACTGTATTTTCAGTAGCACAATCTGATTTGCAATTGTCTTCTGTATTTTGTTGTACGTACACTAACTGTTCTTATAAAAACTGAGACAGGAAGGTAGAAGAGAAATTGAAACTTCCTTCTAAACTAAAATTTCTTCAGGAAACCCAACAGTCACTAGTTGAAAAAAAAGAAAAGTGGAAGGACAGAGGTGTGACCAGATTTCTATTTGTAATAGCAAAAAAAGAAAGAGACAAACAAACTAACAAAAAAATAATCTAGGGAAATCTGGTCTTGAACAAGATGTTACCAGTGTTTACATTACAGTACTCCTGAAATGGAATAGAAGTCAACAGAAGCATATATAAATCTATCTAAAGAAGAGATGTCAGAGAGAGAGAGAGATCAGGGTCAAGGTACTCAGTTAATACATTATATTAAAGCCCTGGAATGAGACAAAGGCAGAGATAAAACATTGACATAAAGGACAGTCTGGTCCAAGCCCTCCAATTCTGGGGACCTCCAATTCTTAGAGCTTTGAAAATAGAGGAGGCCCTGAAGGCCGGCCCAAGATTGGTATCCAGGAGGAGGTGATCCCGAACTACGCACTCCCTTCTAAACTTAAGAGAAAAGGCCTGCAGAGAAACCAGAGTGGCCTAATGGGAGAGACAGAGAGAGATGGTGTTTTAGTCAGCTGTTTCTCTGCTGTGAATAAATGATCTGATCAGCACAATCCTAGAGAAGGAAAGGTTTATTTGAGGGCTCAGAGGTCTTGGTCCATAGAAGGCTGGCTCCATTCCTCAGGGCTCCAGGTGAGGCAGAACATCATAGTGGAAGAGCTTGCGTCACCAGGAAGCATAGAAATAGAGACTCCACTCTCCGATACAAAATATATACCCCAAAGCCACACCCCACTCCAGTCTCCTCCAGCCAAACCCTACCACTTCAGTTACCCCTCAATTAATCCCATCAGGGATTAAATCACTGATTGGGTTAAGACTCTTACAACCCCATCATTTTTCCTCTGACCCTTCCTGCGTTGTCCTACATGTGAGCTTTTGCGGGGCATTTCACATCCAAACCATGGTAGATAGTTAGAGAGAAAGAAAGAGAGAGAGAGAGAGAGAGAGAGAGAGAGAGAAAGGAGCAAGACCTCCAGATTTGGCAAGTCACAGGTCAGTGTTCACCTCTGCAGCTTGGGTTCATGGGTTCAGTACTTCTGGGAGCAGAAATGTAATCTACATACACAGCAGGGTCAAGGGGAGGGGAGGAAGAGGAGGCAATACATGCAGTGTGCCTTCTTTGTGTGGCAAAATAAAGCAAGTGATTTAAGCGTCACGGACCTTCCACATAGAGTGTGCCTTTACATTTCAGTCATTCGATCATTCTAACCATGCAGATAAGCTGCACTTCCTGATAGTTTTTATTGGAAGGCAAGGTGTGCACTCTACTTTGAATAATTTTCCTTAAATTCATTAAATATTGTACGATTTTCATTTATCCCCTAACTCAGTTCATTGATAGTTATGAAAAGCATATGCAGATCTCTAGAGCAAATGGGTGGAGCAGTTGCAAGACAAGGATCCGGTGAAGGCATGTTTAAACAGCTAATTCTGGGAGTTCTAGAACACTTAAGCTGGTACTTATGTCACAATGGTTGGATTCAATATAAATCACACAAGGGAAGCGAGGGTGAAGACCTTTGGGAAGTTAGGCAGTGTTAAGACGTGTAGCTCATGTTTGAGGGTAGAATCGGTATGGGGAGGATGCACTGAAGTTGAGCTCCAGCGTATTTTCAAGGTTGGCAGAAAGCGACAAAGGTGGGGAATGTGACAGAGAGAACCACTTATTGTGCTTGGCAGATAACTTCTTGTTCATTCTGAGCAAACACGAGGCACATCAAGGGAGAAACATAGCTCCTGTGAGGAATCTGAGCCAAGGTGGGGTGCGTAGTCGATATTTCATGTTCTTCTATTTATGCTGAGACTACTCTTTTACTCCCTTATCAGCTATTTGTTTTTCAATTATAATTTAGGTAAAAGTGCACATTACACAAATAAACAACTTTCTCATTTTACCATATTGGATGACTTTTTATTGCAATGTACTTTTTCCAAAGCAAAGAGTGTCTTGCATTCAAGTTATGACATGCCTTCAAATAAAAATATTAAATTAATTTCAACTAAGGAGAAAATTCAAAATAACTTCATATTAGAAATTTAAAACTTTCTGTATTATATTTTTTCTAAATATAAACTTTTAGCAAGAGTTTCAGTTGCACAAAAGAATGAAAAGGCAGTAGAGGGAATCACTGTCTACCTCTCTGACAGTTTCTCTTATTTTAACATTTTGTGTTAGTTCAGCACATTTATTAACACTAATAATCTAACACTTGACAGAGCATTAACAAGAGTCCATGTTTTATACAGATGTCCTCGGTTTTCCTACTGTCTATTTTTAGTTTCTAGCCTTCTATCCAGGATACCACCTTGTACTAGGTTATCAAGTCTCCTAAAGTTCCTCTTGATCATGGTAATTTCTGAAACTCTTCCTGGTTTTGAAGAGTACAGGTTAGATATTTCAGAGGATGCTCATCCACTGGCCATCCTCCAATAATTTCCTCATGATTACATGAAGCCCATGGGCTGGGACAAAGACACCAAGGAAGTAAGGGGACATTTCCCTCATAGCACATTATTGGTGCTGAGTCTGACCCTGGATGAGGATGGTTCTCAGCTTTCTCCACTACAGTGAGACTTTTTCCTCACTGTCTCCTCACTGTGCTCTTTAGAAGCCACTGTGTTCATCTTCCACTTAACAAGTAAGGAGTTATGCTTCACCTCCTTGAGAATATTTATATTAACTACTTAGAAACCTTATGAACATGTGTTTTCTCTGTTGCACTCATTATTTATTTATTTAGTCATTTAATTGTATTTATATGGACAAATGAATATTGATTTCATCAGTTGGGTTATAACCCACTCAAACTTTATCTAGTTTGCTTAAAAATTTCTAGTTTTGGCCACTAAGTGTTCTTTTACATGGCTTCTGTTTCCATGTGTTATTCTCTCTCCTACCATGTCACTTTATTGTGTTTTATTGGGGTACTGTCTTTCTGGTCTTTACCTTGAGTGGATTTATTGTCGAAAGATATCAAAAGTAAGACTTGCGTGACAGTTGTGCTTATGGCCCCTGGGTTCTAATGTTTTCGAGTCCTTTTAAACTGACACTCATTTTGCATACTTTATCTTTTGTTTTATTATTTATCTTTTAATTTTTTACAGACTGCATTTTGATTCACTGTACACAAATGGGATACATCATTTTGTTTATATGGTTGTACATGATGTAGATTCACACCATTTGTGTAATCATGCAGGTACATAGGGTGTATACTTTAATCAACATAATGGTTGTACATATTTATGGAATATAACATTATATTTCATAATGAGCAAATCAGGTAATTAGCATATCTATCAAGTTAAAATTTTATCATTTCTCTGTGGTGATACCCTTTTTATCTTTACATTGGTATTTGGGAAATTTCTATCCACACATCTTCAAGGTACTTCAATTTTTAGAATGTCTAAGATTTTGCTTACCACCTTTCCTTGTGTGATACTTCTCTTGCCTGTCTACTCTAGGTCTGTTAGATCCTATGACATATTAGTAATTATTATTTTAAGTCCCCTGTCTGAAAATTACAACATCTTTGTTATCTGGTTCTGTTACTTTATCTCATTAGTAAGTGTTTTCATTTTCCTTCTTTATTTTTGTAATATTTTGTTGTTGGTAAATGCTGGTAAGTTTGCATCAGATAATAAGAGATGAATAGGTTCTTCATGTGAATATTTATGTTAATCTCCCTAAGAATTGGTGTGTTTGTCAACTTTTTGTCCCTGTAATCAAAATACCTGACAAAGACCAATTTAGGGGAGGAATAATTTATGTTGAGTTCATAGTTTCAGAGTTTCAGTTAATGGCTGGTGGTTTCCAAGACAGAAAACATCATGGTAGACGGGAGTGGCAGAGGAAAGCTGTTCAACTCATGGGAGTCAGGAAGCAGAGAAAGTGAGGAAAGGGTTAGGGACAAATATAGTCTGAGGCTATGCCCCCAGGAAGCTTCTCCTTCTAGCCACATCCCACCTGCCTACAATTACCACCCAGTAGTGCATTCGAATTATTAATCCACTGATGCAGTTACAATTTCAGTGATCTAATCATTACCTCAAACATCCATCTCTGAAACTTTCTGCAGCAGGAATCATGCTTTCAAAACAAGAATTTTCAGGAGACATTCCAGGTTCCAACCATAAGAATTGGGCTGTGTTTAATCATTTCTGTAGCTGTTTATATAAGAGGATTAGCCTCCTCAAGTTTCCTTCTTATCTCCCTTCTTAAATTGGAACTGCCCTAAATCCTTCTCCTCAGAGTCTGTGTCTTGCAGATGTCTTCACTACACATCACTGTTACTATACTGAAGCCCTGTTGGTGTGGAGGAAAGTCGTAAAAGGGGGATCTATTCTATACTCTGACGGATAATTCTGTCCTCAGAGGGTCTGCATTTTTTAACTGTGACCTTCCCAAGTGTTTCTCTAGTTGTGTGCCTCTTCCCACTTCCTTCCTCCACCACACAGGAGAAGCAAGAGATGGCGGGGTATGAGGAAGCCCTTCCCTGAAGGAATAGGGCTCTGCTAGAGTCTTTCCCCTGGTGAGTCTTTGTTAGGCAGAATGCTTTCTGCATATTGCACAGTGACAATCTTCCCTCCCAGCTGTCAGAGCTCCATCACATTCTTAAGGTAAGGAGCCTTACCTTAAGAACATGGTGATAAACCTCGAAATGGAGTCAGAAAAATGAATAGATTCCTTCAAGACTGATCTCCTGGAGCCGCTCACTGTCAAACTAGTCAACACTTGACCCCGGAAATTTGTACGAATTACCAGTTAAGTGCCCGTGTCTGCTTATGGTTCCATTGGCTTCTGCTGCAGGTACACAGATCTCATCTGCCACTACTGTCACTTGTCTCTTCAGATTTTGGAGTGACAGTTTGCCCTGCAACTTCACTTCTCTGAAGGAGACATGAAAAGTCATTGGCTTCTCAGTTTGCCCAACTTTTTTATTGTATTTCAGAAGAGGTGACTTTCAATCTCTGTGTGTTGAAGCTGCTGATGGCAGTCCTTCTCCAATAATTATTACCTTTTATTTTGTCTTTATAAACGTTTCTCCTCTGAGAAGACACACTTCTTTACTTTAAATTTTTGTTTAGAAATTGTACATGTTATGTCTACTTTAATTCCTCTTGATGGGCACCCAGGAATCACATTCATCTGAATTTTTTTCCCATTTAATTGTGGGGATTGTTTTAACATTGTGTCAAGATTTTGACCTTGAATATGTACTTTCCTTCTTCTCTCAATTCATATGGCATACTGGAAGCTTCTCTTGCAGGATTATAGAGAAGCAAAATATTCCCCTTTCTAATTTTATTTTTTTGAGTTGCAGATATTTTTATCTGGTGTAGCCTGATGACAGAACTTCTGGGTGTGAGTTAATAGGTCCAAACAGGGAAAATAGGTCTCCAGCCTTCCTTACCCTCGACTCCTTCTTTTGCTGCTTATAATCTAGCCTTGATCCTAGACCCCAAGTGTGTGCAGTCCAAAATATCTACATTGTATTATATTTGTTGTTTGTTTAATTTAATCAATTTTGCTATTCATCACATTGATAAAATATTATGCCATATCACCAAACAAGGGTCTTTAAATAATATGATCCTGAGTCTTACCATTTATGAGCCTGAGCACATTTCTCATTGTTCTGCTATCTAAGTGAGAAGTTCTTTTAAAGTTCTTTATTATGTCATAGAAAGCTTATACTTCATAGTCTAATCTGCAGTGATTAGGACTAAAGAGCATTCTTCCTAAATTGCTTCAACTGAATTTACTAAATAACAATGTGTCAGCTGTATGGTGATGTTTTAGTCAACTTTTTCGCTGCTGTGACTAAAGAATCTGACCAGAACAATTGTAAAAAAGGAAAAGTTTATTTGATGGCTCACGAACTCAGAGGTCTCAATCCGTAGACAGCTGGCTCCATTCCTTGCGACTGGAGGTGAGGCAGGACATCATGGGGAAGAGTGTGGCAGAAGGAAGAAGCTCATGTGATGGTCAGGAAACAGAGAGAGAGACTCCCTCCTCAGATGCAAAATATATACCCCATAGCCACGCCCCCAATGAACCACTTCCTCCAGCCACACCCACCTGCCTCCAAATACCTCTCAGTTAATTCCAAGAGGGATTAATTCACTGATTAGGTTAAGGCTATAACCCAATCATTTCTCCTCCAAACCTTTATTCCTGGTTCAGGGGATGAATCTGTCAATCAATCAAGTTTCATGACCCCTAAAACATAGGAGAGATTCTATGCTGAAGAGTGGGAAACTAGAAGTAGATTTGCTTTCAAGTAGCAATTTATTTCAATTATGAAAAAAATTACTCTCGAATGGTAAGTTTAGGTTTAGGGAAAGATATTTCTCTCCAGAATTCTTATGTCTGATTGAATAATTCATTGAATTAACAGAAGGGAACACAGTCAAAATATTTAACAAGATTTTTGAGATGGGAACCAGTGAATCAAAATGAGTGCTTACTGAAGTCCATATACAGACAAGAAGACACTGAAATATAATTTATGCTTAGCAATAAAAAGTAAAAATATTACACATGCAGGAAGTGGTTGTGGTAATAGTGGTAATGGTGTTGTAATCATGGCCCAGACACATACATTTGTAAGTCTGAAGAAAAAAAGTCTAAAATTGCTTATGTATTAAATTCCTCATTTAAAAACACAGATTGCTTTTTATCAAAAATTACCAAACTCTTGAAAATTAAATTCATCCAAAAGTATTTATTGAACGCTATTTCTCTAATTTTTTAAGCACCATGAAATATATAAAGAAGAGAGAAACCTAAATAGATGGTGTCTCAGCTCTCCAGGAGCTAACATTCTCATGGGACAAAGAGCCTAATTTACATGTTTTTAAAAAGCCCTTTGTTAGCAGATAGCATAATGCTAAGTAAAAAAATAAATAAACTGAGTGACTTGAGCTTGCTGAAACAATTTAAAAATACGTAGCCAGTAAAACCTCTTCCAGGGGAGAATAAGGCAGCCACTGAAGTCTGTACAATTATTAAACACTTAGATCTTCATTTCAATCCAATGAGTTAGGAAGATTTTTATTTCAACCTTTTGGGTAGGGGAGCAGAGATACATTGATGAAAAGTAACCTGTTCAAGGTTGGGTAGCTCTGATTCCCAGATCTGTGCCCTTTATCACTAGAGCACACTGAAGTTCTTGGTGACTACCTTGGAGCAGAGCCTAAAATGACTAGAGAGGACTGTCCACATGAAATCAGGAGAGGAGAACATTTCACATAGAGATAGCAGCTCTTAGAAGACTTCTTGCAGAAGGTACGGATGAAGGCGATTCATTGTAGCTGAGACTGGAGATGGGGTAGGGCCAAATAATGGACAGTGAGCAAGGCAAATGGTATTAAAAACCATATATACATATATATATATATGTATACACATTGACTTATATGTGGTGTACATCAGTAAAAATGCATGTATATGCTTGTGTCTATATATGTAATCAGCAGATATATTTTTAAAAATTATAAATACTTGTGAAATAATTATATTAAAATAATGTTTATTGTACAGAAACTAATCTTCCTCCAGGGTGATGGGTATACTGTTTATAATGATAGTTGACTCTTGTTGATAATTTACTCCATGACAAACATTGTTCTGCTAGATGTTCTATAAGAAATATGTCATTTAATTCCACAAAAATACCATGAGACAGCTGTAATTACTTGTCTCCTTTTACTGAACAATATATAATTTTGTATCTAATAAAAGCTTCTGTGTTTATAGATCTTTTCCTTCCGGTAGTATTTCTTTCAAGTAAAATGGTAATAAACTTTGCTACTTTTATTCTGATTCAGAAGTTCAAAGTCCTTTTTAAATGAGAATGTTACTTGAACTGTATACATTAAAATATGACTTGTGAGAAACAGATCAGGGGTTTTTATTTACTCACCCCTCCCCATAGAGATACCTAAAAATACCTGGTAAAGAGCTGATGCTAGTGAACCTTCCTTCTAGAGCTTCCCAGGGGTCTGGAAGTTAAAACTTTGACCATTTGAAAGGCAAAAATTCTTAAGTACTATTTTTGCTTTCTAGGATTATTATTTTATATTTATGTTTATGCTATTATTTTATATTTCTATTATATAATGATTTATTTAATAAATCATTGTCTAAAGGTAAATCACAGACATTTCCTGCTATGTTATTGTCTAGAGATTTTAAATGTTAGGTTTTACATTTATGTCAGTACTCCAATTTGAGTTAATTTTAGATGGTTTTGGTATGGGTTGTGTAGTTATTTTTATATGACTTGATGTGTGGATCAATATTTGTTTATTTATGTGTTAGCTTTCTGTACTATGACAAATGCTGAGATAATCAACTTAAAAAGAGGACAGACTCACAGCTTCAGAGGTTTCAGCCTATGACCATTACTTTGTTGTCACTGTGTTGTGGCACAGTGCAAGTTGGCAGGAGTGCATGGCACAGAATTCCCATTCAACTCCTGGCTGTGTGTAAAAGAGAAAGGAGGAGGCCAGGTGCCAATAGTCTTCCAAGGGCATGTTACCAATGACCTAACTTCTTCTTCTTTTTTTTTTTTTTTTTTTTTTGGGTGGTACTGGGGTTTGAACTCAGGGGTACTCAGGTACTGAGCCACATCCCCAGCCCTATTTTATTTTTGATTTAGTGACATAGTCTCACTGAGTTGCTTAGTGCCTCGCTATTGCTGAGGCTGGCATTGAATTCCCAATCCTCTTGTCTCAGCCTCCCCAGACTCTGAGATAACAGATGGGTGCCACCAAGTCTGACATGACCTAACTTCTTTTTTTTTAATATTTTTTTTAGTTGATGATGGACCTTTATTTTATGTATTTATATGCGGTGCTGAGAACTGAACCCAGTGCCTCACACATGCTAGGTAAGTGCTCTACCACTGAGCCACAACCCCAGCCCTCGACCTAACTTCTTAAAGGAAGTTAAGACCCACTTCTAAAGTTTCCCATCTTTCAATAGCACCAAGCAGGGAACCAGGCCGCTAACACACAGGCCTTGGGAGATACTTAAGATGCACACTATAGCAGTGTACTTTTTGTGTGTGGATGCCAAATAGTGTTAACAATTTTTGGAAAGAATATCCTTTCTCCTTTCAATTTTCATTGCATGTTTGTAAAATATCAATGGACCATATATGAGTGGATCTGTTTCTGATTTCCTTCATTTACTTATTCATCTATTTTTATATTTATTTTTGTGATATCTGGAATTAAATCCAGGAACTTTCCCCTTGGCTGCCTCCCAGTCATGGTTCACATTCTGACACGGAATCATTCAGTTGTCTGAGTAGACCTGCAACTTGCCCCTTCCAGAGCCTCCCAGGCCTCGGAGATGGTGGCCATGCGCCAACACAGCGGGCTCCGATTTCCTATTTCTGTCTATATAGTTGTATTTATTTACACTAGTCCTGTGCTGCATTAGTTACCTAGCTCATCTATACTATGTGTACTACATTTTCACGTCAAGATTAGAAATTGTATTAATTTTCTTTTTGAAAGGTGTATTGGCTGTTTTAACTTGTTTACATTTGTATGTAAATTGTGGAATTTCCTTATCAATTTCTTCCAAATGCCTACAAAAATTTTTATAGGAACTATGTTGAATACATAAAATGATCAATGAACTTTATTCTTTTCTTTTTTCTTTTTTCTTTTTCCTTTTTTTTTTTTTTTTTTTTTTGCGGTATGAGAATTGAACCCAAGGCTTCCTGAATTTTAGGGAAGTGCTTTATCACTGAACTGCATTCTTAGCCCTGAGAATTGACATCTTAATAGTACTGAGACTTCTAACCCATGCCTATATGTACCTGTCCATTAGATCTTTTAAATTTCTCTCAGCAATACATTGTCCTTTTGGTTGGTAAGATTTACTCCTAAATTTTTTCTTTTGTGCTATTTTAAAAACCATTATAATCATTTCAAAGTTTCATTCCATTGGTAGCACTATGTAGAAATACTAATTATACTTGTAAGTCATCTTACATTCTAGAAGCTTTCAATCTTGTGTAATATTTCATATATGGTGCTTACAAATATAGAAATTTGCTATCTTGTTTTCTGATCTGAACGTCTGCTCTTCCTCCCTCTCTCCTCTTTTCCTCCTTCCTTCAATCCCTGCCCTCTCTTCCTCTTTACCTTTCTTTACCTCATCCTTTCACTTTCTCTTCCTTCTGTTCTATTTTACTGGTACATCTTCAATAATCTGTAAAAGAAGTGGGATAATTGATATCTTGCTTTTCTTGAACTGATTCTTTCATCAAGCATAATACTAAACTTAGGTATTATTCAGATATTCTCTCTGAAATTGAGGAAGTTTACTTTTCTTGCAAGTATGATAAAAATATTTAACAGAAATTGATTTTGTCAAAGGGATTTATTGCATTTATTATTTTTAATGTTTAGTCTTTATGGCAAATTACATTGATTGGCTTACTAATGTTGAATCAAGCTTGCTTTGCTATGATGAAACCCATTTAGTAAAACTCCATTATTACTTTACATAATAATAATGGATTGATATTTTGTTAATTTTTCACCTGTACTTGTGAGTATAGAGGTGTGCATTTTTTTTTCTAGAATATCTCTGAGTGGATTAGTATCAGAATGATAATCTCATAGAATAGAACGTGGAAAGTTTTCTCCTCTTTAGTTTTCTTGTTTGGTTTATGCAGATTTGCTATTTATCATCTTCCTCAAACATTTGGTAGAATTTCCCTCTGAAACCAGCTGGGCCTGGTGTTTTCAGGTGGGATAGTTTTAAGTTAAAAACTCAAGTTTCTTAATAGATGCGACTTTATTTACATGATCAGTGTTTCACCAAGCAAGCTTTAGTACTGTGTCTTTCAAAGAATTTTTTCAACTTTATTTGAAAAATACAATTTAGAGCATTATCATATTCTCTCAATATCTGTAGATATGAATGAGGTCACTTTTTAATTCTTCATTTTGATATTTTCTGTTCATTTTTCTGATCACTATTCCTATAGCTTTGCTAAATTAACTGATCTTTTGAAAGAACAACAAAATACTTAGAGCACCATAGCTGTACCTAGTACCTGGCTTCATTCTGACGAAGTCACGTTTGCATTTCAGTCCCCAGTGACCCTCACCCTCTCCCTTCCCCCTCCTCTCCCTTATCTTCTTCCTCTACTCTATTGACCTTCCTTTTGCTCACTTGTTTCTTTATTTTTATTTGGTGCTTTTTACATTTACACAAAGGTGGAGTTTAGTGTGGTCTATTTGTGCATGCACATAGTGTGGTTTTGTTAAATTACTCCACATTTCCTCCCCTTCCCATTCCTCCTCCTCCCCTCTGCATCTCTTTCTTCTACTCTGCTCATCTTCCCTCTGTCTTTATGATATCTGTTTCTGCCCCCACTTTTCCCATCTTTTTTTTTGCTCTAATATGCACATACAAGAGAAAATGTTTAATCCTTGATTTTTCTGAGTCTGCCTTATTTCACTTAGAACAATTTTCTCCATTTCCATCCATTTACTGGAAAATTCCGTAATTCAGTTCTTCTTTGTGGCTGAGTAAAATGCCATTGTGAATATATACCACCTTTTTTTACTCATTCACCTCTCGATGGGCCTCTGGGCTGGTTCCATAATTTGACTATTGTGAATTGTGCTGCTGTGATCATTGTTGTGACTGCATCACTATAGTAGGTTGGTTTTTAGTTCTTTTGGATAAACACCCAGCAATAATATGGTGGTTCCATTCATAGCCTTTTGAGGGATCTGCACACTGATTTCCAGAGTGGTGGCACTCATGTGCAGTCCCACCAACAATGTGTGAGTGTACCTTTTTCCACATCCTCACCAGCATTTATTAGTACTTGTATTCTTGATAACTGCAATTCTAACTGGAAGTCTTAGTGTAGTTTGGACTTGAATTTCCCTGATTGTGGAAATGTTGAATATTTTCTTATTTGTTGGCCATTTTTTTTTTCTTGAGAAGTATCTGTGTAGTTCTTTTGCCCACTTACAGTTTGGTTGATTTGTGTTCTCCGTGTTAAGTTTGTGGAGTTCTTTGTATATTCTGCATATTCATCTCCTGCCAAAAAAGTAACTGGCAAAGATTTTCTCACATTCTGGAGGTTCTCTCTTCACCTACTTTGTTGTGCAGACACTTTTTAATTTGACAGCATCCCACTTACTGATTCATGGGTTTACCTTGAACCTTAGGGGTCTTGTTAAGGAAGACCAATATATTGATAGTTGGCCCTATGCTTTCAAAGAACCAAATTATGATTTATTGATTTCCTGTATTATTTTTACATTTTCTATTACATCGACTTCAAATGTGATCTTTATTTATTTCTATTATTTTTTTGGGAGGTGGGTTCATTTTTCTTCTTGCTCCTGGTCTATAATGTATAAGCTTAAGTTATTGATTTGAAACTTTGTTTTCTAATTAGAATTTTGTCTTATAGTAGATTTAGGGGCATCTAGTGAATTTTGATGAATTGTTTTTAAATTTTTTCAAAATAATTTTTATTTCCTTTCATAGTCATTGTTTGGCTAACAAGTGCATTATATCACTTTCAAATAATTTCGTTATTTTCTAAATATTCATTGATGGTATTTAATTACTTTCATTGTGGTTAAATGATATTCATTTTTCCAGAGTGTTGTCTCTTTTAATTGTCTTTATGGATTAAATATCATGGATACTCTGTAGTTGCTGAGTAAAATGTCCTATAAATATCAATTTTGTCAAATTTATTAAGTGTGCCATTCAAGTCTTCCATTTTCTTCCTAATTTTCTTTCTACATGTTCTGTAGATCATGAGAAAGGAGTTTGGGAGTTCCTGATTTTATGAATAGTTTTATCAATTTTTTGGTTTTATCAATTTTTGTTTACTTTATAATGAAGTTTTGTTATTATGCCCGTAATCACTGAGAGTTGTCATGCCCTATTGAATTGAAACTTTAACCAGATGAAAATATACTTCTTTTCTTCTGATAATTGTTTTTACTCCGAAATATGCTTTTTTTCTGATATTAATCACTCCAGTTTCGTTGGATTAGTGTTATCAAGGTTTATTACTTTCCAAACTTTTCCTTTTAAGTGCTTGTATCTTCGTATGAAAGGCATTCCACAAAGGAAGAAATACATGTAGCAGAAACTATGAAAGATGCTCATGCTCTTTGATGGGTGAATCTCAGAGAAAAGGACACACTCTCTGAGCTGAGAACATTAGGGATGGAGAGCAATTCATCAGTAAGATGACTGGTACACTATTGTTCTCAGTTTCATCAAAGTTCACACGTACTAGGATCCAATAAATCTACTCTTGTGCATATACCTGGGAGAATTTCCAGAACCTGCTTCCTGGAGTAGAGTTATAAAGGTTCTTAAAATGGGTCTTCACGGTTACTGCAAAACAGGTGGGGAAACAAACTAAGATCTCTATTGTTGGGAAAATGAATGGATTGTATCCCAGTGACACAAAATAACCACATGTGTTATAGAAATCATTAAATGATAGTCACCCCTAGTCATGTGGATGAGCTCTCTTTAGTTACAGAAAAGTCCATACACTCTGATACTATTGTTTTTGAAATTCAGTGAGAACAACTAAGTATGTGTGTGTGTGCACATTAGTATGGAGCATTTGCACACATGATAAATGACATTAGGGAATGAGAATATGATAGTCGAAATTTTTTTTGAAAAATCAGCAAAAGAAACATGTGAGGAAAGATGTAGGTAAACCCTATTGTCAAAGCCGTAAATGTGGTTGGGTAGTAGATATGAAGCTGTTTATTCTATTTTGAGAGATGCAAAAAGACATGCATACATAAATCTCTCATTGAGTTAATAAAATCCAAATTGTTTCTCTTTCATATCCATTAATAAAATAATATGTATATTACTAGCTTTTGCCTCTTCTATCTCTTCTATTTCTTGAAACATCTAGAATTAAACTTAACTTTTTTAAACTGCAAAGTGAAGCTAAAATAAACTTAGTTCCTGACATAGTAAGAGACAGTCCTTTAGGGAACACAGAAACAGGATTTCTTTGACTATGAAAACAAAAAAAAAAAAGAAAAGAAAAGAGAAAGAAATATTTTATTACTTCTTGTTCCACAAGTTAAACTTGGTGCTTTGAAAAAGTATCCTCTGGGAATCCAGCACTTTGTTGAGGAAACCCAGTTTCCCTTTCATGTTTTTAAGCTTTTTTTCCTAATTAACTCTGCTTCCCTTTATTTGATGAATGACTAAGTGAGGTTCCAATGAAATAATCTTCAGAAAGCGTCATCTACTTTTCCATAATAAGGAATTTCTACTAGGTCAATATAAATTAGAATGAGTCTGCTTACCAAATTTTTCTAAATGACTTTAGACTGGGAATCTCCATGCCAATTGAGATTCTTTTTCTGATGTTTGAGAAACATGTAGCAGAAAAGCTAAAAAGTCAGAGCCTCAGTTCAGTACTGGAGTCTAGTTTGAAGCCTGGATCTGCCGCCTATGACTTAATATTCATAAATCTTTAACATTCATTAACAATGTTGCCATTCATTATTAATGAATAAAAAAATATTTACATTAAAGGATGTCCATTAATGTCAATAAAAGAAGACATTGAAGATGTTCATTTTTCCACATTGCAGCAGCTAGATAGCAATCTCTTTAATTTATCATAATTATAACAGTCACTCAAAATTGTGGATTTTTTTTGTACTTATTATTTTCAAATTTATCCACCAGTTTTATTGGTGCATATTAATTATATGGAATAGTGGATTTGATTGTGGCATTTTTGTATATACTTAAAACAGAATGTGATTAAATTCACTCCCCAGTGCCTCCACTAACTTCCCTGCTCCTTCCCCCACCCAGTCCCCTTTCTCTCTCCTAACATACAGCGTACCTTTCCTTATTATTTGATATTATTGCGTCCTAGAAGTCCTCAGATTCCATAAGGTAAATAGAACGATTCTGTGTACAATATGATCCTACAAAACTTTTGTATTTTAAATAAATTTAACTATATATTAAATATATTTGAAGTTTTATGAGTTCTACATCTTTTAAGAATTATAGTTGTCCAAATGCATTATTAAAGTTTTGCAATATCCAGAAAATAACATGCAAGTTAATAAATACTTGAGATTAGGCCACACAGACTTGTTGAACATCACTTCCCCTTATGCATGATGAAATTCAGTCTTGAGACTGATAATGTACATTCAGAGGTAATGGTCAGGAGCAATAGGGTCCGAATGAAATTGAGGTTGGGTCTTTGTGGATGTATGTGACACTCATTCCATGATGGAACACCGGCCCTGACCTGCGTCATGATGGAGCTTCTTCAGAGCTGCAGAGGAGCTTCAGTCCACAGCGGATGAGGAGGAACTGTCAAGCTGTATGGAGGCTGGAGAAACCTTCTTGGAGATCAATCTCTCTCACTAAACGTCAACACATTTTTCATCCCTTTCTTCATTTGTTCACCTGTTCATCCTATGATTCCTTGGAGATGTTAATACATACCAGGTGTTTCGTTAGTTGCTATCAGATGTGTAAATATCCACCTGACCCTTCAGAGTACAAATTGAGATATGAGAAAGACAACTCCATAACAGAACTCTGAAGAGTAGGGCTGATTTATGGTACACAGTGTACAATGACTTGAGAGGGCAATTGTGTGGAAAATGTTCCCTCAGATGGTTGCAGGGAGTGTTCCACTCAGAATCTGAGTGGTTTTGTCCATGTGAAAGAAATTGATGTCAATATGGGTCACTCTCTGTTCCTTCATTCACTTTATCCTAGTATAAGCCCAATTCTTTATCTGCTTGGAAGAGAGAGAGAGAGAGAGAGAGAGAGAGAGAGAGAGACCCACTGAGTAAGCTTGGCTCTTGGCTCAGTTTTCCCTTCCTCCTCTCAGGAGGAAGCTCCATGCTTGGACAGTGCATTGCCCAGCTATCACATTGGAAACTAAGATGAAAAAAAAAAAAAAAATTTCTCTAAGAATTAGCAGATAGGAAATCCTTTATTTTGAAACATGATGGATGTTTTTAAGATCCTTAAAAAACAATATAAATTGTCAGACATATGTAATTTTTCATTTACTCTAAAACAACTTAGTTTTTTATATGTTTATTTCATATGAAAGAGCAGGAACTCTTGGCATAGAATAATTTCTTGGAGCTAAAGGACTTATAGCTTATCATTATTACAAACTTAGATAATTGGTTTTCCTTGAATTTTTAATTTGAAGTTAAAGATCTAGTAAATTTTATAGAAAGTAAAATCAACACTTTTGTAAGGGTTTGATTAATTTTTATATGCATACACTTCTTATGAACACATCAGTTCTGTTTTTAGATTTACTTTGTTGTTTTACATTTGACTTTTAAGCCAATTTATTAATTTACTAGGTTTGATTTTATATTAAACAATTAATTGCTTCTTGATTGGACACATTTATGAATTTATCCAAAAACATTCCTAAATGCCTAAACAACATTGGTAAATCCAGTAAAGTAAAACTATAAATATAGTAAGAGTTTCCTAAGATATTCGAATACTCTTTATGTATTTACTCAAATATATATACTATACACTTTATGCTAAAATTATACAATAGAAATCAAAGCATATTTTTGATTGAGATCTCAGTGCTGACCTTTCAGTTCTTCTAATAAGCCCAAAGATTTCAAACTTACTAAACACTTCAAAATTATACAGGTTATGTACAACAAGAAAAATTGTTAGCGTGCTGTATTTGAAATACTAAGTCATCCCTATATTTATCTACTATTTCACAGGAATCAGATTCCCTGAGAAAACATTTTCCTTTTCAAATCGTTGGGCCAGGTCGATTACTTAGGATTATTCATCAATGTTCAGCTCTCATGTGGACGGAGGTCTCGACAGACAAGCATGCTGCATTCATTGATCTGCATGCATGTGAACCTACTGGAGACTTACGGTCATTCTGATGACATGGAGCGTCTCCGCTACACTGAAGTTGATTTCATAACGTTCATTTTCTACTTAAATTTACATCCATTTCTACCATGCTCATGTGTTTAGATTAACTATGAATCTTCACATTCTCTTGAAGATAACTGATTTTAAAACTTAGTGGAATTATACATTCCATTAGAAACTTAATATGTTCTCCAACGTTTTAAAAGGTATTTTAATGACATTCTCTTGAATGCTACACATCTCTTTATAACTTTATCTTACTATTACCAATTTGAATGTCAGGAAAATTAGATGGGAAATAGGAATAGAAAGACATAGACTTAGAAAATAAAATTCTTTTCTTGATTTCAATAAAACTTACCAAGCATCTCTCAATCATCTTAGATGAAACATATCTATGCTCCTTGAGAAAAATTAAAATAATAATTAGTAGTCCTGTGTAGCTTTTAGAAGGGAAATGACAGAGGCATACTTATTGAGAACTCAAGCAGGCATTCCACTTTACATTCCCCAACCAACCTGTCTGCAGCTTTTCTGAGTAGCTGAAATACGTGAATTCGGGGTTAAGGTTGTGCATTTGAAAGGTGATTCTTGAAGCTCTGTGGAGGTAAACAGAAGGCTCAATGGCCCAAGTGGCACAGAGTTTCCTTAGGAGGCTCCTGCAGAGCTGCTGCTATGGAAAAAAGCACCGAACTCTATTTGAAAGAAGGGAGCAGCCGTGGCAGGTGTTAGGGGAGGGAGCTGTTAGATGTTGATTCAGGAGAAAGTGTGAAAATGAGTGCTTGAGAGTAAAGCTGCCAGACTTTTGTCTTGAGTTAATGAGGATGTTGTCAAAAAGTATCAACTTAGTCTGCGTTTTTTATGACAAGTACAATATCTACCCCTCAAAAAGTGCTTGGTGAGAAGGAAGGAGGGAAGGAAAGAAGGAAGGAAGGAAGACAGAGAATGAACGGTCATTACATGACCCACTGTGAAATAGGCATTGAAGAGGTCTGACCATAGAAGTTTAGAGCTCAGAACTGTAAAGTATGATTTGTTAATCACTACACATGGGAATAGATGCAATATCCAGATATTTACACCATCACTTATAAGGAGAACACAGAAAGGCGAAGACAAGTATTTAAAGTTAAGTGATAGGAAGATGAACCTACCTAAAGAAATGGAGACAGGAGAAAATACCAGCAATGGGGAAGTCATGGAAACCAAGAGAGTGGCAATCCACGTCACCTCCACTGCACCGGCTCTTCCCATTCCTCAGGGAGGCCACCGAGAAGCATTCACCTCTCACATCAGTGATGTTGCTGCTGCAGTGTGGCTCATAAGGGACATAACAACAATACTCATCCACCCATCCCATCAGCCAACCTGCACATCACACTGCCTAGGCCACCTTTTTCTATCCTAATTTCATAGAGAGGAGTTCAGTACTCCTATTTATCTTGTACTTTTATCAATCCCTTATTGTCCAGAAATGTGATTCTTTAACAAGTCTGTCATCGGTATCATCAATATCTCCCTTTTTTGCTGATTGGATTTATATTCCATCATAATTAAAAATGACAAATGTATTCTAATAGCTATGATTTCCTTTGGGTGCCCTGAAAATTTGGACTTAGAAAGTTTCAAAACATGATGTACTTCTATTCTTACAGACTAGGAAGTCTAGAGATGAGATGGACAGCCCTGGTTTCATGGTGATACTGTTCCAGTATCATTTGCTCTGAAATTCTTTTGGACACTATTGAATTCTCATGTCTGTGTGATCATAGGATGTGTCCAGTAGCTCCAGAATTTTTTTTTATGTAAAAGGCATGAAAATAGGTATAGGTTGGATTCAGAAATATAACCTTTAAGGTAGAGCTGTTAGGAGAATTTGATGTGTTAAAATTTGTAAAGTACTTGGATCAGTGCCTGGGATATATAAAATACCCCATAGAATGGTAATAAAATGCAAAACAACAACACTAACAAACAAACATAAAAGAAGGTGTTTCTACACCATTTAACTTTTATAATTACTGCTGTGACTCCATCTCTCTGTTCTCTTTCACAAACTTCAAAAAAACAATTGCATAATCATCTTCGCTCTAATTCAGCACCTCCTTTTTCTGTGATCTCTCATTCTAATTCTCCTGTGTTATAAATAATCAGAATTGCTTTGTCACCAATTTCTGGCGGGCCGTTTTCCTCCTCATTTCACTCAGCCTCTTGTTATTAGCCTTTGGTCCTGGTGATCATGGGCTGTCCTCTGAGTGCGTCTGTCTCTGGGCTGCCTGGAGACCACAGTCTCCTTCTGCTCATACAGCAGTCCTTCAAACCTCCTGTGTACCTGTATTTGACTTCTAGTCACTGATGCATTTTTTTTTTCCTTCTTGTGCTTCTTCAATTCACTCCCTGTGATTTCGTGCATGACCTCCAAGAGAAAACGCAGGTCTGTGTAATTTACTATACTTCCACTCGCTCTTGTAGACTGTGCTGATCCGAATCTGAACGGACCTCATTTTGTCCACTTCCCTCACTCTGGACAACGGACCCCTTTGGATTCTCTGAACAGGGTGAAGTTCTTGCTCCTGAAGACCTCCTCCTTTGACACTGCAGTTTGCTTTCTTACTGTCTTGCTTCCCGTTCTTTATCAAACACCCCATCTTATCTATTTCCCGTTTAGCATTCTACTACTTTCCTTCACAGTTTGGATGGAAATTCTGGGTGCTCATCTCTTACTCAATCTAAACTTGAAACTCACCCATTTATCACTGACTAATTCGAATTTGACTGAAGTGATAAATCCAGAGGCTACCTGTCTAGGATGGTAGTGGAGTCAGTGAACCAGGCTGGGAAAGGCTCCGGCTCAGCTCGCGGGCTTGCTCGGGCCTCCCTGCCACGGAGGCAGAAGGTTTGGCATGGGTCTCTGCAGGTGCGGGGATTAGCCTGGCCCTCTGGAGTCTGACCCCAGAGCATCGCCAGACCCACTGGTGGACTTATTTGTAGCTCCAGCATGTGGGGGAAGGGGGACAGCATCTTTTCCAAGAAACACAAAGCTTCTCATTCGATCCAACATTTTACCCTGAGCGACACTACCCTCGCCATTTGATTTTATTCATAGGAAACCTCAGTGAACATCCCCTCCGCTCACAACCCCGATCATATTTTAAATTTGATTTATTCTTTCATAGCAACTTTTAGTACCCCAAAGTAGGAGCAATTCATGAGCAAGTTGTTTCAGAAAGACAAACTCACCTACAGTTCTGATGTTCATTGATGTTCTTTTTGAAAAAAATTGGTCTTATTTCATTATACATGATGGTAGTTCATTGATATTATTTATGTTTTACAGCTTTATTTTGCCAAAGAAAAAAGAAAATCCATTATAAATTCTTAAGGATAACAATGCAAACACATAAACAAGTCGCACTCATGTATTTATATACTTATTTACAAGTATGTAACTTGTTAATTCAGAAAAACAAATGGAATGCTTTTATTTAAAACTGTGGGTGGCCACTGAGGAAGTGATACACAGACTTATTGGAATATCTGAATTTTCAAGAAAATGCATTTTCCTGCTTGACAGATTGGGCTGTAATGCTCCATTATGTGAATTGAGGATTGCAGTCTTAGATTTTATGGATTCCATAGAGACTGGTATATGAATTCCAAGATTATTTAACTTATTTATTTTTTTTCCAGTGGTATATCTCCATAAATTTTTAAAAAAATAGTTCCTTTTAGTTATACATGGCATTAGGATTCTTTTTGACATAATTACTCAAGCTTGGAATATAATTTGCTCTAATTCAGATCCAGAGCTTCCCCTTTCCCACCCCTCCTCTTATCCTTTCCTTCTACTCTACTATTGTTTCCTGAAATGTTTTTTAAATTACTGTCTTGTGGATTTACATGAGCGTGAGACTCATTCTAGTATATTCATATAGTACATAGGAAGGTCCGGTCAGATCGAGTCCACCGTTCTTCACTTACCAAGTCTCTCCCTGCTCAGTCCTCTAGCTGTATTCAACTGATCTTCTAATTTAATGTAATTTCCCCTAAGTCCGACCCCCCGCCTTTTTTTTAACTTCCCGTCCTTCATTTTGGACTTGCTTCCACTTGTAAGAGAAAGCATTCAACCTTTGACTTTCTGGGTCTGGCATATTTCACTTAGCATGATGGTGCTCACTTCCATCCAGTTATGACAAATGCCATCATTTCATTCTTCTGTATCAATGAGTAATACCTCATTGTGTTTCTATACCCCACTTTCTTTATGCATTCGTCTGTTGTAGACCACCTAGACTGGCTCCATGGCTTTGGTATTGTGAATTGTGCTGCTCTGAACATGGATGTTTATAGCCTACAGTGTGTTTACGCCCATGCTATGCTGATTTTAAATCTTCTGGGTGGACATTAAGGAGCGGGATAGCTGGATGATACAGCGGTTCCATTCCTCGTCTTTTGAGGAATCTTCACCCTGCTTTTCAGATGGTTTCACTTGCTTGTAGTCCCACCAACAAAGTATGAGGGTACCTTTTCCCCCACATCCTTGCCAAAACTTGTTATTTTTTTGTGTTCTTGATAATTGCCATTCTCACTGGAGTAAGAGGAAATCTCAAGAGCTTATGATCTGCTCTTCCCCGGTTGGTAGAGATCTTGAACAATTTTTCATATATTTGTTGGCCATTTGTATTTCTACTTTTAAAAAATATCTGTTTAGTTCTTTTGCCCATTCATTAATTTTGCTATTTATTTTTTGGTTTTAGATTTTTGAGTTTTTTATTTATTCTGGATATTAATGCCTTGAGGAAAAGGTGACAAAGATCTTTTCCCATTCTGTACAACCTCTCTTCATGCTCTTAATTGTTTCTTTGTTGTGAAAAAGCTTTTTAATTTGATACCATTCATTTATTAATTTTTGGTTTTATTCGTTGAAACTTAAGAGACTTATAAAGGAATTCAGTTCTTGTGTAACAGGTTGGAGTATTGAGCCTACATTTTCTTTTGGGAGTTGCAGAATTTCCTTTCTAATTCCTGGGTCATTGATCCACTTAGAGTTGCCTTTTGTGCAGAGTGAGAGATAGGGGTCAAGTTTAATTGTTCTCTATGTGGATATCATGTTTTCCCAGCACCATTTGTTAAAAAGTCCCTTTTCTCCAACTTAGGTTTTTGAAACCTTCATTAATTATCAGAGAAGTGTATCTATGCAGATTTGCCTGTGCATCTTCTGTTCTGTACTACTGCTGTATGTATCTGTTTTTATGTCAGGACCATGCAGTTTTTGTTACTACAGCTCAGTAGTATAATTTGAGGCCCAGTATTCTGATGTCTCCAGCATCTCTTGTTCGTCAGGATTTTTTTTTTTTTTTAATGCATTCTGGGTCCCTTATTTCCCAAATGGATTTTAGAACTGCTTCTTCCATTTCTGTAAAGAACATCATTGGAATTTTGGTGGGGATTGTATAAAATCACTATAACATTCCTGAGAGTGTGGTCATTGTGACAATATTAATTCTGCCTATTAAGAACATGGGAGGTGAGCTGGGGGTGTAGCTCAGCTGTAGAGTGCTTGCCTAGCATGTGTGAGGTCCTGGGTTTGATCCTCAGCACCACAAAAAAAAATAAATAAATAAATGAAATAAAGGTATTATGTCCATCTACAACTAAAAAGTAGTTTAAAAAAAATGGGAGGTCTTTCCATCTTCTAAGCTTTTCAATTTCCTTCTCCAAGATTAATGCAACTGATGGAAATAAAATGGCATGTGAAACTTCTTTTTTAAGTAAGAATATGCCCAGTTATTGACAGTGCCTACATGGAGTTAAACTCACTCCAGTGCTATGCAGTTTTGTTGGCATGGAATATTGCTATTAATTTTGAAAATTAAGGGCCTCAAACAAATGCAATACTGCCAACCACCCTGAAAAAAGAGTCATATATTATGGATTTTGTGTGTCTAGTATATCCTATGTTCATCCTCAAAGACATTAGTTTGAATTTGATTTAAATGAAATACAAGATTGTCTTTAGCACAAAAGAGAAAATTTGACATTGGCATCATCCTCAGCATCATTTTTATTTTTGTTCTTGGCCGTTACCATGGATATTTTGCTTATGCCATCTTTTTCCATTTTTTTTTCTTTTCTAATTTAATTTGGTTTGCTTAAATGTAGCATGCAATCAATAAAAATGCAATGAAAATCAGCTGAGAAGAATTTTGGGGGTTGTTTATATGGGAAGGAAAACATTTTATTATGGGAAGGAAAATATATTCAGAGCAGGTAACATATGCATAAAGAACCATAGGCTAAAGATTAGTGAAGACATTCCAGTGGCTCAACCCACAGGTGTCTGAATGTGTCCTCAAAGTGTCTATGTCTTCTTATTTTGCAAAGCACCCTATTATTTTTTTGAGGAAATCCCCCTTTTCATGAGTTAAGTAATTTTAAGTTTCTGGTCCTTGGCAACTAAAGAACTCTGACAAATTCAAAAGGGTTGTTAAATATTTTATTAGAATACTTTACAAAGACCAGGTGAATAAATTAGATGTAGGTGACTTACACAGAAACAGATAAAAATAGGAATTAGGAAAATTGTGAAAGTCATTTTAAACTACAAACTTTAAAGCAGAAATACACAAGAAAATGTCTCAAAATGCTTCTAATGGAACTTATTGAAAATTTATATTAATTCAAATTAAAATAAAAGACCAAGAAGGAGAAATCAAAGTGTTTGGACTCTAGGGTGTGAAAGTATGCAATTGCCATGTTAGCACATGAGACAAAACTTTGGAATAATCATATTTTAGTTCTACATAGGTTAATGCAATCTTTACAAATAATGAAGTTAATATTCAGCAATATGTTATGATTATCACTATTTTTATCTTAGAAAAACCAATATGAAGCATCAAATACTCAGTTTTAATGTAAATTCTTTGGGAGAAAATGCAATTAGTCCTTTTTCTGGCTCTGTTTATAATTCAATATGTAGAGTAAGCATACATTCTCAAGCATTTTGTCTATGATGTTTCCATGTAAGTGTTAAATTATTTAAAATGGAGGATGGTCTGAACCTTCATCTTTGTCAAGTTATTCCACCTACAGGTAATGGTTAAGATGTTAATGAGTAAGTACTTGATATGCTATAACACCCTGCAAATTCTAGATGTGTCACCTTTTAGACTATATGCAGATGTTAATTTCAAATTATTTTGCTTTTTTTTTTTTGGTCACAATCTAGAAGACAGTCTTCTTAAATATTAATGAATGTTTTTTCTCAAACATATTTTGACATGATCTTGAGAGACAGTAATGCCATTATATTCTTTTAGACAGTAGATGGTATATCAATTATTCATTTAACTATTATATTGCATACAAATATAAAGGTCACAATAATACTTTTAATAATGCCATCTAGAAATACATTTCTTGTAGTTGAAGATTTATGTAAAAATATTTTAAAAATAGCTGGCATTTTTGTTATGTTTGAGTATATAATATACAGTTAAACCTCTGCTTTCTGGTCTATGTTGAGAGATTTGTTTAACTATGAATTTAAAAGAGATTGTTGAAATTTCTTAGAAGTTCATACATACACTAGTGTCTAAGTCAATATGTGAAAAAACTTCAACATGATTTTATTTCAAATTAATATTCATTAGTATGATTCTGTTTGCAAATCTCAAAGACAATGAAATATTCAATAATATACTTAGTGATACAGTAGATAATTATTTCAATCAAAGATACTGCTTTCCCATACTGTTCAAATTTCCAGCATGTTTTCAATCATTGAAATGTGGATATTTGGATTCTATAGGAAAGATAAGGAAGGCAGTTATGTCTGCCCTGATTTGAAGAGTTCTAATGATAAAGGTTCAGTAAACCATGAATGTTTTTACTTAATTAAATTTTATGGCCATAAATGGCATTGCTGACAAGTATAATCTTAATCTTCATCTGAATTTTCAATGATATGTGTGTGCATGTGTGAGTTTAAACAAATAGGAATTCTAAATTTCAATATCCTTTGGTTTCCAAATATTAGATAATTCCTTAATAAAAGTTCTTTAATAGCTTTAAGTGTTCTCAAAAGTTGCAGTGAGAATTATAATGTCTAAACTATAGAGATGTGCCTCATGGTCATTGTCTTTAAGTAGTTTAATGTTATTGCACTACTAACTTTATTTGGCCTAACAAATAGTTATTGCTTGTATCCATCTAAGAAGGAGATTAGGAAACGGAAAAATATTAAATGAACTAAGATGAAAACTAGGATTTCTAATAGCAAGAAACAATAAAACAACAATTATAAATTTAAAAACCTTATATCAACCTTCAAAAGTGAATATTTTAAATAGTTTTATGTTTAATAATCTTTAGAATGTGGTTTCATTTTTTCTATATTCATTAAAAAATCCGGATGATCTTCAACTCCATCTTTTTACATTACATTGGTATAATTTGAATTGCAAATATTTTGCCCCATAATAAAATGAATTATGTATTAAGTAAAGATTTCCATTTTAATTATGAACAATTTTTCATTCTTTCAGAATTTTATGAGATTCTTGCCATTTATAAAAACTTTACAATTGAGTGGTTTCATCAAGATGAATATTGTGATCCTTCTCTTTCTTTTCAAAAGATACGACCCAATTGTGAATGATCAAACACATCACACATGTTCAGTCTTACTCTGAGAAGTTTTTTACTCTGTCACTTTCTTTAGAGTCAAAGCACATCATAAATACAAGAGAAGGTAAAAGTCCTCCTAGAAATGTTACCTGGAATACCTGAATGGAGACGTGGTGTCTGAATGAATGTTTGATTGCATTTCTCATTGTGGTGCACCTGTATGCATTGGCTTATTCCAATTAGATTATTTTTTTTCTATTTGGGTAGACACAATACTTGTATCAACGATGTCCTTATTCCCCAGGGATAGGAGAAAGAAAAGACAATGATTCTCTACTGTCATTGTGTCACTGACACATTTCCTTATGGTAAGTGATGTAGTTCTGAAAACAATACATTTTCTTTCCTTTCCTTCCATGCTTGTTTTATGCTTCCCTTCCTGAATGCAATTTTAATGTTGTTTTCATCCTGTTAGAAAAAAGTCAGAAGACAGTGTATGTATACTTCTTATGTGCTTAAGAAATAGCATAACTCATTTTGTCTTATTTATATCTCTAACAACAAAGAATGATTTTGCACATTAAAATATGCTTTTCTCCCATCTGTCTCCCATTTAAGTACAGTTGTCAAAGTTCAGTTGTCATAGTTGAATTGTCATAGCACCAGATTCAACCAAGAGTCTTCTTCATGCAATGCAGGGGCTATTGCTGTGGTCTGAATATTGACCATTCCCTGAAGGCCCATGTATCCAAGGCTTGGTCCACAGGTGGTGCTGCTGTGGGCGGGGCCTAGCAGGAAGCTCTTCATCACTGTGGCCTTGCAGGGGATGATGTGACCTGATCAGTCTCTTTTTGCTCCTGTGCAACATGTAACCATTTTGTTCCTATAGATCCTCTAGCATTTACCTCACAGTATTTTTTTCCTTCCCCAGAACTGAGCCCTGTGGGTTTCCATGACTCTGAACTTCCAAAACTGTGAGCTAAATAAAGCTTTTCTATGTCAGCTGTCTGAGGCATTTTCGTGGCAGTCATGTGAATCTGACAAATACATTCATATACTTATTGCCATCATAAAATGTATCAAATTGAATTTTAATTATCTGTCTCAGTCACTTGAATATAAATTGTTTGGGAGGTAATGTGTGATTAATTATCAACCTTATTAAATGTATTGTTTTGACAAAGGACAGGCATTCAACAGAAGCACTGAATTTTATTACAGAAGACTATGCAAAAGCTTACTTCATATTTCCTCATGAATCTTAATTTTTATTATTTTTCCAAAGGATGTTTGATAGAGTATAAAAGGGTTAATCAATAAAAGATTGAATGTAAAATAATCATTAATATTTTTTCTATTTTGTCTGTCCTCCGTTTCTCTAAAGCCAAACTTGCCATAGAAGCTTGGTGTTCATTTCCAAGGGCATGTGCTATGCAATCACTCAACAAAGCAAGAGATTGAGGGACCAAAGTTGTCTCAGTCAAATAAGAAACCACAGGGGTCACCAAACTGGGGATTAGACTGTGGATGACTTAACCAGATAGATCCAGAGAATGAACACAATATTGTAGTTAGTCTGATTAAAATTAAGCTATAAAATTCATTGTCCCATCTAAGAGACTAAGAAGAGGGTGCATCTTGGATGGAGGAAAAGTTATTATAAACATTTGTAAACCTATTTTAAGGGAGAAACAATTACCAGATATTCTACTTTCCTTCCTCTGGAATTAGAGACATGTTTGCTTGTTTCTAATTTTACATAAAGGGAATTAAGGTCATTATTTATTGATTATCATTCCAAATTCCTCTCTATATTAAACATTTCTATGCTGTTGCATAAGTATATCTTAGTTTATTTTATTGATACCTATTATATCAATATTCTGCATCATATTCATTGATTCTAATGTGGACCAACATTGGTTTGAACAGTTTTAGAGTAAGATGAAAAACCTTCCTAGGAATACAGCTGCACATCCCTTGCTGTGGTTGACATGAAGACATCCCACCTAGACCCCTTTCCAAGGAGGAGCTATGTGTAGGGTTTCAGGGAATCTAGTCACTGGAGAGACTCCAGTTGTCAGCTCAGTTCTTTCTTTTTCTTCTTCTTCTTCTTTTTTTGGGGGGGTTAACAGGGATTGAACTCAAGGTCACTGAACCACTGAGTCACATCCCCAACCCTGTTTTGTATTTTATTTAGAGACAGGGTCACACTGAGTTGCTTAGGGCCTTGCTTTTGCTGAGTCTGGCTTTGAACTCCCGATCCTCCTGTCTTAGCCTCTTGAACAGCTGACATTATAGGTATGTGCCACTGGGCGTGACAGTTATCAGCTCTTTCAAGACCAATCTGTGATTCAGAGGACCACCTGTCTCAAGGATATAAAAAGTTCATCAATCTGTTCTGTTGTGGGAGAAAAAAATGGAAAATTTTACTCCACAATACTCTTCTGGGTAAGTAAAGGTTTTCTTGATCCTGCAACCTGTCCAAACTTGCTCCATATCCTTTCCCTTTGCTGATGCTGATTCTTTAAAAAAGATACCTGGCACTCATGGTGCTCAGGGCCAGAAATAAGGGGGGAAATGGGGCTTAGGAACTGTGTTGGTCACTGCCCAGCAGGCAATAAAGAACTCATCACTGCTTATAGGATACTTGGGAGATGGATACAAGGATTCATTCAGACTTAAATTTTCCATAGTGGTGAAGTTGGTGGGTTCTCAGTGGAAGAGAATGCACTAGTTGATATGACATTGCAGATATTTGAAGCATATCAAAGCAAAAATACATATAAGGACAATAGTACAGGATGATCCTTGCTAAGTATCATTAATACTATCCTTAACCAGGGTCAGTATCCCAATTAAAAGTCACTGTTTCCCAGTTCCTTAAAATAAATGAGATCTTATAATTGGACTTAATAACTGAAAATTACTGACTTCACAGGAGAAAATCACAGCTCTGGAGCAAGGATTTGACATAATGACTTGTGGCCTAGAACAAGATGTCAATTGAGTAAGACCCTTTAGCAATCATCTCCACACAGAGACATCTATGAACAGCTAGTCATGCACTGAACTACCTTCACAAGATCAAAGGAAGCCAAATAAGGTTTGCACAATAATACGAAAAGATGCATTAAAGAAAACAAGAAGAAAAGAGTTGCCCATCTTACACCTCTTCCCAATTCTAAACAATGCAGCATGAAGAAAGTAGCGTCTTGCTTGGGAAAGGGAAAGGAATTAAGTTCAGGTGCTAGACTGGAATCTCAGTTCTAGGTTCGCCATGATGAAACATGGTGCCAGACAGAGTCCTAAGGATCCTGTCTTCAGGCCAGTATCTGAAGACTGAGCCACTGGATCAAGGGGCTGCTTCTACCAACCCACTCCCAACACAGTTTGGAGGAAGTCTCTACTTGCTGGGAGACTGAACAGGAAAGTAAAAAGGGCCTTGCCTTGGAATGCAGTGTTTAGCCTGATATGCTAAAATCCAACAACTTACAGAAAACAATGGCATCCCTCTGAATGTTATACTCACAGATGAAGTCTTTCTATCTGCCTAAGCACCAGGTGGGGACCTGCACCCCAGTGGAACAGACATGTTTTGACTTGAATTACCACCAGCCATTCTGTGGGTTTGGTGAATATTCCCCAAACTGTACAGATCCCCACAGCTAAAAGACTGTGGTATAATCCAGGTTAGACTCAGTCTTAGTGGCCAAGAGTGCTTCCCATACCCCTCCTTCAACCTCAGGCAGCAAATTATGGAATACAGCTCTATCCATGGGTGGTAGGATAGGAAAATCAGCCTAAGACTTTGTCTTAGACTCAGTGATGGGAATATAAAACACAAACTTGAGCACATACCAATGGCCCATGTGCACAGATCAGTATATCTAGGGATCCATATTGGTGCCAAGTAGAGACTAAGAACTTAATTGGTTAGACTTATATTGCAACAAGCATCAACTCTGGCTGTTGAAGCAAGTTCAAGTCATGAGAGCACTTCAGATGTAGGCAGCCTTTGCCAGTGCTGGCCTTGGTCCAGCCCCTGTGCTGTCTTGCTCTCAGCAGGCCATGTGTTCTGGGTGTGACCCAGCATTGAACTGCAGCATTTGTGGCCATAGGACTTCCCACCTCTACTCCCCCTCAACTCAAGGCAGCACAACATGAAGAGAGTAATTTCCTATTTTGGGTTGGGGAAAGGCAACCTCACTCCACAGTGAGGTTCAGAGCCATTCAGAATCTGGAAACACCTGACCACAAATCAATGACTGTGCTTGAGGTATCTGGGTTCCCCGATCCTATATGGAGGCTTCAGTGGATGGCCTACCTTGTAGGCACTCTCCCATTTCATTCTAAATAATACCATTTGTGAATTTAGGATAAACCTGGTCTTTGGGCACATTCTAGTGCTGAAACAGTGTCAACACAACTGCAGACATGTGGCAAACCTGGATTTAGATTGCCATCTAGTGCTGAAATAAAAGAAGTAATTGTATGCTCAGAAAAATTATGCAGTGTCCTTAGACTTTCTGATGGTCTCAGACAAACCCAGATCATGACAACTGGAATAAATATTTAATCTTTGAATGTGCAGACAAAAGTTTATGCCAATAAACATTACGAACTTTCAAAGGATCATGATCTCACTAAGTGGCCAAAATGAAGTGCCAGAAACTGACTATGCAGCAACTAATATGTAAAAACTTATAGAGAATACAAAAGAGCTATTTTTAAGAAACAAAATGAGCTTCAGTAAAACACAGTAAAATGATTCACTAGTATATTAGGAAAGCTAGAGACTGCAAAAATAAAAATTAAATCCCAAAAACACTTGAGTTGAAAAGTATACTAAGCAAAGCAAAAAACGTAATAGAAGGCATCAGAGGCAGAACTGATTAAACAGAAGAAGGAACTGATGAGCCCAAAGGTAAAATATTTGAAAATACACAAGGGGCGGGAGGATAAACAACATCAACAAACAAAAGAAGTGGAATTAAGAAAGTTTACAAGAAATTTGGGACGTTAGAAGAGCAAGTATTTTGGCACTAAGTTTCAAGTGGACTTGAGAATACCTAAGGGGTAGAAGAAGAATTATTCAAAAACTTGATAACAAATAAATTATACAAGGATACTGATATCTAGGTAAAAAGAGTTGAAAAGTTGTAAGTGAAATTAAACTTGAATCACCTCCAAAAGAGGATTAGCAACACAGAGAAGATTCTCAAAACAGAAATAGAAAAGGATTAATAATGCTTTGGGTAGTCCAATTGGCCTGAGAGCAGATTTCAGAAGAAATTATACAAATTAGGAGAGAAGTATGAGCTTTGCATATTATCGAAAGTAATAATTTTAAAAGCTGCCAAACTAGAATATTGTACAAGCAAAGATATGTTTAGAAATGAAGAAATGAAGATAATTCTCAGATAAACAAGCAGAGAAAATTCATCACTGCCAGACCCAACTTACAGAAAATTCTAAAGAAGGTTCTTCAAACTGAAAAGAAGACATGCACACAAGTATGAAGAAAATATTACAATATATGAAATTCACTGGTAAGTGGAGGAGGACTAATTCCAATACTTTAAACATGGTAGATAAATACTTACATATTTAGTTTAAAGACTAAAAAAATCACAATTAAAAAATAACTACATTAATACCTTAAGAAATAAGAAATATAGAAAGTTGTAAAATGAAACATTAGAAATTCAAATGTGAGGAGAACTGCAGGGCAAATGTAGTTTTTTTTTTTAATTAGGGTGTTTTCTGTCTTTTTTCTCACCTTTAATTTCGTGTTGTTTCTATCTTTTCAAAATAGATTGTAACACAAAGTGTATTGTAAGCCATATAGTAACTAAAAAGCAAGAGGGTAAAGAAAATATGATAAATATATCATATATATCATATATGTATATATACACACATATATGATGGAATTGGAATATTACTCAATTTTAAAGAAGAATGAAATTATGCCATTTGCTGGTAAATGGATGGAGTTAGAGGATATCATGCTGAGTGAAATAAGCCAAAATCCAAAAAACCAAAGCCTGAATGTTTTCTGTGATATGTAGATGCTAATTCACAATAATGGTGGGAGGCACTAGGGAAGAATGGAGTTACTTTAAATTAGGTAGAGAGGAGTGAAGGGAGGGGAAGGGGTATGGGGAAAGAAGAATAGTAGAGTGAAACAGAAATTATTACCTCACGTATATATATGACTGCATGACCACTGTGATCCTACAATATGTACAATCAGAAAAATGAGAAATTATACTCCATTTAAATATTATCTATCAAAATGTATAAATGCATTCTACTGTCATGTACAACTAATAAGAAAAAATTAATTTTTTTTAAAATAATCTATAATAGTTAAATCAAAAATAATAACCAAGAAATCAAGAAATCAAAATATATTCCCAGTGTAAATCAGTTAACAAAGGAAGACTCAAAAGGAGAAAGGAAAAGAACTACAAAAATTACAAAAAAAAAAAAAAAGGAAGAACTCCACAAGGCTAAGTTTATGTTGATCATGAGAAACTCACTTCATCTCTAATGGCACACATAGACTGAAAGTGAAAGGATGGGATAAGTTATTCCATGCAAATATAAGCCAAAGAAAGCAGGAGCAACCATATCAATATCAGTTAAAATAGATGTTAAAAGCCATCAACAGAGAAGGAATGTCATTATAATGGAATCAGTTCAGAAAGACTGGATAACAATTATAAACTTGCTTGCACCCGATAGGATAGCACCAAAATACATAAAACAAGTATTAATAGACTGAAGAGGAAGATGCACTCCAGTATACCCATAATAAGGGATTTTAACAACCACTTTCAACACTGACAGGCCATTCAGATAAAACTGACAATGAAACAGTGGAGGTGAACTTGCAGTCTGGAAGATAGGCCTAACAGACATCTACAGAAGTCACATGGAACAACTGCAGCATCCTCATTTCTTCTCATTGGCACATGGAACATTCTGCAGCATACATGATATAGAAGGCCACAAAACAAACCTCACAAGTTTTTGAAAAATTCATATCATGTTGACTGATTTCTCATCACAATGCAACAAAACAGGAAATCAAGAGCTGGGCACGGTGACATATACCTGTATACCCAGTGGTTTGAAGCCTGAAGCAGAAGGCTGAGGAAGGAGTATCACAAATTCAAGGCCAACCTCAGCAACATAGCAAGCCTCTAAGCAACGTAGCAATACCCTGTCTCAAAACAAATAAACAACAACAAAAGAAAAAAACAAAAAATAGGGGCTGGAGATGTGGCACAATATTTGAGTGCCCTTAGTACAAAAAGAAAAAAAGAAAAGAAAAGAAAAATCAATCCCTGGTACCAAAAAAAAAAAAAAAAAAAAAAAAAAAAAAAAAAAAAAAAAAAAAAAAATTAATAAGAAAAAAACCTTTGGAAACTCTAAAAATACATGCAAATTAAGCAAGTTTAGAAATCCTAAAAGCACCTGCAAATTAAGCAAGTTTATTTTGAACAACAAGTGGATCAAGGAAAATATAAAGATGGAAGTATAAATATTTATCTATACAAATGAAAATGTAAATATAGCGTATTAAAATCTTTGAAAGTAAAAGACACACCAATAAGGGAGAATATAGGTATTAGTTTCTACATGACAAAAGGCAGAAAAACCTTAAATAACCTGTCACTACATCTCAAGGAGTTACAAAAACAAGAATAGTCCAACCCACAAATTAGTAGAAGGGAAAAAAAATAATATGATCAGAGCCAAAATTAATGAAATAGAATCTAAAAATGACAAATGATTACTGAAACAAAGAACTGGCTCTTAAAAAAGGTAAAAAAAAATGAGGAACTCTTAACTTTACTGAGACTTAAGTATAAGACCTCAAGGATGAAAAAGTATACATCACAAGTGACATGACAGACGTACACAGGACCCTCAAGATCCTGATGAACTATACGCCAGCATAGGCAACAACCTACAAGAAATAGACAAAGGCCTGAATAGATACATTTCACAGAGACTGAATCATGAGGAAAGAGGAAGCCTCATCAGAACAACAGGTCAGGAAATTGAATTCATAACAAATATTCTCCCATTAAAGCAAGGTCCAGGACCAGACGACTTGCTTCACTGCTGAATTCTATCAGACACTCAAAGAACTAGTACAATTATTTTAATTTTTTTTCAAGAAGTTGAACAGGAGGGAATTCTTTGAAACACATTCTGTGAGGGCATCCTACCCTAAATGAGAAAATATAAAAGTAAAGAAGACTAAAGACCAATATTCCTCTTGAGTCATGATTCAAAAATCATCAACAGAATACTGACAAGCTAAATGCAACAAATGCCTTCACAATATTATTCAGCATGGTCAAGTTGGATTCATCCCAGGAAAGCAAGGGTAGTTCCATATACACAAATGAATGAAGGCAATACAACAGATCAACAGAATGACAGAAAAACATGATTATCCCAATAAGTGCAGAACAGGCAATTGATAAAATTCAACTTGCATTCCAGAAAAGTGCCCCAAAATTTTAGTATGGAAGGAAATTACCTTAATATGATGAAAGGTGTATATAGCAAACCCACATCCATACTACTGAATGGGAGAAAGCTGAAAGCGTTCTCTATGAGACCTGAAGCAAGATAAGGATGCTTGCTTTCACCAATTTTATTCCACATCTTACTGGAAGGACTTGCCCGTGAAATCAGACAAGAGGAAGAAATGTAGAACATACAAAATAGAAGAGAGGGAGTTGAATTGTCACTGTATGCAGATGACACGACTTTACATATAGAAAGCCACAAGATTGCAACAAAAAATACTATTAGAACTAATAAATGAATCTAGCAAATTTCAGAATAATAAATGAACAGAACACTCAATTGTGTTGCTACATAACAAGAGTGAACTATCTGAAATAGAAATTGAGAAAGGATTCCCATACACAAGATGCAAAATAATATCTATGGAGAAATTGAACCAAGGAAGCAAGAGATCTCTATAATGAAAATTATAAAATATTTAGGAAAAATATAAAGAAGTAAATTGAAAGACATCCTATGTTCATGGATTGGAAGAATCATTATTTTTATTATATCCTTGCTACTGTTAGTGGTCTTCAGAATTAATGTAATTCCTATCAAAATGCTAATAGAATGCTAATTTCATAGAATTAGAAAAAAAGTATTGTAAAATTTACATGAAACCGCACATACTTACAGACACACACATACACACCCAGAGGAGACAATACACTACTTGATTTCAAAATGTATTATAAAGCTATAATTTATCAACATAAATCATTCTATTGTCATGCATAACTAATTAGAACAAATAAAACAATTTAAACAATAAATAAAAAACAAACAATATGATACTATGATATTGAAATAAATACAAACATTTAGATCAGTGGAACAAAGTAGCCTTGAAGTAAACCCACACATGTGTATCCAACTAATCTTTGATAAACTCGCAAAGAATGTGCAATGGAAAAAGACACTCTCTTCAATAGAAAGTGCTAAAAATATTGAATAACCACACAGAGAAAAATGAAATTGCATCCCTGTCTCTCCACAATTACAAAAATGAACTCAAAATGGATTAAAGACTTAAGGTAAGACATGAAACTAGAAAGAACTTGTGTAATATACAAGATCTCAAAAGCACAAGAAAGAAATATAAAAACAGACAAAAGATATCATATCAAAGTAGGAAGATTATTCACAGCAAGGGAAATAATCAACACAGTGCAGAGTCAAACTACAGACTAGGGAAACTACAAACATACAGAATATGGCATAAATTATATATATTAGAAGGGATTAACGTCCAGAATATGTAAGGAACTAAAGCAAAACTGCAAAAAACAAAAACAAAAAACCCTACCCAAAACAAAGAGACAAAACCAAATATTCCAGCTATAAAAAGAACAATAGACCTAAATAAGCATTTGACAAAGATATGGCCAATAGATCTATGAAGAACTGCTCCATGATACCAGTCATTAGGTAAATCCAGATTGAATGCATTATGAGATATCACCTTACTCCAATAAGATTGACTATTATTCAAAAGGAGAATGATAACAAGTTCTGACGAGAATGTGGAGAAAAATTAATCCTTATACACAGTCTTTAGGAGTGTAAATTAGCATTTATTATGGAAAACAGTACATGTGTTTCTCAAAAATTAAAAATAGATGCTTAAATTACCCAACAATGTCTGTGCTGGCATGCATCCAAAAAATTGATGTCAAGGTCAAAGATTTATCTGTTTATCTTTGCACTTTTCTCCAAACCAAGAAACAAGAACTATCTTCATTCATCTTCTGATTAATTGATAAAGAAAACGTGGGCATATACAAAATGGGATACTACTTAGTCATAGATAAGAATGAAGACCAGTCATTTGTGATGATGTGAATGGAACTGTCATGTTAACTCAAATGAACTGGGCACTGAATGTCAGATACTGCATTATTCCACTCATATATGGAATTGTTAAAGGTACACTCATACATTGTTGGTGGGAATACAAATTGGTGCAACTATTATGGAAAGTCGTATGGAAATTCCTCAGAAAACTTGGAATGGAACTGCCATTCGACCCAGCTATCTCACTTCTTGGTCTATACCCAAAGGACTTAAAATGGGCATACTACAGAGATCCAACCACATCAATGTTCATAGAAGCTCAGCTCACAATAGCTAAACTGTGGAAGCAACCTAGGTGCCCTTTAACAGGTGAATGGATAAAAACTAGGTGGTATGTTTATACAAAGGAATTTTACTCAGCCTTAAAGAAGAATGAAATTATGGCATTTGTAGGTAAATGTATGGAGTTGGAGAATATCATGCTAAGAAAAATAAATCAATCCCCCACAACCAAAATCTGAATGTTTTCTCTGATAGACTGATACTAATTCACAATGGGGGCAGGAGGATAGGGAAGAATAAAGTTACTTTAGATTAGATAGAGGTGAGTGAAGGGAGGGGAAGGAGTATGAAGGATACTAGAATGAATCAGACATTATTACCCTATGTACATATGTAACTCTATGACCAGAGGGATTCTACATCTTATACAACCAGAAGAATGAGAAATTATGCTCCATTATATATGATGTATCAAAGTGCATTCTACTGTCATGTATAACTAATTAAACCAAATTAAAATTTATTAAAAAAATAAAGTCAATATCATACAAGTTGAGAGAAGAAGAGTTGTTACCTGAGTCTGGTAGGATTAGATGGGTGGAAAGGCCGGGATGATTGATTAAAGGGTATGAAGTTATAGTTAGATGTGGGAATAAATTATAAGATTCTAGTGCATGCCCAGTTAATTGTAGATAATGCCAGCGTTCCATATATATTGTTTATAAGTTAAAAGAAATGATTTTAAATGTCTTCACCGTTAGTGATAAAGGTTTTGGGAGTTAGATATGTTTACACTAACTTGTGCATTACTCCTTGTATACATGTCTCAAAATCTCTTCCTGAGTGCTGGGTGAGGTGGTGCACACCTGTAATCCCAGCGGCTCGGGAGGCTGGGGCAAGAAGATGGCAAGTTGAAAGCCAGCCTCAGCAACTTAGCAAGACCCTAAGGAAAGTAGTGGGACCTGTTTCTAACTTAAATATTAAAAAGGGCTGAGGATGTGGTTCGGTGACTGAGCATCCCCCTTTAATCCCAGTACCAAAACCCTCCTGTACACGTGACATCTGTACAATTTGTGGCACGAAATCAATACTTTAATGATTCTTTCAGGGCTTATCCAGTGTGATCTGTGCAACTTATTTTGTGACCTGTAATTGGAGTTCATGGCTTTATTCACATCCTGATTGGATACAGTCAGTAGAGCTCTTCAAAGGCAGAGAAGCTCCTTCAGAGAGTCAACTCTGACATTTTGGAGTGCCCTACTCCAGGGTAAAATGTATACATGGAAGTATGGAAGTGAGAATGTTTTAAATTAAAAATTTGTATAATGCTATATAATCAACATGAAGAATACCCCGGTCAGAGAAACTGGACATGAATGTGGAATGGCCTCTGTTAGCACCATTCTCAGTGACGTACTAGGAAATGTGTGCTTCCCATTCCTGAAACCTGGGGGCTGGCAGGGTAAAGATGGTTATCCGGAGATGTGGCGTGCTTCTGATGCACACATAAAATGTCTTATTGGATTGCAGTGGTAGTTGCTTCCTATGGACTTTGGAATCTTATTTGGCCAAGGATCAGCAAACACGAATTGAGTCTTCCTTTTCAGTGGACTTCTTTTATACAAAGGGTACAAGGAGAAACCTGTAGATGCATGTGATTCTCTGGAGTCAGCTGCTATTCTTGGTTCAGTCATGGTCAGAGAGGCAGAGACTGGTCTGGGAAAGGTATGGCCATCAGGAATTCAGTGCCCAAAGGATGCAGGTTCAGATTATACCTCTGGTCAAGTAGAGGTGACACACACACACACACACACACACACACACACACACATATACACACATTCTCACTTCAGTACCTCTATCTTATTAGTGTGACATTGAACAAAGATGTGGATTTTAGAAATGAAAGTCTTCCAGGTTTGTTATACCTCTTTATGTTTGGCTTGGGTATTTTGGGTCATTTATATTCTTATCAATTGTCAATTTATGCACATTAAAAGAAACATTCTAAGGGCATATTTTGAGGGTAGTGTTAGAATCACCTTAATTTATAAGAATTATATATATTTTACAAGAAATGCTGTCTTCTAATCCAGTCTTAAATAGAGGGCTCATAAACCTATCTAGGCATTATTTAATTTCTCTCACTAGTATGTTGTATTTATTGTACACATTTCTGTTAGATGTATTCTTAGGTAGTTAGTATTTTTATGTGATTATAAAAAATATCATTAATAATTTTATTTTTATTTCTTGCTGAGATCTAGAAATGCAACTGGCTTATTAGGTATTGATTCTTTATCTTTCAATATTATTAAATTTATTCATTAATTCTAATATTTGCATAATTATTTTGAATCATTTGTATTTATATTTACAATGATTTTGAATAAGGACAACTTCATGCATTTCTTTCAAATTTTGTGCATTATGTTCTTTTGTTGTCTGTTTTTGTTGTTATTAGATCACTTCTGGATCCCTGGGACAAATCTCAATAGGAGTGATAGGTGTAGGCATCCATGCAAGACATCTCCATCCCAATAGACACATACAGGATGTTTTTCAATGGTTTTCTGCACAAATGATGTAAGAATGGCTTTTCCTTTTATTTGTAATTTGCTAAGCTTTAGAAAATTATATTGTTAAATTTTATCAAAAATTTTAATACATCTAGCAGGACAGTTATACATACATATCTATTTAATTTCCTTTAATGGTCAGAGTAGAAAGATTAGCTTTTTAATACTAAATTTTCTGCATGCTAACAAAACCCCCAGATGTCTGAATTTTAATGTCAGTCTTACTTATTTCTAGTGTTTTATTTGCAAATTTTTAATGTTTTTGCATATGTATACAAATACTTTTGTCCTGGTCAGGTTTTGAGATTATGATTTAATATTTTTCCATGTTATCTCTTTCTCCACTTCAGAATGATGTCTATATGCAAAGTGAATGCTATTTCAGTTTAAACACTTAAGAAAAATTTACTGATGAGTTAATCCAGCTGAGGGATTTTTTTTAGATAATTTTAAACAATGGGTTCAATTCCTTTAATTTCCATAAATAAGGTCCAAATATATTTCAATTGCCATGCCTTCCAAGGAACATAGACATAGGCAGAAAATGGGATTAGCTAAGCAACTTCAGCTTATGAGCTTCCTAACCTGGCTCTAGTGAACACTTTCACAGCCCAATTTTTCAATTCTCCTGCATTTCAAGTATGGAAGGTGGCAACTGAGAGTATTTACAGGCCTCTCAAGGGTGGAAAGGTGTTCTCCAAACAGATAAGCCTACCTGGAACCTCAGGATATCTTATTTGTGATAAAAGCCTTTGCAGATATGATTAGGCATCTCAAGATGAGATCATCTGAGATTCAGCCACGCCCCACATCTAATGATGAATTTTCTAGAAGATACAGAAGACACAGGGACGCGAGAAGAACTAAATTAATGTGAAGATAGAGGTGAAGGCTTGAGTGATATTTTACCACCAGGAAATGCCAAGGGTTCCTGGAAGCTAGCAGGGAGAGGTGCAGGGCACACCAGAAAAAAGGAGCTCTTGAGTCCATACTTCTGGCCTCTTGAGGTGTAAGAGGTAAGTTTCTCTGATTTGAAGCTTCAGAGTTTCAGCTAGGTTGTTACAGAGCCCTGGGAAACCAAAACATGGGCCTTTGCCTGTAGATGATATAAGATACAGCAGTGTTAAAGTTCTAGTTGATTAAAAAGTGTGATTCAGCTCTCTCCCACCCGCCCTTCATTTCTTTCAACACCTCTCTGAAGGCTTTGGATTGTTCTTTCTTTCCAAAGAGAAGCGTCTGCTTTGGAAGAGACTTTGGTTTCTTACAAGGGAAAATAATTCAATGAACATGTAAGCCTCTGGCACTTATTTTATCAATAGGAGAAATGGAAAATGATTTTGCCATGACTAACGCCCAGCAGATGAAAGGAAAAACACCTCTTCAATTCTTATATGCTGCCTTCAAACAATTGGAATGCCTTTGATAACTGACCAAGGCCATAAGCTCCCTTTTTCGTTAATTCTCTTGACTAGTAAGTGATTCCAGAACCAGTTTCTGTGGATTTTATTTTCCTTAAAACTCTGAACTTGATCATCCAGAAAGCAAGATAATGCTGAGAATTGGAAGAAATTTTAGGAGATATTTCATCAGAGTTTAAATGCTCACTTTGCAGAAGATCCCTGACTCCACATAGATAATTTGTTTAAGTACACATGGCAATGAGCCATGTTTTAAAATTGATGATAGTCAGCTCTGTTTGATTCTGTATTTAACAGGTGGCCTATTTCAGAATACTCTGTATTCAAGGTCCTAGAGTACAGCCTTAGAGATTTTTATAATGAGTAATTGAGGCTTCTGGGAATGGCCTGTGTATTTTATAAATGTTGATTACATGGACCCATGTAATACTTGAACTTAATAAAATCTGTGGTGTTTTGAAGATTTTTGTAAACTCAAGTAAGTGTGTGTGTGTGTGTGTGTGTGTGTGTGTGTGGTCCACAGGGTCTGGTGGTTGGGGAGTCCACAGTTAAGTGCTGGTTCCTGTGGGCTTAGTCGCCACACCACTGCATCATCACGGGTGGGTGGTGAGAAGGCCAGGAAATGCAAGAGAAGGTGGAAAACCCACTTTTATAAGGGCACTGTCCAACTGAGGAAGGTGGAACCCTCGTGGCCTAGCCTCTTCTTTAATAAAGGTCCCGCCTCTGAGTACTGTTAAATGGCAATTAAATTCCAACATGAATTTTGGAGGGGATTAACATTAAAACCCCAGCAGCATGTTCTTACAAATAACAAATACACGTGTTTCCATTAATAGCATTTAGTATTTAGAAGGCCTTTACTCTATATAGTCTGATTCTAAATTTTACAATATAATGAAGGGGATAGAGCAGGAAGTCATCTGCTGCCCGTGAACCTTGAAAGGTTCAGAAAAAATGCTTATCAATGAATGAAATAACACAGTGACATGTAAAGTAATAATTAAAAACTCAAAGGCCACACAATGACAACTACCACCCGGAACACGTAACAGACATTCCTCTCCCATTTCATTAGTTGTCCAGCTGGAGATTAGATGCAATTCTGCTTTAACTTGTGCACTGCTCTGATCAAAATGCTGAACAGGAACAACTTGGAAGAGGAAAGGTTTATTTGAGCTCACATTTCAAAGGTCTCATTTCACAGATGGCTGACTTCATTGCTCTGAGCCTAAGGTGAGGCAGCACATCATGGGAGAAGAGTCCACTTGAAAGTTGCTCAGTCCATGGCAGGGTTAGCAGGCAGAAAGGGTTGGAGGGAAGGGGTCAAAGGGAAGAAGCACCTTTCCAGGAAATAGCCTCAGTGACCCATCTCCTCCAGCAATGTCCCACCTATCTACCTATCACTACCCAGACCTGGATGGACTGATTAGGTTACAGTTCTTCTAACCTAATCATGCTACCTCTTAATATTCCAGTATCACAGGAACTTTGGGCGGATACTTCACTTCCATAGTATAACAAATTCATACTATGACTTAAGTATAAAAACACATCTGAAATAAAACCAAAAATGTCTTTGTTGAAGTTATCTGTATTTTTCAAATCTAAGGTAGAATGACTTCTGAAAAGTGTCCAAGTTTCTGAGTGATATGCATTGCCTAGAAAAGGTGATTTACTCATGAGTCTAGTACAGCTCTTGCAAATGGCATTTCTTCCCAGCAAAAGAAGAATTATCATTCTCTATGAAAATTGAAAGATCCCTGAAATTTCCTCTGCTTAGCTCATCCAGGTAACCTTGATGGAGAGCAAGATGTGATGCTGTGCTTGCATGATTGATAAGCTGTTGAATATTGCTGGAGTAAAGTCCATGGGAATTCTTTCAGGGATGAGTTCCATGTGAGCAGACATCTATTCTTACTGGACACTCTGATTTCTAAGTTCAAGAGAAATGATTTAAGAGATTTAAGTTATTTTTCTCTTTTCTGTTACCATGCCCAATGCAATAAACCACAGTTCAGGTTTCTATTGCTTATAATCTTCCTATAAACCCCTTTGTCAAAAAGAACTGCAATTTACCCATTTTAAATGTTCAGTGTGAATATATTTATTGTTCTTCCATGTTCATTCCAAAATAAGAGGCAAGTTTGAAGCATTTTCAATTAAAAATGTATGTGCCCACGTTACTTTCTGCAGAAAACTAGCCAACTCCAAGTATTTGAACCTCATGAATACTAACTATTCATGAGTTTCTATTTTATAAAGTGAAAAGACTATTATATAAACAGTAATTATTCAAAATGATTAGAAATTTCAGATGATTTTGCTAATTTGCTTTATTTGCAAAATTTTAACCCCTTGTGAATTTTGGGAGGTGCTACGGTATGACCTGCGATCTAAATATCTACATTAGTGCTAGGTGCAATCAGAATTCTCATAAGCCTGAATCACTTGCTGCATTTCACACTGGGTCTTCACATGGAGTCTTTCCTTGGTGAACTTCCCCCACACTTACTTCTGTGATGTAAGAAATCCAGGTCTGAGTTTCTTGAAAGGGCTCCTTGTTCCTCCTATTATCAATACAAAGAACAATCATTGTCCATCCCTTGTCACTTGGGTACCTAGAGAAATTGGAAGGATTTGATTATGTGCTGGAGGGGAATGTATGTGCAGAGAACAGTTCAGTCTTTGCTAGGACTTTACATTCACATGGGATGTCCCTGCCATAAGCAATGTATAGACAATGCAGCTAACAGACCCTTTGTGGGCTGGGCATGTGGCTTAGTGGTAGATCATTTTCCTGGCATGATGAGGCTCTGGGTTTGACCCCCAGCACTGAGGGAGGGGAAAAAAAAAGTTATTTTGTTTACTAAAATAAGGCAGTGGAGAGTACTTTTATGCAAAGTTTAATTAATTTTCCATAGTAAGTCGGGTATTATATTCAGTGTGCAATTCACAATTCATAAGAACAAAAAATTACCTGTAGCTTATTACATTGTTTATGGATCTCTTCTTAAAGATGATGTGTAAGAGGACTATAAAATGAAGCATTTAATTTTGTTTCCATCAAAATCAGTTAGTATCAACAATTGTCTTAGACTGATCATGGGGGGATTAATTTGTTACCATTAATTCCAGTCTATTTGAGGTGCTCATTTAAGAATTTTAACTAATGCTTCAAGAATTAACTTAAATCCTACCTTATTTATGGCTCTCCAGTGTAAAGAACACCTTCCTGTATTTTCTCTGTATCCAACATAATAGACTGCTGAGTTCCATGTAGAATAAAACATACCGACAAACAAATAAAATGTGCAAAAACAATGCACATGGATTCACTGCAGGACATTCTGTTCAGTGAATTAATTTAGACACAAAAGGAACAAAGTTATAGCTGAATAAGGGAGATACCTTCTGGTGTTTTATTGCACATGTGACCTGAGTCAACAATATTGAATTATGTATTTCCAAACAAGTGACACACAGAACTTGTGTGTCACCACAAAGAAAAGGTAAAACGTTTGAGGTGATAAAATGCAAAATATCCTGATATGAGCATTATAGAAAGCACACATGAGTTAAAACATCACACTGAAATATGTGTCAATTGAAAGCAAATAAAAAATAAAGATGGTAGACAGCAAGAAAGAACCATGAACATATAGATGGATAAACACTAAAATTATAAGATTTTAAATCTGGAACTAGAAAAAGCTGCATGTTATCCTTTTATGATTCTTTATGCTTTTTTGGCAAAATCAACAAAATTATATGGTAGTCTTCGCAAGGTCTGATGCACAAAGACAAGGAATCATGTTCTTTGTGTTAGGTAGAGGGTAGTGAAGGGAGGGATGGTGTTATGGGGGTAGGAAGGATAGTATAGTGAAACAGACATTAGTACCTTATGTACATATATGGCTGCATGATTGATGCAATCCTGCAATATGTAAAATTAGAGAAATGAGAAATTAGACTACATTGATGTATGATCTATCAAAATGTATAAATGCATTCTACTGTCATGTACAACAAATTGGAACAAATAAAAAAATTTTTAAAAAGAATCATATGCTAAAAAGGGGGTACACCATACAAATTTATCTACAGGACTATCAGGGCTGTCTTTATATTGAAAAATGCTTTTATCTCTTTAAATTTGGAAAATCAAAGAAATGAATGTAATTTAAATGAAGCATTTCAAAAGAATTTTTTTTTCATACTAGGGTGTGAACCCAGAGGCACTCAGACCCTGAGCTACATCCCCAGCACACCCCCTTTTGTTTTTTACTTTATATTTTGAGATAAGTTTTTAAGTTTTTAAGTCTGACTTTCAACCTCAAAAGCTGCTGGAATGACAGGCATGTGCCACTGTGTCTGACTTAAAAAGAAAATTCTTTAGAAAAGTTTGCAAAGTTAAATAAAACAACAATCCTTTATTGTTGAATTAATCTAACGATGTTATGCTACATCTAAATAAAGAAAATATTTTGTGTAAAACTTTAAATCAGATTAATTTTATGTAAATGCTACTTACCTCTAACATCTGTAAAATTAGGGCAGAATAATAAGCAGAGATACCCGTGGCACAAGGTCAGCACTTCAAAATTGGAAATCAAGCTAAAACTCAGTGAAAGGAAACATGCCAGTCTTCCTACCTTGACAAAAGACACTTCATAGCAACAAAATAGAAAAGTGTGTAATCTGTAAATGTGACTGCTACTTACCACATATCTAAGTGATTGAATTTAAATATTAGTACCCAACTCAGGTCTTCTGGGGATGGGCCAACAATTGGCGGCAGGTTATAATTCATAAAAAAAAAAGATACTCATTATAACAATTTTTGCCTTTCTTGTAGCATAAAGCACTAAACTAATTATTAAATCAAGGCTGTTTTCATGTAAGTTTAGTTCTAGCTATGGTGATAATGTACATAGTTAAACTATAATTACATTCAGGGAGTACATAATTCAATTTTACCTAAAATATAAATTGAAAGAAATATAAAATATTTCAATAATAGGTATTTTTGGGAATATCAATAATCTTATGAGCTTCTTAAAATGTAAATAAATACAGCTGATTTAAAAACAAACATCACTGAGTACCTTTATGAAAATCAAACTGTACAGTTTTATCACTGAATCTCTGATTTCCAACACAGATTATTGGCCTCAGGCTTCAAGCATTTTACATACCACTTATTTATGCACAAGTCAAAAAGTCTTAAATGTTACAAATATTTATAACTTTTATACTTGACACACTGTTTATGAATCATATAAGCCACAAATGATAGTAATAAAGACATGTCAGATACCTAGGTTCAGCATTATCAGGAAAGGCTGCCTTAAGCAAACTATACATTTTACTTATGTTATTTGAGTGGAAGGAATTGATAATTACTACATTTTCTTTACTTTTGCCCCCCAAATCCTCCTCACACTTTGAGTCAGTATCCATGTCCAAAGTCTGACCGTTTGCAAAACTTAAAACTTCTTAGCATCTGAATGAGATTGCAATTTTTTGTGCATACAGGACCAGATAGGTAGAGAAAAACAATTCTGTGGAGCTCTAACAAGGTTACATGTGATGTGTGTTTAAGTTATATGCCAAATGAGAGACTGTCTTTGCAAATGTAGATTTTGGAGTTTGTGATACACAGATATATCAGAAAATACAAGGCAAAATACTCCTCTTGCCTAGGTGAACAGAAATACTACATATATATTATTGAGCAAAAATGAACAAAGTCACACTAGATTTTTACTCAGGTTTACTAATTACATAGGGGAATAAAGACTTACAAAGTAATCAAATATATAGAAACATTTTAAGTATTCTCAAAACTATCTTTCATGGGTTTACAACTCATTTAAGAGAAAATAGCCATTGCAGCTCAAATTTCATGGGTGTAAGCAGCATTTAATGACTATCATATCAGTGTTTTCAGCAATCCTGACTTAATTTTTTTCAGGATTTTTTCCTCAGATCCATTGTTCTCCTGTACAGTTCAGTACTGACCATTCTCTACTCATTTCCGTGACTTAATGAAATGCTTCCTCTTTGCTTTTCTTGCCTCAGGATGATGCATTCCATGTCTCAGTATGTCTCCTGGTATATTGACATTGGCACTGTCCAAACCTTGGGGACAGTGGTCATCCCAAATCTTAGAATCAAGTCTCACCTGCAGTTTTTGTCTATAGCTTAGATACTCTTCCACAGTCTCAGCTTTTCTCAGAATTATGATGGCGACCCATGTACAAGAGAATTTTCTGCTCAGAACCTCTAAGTATATGAGACTCATTTTCATACTAGTCACAAAATAAACCAGAATATCCCAACATTAATGAAATGCACTTTGAGTGAAATGTTCTTTGAGTGTTTACAATGAAATATTTACAAATATTTTCCCTTCCTTCCTGCCTTCCTCCCTTCTTTCTTTATTTGGAATGGGGATTGAACCCAGGGATTCTTTACCTTTGAGATCTATCCCCTGTCCTTTTGAAGTTTTAGCTTGAGAGGGTGCCTTACTAACTTGCTGAGGCTGGCCTGGAACTTGCGATCCTCTGCCCTCAGCCTCCAGAGTCACTGGTATTACAGCATGTGCCTCCGTGATCGGCAAGAATGTTTTCCCGGTTACTGAGGCATCATTTCCCAAAAAAGGACTTTTCTGTCTTTGAGTACAATGCCATTGATAATTATGTACACTTTGAACCACATTTTGTATGCATATGTCTTTCTTTGGCTGAAATAACACTATTTTATATGACTTTTAATGACATACTTTGCATGTAGAAAATGTATATGTATTTCTGACCAGTTAGCTTTTCTAAGATACCATGGTACTTTAGAATTGAATTGTGTAAATTTCAGAAGTTTCTGTGATTTTGTTTTTCCAAGTCGGGGTGGTCTCCACTGAATTGGTGAGCTTGTTCATAAGTAATAATTTTGTCTGTCATACCCATTTTGTTTTATCTTGTCTTTGGCATCTATGAGAACACCCATGACTCTTATGTTTTATTCTAGTGTGAAATCCCTTGACACTCTCAGTTAATTCTAATTAAAATCAAGTGTTGGCCACCCTTGCAAAAGCTGCAGTCATCTCTGAGATGCTAGACCTGGTCTCCCTAGATTCTCAATCAAATCGAGTCTCAATTAGCAGAGATAATATTTCCTTGAACCCTTTATTCCCTTAATACAATTTGACTATTCAAGAGCATTCTGGTGACCAACACTTCTTATTAGCTGCTAGAAAATTACATTTTTATGTGCACCATTACCCTGAGAATTGAAAGTTGTGTAGAAGATTCTCTCATTCTCTCATGAACTCTTCCAGTCTCTTCTAAGTATATCTCCTCACAAAAGTCTCTGAAAAATCATATGGAGAGCATTTTCAACTATGTAAATCAAAAGTGCAGGGTTTAATAAAGAATATTCTTATAAATATCATAACTTAGCAACATTGGGAGGGAGAGTGCAAGCAAGTATATACAAAGATTGAAGAAGTAAAGATTTCTACAAAGTTGCAATGTAAAAATTTTTATACAGGATGCAAGTGAAGACAAGTGATACAACTCCTTAGGTAAATTTAACCGAATGGTGATGACTACCTATCAGAATATCTGGTTATTCTATTTATCCTTCATGAGGTCAAATTCCTGATACTTTTGATCACAGTGGTCCAAGGTTGTTTATGAGTATTTCACTCTTTTTCATTTGGAAACTAATTTTTTTGGTGATCTGCTTTGAAATTAAAGATGGAATAGGAAAAAATATTTTAAAATTCCAATGTAATTTAAAAATTTCAAAATCACTTATAATTTTATAACCTATTCTTTGCATTTCTAGTGTTTCCTTTTCAGATTTTAAGAAGGTGTCATTGTTTCCAAATATCTGCTATGATACTCATCCTCTTATTTTTCTTTAATTTTTTTCTTGGGAGATGATCCATGAATATTTTCATGTTTTGGCATAAACATAGACAAGTGAGAAAAAGAAAATACTGAAAACCTACATTAACCAACTAGTACAAGTATTATTACACTGTATCTCATATGGATGTACGATGATCATGTGTTCATGAGTGATTTTTTAAAAAATGTTCAAGGATATGGAAATTTTGCCTTAATTACACATATTGGATTATCAATGATAGCTCATACACCTATAAAGCTAAAATAATAATGATTAAAATAAATAAAATATCTATTTTTAAAAAGCGGTATTAACACGCAAGTCCTGAGAATCAAAGTTAGAGAACCCTAGAGATAATTAGGAACATCTTTCTTTCCCCATATCCCTGTTTAAATTTCAGAGGTTGTAAACCTAGAGAACCCTGCCTCTTCTCTCTTTCTTTCTATTTTTCTCTTGATAGCAGCAGGAAAGTTTTGCAAACATAAGCTTGGAGTTGGAGGATTTGGGGAGCTCACATTTTCCAGTAGAATTCCTTACACCCCAGTTCCTGAATTCTACTTTTCTGCTCCTAGAAAACTAAAGTATGGAGGATAAGCTGCCACGATTTCTAAGGAAAAAGAAATTTCTGTTCTCTGGTTCAGGAATGTTATGTTTCCTTTCAGGATAGATATGCAATTATCAATAATAAAATTTCACCTTTTCCTTCCATATTTTCTTCATTGAATATATCCTCTTCTTTTAAGTAATTAATGAATTAATGCTCGTGGTGTCACGTTAACATTTTTTAATTGTTCCCTATTATATTTTTGTTATTCAAAGGCTAAAATCAACTTTCAATTTTCAAGGAAAATTGCATTTTAAAATAAATCCTTGTTCAAGATATTATGGTTTATTTCTGTTATTATAAAGATTATACCCCCAATGTCTTACCATGAAGAAATTGATTTTACAAAGAAATATAAAATTGCAAAAGAAATTATTAAAAAATAAATTGCAATATTTTCTTGTGACTAAATCTCATTTTTGTTCTGTTTTCTTCTGTGTTTTTCAAGAAATTGCATGAATTTAATTTGGAAAAAAAATCTCTAATCAAATAGTCATCCTCATTTTTTAAACATTACTGGCTGGGTTATTTTCCCCTGCAGGAGAATTGTAATAATATTAATGCAATTCAATAGTTGATGACAGATAACGCCACTTTTATTTTAATTTAATGACTTTAATTTTTATTTTAATACAGTTTGTATCATTTTTTCATTATAAAACATTATGGGTTTGTTTGTGCTCTGATTTCCTTTTCACTCAATTTGCTTCCTAAAAGATAGTCGATTTAATAAGCACAAAATAAATTCATAAAACATTTGGACAAAGAAAAAAATTGAAATATCAGAACTGCTCTTTGATAAGTTTGTGTTCAGTTTGAAAACCAGTAATATGCTGTTTCAAATATTTCCTTGGAATACCTATGCTTTTGTCATTCAGATCTGCATCTTTTAATTCTCCATTTGTTGTATCTATATGTTTCATGGTCACATTTATGTATCCAGCTACTGCATGCTTTATACAGATGCAAACTGAAGATACACAGCAGAATATCCATGCTTAATAATTTTCAGTCTGAAACTATTTTATTGATGTTTTGAGAATGTTTCAGGGGAGTTGGAGATTTCTTTTCAGTACTTTGGAGTCACTCAGTAAAAATTAATCGACTGTGATTAACAAAGTGATAAAGTCAGCCCAGGACACATCCTGCTCTGCAAGATGAATGTGTCATGGATGAGGACAGACTTTTCACGACATTGCAAAGATAAGAACAAGCTCTGAGTGTAGACATGGCATGTTTCAGATCCCTCTGGCTCCCATCCTTCTGCCCAATGTTTTAAGTAATCTCTCCTCTTCCTTCCCTCTGTTCTTCACTATATCAAGCTTTCAGACTGTCATCTGGCTTCACATACTGTGTTAAGTTTTCTAAAAGTCTTTCTAACTCTCAATTACCTGTCTACCCAACTTAAGATTTCTCCTAGATGTGATTTGTAAACTTATTAATCCCCATTCACAGGAATTTCTGATGGGCTGAGAAATTAACTTCAAAATCAAATGTAAATGCAGAATTTATATTACTGACACCTTTGTTTGGAAATGCAACATTTGCAATATATTTGTTTCAGAATTTGTAGAAAGAATACTTTAGATTTACAACCATGGTAAGGATTATGTGTTCTGGAAGATGATATTTCAAAAAAACATTTTTATTTAGCCTGTCTTATTACTCTGGGAACTGTAGGTGATATAAAATATAACATGAAATCTGTCTCCTGTGTGCTAATTTTCAAGGCAGAGATATGATAAATACCTACCAAAAGGTAACTAAAATATTGCTATTAGCTTACACAAAGAAGTGTCAAAACATGTGACTTACATGCTAAAGAAATTTAGAATGATGTAAGAACCAATTATATTTTTTCTTTTCTATTGCATTTTATCTAGCACACGTTTTTAGGTTATTGTATAATCATTTATAAAAACCATTTCAAATTTTCAAATTTATTTTTAAATTTAATTTTATTTTGTTGGTTCTTAGTTATACAGGAAGTATACTATAATTCATTTTGATAAAATTTCACAAGTATAGCTATCTTATTCTAATTAATATCCCATTGTTGTGGGGGGCATGATAGTGAGGTTTACTTAGATATTTTCATTTGTGTTTGTAAGAAAACTACATTAGATATATTCTACTGTCTTTCCTAATCCTATCCATCCTCCCTTCCCTTCATTCCCCTTTTTCTGATCCAATGAACTTTTTTTCTTCCCCATTCCTTTATTGTGTGTTAGCAGCTGCATCTCAGAGAGAATATTCAGCTTTTGTTGTTTTGAAGTTGTTTTATTTCACTTAACATGATATTCTCCAGCTCCATTCATTTACCTATAAATGCCATAATTTCATTCTTCTTTAAGACTGAGTAATTAATTACATTGTGTATATGTAGCATATTTGCTTTACCAATTCATCTGTTGAAGGCATCTAGGTCATTTCCATAGTTCAGTTATTGTGAAATGAGCTGCTATAAACATTGATGTGACTGAATCACTGTAGTGTGCTGATTTTAAGCCTTTTGGGTATAAACTGAGGAGTGGGACAACTGGGTGGAATGGTGGTTCCAGTTCAAGTTTCTGAGGAGCCTCCATACTGCTTTCCTTAGTGGTTGCACCAATTTGCATTCCCACCAGCCATGTAGGAGTGTGCCTTTTCCCCACATCCTCGCCAACATTTGTTGTTGCTTGCATTCTTGAAAATTACCTTTCTGACTGAAGTGAGATGGAATCCCAGGGTACTTTTTCTTTACATTTCTCTAACTGATAGAGACATTGGACACTTTTTTCATATGTTTGTTGATCATATTTCTTCTTGAGACGGCAAGAAGACCAATGAAACACAATAGAAGACACAGAGATAAATCCACATGAATACAGTTACCTCATACTGGAAGCAGGTGTTAAAAACACACACTGGAGGAAAAAAAAATAGCCTCTTCATCAAATAGTGCTGGGAAAACTGGAAATCCACATATAATAGAATGAAAGTTAATCCCTTCTCTCACCCTGCACAAAACTCAATTTTAAGCGGATCAAGGAATTGAACCTTATCCCTGCACCTACTAGAAGAAAACGGGCCCAACATGTCAACATACGGGCACAGGAACTGACTTCCTGAACAAGACACCTAAACCACAGACATGTAATAAAATAAATCAGTAAATGGTATGGTGTCAAACTAAAAAGTGTTTTTACAGCAAAAGAAAAAACCAAGAGCATGAAGAGAGCTTACAGAATGGAGAAAATCTGCTGCTACCTGCACCTCATATAGGTAGTTAATTTCCAGGATATACACAGAACTAAAAAACCTTCACAAAAATAACAACAAAAACAAAGTAAAACAAATAACCAATCAATAAGTGGGCAAAGGAACTGAACAGACCCTTCCCAAATTCTCACCTTTGATCACTGATTTTTTTTAAATATATTTTTAGTTGTCAATGGATCTTTTATTTGATTTATTTATATGTGGTGCTCAGTATTGAGCCCAGGGCCTCACATATGCCAGGCAAGTGCTCTACCACTGAGCCACAACTCCAGCCCCACATGATCAGTAAATTTTATATTGACTTCTATACATTTCTCAGAAATTCCTTAAAAAAATGTGTGAAAAGTCTTGAAATTTAAGTGATAAACAAACAGAACTTCTAAGTGAGGATTAAGATAATGAATAATAAATACCACTAAATAAATGATATTCAGTAGTTATACTTTTAAGACATGTTAATCTTTTTATATTATACTTATTTTTAAAAAAAGAAACAGAAAAGAATTAGGAAGTATTTTCATTGCAATCATGCCTCACTGTACTTTTTAATGTTTATCAATTTGGTATTAGAATATCTAATAAATTTCATTGTAAAAAAACAAGGAAATGAGTCATATCTGATTCACTCCCCACTGGATTCCATTTCAACTTCTTATACTCTTGGGATCTCAGAGAACTGGAGAAGGATGGGATCATAGAGCGGTCATATAATTACATTTCTTTTTTTGTTTTGTTTTGTTCTTTTTTTTATTATTGTATACAAATGGGATACATGTTGTTTCTCTATTTGTACATGGAGTCAAGGCATACCATTTGTGTAATCAAAAATTTACATAGGGCAATGATGTTTGATTCATTTTTTCCCTTCCCCCCCACCCCTCCCACCCCTCTTTTCCCTCTACACAGTCCTTCCTTCCTCCATTCTTAACACCCTCCTTATCCCTAACCCTAAACCTAACCCTAACCCTAACCCTAACACTAACCCCTCCCACACCCCATTATATGTCCTCATCCGCTTATCAGAGAGATTTGTCCTTTAGTTTTTTGAGATTGGCTTATCTCACTTAGCATGATATTCTCCAATTTCATCCATTTGCCTGCAAATGCCATAATTTTATCATTCTTCATTGTGGAGTAATATTCCATTGTATATATATACGCCACAGTTTCTTTATCCATTCATCAACTGAAGGACATCTAGGTTGGTTCCACAATCTGGCTATGGTGAATTGAGCAGCAATGAACATTGATGTGGCTGTATCTCTGTAGTATGCTGATTTTAAGTCCTTTGGGTATAGGCCAAGGAGTGGGATAGCTGGGTCAAATGGTGGTTCCATTCCAAGCTTTCTGAGGAATCTCCATACTGCTTTCCAGAGTGGCTGCACTAATTTGCAACCCCACCAGCAATGTATGAGTGTACCTTTCTCCCCACATCCTCAACAACACCTGTTGTTGCTTGTGTTCTTGATAATCGCCATTCTAATTGGGGTGAGATGAAATCTAAGGGTAGTTTTGATTTGCATTTCTCTTATCACTAGAGATGCTGAACATTTTTTCATATATCTGTTGATTGCTTGTACATCTTCTTCTGTGAAGTGTCTGTTCATTTCCTTAGCCCATTTGTTGATTGGATTATTTGTATTCTTGGTGTAGAGTTTTTTGAGTTCTTTATAGATTCTGGAAATTAGTGCTCTATCTGAAGTATGAGTGGCAAAGATATTCTCCCACTCTGTAGACACTCTCTTCACATTACTGAGAGTTTCCTTTGCTGAGAGAAAGCTTTTTAGTTTGAATCTATCCCAGTTGTTGATTCTTGCTTTTATTTCTTGTGCTATGGGAGTCCTGTTAAGGAAGTCTGATCCTAAGCCAACAAGTTGAAGATTTGGACCTACTTTTTCTTCTATAAGATGCAGGGTCTCTGGTCTGATTCCGAGGTCCTTGATCCATTTTGAGTTGAGTTTTGTGTAGGGTGAGAGATAGGGGTTTAATTTCATTCTGTTGCATATGGTTTTCCAGTTTTCCCAGCACCATTTGTTGAAGAGGCTATCTTTTCTCCATTGCATATTTTTGGACCCTTTGTCTAGTATGAGAAAATTGTATTTATTTGGGTTTGTGTCCATGTCCTCTATTCTGTACCATTGATCTACCTGTCTATTTTGGTACCAATACCATGCCGTTTTTGTTACTATTGCTTTGTAGTAGAGTTGAAGATCTGGTATTGCTATACTCCCTGCTTCACTCTTTCTACTGAGGATTGCTTTAACTATTCTGGGTTTTTTATTCTTCCAGATGAATTTCATAATTGCTTGCTCTATTTCTGCAAGGTACATCATTGGGATTTTAATTGGAATTGCATTGAATCTATATAGAATTTTTGGTAGTATGGCCATTTTGACAATATTAATTCTTCCTATCCAAGAACATGGGAGATCTTTCCATCTTCTAAGGTTTTCTTGAATTTCTTTCTTTAGTGTTCTGTAGTTCTCATTGTAGAGGTCTTTCACCTCTTTTGTGAGATTGATTCCCAAGTATTTTATTTTTTTCGATGCTATTGTGAATGGGATAGTTTTCCCAATTTCTCTTTCTGAAGGTTCATCACATGTGTAAAAATGCATTGGATTTATGAGCATTAATCTTTTAACCTGCTAATTTACTGAATTCACTTATGAGTTCTGAAAGTTTTCTGGTGGAATTTCCAGGATCCTCTAAATATATAATCATGTCATCAGCGAACAGAGGTAGTTTGAGTTCTTCTTTTCCTATTCGTATCCCTTTAATTTCTTTGGTTTGTCTAATTGCTCTGGCTAGAGTCTCAAGGACGATGTTGAATAGAAGTGGTGATAGAGGGCATCCCTGCCTTGTTCCAGTTTTTAGGGGGAATGCTTTCAGTTTTTCACCATTTAGAATGATATTGGCCATGGGCTTAGCATATATGGCCTTTATAATGTTAAGGAATGTTCCCACCACCCCAATTTTTTCTAGTGTTTTGAGCATGAAGGGATGCTGTATTTTATCGAATGCTTTTTCTGCATCTTTTGAAATAATCATGTGATTCTTTAAGTGTTGATATGGTGAATGGCATTTATTGATTTCTGGATGTTGAACCAAACTTGCATCCCTGGGATAAAACCCACTTTCTTCCAAAAGGCTTGATTTCTGAATCTGTGTATTTCCCTTTCCTTCACTTGTCTTTCTTTTAAATTTAAAACGTGTTTTCAAAACAGTCACAGAGGAATAAAAGGCAATGTACAATGACTGAAGAGTCCACAGTTTATGCGCTGTGCATTGAGACTACACAGAAAGTCACATCTAGGAGGCTGGTAACTTGCCTCAATAACAACTGGAATTTATTCTCTAGTGAAAACAAAGAACAAAATCTCTTGGACCGTGTACATCATTGTTACAATGGTGAGAGACAAGAAGCTGTGATATTTTTCCTTAAAGACCACATGTTTTATATGACACATACAAACTACTCTAAAAATGCATTAAATTAATAAGGAGAGATCGATAGTTTGGGAAATTAGTAAAAGTTGATAATGAGTTTGGGTAGGTATTCCTTAACATTTTCATCTAATGAAATAAAACTCTAAATGTTTAATATTTAGATTTTATCTGTAATAAACATAACATGCAATTTGATATTATTAATACATTAGAAGTCATACAGATAAGTTTTATTAGTTTGTAGATGAGAAAATTTAAACATATATAATTAAAGACACTAATATGTGTGGTAATGATAATAATACCTGTGTCAATATCTCACTGAATCTTAGCCCTGTGGTATTTTCCTACTTCTTTATCTGTTGTATCACAGACTGCTGTCTAACTTGTACCCCTTGATTGCAACTTTGAATTTATGAAATATAGAAAGTGTACTGTCCTGCAACAAATAGGGCATGTATCCTACAAAAGTTTGCTCTGCAACTAATATGTCACCAGCTGTGATCTTGTTCTAGGAGAATACTTTAAATAATTGAACACGTTGCTCTTCCCAAAGACAAGCACCACAGAAACGTCCACTTGTTCCCTCCTGAACATCAAAGCCTTCTCTGCCTACAGGAGAGCACACTCTTCCCCACAGAACTCTTTCAAGAGAGTGGGTCACTATGTAGAAGTTGAAGATATGCAGAATTCCTGACAACCTACTTATTCTACCTAGAATTTCATTTTACTCACATGGTCAATTTTTATAGAAAGTAACATATAAATAAAAACTAAACATATCATTAGAAAAGGTAACTATTATTCATTGAATGGGCTGAAAAGCAAAAGTTCTAGAAAAATTTCCACTATTTAGAGGAGATGAGAAACTACTTAAAAAATCCTCCAAAGGCAATGAAAAACAAACCCAGAACTCTTAAATACTGAAGAGATGCCAAAAGAAAAAAGAAAACAATTCTTCCAGGCAGTAGATCACACATAGTAGATGATGGCACAGAAATCAATGAAAGATAAATGAATATAAATTCTCAATGTATTATGTCAAAATTTATGTATAGCTCATCAAGCACGTATTAGAGAATAACTACCACTGTCATTTTTCTTTAAAATATCCTAATAATATTACGAGTCAATGTGCATTCTAGTTTAGATGCTTAAACTATTTTAAAGAGATAGTTTACTCTTAACATACATAGCAAAGTTAGTCATTTTTGACAAAGTAGACAATGATAAGTTCATATATCAAATTGAACATAATGCATATTCCATTTTATGGAGAGGGGAATATCTAAGTAAATTCACACAAAAAAATCATTATCCACTTGACAAATTCAGTTGATAAAATGTCACTAGGATGTAATTTTCCAGGAATTAAGTGGAAAATAAGGTGAAGTTCCATTACCTATAAAACCATGCAAGCTATGACAAGCAGCATAATAAAATTCAATAAATGAGAGTTTTTATTGTTGTTAAAATACAATACAGGTCTTGAAAAAGGAAAAATTCAGGAGATAACCCAATCATAATGCATCCATTTTCTCCACTTAAATATCCAATACTATGCGTAAAATGATGTATGATCCCAACTTTAACCGCATTTACATTGAGAAATGTCTAGCTAAAATAATATATGTCTTAAATGTACTATGGCTTTTAACATAGAGCAAAAAAAATACAGGTCTAATGAGTTAGGAGAATGAGCAATAGAAACTGAGGATTAAACAGGAGAATTTACAAAGGTTCTGATTATGAGTAAGAAAGCATATAACAACATCCTGCAATAAATCACCTCCTCCCCAAATACCAGTCTTTAGGTACAGACTGGGAGAGGGTTTTTTCATTTAAATTTATTTCTGACTTTAGCAGTCTGATGGGAAATTTTGCATGGAGTTTTGTGCTTCTTACTCCTTTTCTGAACTACAAAGTAATCTGTGTGTGTGTGTGTGTGTGTGTGTGTGTGTCTGTGCACGAGAGAGAGAGAGAGAGAGAGAGAGAGCATGTGTGAACACTTACATGTACATGTGTTTATCTTGATTCCTTAAAGAATGGTACTAAGTCTGAAGTCTCTCTTCTAAGGAAAGAATAATTTAGAAAAAGGACACAGAAGAAAACAAAAAGAGTAAAGTCATCTACGGGAATTTTATCAAAGTTTTATTAGGAACAACAGAGACTCAGAACTTCAAGAATTACAGTCATGTGCCACATGATGGCACTTCAGGTAGTGAGGGACCACATGTGGACCGTGGCCCCTAAGGTTAGAGGGGAGCTGAGAAGTTCCTATTTCCGAGTCATGCTCTGGCTGTCCCTGTGCCCCAACTCTTTCTCCTATGTACGTGTAGATGTAGTATGAACACACTCACAGCACTGCTGTGCAGTAAAAGTATAGCAAATGAATAAGGAGAAGGACACCATACTGGGTAATGAATGACAATGCCATTGTTTTGGTTTGCTGATTCACTCTATCATACCTCTTATTGTTATTTCAGAGTGCATTCTGTCAATTTGTAAGTCAGCTGTAAGGCAGCCTCAGGCAGGCCTTTGGAGGTGGTCCAGAGGGCCAAGATGGTGGCTCCATGCATGTGACTGCCCTGAAAACCTTCTAGAGGGGCAGCTATGGAAACCCTGATATTGATGATCCTGACCCTGGTAGACCTAGGCTAGTGTGTGTGTTTGTGTCTTCATTTTCACCAAAAGTTTAAAAACTAAAAAATAATTTTAAAATAGAAAAGTTCATTGACTAAAAAAAGTGTTTAGCTGGATGCAGTGGTGCATGCCTGTAATCTCAGCAGCTCAGGAGGTTGAGGCAAGAGGATTGTGAGTTCAAAGCCAGCCTCAGCAAAAGCAAGGTGCTAAAAACTCTGTGAGACCCTGTCCCTAAGTAAAAGACAGAATAGGGCTGGGGATGTGGCTCTGTGGTCGAGTGCCCCTGAGTTGAATCCCCCTTATGTAAAAAAAGAAAAAAAGTGTTTGTACAGCTGTAAATGTTTTTGTGATTTAAGTTAAATGTTATTAGAAAAGAGTGAAAAGTTTAAAATGCTAATGAAATTTAAAAAATGTAGAGTATGCTAAGATTAATTTAAAGAGAAATATTTTTATACGCTTGGTGTAGCCAGAGTGTAGTTTCATAAAGTCTGCAGTAGCACACGGCACTGTCCTTGGCCTTGATATTGGATCGCACTCAGTCACTCACAGGGAGCAACTGCCTGTCCTGTGGGCTCCATTCTTAGTAAGGACCCTGAATTCAGGTACCATGTTTTTAAATCTTACATTCTGCATTTTTGCTGAGTCTTTTCTAGCTTTTGGTGCACCATTACTTACCATTGTGTTGTCTTGCCTACAGTGCTCAGAGTAGTATACTGCTGTCGGGGTTAAGCCCCCTTGCCCTTCTCGACCAGCAGCAAGGGAAGGGGACATTCCCCAACAAGGTCAGATCAGGAAAGGTAGGGCCGACTGTCCGCCCACTCCCAGCCCTCCAGGCGGAGGACAATCAGACTCGTCAGGGAGACCCGTCACGGAGACCCGTCACAGCAGGAACTCGTTTATTGAGGAAATCGCACAGTTTTTATGTAGGGTGGGGGCTAGGCGGGAACCAATCAGCTTAAAGGTCAGCAAGGCAGGGGGTTCACGCAGGCAAGAGTCCCATTGGACTATATGGCAAGCACGAGCTGATCACGTTCACGGAACTGTTGTTAACCAATTCCTGATGGTGGTCTGATTCATCGTCATTAACTTTCGAAATCGCCTTTGAGGCCTTGATCTTGCTCACTCGCCAGTGAGTAAGGAGTCAGCCTGACTTAGTTAACATGTCATTAGTCCCAACATACCACAAGGTTGTAGCCTAGGATCCATAACCCAGGTGTGTAGTAGTTATCTGTGTCCTTTATGATATTCCCACAATCGTAAAATCACCTTAACAACTCATTTCTCAGAATGCTTTAAACCACACAGGATTGTTCACAACGTTTTCAAAACTCCATTAAAGATGTAAGAGGATGTGTTTACTGGAGTAAGATTCAGCTTACTCTTTAAATAAATTTAACAGGGAGGAAGATCATAGGGACTTGAGAAGGAAATTATATGACCTTAGGGCAAAGGATGAATTAAATACATTCTGGTGCTTTTTGTTAAATTCTTTGAAATTTATATGTCATATGTAGCAAAGCTACTCATGCCAGATCAATAGAAGCAAGTGTGTTCAAGCAAAACATTTAAAAGATTTTAACTTTTAATGTTATGTAATTTTAAACTTTGAAAAAAGAATTAGAATTTTTAGGGGGTTTGTTTAAATGACCATGAACAGTTTATTTATATTGCCTGAGTTGTTCTATAAGGCATGGGGAAAATGTGTATATAATGTATATAAATGTAACATAGAACATTTCATTATTAGTCATCAATCTAAGAAACACTTCCACATGCAATTTGTAATTTAGAATCAACAAATGAAGGATCTGAATAATAATAAATGCATCATCGGTACTTAGGATTCTCCTTTATTATACTAATAAATAAAAATTAAAGTGCTCTTCGGTGAGGATAAAATGAGTTCAGATTTATAAAGTTGGAACATTCCTAATGTATAGTAAGTTTACACTGTTTTATGATTGTTTACACTATCTTTTTGTTACTTTAATAATACTGAGATTTCAGAAAAGATATTTAGAACATGGATTCCATGAGTTGTCCAATGTTTCTAATTTAGTTATTCTAGGTATTGGTAAATAAAATAGGTCAACCTATCTCTGCAGATTCCTTAGAATATCCACATGAGCTTTCGATGTTCATTGTAAATCCTTAAAAGTAAAATATGCAACAAATGCAAGGCTTACTTTAATCCAGGTACATATTTTATTGCATCTGAAAATCTGTTGATGTATGCACAAGTTACATTGCACCTTGTACACAAAGAAAGTTCTTAAGTATCCAAAAGATCACAATTAGTTTCTGTAAAATTCTTCAAAATCTTTGAATAGAATTTGTAGCTAAGGATTTTATGTTCATTATTTTAGAAAAGACAAAAATTCTAAATCATAACACTGTGAAATCCCTTATTCTCAATCATTAAAAAAATGGTGGTTCTATATTATTAGCTATTTTAAAATAAAGTAAATGATTTACAATAGCCTTTTCAGTTTGTAGAGTCTCAGTTTACTCAAAGCCTAAACTGAAACTGAATCAAATAATGCATATTCTTGAAAAAAACCCAGAGAATGATCCAGATGCAATTCTCTTCCCTAAGCAGGTGCAAGTTAGGTCATCCCAGGCAGCAATGTGTAGCTCAAGAGCTGTCAATGTAGAACAAGTCACCTAGGTGTATTAGACCATCAGAAATTGCACAATAAATTCAGGAACATGCTTTGGTTCTCTATTTTGATTTTTTAATTTATGAGCACTTCAATTAAACCAGAGTGTTTAAATCATTCCAAGAAGGATATTAAATGAAGTCTTTGTCTCATTATGAAGCATAAATTACTTCTATGTAAAAAATATTGTATCATAAGTTATAGATATTGAGTGTGCTATATAACAAGGATATAAAGAGTTCATTTGCTTTTCTTGTAGCATCTATCCCTATAATGCTGTTACATAAAGTACAATTAGATATTTTTCTAAGCAAGGAATAAACAAATTAAGACTACTAATGAAACAATTCTTTAATTCAAAATCTGTCTCACTGTCATGAGTACCTGTCTGCAATTCATAATTATTTTCAAAACAACATATTTTGTTGTGTGTATTGATAATTGAGAATTAAATCGAAATATTATTTATTTCTTGTTCCTAAATTGTCAAAATCTAATTAGGAACATGCAAATGACTTTGCAGTGTATGCGTAAATGTTTGTGGTTGATTGCAAATATCAAATGGAACATGGAAATTTTGTGACTCTACTTTCTCTGTTACTGATTCCCTATTTATTTCTTGTGATTACACTTTGAATAGTGGTCTGAACAGTACCTATATAATTCTATAATATCAAGTTTTAGAGAAATGGAGTAACTGTATTGCAGTATATGGGGCAATTTCCAGCCTTTTCATTCTTCAAGAACATCCCGTGTTCAGTTGTGTAATGAATATAAAGTGAAAGAATAAATCAATGAAGGATTGTTTTTCTATTTACATGAACTACCTAGGGCTTATTCCTTGTTAATGTGCAATTTCTGATTGAATCCCATTTGCGACTAGATCTTTAATATACATTAAAACACAATCAATGTTATTATAACATCCAGTGGTTAGCAAAAGTGTTGCACTGGGCTTAAAAATAAATATTAGATTGACCAAAAAAGAAAATCACATTTAACCCTGGCTTTCCTCATGAGGAGAATGTGTGCCTCATACACTACATATCAAGTCACAACACCTTGTTAGCAAATTGATTTATTTTTCCAGAGAAATCATGTGTCCTCAAAAATATTGAAGTATTGGAAAAGAAACGCAACATGTAGGTTATTAACATTCTGCAGCAAGACAAGGAACGACAATGTGAGAAGGCCTTTCATATTTTGTCTCTCTTAATGTTTGTTTTGAATCAGCAGGTGAAGTGAGGCTGGTTGTGTTTTACACAGATGTGTTTTACATCTGTCCTCTGAGGTGAGACGTCCAGTCTGTGCAGGAATCATGGCGCTAGGAAAGAGCCTTTTATTCCCCTTCATTATGCCCCTGGGATCCCATGTGCCACTGCGAGGCACGCTTTACAACATGCTGAAGACTCCTGTCTCAGTGTTGTCCACAGCCTTGACTGAGGGCAGGTCAATGCCAGTTCCACAGGAGTGTCAAGCTTCCCTCGTGTTCGAGACCTGCTTTGACTCCATAGGTTGTGACCCTGTGTGCTGCAAAGTGACCTGCCATTCTCCCTTTGCAAAGTTCTTTTATCCACCTGAAGTTTTCACTTTAAAACTTCACCAACTTTTCTTCAATCTCTGATAAGAAAATCGGTGATCCCTTGGTATTTGACCCTGCCACTCAGACTTATCAGAAGGATGAAGCACGCCAATGCCTGTGTTGTCTCTTCATCTCCGCTGTGGTCAGGTGGGCTGGCAAGGCAGCCACAAACTCTATGTAGCCAGGAAAACTTTCAGGTTGCATGGAAATGAAAGTCAAGGCAAGTGTAGTCCTAACTTCGGCCCCTGGTATGTATTTGTTCTTTTCCAGGCTGGCCAATCACAGAAATCTGTAATGTGCAGGATGCAGGACTTTTCCATAAAATCTGATCCTCGATTCCCAGTTCATTTGCTGTTGATTTCAGCGACAGTGAGGACTTTCAGAAAAGATTCACGATTACAGGTGATATTTACACTAGTACTTAGCAAATCTCTTTGTAAAATGCTATAAAAGCCATGGACATCTCACTAAATGGCAAAATACCTTTCAAGAAAGAGAAACTAGACTCTCCTTTAATAATCTGAAGTGTCCACCTTCATTGTTGTACACAATGCCATTGATTGAAACTAGAAATTAATCGTCATTTGGAGGAATGTCCTTGTGATATCTTTTTGTTTTTAGTTTGCCCATAATTCTTTGTTGTCAATAGGGGTAGGATGCACTTTCACTGTGAGACTGCTGGAGGTGCTACTGAAACACTGAGCAACCATTAAACAACTGAGTCTTATAAATAAATAAATATGAAAGGACCAAAAATATCCAAGAATGTCCATGTTGAATAAAGGACATACAATTGTATCAGAAAGAACCTGAGAAATACGTTTCCTTTTAATCACCTGTGATTTTTTTTTTTTTTTTTCAGAAAATAGAAAACTCATCTAGAATAAGAGAAGAAAAGAAAGACCATTTAATTCTTGTGTTTAAGGGCTCGTTAGTACCTCGTCTTGGGAGCCCTGCTCCACATCAGATCAAACCAATACTTTATCCGTCACTATTAGAGTCATTATGATTTTCTGTAAGGTCCAAACAGTGTCTTAAGACTTTGAAAAGTTGTTGGTGTCAAGTCATCACAACAAATGTGCTTCCTGGATAAAACAGTCCCAGATCAATCACCAGGTCCTTCTGTCAGCCTGAGCACGTCTGTGCTTGAATGACTTTGAGCTTCTGCTGTAACAAAAGCCCCTCCAGCACATGTTGGTGGTACACAGGAAGGACCCTCTCTCCAACGCAGCACACACCTTCAGCTTCCTCTCTCAGCGTCAGGAATCATAACCTGTCTGACTCTGTCCACGGCAGTGCTGGCTTTGTCCATGGCCCATCTGAATCCATTTTTCATGCCATTTCACTTATGTCCACAACACCTGTCAGGGACTTTTGGAGTATTTCTTTCTCACTTAAAAATCTGCACTTTTGAAATAGCACCTGTTTATAAGTACTATGATTGAATTTATCCATGCCAAATTCTAAAAGTAGATTTAAAGTACTTAAAAATCAATTATCTTTCCTGAATTACTTCTAATTTGATCAGAATTCTACTGGAAACTAGAATATATATGTATACATACACACGTTTGTATACATATATATCAGAATGTCATATACACATGTATGAACAATACATATTCATATATGTGCAGGTATATTATCCCAGGACTAAAAAAGATATTTTTCCTCCATCTTTTCATTCCCTGTCTACCTAAAATGACTTTATCAAATAATAATAGGACAACAAATTTGAAGTGTACTTCCTAAAATATATGCACAATGAAATAAAATGATTAATTTGTTAAAGTTTCAATGACTACTTCTTAATCTAGTATTACTTTCCTAATTCTTTGCTTTCTTGGTTCTTTGTTTAGTCTTTTACTTTTTTAATCATTCTTTTCAGTTTTGATTTTATCTTCCTTACACAGTATATATTATGGAAAATATTTATTCCTGAACTCACGTCTATTATTTGTAACATTATTCAAGTTTTATTTGTTTTAGTTAGCTTTTTCATGGCTGTTATGGCTTAGACATGAGGTGTCCCACAAAACCTAAAGTGTGAGACAATGCAAGAAATTTAAAGATGAAATGTTTGGGTTATAAAAGGTTTAATACAATCATTAAACTAATCACCTGTTAGAGATTAATTTGGTGGTAACTGAAGGTGGGTAGGGTCCCTACTGGAGAAGATGGGTTCCTGGGGGCAAGCATTTAGGGTTTATATTTTGTATCTGGTGAGTGAAGTTTCTCTGCTTCTTGATCATCCTGTCCTGAGTTGCCTCCATGTGCCACACACTTCTGCAATGACATCCTGCTTCACCTCTGGCCCTGATGAATGGAGTCCACTGCTTATGGATTGAGACCTCTGATACCATGAGCCCCAAATGAACTATCCTCCTAAAGTTTTTCTAGTCAGGTTTTTCGGTCACAGAAGCAAAAATGCTGACTAAAATAGGCTAAAAGACCTGAAAAGAACAAATTTAGAGAAGGACAAGTTTATTGGGGGCTCATAGTTTCAGAGTTCTCGGTCCATAGATGGCTGACTCCAGTCCTCTGGACCGAGAAGAGAGTGAACATCGCAGCAGAAGAGTGTGGCAGAGAAAGTAGCTGGGAACATAGCGCCAGGAAGTCGGGGAGAGAGAGAGAGAGAGAGAGAGAGAGAGAGAGAGAGAGAGAGAGAGGGAGAGAGCTCTGCTCAACAAGGACAAAATACAAACCCCAAACACACCCCCAGCGACCTCCAGCCACACCTCCCTGTTACAGTCACCACCCTGTCAATCCCTGTCAGGGATGAGGCACTGATGGGATTAAGGCGCTCATCCGTCCTTTCTCCTCTCAACTTTCTTCCATTGTCTCCCTCATGAGCTTTTTGGGACACCTTATATATAAACCATGATGGTATTATTTCTGGTGGTCCTGTCTCCCTGCTTCCACTTTGCATATCTACACCTGGCCACTTTTCAGGTTTTATTATGAAGAGATTATTTATCTGTTCCCCCATTTTAATTCTCTGTGGCCACCTTACAGTTTTCAAAGTTCCTCAGGGATGTACGACTTCTCAGTTCATCTAAAACTTGATAGCTGTCCTCTCTAATCAGTTAATTAAAAAGCCCAATTTTACATTTTTTCCTCCTGTGTGGTCATGCTCAATCTTGACAATTCATTGGTCTCTCATTAAATAATACAGTGCAAATTACCAAGTTGTAGTATTTCACTGAATGTTGCCTCAAAGTTTTATTAAGACGGTCCTGGTATTTGACACATCCCAAGCTGGCTTTCCTGGTACTCTCACTCTCCTTCAAACTAGCTATTCTCCACTGATCTGCTCTTCTAAAGAAACAAGTAAGATCCATGGCTCTTTTTAGAACAGGAAAAAAAAAAAAAAAAACAGAAAACAATTACTATAAAAATAGATTTTCATTCTCAATGTATCCTGTTTTCCTACATGTAATTCAGAAACTGTTAAATCTCAGCAGGGTTTTCTGAACAACTTTAACATGAGATACGTGAATCAGATCTTTGATAGTGTTTTTAAAAATTACATTTAAAATATTTTGCTAAGTTGAGACTAAAATTGTATGTACTGTGGATTACCTAACCATCATAACTTTGGGTATGAATACAAAGTAGTTCAACTAATTTTTTCAGAACTTGTCATTCAAATTTTAATTATCCTCTATGGGGCCCAGAAAAATATCACAATTGTGAGAACTTTGCCCAAATATTTGTAGCAATCTAAAAAAACGAAATATTCCTGTGGTGGATCTACAAGATCAATTTTCACACTTCCATTGTGTCTTCCACTATCGCATAGTCATTTAATGCTATTCTAGACAATAAGGCACCTGTGAAACTTGTTGTCATCATCCTGACTTTTTTCATATTTTTCCTGTCTTGTGTATATACATATATACACAGACGTGGTCAATGCTGTTGGAGCCAAGACGTAAGAAGCAGGAAAACAAGAGAGATCTATACCCATCATTCTTAAACTAGTGAAACAACAGGTGCCACCAAGTAACATGTTTACATAACAGTGAGATCATTATTTATTTACGTTAATGCTAATCACTTTTAAAAAAATAAATGGAACAACAAGCATTCACAGCAGATATTTAAGGGTACTTTTTATATAGAAAAACTTTACCGTTATTAAACCAAAATAAAAAAAGTTTCAAAATTAATATTATAAAGAATAATATGTAAAGAAAAGAGATATTTAATTCTAGATTCATTTTATGTATTTTTTTATCCATACAATGTAAAATAAGTGGATATTAGCACTGGTGTAAGTTTGGGGTTGCCATTTTTTGTTTAACTTTTGGATATTTTTCTTTAAAAAATTGCAGACAAAAATTCCATCATTCTATACATTTTAACTTAGCTATAAGGCAAAATCCTGGTAAACTATCTCTAGGTAACATAGCATTATGCGGTTGGCTATTTCATTTGGTCGAAATTTCATATGAAGTTACATTCATAGCAGAAGTATAGGCATGGTTTAGATGAAGACATCACTTCTGATTTGCTACAGTCGGTTTTATATGATATCTTGACAGCAAAGAGAAATCACCATGATTGCAAGAAACTGGGAGACACAGCCTCTACTTGAAACATGAGAAAGAGGGAATTTATTCAGTATGACAGAGAAGTTGGAAGAGAATATTTCTAGGTGATTTTATTAACATGTTTCAAAAATATTAAAACTTGCAAAACTTCAATAAATAATGGTAGCAAAGTAGAGAAACATTTTTAAAATTCAAAGTTTTGATAGAAAAATTTTTCAAGACAAGGTGGTTTGCCATGAACAAGAAGTGATCTTAACAGAATATACATGCTATTTGATTTCAATATTGTAGTATTAATTTTAAAACTATGTGCTGTGTACAAATGCTTTCATTGAGAAGTTATTGAATGTAGACAAATATCATTGTTGTTGTAGGAGTTCACAAACCAATGTGGAATGTTCACTTATTTCTTCTCAATATAATCCTAAAAGACTGATAAAAGAGGGAGAAAAAAAAAATAACTGTTTGAAGGCATTGGCACTCAAAGATCAATAAAAGTTCAAAATTCCAAAAAAAAAAAAAAAAAAGAAACAAACTGTTGTTATATCCCCATCGCTATTTTCTCCTTCAGGTATGTCAATTTACAGACGTGGTAATTTAGGATGACAGGGAAACGGGTGCTCTGGGTTGCAGGCAGGTGACTGGGGAGACAACGCTGGAGTCAGGCTGCTAGCTAGCTGGGCTGGACACACTGAGATACTGAGAGAGAACCATAGGGAAGTGAACCTCCAGTTCCAAGGGCTGTGAACTCTGGAGTCACTGTGTAGAGCCACAGTGTGAGGCTACCAGATGTCAATCAAAACTAGGAGAGGTTCTAAGGAGCTGAGTAGAAATTTAATAATCACTTAGTGCTGGGGATACGAATTTGCATACCTGACAAAGGTGTGAGGCTTTGTTAACTACTCCAGGGGTTCTGTCACAAACAGAGTTCAAACCACTGGAGTAAGGTCAGACCTGAACTACATCAGCCTTAGAAACGCTAGCGTCGTTTTCTCCTGGATGATGTCTGGTGCACAAGTTTTGTTTTGTTTTGTTTATTTTGTTTTCCTTCTTATCAGAGAGAAACATAACAACAGGCAAAACTGATTCACAAAGAGATATAAGGATCTCAAGATTTCTAACATATAAAAAATATAATATGAGTCTGAAAAGGAAAAGAAAGAAAATGTTAGGGAAGCAAGATTTTTAAAAGCATTGGCTGATAATTTTTCCAAACTGCTAAAGGACAGTGAGCTACAAGCCAAAGGAAGTCAAAAGCCACAACTCCACAATAGAAACCTTAGAAAATCAGGATTGAATGTTTGAAAAAAAATTGGGAAACATATTTTCAGAAGACATGGATCAATGGTAGGACAGGTAGCCTTCCTTTATTTAACATCAACAGAGATAGCATCCTATTCCTCATTATGTCTTAATAATGTTCTGCTGTGTATATACAGTATATTTTGTTTATCCATTCATAAGTCTACAGATGCTTAGGTTGCTTCTGTTTCTTAACTACTGTGGATAGTGTCACAATGAATATAGGAGCCCAGATGTGTTTTCCATATGGTGAGTTTATTTCCTTTGACAATGTACTCAGTACTAGGGTTGCTGTATCATATAACTCTGTATTTAAGATTTTAAGGAAGGTGTTTTCCATGTTGACGGGGCTAATTTTAAACATACATTCCCACTGGCAGTGTACAGGGATTCATTCCTCTACTTTCTCACCAGGACATGCTGTCTTCAGTCTTTTGATAGCAGTCTTCCCTCCTGGAGTGAGGTCTTATCTCACAGTGCTGTTGAGTACTTTTGCCTATACCTCATGGCCATTTGTATGTGTTCTTTGGAGAAATGTGTGTTTAGGCCTCTGACTCATTTTTACAACCAGATTCTTGGTTATTTTTCTACCATTGAGATTTTGGAGTTCCTTATATAATCTGGATAGTAACAAATTACCGGATGTATAGTTTTCAAATACTGCCTGTTCTTTGTAGGTGTCAGTGCACTCTGTTGATTGTTTCCTTTGCTGTGTAGCAAAGTTTTAGTTTGATATAATTCCAGGAATCTACTTTTACTTTTGTTTCTTGTGCTTTTAGACCCTTGTTCAAAAAATTTTTGCCCATTCTGATTCTTAACTTCAGTAAAGCATTTACCCTGCTTCTTACACTAGTTTCAATATAATCAGGATATTAACAAACCATCAGATGTATAGTTGATGCAGTAGGTCACATTGATTGATTTGTGTGTGTTGAACCATCCTTGCATCCCTTGGTAAATCCAATTTGCTAATGCTCAAAGGTCTTTGAGATGTGCTGTTGGTTCTGTTTACTCGTACTTCATGGAGAATTTTGCGCTGATGTTCATTTGGGATTTTAATCTATAGTTTCCTTTTCTTGTTGTATTCCTAACCACAACAATTCTCATGATAAGTAAGAGTCATAGTAGAGTTTTAACTTTTAAATGTGGCCCATACCTATTATGAATGATTACAGTATTAAAAAAATAATTTTTTCTCTCGTTTTCCAGTTGCTTCATTTTATCGTAATGTTGATTTATTCTGTTTTGATTGGCAGTCAAAAGCATCACTGATATCTAAGAAAAAGGATGTGAGGTGGTTTAAAACTCATCTGCTCTACTGAACAACTCAAAATCGCTCTCTTACTCCCAAACCCTTACCCCTTATGGAGAGCACTTCAGAGCCCTGCTCCCAACCCTGAGGGATGAGGGAGGGAAGGAGCGAGGCTAGGAAGCACAGCCAGAGCAGGGTGAGGCCAGTGGTCAAGAAGAGAACGAAGAGAGACGGGGAAGGCACAGAAGTGCTTTGCACTGAATGCTTGTGATACTTGGCGCTCATATGCTGAAGCTTTAACCCCAAATTTGATGACATTTGGAGGTGCAGATTTTCTGAGGTAATTAGGTCATAGAAGTAGGGACCTCATTAATGAGATTCGTGTCCTTCAGAGGACTCAGAGATCCTTCAGTCCTTCTTCCATTTGAGAATACAGGAAGAACTTGACCTTGGACAACCCAGCTTCTAGAGCTCTGAAAAATACATTTCTGTTGTTTATAAGCCACACAATTTATGATATTTTATTTTAGCAACCAGAATGATGTAAGATAAATGGGATTAAAATTTTGAAATACCTATAGTTGAATATCTATGAGTATCAGATAATATCCTTGTTGTAAAGTTGCCATAGTAACCACAAAATGACTTCAGAGGAAAATGTGAGCCAAGCTCATTTATTTGCAAACACAGTGACATGCAATTGGGTCATAAACAGAACCATGACCTGTCGGGAGGCATGCATTTTGAACACGGGTGCTGGTAGCACTGGCTTGAACAAAAACCTTTGCTATGGTCAAACCACCAGCAGCAGTTGTCCTCTGATCCATGTGTCTAACACCGTGTACCCCGAGGCTACTGTCTTTTACAGTAACACAATGACTTCACTGACTGACTTAGCAAGATCCTCTGGGATCTACCAAGGTTTAAACACCCGAGTACACATCAAAGACAAAGGCATATCCACCATTGCTCTTCTCAGAGCCTCCATGCATGGTCACCTCTTCTGCAAATTCTTCTGCCTACTGTTTGGCTCAGTGTGAGCATAGCTGTCGCCACTAGTGTTCTGAACCAACTAAGAAATAAGATATGAGAGAGCAGATATAAACTGAAAACAATCACCTACACCAGTGTCAGGGTATATCTGCACGTGAGAGCACAAATGGATCAGATAATAGGAGCCCAGAAATAGACTTACCATGGATTGTTCAAAACATGTGTACAGCAGCAAGGTGAAAAGAAAAATTCTAGTCCCTACTGGTACATCTTTCCAAAGAGTAGAATGAGACCTCTGAACTTGTTTTGCCTGAGTTTTTCTTCCTGTAATCACCAATCAGACTCTGTGTGAAAGAGTAGAGACCCACTTATAGAAAGAAAAAGGTAGAGACCCTCTGATATAAAACAAATACATCTAGTTTGACCAAACCAAAATGGATGTGAATAAAAACTGAGTTGTGCTGACTGTGGTAAATACAAAGACAGAAATACCTGAGATAAAATAATGTGGCCATGAATTAAGGTCATTGTGACCATTTCTGTAAAGCAACCCAATCCTCCAGAGGCCCCAGAAATTGCCGGTTTCAGATATGGATAGTTTAGCTCCCCCGCCTAGCCTGCCCTGCTAACCAGCCAGATACAGCCTGAAATAGATACACTGAAGTTGACTGTTTGCATTTTTTGGAAAAAGCATAATAACCCCTATTGTAAGTCTGCCAAAATTTTTGTGGTTTTTCACTTTTAAAACCAGCTTGCTGAAGTCACTCACTACTACTGCTCCCCTTTACTTGGAGTGGTAGTCCTGATGCATGAGCCTGCTTCTTTTCTTTCTCCCAAATAATTTTTTTTCCTAGTCTAGTCTCTGGTGGTCTCACTATGCATTGATAATGGGACCCCAATGTTCAACAAAAAGAACTGGGGAGGCAAGGAGTGTCCAGCACAGCTATGGAAAGGTTTCACATTCTAACAGTGTATGTTGGACTAAAGTATTTCTCTTGTGGATAAACCAATGCATCCATCACCATCTCCACCTCATCCTCGAAATCCTCATCTGCACACTCAAGCTTAACAATCAACAGTGTTTACCTTCCCCTTGTCCTCTCTCCTCTTCTCACATGGAGATGAACTGGCCTCGAATCTGGGGACCATTGCTCTTTGTGTCCTGTTTCCATGTTGTCAATTGCACAGTTTTGCACTTCTTTTAATGTCCAACTTTCATTTTGGATTGAAGGCCATTCATCTTTGATCTCTGAGCTTTAAACAGCTGGTGTACCACAATGCTATCTAAGTGTATATACCAATGGATGAACAAAAAAACACCTCCACCCGTTTGGTAAAATGTGGCATTTTTATTCTTCAAATGTTCTTTTCTTGGAAAGGAAACTGACTTCAGGTTTACATGTTGCGTTCAATATCGACATTTTATTTTGTACAAGCCTATCTTGATCACCAGTATGAAACTCCATGTTTCTTATATTATTTCGAACCATTCTTAACATGTTACTCCTGATGATTCTCTTTCTAACATCCCCACCCCCACTGTTCAGTGTTAATTAGACATATAAAAAGAAATACACAGAAAGCAGTTATTTTGGCAAAATAATGTCTTATTTTATGGGAATAAATTAGTTTAATCCTATGGGGAAGCTCCGAGGCAGCTAAATATCTTACCAAAATTTTAACCAAATGTCTTACCAATATCTTAAATTATGAACTTTTATTTTACTTCTTGGGTGTTGCTGAAATGTGAAGATACATATTTGGATGATGCTTTGGCAACTTTAACTTATTATATATTTAAATACATGATTTCCTCAGAATCTTCAGAATCATCCTGTAGAAGATCACTTTGCAAGGATTACCATTTAATCGGATTTGCCCTCAGTATTGAAATACACTGTGTAGCAAAATTTATAAACCAATAAGCCAAAAAGTGCAGGGTGGAGGTTTTTCAATTTTCCTTTGATATTATGATCATCTCCTTGTATCTTATGACAATATACTGCAGGTGCTACAGTGTTGAATTGATGTGCAAGGTCAAGCTATAAATTGTGCTGATAGTATTACTTCCATGAGAATGAAACTCATATTAATGTTTTGCAGTCTTTGCATTTAGAATAAACCCAGGGAAAGTTTTGGAAAAGATACTTTGAGAGTTACAAAAGCAGCAATCTTATCTTTATCAGGAGCCTGAGTGTCAGCTACTATGTGACTCAATCACAGCATTAAGAAGTCTCAAACAAATCAATTCAACTTGTCACCTGTGGGTTGTGGTTTGAAGGATTCAATTTTGGAAAAAGGAAGAGAGTAGATTAAAAAAACAGATTCACATATTTTGTTGGAAAATATATTTTCATGAGAATAAAGAATTTGTCATCCACAAATTATCAACCGCCATGTCCCTTCCTTGTTCTGATCTGCGTTCTCTGTCTGCTTTTGGAAGATTTTTGGGAGAGGCTGTGTACTGTATGGTGTTAACGTTTTTATTCAGTGTTGTTGTCTGAGTTCTCTAGAGAAACAAAACCAACATGTCAATGAGGGCGGGGAGGGGGGGGGAGAGAAAGAGAAAGAGAGAGATTGAGATTAAGAGAATTTGGTTAGCTCAATTGTGGAGGCTAGGAAGTCCCAGTACCTGCTGCTCTGCCATCTGCAAACTTGAAGCCCAGGAAAGCCCAGTAGTATGGTTCAGTCTGAATCTGGAGGCCCAAGATTCTAGAGAAGAATTGTTGCAAATCTCACTCATGGTCAGAAGATGGAAAGAGATGCTCAAACTCAAATTGTAAGACAGAAAGGGAAAAAAAAAAAAAAAAAAAAAAAAAGAGGACAAATTCCTCTTTCCTCTACTTTCTGTTCTTTGCAGATCCTCAGTGGAGTTGATGATATTCACCACATTGGGGTGGACCATCAATTTTACTGAATCCACGGATTGAAAAGCTAATTTCATCCAGGCACCCTCCCAAAGGCATGCAGAACCGGTGTTTGGCCTGTCCACTCCAGGGTCCACCAACCAGTTCCCAGACCCCTTTAAACTGTTATCCGCTGCTGTTCCAGGAACTGCCCTGTTCCCTCACCAGCAGCTTTTGTTTTGGCTTCCAGCCTTTTCTTTATTTTCATGTTCTCTCTGTTCAAGTGCTTCGAGTTTTACTCTCTCTAAAAAGCATGACATACATCTTTTTATTAGTGGTATTTTGCCCCCTTACATTTTTCTCCTGTGTGTTTTACTCCTGGCCTCTGGGCCTTGTCTTTTCGAAATTATATACAGGCTGAGTATTCCTCCTCCAAGATGCTTAGAATTACAAGTGTTGTGATCTTGGTTGTTTTGTATTTTGGAATATTTGCACAGACACAATGAGCGGCCTAATAGAAGTGACCCAAGTCTAAACAGAAAGTTCATTTGTTTCACATACACTTATACAAAGTCTCCAGGTGTTGTTACACAGTATCATTAGTGCCTCTCCCTGTGGACGGTGACCAGCCACAGGCGATCAGGTCAGGAGATGAGGTATGGAATTCCACTTTTGTGACACCCTGTCAGTGCTCCAAGTTTCACAGTTTGGGACAATTCAGATTTGGAAATTTTAAATTAAGGATGTTCAATTTATACCGGTTTTTACTCTTTCTTCTGGTTTTTGCTTTTTTTAAAAATATTTTTAATAGTTTCCTTTCATTTAAATAAATTTTGTCAAAAATTTTATTTTGCTAGTGGTTTTTCTTTAAACTTTATAAATATACATTTTTCTAGGCAAGTACAAATATAACCGTTACCATAATCAAAATGAATACTCCAAATTGTGCTATACACTTTTGTTAAAAATACATAAGCACACTTCAGTTTAGCTATGCTATATGTTGAAATTTTATTCTGTTAGTTATTTTCCTAAACTGACTCTAGTTTACTTTTATAATGAATTTTGTTATGTAGAATGACTTGTTTTCTTTCATTCTGTTTTATTCATTGTTTTTCAAAACTTGAAATTGTGCTTTTGATATCTTTCTAATTACTATATCTTTAATGAATACTTTTAATATTTTTAACTGCAAGGAATTTTGAACAAGCATTTTCCTCTCAGCATGTGGTTAGTTTATTTCCTTTGTTGTCACATATAAACATTTTCCTAGATGCCTTTAGCATATTTGGGTCACAGGCTATTGTTTTCAAAAGCCTGAGACTATTACTTCATAATCTTCTGAGGAAAGTCTGATGAGAACCTTATTTCTCATTTTTATTTAGGTAGCTCCTCTGTTCTGCAAGAAAATTAACACAATTTTCTGCTTTATGTACTCTTTTACGATATCCCGTGTGAGCCAACTCCTTAATATCTTCTGAAATTGGTGCCATATTTATCTGATATTCATTAAAAAAAGAAAGACAAGCTATCAGTTCCTCAAAGAAGAACATATCTATTAACTATTCTGTGTTCTCTACTTGTTATAAAGATCAAGCTTTGGGCCTCTGTTATTGAGATTTTCTTCTCCATTATGTCTTATTTGGTCACTTTAAAATTAACAAATTTCTAATATCTCTGAAGTATTGATTTAAATGCTATCATTGTCTTCTTTGTCATATAAATGTCTGTATTTCAGGATTAAAAATTTCAGCCTGATTTCTCTTTTCATTAATGTTTTAAATGTCCAAATCTGATACCTTTCAAAACACAGCCTATCGTAGTTTTAGCTGTGGTCCTTGGAGTCCATGCCTGATACATGAAATTTGAAATACTACAGATGTATGGTTTACTACATCCCAGGTTTTTCTTTTAGTTTTCTTTGGTAGTTTCTACTTATTGTCAGCTCTCTCATTTCTTGAAATTCATTTCAATTTAATTGTCTCTAAAATATATACTCACTTTAAATATAAATATACAATCCCTTTCTTTTGAATAGAGTTATGTTGGTATATTTAGCTTTGATGTAATACTTTGCTGCCTTGGGCAAGAAAGCAAAGTGTTGATGCTGTGGGCTTGTTTCATCTTACAACTCATAATAAAATTCGAGAGGAAAGAAGGAAATTGAGAGAAGAACTTGTAAACAAAATAGGAGCAGGGCTTGCTGATATTGGAAATTTTCTGCCTCTCTAGATGGCAAAGGATGCCAAAATTCATAAATTGCTTTCCACAGGAAGTTAGGAAGAGAAAATTCGAGGGTGTGACTCTACAAACTTGCTAAATCTTTAGAAAACTGGAAAGAAGACTGAAATGTTGGTTACAGAAAGGGGTCTGCCTTGCAAACTCTGGATCCAACCACAAAGATTCTAGGAAGCTTATCAAGACATCTCCACGCTTTCAGCAGAAGTCCAAGGAAGTAGCACTCCTTTCAAAGGCTCTTTGCATGTGAATTTTGTGTAGTAGACTCAACAAACCCCAGATAAATTGACCATGAAATTCACAAAATGTTTGAGAATTATTCTAGCAAATCATTGCCAGTTTGATCTGGAAAGTAGAGAGAGCAAAATAAAAGACGCTGTAGTATCCCCAAATTAAATTTTTGAGGGGGTGATATCCGAGATTGAACCCAGGGGTGCTTTACCACTAAACCACATCCCCAGACTTTCAATTTTTATCTTGAAATAGGGTCTCATAAAGGACCCTATTTGCTTAGGACCTTGCTAACTTGCTGAACTTGACTTTGAACTTGTGATCCTACTGCCTCAGTCTCTGAAGTCACTGAGATTATAGGCATGAGACACTGTGCCCAACTGGAGTATCCCCAAATTCTTCTGGCTGATGGCAGGCTAAACTCTTCAGTTGAAAATCTTGTCATCCTTATTCAAAAGGGGAGAATGACTCCAAGGACTGAACTAAATGCCCAAAGAAGGGGGTCAACATCAAAATTCTTTGAGACCTTGAAACCCAATAAAAAAATTGTTCAGCTGGATTTCATCATAACTGTTAACTAATGATTTCTTTGTATTTTCATTTTTGAACAGGCATGTCTATCTCTTATCTTCTGCTTGTTCCACCACGGTGATGGTGGATTTTGGATTTGGAGGGCAGATTAGCTTAACCTTTTACCTGGCTTAGCTTTGGTGGTCAGATCAAGATGAACTATTTTCAAACCATCTCATCCAAATGTGGCAACAATATAACTGATGACTTTCTGGATTTTGATCAGATATAATAATAGAATCTGACTCTCAGGCAGCTGGGAGGTAGTCAGTGTGCTGTTTATGCAGCAGGAATGTGAATCCCTGAGGCTCAGAATCTGGGCTGCAATGTAGACTCTATACAGTGCCCCGAGATCTTCCACTCACACTGTCCTTGTCCTCCAACGATCTACCCCTTGGATATAAATGAACTCTGTATCTGCTTCCAAGATACAGCAGACAGGCCTAACAAGAGCACCAGGTCATCAGCTGGTGTCAGTGAATGTTAGTGTGTGAGGCAAGAGTGGTGACCATTACACGGTCAGTGAGTGTGTGTGTACCCCTTGCCCCCCAAATGCACACGTTGAAATACTAATCTCCAACGGGACTGTCTTAGGAATGGAGGCTTTGGTAGGTGCTGAGGTAATAAAAGTGGAGCCATCGTGAGTTGAATCAGTATGCCTAAAAGAAAGGTCTCAGAGAGAGTCCTTGTGAAGAGAAGACACCATTTAAAACCAGAAGGTGGGTCCTCACCAGACATCAAGTCTACCGTCAACTGGATCTTAGACATCCAATGCAAGCCTCAAAACCTGAGAAATGAACTTCGGTCGTTTACAAACTACCAAGACTGTATATTTTGGAATAGCAGCTCCAATGGACCAAGATAGCTGCTCGTAGAAATGGAATTTGTCAAGAGTCACATGAATTTGGATATAGCTCCTTTCCCGGTCAAGCCTCAGAGGATATCACAACCCTGGTCAATATCCTGAGGGCAACTTTGAGAGACCTGGAACAGAGGGCCCCATAAGCTGTGCTGGGATCTCTAGGATCTGTCACTCCAAAAAACCTAGGAGATACTGAGTGTGTGTTAGCAGTTTTTCTTTCTGACCAAAATACCTGACGAGAACAACTTAGAGGAAGAGGGTTTATTTTGGCTCACATTTCAGAGGTTTAGTCCAGGGTGAACAGAGCCCTTTGCTCTGGGCTCAAGTAAGGCAGCATTTCTTGGCAGAAGGACATGGTAGAAGAGCCCTGTTCCATTCCTGGTAGCCAGGAAGCAGACAGAGAGAGAGAGTGGACAAGGGGCAGCAGGGATGGTGAAGGGGCTCCTCCAGGGCATGCCCCTGTGCCCGCCTCCTCCTATCACTCCCCTGCCCCAGCCTACCTTTACCACCCTGGGAGTCCACTTCCCCTAGCCTAACATGACTCCATTAGGCATCGGCTCTCACAATCCAGTCATTTCACCTCCAAACATTCCTGCATTAACACAGGAGCTTTGGGGGCACCTCATATCAAACCTCAATGAGCACCTTGTTTTGAACTGCTGTCTCTGTTGTAGTCTATTGTGCTGCAAAAGATAAAGAGTGCACCAATGCTGGTGTATTTACATGTACAGTTACACTCATCTGATATCATGAATATGAACACTAATTCTCATTAATGAGAGGCTTAAGTGTCTTAAGTCTCTGATACAATCATTCCAATGACAATAACTTGCATATAGTATTCATATATTCTAATGGTTTTATAATCAGTTAACACATATTAGTTTACAATTATGAAAATTCCTCTCCTACAAACAAAAATACCAACATGAAGAGAATTTGAGAAAACTATGAAAAGTTACATGACTAGAGAATTTTCTCTCACTTTTCTCCAAACTATTTATTTATTTTGGGATCTAGTTTAGTAAGTTGTTCATATTTTTTATAGTTTTAACTTTATCCTGTCACATATTCCCCGTATGCAAGATACACAATGAGAAACTATGAGTCAATATCTTTAATTTTTAAAAAATATTTTTAGTTGTAGATGAACACCATAGCTTTATTTGATTGATTTTTTTTTTTTCTTTCTGGTGCTGAGGATCAACCCAGTGCCTCACACATGCAGGGTAAGTACTCTACCACTGAGCTACAACCCCAGCCCCAACCTTTAACTTTAAATCTGTGCATGGGTGACGTTTTCAGCATGAAATAATAGGAAGATGCCTTAATGGTGATCAGTAGAAATCATCATACCCAATTCTTATAGAGATAGATTAGGTGGTGTAGAAATTCCAGGCATGGGGTAATTGATTATAATAAATCCCATATACTAGTCTGATAGCTTTGTTGGAATTGGTTAAAGCCTTGAATTTACTCCACACAGAAGGAGATGAGATTCATCATTAGGATGAATTGGAAGTCTAAATACAAACTTATATTAACAATTGACTTTCACATAAATTCTAAATTCTGCAGCAATAATTGGGCAAACAAATTGCGGAAATCTGTGTTATTTCAAACAGAACGATCTGTTCTGTTTCACCCACCAAGGAATAACATGTGTTAGGTACATTATCATAAACAGAGTTGCCCTGAGGGTTCTTACCTCTGTGGCTCAATTCCCAGGGGGGTTGTGGTGAAGGAAAGCCTTCTGGAATGTGTATCTGTCTTTAAGATTAAAGCGGTTCAAGACCAATGGTCTTGGAACGGATATGGAAGTTAAGATAACGTAAGCCTAGGTAGGGTTCAGTGACCTGGAAAACATCCGAGCACAGATGTTGCATGTGGGTTTATTGCTAGAAGAGTCTTTTAGTGACACATTCAGGAAGTGATCAGATATCTTCTGTATTATGTGAGGGTCTCTAGATATTCTGAGAAGGAAAATATACATGTATATGTATAGACATGCTTTTGACAATTATCTACAATGATAATGTAATATGCTTTATTTATACTCATTCTGTTTCCATATCTACTTTAATTTTGTGTGGAATTTCTTTTTGTCGTGATTTATATTTTAATATTCTCCTTCAGAAAATCATGTAAGTTGTATCTTCTTTTTTTCTATTAATAGAGTTCTAAGAAAAGAACAGCAACAAACTTCTAAAAATGATCTATTTATTTACTTTTATAGACATCATGGTGGAAGGTTGTTGGGAAGGAAAGCAGCCGGGGACATTACACCAGGAGAAAGAGAGAGGTCTCCCTAACCAGGGACAAATACATGCCCCCAAGTCACATTCCCATGGATTTATCTTCTCCAGTCACACACGGTCCTACACTTACCACCCTACCTCCTACAGTTACCCTCTGATCACTGATTAGGTTAAGACTTTCATAACCCAGTCACTTCACCTCTGAACTTCCTTGCATTGTCTCACACATAAGCTTTTTGGTATTCCTCATATCTAAGACATACCATTTTTTAAACTGTTGCTTTGTAATACCCGATTTTAAAAGCACTTACTTATTAAATGTTTTCAATATTTTTATTTCACTCTTCCAATATTCATATAGTTCCAATATTTTACAAATCACTAGTTCATCATTTATTTATATAATAATGTAACACATATAAATATGTACAGTGTGCATATACATATACATAGTTTTATGCACACATAAAAATACACAATTACATATATACATAGTTTATTAATACACACATGAAAATACACACACACATATATATATGCATATATGTTTATATATACATATATACACATATACATTCTTATTCCTTGATTTTTCTGATACAGAAATTCCAGTTGAACCATGTTTTCCCTAGCCCTCTGTTCTCTCTACTGATTTTGTAATGCCCTTCTGCTATATAGCAATAGACATATACTCATAAGGCTACAGGTTCAATCTCTAATATATTCCAATTTTCCCATGTAACCTTTGGATAGTAAGTCATTATTGTGACTTACTGTAAGACACAGGTATTTTCTTTTCACATTTTCTTCCTTTAACTACTTAAAGGTTTAATTTTTACATAGATATGTTTGTAGAATTATAGAATAATGTAGCAAGTGGATTTACAAAACTTAGATATTGAATAACCATGAATTCATTCATAGGCAGATTGATAAATACATTCTCATTCTTTATACAATTCAGTAATTGCTTTCAATTTAATATAACACCATTTCATGTGTGGAACTAAAGGAATTTTCAAATAGATATTACAAAAAGTAAGTTGCCAAAGCATATTTCTAAATCTTAGATCAAATCAATAAGTCAGTTAAAACATTAAAACTGTATGGATATAAAAATGAAAAAGAATCATTATTAGTAGATGTGCTCTAATTTGCTAATCAGGAATTTCAAGTTCACTTAAACAAAATATCATGTGTATGGACAAATTAAGAAAACAGGCATTTTCTTGGGAGTGAAAATTTGTACTGTCATATTTAAGAGAGATCGGGTATGTGGTAAAGTGGAAATCAGTCTGTAGTTTCCCTATCAATGCCACTTCTTGATAATTACCAAAGAGAAAGTCAGGCACATGGACAAGTGGCAGGCATATGGGTCCAATGTGGCTTTCCTGCTGAACATTTCAGAACACCTTGACTGTCCATTTCAACTGTGTAATATGCAAGAATGTAATGCACAGCGACTTCCCCTCTGCTGTTCTCTCAAAACGTTTCTGCTGTCTCACGTGTTTTCTTCCAGAGAAGAGCCCTCAGTGACCATCACCTAATATGGCCACAGACCTTCTATACATTTTATCAGCTTTTTTATCCTCCTTTTTCTCTAGGAGGTGAGTGAGGGTGGATGCATTCCTACATGCTCCATATAGAAATCATTTCTAAGAGCTTGCTGTGCGGACATGTCTCTCTACCAAGGAAGCCAAAGTGGACATTTTATCAGGAGCCAAACTTGCCCTCCAATTTTGCCAGAGAATTGCTTACTATGGTCTTTTTTTTTTTTTTTTTTTTTTCAATTGTCTCCATCTTAAAAGGCCCTGATGCTTTATTTGCTCCTTAATTACAATTTTCTTGTCCTTATACACAATTAATTTCACAGAAATATTTCCAATATATACATTCGGTTCCTTTTCTCAGTCCATTTTCCAAGAAATAATTAAAGCCAGTTGTGATCATAGCACTTATGTGTCAAAGGCAGACAGCAATTCTCCATGACTGTCCCAGCCATAGGCGACCTTTCTCTGTGTGCTCCCACGTACCTGGGGAGGAATACGCCGGTGGCCTGTGTTTCGGCATCGTTGTCATCCCATGAGGTATCTCTCCTCTCTAGCTTGAGAGTGGGGAGGTGGCGCAGCAGGCAGGAGGAGGGCATTTGCCAAAATTCCAGCTTCTCTGTGTTTTCCTGGTCCATGGTTGCTGGGTTCCAGCCCTAGTCAGGGGTCCGAGGTGGATGGGAGGCGTCGACACCGTGGAGAAACAGCACACAGAGACACCGAGTGTTCTGAGGCTGAGTCTGAATCTTTCCTGTTCACAGAGTCTTTTTATATGTTTTTTCTTTGGTATTGCTTACATCATTTCATGGTTAATACAAGGGAATGTTAAGTAAAAAATCTTCAAGAGGATAATTAATGATCCTATTCAAGAAACATGTTCTCACTGTATGATAGCTTGAAAACAAAAAACTAAAAACAAAAAACAGTTCCCAGCAAGGTAGAGGGCACCATGCTCCATTTAGTTTTAATTTCCCTGAAAGAATATGTCAAGTTTCTATAGATATCACCCCTTCTAAGATCTCTAATGTTAGTTATTAATAGTGGAATGTTTTTGTTATTACTAACCGAGAATAGAGGAATCAGGTTATAGTTAATATTTATTGTATTTCATGTACTCAATGATGGACTAAAACTCTAACTAAACATAGAAAGAATACAAATTGTAGTTATGATTAACCTATTTATTTATTAAGTGGGAAAAATATCCTTAAACTTAATCATAAACACCAAGAAAGCAATGATGACCAAACACCACATCAAAGCTCAGAGGAATACTCTCACATACTTATATATAACTTTTAGAGAATCTGTATACTAAAAGAAATCACAGGCCCCTACAAATTTGAGCAAATCATAATTGCTTATTTATAATTTCATCTAAGTATTAATATTAAACTTTATTGTATGTTATTTTGTGTCCCAGCACCATGAAATCTCCCCAGTATTCTCTATAATCTGAATCTAAGGATATATTAATTATTAGGATTAAAAGCAACTGCACATGGAGACATGCCACGCCTATGGCCCCCAAGAGGGAGGGTGATTTTTCAACAGAACCGTGTCAAGTGTTGAATCCTCTGCTCCAACAGAACCATGTGAAGCGTTGGAGTGGTAGGAAATAGAGGCGGCACATGGTATTATTTACTTCCTCTCCTTCTTTGAGATGTGGTTGGACTATGTAGCAGTTTTGACAGCTGAGCTGGAAGTCAAAGTGAAATGTGCCATGATCAGGCTGCTGAATTTCAGGCAGGTGCATCTTAGACCCTCCGTGGGTCTCTTCCTCTGCCATGTGTTATAAGCAAGTCTGTAGCCTCTGCATAGGCCCAACAACCTGGTTCCTGAAGGAGGGCAACAGCAATGGGACAGAGCCCAAGATGACCTTCAAGGGATACAACTTGAATGAGAAATAGAACACTGCTGTGTTCCAAGCTACTCTACTTTGAATCAGTTTGTTGCTGTAAATAAGCTCATCTGTATATACTGACTGATACCCAGACTCTGACTTCATTCTCTCTTTTAAGTTAAAATATGCCTTAAAGTTATGCTGTTTCCCTTTGAATGTTTTATAGCAAATGTTCTTCCAAATTTCCAGATCCTGAGGCAATTTGAGGTCAGGGTTTCTCTAACAAAAGTTTCGGACTTCAGTTAGTTTCTACTTTAGAACAGACTTCAGTCGATAGGCTCTACTGAGCTGTCAGTACAATTGAAACAAATAAGAAAACATCAATTTTACTGCTGCATGGATCAGGATAGTTATGAAAATAAATCCGGTGGCGGGGACGGGCCATGATGATGTGGCTTTTCATCTACCAGTTTCCATCCTGTAAATCGTGCATATATTCCCTTTTGTAAAAGTGAAATCTTCACACCTGTTTTGTTGAGACAATATGGACAACACCTGTGCATGTAAATACACACCCCAAAACACAAATTCACAGACACAAACAAAGATACAATTTAGCCCATTGGAAAGATTCAAGGAGTCCCTAAATGTGGTGAACGTCGGTGTCTCAGCAAACCTTTCACTGACCCTTCCCTTCTACTGAGTTTAGGAAGTGGCCCTTTGGCTCATTCAAACCTACCATAGTTCAGTGTTTGCATTTCTGAAACTTCAGAAAAAAATAATTTGTAAGTTTAGTATTGTCTTTTCTGTCGGCCTATCATTGAGAAGATTATGTTATTAGGAGTTGGTACGTAAGGCGTTTATAGGTGAATGGTAGGAACATATTGGTTTACCTTTCAGCATGTATTGCATAGAAAAAGGGCCTAAAAATATTTTCCTCTACTAGTTTCAATTATACTATTTGAAGGAAGAATTTTAAAAATGGTAGAAAAGGCTGAGTTAAAAATACTGAAGAATTTCCATAATTCATACTAATTTTAACTTGATGAGAATTTTGTTTATGTATTTATTCTTTACTCAATTGCAGCTATTTATGAAGCCATTGTTTCATTAGCAACCCATGTTGTGATCCCCCTAACCTTTATAATGTTTTCATGGAATTGTCCAATCATTGTTTCTACTGGTCCTACTCACAAATCTCTGTTCCTCTTTGCATCACCTACATTGTTCCTCCTGATGACATGAACATGTTTTTATTTATTTATTTTTATTTCTATTTCTTAGGGTTCTTAAGTATAAGAAGGAAATAAATATCCATATTTAAGCTTTTCAAGAACTTTGTGACCTTTCCTTCTTTTCAGGGAAACATCAGCCTTGAGATATATTGAAATACGAGTAGCCATTCATTCTCAATTTCTGTAAATGATGGTCAAGAAGAGAAATGCGTCGGCTCTTCCTAGGAGCAGGGGTGAGAGGAGGGAACCAAGGAACTGCAGGCAGATCCACAGAGGATGCCCCCACGTGAAGGAACACTTTGGTCAGCACATTAAGAAGAGCAGGGTGCCCTGCTCCTAAACTAGAGAAGTGAAGTTAGTTAACGAAATCTTCACACCATCAAATCTTCCCGGCCACTCTTGCCTCTCTCTCCAGCTCTTTCACACTCTGCCTGCCTCACTCACCAGGAGGGCACCTGTCCCTTGTCCCAGTTTCAAATCCAGAAAGAAAGATGGTGGCCTCACATCCTGGTTGCCAGCCTTGTTATCAGAACCACGTGGTCAGCACACTGCAGGATCTGGATCCTGAAGTAATCTGGAAGAATGGTCGGCTCTCCAAACAAGCAGAGAGGTACTGCAAGTACCTGAAGAGAGTGGAGAGAGCGGTGTTTCTAAGATGCCTGAAAATTCAGCTATGGATATATTCTCATTAGAATATTGAGGTTGTATTTATATTGCTTTCTAGTAGTTGCAGGAAGCATTGACTTATGGAAAACAGAAAGGTAATCAGAAGTTACTGAATTTAAAAAAAGGTAAGTTCTGTAATTCATATCATTGGTTTTAACTTGAATGAATCATGCCTGAATTCTATTCATTCTTACACAATTACATAAATAATCAAGCCATTTAATATCTTCTGTGGACTTAATCCAGATGCCTATATTTATTTTAAGATGAAAAATTTCATTTTATATTTAAGATTGATTTCAATAATTTGACCATGTATATTGAAATGTTGCAAGTCATATTTCATATTCGTTAACAATTATTCATATTAAATTACTTAAGGTCAAATGATGAAAATTCATTTATTACTGCCCCACAGTGATAATAGTTGTATTTGGGTCAAACAATTAAATTTTGGAAGTACAATTATTCTAAGTTTGTCTAAAATTGTATGATTTTTCCACAATGAAAGAAATAAATACCTCTAACAGATCATGCAATGGAAAGAATTTAATTCACACACAATGTTTAGGTCTTATTAATTTTATTAACAAATTAGAAACATATGAAATCTGAATTAAAACAGCCTATTTCTTAAACAATTTTGAGTTTTTAAATAATGTTTTCTTTTCCTAAATGGAATGAACTGATTTATTGGTTTGCATTTAAGCTTACGAAATTTACTTGGAAATGGAAAAAAAATACTTTGATGAAAACCTGGGTGAATCCTTTCTTGAGTGATTCCCTTGAAATGTAGTAGTAATCACAATTTGATATTTCTGTTAACCTTCTCAACGGGATATGACAGGAGTTCAATAGAAATAAAATATCTTTTCTTAGGCAGTTCTTTGTGAGTTAGGAGATGTAATGGTCCCCAAAGTTCTTGAAGAAAAGCAAATGTCTATGATTGAGCAAAAACTATCTTTAACGCCTTCAAGGCAAAGCCATTATATGCCCACAGCTACAGCATGGAGACCCTGTCAGATACTGTTTAACAAACAGCTAAGAAGTTCTGTCTTTTCTTGTAAAAGTATATTAGTTTCTTCTATGAATGCATTTTGCTTTATAGATATCTTTACAATAGGAAATATAGCCATAGATTTTTTTTTTTCTGGAATCAGCTCATGCTTTACAAATAATAAGTCCTCAAAAGTAAAAATGAGGGGTTTAAATAGCCTGAAATATTTGCAAGGAAATATTTCTAAGGATATAGAAATAAAGGCAACAAGATAGTATTCAGATAATAATGCAGTCTTATATATACGAGGAGTCATGCAAGACTCAAATACCAAACGCCTTCTCAAAGCAATAGTAAAATCTAAGTAGATTCCCAGTCAGGCCTCAACAGGACATATTCTCTAATTATATTGTAATGAACACAGAGCTCTCAGCACATGGAGCAAATGTAATTGAAGTGAGCAAAGTAAGCAAGGATTCACAGTGTAGGACTTTGTAGGATACAGCAAAAATTAAAGCTTAACTTGAGTTTCTGAGAAGTCATTATCATAGTGGCAATGTCTAATTGCTTTTGCTCCTGTGTGGAAGCAAGAGTGGATGAAGAAAAAGAAATGAGGGCAAGAAAGTGTTTTTAATGTAAATTAGGCAGAGGGATATGATGTCATAGTTAAGGACAGTGCATATTAGTCAGCTTTTTTGTTGCTATGACTGAAAGGATCAGACCAGAACAATTGTAAGGGAGGAAAGGTTTATTTGAGGGCTCATGGTTTCAGAGGTCTTAGTTCATAGAAAGCTGGGTCCATTCCTCAGGGATGGAGGTGAGGCTGGATATCATGGTGGGAGAGGGTGATGGAGGGAAGCAGCTCACATCAGGGTGATCAGGAAGCAGAGAGAGAGACTCCACTCTGGAGATACAAAATATACACCCCAGAGCCACGCCCCCAATGAACCACTCTCTCCAGCCACACCCCACCTGCCTCCAGTTACCACTCAGTTAATCCCATCAGGGATTAATTAACTCAGTGATTATGTTAAGACTCTCAAAACCCAATCATTTCTCCTCTGAACCTTCTTTCATTGGCTCACATGTGAAATTTGGGAGACACCTCACATCCAAACCATAACACTGTGGGAATGGGAGTAGGTGAAGTGAGCAGGAGAATTTGGATAGACTCTTGATTTTAATATGGCATGATTTGATGATTATCTTAGCAGAGAGAATGAGAAATACAGCAAAACAATTTTGTTCACGTTGTTTTAGGACTAGATCATTAGTGCTGCGTAGTCCCAGGTAGATGCCCAGGAAGAAAGAGGGGGAAATATCACTGTAGGTAGAAAGTGGAAATCAAGAGTTTGTATTTGGAAACGTCACTTCTGAGATGCCTATAAAATAGTAAGGTACATCTGCCAGTGAGTGTGATAAATGTATAAATCAGGGCTGCTGAACAAGTTTGGATCTGTAGTTACCAATCAGAGTTATTGATGAGAACCTTGAAAGAAAGTAATAGATACCAGAACCAAAAGATCAGAGAGTTCAAGGTTGAAAATAGCATTAAGAATCCATTTAGAAGGCGGGCAGTCCAGCAGTCAACAGAAGAGAAGACATAAGGAAAACACTTTTATCAGGAAACCAGAGAAGGAGAATGCTCCAAAAAGGTGATGGGAGCTCGGATAAATTCTATTACTTACAAGTATATATAGCAGATAAAGAGGCTTAAGTTCACTCTATACTTTCCCAAATTATTTAATATCATAACACTTAATTAATATGCATGTGATTTAATATATGAGAAAACTATTCAACATCTTGGTGCACTATGCTGTACTAGTCTTTTGATATACTATTGTACAAAAACTCAGGTGCACTTATAGGGTATATAATATATAAATATATATTAATCTAAAATGAGGGGATATAATATATTGAACATTGTTTTCCAAGTTAGTATATTTGTAAAAGTTTTTGTTTAGGGAACATTTTTTATTTTAAGGCACAGACCAAGTTTTATTCAGGAAGATAGATACACATTTAAAGGTGAATGCGGGCTGTCTTGAGAGCAAAACTGGGAGCACATTTTAAAAATTTTGTGGAACTAGAATGCAATATGTTGCATGCTATCTAAATGTATATCTGTGTACATACAATCTGGAAGATAGGCATCAGAATACTATGTGGAATCAAATGAATTGTTTATATTTAAGGTGTCCAGAATAATGTTTTGATATGCATGCACTTAATAAAATAATTACTGCAGTTAGCTAAATTAACCTACCCATCTTCTCACACAGTAGACTTGTGTGTGTGTGTGTGTGTGTGTGTGTGCGTACGTGCACGCGGGTGTGTGTTGAAAGCATGTGAAATCTATTCTCTTGGCAAATTTCAGTGTATTACCAACCATATGTATCAATTTATAGTTATCACCTAAAAAAGTGACATAATTGAAATAATCTACAATTGAAATTGAACAAAATGGGTATAAAATGTTGCATAATCTGAGTTATAGAATGACATTTACATTATACTATAAATTCTTCAAAGCATAAAAAGGTAACAGAAACAAATGGTAATTCATAGAGTAAGAGAAGACCATTCTAATGCATTTATCTGACAAATTTTTGTTTCTCATGTATCAATAAGAAAAGACCAATAGCCTGGAGAAAAGACTGGAATGCAAACATCAGTCACAAAATCTGGTATCAAGTAGCCAGTGTGAAAATTAGCAGTACTCTTTCTGTCGCTGGAAATTATTAACATGTATCACAAATATCATGATTCTATCTCCCTACATACTGAACAGAATTACAAAAAATAAATAAATAAATAAAAGCAAAAAGGTCCAGGTATAGACGAGCTGTTGTACCAACTCATCACAAATTGATGCTTCTTACCTAATTTTGGACTATTGCACTGAGAAGTTGCCAACTGTTTAGGAGTGACTTCAAAGTCAAGCACACTCATAAGACCCAACAATTGCACTCGATATACTCAAAACAGGCATGTTTGGTCCTCAAAAATTTGTGCAAGAATTCTCATAACAAAACCATAGTAATGAGTCTGAGATTGAATACTACAGTGAACTGTGCTCTGTCATTCATTGGAACACTCTACAGCACATAAAAGGACACTCCAAAACATAATAGGTAATTTTCACAGCCAGAATACAGATCATACATACTGGAGGCTGCCATTTATATAAATAATATAAAAATATATTCAAGGACTATTAGAGGATAATAAAAAAATAAAATTAAAATATGATTTTGAGTGATATATAAAATAATAAAATACATAGTAAATCAAGATTGCTAGCATGTAAATCTACAATTCTTTCAAAATAAAACATTTCATTAAAAACATTGAAAATTTCTAAAAGGGCACTTAACCACAAGTCACACATACAGCCCTTTTTAGTTTTTATTTATAGAAAGGGTCTCACTAAGTTGCTTAGAGGCTCACTAAGTGGCTGAGGCTGGTTTTGAACTTGTATCCTCCTGCCTAAGCCTTGCAAGCCTCTGGGATTACAGATGTGTGTAAACTAAGTTTAGACAAAGAATGTAAGGGCCTTTGGGGAACAGAGACAGGAGTAATTTAAGAAAAATGGCCTTCAATCTAAGAAAAGACCTGACTGAATGAATCTGAGTAGCATAAACAGGTGAGACTGCAGAGAGCTGTGGACTAAAAGGAACCAGAGGAGGAGAGAAGCAGGGGCCCATCAAGTCACCTTTTTCTGATGCAGTAAGGACTGACTTTCTGAGTTTGGTGAAAACCTACTGGAATCTTCTGAGCAGCTGGGAGTCATGATGCTATTTTTGTCCTCCAAAGATTATTTTGAGAGCCATGGGAAGAACATAGCATAAAGAGACCAGTTAGGAGGCAAGGCACAGATCCCACTCTAGCTAACATAAAGTGGATAGTTCAGCATACTGTTATGGAAAAGGGATACTGTGATTTTTTAAAAAGTGTTACATAAATCATTTTGTTTGGCATTCCTTGATTTGTACCTGAGAAAAATTCCTTATCCTAGTTGTGGCCATGATTTAAAAAAAAAGTATGTATTCTTTCAAAAATATATGTCATATACGTGTGTGGTGTGTGTGTGTGTGTGTGTGTGTGTGTGTGTGTGTGTGTGTAAAGAATACAAGGTCATTAAGGAGGGCCTCCGGGACATCATACAAAGACTTTTAAGATCAATGCAGGGGGCTCCTGTTCACAATGGAGCAGTTCTGCAAATAGGGGCTGGGGGAGTGAGCTGGAGAGATTGGGCACATATCCAAAGTATTACTGTGTAAGTGATAATACGAAATATAAAATATACAGACATAAAAAAGAACTATAAAAGATAATAGTCATTGAATCTGAATGATTACACCCTTCTCTTTAATTTCTATAATGTTCATTATTTACATAAATAAATCTTTCTTTGATATTGTCCAGTGCCTCTGTATTAACTTATTTGATTCGTTGACAATTTAATTTTTTCCTAAAAATTAACATATGCATTTAATGTTACCAAGTCAATAACAAATTGAATGATTCTTTTATTATTTGTTCATTGGTTCTTTGGTAGAGATGAATTAATTTAGAAATAGATGTTTTAGCTCTGAATCAGCTTCTATTTAGCCTTCTAGGTGTCCATCATGTGTGATAGAGAAGATCAAAGGTGAAATTGACCAAAATCCTGCCTGGGTTAGTGCTTCTCCAAAAGTAATGGGTTTGTGGCCGCCCAGGCTCTGGTTAAAATGAACCTGTTGATGAGACCTGAGAACTGGCCTGACATTCTGCCCTTGCGTACATGCCCATGGACTGTGCTGCTGATTCACCAACCACACTTTGAGTGGGATGGTTGGCTGGAAACACGCGGAGACCCTCTTCTAGACCTGGAAACAATGCACACTGAAGCTCAGAGGGAACAGAACAGTGTTGGCCAAATAAATTCTATCTAAGGTCCTGCTCTGTGACTGGATATCCAGGAATCCTCTTTTGCTCTGTAGTGTACTGTACAGCGGGGACTGTTAGATACCATGCAAGAGATGTCAGCAAATTCACTGCCCCAGAGGGTGAACGATAAGGAAAAGGAACTGAGTAAGAACTTCTATCATTTCATCTCAGTGCTGGCAGATGAGTGCATAGCCACCCAGTGGAGGGTCAGTCACAACGCATCCATTAAGGCATCCTCCTGTCCCCTCCTGCATTCCCACCTCTGACCTTGGGATCATGCTCCTCAGTTAAAAGGCTTGTAAAGGAGTCTTTGCCTCCACACTGTTGAGGTCAGGCTGAGAACTGAGTTACTTATTTTTTTCAGGGTAAAAGGATCACTTACCTAGATCACATCCCCACATCAAGAACAGAGCTCAAATTCGTAAGGGAATTGTGTCCTGACTCAAGCATATCCCATATGAAATATCTTTGTAAACAACTGCTGCCTTTAGTTACAAAAACTAATTACAACTATGTTATTATATCACTTTTAATTTTTATAGTATTTTAAATTTAATCTCCTTATTACTTGGTGAGTTTTAACTACCCGGGTTTTAATGAAACTTTTCTACATATCTTTAAGCATTTTATTTGCATGGTTCTGGAGTTTATGTTATATTCTCTAGCATGAGATTCTTCCTCTTTTTATCATACTGAGTCCATTAGCATTCCACTTTAGTTCATTATGTTTGATAGCGCGGACACTGTTTTTCTTATCATTGTATTAGCTTCTTTTTAAAAATATTTTTTCAGTTGTCAATGGACCTTTATTTAATTTATTTGTATGTGGTGCTGAGAATCAAACCCAGTGCCTCACACATGCTGGGCAAGCACTCCACCAATGAGCCACCACCCCAGCCCATGTATTAGCTTCTTTTGATTGTAGATTTAGTCATACTGCATCTTTCAAAATAAACACAATAACAAACAAGAATAAAAAAGCTTTATTGAGCAGTGTATGTACCCATTTATAATACTGATAGGCATCTTCCCTGATTTTGTATATATTCCTTGAGTACTTTGGTATGTTTTTGTTAAGAAAGCAAGAATCATCTTCAAAAGCTATTTTGGACTTTGTTTTATTCCTATATTTTTTTCTTTACCCTTGTGTACATATTCCATCCAGGATTGTCAGATCCTGGTTAACAATTTTCTAGATGACTGGTTAAGAATGTTAGATAGCTGTGAAGTTGCAGTAGGTTATCACCAAATGACTTTCATGTCTTTTTGCTGACACAAGATATTTCTTGTTTTGTCAGTTTCTTTCCCTTAGCAATATTCCAAGCTTTGCATGAATCATCTGTTTAAGTCCATCAAATAAATGTAAAGTGCAGCATCTCGATAACTTTCCCAGCTTTCAAAATATGTCATCATCCATCATATGTAAGAGCATCCTTTCAAATGTTCACACTCAACATGTTCAAACAATAAACAGATGAATAAGGACAGGACATGATTTAAAAGTGCACTCTATTAAAAGCACATGTTAAAATATTCAGCACTGTTGCACAATCATAATCTTTTAGTGTAATAAATACAGACTCCAAACTAAATTAAGATCATATATTCTTTTTTTATATATTGTATTGCTCTTGATTGTATGTTTTTTCATTAATGTTGAAACTGCAACAAAGCCAAACATTAAATTATTTAGCCACCATAGGTCCTTTTAGGATATTTAAAACATATATATCCAGGTTCACCTTCTGAGTGATTTAATTCAGGACCTGAGCTTAGCTGCCTGCTGACATAGAGACTGAATTCCGTATGCTTTTAATGTAATTTAGGATTGAGGACCTGAGTTCCTTTATGATACCCAGAAAGTCACTGTAAAACAAGCCTTGTGAACAAATTTCTCAATACAAATAAAGATGGTCAAGTAAATCAAATGGAGAATATGTGCAAGCATTTCAGATATTCTAAATAGAGCACAAAGATGGCATTGTACTGAACAACAAGAAAAAATAGAACAACGTTTGTAGAAATTCAAAAGTAGCAGTTGGCTAGAACAAAGAGATGTGATAGGATTATACCAATGAAATCGTCATATTTATGACACTTAAAATATTAATATTGGAGTAAGTTCCAATCTGAAAGAATATTAAATTTTTTACAGGATTGTTAAAAAACACTACACAAATATCAATACATTTAAAATATGTGAGCAATATTAAAGGAATAGACAGATACGTTCAACAGCTTGATAAGACATCAAATAGGATTCTTAGAATTAAACACTAGAGGAAATGATGAAGAGGCAAAAATCCAGAGCTAAGTTCTGAGAATTATTCAGGTGTGAATAAAATCATATATCTTCAGGGGAAAAAAATGAGTTCTGAATAATAAGAGAAAAATAAATCCATATGTAGACATGGGAGGAAATTATACAATATTAAAGATAAAAAGATATTGGTTAAACACACAAGAGAAAATGTACCAGATGATTAAAAACTGACAGGTTGACAGTTGACTTGATCTCAGGGACAACACATGGTAACATGAATTTATATCTTCAAAGTGCAGAAGGAAAGGGAAAGTATCAGGTACCTCTCCTCAGCTCAGCTGTCACTTAGTAGCAATAGTAGAATAAAAATTATTTTAGCCTAAAATATCCCAGAGTTAAAAGGCCAACACCCTCAATACACTTTTATACATTACTTCTTTTGTCAAAAAATGCACACGCAGACACACACACAAACACAAAGTCTGCATGTAACGGGAGTGATCACTTGGTTAGGACAATGTTCATGTTGACACACGCCCATACATATTAATTTCACTAATTCATTACACTTATCAAGAGTACTATTGGTTACAAATTAAATGACAAAATATAATTAACTTTGACATTCATTCAGGAATAACAGCACAAGTGCTTTATACAAAACTAGAAAGAGAGTTGAATTGTTTAATTTTATAAAATAAATCTACCAGAAAAAAAAAAATAATCAGTCTCTCTCCATGGACCGATTTCCCAATTTGTGTCAAGTAGAACAATCTATCCTCTATAATTAACTTCTGTTTAGCACTGCACATGTGATAAATTCAATAACAGTACAAATAAATAAAACAAAATGACAGAGATTAGATAGAACATTATTTTTATCCATAGGGAATATTATTGTATAAAAAATGTAGAACAACCAACAATTAATTCATGTAGACATAGACAACATTCACAAATGGGGAAATACGGTATAAAAGAATATCAGTCTTCCCCTAATTAGTTAAGCTATGAAGTGTTCCAGGAGAATTTCAACTACTATCATACTAGCTCTAAAATTCACAGAGCTACATAAGGTGTGAACAAAACACAATGAAAGTTTGTTGAAAATATTCTGTTTAAGATATTTGTTCTAAAGAAATGTCAAAATGAACTACAGTGCTTCACTAAAGAGAAACCTATAATACTACTGAATTCATAGAAAATATTCCAAAGAAAGTATTAGAGAGCAAAGAAATAGGCTAAAGCCTAGATAGAAACATAACATTTAATAATACCTGATAAATTGGCTAATAAATGTTGCTGAGGCAACTGTTTATCACATGGGGGAAATAAAATGTAAAACACCTATTTTGTTCAGTACACCTGATAAAAGCATATAAGAAGATTAAATTTATCATTATCTTTTAATTTTTGATTGTGTACAAATCAGGATACAGTGAAGAATACAAGATTCAAGTCAGGTTGTTTTGTGGATGGGATTTAATTTGGTAACTGATTACAACTCTGACAGAAGAGTTAAAAGGGTACACAGAGGAGAAGGAGACAATCCAGCTGCCTGTAAGAACAATAAGGAACTGGAGGGGAGAGTTAAGCTGTTGAGGAACCCAGAGAGCGACCAACAGGAGTTGCCAGCTGCAGGAGGCACTGAATTGGCACTGCCAGTGTGTACCACACCTGGAGGGAAGTGACCCCAGGGAGCTAGAAACAGGAGGTACAGCTGGTGGAGAGACCAGAGACAAGAGGTACCAGAGGCGTGGCAGTCTCCCCAGTCCCACCATAACCCCATCTTCCCTTTGCATAAGAAATCAAGGGTGCTGCACCTGGCCAGAAGACAGAAAATGTGGGGAAAACCATCAGCCTCCTGAAAAGTCAAACAGAGCAGGGAAAACATGGTAATGAAGGTGAAGGCAAAAGACACACACACAAAATAGGTCAGTTCACAATTTATCCTTCATGTATCCGTAAGTACATAGTATATCACCCAATTAATTATTAACTGATAAAAATGAAATGTGGTGCATGTGTTTCAGCAAAAGGAAATCACTTGCAAAATCTTCAAAACATTTATTTCACAGTATGAGTTGGGATTTAGATTAAAAAAAGATGAAGGGTCTTAACGTTTTTAATTTACCAACCTTTTTATTTTGTTGGCATTTGAAACGATCCATACGTGCTCTGTGCTTGCAATTTAAAAAGCAGGTGCTTCATGTGAAATTTTTAACAAATGATCCTTCATCCTTCTTTATGGTTTAAAAGGTCAATTCAGTTTATTTAATTCCATAGAATTAAAAATGGGTGTTTCATTTTACTTCACTTAACAGAGAAAAATAAGAAGAGTTCATGCTTTCATTAAAATGTGAAAAATTAACTGGGGAGTTATTAATTTGGGAAGTACCCTTTCAAAAGTATTTCATTTGCCAAACTGGGACAATAAAATAGTACAGTTTAGAATTCATGAAACTCAGGAATGTTGGCAAAAGTCAAGAAGAACACACACCTGTGACTACTGGGTTTCTGGGAAATTTTCGTTTCCTGATGTAAAATTCTGAAGCATTTGGCTTTTGTTCAGGCACAATCCAAAGAGCACCAGCCAAGTTTCCTATAATAACTTTTAGTTCCCCAGAGCCCCATGTCGGACAACCCACACATCATTTAAAATTTTCTAGTTTTATTGGTGATAAAAATTGTGTTTTTGCTCTATTTATCTCAAAATTTGATAACATGTTCAACTCAAATGCCATTCACCTTTATCTCAGATATTTGAAAATATTTATGTAAATTTATTGTGCATCATAAAGATTCTAAAATATTCTCCCTCCCCAGTTTTACTTGAAATTTAAATAAGAAGTCTCTCATACTCATTTTTATTCTTTTAAAGCAGACACATAATTAGAATATAGGTGCAACTTTTGTGTGAGATGTAGTTAGTGTGCATGGCTCTCTAAAGGAGTTTATGTTGCAGGGGTTATTATGGTTTATAGTTTCAATATCAGAAACCTTTGTATAGATGGCATTAAATTTCGTTTGATGTTGTCTGACCACCTGCCTACTTTATCTTCTACCTACCATCCCAAACTTATGGATGCAATAAGTCAATTATAGTTTTAAAAGAAACTTTAAATTTACTGGAAAGAGCAGGAGAAATGAAAAAAGGAGAAAGGGATATTTATATTTGGAGTATGTTTTGTCATATATATATCAGGGAAGTATAGTCATAACTTAAGTGTTGTTTCCTTTCTCATGTGTGTTGTGCATAAATAAAGGGTTTGCATAATGTTTTCATCCAATTGAATACTTCACAAAATTAAATAACAACAAAACACTCAAATCCTGGAAAGAAGAAATCTATAGAAAGTTGTGATGATTTGAATATTTTCCCCAATTATTTGCAGATTCTGAGATCCTGATACCTGGGGATTAGCCATGGCCATCAATGCTGAGATACAGAAACCAGAAGAGCATTTCATTTTCTGTCTTAAAAAAAATCATTAATATTTTCTTGCAGATGTGATCATTTTATGTTACAGTTTTCTTATGAATATATTAGTTTAGATATTATTCTTAATATTTCAAGTATTATCATCAGCTAGTTACTGTTATTGTATATTCACTAAATTTTACTTTAGATTCATTGTGGTTTTTTTTTTTCCTTGTCAATTTTTTGAAGAATTTTTATTTTACTCCTTGGAATGATTTCTCTTATGGAAGATGTTCTTTAGTTTTATAGCTTTTTATTTTAATAATTCATAATTTTATTCACTTGCCAAATCTCATGCTTATTTTCCTTGCTGGTTGTTATACTACTTTGACAAAATATAGTTCTACATATAAGACACTAATTTTTGTCATTTTAACAACTTAATATTTTACCGCAAAAATTCAACTTCTTTTATAATTTAGTCTGTCTAATAAATGGCATAATAGGAATAAATATGTGTTATATGTCAAAATGCATTCTACTGTCATGTATAACTAATTGGAACAAATCTTAAAAAGTGAAAAACAAAACAATACAGCAACAACAAAATATCCCCCTCCATCCTTTTGGTTATTTGATCTCAAAAATAACTTGTCTATATAAATATCAAATCTGTGCAGAAAATATGACCTAAGACATCCAATTCCTTTAAAATTCTTAAATAGCTTTTGTTATTTATTTATTTATTTTTATACAAGTGACTGAACCCTGGGATTTTTAAACATGGTGCAACATCCCCAGCCCTATTTATTTTTTATTTTGAGACATGGTCTCAGTAAGTTGCTTACGGTCTCAATAAGTTGCTGAGACTGGCTTTGAACATGCGATACTCCTGCCTTGCCTCCTGAGTCACTGGGATTATAGTTTTACTCCACCACGACTGGTTCATAAATATCTTCTTATATTTATATTTTTCATGATTCTGCATGACCTATTTATCAAGACAAAAGGTACAAAAATTACCAAATATGCTATGTAATACAACTTCATTATCTAACATTGGAAATATTGGTGACTGGAACTGTGGGTGTCTGTGCATATGAGTGACTATGACTCTTTAGGGACAATCTCTGTAGCTGAAAGGTTGAAAATATTTTTCTGTATTGTAAGACAATGTTTTTCTCTCAGTTGGTAATTTGTGGTGTTGTTGGCATCCCTGTCTCAGGGAAAGATAGAGAATAAGCAGAATCATGCTGCTTTCTACATGATTATACTACTTGTATATCCTATAAAAATCATAAACACACAGATTTTGTTTCTGGCTTTGAGTGTGCAATTGTGTTGAGACTCATCTTCCTCTTAGCACTGTTTTCAAAATTGGAAAAGATGTCGGGAACCTTTTTCAGACATCATGTAACAGGCTTTGCAGGGCTATGAATCTTCAGAGACTGAGAGCTGATGAAGTGTGGCTATTTTCCCCGGGCTACTCAGTCCAGGAAATTTCTACACAGTTTTAAGGGAAGATGAACCCAAATAAATCTGATGATCTTGCTGAGTGGAGCAGAAGAGCTCAAAGCTGAGGGAAAAGCAGATACAGAGAGGATGCTACACACATCTGCAATGGTTTGGCCTTGAGCCTTTTGCATGTGGAAGTTGAAACTCCACAGGAGAGGCTAAGACAATTTTACTGGAAAAAGCTTATGAGAGAACCACAAGTCAATCAATTCCCAGAACTCACAGATGGCAGCAGAAGTTTTGAGTCCCTGCTAGCTTGAGTGGAGGAGTTGTGTTAAATATGAACATAGAGAAGACCACTAAACACTTGCAAAAACAAATTAAATGCAAAATAAAATACTGCTATTCAAAATAAGATTTATTTAAATTCATTCTCTTACATAATATGTTAGATGGTTTAAGCAATCATGTGTCATTTTTCAAATGTTAGGGAAATGTTGGTTTATAATTCAGAAAATTTTCCTGAAGGGTGAATTTTTATTTCTGTAATTTTGAAATTATTTATTTGTAAAATTAATTTGCAAATGTACATTTTGAAACATAATGTTATCTTATATAGAAAGTTTATGTTTTGAGATTGTGGCATATGACTTTAAGATGTTTATTATAATAACATTAAAAGATAAGCATATTTAACATTTTTATTTTCTTCCAAACTCTCCTTTTCTAAATAATCACAAAGTCAAGGCAGTTTCACAGACAGATTGATGTGCAATAAAGTGTAAGTTTAAAAGCTTATGGTCCCACTGCATTTGTATATTCTCACACTCTTAAAATACTACCTGCTTATTCTCCATATAATTTTAGTAATAATAATTAACATTTTTATAAAATATACATACCCTAAAACACAAAATAACAAGAGCAAAACAGACAAATGGGATTGCATCATACAAAAATAACTTCAGCACAGCACAAGAAACAACCGACAGAATGAAAAGAAACTGTGAATGATGAGAGAAAATGTTTGCAATCCATGCATCTGACGAGGTTTAAAATTTCAAATAGATAAGAAACCACAAGAGTTCAATAGCAAAACAACAACAACAACAAAGTAAAACAGTTAAACAATACACGTTTTTCAAGTGAAAATATACAAATGTACAAATGGTTAAGAGTTATATGAGACAATGCTCAGCATCACCAAGTACTAGGAAAATAGAAACCTACACCACGGTGAGATCACTTCACTCTAGTAAGAATGACTCTTATTAATAGAATAATAATAGTAAGTGCCAGTGAGAAGGTAGAGGAGAGGAGACCTGAAACATGGTTGGAGAAAATGTAAATTAATACAGTCATTATGGGAACATGTATAGAGATTCTTCTAAAGCTTTAAAAATACAATAACCTGAAGACCCACCCATTCCCTTGCTAAGTGTGAATCCAAAGGGATGAAATCCATGTTCAAGAGACATCTATTCTCCATGTTCATTGCAACACCATTCACAACATGTAAGAATTGGAAACAACCTCAGTGTCCATGACCCAATGAATGAGTAAAGAAAAGGTGGTGCACGTGCACAATGCAATAATATTCAGCAATAAAAAATAACGAAATTCTGTCTTTTGCAAAAGTATGCATGGAATTGGAGATCATTATGTTAAGTGAAAGAAACCAAGTACAGAAAAGTCAACTACCACATGACCTCACATATGGAACCTAAAAGTACTCATCTCCTAGAATTTGAGAGTGGAATGGTATTATCAGGATAGGAGAGTAGGGTGGAGGGAGGGATGGGGAAATGTTGACTAGTGGAGCTAAGTTACAGAGAGAAAACATAGATGGTCTGATGTGCTATTGCATACTAAGACAACTGTAGATAATGATGTACTGAGAATCCTAGAAAAGCTAGAAGAGAAGATTTGAGATTTCTTCACAAGGAAACAAAAAAATGCCTGAGGAGGTAAATGTGTTTAACCAGATTTAAACATTACACAATATTTAAATATGCCAAAACATGTATATTTTACTATAAATATTTTACTTAAATTTATAGTGACATTGATATATTTAGAGTGTACAATGGTGACTTATCTCTCTTTATTGTAAATATTAACAAATTTCCATGTGTACATGTGGCTGGTTGATATCCATCCACTCTTCTTTGACTCTCACCTCCCCCCCCAAACACCCTTCGGTCTGTAACAATCACTCCACTTTCCTGGTATCCTCTTCCCCCTGTATTTCACATATGGGAGAAAACACAGGATGCTTACCTTTCACTGGTTAATTTCTCTCAATATTAAGTCATCCAATTCATCCGTTTTTGCTGCAAATGACAGGATTTCATTTTTCCTTATGCCTGAATAATTTCCACAGAGCTTATATGCTGTATTTTATTTATTTATTCATCTGTTGATGGGCACCTAAACTGATTCCATACCTAATATATTGTGAATAATGCTCCAATAAACATGGGTATGAAATTATCTCTTTTGTATGCTGACTTCATGTCCCCTGGGTATGTACCCAGGAGTTGGGTAGCTGGATCAGGACATACATTCTGTTTTCAGTTTTTGAGGAATGTCAATACTCATTCCTTACTGAGTGAACTGATTTACATCAGTACCAACTGCATATAAGGGTTTCTCTTTCTTCGTATCCTTGCCATTATTTGTTTCTTTGTTTGCTTATTTGTTTTTGATGGTAGGCTTTCTAACTGGTGGAAGATGGTACCTCACTGTAGGTTGGTTTTGCATTTCCCTGATGGCTAATGATACTGAACATTTTTCAGATATTTTTTCTATATTTCTTTTTTGAGACAAGTCTATTAGACTCACTGATTCATTTCTAAACTGGATTACATTTTTGCTGTTAAGATTTTCGATGGAGGGTGGCATCCACCTGCTGTGCCCCCAGTCTGCCCGCCACCCACCCCCACACTGACCACAGATGGACCTCACGCATTACAGCTCCCCAGCATCTTTGGAGGCTGGTGCAGACATTTTGAATTATTCCTGAGGGTGTGGCAACCATCATTGGAGGGGCAGCTCCCTTCCGGAGACACCAACAGGAGACTGGAGGCTCTTGGACAGGTACCACACTCATATCAAGATACTAAGAACTGGGAGGTTTCAGTAGTCGATTATTGTGAACCATAGTTTTTTGCTTTGTTTTGTTTTTAACTCTTAAATTTTTAATCTTTTTTTTTCTCACTCTATTTTCCTTTTATTTACCTATTCCCTTGGAGTCTCTTTCTCCCTTTCTCATGCTAAAGACCAACTTCTTTTGACCCCATGCTCACTCTTCCTTTGATCAGTTACCTCAATTTACTCACTTACATCCTACACCCCACCCCATTCTCTTCGTCCACCACTAGAAATACTATAGATAATAATTGAACTCATCCTGTTTGTTATAATAATGTTAATGTCTTTATAGGGACTATCTGGTTCAGGGTTGCATATAGTTTGTATTGGGTGCTGCTAATATTGATCTCCCCCTCAAATGAGAGGTACTGGAAAGCTACAGGGTCACAAGAAGCCTGCAGGGGGGAAACTGCAGTACCTCAGATCTTCACTTCCAGAGGGAATATATAGAAACAATATGGAAAAACAGAGAAAGAAAGTGTCCCTAACAAACCAAGATGGTATCTTGACGGAGTCCAATGACATAATGGCAGTAGAAATGACAGAAAAAGAGCTTAGACTCTGCATAATTAAATTGATATGTGAAGCACAAGATGAGCTAAGAGAGCAAAGGCAGGCAATGCATGATCACTGCAAAAAAACAGTTAAAAGAGCAAATGTAGGAAGCAAAAGCACAGTTCAATAAATACATAGAGATTCTGAAAAAACAAACAAACAAACAAATCCTTCAAATGAAAAAACGATAAACCAAATTAAAAACTCAATGGAAAGCATCATCTGCAGAATAGATCTCTTGGAAGATAGAATTTCAGACAATGAACACAAAATATATAATCTTTGCCAAGCATACTTCAGATAGAGCACTAATCTCCAGAATCTATAAAGAACTCAAAAAACTCTACACCAAGAATGCAAATAATCCAGTTGACAAATGGGCTAAGGAAATGAATAGACACTTCACAGAAGATCTACAAGCAGTAAATAAACATATGGAAAAATGTTCAACATCTCTAGTAATAAGAGAAATGCAAATCAAAACCACCCTAAGATTCCATCTCACCACAATTAGAATGGCGATTATCAAGAACAAGCAAGAACAGGTGTTGGCGAGGATGTGGGGAGAAAGGTACACTCATACATTGCTGGTGGGGCTGCAAATTAGTGCAGCCACTCTGGAAAGCAGTGTGGAGATTCCTTAGAAAACTTGGAATGGAACCACCATTTGACCCAGCTATCCCACTCCTTGGCCTATACCCAAAGGACTTAAAATCAGCATACTTCAGAGATACAGCCACATCAATGTTTATAGCTGCTCAATTCACAATAGCCAGATTGTGGAACCAACCTAGATGTCCTTCAATTGATGAATGGATAAAGAAACTGTGGTATATATATACAATAGAATATTACTCAGCCATAAAGAATGATAAAATTATGGCATTTGCAGGCAAATGGATGAAATTGGAGAATATCATGCTAAGTGAGATAAGCCAATCTCAAAAAAACCAAAAGACGAATGATACCGCTAATAAGTGGATGATGACACATAATGGGGGGTGGGAGGGGTTAGTGTTAGGGTTAGAGTTAGGGTTAGGGAGGCGGGCAAGAAGGGAGGAAGGAAGGACTGTATAGAGGGAAAAGAGGGGTGGAAGGGGTGGGGGGAAGGGGATAAATAACAGAATGAATCAAATAATATTACCCTATGTAAATTTATGATTACACAAATGGTATGCCTTTACTCCATGTACAAACAGAGAAACAACATGTATCCCATTTGTTTAAAATAAAAAAAAAAGAAAAGAAAATTGACCAAACTGAGAAGATGGTAAGAAATCATGAATGGAAACTCCAGGAATTATGGGATATCATGAAAAGACCAAATAATATCAGAAAATTTCTGGAACCTGAAAATGAAATGGAAAATCAAATACAAGTGGCTAACAGAACACCAAATGCACAAAATTACAACAGATCCACACCGGGGCACATGATATGAAAATACCTCACATACGAAAAAAAGATAGGATTTTAAAGACTGAGAGAGAAAAGCATCAGATTACTTATAAGGGGAAACCAATACAGATATCAACAGATTTATCAACCCAGACCCTAAAAGCAATAAGGGCCTGGAACAATATATTTCAAGCTCTGAAAGAACATGGATGCCAACCAAGAATCCTATACCCAGCAAAACAATCCTTCAGATTTGAGGATGAAATAACATCTTTAAACAATAAACAAAAGTTAAAAGAATATACAAATAGAAAGCCTGTACTACACAACATTCTGAGAAAATATTTCATGAGGAGGAAGTGAAAAACAGCAATACAAGTCAGCAAAGGGAGGAACTACCCAAAAGGAAAAGCCAATCAAAGGAGAAACTAAGTCAAGTTAAAAACCAAAAATAAGCGAAAATGACCAGGAATGCAAATCATATCACAATAATAACACTGAATGTTAATCATTTAAACTCAATAATCAAAAGACTTCAACTGGTAGATTGGATTAAAAAGAAAGACTGAACATTATGCTGCCTTCAAGAGACTCAACTCATTGAAAAAGACATCCACAGACTAAAGATGAAAGGATGGGGAAAATAGTACCATGCATATGGACTCAGTAAAAAAAGCAGGGGTCTCCATCCTCACATCAGATAAAGTGGACTTCAAACCTAAGTTAGTGAGAAGGGATAAAGAAGGACGTTTCATACTTCTTAAGGGAAGCATAAATCAGGAAGACATAATGATTTTAACTATTTATGCCCCAAACAATGGAGCATCTATGTACATCAAACAAACCCTTCTCAATTTTAAGAATCAAATAGACCAAAATACAATAAAGAGGTGACTTAAACACATCACTCTCATCAGTGAATAGATCCTCCAAACAAGAACTGAACAAAGAAACTATAGAACTAAATAATACATTCAATTAATGGACATACACAGAGTATTTCGTGCATCATCCAGTGAATATACTTTCTTCTCAGCAGCTCATGGATCCTTCTCCAAAAGAGACCATATACTCTGCCACGAAGAAGCCATTAGTAAATACAAAAAAAATAGAAATACGACCTTGTATTCCATCAGATTTTAATGGAATTCAATTAGAAATCAATGATAAAATAAAAAACAAAAACTACTCCTACACCTGGAGACTAAATAATATGATATTGAATGATGCAATGATAACAGAAAACATCAGGGAAGAAATAACAAAAATTCTTAGAAGTAAATGAGAACAAAGATACATCATATCAAAATCTCTGGGATACTCTGAAAGCAGTACTAAGAGGAAAGTTCATTGCATTGAGCTCATACATTAAAAAAAAAAAAAGTCAACAACTAAATGACCTAAGATTACATCTCAAAGCCCTAGAAAAAGAACACATTAACACCAAAAATAGTGGAAGAGAGGAAATAATTAAAATCAGAGCTGAAATCAATGAAATTGAAACAAGAGAAACAATTCAAAAAATGGAAAAAACAAAAAGTTGGTTCTTTGAAAAAGTAAACAAAATTGATAAACCCTTAGCCACATTAATGAAGAGAAGGAGAGAGAAAAATCAAATCACTAGAATTGGCTATGAAAAAAGGAAATACCACAACAGACACCATTGAAATACATAACATAATTAAAAGCTACTTTGAAAATCTACACACCAACAAAATAGAAAATATCAAAGACATTGACAAATTTTTAGAGACATATGATCCTCCCAAACTGAATCAGGATGATGTACACAATTTCAAAAGATCAATTTCAAGCACCGAAATAGAATACGCCATCAAAAGTCTACCAACCTTAAAAAGTCCAGGACCAGCTGGATTATCAACTGAATTCTATAAGACCTTTAAAGAAGAACTGATACCAATACTCCTCAAAGTATTTCAGAAAATAGAAAAGGAGGGAATGCTTTCAAACTCATTCTATGAAGCTAGTATCATTCTGATACCAAAACCAGACAAAGACTCATCAAGGAAAGAAAACTTTAGATCAATATCCCTGATGAACATAGATGCAAAAGTCTTTAACAAAATTTTGGCAAATTGCATACAAAAATATATTAAAAAGATAGTGAACCATGATCAAGTGAGGTTTGTCCCAGGGATGCAAGGTTGGCTCAACATCTGGAAATCAGTAAATGTAATTCATCACATCAATAGACTTGAAGTTAAGAATCATATGATCATTTCAATAGATGCTGAGAAAGCATTTGATAAAATACAGCACCCCTTCATGCTTAAAACACTAAAAAACAACAAAAAAAATAGGAATAGTAGAAACATACCTCAACATTGTAAAGGCTATCTATGCTAAGCCCACAGCCAACACCATTCTAAATGGAGAAAACTGGAGCAAGACAGGGATGCCCTCTTTCACCAATTCTATTCAACATCATCCTTGAAACACTAGGCAGAGCAATTAGATATACCAAAGAAATAAATAGGTATACAAATAGGAAAAGAAGAACTCAAGCTGTCACTATTTGCCAATAACATGATTCTATATTTAGAGGATCCAAAAAACTACACTAGAAAACTTCTAGAACTAATAAATGAATTCAGCAAAGTAGCAGGATATAAAATCAATCTGCATAAATCTCACGTTTTTCTAATCATAAGTGATGAATCCTCTGAAAGAGAAATTAGGAAAACCACTCCATTAACAATATCCTCAAAAAATAAAATATTTGTGAATCAATCTAACAAATGAGGTGAAAGACCTCCACAATGAAAACTACAGAGCACTAAAGAAAGAAATTAAAGAAAACCTTAGAAGAGGGAAATATCTCCCATGTTTTTGAATAGGCAGAATTAATACTTTCAAAATGGCCATACTACTGAAGGCACTATAGAGATTCAATGCAATTCCAATTAAAATACCAATGAAATTCCTCATAGAAATAGAGAAAGCAACTATTAACTTCATCTGGAAGAATAAGAGAACTTGAATAGCCAAAACAACATGATCAGGAAAAGTGAAGCAGGAGGTATCACAATACCAGACATTAAACTATACTACAGAGCAATAGTAAAAAAAAAAATCAGCACCAGAATAGACAGGCAGACCAATGGTACAAAATAGAAGACACAGAAAGGAACCCACATAAATATAGTCACCTCATACTAGACAAAGGAGCCAAAAACATACAAAGGAGAATTGATAGCCTGTTCAACAAGTGGTGCTGTGAAAACTGGAAATTCATATCCAGTAAAATGAAATTAAACCTCTATCTCTCACCCTGCATAAAACTCAATTCACAATGGATCAGGACTTAGGAATTAGACCAGAGACCCTGCACCAAATAGAATATGGGGTAGGCCCGAATCTTCATCATGTTGGCTTAGGAACAGACTTCCTCAACAAGACTCTCAAAGCACAAGAAATCAAAGCAAGAATCAATAAATGGGATGGACTCAAACTAAAAAGCTTTTTCTCAGCAAAGGATACAATCAATAATGTGAAAAGAGAGCCTACAGAAAATCTTTTTGGAGAGAAAATCTGGGAGAAAATCTTTTCCACATGCACTTCAGATAGAGCCCTAATCTCCAAAATTTATAAAGAACTTACAAAATTTTACACCAAAAGTACAAAAAACCCAATCAATAAAGGGCCAGGGAACTGGAAGACACTTTACAGAAGAAGACATGCAATTAATAAATATATGAAAAAGTGTTCAGCATCTCTAGTAATTAGAGAAATGCAAATTAAAACAACTCTAATTTCGCCTTACTCTAGTTAGAATGGTTATTATCAAGAACACAAACAATAAAAATTGTTGGCGTGGATGTGGGGGAAAAGGCACACTTTCACATTGCTGGTGGAGTTGCAAATTGGTGCAGCCACTCTGGAAAGCAGTATGGAGATTCCTCAGAAGACTTGATGTGGACTCACCTTTTGACCCAGTTATCCCACTCCTCAGTTTATATCCAAAGGTCTTAAAATTAGCATACTACAGTAACACAGCCACATCAATGTTTATAGAAGCTCAATTCATGATAGCTAGATTGTGGAACCAACCTAGATGCCCTTCAACAGATGAATAGATAAGGAAACTATGGTATATATACATATTGGAATATTATTCGGCCATTAAGAAGGGTAAAATCATGGCATTTGCAGATAAATGGATGAAATTGGAGAATATCATGCTATGTTAAATAAGCCAATCCCAAAAAACCAAAGGCCAAATGTTTTCCCTGGTAAGTGGATGATGACACATAATGGGGGTGGGGAGATGGGGGTAAGAGAAGAATGGAGGAACTTTAGATTACATAGATAGAAATGAGAAGGAGGGGGTTATGAAAAATCTGGAACGAGACACACATAATTATGCAATGTACACGTATGATTACATGGGTGGGATGAATCTACATCATGCACAACCATAGAAATGACATGATGTACCCCATTTGTGTACAATGAATCAAAATGCAGTCTGTCCAAATTTTTTAAAAAAGATTTTTGATGGAATTTTTTGGATTTTCTAAATAGAGAATCATGTCATTGGCAAATAGTGATAGTTTGAGTTCTTCTTTACCTATTTTTATACCTTTAATTTTTTTCTTCTGTCTAATTGCTCTGGCTAGAGTTTCAAGGACAATGTTGAATAGAAGTGGTGAAAGAGGGCCTTATTGTCTTCTTCCGGTTTTTAGAGGGAATGCTTTCAATTGTTCTCTGTTTAAAATGATGTTGGCCTTGGGTTTAGCATACATGGCTTTTGAAATGTTGAGGTATGTTCTTAGTCTCCCTAGTTTTTCTAGTGTTTTGGACATGAAGGGGTGCTGTATTTTGTCAAATGTTTTGTCTATGTCGATTCAGATGATCATGTGATTCTTGTTTTTAAGTCTATTGATATGATGAATTATGTTTATTGGTTTCCAAATGTTCAACCAAGTCTGCATCCCTGGGATGACACCCACTTGGTCATGATGCACTATCTTTTAAATAAGTGTTTGTATGCAATTTGCCAGAATTTTATTGAGAATTTTGGCAGCTGTGATCCTCAGGGATATTGGTCTGACGTTTACTTAACTTGATGTGTCTTTGTCTGGTTTTGTTATCAGGGTGATTTTAGCCTCATAGGATGAATTTGCGGAAGTTCCCGCCTTTTCTATTTCATGGGATAATTTGAGGAGTGTTGGTATTAATTCTTTGAATGTCTTGTAGAACTTGGCTGAGAATGCATCTGCTCCTGGGTTTTTCTTGGTTGCTAGGCTTTTGATGTGTTTTCTATTTCATTACTTGAAATTCTTCTGTTTAAATTGTAGATGACCACCTGATTCAGCTTAGGCAGGTCATATGTCTCTAGAAATTTGTCGATGTCTTCATTATTTTCTATTTTATTGCAGTATAAATTTTCACAATTGTTTCTAATTGTCGTCTGTATTTCAGTTGTTTCCGTTGTGATATTTCCTTTTTTCATCACATAATTTAGGATTTTGTGTTTTCTCTCTTTTCTTCTTTGTTATTGTGGCTTAGCCTTTATTAATTTTATTGATTTTTTTTTTTAAGAAAAGAACTTTTTGGTCAATTTTTTCAATTGAACAGATGCTTCACAGAAGAAGATATACGATAGGTCACCAAATACATGAAAAAATGTTCAACCTCTCTAGCAATTAGAGAAATGCAAAACAAAACTATTCTAAGATTTCTTCTCACTCAACTCAGAATGGCAATTAACAAGAACACAAGCAGCAATCAACATTGTCCAGGATGTGGGGGAAAAGGTACATTCATATGTAGCTCATGGGATTACAAATTGGTATAATCATTATGGAAACCAGTATGGAGATTCCTCAGAATATAAAAGTGGAACCACCATTCAACCCAGCTATTCCACTCCTGGATTTATATTCAAAGGAAGTAAAATCAGATTACTATAGTGACACAACCACTTCCATGTTTGTAGGAGCTCAACTCACAATACCTAAAATATAAAACCAAGCTAGGTGTCCTTAAATAGATGAATGACTAAAGAATTATGGATTTATTTACAATGGAATAATACACAGCCTCAAGGAAGAATAAAATTCTGAAATAGATGGAGTTGGACAATAGCATGCTAAGTGAAATAAGCCAAACCCAAAAAATCAAAGACCAAATGTTTTCTCTGATATGTGGATATTAATTCACAATAACAGGGTGGGGTGTCACTAAGAAAGACTAGTCTTACTTCAGGTTGGATAGAGGGGAGTAAAGGAAGGGGAAGGGATTGGGAGTAGGAAGGAGGTGAATATACTAAAATTAGATCTTACATTTTGTAGAGAATAAAGCAAAATATTAAAACAAGCACACACTCACCATAGTGAAGGATATTTAAGGATCACCATCAAGGAGCAGAACCAGAAAAGTTGACTTCATTACCAAGAGTCAACTTGGAGTAAACCACAAATAATATTGTATTTCCTCATATGGATGCAAATTTCAATATGAGCATTGAATCCCAAAGTCCTGGCATATTTCCCTAATCCCCTTCATTTTAATCAGAGTATTCTCATAGATTTGTATGAAGTTATACAGCAATTTACACTTTAATTTCACACTATTAGTCTGAATAAATCCAGTAACGTTCAGTCTAAAGTGTCACAAGTGATACTTGAACATTACTTTTTCAATCAAGGAAAATGTGGGGGCACTTTTAGAAGAAAGCACATTCATTCTAACTGCCCTGAATTATAATGAATAATTTTCTAGTCTTTGAAAGTAGTGGAAACTGATGCTCATGGTTTCATAAAAACTAGAGAAGTCAGTCATATTAGCAACAAATCAATGAAATAAAACTTAGAAGCACATCAAATTTTCATGTAAGGTAACTGAAGAATCTTTTGGATATAGATTTAAGTCACAGTGATTAAAAAAGTTCTTCACAGAAAATAATTCACTTTATATTATCATGAAAACCCACCACTTGAAAAACAGCCCAAAGGTCCGAAGAGATTCTTGGAAATCTGTAAGATGAAAAGTAGAGATGCTATAATATTAAAATTTCCCCAGGGTCTTATCACTCATTCCTTCACCCCATCACTAGTTTATTCAATATTCAGTATCTGTTTGGTACCAGACACTGTTTTCGCTTCTGAACTTGGAATGATGAACAAAATGATGAAAATTCCTATAGGCTTGATATCAGAGTATTTACATTTTAGTCTGCAATATCGGAAAATGAGCAAAATGGATTGAATCAGTTTCAAGTTAAATTACTTTAAGGGCAAAAGGTAAAATTAGGTACTTCTGGGACAAAAGGGATTGTAAATGTAATTAGTGTTGTCAGAGATTCATAGACTGACAAACAATATTTGAGGTAAAAATGAAAAAAAAAATCTGGAAAGGAAATTTCTCTCCAAATAGAGAAATGGGAGTCCAGGCAGCTGGAGCAGCAGGCCTAGGTTTATGACCTGAGATGGGCAGCTGCTGGGTGAAGAGCCGGCAGGGGAAGGACTGGCTCAGGCTGAGCTAGGCGGAGTCAGTGAAAGACAATACTGAGGACCAGAGGCAAAGGGATTTTTATAGGGCTTTGGAGGCCACTCATGCTGAAGAAATGAGGAGAGGTTTTGGCAAAGGACTGAGTATATCCTTCTTCCAAAGGAACATTCACCTCGCTCTGAACACAGTAACTGAATTATTTTCTTAAAGGATCATTGACAAAGGGTTTAGGAGTCGAGTGTGGTGTGTAATGGGGTGTCAAGAACAATCCAAGAGACCCAGGGGGAAAACACTGAAGTCAAGAGGTATGAAATGATGGGAGAAGAAGAGAAGTCAGGCTCTGGACCTATTCCGAAGGTAAAACAAGCAGGATTTGCATGAATAGACGTGGAAGACGAAGGGGAGAGATAAGAATCGTGCCCATGGTGACCACTGGAGAGAAGAGACTCTGGCAGGAATTTAACCAGGTAAGAAAAATAGGAGTTTTCTTTCAATGTGCACTTTGCTTTCCCAGTGTCTGCTTCCAAAATTTACAGCCATGCTCCAATGGGAATTTTGACTTTCTGTATTTCTTGACCTCTCTTTGGCCCTTTCCCACAGCAATCTAAGAACTATGGTTCTCATTTGTTCTCATCTTGTATATTGGCACCTGACATAATATGTTGTCACCATGTGTGGCAGACATATATGGCTTCTATTTATTAAAAACCATTCCGTCAGAAGATAAAAAATATCTTTTACCTTTTATCTTTATTCTTGCACCTTGGTTTTGGGGGGCATTGGTGACTAATTGGAGAAAGAACATCAGGTACCAGTGACGCCATACTGATTCTCTTGAAACAGATCACTTCCATTCCGTGAAATGTCCTTCTAGTTTACTGATGAACTGAAGTTGTACATGATAGTAGGAGTGCAGAGGTGGCTCAGTGGTAGAGCACTGACCTAGCATGTTGGAGGGCCTGGGATCAACCCCCAGGTGACCAAAAAACCAAGTAATTGTACATAAGAGTGGGATTCGTTTCACCACATATGCACATGCACCTAACAATTGATCAATCCTATTCCGCCAAATAATTGTTTTCCTCCCTTCAACATGTCTGCTTGCTCTGCTCTACTGATCCATGGTCTGTTTTTAGTATTATCTTTATTAGTGCATTATAACCACATATAAACGCTCTATGTATTGTGGTATATTTGTACAGGGACATGGCATAATTTGATAGGTGTCATTGTTGAGTACTTCCCCATGCCATCCCTTCTCTCTCCCTCCCAATTCCCTTCTTGTACTCTGTTAGTCTCCCTTCTACTTTCCTGAAATCCTCTTTTTTTTTGTTCTTTTACTTCCCTCTGTCCCTAACGTCCACATATGAGTAGAAGCATTCAACCCTTGAATTTCTGTGTCTGGCTTCTTTGACTTAGCATGTTTTCCAGTTCCAACTATTTTTTAGCCAATGGCATAATTTCATTCTTCCATGTGGTTGGGTAAAACTCAATTGTGTATGTGAACCACATTTTCTCTTGTCATTCATCTGTTGATGGACAATTAGACTGGTGCTTTAACTTGGCCATTGTGAATTGTGTGTCAATCAACACTGGCACATCTGTGTCACTGTGGCCTGCTAACTCCTGTCTCTTGAACAAATACCAGTGGGCCTTTTCACACACCTTCTTGTCAGTAATCACTGTTATTTGTATTCTTTTTAAAAGTTTCTGTATTCTAGTTAGTTAACCATGACAGTAGAATACATTTATGCACTTTGATGTATCATGCATAAGTGGAGTATAATTTCTTATTTTTCTGATTGTACACATTGTAGGATCACATCAGTCATGCAGTCATATATATACATGGTAATGATGTCTGTTTCACTCTATAATCCTTCCTACCCCCATTCCCCTTCCCCTCTCTTCAATCCCTTCTGCCTAATAGAAAGTAACTCTATTCTCCCTAGTGTCCCCCCCACACCTTTATTGTGAATTAACATCCACATATCAGAGATAGCATTCAGCCTTGGATTTTTTAGATTGGCTTATTTAGCTTAGCATGATATTCTCCAACTCCATTCATTTACCCATATGTGACATATCAGTATATATGCCAATTTGCATCATATATCTTTATCCATTCATCTGTTGAAGGGCATCTGTGTTGTTTCCATAGTTTAGCTATTGTGAGTTGAACTGCTATAAACATTGATGTGGTTGCAACACTGTGGTATGCTGATTTTAAGTCCTTTGGGTATAAACCAAGGATTTGGATAGCTGGGTCAAATAGTGGTTCCATTCCAAATTTTTGGAGGAATCTCCATACTGCTTTCCATAATGGTTGTAATAATTTGCAATCCTACCAGTAATATATGAATGTACCTTTTCCCCCACATCCTCATGAATATTTGTTGCTTGTATTCTTACTTGATAATTGCCATACTGAATGGAGTGAGATAATATCTTAGATTAGTTTTGGTTTGCATTTCTCTAATTGCCGAAGATATTGAACATTTTTTCATATACTTGTTGATGGATTGTACTTCTTCTTGTGAAGTGTCTGTTCAGTTGCTTGGTCCATTTGTTGATTGGGCTATTTGTTTTTTGGTGTTAAGTTTTTGGAGTTTTTTATAAATTATGGAAATAAATTCTTTATCTGAGGTATATAGGGTGAAGTTTTGTGTTCTTGATCATTGCCATTCTAACTGGAACAACATGAAATTTCAGTGGTGTTTTGATTTTCATTTCCCTAATGGCTCTAGATTTTAAATATTTTTATAATATATTTGATAGCCATTTGCATTTCTTCTTTAGAAAACTGTCTATTTAGATCTTCCTCCCATTTTTTTCATTTGGATTTTATTTCTGAAGTAGCCTTTTGTATACTTTATATGTTCTGGATACTAAACTTGTTGCAAAAATATCTGGTGAGGATTTTCTCTCATCTTGAAACGTCTTTCTTCATACTCTGGTTTCTTCTGCTGTGCTGAAGCATATTAATTTGATGCCAAAACACTTCCTGGCTCTTGGTTTTTATTTTCTGAGTTTTAAAAGTCTTTTTACGAAAGTCATAGTGTATACCCATATGTTGGACTGTTAACCCTATATTCTCGTCTATCACTTTCACTGTTTCTCATCTATTTTCTAGGTCTTTGATCCACTTTGAGTTGATTTTGCGCAGGGGAAGAGATAGGGTTCTAGCTTTATTCTTCTATATTCAGCTTTCTCAGACCATTTATTTAAAAGGCTATCTTTGTTCTAACTTATTCTTGGCACCTTTGTCAAGGATCAAATAAGTATACCTAATGGGATTTATCTTTGTCTTTTCTATTCAGTTCCATTGGTCTTTGTGTCTGTTTTTATGGTGATACCTCAATGTTTTTGTTACTACAGCTCTGAAGTATAATTGGAGGTTCGGAATCATGGTACCATCAACACTTTTCTTCATCCTTCTTTTTGCTCAGGATTGTTTCAGCTCTTCTGAGTTATTTACTCTTTTTTCTCCCCTGAGGATTTAACTCAGGAATGCTTTTACAACTGAGTTACTCTCTCAGTCCTTTCTGTTTTTTATCGTGAGGTCTTAAGTTGCTTAGGCCCTCACTAAGTTGCTGAGGCTGACCTTGACCTAGTGATTCTACTGTCTCAACCTCCCAAGCTTCTGGGACTACAGGTGTACACCACCACACCCAGCAGTTTGTTTATTCTTACACATGAATTTTAGGACTGATTTTTCTAGTTCTTGAAGAATGTCACTGGTATTTTTTAAATTTTTTTTTAGTTCTAGATAGACAAAATATCTTTATTTAGAGGCAAGTGCTCTACCACTGAGCTACAACCCATGGCCACCATTGGTATTTTGATGGGGATTGCTTTGAATCTGTATTACTATGGAATTATGGTCATTTTGATAACATTAATTTTGTCTATTCAAGAACATGGGAGGCTTTTCCATCTTCTTAGACCTTTAATTTATTCCTCAGTACTCTATAATTTTCATAATAAAGGACGTTCACATCCTTTATTTGATTTATTTATTTGATTTTTTTTTTTTTTGTAGAGACTTTGTGAATCAGACTATTTTCCTAATTTTCTGTCTAAGCAGGTTCACTATTGGTATATAGGAAAGATTGTTATTTGGTCTTGATCTTGGAACCTCATACTTTGATTGATTTATTCATCAGATCTAGAAGTCTTGTGGTGCAGGGTTTTAGTCTTCTTAGTACTAGATAATTTCTTCAGCGAATGGAGATAATTTGACTTCTCTTTATCCTATTTGTTTTCCTTCTCTTGTCTGATTAGTCTGATTTGGGTTTCAAGAACTACATTGAATAGAAGTGGTGAGAGTTGGCATTCTTTACTTGTTCTTGATTTTAGGGGAAATGCTTTGAGGTTTTCTTCCTTCAGTAGGATGTTGGTTTGGGGTTTTTCTTATGGTCACAGAAGGATGAGGAGCCAAAGCTCTAAGCCTTGGTTCTTGTGATCCAACAACAAAAAAAAGAGTTAAAGTCAAACACCAAAAACCATGCAAAAGAACTTTATTATGAGTCAAGTAGGAATCAAGCCAAGAGCACTCTCAAGAGAGGGAGTGTGCTGACTGAGCAGAGGAGAAAGGAGACCATGTCGTCTCCAGGTTTATTGCTGTGTCATGATTGCCTCGAGAACTGGTCCGCCTTCTTGTGCTTCACCAGTCACATTTGACTCCTCTGAATTTTTGGCCCTAGGTGGTTCTCTCTGAAACTGACATGTTGACCTTCCTATTCTGGGGGCTTCAGCTACCAGTCAATCCTAGGCTAATGTGGTCCCCCAGGTCAGTGGCTGGTGGGAAATTACCTTAGTGCACCTGCTTTAATCAGGTAACCTTCCTCCTGAAATATATATGGAGTCACCCACGTCCACGACTCCTACCTTCTCCCTGATCTCAGTGGACCCTGTCAAGAGAGAGCCCGTTAATCCTTCTTTTTTTTATTCATGTCCCCTATTAACTCCCAGTCAGTTCCTTTTTGTCCCTATTTACTTATAGAAAATAGAAAGGTCGATTGCATCTGATGTTTTTCTGTAAGTCAGCTGCTACAAGTTCTTACTCCTCTGCTTGGAAGAAGTTTAAAGAAGACACTAATAATAATGGAAACCTGTAACCTTGCCATGAATTCTCTGCTCATTACTAACTACTACCTCACAATATGTAGACTTGACTTTATGATATTGAGGTAAGTTCCTTGTATTCCTAGTTGTTTCATGTTTCAGTTATGTTTTTATCTGGTGGGGGGTGATGGTCTACCAGGGATTGAACTCAGGGGCATTGGACCACTGAGCCACATCCCCAGCCCTATTTTATATTTTATTTAGAGACAGGGTCTCACTGAGTTGATTAGCACCTCTTTTTGCTGAGACTGGCTTTGAACTCGTGATCCTTCTGCCTCAGTCTCCCGAACCACAGGAATCATAGGAGTGTGCCACAGAGCCTGGCTCATTCATGTTTTTAACATAAATAAGTGCTGGATTTTGTCATAGGATTTTTCTGCAACTGTTGAGAAGAACATGTAATTTTTTTCCTTAAATATATTATTTTGAGTAATTATATATATTGATTTAAATTTTGAACCAACCTTTCATCTCTAGGAACAAACCCAAATGATCATTAACTCATGTAACTGTATGACTGCATGACCAATATGATCCCGCAACATGTACAATGAGAAAAATTAAAACTTATACTCTATTTATATATGATTAAACAAAATGCATAAATGTATTCTACTGTCATGTACAACAAATTAGAACAAATTAAAAGAAAAAAATGATTTTTGAATTCTTTATGTATTGTGAATACTGATCCTGTGTCAGATATATGACTGGCAGACATTTTCTCCCATTCTATAGGTTTTCCCTTCATTCTGTTGATTATCGTTTACCTGAAGACAATTGAAACTTGTCCCCATATTTCAATCTGCATAAAAATAAAACCAAAATGAATGAAAGACCTTGGATATAAAACCAAAATTATTAGAAGAAAACCGGTGATACCCTTCAATGTATTGGTTTAGGCAATGATTTTTTTTTTATAGGACTTCAACGAAACAGGAAATGAAAGCAAAAACTTACAATGAGATTACATGGAGAACTAAACACCTTCTACACAGCAAAAGGAACAATCAGTAGAGTAACTTATTTCTTAATTCTCTGACATTAATCATGTCCATGTTACCAGTATAGGTCATTAGTTTCAACTGTAGTGTGGCATTTAATCATACAATAATAATGCAGTTCATTTATTCAGTGTCCTGTGATGAACACTTAAAAATTTTTTTTGAAATCTCCTACAAAGAAATGCTATAATAAAATCCTTTGAACCTGTTTTTAACACCATGAAACCGAAGTTCAAGAGTTCAATTTTTGGACATTCAAAATTTTAGACTGGATAGTACTCAGTAATTTTCAAATATGTACACAAAGCTATGCTTGCTCTGAAAATGCATGAATGGATCCACTAATATTCATAAAACCCAGCATTACCCAGCTCTTTCCTCCCACTTCCCCTTACAATCTAAGGAGTTGAATTGATAAAATGCAACAAACATATCTTCATTTAATTTTGTCAGTACTTTTCCTTATTTTAAGAAACTTTCTGGTATGAGAAAATATATTTGTAGTTAATGAATTATTATTTCATCATTTTCAAGTATTTGTGTTTATATTTTATAGCAATTCTTGTGAGGATATCTGTTTTGACTGGATCTTAGTTTTTATTTGTGCAATAAGTTACACACAATGTTGGGTTCACCTTGCTGTACTCAAAGAAGTGCTGGTCTTTAACCATTCTTGGTTTTTTATGCTCAACACTTTTACATCATTTTGCTTTCCAGCTATCTGTATCTTTATTTTTGAAATGCACTTCCTGTAAGTAGCCTATATTCTTTCTTTTTATTATTTTTTATTTAGCTTTTAATTTTTTACAGACTGAAATTTGATTAATTGTAAACAAGTGGGGTACATCATTTTAAGTCAAGTGAAAATATCTGGTTTGCAATTGTAGGGTTTACTTCATCTGAATTCAATATAGTTACTGTTAATTGGGGGATTAATACTCAATTTTGCTATTTTTCTCCTTTTCCAATTTTTTTCCTTTCAGATGCCTTACCTTAATTTGAATTGATTTGTTAAATTTTCTAAATCTGCTGTTAGCTAAACCTTTTTTTCTTTTTTTTAAGATTTCAATGATTACTCTAGGGATATTAAAAAAAACTCATCTGTAATTAAAATCCATTTAATGTTAATGTTTCATATTTATTCAATGGATAAGAATTTGTAACACACAATTTCATTTGTAGACACCCTCCTTCTGATATTATATTATCTTAAATTGTTAGATATACATAATACACTCAGCTCAGTATAATAAAATGTAAAATGTTAAATTTTCATACTCTAATGCTGACTTGTAAATAAATTGACAAATGTATGAAATGGATATTTTTGGAGTGGTAGGAATGGTAATATTCCTGCTAATTGACTTAAACAAACAAACAAACAAAAAAACACTGAACAAAATAGACATCACGTGGTTCAGTATCCTGAAGACATCAGGCAATGAAGGATAATGGTGACTGAGATGTGGGGAAGAGGTCAGGTGAGCCCAGGGTGCCTCTGCTTCCTGCTTGGAGAGAATCTCCAGACTGCAGCACTGGGTTGCAGGAGTGATCCCCAACTCCAGGGAGATGAAGGCAGTTGGAGAAAGAGCAGAGTAGCAGAGAGATCCGGAGGTGCACAGAGATCACTCCCCAGTGGATGTTCAATAGATTACCAATTGATACATTGCTTGGGAAAATTCTCTGAAAGAATTAAATGGAATTCATCCATATTCATTCAGGCTGTGAAATACTTCCTTGTGCCACCACCTAGACTAGAAAAATTCTTAATTCATGACACTTTTTGTGAAGTAGTTAAAAAGTTCTGATTTGAGTATTGAGTAATAAGTTATCCTTAGACTATACTCAGATTTGAGATGATCCCACCTAAAAAAATGATCAAATAACATAAGTTCACCCATGCACAGAAGAGAGAGAAGACCGGTTATGTATATTTGCCAGTTCTGCTTCCACAGATTCAACTAAACATGGATGAAAAATATTTGGGATAAAAAAAATTACCCCTGTACTGAACACAGGAAGTTTTTCTCCTATCTTAACTGATTAAACAATATAGCATAATGATTATTTTCATAGCATTTGTGATGAATTATTATAAATAATCTAGAGATGATTTAAAGTATATGAAAATTTGTGCATGTCATATGCAAATATTATGCTATTTCTATGTAAGATACTTGAGCATCTGAAGATTATGGTAGCTATGTGTTGGGGTCACTGGAATCAATCCCAACAGATACCAAGGGACAAATTCCCATACATTTACAAATGGATATTCATGAATTAGGAAGATGATTCCTTTGTATATGTGTGCAAATGCACACACATATAAGCATATTCATCACTCAACAGTTGGATAAATATACAACATGTGACAACAAATCAATGTTACAAGGCATTCAAAGAAGCAGCAAAATATGCCCCATGTGTACAAAATAACAAGAATTTGTTGAAATAGTCCCCAAATGACACAGATATAATAATTTGAAAACAAGGAAGATAATTTATTGTAATCACAATCCATGCATTCAGAGCTGTTCATTTTAAGAAAATGTAATCCAGTGTGCAGGAAAAAAATACATCTACATTATCTGGCACAGTGATGCATGCCTATAATCCCAGCAGGTTGGGAGGCTGAGGCAGGAGGATCACAAGCTCAAAAGCAGCTTCAGCAATAGCAAGGCCCTAAGCAATTCAGTGACATACTGTCTCTAAATAAAATACAAAATAGGGCTGGGGATGTGGGTCAATGGTTGAGTGTCCCTGAGTTCAAACCCTGGTACCAGAAAAATAAAAAGAAAAAAATGTATATATAATTATACATATGTATATGTATAAAATGTTTGAGAAGAAAAATAAGCTTGATGGAGTGAATAGCCGATTCAACATCAGAAAGAGCAAACAAATGAGTGTGAAGGCAACAAAAAGCCATAGTAGAAGTAAGGAATGAAAAATTAATAGAAGACCAGTGAGTTGATTAGGAAGTTTGTGGAAATTTTATATAATACAATGAAAAAATATTATCATACCCAAGGGAAGAAAAAGGAAAAGTAACTGGACAGATGGCAACTGAGAATTTCCCCTTTTGATGTGAACTATAAACTCTCAGATCCAAGCAGTTCAATAAGCCCTGAGAAAAAAAGGGGGAGGAGGGAAGGACAGAGGGGAAGCAGAGAAGGGAGGGGAGGAGAACGAAGTGGGATGGTGTCCCTCGGTGAAGTGAAGGTGTCCAGGAAGTCAGTGGTAAGTCAAATATGTGTAATACCAAGAAGCAAAACTAGGATATCAGGAGGTCACTCATTAAAAAAAGTAAAATCAGGAAAGAAAGGAGTATATCATTTTTTTGTTTTGTTTTGGGTTTTTTTTTTTTTTTTTTTTTTTTGGAACCAAGGATTAAATCTGTTTAACCTGTCTCACCCTGAGCCACTGGGATTGCAGGTGTCTGCCACAGAGACCAGCAGAGCAGCATTTTTAACATACTTAAGGAATTAAAAATCTTTCATCCTACACATAAAGTATTTTTTTGTTGTTGTTTTTAATCCTTCAAAAGACTTTAAAAATTAAGATAAAAGACTAGGTCAGAATTTTGAAACTAGAAGACTTCACCAGCTGCAGACTTGCAGCCTGAGAAATACTGCAAGAAGCTCCTTGGAAAAGAAGGAAAATGGTACCAAAAGACTGGATCTCAGAAAGAAATGAGAGCAGAGGTAAAGGGAATTTCAGGGAGACATGGGAATACCTTGCATTCTACTCGATCATAATGGACTGAAATTAGAAATCAATGATAAAATAAAAAATAGAAGCTGCTCTAATGCATGGAGATCAAATAATACACTCTTGAATGACTAAAGGATAGCAGAAGAAATTAGGGAGGACGTAAAAAAATATTTAGAGGTAAATGAGAATACCAGTACAACATACCAAAATCTCTGGGACAGTATGAAGGTATTATTAAGAGGAAAGTTCATTATATTGAGCTCATTCATTAAGAGAATGAAAAGCCAACAAATAAATGACCTAACATTACCTCTCAAAGTCCTAGAAAAAGAAGAAGTCAACACCCAAAACAGTAGAAGACTGGAAATAATTAAAATCAGAGCTGAAATCAATGAAATTGAAACAAAAAAAACAACTGAAAAAAATTGACAAAAGTAAAATTATTTTAAAACATTTTCTTAATGAGAATGATTAAAGATGAGAATATTCAAATACTAATATGTTCTTATTTAAACTGAACAATTCCAAGTAATAAAATAGAAAATACCATCAAATGCCTACCAACCAAAAAAAGTTCAGCACCAGATGCATTTTCTGTCAAGTTCTACAAGACCTTCAAAGAAGAATTAACACCAATACTCCTCAAATTATTCCATGAAATAGAAAAGGAGGGAACCCTTACAAATTCATTCTATGAGGATAATATCACCCTGATACCAAAGCTAGGCAAAGACACATTGAGGAAAGAAAACTTCAGACCAATATCCCTGATGATTATAGATGCAAAAATTCTCAATGAAACTCTGGCAAATTGCATACAAAAACATATTTAAAACATAGTGCACCACAATCAAGTGGAGTTCATCCCAGGGATGCAGAGTTGGTTGAACATATGGAAATCAATAAATGTAATTCATCATATCAATAGACTTAAAAACAAGATTCATATAATCATTTCAGTAGATACGGACAAAGCATTTGACAAAATACAGCACCTCTTCATGTTCAGAACACTAGAAAAATTAGGGAGAGTAGGAACATAACTCAACACAGAAACCATATAAGCTAAACCCAAGGCAAACATCATTCTAAACAGAAAATTGAAAGCATTCTCTCTAAAAGTGGAAGAATACAAAGATACCCTCTTTCACCACTTTCATTCTACATTGTCCTTGAAACTCTAGCCAGAGTAATTACACAGAAGAAAGAAATAAAAGGGATACAAATAGGTAAAGAAGAACTCAAACTATCACTATTTGCTGATGACATGATTAAATATTTTTTTTGTTTTAAGATTTATGTGCATATTAAAAAAGTCTATTGGATTTGAGTTTTATTTGAATGTAGTCTCTTGTAACAGATGTTTATGCTGTACTAGTATAGCAAAAAATAGGATACATATTTATTAAATCCAAAAAATTCCACCAAAAAACTTTTAAAACTAAAAAATGAATTCAGTAAAGTAGCAGGATATAAAATCAATACCCATAATAAAACACATTCCTCTACATCAGTAATGAATCCACTGATTGACAAAAAAAAAAACTACCCCATTTCACAGTAGTCTCATGAAATAAATTTGAATTACTTTTAAAGCAAAAATAATATCACATTAGTTTCCAATTATACTCAGTATACCCTTAGGAAAACAAGATCCATATATTTAAATTTACAGAAATAGACTTGGTACAGTTGTGATTCTCATTAAGGATGCACATTAAAACATCACAAAAACTGGATAGGTGGCATTTACCTATAATCCCAGCGGCTTGGAAGGCTGAGGCAGGAGGGTCACAAATTTGAGGACAGTCTCAACAATTTAGGGTGATCCTAAACAACTTTGGTCCTAATTGTGTCTCAAAATAAAATGGGTGGGAATGTGGTTCAGTGATAAATTGCCCCTGGAGTAAATCCCCAGTACCTTCCTCCCCCAAAGAAAAAATCACAAAAGAAAAACTTGGTTTTGTAAATAAATGTCCCAAATTCCTTTAAGTATAAAATTTTGTTTAAAATTATTTTAGAACATTTTCCTAGTAAATGAGAATAAAGATGAACATATTCAAATATTCATATGTTGTTATTATCCATATGCATTGCATGTAACCCCTGAAATTATCTGTATAGTTAAAATCAAAAATGAGATTTTCAAATACATTTCATAAACACTTTACTAGTCAGTAATTTAATTTGATTACTGAACAAATACCTCTCTGACTCTTTTCACTGTTCGGTGTATTTTGGTTCCCGCTCTGGCTTCTTCTCTCTCTGTGTCCCATTCAACATCTCCATTCCTCCTCTGACCGCCCTGTAACTATTCCAGTTAGGCTGTGCTAACAGTCAGCTGCACTTGTTGTTTGAGGCATTTATTTCTTATCCCCCTCACTTCTTTTTTTATCATCGCTGTCATCAATGTTAGTTTTTCCTAAAATAAGTCTTATTTCCTCAATTTTCTCCTCACAATTTCTGATTCTTACTTTCTACAAAAAGTGTTCTCGTCTGTTTGCCATGTCAGTGAGTGATCCTAGGCAACGCACCCAGGCAGGACCCGCCCACAGGTGTTCAAGCACCTGCCCAAATCACCGCGGGCTGCCACTGGCCCCAGTGTCATTTACACCCCCCACAGGGAAGCCCATGGTCCCCTGAGTGTGATCCTGAGGCTTCTGTCTTGGCAGCCAGGTCTTCTGGCCTGTTATTCATCTTCTTTGTTCCCCCTTGGTCCTCTTCCTCATAGGACATGCTCAGTGGCTTTCCAATTTGTACTCCTCAGTCTTTTGCTTGGACAAAACAAAACCATATTTTAAAGGATCTCAAAAATACAATATTTTTAGCAATCACACATATATTACACAGATTTGGACTGAACTATTTCTAAAATTATGAAATGACAATAATACCAAAAGCTGTTTATAGACTTGAGTAGAAACACTAATTAGCCTTAGAAGTGATCCCAGTGGGCTCTTATATAAAATGTATTTTTACTCATTAAATATTGACATCCCAGCAGCTGCCATTGCAAATGAGCCGACTGCATAGAGCAACGATTTATGTCGGACAAAGCAAATGCCTTTAAGGTGTAATTTTGATTGTTTGTGTTAGACTAAGGTGACATGCAGCAGACATTTAAATAGTCTTTGTACTGACATCTTACAAAAAAAAGTTTGTATATCTTATAAGTGACTTCAGATTATGTTCTTTCAAAGATGTTTCCCAGAGGGTGTGTTAGAAATTGAACATAAATAATCCTCAACCCTGTAGACAAAAGGACCTGGGGGATCTCAAGAGTTACAGGAAAGCAGGATATAAAGAGGAGGCTCAGATGCCTTTGAGTTGTAAACACTTGTCATCTTCAGGAGCACTTTAACACAATCTTCCTAGAGAAATACTAACACACTTCAGGTTTCCCTGCACACTATTTTAAGCTTCTTGAGAAATTTAATTTTCAGATGTGCTTTTGTTTGTGCCAAAATTTTATAGTGAATGTATTTACAAGCAGAAGAATTGCAGAAAAATAACTAAAATATGAATGTCACACTTAAAGTTGTACCATATATGCATTATTTAAAAGCATGTAGTATTAAAATTCTCATATATTTTAAGAAAATGAACAACAGTCCTTCTAACCCACATCCCCAGATCCCAGACTCCTCCCCCAAATCAGTGATTTTTTTTTCTTTTCTTTTTCTTTTTCTTTTTTTTTTGTATAAAGGTTTGAACTATGGAGCCACATCCCCAGCCCTTTTTATGTTTTATTTTGAGACAGGGTCTTGCTGAGTTACTCAGGGCCTTGCTAAATTGCTGAGACTGGTTTTGAACTTTTCAATTCTTTTGCCTCAGCTTCTCAAGTGACTGGGATTAGAGGCGTGTGAAACTGCATCTGGCAGAATCAGTGCTTTTCATTGCTTTATTTTTACCTTTATATTTTAAGCAATATGCTATGGTTCTAATCCGATTTCTTGAAGGACCCATTCTATCACTGTTGTGGTGGTACATGAGGCCTCCCCCACAGCTCCTGTTAATGCAGGAGTATTCAGGGGTGAGACGATTAGATCCTGAGAGACAGGACCTCATAGATCCATCTTCCTTTGAATGGACTGACTGGCTGGTGACTGTGGACAGGTAGGGAATGCCTGGAGGAGGGGACACTGGACACAAGCCTGGAAGGGCACATCTTCCCTGTGCTCCTCTCACCTCTTCGTTCTCTGCTTCCTGACACCACCAGGAGTTCAGCAGCTTTGCCTCTGCTCAGCTCTCCTCAGCCGGCCCTTCCCCCATGATGCCCAGAGCAATGGCGTAGGACCATCCATCACAGAACCCTCTGAAACCATGAGCCCCCAAAGTCTTTTCATCCTCTAAGTAGTTCTTGTCCAGTGTTTTGGTTGCAAAGAAGAACAGGTGACTCAAACACTCATTTTGTGCCATATGCACTCATTATCTTCTAATCTAGTGGTTAAAAGATTTGTCTTGCTCATGCAGCCATTTCTTACCTCTTCTGGTCCACCTAAGACTCAGTTCCATTGCAATACTGGCTTTTCATTATTTTTGTTTGTATTAGTATCATACTAAAAGTCAAACTCTATATTGGGCTACGTGTCTGCTATGATTGCTTGCTTTGTTGTACAACTTTTGAGTTTTTCCGTATTAATAAGGACTCTGAATATTTGAATTCTTCTTAGTTTACCATACACATGAAAGCCCCAAAAACCACTTAGAAATTATTGTCCAAATGTTTAGACATCTGTCAATGCTCTTTGGTTTTGTTTTTTGGGGTTTGTGGCAACCCCCTCCATAGGGTCACTCCCTCTCTGGAGATGACGATGTGCTCTCTGGAGATGCCACTCACTGTTAAGATCATTTTCTTATTCTTCATTTTCTCCCTCCATTTCAGTTGTGCATTGCTGTGCAGTAGCTTCCTGCTGCTGTAATTGTGCATAAATGGAAGGGTCCAGCACCTGCTGTCATGGCTAGTTATGTAGTAGTATATGACTTTTAAATCTCACGGACTTAATAAAAAGAGATTCTTCCCATTCAGGTTGCCTTTCCAACCAAAAGCAAGGGACCCTGCTTGTTGTAGTCAACCAGACATCCTGGATGCAGGTGGAAGTGAAGCACTGGAAATATTTGAAGAAACAGCAATAATGACAAGTTCAATCTTCCTTTGTAAATTTCATTTGAGATCGGCATCTTGACATTAAATCAGATTGCCTGGGTCCTTTCCCCCAAGTCAAAGACAGAATCAATAATTACTCTGATGCCATTTACCCAAATCCTTTCACGTGTAACCACACCCATTCAGTGCCATGTGCAGATGATGGCATTAGCTTGTCTTTGTTACCAAGCTGATGGTGACTCAGTCTCACTTATGTGTTGTGCGATGACAGATCCTCATGTTTCAGTTCTTCCTCTTTCTTAGCTTGATGACCTAGCACGTTTTTTACAGCACACTCTACATCAGTATACAATCTAAGTGCAACGTCACTAAGACACTTTTTTTATGACATTCAATAACAAAAACAATAATGAACATATTAAAATATCAATGTTTAACAATTTTGGTAACACAATGTGTTGATATGATTAGTGCTTGTCTTTAATGCCAGACTGAATTCCAAATTGCCAGAGTTTGTAAAGTACTCACAGGTCCTCTGCAGTGTCTAGTTTGGGACGTGAAGTGGAATATGGGTCGGCATCAGCTACTTCTGTCTGGAAGCTCACCACTTCTAATGGACATACTTTTAGACTTGGTGACAATTCTTGAGGCTACTGAAATCCACCTCCAGGAATTTCCCCAGAAACCTGGGATTTCAAATACCCCTCCAATATTGAGGTAGTCTTGTCTTTCTTGCAAAAAAATTCTATTACCACATTATTGACAAAAATGTCAAAAGGCATTAGTAATAGATGTTTTTCCCTGATATCATGCCACTTGTGACTCTTCTTTAGTATAACATCCTTCTATCATTTGGTCCACAAAGCAGAATCAGAGCTTGAATGATTTTTAACTTGATTGATGAGTAGATCATTTTAGACAGAATTTAAAACTTCTTTATAGTCAACTTCACCACCATCTATTGATTCGTCTCACCAATATGGAACTAGTTGAAAAATATTCACATCTTAATGGATACAGTTTACAATGAATAATGCAAATCTGCCTTATGATTGATGAGCTATTTAACCAAAGTTACACATTTTGAAACATGACTTGGTATTATGGTCTGGAAAAATCTGCTAGAATATATAATAACATCATAATCTCTAATATTTAGTAAGTCTAAAATGTGTTGCAACTCAAAGCAAAAAAGGAGACAAAAATCTTACCTTCCTAATAAAGTGGATTTAAAATAAAGCTTGCATATTTTTAATGATGCAATTATAATGTAATTTTAAAATGTCTAGCAACATGATACTTGTAGACTTCCATGCACTTCAAAAGGATAGGGCCAGGTTTTCTGGCTGCTATTTAAAGACTGCATGACAGCTCTTCAAAGTGTTTGGAACCGAAGATTGCAGAAATGTGTGGCTTATTCCATTTTCACACATGACTTTTTAAATGAAAATAATATTTCCTCTTCTTTAGTTACAGATAGTTGAAATTTTATTTTTGATTTAAATAAATTTTCTTTAATGAGAGCTTTCCCCCAAATATATGGTCACAAATAGGAAGACCTTAAGAGTCCATAAGCCAACATTTTGTTACTGAGTTGTGTTAAAATATTTTAAAACATGTTTTTATTTCCAATTTTTTTCTTACTGTCAGCAATAACCTTCTGTGTTTGTTTAGTAGACTTTTGCCATGTAATTTCCAGCGGTTACTTCACAGAATGTCCAAGGTCCTTTTGGTTTTTGTCAACCAAGAGTTAACTATTCGTTGTTATGCATTTCAAAGTGTAAAAGTTTTATTTATCATTCATTCATTTTTGTCCATTTGTTCATTAACCTGCTTTCACCTTTTCAACCAAGAGCTTTGGACAACAGGGAAGTAAACTTTCTTGGCACTCTCCTAGGTCAGAGGTTACAGAGCATTCCAGTCTTCTTTAAAGAATAGAGCCACTTCCTTCCACATTCTGATTTTTCAAAAACTTGGGTTAATTCCCTTTTTCATTTTATTTTTTGTCTCATGCCTCTGAGGACAGACTCTCTCTGTTTCTCTACTCTATTCTGTATAGACAGAAAATTAACCTTCTAAAGTGACAACATGGGTTTCCCTACTTTCTGTCCTCTCTGTGTCTGGGCAGTGGGACTCAATGGGGAGTGGGGGAGCGGTCTGGGTGATTGATGTGATCCCGATTCCACATTTGTAATACTTATTCTTTCTAGCTCTCAACCTCTTTAGCAGAAGATATCAGCACCTGTGTGGGGTCCTCTCCACAGGACCTACTCAATTCCTGGGTCCAGGTAACACAGCCATTCTCCTATCCATTTAGCATGGGGTGTCCACCAGCCCATCACTCTGACCCAGGAAGTGCCATCACTCTGTAAGAGTTCTCAAACCTCCTCCATATCTACAAAATTCATTCCATTGGTGAAATCTGCTCAAAGTATCCTGATCTGAGCATTCTGTCTGTTTTCTATTTGGGCATGTCTGATGCAATAATATTGGGTATACCTAATATATCACGTGCATTCCTGAGTATCAGTGCAATGTAAGTGGCTGGAGCTTAAAAAGAAAAGGATGTTTGCATTTTTCCAGACTTTTATGGTTTAGATATGAGCTGTGTCCCAAAAGCTCATGTGTGAGAAAGCAAGGCAATTTAGAGGTGACGTGATTGGGTTATAAGAGGTTTAACATAATCAGTGCATTAATCTCCTAATAGAGATTGACTTGGTGGTAAAGGTAGACCGGTAGGATGTGGCCCGAGGAGGTCCTGAACGGCTTTCCTCCCCTACACCCTTCCACCCTGATGTTCTGCCTCACCTCAGGCCCAGAGCAAAGGAGTTGGTCCACTGTCTGTGGACACATAAGCCCCTAAATAAACTTTTCCTCCTCTAATTGTTCTCATCAGGTTCTTGGTCACAACAGTGAAAAAGCTGACTGAACCACAGATCTTGAAGAACAGAAGCACAGTCAGAGCCTACTTGTTGAATGCTATTTTTTATGAGGAAGTTAAAAGCGTGGTTAAGTTTATTGCAAGTTTTGGAAAATAAGCAATTTCTAATGTTTTGGGCTTTTATTTTAAGTTAAGAAATAGAGATTATTCATACAATCCTTTATAATTGCTGCTTTGCTAGAAATTGGTTGAGCTCATAATAATCTGATTTAATTTCCATGACCAAGTAAATAAAATATCTGACACCCAGAATGTCATGTAAGTGGTGATTCATAGAGAGAAGATGCATAAGAAGAGGGTGAGGGCTGAAACAAGATCAGTCAAGATGGGAAACTAGAAGTCAAGAGCCTGAAGCAGACAAGAATGAGTGAGAGAACAGTTGGTCATAAAGTTCACACATCTATGAAGGTCCCCCGTAACTGTGAAATGCACCAGTGCACAGTAAGACAGCAGAACTGTATGTGGATATGCCTACTAATCATCCCAAAGTGTAAACTTCCCTGAGACAGATCAGAATGACCATCTATAAAGACGAACAGTTTCTTCAATCCCAGGTACAGATAAACTACTAATTTTCCTAGTTCCTGCCTTAACTCCACAACAGTTTTCTTTTTTTGTCCAATTATTTTAACTTTTATCTGATTTGTTCTAGGAAGAAGTTGACTGTATTATTCTGTTTGCTTAGGTGCAAGTTATCTCTCTTGTGAAAATTATTGCACAATTGACTTTATAGAAAGAAATATATAAAATAATCTCATTGAGTGCTTTGACTTCATTATGTCAGGTTAAGAAATAATTCTCTACTGTGGGGTCATTAATGATAGTGTATTTTGATCCTTAGTGAGAAAATAAGTTAAAAGCTCTGGTAACAATAAGAGGTTTGAATTGGAAAGTACCTTCTGTTCCCATCTGCCGTTGAAAATGATTGTGAGGCTAACAGAAATGAATTGACTGCTTGTGTAGGACAGGCATTATTCGAAAATCTCTTCATGTGCAAATGCATATTTTGCTTTTCACATTTTCTAATATTTAGTAACACATCTCATAGTAATATATCATGATTTTCTAAATCAAAGCATACGAATGTAAAATTCCCTTTGACTACATGCTGCTCCATAATCCTGAAAATGCTTCCATGGAGAGGACCCTCAGCCTTTTGGGATGTACTAATCTCTCTCTCTACATCTACGTGTTGTGATATTTCTTTGGTCATGACACCACCTTTAGTACTTTTTTTCTGTTTTGTTTTCCAAGTCATCTTACCTATTGTTGACATTTCTATTTTCACTTTCCATGAGTAGCCACTTGAGAGTTATCAATTTGCTTTTTGAGAGAGAGTGAGAGAGCTAAAAATGTTCTTATTTATCTTTCAAAACATTATGTACACATTTTCAGAAACTTCTCTTTGACTTTGAGGCAAAATATCATATTGGTTTAGAATTTGTAACTGAAGAGCAAATACTTCCAAATTTAGGGCTTATCTGCCTTTACGGTGTTGTTAGTTAATATCTCTAAGTTTCAGTAATCACTGTAAAATAAGGACATACATGGTATCTAAATCAACGTCACTTTATGAACATAATAGGTCATAATGCAGTCAGAATTTTCATTATATGATAAAGCATTATAAATATCTCTATTACTTTATCTCCATTTCTGAAAAGAGTAAGTTTAGGTAATTTCCCATTCTGAATAAAATTGAGTGAATGGACATCGACATTAAATGATCACCTAACCTTTCCAAATAAATTCTATTTTTCTTCTCGGCCATGAACTGAATGAATACAAATTTAATATTTCAGATGAAAAGGAAATTAAAACTGCCCCACATACTTTCACAAAAGTGTAATAGAGTTATAAGGATGTAACTTTGCCACTCCTGAAAAGATATTATATAACTAGACAATTCAAGATGTGCCAAGGACATCACATCAAATTATAGGAAATATACATGTGTGATCAACTTGTTAAATAATGGAAGTTGAAAAATTTATTTGCAAAAATCATTTTAAAGTAGCAGACTTTGGATTTATCAGGTATTTAAACTAGTTAAATCATTGTAGGATTAGACATATTTGAAATCTATGATTAAACCAAATAAAATGTTCAACAAAGAAAACAAAAAAAAACCTTATGAAGTCCTTTGGCATTTGTACTAGATGTTAAAATGTATTATTATATTCTCTTTGATATTCCTTTTCCTTGTGGTTCTAGAAATAACATGCAAAAATGGATATGAAAATTTTATTTTCGAAACAAAAATATTCTAAGGTGATCAAATCAATGGTTTTATGTGAGAGATACAACTTTTTGCCTAAGAATATGACAGAAAATCTGTATTTCTTTCAGTTGCAGAAGGCCTAAAGTACAGTAGGCCTGGGAGTGTTCCTTATCTTTCAGATGTATTGATGCAAGTTACAGGCAGGTATCTGAGAGTGAAGATGCACGCTCCTCACCCAGGCAGAGGTCAAATTTCTATTGGCTTGTGATATCAGGGAAATAAGTCTTGACGATTTCTATGCTCTCATTTAATTAAGTGATTTTGTGATTTTTATGTCTGGACTTATGATTTCTCATTAGATAGTATATCTATAATTTGGATTTAAAGTATAAGAGGATTGTTTTTGCAAACAGTTAAATAATAGAAGCAGAGATCAGTTAATATGATTTTGAAATTAAGGAACAGGAAACTCAGATTGTTGTGAGGATAATTATTCACTTGTGTACATTAATTTTATATAAAATAGATGTCCGAGAACTTGAAGAGTGGCACAAGAGCCCTTTTTATTTGGCTTTTTAATATACAGACTTGGATTCTTATTATGACTGGTGTCCTCATGGAAGTTGGAAAGTTGCAGTAATCTCCAATGGCACATAGTCTTCCATCAGAGCCCAGCCCAGAGTGACATGATGGATCCCGAAATTCTCCCAAAAAGTGGGAGGAAATTTCCCAGAAGACACAAACACCACCCTCTCCACGGATCACTGGTTTGAGTGGACAACAGTCTTACAGAACTATCCAATTAGCTTTATTGTACCTTCATCATTAGTGGAGATATATTATCTTAAAACTCTTGTGGTTCTTTGGGGAAGATGGACATCACACTAAAACATGAAACCATCTCTGTCAACATAAACTGATAGATCAACAAAATAAGGAGGAATATATAAGAAGTAAGTAGACAATAAATAAGGTAAATGGTTGACACATACATCAAACTAGGTAGCCTGATAATAGACATATGCCTCCATTGCATGTGTACTTGGAACATTTATTCTGTCCAAGATTATAAAGAGAATATCAATAAATCATGTGGAATAGAAATATTTTTAAAAGTTTCCAATAATAATATATTAACGATAGCTATCTAATGGAAATTTCTGTACCAAATGGTAATTTAATTGAAAATTAAATTAAAAAATCTTCTTAATAATTCAATCCTGAAATGTATACATAAACAAAAATTACAAAATTCATATATTAATTACTATAACATATCACAAGTGCCATAATTTGATATAAAATATTATTATATGTGACATATTTAAATCAATGGACTATATATTGTAAACTTGAAGCCATGATAAAAAATAATAAGATAACTTGATAGGATAAATTCAAATACAATCATATTAACAATAGTAACAGAAACATACTAGAATAAAAATAATAAATATAAAACCAGAGATAATGAGGTAGAGAAGGAATATATAATTAACATACTAAGCCTTTTATTTTGCTAAAGAAAATAACTCATTAGCTAAATTAATGAATAAAAAATAAAGAATATAAATATGTATAAAAGTAAGATATGAAAAGAAAGAATTATCATAAAACACATTTAAAAGAGAACATTATCATCTTTGTCAAATTTTTAACATATTTTCTTACTCTGCCTATCAAGAGAAAGTAGAAATGGAAGCACTCCAAAAAAAGGAAAATACATGAAGCCAGATTCTCTTTATATGCATCAAATAAACAGGGCTCTTTAGAGAAATGACTAATTCTAGTCCTAGAGCAAGGGAAATATAAAATGTTTCTGAGAATTTTTTTTTTATTCAAGGAGAAAAATATTTCAAAAATCAATGAATTTTTATTGAAAGAACACAGAAATAGGTTGAAAATATTCCTGTTGACCAAATATATGCAATTAAGCTTCACAAAGATTATAAAACTTCAAGTAAATAAAAATTGAACCTATAAACATAAGAATAATCAAAAATATATAACAGATTATTTTTGAAGATTCAGAGAATATAATGAAATCTGCCTAAACTTACAAAATAATGTTTAACATAATAAGCTAATGTGAATAAATGAAATTACTTTAATAATTTTCTACTATGAAGAATGAAATGAACATTTGTCACCAAATATTTATCAATGTACCTGTGTTATAATTTTGCCTTCTGGGTAGAATGGGAGTCAATATAAGAACTGATGTAAATTCATGTGATGCTTATTGTCATGGATTATTGCATGGTCAACCATTTCTAGTAGACCAAAAATTGAGAAACATTTTTGTCAATATGTTTTGGTTAAGTCAATTATGGACAGCAGAGGTGTATTGTTTACTCATCATAAGTGACTCATTTTTTTTTTTTTTTAGTTTTTTAGTTGTTGATGGACCTTTATTTTATTCATTTAGTTATATGTGGTGCTCAGAATCCAACCCAGTGCTTCACACATGCTAGGCAAGCATTCTACCACTGAGCCACAACCCCAGCCCACAAGTGACTCATTTTAAGAAACAATAAGATATATGCAAAGTTGGCACTTAAAATGATAAAACGAAAATACCTGTAACTTGACCTGAAGATTTTCATATTAGGATACCTAAAATAGATTGGATGTTTTGCAAGTCTCTAATATTCACTGGTATAGAAATAAGAATATAGAAGTATTTCATCATTTGACAAAAATTTTTAAAAATATATTTATTGTAGTGTACTATGTGATTAGAGAGAAGCAAAGTTACTTTGCTTTATCATAAATAAATATCTAATTAAAACTGGTAAGTTAACTATACCAAAAGAAACAATTGAACATATAATACTTAAAGAGAAACCTATAAAGGGGAGAAATTATTATGGAAGTGAAGAATTGAACTTTCTATTAGACTCTAACATTAATGAGTTCCAAGACAAAACTGTTAGTTTGTGTAAGAATCTAAAAGATATTTTCTCTTTAATAGCAAAGATGAGCAATAGAATAAACTTTGGTTTTTCCATTTTATTTAATCCTGAAACTTGGCAAGATATTTTTTTAAAACTCTGCAAGATTATGAACTTTAGTGTATAAAAGTAAAATAACTATTTAATCTGTTTCATAATTTAAATTATAAGAGCTGCTGAATATAAAACTTGATATAAACTGAATAACTTTATTAGGCTAGTAAGCATAAAGAGTTAATTTTCCTCTTATTTAGACTATGTAAAAAGGACCTTGAAGACTATTTTTAGAGTAACTGCAGGGTATTCAAGCATTACTAACTTCACAGAGATGACATTAGAAGACAGAAAAAAAAAATAGAGCTGGTGTGATCTCTTCTTAATAAGAAGCTTAATTATTCCTCTTCACTCAAGCTTTAGCTAATGATTGTATTAGTTTCACACATCATGTGATGAATTTTGATTTTGACCTTACTTACAAGTGAATACATTGATCTGTTAGAAAATATCATGACTCATTTTATCCAAACATTATGTATTTATTACTGAGTATAAATTTTTGGAGTCATGGAAATATAAAGAAAACACACACACACACACACACACACACACACACACACACAGTAGAAGTTATTGATATTAATCTAAAAAATATAGTTTGACATTCATGATTTGATTTGTAGGGTAATCATATAAATTATACAGGCACATAAGGCTTATATTTGTAATGCTTCATTTTATAACCCTATACAGATTATAATATGCTTTGAACTGAAACACAACATTTTTTATATTTACAATCACTTTTCAATATTTGCTATGTTTATATTATGCATGTATAAGATATAAAATTAAAATATGTACATATATATGTATATATATGTGTGTAAATCTCCATCGGGAGACTTTAAAGTAGATATTATTTTTTTATTTTTATTTTTTACAGACTGCATTTTGACTTATTGTACACAGATTGGGTACACCATTTTGTTTCTATGATTGTACATGATGTAGATTCACACCATTCGTGTAATCATACATGTACATAGGGTAATGGTGTCTGTCTCATTCCACCATTTTTCATACCCCACCTCCGCTCATTTCCCTCTAGGTAATCTAAAGTTCCTCCACCAAAAAAACAAAGGCCTAAAGTTTTCCCTGATAAGTGGATGATGATATATAGATATTAATTTTTAATGTTGCATCTTAAAATGTATTATAGTTTGTTATTTAGATGTTCATTAATTTAGTTATAATGAACACACCTCCTTTTTTCAACTGCTTCACTATTGACATTTTGGCTAGAATAATAATTTGTTTTTCTTTTTTGTAGGTTCCTGTCTTGTGTGTTACAAGATACCGAGCAATGTCACTGGTTCCTACCCACTAGAGGCCAATAGAACCCATAGTTGTGAAAACCACATATCTCTAGATATTTTCAAAAACTATGTCTCTAGATATTTTCAAATATTTTCTTGACATATTTCTCACATGAGAAAGGTTATGTGCTCTTTCAAGTAGTGTTTAGATTTATCTTATGAGGTATAGTATCTGCAGATAGACTTCTACTTATAATATTGATTTTCAATATAAACACAAAATATGTATTTGTCAAATATGCATTTAAAAATTACACCATAATGCCAGTATGCATGTGAATATATTTCTCCATTTTTGAACATATTTATTCAGTTATGACCAAAATTTTCTTGTGTAACGATTCTAGAACATACAGAAGAAATATATTGCTGCCTTGCCTTTAGATTTCATTTAATCATATTATTTCATCAAGTCCAGTTCCTAGCTGGAGCTTGAGATTTTAGTGTGCTTCCTTGACTCCTCCCCACCCAGAGACTTGAGCCCAGGGCAGCTGCCTGCTGAATCCTGCGTGACCACTCATAGCCGATTTCCTATTTGGATACAACCATGTTCTTTGAGTAATTTCTCTGCATTCTCTGCATTCTTCAGTTTCATAACTTGTGACATTTTTTGTATTATGTGTTAAATTACCTCAAACTTAGTCGTAAAGGTTAATAGGGGTCCACTCTAAAGGTTAAGGGGAGAGTAATAAAGAGTCAAGCACACAGGATGGCGAACAATAAGAAGTGGCCTCCGTGGGAGAGTAAGTCCAGTTTTATTATCTGTTCCAGGGTCATATCAAGTTACACTAGGTTACATAGTGCATTGTGCATGCTCAGATCACACAACTTGCTTGCTTCTCAGAGTCCACTAGTACCAAAGGTTATTATAACAAGATAATGTCTCCAGGCTTCAAGGACAGAGGAGCTGGAGAGCATTTCTAAGCCATTCACACAGAAGGCCTATTGTCCTGAGGAGTTTGCTGGACTCAAAGGACTTTTGCTCCCCTGTACATTGACTGGCCTGAAATCCCTACACTTAATGGCTTAAAATCACACTCATTTATTATTTCACAGTTATGCTGATGAGAAGCACAGTGTAATGTAGAATTCCCTACTTGTGGTATCCTAGTGCAGACATCAAGGCACTGGGCAGACTGATTTCCAGTCTTGAGATTCTAGGAAAGAATCTGCTCCCAAGTTCACATAAGTTGCCAGCAGTTTTGAGTTCTGTGCAGCTTAACATCTGGAGGTAAGTCACAGCTCTGAAAAGATCATTTCCATAGGATCCCCTCCATTTTCTAGCCAGAAGTTGTTTGCCAAACCATTCTCAAGTTTCAAAGAATCTGTGATTTTAAGGGGACCATACATTAGATTGGGATAACTCAAATATTCTCCCTATTGTAAGCTCACCACCTTTATAGCATAACCAAAACACAGGGCTAATATCCATCATATTAAGATTTTCAGGGAATATGTAGAGTTTTTACACCAGGAGGCAGGGAAGTCTTGTGGACCATCTTACCTAACACATTACGTGTGAATGATTCCTCTCTAAATATTGCATGAAGTTTTCTCTTTTTGAGTTTTATACAACTTCATCAAACCAACTGCATGCTGGTGTGCACCTGTTCTATACACATTATGTTAGAGATAATCTGCCTCAATATTGGCATACAATTAACCCATTAACTATCTTTGCAATATAATATCTAATGATATAATTACATCAAAATCTGATTTATCCTTTTTCTCAAACAAGAGAATCTGATCTGTTATCAATTTGGGAGCTATTAAGAATAAAGTTAAAACAGTGAATTACATATGTATATCTTAATACACAAGCCACCAGATATCTTGAAGAATAAACATTTAGGAATGAAATTTACTGAAATAATTTAATCACACCTTCAAATTATTACCTAATGACAAACTAGTGTTTTTACCAGTTTATACTCCCCAAATCAATTTGTGGATGTGTTACTGTATATAACTCAGTCAACATTTAATTGTGGTGGTCATTTTAAAAATTGTTTTTTGCCAGGTGAGTGAGTGGGTAATGGTATCTTATTATTGATAAAATTGTATCAGGTTTGATACCTTTAAAATTTGTTCTTTTGTGATTCTTCCATAATGGATAATGAGGTTTTGGATATGATTATTGGCTCTCTGGATTTATTCATTTTATGTTCATGTTTTAATATATTGCCTATTTTCATTGTATCTGCATTTTACTTATTGATTTCTAAGAACTATTCCCCAGCCCCAAAGCTTATCTCCTTTATTGACAACATTGGTGGAAAATATCTTATCTTGTTTCTCTTTAACATTTCCCCCTTCAAAATTGTCCTAAATTTATGGGGTATAGATTTTTTGTCTATGGAGAATAGCAAGAATTCAATCATGTTTTTCACATTAGGCACCAGTTTTACCCAGAGAGGTACAAACAAAAGAGGGAGAGAAAAAATAATAAAGATGTTGTTAAACTATCTTTCTGATGAAGAAATAATAATAATAAAAATTATGCTAATCTTAATAATGTAATCTCATCTATACCACGGATCTTGAGGAAAAAGGGAAAGATATGTAAACTCTGGTCAGAAAAATTATGTATTTTAAGCTTATATAGCAGGTCTTGGCACACTGTAGCCTATGTGCCAAATCCTGTTGCTTCACGCAAAGGCTTTTGCAACCTAGTTATGTCCATTCATTTATGTATTGATTAAAGTTGCTTTTATGCTTCGGTGGCAGAGTCCAATGGTTGTAACGAAGAATGCGCGGCTCCCAAATCTGAAATAGTACTTCCCACCTGGCACTTTAGAAAAAATGTCTGACAGTCTTCTGTCTAAAAAGGTGCAGGACTGTGGATGAGCATGACTTTTTGAGAATAAAATGTGAATAAAATATATTCAAATAATAAAGAGATAATGCAGAAGGTACAGATAGGAATAAAAATTCTCCTTAACTATAGAACAACTATTGAGTATCTAAAGAACGTGTAAAGCTTGGGTTATACAGTTTCCATCTTTTATATTGCTATCTGATAAAATTACTACACAGGGCTCATTGATCTCAGTTTTAGGGGGAAAATCTCTTCTTTCCAAGTCTACACGGTGTTCTACAAGCTCACGCTGATGGTTCTTCCTTTACATGCTTATGTGTTTGCCTGGTATACCTGTTCTAACTGCCCCTTAAGGATAGCTCCTACTTTTAAGCTTTTGGAAACCAGGATTCTTTTAGTGAAACATTTCTGGTTTAACCATTTGATAATTATGTCACTGTCACTAGCTCTTTTATAATTTCTATGTTCATTACACTGATTTTATTCTGTATAAGACTTATTTTGATTTCTTCACATTTTTATCATTTAATTGCTTTAAACATAATCTCGATTGATGTTTTTTGAATTACTTCTTATTAATTGGTTATTTCTGTGAAACATTTTGCATAAATTTATGGCGAAGCAAAAAAGCACACTGGTATTCTGCTTTTGTAGTGAACAGAGGAGACAATTGAAATAATTTATATTCTCTAAGACCAGCTTAGCTTAACAGTTCTTTAAAATAATGACTAAATCTATAATAAACATATTTTGTGATGGTTAATTTTATTTGTCAAATTATTTAATTTGATTGTGTGATTGTTCATTTTATGTGTCCACTTGTCTAGACTAAAGGATGCCCAGTAGCTAGTAAAACATTATTTCTTGGGTGTTCATGAGGACATGTCCTGAAAAGATGAGAATTTGGATCAGTAGACTGAGAAAGGAAGATCACTCTCACTCTTGTGGGTAAGCATCTTTCAACCTGTTGAGGGCCTAGACAGGCAAGGAGAATTTACTCTTTCCATGAGCTGAGAAGACATCTTATTCTGTCCTCAGATACCAAAGTTTTGGTTGCTGGGACTTCAGTCTCTGGAACAAAGACCAGGAGCTCCCAGGCCTGTGACCCAGACTGGGTCTCAAACCATTGACCACTCTGATTATAGGACCCTCAGACATGATCTGAATCATGCCACTCACTTTCTTGGTTCTTTGGCCTGCAGATGGCAGATTGTGAGACAAGCCTCATATTTGCATTACCCAGTCCTCCTAGTGAATTTACACATGTGCCCATGCACATGTGTATACACACACACACACACACACACACACACAATATCTTTTCTGCTTCTCTCTGGAGAACCCTGATTAACGCATAATAAAAATAAGTTGATAAAAATAAGTACATGTACCATTACTGCTACGGTCGATGGTGGTCTTGACATGTGGTTGATGGGTAAGTCTCTTCTGTCGAACGTTCTCTCTTTCAGATGTGTCCTGGAAGCACGTCAATCTCCCGCCAAAGTGCAACATGAAGCCCATGCTGGGCTGCTTTTGACAGGAAAATGTGACCTCCTCAAACGTTTGTCAACCAATGGACTAAAATGATTCTAAATTTGTTTAAATGTCTCAATTAGACATGTTTCTAATGTTTTAATCATTTTGGAAGCCTTTTCTCTTTTATTATTTGCCCTTTCTCCAAAAGTATCCTACTAGAAACAATAAAATTATTCTGTTATGAAATTTATGTATGTTCAATAGATAATGTTGGTATTTGTCAAATGTAAATCAGCACATGCCCTTTATCGTTAGGACTGTCTCTGTGATAAGTGCTGCTTGTTTTCATACCACGCTGTGAGGGAATTACCACAGCAATGACTGTGTTATGCACTTACTGCTAAGTCAACTCACGGAGGCTACATAATGGCTTATCAGCTGCAGTTGGAAAGAGGCAGAACGTTCTGCGTCACCACTCACAGTCGGCCAGACTGCAAAGCTGCCCCCCACAACACTGGGGCCGTCCAATACGGTAGAGAAACTGAACAATAATAATTGCTGAATATACTGGTTTTCTCTGGAAATAAAACCTAGATTTTGAAATGAAAAAGATAATTTGGTTGCTTGTTAAAATACAGAACTTCCCAAAATTTGTATTTTCTGTAACAACTGAATATTCAAGTAGTCCTAGATCTTAAAAGACTCCCAAAGTATCTTTGTTTGAAAATATTGTTTGAAATATAATATTCAAATGTAATCACATAAAAGTAGTCATCTTTTTCAGTTGAGATGAAATTAAATTTTCAGATAATCAATTTTTTATCTAAAATGGCTCCTTTATAATGAAAAATAGAAATTGTTGCCCATTTTAAAGTGAAATTAGAGAGAAAATGATTTTCAGTATTCATTAGATGAAAAAAATAGATGAAGGGGGTAGAAAAACAAATATGCCCATGAAGTTAAATAGCAGGATCACAGAGAAGTTATTTGTAACTGCTTTAAAAAATTATAAGTTCTTACTTTCATTCTTATTCTACTTAGATTTAAATTCACATGTTTATAATTTCTTTAAGAATGTACTACAACTAGGTTGGGCTCAGTGTCACACACATATAATCTCAGTGCCTCAGGAGGCTGAGGCAGGAGGATTGCAAGTTCACAGCCAGCCTCAGCAACTTAGTGAGACCCTAAACAACTTAGTGAGTCCCTGTATCAAAATAGAATATAAAATGGGCTGGGTTGTGGCTCAGAGGTTAAGCACCCCTGCTTTAAGTGCCCTGGTATGCAAAAAAATAAATACACTACAACGAGAAAGGCAATGGTTAGCCTCTGTAATAAGAAGTACGCTAACAAGTCACGATGCATATTCTATAATGGTGGAAAATAGCTGCAGGGTTTTCAGTGAGAGACATTAGTAGAAAAAAAGAATCAGGTGGAAAAGCTGGTGCATGTAGTGAGTGACAGACACAGTAGGAACCAGCAGACATTGAAAGGAGCAGTAGGCACTCTGTTATAGTGGTTGGCTATTTGGTACATGAGATGAAAATTTCTAGGTCACTAATTTTTCTTACAATTTATAAACATAATATTTTATAGTCTAAGGTCCATACCTTCCACCAAAATTCATGGATTTTTTTTTATTTGTTTGAAATAGTTGTACATGACAGTAGAATGCATTTATACATTTTGATAGATCATACATGGATGGAGTGTAATCTCTCATTTTCCTGCTAGTACATGCTGTAGGATGTACTACAGCATGCAGTCATATATGTACATAGATAGTAAGGTCTGTTTCACTCTACTATCCTTTCTCCTGCTCAATACCTCTTCCCCTCCCTTCACTCCACTCTACCTAATATAAAGTAACTCTGTTCTTCCCTATCCTGACCCCTTATTGTGAATTAGCCTCCACATATCAGAGAAAACATTCCACTTAGGGTTTTTTGGGTTTGGCTTATTTTGCTTAGCATGATATTCTCTAACTCCATCCATTTACCAACAAATGCCATAATTTCATTCTTCTTTAAAGTTGAGTAATATTGCATTGTATATAGAAAATAATTTGTCAAAATATATCACATGGAAATGTGCTCATATACACATATATGTATATATAAATATATACCTATATATGTGCATTATATAGATAAGATATGCAGATGCATATGTAGACATATGTCTATGTCTCTATATATATGTCTATGTCTATATATGTATCTATATATCAATCTATATAAGTCTACCTATCTATGTATTATACAGATGTATGTATGATATATAGATATATAGAGACATATATGCTTTTATACATAGACATATAGAATTATATTATATATTTTCAGGGGAGTAGCACTGGGGCTTGAATCCAGAGGTGCTTAATCAATAAGCTATATTCCTAGTCCTTTTTATTTATTTTGTTTTTTTGAGAAAGGGTTTTACTAAATTGCTGAGACTTGTGATCCTCCTGCCTCAGCTTCCAGAGTCACTGGGATTATAAGCATGTGCCACTGTGTCCAGTTGCTATATAATTTTAATACAAAAGTAAACTCACAAAGACCCAAAGTGTCTGGGAACACATATATTTGGAAGTTTAAAATATCTTATATCTTTTATGGAAAAATATAGGCTAGCATAATATAATTCCCCAAAGTTCTACAGTAGTACATTTCTGTCAGATTTGTTAGAACACTCAAAGAATATGAAACATACTTTCACAAACTCTATTAAAAAATGTTCTGGGGATATGGAGCTTTAATAGACTTTCCCATGTCCCATTTACAGATCCTCCCTTAGATATGCAATGATTAAAATTTTGGGGATGCTTTTGCAGTTTTCCTTACTCCTCAGAAGAAACAGTCAATTCAGACTTCAGAAAATCTGAAAGAATTTTTCACAAATATGCTTATACATTTTATCTGAACATGGCTTGACCAAATTCCAAAGCTACTTTCTGTATTAAATTGTTATGGTTGTTAGTTTCCATTAATTTTAGTAAGTACAAAGGCTTACATAGTCATTTTCCATTCAAATTAGAAGTTCTTTGTGTCTGATGCCTGTGTCCTCAGATACTAATGCATACTGAACAACATGAACACTTACTGTGTGGATACAACTCAACGTACTGAGGCTTGGCCACATGACCCTCTTCCTGTCTGGAATATCTCCCTGAGCAGTAGAATAGTAGAATCTGCTCACAATTGTGTGGTTATACACTTGGGCTTCTATCCAGCGCCAACAAACTGGAATGATGATTCAGGGGCTTTTGCTTATTTCTCTGCTACTTTGGGTCATCATATTAACTCCAACTGATCTCTAGCACAATCGCTAATGGGGTGACATCTCTGTAGAGAGGACTGTGCCTCTCTGTGATCATTTCTATGAATTGACAGATTCAGAAGTGGAAACACCATGTCATAACATGTAGATATTTGATTTTCAAACCCATCAACAGAAAATTGCTATCTCATTATTTTCTTTTGTCATGTTTTCATTTGACTAGAAGTATGTTTAAACCCTCTGCCAACACCTGGTGATTTTTGAGATCTTTTTCTGGGTTTAGTCCATTCTAAATTTTTCTTGGATATCATTGTTTTCCCTTGGATTGTTTAAATTTCTTCACTCTCTCATTGAATTGATTGATTAGTTATTTGAGGTGCTGGGGTTGAAAGCCTCAGGCATTCCAAGATAGTACTCTAGGAATGAGCCACATCCCAAATCTCTCATATAGTTGAGATGTTAAGCCCTTGTCAGTTCTTGATTTCACAGATCTCTTCTTCAAGTATAAAACATTTCTACTAAGTTGGAAGAACTTTGATTGTTGTTAATCCTCTTTCACTCTTTTCCTTAGAATATACATTCTATGGTGACTTTATTTAAGGGACACATTGTCGTCAATAAGCTGCCAGAAGTTTTACCCCCTCCCCTTTCTCCACTGGCTTTGCTGTTTTACTTGATGAACATGGATTCCTCTGGCCACCTCCCCTGGCCACTTCCTGTCCCTGCTCAACTCTCACTCCATTTAATTAGGAGGTGGACCCACACTGAGATTTCTCCATATTCAGACCCTCAGTTTTTAGAACTAATCCATTTAGGAAGGAGTCTCATGTTCATTGAATTGTGAAGTCATTTTTACAAAACATATGTGAGTCTATTCCTGAACATTCGATTTTTCTCTGGTGTGTCATTTTTGTTTTTATGCTAAGTGATTATGTTTTCCCAGCTAGGAGAGTGAAACATTTTTCATTCTTTCTTTATTTTCATGCATACTTCAGTTATTTGAAGATTTTTATACTTTCATACACAATTTCCTTAGCTTACAATTTCAACTAGATTTGAATTTTGGTTATATTTCATTTATACAAAAATTTGAGGCAGAATATATAAGTTCTCCAAAATTGATTGTAGTAAGGCTATCTGTTTATTTATTTATTTCGAGGGGTGTACCAGGGATTGAGTTCAAGGGCACTCTACCACTGAGTCCTTCCCCAGCCCTACTTCCTATTTTATTAATTCACTGAGTTGCTTACGGTCTTGCTAAGTTGCTGAGGCTGGCTTTGAACTTGTGATCCTCCCACCTCAGGCTCCCAAGCCACTGGGATTACAGGTGTGCACCATCAGCCCGTCTCTCATTACATTTGATTTTGTTATTTTTAACCTAACATTTTCTTGCTGTTTATATGTATTTTGTTCCTTACTTAGTTTCTTACTTACTCTCTCTTTCCTTATTCAATGTTAGCATACATTTAAATAATTCCAATTTTAAAGGATGAGATTTTGAAGAGACATGTAACATGGCACTCAACCAAAACCTTTGCTTTTATACAAAAGACTGAAGACTTATCATGCCCATTCTCTGGGAATTGTGCTGAGTCAGCATCACCTTCGTTGTAAAGTGCCTAACAGAATATTACCCCACCTGCACCTATCAGCCAGAAGCACAGGTAAATCAATGGACAGAGTAGGCGCAAGTGACTAGCTAGTATGAGGATTTGCAGCCATTCTACAACACACCTGATGGCCTTGCTCGTATCTCCAATGACCTCTACCCTTAAGTCTATGCCACACACAGTTGCAGCACATATTGCTTGCCATTAATCCACGTGGTGATTGAAAACTCTGCTCCCCTCAGAAGTATGAGGTGCTCAAGTACGAGGGTGTCATTGCCCTCTCAAATGTTGCTGGCTCTTTAGTTGATACTATCTTTTGAACCTAGAAATTATGGGGCCACATTAAATATTGACCTTTAAATCAGTTTGGACCTGGTTTGTTCAACTGTATTGATAAATCTTAGCATAGTTTTTTAGACACAGTTTTAAAGATAATATTCAGTTTCCAGGGTAGTATTAGCTATGTGTCGCAAGCACTTTTAATTTGTCTATATTGTGGGATCATCCTTGTCTACTAACGTTGTGAAGGACAGAGAAAGATATTATCACCTCTCAATCTTCTTCAACAGACTTCCCACTGGCGAGGTTCTTTTCTCTGAGGCAATCTCTTGCATTCAGATTTGGGATATTATATTTTACGTTTTCTGTTTCAGCATTTGTTGCACCTGCTGGTCTTTGTGCCTTTGTGTTTGCCTGTGTCCTTATTCAATACCGTTTGAATATTTCTCCTTGAGTGTATTTGTTATTTAAACACCTCTTCCCCTGATGGTTGCTGTCTCTCTCTCCTTAGCTTCCAACAGCTGGGGCTGAGTCTTAGGTGAGGTGCTCTGGACCTCAGCGTCGGTCCCTCTGGGGCTAGTCTGCCTCTTCCTGGTGCCGTATGGCCTGCATTCTGCTGCCTGCTTGTTTTCAGGCTTATTGGATTTTACTCATAAATGTGGTTTGCTTTTCTTTTTTAAAGGGAATTCATACTTTTATTCTTCTGGTGTTGTTATGTTCCTGTACCTGCACACAAACATTTTATCATTTCTGATTTGTCCCATAGAGATTTCCAGACACTTTGGCAGAGCTGAGCTTGAGCCTCAACATATTCTAGATTTTGGTTTTATATTGGTTAGGACTATTTTTATGCCCTTTACAATAAACTTTGTTATATAGATAATGCTGCCTTAGGCTGAAAAGCACTCCAGGGAATGAAGGAAAAAGGTAAATATTTGGCAAAAGGATTAGTGTTCGATTGATAAATGTGAAAATGTGAACATTGTTTCATACAAAACCCTTTATTATTTTAATTGTAACATTTTATTTTATGAGATCTAATAATGTTTATTTAACACTAGCTTATTAACATTATGCTATTTATAGCTACTTTGCATATAATTAAAAATCAAGTATTATTTTTAAAATCCATACACTTTCCCTTCTTCCACTAAATTGTCAGAGGCTACGATGTAAAAAATATATTTACATAAATGAAGTACATATAAAGCATAATATATCCAATGCACAAAATTTTATTTTCTAATCACTATGCTGATACCAATATTTAAATCTTTTTCAAATTTATACTGGGTGTTTTGTAAAATAGGCAAGTATTTAGATGTTATACATATAACTTCATTAGCTGTGGTTCTGTTTACTTAAAGCTAATTATACATTAAATAATTTTTTCTCTTTTTGATAAGTATGTATAGATATGAAGATAAATATATATAGCTACATGATTATTACATTTTCAAGTGTATGGAATTATATGTTTTATTTTCATTTAAAGTTTGTAACATATGAAGTTAATTACTTCCTTTTATCTACAAATTTTTTATCTTTTTCTGCATCTAGTCATTGACTTGTATTTATTTCATTTATTATTTTGTGTATGGTACTCACTGCATCACAGCCATAATCTCTAATTCTAAAATTCTTCCTAATATGACCTCTTACCCCAATTAATCTAATTGTCCTTGTTCTTTCCAAATGTATTGCTCCATTGGCATTTTTAATGTAGTAATAAATGTCACTGGATCTACATTTTCTCTGGCTAGGGGATTGGAGTATTTCTTTTTATTAATTATTATTTTAATTGTACAACTTTATGGCGTTTAAAGCAATAATTTAGTATATGTTATATTATGCAACAATCATTAATGTCCAACTCCATGAACATTTTTACAAATTTGATTAATACATAATAATTGTACATATTTACGGGTGAGAGAGTGAGTGTTTCAAACGTGATTTATGGGTTCTGATCTAATTGGTGTAATTAACTCTGCTGCCGGGTCCCGCCCTAGCAGCAGTCGGGGGTCCTAGGTGGGTGGGAGGTGTCGGCGTGGTGGAGAAACAGCAGACAGAGACACCAAGTGTTCTGAGGCTGAGTCTGAATCTTTATTTTTCTGTCAATCTTTTTATACATTTTTTCTTTAGTAATGATTATATCATTTTATGGTTAGTTTAAAATAAGAAAAACCTTCAAAAGTATAATCTATGCTTCTTCTCAAAGTGCACCTTCCTCTGTATGACAACCTAGACCAAAACAACCTTATTTCCTAGACAGACCAAAACCACCCTGTCCCCCAACCAAACCGAGGGCACCACAATATGCCAACCTTCAACCTCCAGAGCAAACATGTCACTGGATTTTCTGAGAAACCACCCCCACCACTAACTCCAGTATTTGACAGTGAAAAGCTTTTACTATTATTAACAAGGGGCAAAGAAATCAACTTATAGTTAATATTTATTCTATTTCATTTAATGGTGGACTACAATCTTATTTTGATTCTCAAAGAATTAGATTAAACATAGGAAAAACACAATTTATATTTATGACTAACCCGAATATTTTTATTATGTAAAGTATTTCTAGAGTCAATTATTAAAACTTGGAAAGCAACAAAGGCTAAACACCACATCTAAGCTCAGAGGAATGCCTCTTTATCCATCTATATTTAGAGATTATTATATTAAAGTAATCACAGTTTCCTTTTAACTCAAGCATAGCTGCAATTGTTTATTTTTATACATTTTATCTATGTATTACTACTAAATTTCATTGTGTACTATTTTGTGTCCCAATACAGTAACAAATTCCCAATGTTTTTCCAGTAAGTTTCTAATGATATACTGATTATTAATATTAAGAAGCAACTACACATGGAGACATGCCACGCCTATGGCCCCCAAGAGGGAGGATGATCTTTCAACAGAAATGTGTCAAGTGTCGAGTCCTCTACTCCAACAGATCCGTGTCAGGTGTTGGAGTGGCAGGAAATAGATGCAGCACTTTCCTTCTCCTAATCGTTGCTGTATTTGGAGACTCTGAAGTCCTCTCTTTTAGTTGTAGTTATTCTTATATAATAAGTTTGATATTGTTATGTAGTAACTGTACACCAGAGATTATGAATTCTAACTGTGCTAGGATACCCATCAACTCACTCCTTCCCTCCCCACCCACAAGCTTCTAGTCATCACTATGATACATTCCAGTCCAATGGTTTTTTTTAAAACCACATATGAAAAAGAACATATGGTATTTGTCTTTCTGTATCTGACTTAATTCACTTAGCATGATGTCCTCGAGTTCCATATAATTGCTGAAAATGATAAGATGCAACTTTTATGGCAAATATGACTGTCTATATTTCAATAGTTTAATGATTATTTACATGTGAAGATTGCTGGCTTTAAAAGCAGAAATAGTTCTGGTTGAACTGCCACTTAACTAGAAGTGGTATCTACACTGGAGGTTCAATTACTTGGTATTTCTGGACCGAAGGCTAAAGATCCATATTTGATAATTTATACTGGTTCCAAGACATACATACATTAGACAAAAGTCATGTCTGAACATCCTTTCAAAAAGCAACTGGAAAAGTCAGGAACAATAGTTCATGCCTGTAACCCCAGAGGCTCAGGAGGAGTCTGAGGCAGGAGGATTGAGCCAGTCTCAGCAACTCAGTGAGGCCCTAAGAAACTCAGTGAGACCCTGTCTCTAAATAAAATATAAAAAAGACTGAGGATATTGTTCAATGGTTGAACACCCCTGGGTTCAATCCCTGGTACCAAAACAAAAAAGCAAACAGAAGGTCTGGAGATGCCTACTCAATGATATCTAGACATCTTTTATCATTCTAATTTTCCTGAAATATTCTGTTTCTGAGTAATAGATAGGAAAACACATTTTATAAATTTTATATGTGTACTTTATATAATTTTAATACAAACATTATTTTAGACCATCATTTATTAATATTGATTATTATTATTTTATACCTGCTTTTCATTAAGCCTCATTTTAACCAAAAAAGACTAAAATTCAGACTTAAATTATTTTGTTTCATAAATAATGTTCAAATAAACACATATTTGAAATAAAAGTTTGTGTATTGTATATTTTCCTGTATTTTATAACAGTGTATTTAGATTAGAAGTTCCTTGAATTTTGAGAGTCTAGTTTTAAACTTATTTTCACTACTAAAGGTCAGAATTTAGAGTCTATGTTTTTTGCCTATTTATCAGAATAAAATAAGATTTCAGGTGACATTAAGTGTGGCAATATGTTCACAGGTTTCTTCTATGCAGTAATTTCCATATGATGTTTTTATATATACAATATTTCCATGTATATCTATTTACATATCGATATATATCTGGTATTTCACAATTTTAGTTGATAGTCCTTAATTCATTGCACATCATTCACATAATAGGGAAACTATTTATCAATATTTGAATAGATGAAAAACCCAAGATATGTCAATATATACACATGCCTTTTCAGGTTATTTATGATTTAAAAGATTTTTATTTAATTTTCATCATTCCATCAATATTTCTAAATAACTTTATCTCAGATTCATATTATTCACACACAAATTTTCACAATCTAAAACATTTTATCTATCTCAATTGTGAATAGTTCAATAAAGATGTATGGATTCAGAAAAGGGCCTATGAAGATGTTTTGGTTATGAAGATTTTTGGTTTTAAATTTTCAGACAAAGTGTTGGTGATTGATTTGAAGTCTCAGAAATACAGAAACTGACGTGAAGGTAACAGGTAACTTTCATCTGCCCTCATGGACTCCACCAGCAGCTATATGGTAGCAGGTGCTTGTGCCAGACTAGTGGGATTTCCAGATTTTATGGAGCATCAGATGCTTTTAACTTTGAAAGAACATCAGTGTTCTTCTGCACATTACTTATTTTCTATTCTATTTTTTTCCTTTATTTCCTTACCATTCTTTCATTACATATTAATTGATGACAACTTATTGAGTGGTTAAAATTCACTAAGGAACTAGATCCAATTTTTTTCAACCTTTAGATGTTCAGGAGTCTGTAAATGGATATCAATATGTTTTGATCTCCTGAAACTTTGAGATATTCCACATCTTAAATTCTAAGTAAAATAAGGGATTTAGACCTATTCTCTACACAAAATGGTAGAACAAGAGAGTAAAGGGTGAGGGAGGGAGTCAAAGGAAGGGAGGAAGAGAGAGATCCCTACATAAGGTCTGTGTTTCTAAACAAATGGATCTTCTCTTCATGAAATTAAGTTGCTTCTTGCACACTATTTCCTCATAGGTACTTCATTCATTCCATTCCTGTATAATTGATAATAAGTTGATTCTAGCAATTTCCATAGTTAAACATGAGAGTACTACAGGAACATTTTTTTCTTCAGCTACTCCTGCACTTACCTTCTGCACAAAACCACTCACTGGAGAAAGAAGAGCTGTCATGTCCCTATTTCCTGTATTCTGTGTTGCCAGGTATTGGGAAACACGATTTAACAATGTGTTTAGAATTGCCGTAGAAATAGTTTTCTTTACATTTAATTTATATATCGATTTGTGTTGTTCCCAAATACCTAAACCCCTAAAATTACTGGAAGATAGCATTTATCTTATGTCATCAAAGGTTTCATATGTTCTCTGATAATATACATTATTTTCTGTGTCTATATGATCCATCACATATTGCAGAAGTATAGATTTGTACATATTGCTATTTTCAGTGTGTTCAGAATGACTTGCTTGTGGATAAAGGAAGAACTATCACAGGTTGCATCACACCCAATATTTTAATACGTGCTTTAAATATTTTCCAGCTAACATGAGGCTGGAATTATCCCTAAGGTCATGACAATGTCTAACTCAACATCAGCACTGGCATCTCTGAATTCATTCACACTTCCATGTATTAATAAGTTCACAATTATTTGTGTATTTTAAAAAAAAACTGACCAAAGGGATGTAAATAAAAAGAACCAATAAAGTGGGCAGGAAAAAAAAAAGAATAATAAGAAAAGAAAACAGCAAAGGTCATTGAAATTGTCAAAAAAGAAATAAAATTATCCCAGATAACATATGATATGGTCCCATATGTGCAATCCCTAAGCAAGCTTCAAAATCTGACAAAAATAGTGAAACTTATTTTGTGGCTGAATGTATTAAAAACATGATTTCTTTCATGCACCTATAAAGGAATTCAAGAGGATTCCAATTACCTGGTTATGTTTAACTTAAAATCACTTACCAAGTTTTCTTTTTGTCATTTATTTCTGAGTAGAAAACATGAAATAGCAGCTAAATTGAAAAGGAAAGCTGCTGTATAGATAGATTTTAACCAGAAAATCAGAGTATACATTTATTTTTCTAGCAGGAGAAATACACATGGTATTGTTGACTTTTTCAAAGACATCTGGGATATTTTAAAAATATTCATCATTAAAATGAAATTTGTAATCTTGCATTTCTGAAAAAGTACCCAAATTGATTAAATAACATCAAACGTGGAAAAGTTTGGGGAACATTTGTTTTATTGACATAATAAAATACTTATTTGGACAAGGAGATAGAAGAGAATGAGGAAAATTATTACCCACATTAAGATATCTGGCTGAATATAGTAGTGCACACCTGTCATCCCTGTGACACAGGAGGCTGAGGCAGAAGGATCACAAGTTCAAGGCCAGCCTCAGCAATTAAGTGAGACCATATTAAAATAAAAAGTAGAAAGAGCTGGAGATGTAGCTCAGTGGTGGAGCTCTCCTGGGTTTAATTCCAAGAAAAAAAATTAAAGGATATCTGAAACATTTTTTTTTTTTAACCCTAGGGTTTCCTCTCTAGGAACCAAATGATTTTGTCACTCTTCAAAATTAATCTGGAACAAATGTGAAAAGTTTATTGTTCATAAGCTTTATTTAAAGAAATTAATCCAGCAAAGAACAAGTTGTTTGGGACAGGATATAGTTGTGAGCAGGGTTGTCAGGGAAAGCCTTCCTGAGGAGGCAATTTTGAAAAAGACATGGAGATTTGAGTAGGAAGACCATTCTGGTCAGCGAATCTGGTTTAGGAGTGGGTAATGTAAAATAATATTAAACAACAATAAGGAATCCAATGAGGCTAGAGTGAGCAGAGGCACATAGCAGAGTCCTGGGTTCAAGGAGGACTTGCCAACTGATTTGCGTGTTGTAGACAGTGTCTTTTCTCTGACGAAGCAGCTTGGGAGCAAACCATGGTTAGGAGCTTTCCTTTGTTTCCAAAAGGTACCGTTCGACTAGCAGGTAAGACAGACACCTGGTGGCACAGGTGGTGGAAAGTACAGATCTGAGTAGTGGGCACATGGCAGGAAGAGAAGATATTAGTTCTAGACAGATTAAATGCAAAATGCAAAATGCTTAATGTATTCATGTCAGATAATCAGTTGGGACACTCATTGGACTTGAAGCATTTAGTGGTCCTCAGCAACATCACCCAGGGATTGGCCAAAGATATACAAATAGGGCCAAGGAAGAATCTCAGAAATACCCACTGTGATGGCCCAAAAGACGATCAGAACTTCAAAGAGTCAGAAGATACGAGCAGTGAAGATAGATGTAGGCCAGGAAAGGAAAGACTCCTGGAAAGCCATGAATAAATGTTGTTCAAGAAATGGGGTCTAGTCATCTGTATTAGATACCCTGAGTGGTCAAGAAATTAAGTGTCACCACGGGTGAATGGATTGGCAAAGTGGATGTCATTAGTGACTTCGGAAAGAGCATCACAGTGGTGGTCTGGGAGGTACTGACTGAAAGGAACTTAAGGAAAAGGAAAAGAGGAAAACTGAGGACAAAAATATACACCATCCTCCTCAGTTTTATTCTACAAAAAGGGAACAAAGAAATATAGTGGAATATGTTGGATGGGGAACAATGAGGGATGTTTTGTAATGTTTGTATGTGATTAAAGGAATGAAAACATGTTCTGTTCTGATAGAGATATTTCAATGTACTACAGTTAATACTAATTATTCTTCTATGGATATGCTAATTACTCAGACCTCATCATTCCATGTGTGGACTGAGATATCACACTCCACTCCACAGATATTTATAGAAAATGTGTCAAAGAAATTTTAAACATACACATACACACGCACACACATAAGTCATCCCTTCCTCAAAATCTTCAGAAAGCCATGGAGAAGGGAGGCTATAAATGCAAAACAAAATTTGAACATAAAAACATTATTTAAAATGTTATCTTAGTCAACTTTTTCACTGCTGAGGCTAAATGGCCTCACTAGTACAATTGCAGAGGAGGAAAAGTTTATTTGGGGGCTCATGGTTTTAGAGGTTTCAGTCCATAGACAGCAGGCTCCATTCTTCAAGGATTGAGGAGAGGCAGAACATCATGGTGGGAGAGCGTGGTGGAGGGAAGCAGCTCACTTGGCGATCAGAAAGCAGATAGAGAGACTCCACTTGCCAGATGCGAATATATATTCAAAGACACATCCCCCAGTGCCCCACCTCCTCCAGCTACACCCCACCTGCCCTCACTTAGCACTCAATTAATCCTATCAGGCCATTAATTCACTGATTGTGTTGAGGTTCTTGTAACCCAAGCATTTCTTCTCTGAACCTTCTTGAATTGTCTCACATGAGACCTTTTGGGGGATACTTCATATCTAACCATAACAAATATGATTAAATAGAGAAGTGGGTGAGAGGTGATCAAGGTAAACACACAATTTCTAGAAAAATATGTTCTCAGTATAAGAGAAGTTTAAGTGAGTGACAAATTAAATGTGGAGAAATTTAACATTTGAATTATGAACAGTTCGGTGACAATAATGATGATGGTAGAGTATCTAGGCTCAGAGGAAGCCAGGTTGGTAAATGAATGAAACAGTTTGCTACTGATATATCTTGCTTCCTCAGTGAAGTGAAGGCAGTCACCAATCCGTCCTGAGCATCAGAGAAGAAGTTAGGGAAAAGTGTGATTAAATCAGGGACACTTGGGATCTCTGTGGAGCATCAATGACTCACCTGAAGAGAGTGGCCACACATCCAAAATTTACCCTCAGCCATGATCAACTGTGCAAGCTTAGGGCAGAGCAGAGCTGGGTTTCAATTTCCAACCCTGTTTGCAGGATTGAGGTTTTAAAATTCAAATACCTAGTAAGCAGGCAAGACTACATTTTCGAGAACCGAGTATTTTCCAGAGAGTGAATCTAATCATAAACTATAAAAATTTGTTTGAATAAAAAGAAACAGGGGCAGAGATCGAATTCATGAAAAGATTGATTTAAAAATCCATTCTGGAGTAAGACTTCCTGGTAAAATACAAGGTTTCTAGTGAAATTTCAATTTCAAATGAACAATAATTTCATAAACAATGATGTTCTAAATATTGCATAAAATATACTAAAAAGTATCTTGTGAAATTTAAATTTAGCTGGTTGTTACCTGTGTGCTTTTTTGGTTGTTTGTTTTGTTTTTTGTCTTTGCTGCATTTGACATTCTGCTCAGGAGGAGTAAAAAGATTTTGGAAGTTGGAAAACTGGGTTCACAACATGAAATATATAAGTGATAGCTTATGTAAAAATTAAGTAGTTATAGTTATTTGTAATGAGGCTAATTGATTGTGATTGAGCAATGGACGATGGAAATTAGAACTATTACGGTTCCAAACTAAAATTTCTGTAGCAATAGTCTGGATTTATATAAAATCAAAAAAATCATTATTTATTCATGTTATTTAATGTTTTATAGCTGGATAAAGTAACCTGTTGTCAATAAGTTATATATACAATTTTGTGTTACTCTTCACACTGGAATTGGAATTTAAATGTATTTTTGAAAGGTAATAAGGAAAGCCCGATCTGTTTAAAGGTGACATTGTAAAACACGGAAGCATTTTATCACTTTTTCCATAAAAAGAAAGTTAAACGCTCTCTTAGCTTTTGTTTGATTCATGGTTTAGATGTAATGTTGTGTTGTGTTATTTGTCAAAAGTGCTGACTTTCCTGAGATAAGGCTCTGCCTCTCACCTTACTCCATGTTAGAATGGCTCCAAAATAGGCTAGACTTGAACTCAATTAGAGTTATGTTCAAAAGACTGAATTTTGTTATAAAGATTACTGTAATCTCAAAATAAACAAGAAATATAATATCTAAAAATTATTATGGTAAAAAGATCAAGTACCTAAAACTGACTATTTTACAAGGATGCTCAGATCACTAAAAATTAAGGCAGAGATTAAGACACATGTTGAGTATACTAAAGAAATTTTAGTAAAATCCTAATAAGCTTCAGAGAAAAAGCAAGCATGAATGTAATATGTCTAACAATGCTAGTCCAAAAGGGGGTAGAGAAAAATAAAACTGTATGGGAAGAACACGCTCTGTGTCACCTCAAAGAAGTGAGAACAAATCTAGTTTCTCAAAAATTGATGAAGTTAGAGGACATAGTAAAATTAACTCAAATAGTATTCAAAATGATTATTCAAGAGTTACCCTGAACATTTTCACTTTAGGAAAAAAATAAAGCAACAATAGTGGAACCAAAAAAAATGCAGGGAAAATAAAGAAATCAAAGTAATATGGTCCATTCAAAACTAATTTTGTCAAAATTATCATTAAATGTCAATATATTAAACAATGCAATAAAATGGTAACAGAATGGCTAATGAGAAAACAAAATACAACTATGTGCCATCTAAAGCAAATATTCATATTCAAAGATACAAGTAGGTTCATCACAAAGGAACGAAAGAAGCATTATTACGTCAAACAGTAACCATAGAAAAGTTGCAGTAGCTACAACTATGACATATTGGTCATAAAAAAAACAAAAAGTTACTCAAGATAAAGACAGATGTTTTTAAATGACAAGAATATCAGTGAGGAACACTTAGTACTCTATCTTCAATGTGAACAGAAAATTATACAGAATATCAGCAAAGAAGTAGAAAGCGGGCAGTAACTGTACTAGGTAAGACCTTGACCTAAGGAACACGCGGAGATTCACATGCTCAACAAAGCAGAAAGCATATTTTGTTTCCAAATTCATATGGAACATTTTCTAGGTTAGAAGATATACTAAGAGATAGACAATTCTTAAAATAATTGGGCATGTACAAAACATTCTCAGAAATGTGATAATATAATTAGAAATTAATGACAGAGATTTAGGAAATTTACAAATAGATGTAAATTAAAAATTGCACTTGCAGCTAACTATATGCTCAAAGAAGAATCTACAAGGGAAATTAGTAACGAATTAAAATGAGAACACAACATCACCAAGATTAAGTCATAGACTTAAAGAACAGTTTAAAAGAAAATTTATAGATGCAAACACCAAAACAAAAATAAATAAATCAGGCCGGGGAAATAACTCAGTCAGTAGAGTGCTTGCCTCGCAAGTACAAGGCCTTGGGTTCAACCTCCGGCATGGCAAAAAATAAACAAACAAATAAATAAATAAATAAATAAATAATTTAAAATGGAAATAAAAAAGATCTTAATTGAGAATTTATTTATTCCACCCACATATACACAAAGAATAAATAAAAGAAAACCAATATCAGGTTTATTCCCAAAGTGAAAAGATAGAAAATAATGAGATTTATAGTGGAAAACAGTGATACAGAAATTGTGAAGAATTACAAATATCAACAAATTCAAAGTTAGATTTTTGAAAAAAGTCAACAAAATTCATAATATTTATGTAAGTGACTAAGAAAAACAGAGATTACTCAAATTATGAAAGACAGGAGAAAACGAGGATTTATTACCACTGACCTTAAAGAAGTAAAAAAAAAAAAAGTAAAATAATATTATGAACAACTTCCTGACAACAAAGTATAAAGTTTTGATGAAATTGAAAAATTCCAAGGAAGAAACAGACTTCCAAACTGGACTCAACAAGAAATTGAAAATCTGATAGACAAAAATGAGATTGAATTAGTAATAAGACAAAAAGAAGTCCAGGACCAGATAGCTTCCCTAGTTTAATAGCTGAAGTTTACTAAACTGCTAGAGAATGATTTAAAAATTCTTCACAAATTTTTCCAAAATAGAGAGATATGGGAACACTATTCATTCTATTCTATGAGTTCACTAGTACACATAAGGCAATCTTGAAGATAGCGCTGCAAAACTACAATCACTACCATCAGCACATCAAATGCTGAAATGTATCAAAATGACCACATAATATAACTAAATGACTGTCTTTCCCAGATTCAGTACTTGAACATCAACCAATGCATTCATTTATCAAATGAGTAAAGGAAAAAAAGTTGCATGTTCATATCACTTCATATAATAGACAAACGTTTGAAAATACATCCCATAGCTATTCATAATTTAACACAATGGCATTAACAACGACAAACCTGTCAGCATTCTAGGAATATGAAACTTTACCAGCTTGTTAATGCTCTATGAAAAACTTCAGCCACTTCATACTGAGGTTAAAAATGAGACTCTTTCCCTGCACGATCGGGAGCAAGACCAACAGGTCCTCTCTGACTGCTGTGATTCAACATAGTACAGAAAATCCTAGCCAGTACAATAAAACAAAAAACAGAAATAGACTGTACCCGTATTGGGAAGAAAGAAAGAATACTGTGTAGGCAGGTGATGTGACTTGTGATTATTCACGAAGAAAATGCCAAATATACAAATATATTATACACATATGTTAATTAAAAATACAAAACTACCCCTGTAACGAGTGAGTACAGCAATATAATGGGATGTAAAGGTAATTCCACATCAGCCATCTTCCCAAATATCCAAAAGGAAAAACTTGAATTTGGATTTTAAAGTCATTTTCAAGTTATACAAGTCTATTGTTGGGACTAATGACACGTTAACTAACTCAGGCTGACTCCTTATTCCCTGGCAAGTGAGCAAAATCAAGACTCAAAGGCGATTTCGAAAGTTAATGACAATGAATCGGACCACCGTCAGGGATTGGTTAACAACAGTTCCGCGAACATGATCAGCTCGTGCTTGCCATATAGTCCAATGGGACTCTCGCCTGCGTGAACCCCCCATGCCTTGCTGACCTTTAAGCTGATTGGTTCCCGCCTAGACCCCACCCTACATAAAAGCTGTGCGATTTCCTCAAAAAACGAGTTCCTGCTGTGACGGGTCTCCCTGAAGCGTCTGATTGTCCTCTGCCTGGAGGGCTGGGAGCTGGCGGTCAGTCGGCCCTACCTATCCTGGTCTGACCTTGTTGGGGAGTGTCTTCTTCCCTTGCCGCTGGTCGAGAAGGGCAAGGGGGGCTTAAGACCCCAACATCTGGCGCCCAACGTGGGGCCCCTCAAGGCTGAACCGCAGCCAAAGCAAAGAGGCAGTTTCGAAACCGAAAGTACCGGCAGATCGGGCCAAGTGAGTTCCGAGGTAAGGCATCCCTGAAAAGATGGGGCCAACACACACCACACATGGTGACCCTGCGCTCTCAGGTCTTAGACTCATGCTGAAGAGTAGGGGCCTTGAGTGGTCTGATACACAGGCGGAAAAAGCCTGGGACACCTTTACTCGGGTGGCCTCTTGGCTTCCCGCCACTAATCTTTTTGACTGTTCCATATGGGATCCTGTAGAACAACTTGTTAGGAAGAGGGAAATCAATTTAGGGGAGGGTCCCCCATTAGGAGTCTGCCCTATATTATCCGCCCTTAAGGCCTGCTTCTCTCCAGGACCTCCCAAAGGGGGCTCCAAGTTTCTCCCCAAAGAGCCGCCGCCTAAAGAACTGCTGGCTCCTCCCGTTGCATCTCCTTCCAGAAACTTGCCACATAGTAAACAATGTTGGGAGACCTTTAATGAGGAGTCCAATCCATCTCCATCTGCTCCTCCCAAGGTTGAGGAACCATGAGGGCAGCCAGCCTCTACACATAGGGAGGGCCCACTACCGCCCCGGGGAAGTTCATTTCTGCCATCTTGTATTCTGGGGCCTCATGAGACTCCAATGAAAGCCCTCGCCCTCCTCCTTCTGGATGGTGGGAAATCTTCCCGGTGGCCATTTTATGATACTGGGCAAGAACTCACAGACTCTAACCTCCCCCCTCCCTGTATGGCCTTCCTGGTAAATGTTAAAATGTTAGTTTGGGAAGGAATGACCACCAATCACAAATTGGCCTGTGCAAGGATGAAAGATCGCTCCATGGGAAGGTGGATTGTGGCTACCAAAGATATTGGCACACAGCTTCTGCAAGCGAGTGGGCAGATGGAAAGGGATTCCTTATCTTCAAGTCTCTTCTTTCTTGCGCTTCTCTGCTATTCCTGCAAACTTGAACGCCTCCTTCTTCTCCCCCTCTTAATCTCTCCTCCTCCTCCAACTTCAACTCAGCTGTTTCTGCTTCCATTCCCCAGCCCAGCCCACCTAGTCCTCCTGCCATGAGGTCCCACATACGCCAGTGTGGAGGGAGTAACCAACCCAACCATCAGTGGCATGTCCTAGTAAGGAGTATGATATAGTAGCCCCAATCCCCACAAATATTGGGAGATAATTGTTTCACAATTTTCTGCATCCAAACCTGAATTGATTACTAACCAGGAATAAGGGCTAAAATGCCCTAGGCATAAAGTTTCTGCTAGAACATTTTAGCCCCTTTCAGATCCTGATCTCAGTCAAGGCTTACATTGAAATGTAAATGGAGGAAGCTAGAAGACTCAGTAGGAGACCAGTCTCAAACCCAAGAAAAAAAAAGAAAAAAAAAAAAAGAGCAAAAAGTCTTACCTGAACTCCAGCAAAAGCAAATTTTATGGTGCTTTACTAAAGTAATTAACGGCCGTATCATTTTTCCAGGACTCTTGTTTTTTTTGAATTCAACATTTTTTTTTTTTTGAGCTCATGACTTTTTTGATCAGTTCTATTTTTTAATTCAACCAGAGTTTTTGAACATCTGTTACATTGCAATGGAGATTCACCTATAAAGTTTCAAGGCCTTTGATTTTGTGTTATGTGTATCTTGTGCTGTCTGATGTCATGTTTTGTCTGTATCAAAACTGAGCACTCCTAAAATTAAAATTTTAAATGGATCCAAATACTTTTAATCACATGATTTAAAAAGGTTCAATTTAAATTGGGTAAACTAATAGAAGTAAAATGTCTTGAAAATAACTCACAAGTCTCTACGTGGTCAAACTAATAAAATGTTGATGTTAATAAAATGTCTAACATCAATTTTTCTAGGACTTTCCTTCAACAAGAAAAAGATGGCAAATACTGTTCAGGACACTTGTCTAACATCTTGGTTATTTTTAAGAAAATAAGTGAATTAGAGTTGACATGCATGGGATTACTCAAATGTGTTTGTAGAGAAAATTGTTTTGTGTCATCACTAAACTAAAAACAAGGTTACTAAGAGTTATGTCCTAACAGGTACAATTCTATACACAAAGGGTTCTAAAAGATTCAACTGTATTTCAATTGGAGTACTATAAATAACAAAATATTTAATCTTGTTAAAATAGAGTAATTTATCTAAATTCAGAAATTTCCTAAGAGTTGTTTCAGAATGTGAACAAAAAGGGGTCAACAGGAAAGAGAAAATAAAAGGTTCTGGGTATGGAAATATATTTAGTAAAAGGGAAAAGGAAATGATTCTGGGTAAGAAAGTGCTTATGTGATAAAATACATGAGGGTCTAAGTAAGTGCTAAGAAAGTCTATGTAAGTAAAGGGCAAATTTCAACAAGTTGCATGTAACTAAGTTGGTTGTATGTATGTGAAACAGTTAAAGTTATTTAAGTTTTTTCCTAAGGTGAAATACTAATGTTCTAATATAAACCAAAGTTTAATCTATATGGTAAAATGACATGGTAAAATAACAAGGATTTCTTAGAAACACTAATTTACTCTTAACTTTGGGCCTATTAAGTTTTATTCTTTAGAACAATTAGTCTTAAAAATTGGGGTTTATACAATTATGGTTAAGCAACTGTTAGAGTATTGTACTACGTTAGAGTCTAAATTTTTCTTTAAAAACTAAATTTAGTAATATAAAAGTGTCAAGGTAATTGTGAAATGTCACTCTTTGTATATTAAATGTGTTCATATTTTCCAGGTATATAAGTTTTTAAAGCAGGGAATTTGTCAAGCTGCTATTCTCCAAACTAAACTTGTCTGTAATAGTAATTTTAAACTTAAAAAGAGTAAATTTTATTGGGGATTTATTTCTATCATTTAATGTTCTATTATAGGACCTGTTATCAATAGGGTATATAAAAAATTTGTTACTTTTTACACTGAGATAAAGAATTTCAAATGTAAATGTATTTCTAAAAGTTAGAGCCTGATTTGTTTAAAGGTTAATATTGTGAAACATGAAAACATTTTGCCACACAAAAGGAAAATTAAAAGCTCTCTCAGCCTTTCTTTAATTCATGTTTAGATACAACATTAAATTGTGTTAACTAATGTTCATATGGACTCAGGAGTCAATATATGTAAACTGCTTACAAGGACATTTAAGAAAGAGTGTAATGTGCAGTAGCAAAAATGGGACAACAGTGATTGAGATTAGGGTCTCTGACCTCATAACTTTGGACAGTGGACTTCCTTGAGAGCTACACAGAGCTCCTAACATTGCACTTTGCAGCTCTACCATCTTAGATCTATAGGTTCAACTTGATTCCTTGGCTGCTGTCATCCTACAAAATCGTCATGGTTTGGATCTTCTAATGGCAAAGGAAGGAGGGCTTTGCCTGTTCCCTGGTGAAGAGTGCTGTTTCTACGCCAACCACTCTGGCATTGTACAAGATAAAATCAAAAACCTACAAGAAGATCTGGAACGTCGTACGAGCGAGCTCCACTCGAATTTCCTCTGAACTGGGTTATAGGGGTGGTTCCCCTACCTCCTCCCGCTTAGGGGAGCACTAATCACCATTATCCTTGTGTTCACCTTTGGGCCTTGCATAATCAATAAGCTTATCCATTTACTGAACAGCCAGGCTCAGTCTGTGCAGCTCATGGTGGTCCAAAAGCATTATACCGCCCTTCATAATGATGATTGGGAGCCCTATAAGATCATGGATCACTCATATCAAGACACTAGGGTCTAAGTGTCTCTCCCTTAAGCCCTGCTCCTCCTGAGGGGCCCGCCTGAAGTGCTAAGGTGGTAGTCAATGACGGGTAAGATTCATGGGGAGCTCATACCGACCTAAGACAGGAAATGAGGGCTAGAGCCTCATTGTCCAATGACGGGTAAGGATGTTGCTCTGCCGTGGACAACCTAAGACAGGCACACCTTCGAGTAAGGCGGACCCCCAAACTGCTAGGGTGATGGTCCATGATGGGTAAGACCCTCCCAGGGGCAACCTAAGACAGACACACCCTTAATATAAAACAAAAAGGGGGATGTGTTGGGACTAATGACACATTAACTAACTCAGGCTGACTCCTTATTCCCTGGTGAGTGAGCAAAATCAAGGCTCAAAGGCGATTTCGAAAGTTAATGAGGATGAATCGGACCACCATCAGGGATTGGTTAACAACAGTTCTGTAAACGTGATCAGCTCGTGCTTGCCATATAGTCCAATGGGACTCTCGCCTGCGTGAACCCCCCTGCCTTGCTGACCTTTAAGCTGATTGGTTCCCGCCTAGCCCCCACCCTACATAAAAGCTGTGTGATTTCCTCAATAAACAAGTTCCTGCTGTGACAGGTCTCCCTGAAGCGTCTGATTGTCCTCCACCTGGAGGGCTGGGAGCTGGTGGTCAGTCGGCCTTACCTATCCTGATCTGACCTTGTTGGGGAGTGTCCCCTTCCCTTGCCGCTGGTCGAGAAGAGCAAGGGAGCTTAAGACCCCAACGGTCTATCAATCAGAGTTCTGTGTTTTGGTTGTAGGAACTAATTTTACCGAAAACAGCATTGCATTATGCCACTATGCATTCTGCTAAAAGAGTAAGATCTTAGGGAACAGTCATTACATCTATGTCTATATCTATCATACCTATTATATCCTAAATATCACTTGAGTTATTTTGTACACATAAATTACTAAGGTGATAAAATAGATAACTAAGTTCTTCATTCAATGTCCTTTTTATAAATGCATGTAAAATTGAATTCTCTCAGATATGAGTACCAAGCAATGCTTTTTGTAAAACTAGAGATTGTAAAACCATGTGACTAAATAATTTTCTTCCTGAACTGTCTGGCAATGAATCCTGATTCTGTCATTCTGTGATCAAAACTTCAGTTCATCCATTCCTTATTCTAAAGCAACTGGATTTATTTTATGTTATATCCACTCACCTCAATATTCAAAGGCCCTTTCACAATATACCTAAGGAACTAATGTTAAAAAAAAAAAAAAAAAAAAAAAAAAAACTAGAAAAAAATAGCAGAAAGATCAGCAGAGTAGAGAGAAGAGAACAGGGAAAGGGAGAGGGGAGGGAAAACGGCAGTACTGGGGACGCATGTGGAACAAATCTTATGCCGTGCTTGGATCGTTATGTAGAATAAACCCTAAAAGGAACTAATAAAAAGTTTTCATAATTAAAAATGGGAAAATACACAAAATCTTTTTGACATTCACTTAAAAACATATTTAGAGACCAATCTGCTTGTCCCACTTGGCTCCACTCACAGGGCATTTCCTGGGTACAATGCACAATGGAAAGCCCTTCACATGGATAGAGGTGAACCCCATCTGCCTTGGAGAAATGGGTTTCATGCTTGCACCTCAGTTTCCACAGAAGTAAATATTCTCTTCAGTTTCCCTTCAAGTTTTTTTTTTTTTTTTAATTTTGCTTCAAAATGGAGAACTGAAGTAAAAAAAGAAAAATAGCTAGAAAAAAGTTGAAGAGGGAGCCTCATGGTGTTCATTGAGTTTTTAATGAATGATGTGTCATGAACTAATGCAGGGATATGTGACTTCCAGCTGAAACGTCCAAGTTCCAGCGAGGTCCTCGGACACTCAGGATGCACTCTGTGCAGGGCAGCTTTCTCAGTATGGACCATCGTCCCTCTCCTTGTTACTGCCATTGGGCCAGGTGACCTGTGGCCTTAGTAGGTGAGAGCAAACACCTCCATCTCTCTCAATATTTCAAATCCATGAAGCTATTATTGCTTATTGTAGAAATATTACTTCCTGCAACTAAGCATCCTGTGAAGATAATTTGAATTTATGTTGTTTGTTTCATAAAAAGCAAAGTTTATAATACAATATTAAGATTCTCATTAGTTGTCTGGTTAACAGCTGATATAATCACACATAAAGGAGTAGCCCTGGCCACTTTTGAAGTCAAATTTTTCTGAAGTTTTGTTGGACTGTTATTAAATAAAAGATGATGGGTCTCCTTAAATACACACAGACAGACAGAGACCACATTATAGAAGCATTAATCTTTGTATACCCTGCAGAGGAAATGCATGAATTCTTAGTGTACAATTCAACTACCAAAAAATAAACGTGCAGTTGTTGTGGACAGCTTTGTCAGGAAATAGATGTGAAAGCACACACCTTTGAACATCTAGATATTCACATAGGGCCTCCTGCTCCAGCCAACCATCACACGCCCTTGCCCCAGAAGAAACACCTGTCCTGAGTGCACTAACCTCACATGTTTTCCTCACTGTTTTCCTATAGAATCATACCGAATCATATTATTTCTTTTTTCATTATGACTTCTTATGCTCAACTGTCTTATTATGATTGACAAATAACATATACAGCTTATTTTGATATGTCATCATTGCCATTGACATGTGTATTAGTAGGAATTCTCTAGAGAGAAAAAATGCATACATACACTATGTGTATGGTTATACTATTTTTCTCTTCTCCACATATGTGTATTTTTTCTCTCTCCATATATGAATATATGTATATACATATATGGATACATTCTTTTTTAAAAAAATATTTTTAGTTGTAGATGGACACAATACCTTTATTATTTATTTATTTTATTTATATATATGTATTTTTGTGGTGCTGAGGATCGAACGTGGTACCTACATGTGCTAGGCAAGCACTCTACCACTGAGCCACAACCCTAGTCCTGTGTACATTCTTTTTTATTATAAGGAACTGACCCAAGAAATTATGGAGGTTTTGTAGCCCCAAGAATTTTAGGATGAATTGGTAAGCTACAGAGCCAGGACATGCAATTCTATTCCAAAGACCAAAATGCTCAAGATGAACCAAATGTTTAAGTCCAAAGACAGGAAAACTCTGATATTCCAATTCAAAGCAAGAATTTTTTTTTTTTTTTTTTTTTTTTTTTTTTTTGGTACCAGGGAGCTTAAGTACTGAGCCACATCCCAGCCTTTTTCAGTTTTTGTCTTGTGACAGGGTCTCACTAAGTTCCTTAGGACCTCACACAGTTGCTGAGGTTGGATGTGAACTTAAGATCCTCCTGTCTCAGCCTCCCAAGATTTTGGGGTTATAGGTATGCACTACTGCACTGGTAGAAGAATCCTTAGACAGCAAAGTCTGTCTTTTTGTTTTATTCAATCCACAACTGATGATTTGAGGTCCACTGATATTCTAGAGGGAAATCTGCTTTACTTAATCCATTGATTTAAATCCTAGTCTCATAAAATACCCCCCATACCCCTAGAAATACACAGCATAATGTTTGACCAATTGTCCTGGCACAAGGGCCCTGTGAAGTTGACACATAAAATTTCCTGTTGAAGTATTTATTGTAACATCATTTGCACTTCAAGCTTTTTATCCATTCCAAGGTTGATATGCATAATGGCTTCTTTCCTTGTGGAATTAATTCTAAAACAAATAGAAACACTAAACACCCCTTTGGGGAAACCACTTCTTAAAAGAGCCATCTTTCTCATGCTGCCCTTAGGAGATCTTCATAATAAATCAAGGTTCCACAATATATGGACTCTTGAAATCTGTTTTCTAAGTTTATCTTCTAAAATTTTCCATTTGTTTGCTGATATCCCACAGTTTCAAATATTGTCATTTCAGAATGCCTTCATATCTAAAAGGGTAAATGACTATTTTTTTATTCTTTAAGATTGTCTTGACTCATAACTCTTTTCATTTTGTTATATTTGAAGTCACCTTGAGATTTTATTCAAAAAGCTAGAACTGTGTTCATTTCACTGATGTTTTATTGAATGAAAAAGTCCAATCTGAGGACACTATAAATCTTCAAGAATATCTTTTTTTTTTTTTTTAACTAATATCTGGTCTTAAAACTTAAACAGATGGTTTTTCTCCCACTTTCATAAGAATGAAAGAACCAAGGAAGATCTCCTCCTAAGCCGCATTCCCTTGAAGACCCATTGCAACATGTCTGTGCCTGCATTTCTCCAGAAACACAAAGGTTTCATGGTATGGATTCCTCCAGAAGATGTCTCAAAACTAAAGAAATCACTGTGTTCAAATCACTTTACACAAAGGCAGGAAAAAGATAACAACAGATGTTAACTATTGCTAAAGATGGTATTATGATCATTTTTATTAACTGTTACACCAGATATTACAAAGGGTTTGTATTGGAATCTAGGTTATCAAAAAGGTAAGCAAAATTACATGTCCATGGGTAGCATGAACTCACTGAATAATTTTTGATAAGATCTTGACATGCAACCTATTTTATAAAATTTGAATGGTATTTTCCTATAACTAACTAAACTATATGGATTGATTGGAATGATTGAGACAAATATATTATTATTTCTTTTAAAGTTTATATAATTTCAAATCTTGTTTCATACGTGGAATACTCTGAGTCTTCCTGTTATACACACAAACACACACGCACACAGACGTACTTGCATTTCTTGTTAATAGATCATTTTAGAACAATATTACTTTCACAGTGAATTTAAATGGCAAGTACAGATTTATCATTTGTTTTCTGAGTGGACAGGTGCACAGTCTCTCCATATATATATATTTTATAGTCCTAAGCATATGTGAGAATAGTTTTAGACTTATGCAAATGTAAGGATAGTACTGAGGCTGAATTGCTGGTTGCCCTATTATTAAAATCTTATTATCTGTATGGTACATTAGTGAGAATTATAAAACCAATCTTGATATTTATTATTAATTGAAGTTCATATTTTATTCAGATTTCTTAATGTACCCTAATACTTCTTTTCTCTTGCAAGATACTATTCGGATTGCACATCACTCTAGACGCATGTGTCTGTCAGATACTTATGCTTTTTCCTGTTTTTAATGACCTTGATATTTTAAAGGGTGATGGTCCAATTGGTTGTAGAATCTTCACAACTGGAACCTGTTTGGGTGTTCCTTGGTTAGAACAGCTGCGTGGGAAGACAATGCAGGTCATGCATCAGTCTCAGCCCACAATGCCAAGACTACACACAAGGAAGTAGCTTTGGTTGAGTTCTTCCGCTGTCAGTACTCTCTTTCCCGCCCGGTTCCATACTGTACTATTTGGGGAAATGTCAATGTGCCCATTCCACATTCCAGTGGGGAGTTCCTGTTCGGCTCTGTGAGGGAGGAGAGTCTGCATACGTTATTTGGAATTTTACACTCCTGGTGATTTACTCTTCCCCTTCACTTGTTTGTTAATGGTATGATTTACCTTTAAAATATGGACTTGCGGGTACGTGGCTTGTACTGTGGGCTATTCCTGCGCAGTGGGTGGGCATGCACTTTTACTGCCCAAATTCTTACAACTTTTGTTGTTGAGAGATCACTTCGGTCAACTCTTGGGTTCTTCCATGTGCACTGACCTTTATAGGATTTTTACTTATTTTTCGAGTGCTTCCTTACATTTTGCAATTAGAAAATCACCTGCTCATGGTATCCCCTGCCCCTGTTCTAGAATTTGCCTTTTCAAGGACCCCTCCTTCCGTTCATTTAAGAGAGGTGTTAGATGTGTTCATTGCTCCCAGGGTATTGCTGCTTCTAAGCCTTCTTGGCTGACGGTGCTGTTTTTGACTCCTGCATAAACAATATATACCTATAAATATATCCACATTTCTCTATCTGAATTTATGTTTTTTTTTTTTTAAAAAATGAGTTTATGTTGATTTCTGCAATCTCAATCGTCAGGTGACGAATTCTAGCTTCCTTCCCTGTCCCATCTGTAACCTCCGCTTCAGCAATGAGAAACCCGGCTCCCAGTACCCCTGACATTTCTCATTGACTGGGTCCCAGTACTCACTCATGTTTTTTTCAAAATTATTAACTCATGTACCTCAGAGGAGCGGTGTTACCAACTGAGAAACAGTGCTTGTGCGTTGTTTCTCTTATTTTTAATCCCACAGAGCACTTGCAAAGGTTACTTCCATTAGTGTGACCCTCCATTCCCTTCCCAGAGGTAGTTCTGTAAATATGTAACAGGAAAATTTAGAAATAGTGTTAAAACAGCACTTCATGAGTCTTCTGATAACCTCCTAGTAACAGGAATGGAAGAATACCTTGCCCACCTCTGTGTTTTGCTCTTGCCTTCTGTTTCCTTCCTTCTTTTCTTTCTTTCATTCCTTTCAAATAAATATGTAACAGGAAAATTTAGAAATAGTGTTAAAACAGCACTTCATGAGTCTTCTGATAACCTCCTAGTCACTGATTCTTCATCTTTTAAAGTTAGAAGTATGACTTCTAACACCATAAAATTAATTTTATTTTTAAATCTGCGATAGAGGAATGCAATGTATGTAATGATGCATGGACATATTTTTATGTTAAAACAAATAATAACCAAAGCATGCATTGCCAATCTTGAGGATTTATAAAATATAGCTTTCATAAAACAGAATATGATACAAAAAAACAAACAAAAAATACTACTATTGAATCTTACATGGATTTGTAAAGCTTTAGAAAACACTAAGAACATTGCCCCAGACTCATTCCAGAAACTTCTACTCTCACTGCAATATGGGAGACACCCTTGTAGGTGGGGAAGTCTGTTCTGGTGGGTCTGCAGCTGTACTTCCTCTGGACTTCATTTTGCATTTGCCTAATAGCAAATAAAATGAGCATGTGTCCTTAAGTTTTCTGGGTGTTTGAGTACCCTCCTGTAAAGGCTTAGTTAAATCTCTCTTCAGCTTACTAAACAGATTGTCTACTCTTTCATCTTGATTTTAGTTGTGTTTTATATATCCTGAATATGAATGGAAGAATACCTTGCCCACCTCTGTGTTTTGCTCTTGCCTTCTGTTTCCTTCCTTCTTTTCTTCCTTTCATTCCTTTCAAATAAATATTTTCAGAGATTAATGTTTGTCTATTTATTAACATTTCAAAAATTCTGTGTTTGAAGTTTCAATGTAAAGACCTTACTGACCATTTTAAATGACATATTCTCTAATACTTTATTTTACTCATAATATTCTTACATATGATTATAAAAACCTTGAGTTTGCCTTTTGGTATATTAATTGAACCCTTACAATAGTTCTGTTTATACGATTTTCTGAAGATTATTTTATCATCAATTTGTTGTATTATCTTTATTAAGCATTATGTTTTAATGTATATACTACCTATGCATGTGTATGTATATTTCAGAGCTTTCTATTCTCTTCCATTTGTCAGCTTTGTTTTCTATTTTTCCAATATATCCATACTTACATTATTATTATTATTATTATTTTAATTATTTATTTTTTTTATTTTTTGCAGACTGCATTTTGATTCATTGTACACAAATGGTGTCCATCATTTCATTTCTGTTTGTGCATGATGTAAATTCATACCATTCATGTAATCATACATGTATATAGGGTAATGATGTCTGTCTCATTCCAGATTTTTCATACCCCCCCTCCCTCTCATTTTCTTCTACATAAAGTTTCTCCTTGCTTCTCTCACTCTCCACCCCCCAAACCTCATTATATATCATCATACACTTATCAGTCCAAACATTTGGCCTTTGGTTTCTTGGGATTGGCTTATTTCACTTAGCACGATATTCTCCAATTTCATCCATTTATTTGCAAATGCCATAATATTATTATTCTTTATGGCTGAATAATATTCCATTGTGTATATATACCATAGTTTCTTTATCCATTCATCTATTGAAGGGCATCTAGGTTGGTTCCACAATATAGCTATTGTGAATGAGTTGCTATAAATATTGATGTGACTGTGTTACTGTAGTATGCTAATTTTAAGTATAAACTGAGGAGTGGGATAATTGGGTCCATGCCAAGGTTTCTGAGAATTCTTCACACTGCTTTCCAGACTGATTGCACCAATTTGTAACTCCACCAGCAATGTAAAAGTGTACCTTTTTTCCCACATCTGTAGTAACAAAAATGACATGGTATTGGCACCAAATTAGACAGGCAGACCAATGGCACAGAAGTGGAGACACAGAGATGAACTCACATAAATACAGTCACCTCATACTAGACAAAGTAGTCAAATCATACAATGTAGAAAAGATAGCCTGTTCAACAAGTGGTGCTGGGAAAACTGGAAATGCACATGCTGTAAAATGAAATTAAACCTCTATCTCTTACCCTGCACAAAACTCAACTCAAAATGGATGAAGGACCTAGGAATTGGACCAGAGATCCTGCACCAAATAGAAGACAAAGTAGGCCTGAATCTTCGTCATCTTGGCTTAGGATCAGACTTCCTCAACAAGACTCCCAAAGTGCAAGAAATCAAAGTAAGAATCAATAAGTGGGATGGACTCAAACTAAAAAGCTTTTTCTCAGCAAGGATACATCAAGAACGTGAAGAGAGAGCCTACAGAGTGGGAGAAAATCTTTTCCACACACACTTCAGATAGAGCACTTATCTCCAAAATTTATAAAGAACTTACAAGATTTTACACCAAAAGTACAAAGAACCCAATCAATAAATAGTCCAAGGAACTGGACAGACGCTTTAAAGAAGAAGACACACAGGTGATTAATAAATATATTAAAAAGTTTTCAACATCTCTAGATATTAGAGAAATGCAAATTAAAAGAACTCTAAGATTTCATCTCACTCCAATTAGAATGGCTTTAATCAAGAACACATACTTAAATTATTAAGGATAGCAATGTATTGCCACATCTGGCATGGGGACGTCTTATTTAGTTCATTCTTTTTTTTTTTTTTTAGGAAGAATAATAGTTTCTATTATTGTAATTATAATTATTATTATTGTTGTTTTTATTTCTGAATGGTCCCATATCTTCCTGATCATCAAAGCCCATTTTGGAAAAAAAAAATTGTCTATAAAAAATATATTTCTAAAACCTGATCTGAAAATCTGTCCATTTAAGATGAAAGACAATGTAGCTTTAGCTAGTAACTGATAATTACTTATGTGATTACTACTTTAGCTAGTAACTACTTATGTGATAGCAGGTGTCAAAATAATTACATTTTAACTTAAGTTGACCACTTTGAAAGCCTTCTAATTTGTCATGTATCATACACATTCATAAGACTGTGAGGATATCCATAACAAAATAATTCCATTAAAACACAAAACGATTTTTATTAGGAATGTCAAGAGCATACCATATAATTATATACCATTATTAGTATATGATGTCATTTTATGTATTGCATTTTAGAATATTCTGTATAAAATAGCATATGTGTTACATATATATAGTTAAGAGCACATATAAATAAAAGATGAATTTAAAAAGAGAAAATGTACAAACTCTTTACTCTTTCATACACACTTTCAAATAGCTTCTTTTGGACTCACATCCCTCAGTTCACTTACCCTGTGGTTGTGATGCCTCTGGTGTATATTTCCTGGACTGTTCTCCATTATTGCTTGCTTTATAATACACCACCAGTTTACAGTATAATATGTTTGTAATTGTGTGTGCAGTTTTGTGTTTGTGTATGCTTAGACACCTCCATAAGTGTGTGGAATTATGGTATTGGCAATTTTGTCTACACTGTCTTTTACTTAGTCAACTACCATTGCCAGATATATACCACATGTTAAGTGAATATCTGACTGAATAAATGTTTAAATTAGCAGATGATTTTGCTATAGAACAAGTTAGAAGATGGTGGATCAGGTTTTAAAGCTAACGAAAGCAAAGTAAGACCTAGCACTCAGCCAAACAAACACCTAGCAAGACTTAGAAGGACTCCAAGGGTCATGACCAATTCCTATAAAACTGAAGAAGTTTCTCAAAATTTTTTTTACAAAATTATTACTTTATTTTAATTTGCATTTCTAAGTTCAACTTAATTCATGCATCTCTTCTTATACTTTGTTAAATGCCAAAATAATAGGGAAATATATATCCAAATTTATGATTTGAAGTATCATTTCTTACTTCTTATTTTCATTAGCTTATAAGTTAGCTAAGTTCTGGCTCTGGACAAAAGCAAAGGTGAGTCATTTGTTCACAGGGAGCTGGAGATTAAATGTGCTCCATGAGAAAGTTGGAGCTCAGTCAAAGCACATGCTGAAAGAGGTGACTTCTTTTCAAAGAGATTGACAAAGTTGTTTCCTATAGCCTGGGGATATGGCGGCCTGGGCGTATAGCCTACGGAACACAGAGAGTAGAGTCACAGTTTCCCATGTGGATTGCGTCAAGCACACATTGCTGAGTGATTGATTTCAGACACTGTGAGTGAACTCAAAGATGTGGTTTTGAACTGGCAGCCTTGGGGCTCCTAGCAAATCCAATCCTCCAGATATTAGACAAGACTTGGGGAAGAATGACAAGGCGAAAGAGATTAAACCAAATATACTGACATGCACACAAAATAAAGCTGCAAACCAGGATAACATGAAGATATATAAAAATTAGAATTGGATTCACTCTAGGTAAACTACTGTCTCAGATCCACAAAGACCAAGGGAGCATCCCTATCCATAGACGCACACTCACGAAAAGCATTATTATAGAATGCACATCATTCTTCCAAAATGTGGGAAAAAGCAGAAAGACAAATTGGAAGTAAATGCATGAAAAAAGCATTGTGTCACTGACTTTCAATACATATTAACAATATTTTGGTAATTTAAAAAGTAAATAGATACTGCAGATTGTATAAAAAGAAAGATGTTCAGGAGTGTTGGCCTAGGGGTATCTGTTGCTAAAGTATACTAAGATATATAAATAAGAAAAGAATAGAGATTTGAAACATTTTAAACTGCTAGAAAATATACTGAAATATAAATTTTAAAAATTTTATATAGCTGCTGAAAGAATAAAGTTTGTTTATAGCTTCTGAACCAGTGGATATTATGCTTCAGGGGAGAAGAATATAAAAATAAAAAGTACTTTTGGCAAAGATGGTAAAAAGAAATAGAAGGAACATGGGGAATTTATTTTTCCTGCAAGAAAACAGAAAATAAAGAGAAATCCACAACCATTCTTTGTGCTACCCTCCACACAACTAATCAAGCAAACAAACAAAATCCACCACACTTTGCCACTCTGACAGGTCACTAAAAAGAACCACATGAAACAGCTCAAAGTACCTCCAAACAACAACTTACTGCCTATGACAGGAAAGAGTAATTTACAACAGAGAAAACTGGCAGATACTTCTCTAAACAAGTGATTATAATTAAAATGACAATGTATGGGACACAGAAGCATCATGTACCCATGACCAGAAGCACAGAGGAGAATACAAAGTTACTGTGATTTTCCTGTGAAATTTCTATAACCTCATGGACCAAATCATGAGGAATAATCAGGACAGCCTAATCAACAAGATATAGCATACTTTTGCAACTCTGCAAAAATCCTGCCACAAAATTCACAAAAAAATAAAAATGAAGGGACATGATTGATACAGAAATGAGGGAGACAGAGACACAAAGAACAAAAATAAGAGAATTTGAAAAGTACAGAAATATGATGGAATATTGGCACCTGTGACAAGTGGAGATAAGATATAAAGAAAATGTGGGCACTATTAAGTCTGAAGTTACAGCAAAATTAAAAGTTTTTAAAAAAACTTTAAAGGAGCTGTACAATCAATGCTAGAAATAAAGCAATAATAACAAATTCTCAATTCAAATTAGTTTTACTTTTAACTGATGAATAATAATCACATGCATTTATGGAGTACACCAAAAATGGCAAGTATGTAATATGTATTATTATGCAAAAAGTATGCAATAATATATTTAGATGGCAAGTTTAGCAAAGTTTTTAATGAACTAGTTTGAGAAAAAATTTTAAAATGACAATTGAAAATTGACTAATTAATGGAAAATATAAAAAATAGAGAAGCAGTGCATAAATGCATTTTACTATCATGTACAACTAATTAGAATAAATAAATATTAAAAATGGTGCATTGTTAAAACAACTAACGAGGGAAAATTTAAGAATAAAGAAAGAACCTTGTACATCCAAAAAATATATATAGAGAGAAGACCAACTAATTCAATAAGAATGCGGAATAATCATGGGCTAATATGTATTTACTTATTCTCAAGAAGTAAAATCATAATTGCAATCTTATGAAATATGACATAATTGATAGAATTTAACATGTCTATATCTTAATCCAGAAAAAAAGAAAATTAACATGATTATCTAAACATAAATAGAACACTTAAAAATCATCTGTAAAACTTATAAACATATCAATAAATTTAGGAAATCTAAATGTAACACCAATTATTTTATCTAACCACAGAAGTTAAAAATCTTATGACCACAGTGAAGAAGTTCCCACTGTTGAGAAATTTACACAAGCAGTCCTAAAGGAATATTTTCATAAATTTAATTTACATTAGCACTAATGTGACTCATGTAAGATGCCAAAAAAGAATATTAGAGATCTTCCTTATTTCTTATTTCTAAACATAAATGTCAATATTTTGATTTAAATGTGAATTAATATGTTTAGCAAATAATATACATTATTAGTACTTAAACATTCATGTCTAACTTCTGGTTTCCAATCCAATGTACAAACACTTTTGGAAATAATCACTTCTATCCTCATAACAAGGAAAAAATTAGAAAACAGAAAATCAATCCCTGTTGCAGGAACCATCAGAAAACTGAAAACCCAGGGCGGCCCCACCTTGACTGCTGCAGAGAGGCTGGCACAGACTAGCAGAGCTGGTGCTAGCTGACAGGCTGCTTTAGAATGGCATGGCACACACTTCTGGAAGGAAAGTCTTACGCGGGATGACCCAGTTTGTGTATTTTATCATCAGGGGTCACACACACCTGATGCTCACTGTCAGGACTGGAGAAAAATGACTTCATGTTTCTAATAGGAGAAAAGAAAATGTAACCACTTAGAAATATGCTCAATTTTTATTTTGTCCTTTTTTGTTGTTGTTACAGGGGATTGAATCCACAGGTCCTTTACCAATGAATTACATTCTCAGCCTTTTAAATTTTAAGACAGAATCTCAGTGACTTACTTATGGACTCATCAAATTGCTGAGGTTGGTCTCAAAGTGGAGCTCCTCATGCCACAGCATCCTGAGATGCTGGGATTACTAGCTTGCACTATGGCTTGATCTTCTTTGTTTTTTTTTTTTTTTTTTTTTTTTTTTGCGGTGCTGGGGATTGAACCCAGGGCCTTGGCTTGCGAGGCAAGTACTCTACCAACTGAGCTATCTCCCCAGCCCTGGCTGGCTCTTCTTAACAAGGGCTTGATCTCAAAGGAAACTGTTTTTCCAGATATTAATTAGTATAAGTTTTACTAGAGCCTTACAAAAGTGGAAGAAGGAAAACACTCATCTCCAGCCCAATTTAGCCCTTCTGTCTCACTTCAAAGTTAAAGAAACAAAAACAACAGCAAAACCTTCTCTGGAAAACCTGTGAAGGATACAGCCCAGGGTGATAGACCTATTAAAAGATGGAGAGCTCACCAGGGGATCCTGGAAGACTTCCCGTTGCCCCACATTTCACCATACCATCTGTGGAGATCCTATGAAACAAAAAGGCACTACAACTGGAAAAAACTTCAAGGGTCTTGTTCTATTTAAGAAAGCATCTCTAGGGAAACTTAAAGATATCAGGAGAGACAAATAGCTAAAGTAGAAATTGAAGACTCTGACATCCACAACCACAGCAGTCAGCAAGCCACCTAACTCCTACCCAGGTAAACATGAACCTCCCATTCAGAGATTTAACTCAATTCCTTTAACTGAATACAGGTCAGGTGTTCAACAAAAATTACCAAGCATACTAATGGGTTCCCTCCCCCTCAAAATCTGGAAAAGATAGGACAAGTGGCAGAATCAGCCTACCATGTTGATAAGATTTTGGGATTATCAGAACAGGGGTTTTAAATATCTGTTATTAATAGGAAAGATCTGAAATGAAAAAATGTGGACAACACACCGGGGGAAAAGGTTAATGTTAGTGAAAGACAAAAACTCTAAGAAAGAATCAAAATGAAATACTAGAAATAAAAAAAAGGCCATAAAACATAATTTTTATTTTACTTCTTTAAAATAAAATTTTAAATGTCATTTTAACTTATTTCTTTCTAAAATAAGTATCTTCTTAAGAGAAATACAGCAAAAAAATTCCAGATTCTAAATCTAGGAGCCATGATTACTCTTAGGATTTGAGTCTGGAAGGGCCCCTGTGGGTTCCGGTGGTGACTTGGTCCTTAACAGGTGGTGCCCTGGGAAGGGGAAGAAAACCCCAGGAGGCATAACCTGGGAGGATGAGGTTGGCTATTGGGTCACATCTTGGAATGTGTGTATTGTCCCCAGTCCCCTCCCTGTCTCTCTGTTTCCTGATTGCCATGAGGTGATAACTGCTTCTGCCGCGTGCACCCCTGCCATGATGTCTCTCTCACATCAGGCCAAAGCAGCAGAGCCAGTGGGCCATGAACAGAAACCCCTGAAACCTTGAACCAAAGTGTGTCTTTCCTCCTCTCTTAAGTTGAGTTCCCCAGGTGTTTTGTCACAGCAATGAAAAGCAGACAATACTAGTCTCCCCTGTCTGTGTGAGGGGACATGGACACATATATCAGCATGCTTTGAATCAATAGAGAGCACTTAGAGAGATCCACAATTACTAACCCTATTTCCTTTTCTCTTAACATGCAGTCAAAATAAAAAGGTCTCTGATATAAGGATCTGTGAATTAAATTCAAACCAGGAAACCCTTGAGAAATGTCTTTGAAGTACTAAAATCATAGTTTTTGACTTAGAATTCAAAGAAGAAATTCATTCAATACCCAAGAAAAAATTAGAACATATTAAGATGCATGAAAACTAAATGAATTCAGCACCAGGATCTCCTGACTCCAAGAAATGTTAAAGAAAGATTTTCAAACAAACAAAAAATAATTATATCAGATGGAAACCTGGATTCACACAAAAGAATGAAGACTACTGGAAATGGTACAAAGAAGGATCGTCTAAATGTTTTCTTATTTGTAGTACTTGGAAAACATAATCTATCCTAAAGCAAAACCAGTCCTAATGCATTGTGGAGTTTATGACTAGGTAGAAGATGTTTGTGTTCGTGTTTGTGTGCTCTCCTGTGTGTGCCTTACAGGAAGTTTCATCATAAAGAATAAGCAGAAGCGACAATGAACTGTGAGCACATTTTTATAAATAATATATGTGACATGGTATGTAACTTTGAGAAGTAGAATATAGACAACAAATCCTGAGGTAACTACAAACACACACACACACACACACACACACACACACAAACACGAGATATAAATGAATAACCGACAACGAAGGGGGTGTAATAAAATCCTGAAACACACCGACTTGAATTAAAATAAGGCAGAAAACAATGAAAAAGATGGTGCAAAAGATAATAAATAGTAAGTATTGGACAATCATATCAATAGTCACATCGTGTGCATGGTCCAAGACCTCAGTTCAACAGCAATGGTTATCAGAGGAAAAGTAACACACAATCATGTGCTGCTGGTACTGCATCTAGTTTAAATATAAATATACAAATAGATGCACAATAAGATGAACAAGTCCCAAGAACAGTGATTTTGAAAGGTGGTCAGTTCTGGAGAAATGTGTATAGATACTTCTCTTTCAAAAAGTGAAAGTCTTTTATGAGTTCAGTACAAGATATTGGACATGTTAGAATATCCTGTAGAGATTCATGTGCTTCGATCCTGAGTCACAGTCAAAAGAAACATGGAGCATACTCCAGGCTCAGAATACAGTCCCATTCCCACAAAGTAAATGAACAAGTAAACAGAACAACCAAAGTTAGGGTCTATCACCTTCACCTTAAAAAGTCATCCAAAGTGAAAAAAGCCAATCCCCAAAACCCAAAGCTTGAATGTTTTTGCTGATATGTGGAAGCTAAACCACAATAAAAGGCGGGAGGGAGAGAAGTTCAGTAGATAAAGAAGAATGAAGGGAAGGGACTGAGAATGGGAATAGGAAAGACAGTGGATGGATCTAACCTAATTTTCCTCTGTACATATATGAAAATACCTCTGAATCCCACCATCCTGTACATAATAAGAATGGGGTTCTCATTTGAACAAGTTACACTCCATGCTTGTATAATTTTATCAATATGGATTCTACTGCCAAATATAGTGAAAAAGAACCAATAGAAATCAAAGGAAAACTGGGAACTTCATAAGAATGCTGAGGGTTATTTCTTTGTTCCGATATTACTCTCAGTCTTGGGGTAAGAGAAGGGATAATTTTCATGATTTTTTTTAAGAAAGTTAGTGATTTTAAAAATTGCATCAGAAGATAAATCCTGATTTTTCATGGGGTCAAGGATCATGTAATGAACTTTTTAACTCGATACTACATGAAAACCTCTGGAAGTCTCATATTTCATAAAGTCTATTTGTGATGTTGATTTTTTTTTATATAAGATCAAGTGAAATAAATCTGACATGAGATATTCTGTGATTGTCTTTTACTTTTTAATTAGATGCAGATGATCTACTCAAACATGATGATAAGCAAAGAAGAATATATTTTAGAATCAATGTTTAGTTTTAATTCTGAAAATTGGTGCAGTGTAATATCACCAAATTTCAATTTTCTGAGGAGCAATCAGATTGATTTGTTCTGTGGCAGTAAAATTATTCAGCAACACAATTGTTTGATAACAAATATAAGGTTTTCAACAGGTTAATTTAGAAATAACATTTATTACAAGACCTATTTTATTCCTTTCTCCAGCTCAAGGAAATTTATGACATATTCTATTGTGTTTTTCTCTGAATGAAGTATTGAATGTCATTTAATGCTAACACTAACTGATTAAAGAAATGATTTTACTGTATTTTCATTTAAGGAATAATTTAATGTATATAAAATGTCATGTCTATATTTTTTCTATCTTGTATAATCACAGTAAACTGTATGGTGGATAAGCATTATTCAATACCATTTCCAAACCATGGAATGGTAATCAGATATATAAGCCTCCTGCATTTCTTACATGAATATGTTTTGGACTGTATGTTAATAATAATAACATGATTGTAAGAAAGAATAGAAAATTATTGAAAAACACAACGTTTGATTCGAATGTCAAAATCATACTAAAGGGATTATTAAAACTCTTCCTCTAAAGACAAAGGTAGTGATTTTGTGATCAAAGGTAGTGATCTCATCTCTTGCAATCCTCAATTCTAATTTTTGAAGGTGTTGTTCTTGATATGCTATCCTTTGGGGAGAAAATCTTTGCCACCTGCTCCTCAGATATGGGATTAACTTTCAGAATGTATTAAGAACTTTATAAACACCAAAAATTTATAATCAAATTAATAAAAGAACAAAAGAACTAAAGACATCCCTCTCAAAAGATAAAATACAAATGGAAAATAAATATATGAAAAAATGTTCAACAATTCTAGAAATCAGGAAAATGCATCTCAAGACTGCAATGAGATTTCATTTTATTTCACTCAGAATGATGATTCCCAAGCATAGATATAATAATTAATGTTGGCAGCAAAGCTGGGGGAAGAATACACTCATTCTTTGTTGGTAAGACTGCAAATGAGTGCACCCACTCTGGAGAGAACTCTGGAGATTCCTTAAATATTCACCACCCAGCTTCCCAGCTCCTTGGTACACATCCAAACATTTATAATAAGCATCGTGTAGGGCCACAGCCACATTAGCCATGCAGTTCACAGTAGCCAAGCTATGGAATAAGCCTAGGTGCCCATCAACAGATGAACAAATAAAGAAAACGTGGTGCACATACACAAGGGAGTTTGACTCAGTCATAAAGAAGAAGGAAATTATGCCATTTCTGGTAACTGAATGGAACTAGAGATTATTATGATAAGCGAAATAAGACAGGCCCAGAAAGTCAAGGGTTGAATATTTACTCACATGTGCAGAAGCCAGAACATAAAAAGGGGAGAAGGAAAGTTTTGGGGACATCCCATGAAAATAGAAGAGTGATTCATAGAGAAGAGGAAGGGGATTGAGGAAGAGGTGGGAGGACAGGCAAAAGATGAAAGGATTAGTGAAATGAATCTAACCAAACTTTCCTATGTACGTACATGACTATACCACAGTGAATCTCACCTTTATGTATATCCTTGAAGCACTCATTAAAAACTATAAATTAATAGAAGAATGATCAGCAGAGTAGATGAAAGAGAACAGGGGAAGGGAGGAGGAGATGGAAAGGGGAAGCACTGGGGACCTTATTGGAGCAAATTATATCCCATGCTTTTATATTTATGTCCAAATGAACCCCAATGTTATGTATATGTGTAATAAACTAGCAAAATGGTATTCTTTTAAAATTCATACTAATTCTGATCAAAGAAAAACACATCCTTCTTTATAGCATTCTTTATAGATAGCATAGACTAATTTGAAACTGTGTTTTTGTGACCTGATAAATGTTTGTTTGCTAGAGAAAGGACATATGCTTATTACCAATAGTTACCAAATCCATTATGCAGTAGGCATCATCTCCTAGGAATGATATGATGGGAAGGGTAGGCCTTAAGAGCTGGCATTCTGCTTGAAGGAAATACAAATGCACCAACCCTCTTAGAAAGAAGATGTGTAGGTATGGGAAAGATTCATAAGAGAGAACTGCTGGATGGTAACGGAATAGTTCAGGATTTGAGGAGGTCGTCTGTGATAGGCTAAAAGGAAAAACTCTGAGGAAGGAAATGCTGACTTCTCTGACGAATGTGAGCAGGAGGAGGAGCATGTTGTGAGGAGTCAGGAGGAATGATACTGGAGGACAGGAAAAATGGAGAAAGCATGATCAACAGAGGGAACCATCACAGAACAGGGGGGAAACCAAGATCAAACATTAAGAGACAAAATGGAAAATATGGAAGAGGAAAGTTGGAAGAAGTCTGTGATAGGGAGGAAGCTGGAGTCAAATACAGAGCAGTTTGTCACTACTGGAACTCAAAGAGGAATCCTGGGATGTGTCATGGAGAAGGTGTTATGTCTGTATGAGATATGGGGAATGCCATTTTGAGTTATTGGTATTTAGCAGGTGCAATTATAGTCAAAAGATTCTGCATCAGAAGTCTTCAGCTTGTATACATACTAACTGAGGGTAGCAAGTTAAATAACCCAGAGAATGTGCAAAAGATCTGACGAAGAACAAGTCCAAGATGGAGTACTTCCAAGTCAAATGATCCTAAAAGAGGGACAGAGCAGGAAGCACCAGACATTGAGAGAGCCAGGAGAAATAGAAACCAAATTACAGTCCCAAGAAGGAAGTGATTTTAACAGAAATACATCTGAGAATGTGTGCTACTACCTAGTAGTTGGCATGTAGAAGGAGCTGGCTACCATGCCAAGGATAAGTTCACTGTCTTGTGAAGACAGAGGCCAGACTAACTGTTACTCCACCAAATGGGCTAGATTCTGATACTGTTGTGATTGTCTGTTTGCATGTGTGTCCTTTTGTGATAGTTCCACAGAATATGTATCAAGAGTATGGGACTGAAACTTAATACAATTTAAAAACTAGTTAGATCAGGTTTGATTCAATTCTCTACATAAAGAATGTGGTATAGCATAAGTATAAACAACCAAACTCAGTAACTCCGTGGATATTTACCTTCATTTAGTTACTCTTTACATTTTTACTTAACTTACATTGTTAAGGGATTTATATACATACATACACAGAAGATTCAGTCAGTGGCCTTCAGCTTCAATTTTCATTCTAGGACACATTGCTTCAACTGTGTTCTGTCCCCTGTGTTTTCTTTAATAGATAATTAATGTTCTTTATCCAGTGTTCAAGGAAATTTAGATATGTTTTTAGGGTATCAGGTTTAAGGCCTGAGTTTGCACCATCTAAATATGTTTTCTGTAATCTAATGTCTATAGTTAGTCCAATATTTTAACCTTATAGAGAAAAATGCAAGAAAACAAAAGTTTAATTTTCTCCACCTTGAAATTACATGTCACCAACCTTGTGACAACAACCCTCAAAGGAATTTCTAGGTTATTTTCTTTCATTTTACTTTTTCTGGGGAAAATAAGAATATGTCTGCTTTAGTCCATTCTTCACACATCTCTAAATCTATTTGCCAATGTCTTATATAAAATAAAATAGAATTTAGTTTTTTTCTATCTTGTCTTGTATTCTACTTTTCACCAAAAGAAACAACTGTCAAAAATGCTATATCGGGTGAATGCTAAAATATGTCAAATACCAGCTTTCTCTTGTCTTATCATTTATAAATCTGGAATCCAAATGCACAGGAAACATATAAGCATGTTGTATTACCAGGAAAGTTAACATGACAAAGTAAGATCTGAAACTGGTAATGGGAACATTGATTGACCTTTAATGCAGTTCTCAGCTGTTTCTGTCCTTTGACTCACACTGACAGGATGCCTCTTGAAATAGTCTAGCAACCTAAGAGAGGCAATTGAGATAAGGGAAATGCCATTTTAAGAACAGGCAAGTAGATGGTGAAAGGTACGTCTAGTAAGTCACAGTTCAGTTACCTCTCTCTTTATTTTTGAGTTAAGTACAGTTCACACGCAGTCTGTGGAGGCAAAGGGAAAACCACTAGGGAACACAACCACTGGAACTTCAGAACATGTGCCTCCAGAATTAATTTCATAAGCTCTTCTTAACTTATCTCCTTTCTATATTAATAATGATGTTGTCAAATGAAACATGAGCAGTGTACCCTACTGGATGCAATATGGTAATTTATGTTTGGAGAGGACTGTGTACGGTCAGGCTAACAGGTACCAGAGTCCTTTTGCTTTATTGGGTGACCATGACATTGAGTCAGAAAGCAATTCTCATGTTTAAGACTGTCTTTTAACCCTGTAAAAGCTATCTGAGGATGGTAATGGATTAGGCTGCTTTCTCAAAAATGTCTAAAGTGCAGTTACAGATTTCATTTCAAGATAGGGTCTAATCTGCAGATGGTGCTTTGACAGTTGATGAAATGCCACTGGGTCTTGGGAATATTTCATGAAGAACTTTGAACTCACAAGTTACAAGGTACCCTAAGAAGTAATAATTCCTCTAAAGAATCCACAGACATTTATTGTCATAGGGTATAAAAACACAGAGCTGGACTTGTTGTTTATTTGACTAAAGAAGAAATTCGATGTCTTCCTGAATCACCTGCAGCTCTTGTCACGTGGCTGTGACATCTGCCTTTTGAGATGTTCTCACTTGTCCGCTTCTGCTGTTTGACGCTTTGCAGTTCCATCTTGCCTTTTATCTCCGGGGAGCATCAGCCTCTGTGTCAGGATAGCTTCCTTCAGTTGGCACTGGTCAGAAGGATGGGAAATGATATTTCAGCACATTGCCCTGCAGGGATGCCTTGGAGAGTCTTGGTGTCTAAGGGCACTTTAAGAATCACATTAAATGACTTCATGTACAATTAGTACACGTTAATAAAAGTCAACTAAATCATGATTATGACAGGAGGGGAGAAATCCAGTGGAGTCAAGTGATGGACTGTGTCTTTGTATACACATTGCATGCTGTGCATCGCTAACAAGCTATTTCTCCATGTCTGCACAGTCTCATTTTCTCAATGAGTCTTGTCTTGATGACCCCATTGACCACTGCAGCCAAGTCTCCATGCTGCCCCAGTGCTACTAAACACCCTTAGCTTGCTTTTCCTTACCATCAGCATACAGCATCCTCTAACACAGCACATCATTTGAAAGTACTTATGAAATATGTTTCTGGCACCAGGAACAGAATGTGTCAAAAGTGCAGAGATTGCTCACTAGAAGACTTCATTAATACATTATTAACTACTGTGTCTAAACAGGATCTGACACAGAGTAGACAGTATTATTATATTTTGTTAAAAGTGTTCCTTTTTTAATTCAGTGTTTCTGATTACTCCCTTTGCTCCAGGCCTATGGTAATAAGCCGAAGGTAATTCAATGGTCTTACTTTCAACAATCTGTGTAAGATACACTGAATATCAATGGAAACAATAAAGTAAGTCTTGCTTCATGCTGTATACAATAATTAAAATTAAATAGATCATGGACATAAATGTTCTTAGGAAAAAAAGTGAAGATCACTTTTGAGGGGGTTTCAGCAAGCAAAGATTTATTAGCTGGAAGATAAAAAGCACAAATAATATTTTGATAAGTGAATCAATATAATATACTTTCTACTTTAATTGGCCATGAAGAAAGGGGAAATATAATATGCAAACTAGATAATTATGTTAGCATAAATAAGACAATCACTTCCTGTATACAGAGTACATGAACAATCCTTATCATCATTGAAAATAAGAAATAAAAAATGGACAAAATATCTGAACAGACACTTCACTAAAGGACTCAGAAATGGGCAATAAACATTTGAAGAGGCATTCGACCTAATTTTTTCTAGAGAGATGCAGACTAAAACATAACAGATTCCAATACACTTGCCTTATAATGGCTAAAATTAAAGACAGATAATATCAAGTGCTGTTAAGAATGTGAAACAATAAATTTTATGTGGATGGGGGGAACTGAAAATATTTCAGTGACTTCAGAAAACAACATAATTTTTAATGTACATAAACCTATATCTTCTATGTGACTCTGCATTTCTACCTCAAGATATTTGCTCAAGAGAAAAGAAAATCTAGTTCCATGAAAATTCTTTTTATGTGAAATTTCACAGGAGCTTTATTCATAAATGACAAAATTTTTAAACAACTCACAAGTCCCAATAGGTAAATGATAAACACATTGAATATTTTTGTTTTATGAGATGCTACTCATTCATATGAGAATGAATGCATTGTCATACACACACTGTATGACGGATCTCAAAATGTTTTGCTGAGCTAAGAAGCCATCCAAACTGTATACATGTCGTGTGATTTCATCAGAGTCCTCTACCACCACGTTGGCGGACTGGTTCCATTGAGAGACTGCATGTTCCATCCTGGATCTCAGAATGAGGAGAATGAACAGTAATGAAGCCAAGCTAAGCGCGCCCTTAGCCAAATGCACAGCGTCAGGCAGTCTCTAGGAGAGGCAGCTTTTGTAAGTGTCCCTGAGCTCTGGCCTCCCGTTTTCCCATAGCAAACCCAACAAGCTCTGGGAAACAGAATATTTGGGATCAACTAGGTAGACTTCAAGAGTGATTTCTTTCTGTTTGTGAGAAATAATATTGTCTAGAAAACAAATGCCTGTCTCTGTGGAAGAAATGATCCAAGAAAGAAATGAACACGTACAGAAATAGTAAATTATACCACACAATTAGATGTGTTTTGTTTTTATAGGAAGAGATGCTCATGTGCACATTTATACCATACAACAAAAGGATTAGGAGTTTCCCTTCAAATATTGAGAACATCCCATCCTTTAGAACAGAGAAACAACAATTGACATAATTAATTGACTCACTCTTCCTTTTTTTTTTTGGGTGCTGGGGATCGAACCCAGGGCCTTGTGCTTACAAAGCAAGCACTCTACCGACTGAGCTATCTCCCCAGCCCCTCTCTTCTTTTTTTGTTAATTAACATTCTGTTAAAGTATTATTTGACTACTCAGAAAAAATGATTAAATATTTAATATTATTTTTATACCTCTCTATGAGAGTGAATGTTATTTTAATTTATATTATCTATAGTAACCACACTCCTAAGAAACAAATTTAAAACAGCCTCTTAGAACCATACTGCAGAAGGTCTAGTCATTATAACTAGATTTAATTACTATCCACAACCAGGCCACTTTACCCTACACTACACAAATTCAACACATACCCAATTTATGCCTATTTTCTAAATAATTTTCAAAATTTCTATTTTTTCTATCCCTATCCTTCATAAATGAACTCAGTTTTTCTGATTAATATGAAACATCCCTATATATTTTTCTTTCCTTTGTCTAATGTCCTTACACTCTGTTTTCTCACTACTACCAAAAAAATTCTAAAATAAGAAACAGATTGTGTCTTTAAAATAATCAGTAGTGTCCTATAAATTTCAAATTTCTAAGTTTAGTATTTAAGAAATCACAATCTGGCTCCTGTCTAAATTTGCAGAATTAGTTTTAAATATACTTTGGGGAATCGATAGCACCCACTGGCCCAGGCCTGTGCTGAAGACTGCATATTGTTTGTATTGTGTGCTCTAATATTGATCTCCCCCTTAAAGGTGAGGTAACAGAATCCATTGACAGCAAGGTAGAAAAAATTTTGGGAGAGAGAGCAGTTTGGAATGTACATAATTGAAACGATCCCCTAAGTAAAGGATGGAGATAAGAGAGCAAATGTAGGCAATGAATGATGACTTCAATAAACGGTTGAAGGAGCCAATGGGGGAAGCAAAAGATCATTTCAATAAAGAATTTGAGATTCTGAAAAACAAACAAACATAAATCCTTGAAATGTAGGAAACAATAAGCCAAACTAAAACCTCAATAGAAAGAATCATCAACAGACTACATCACTTGGAACACAGAACCTCAGACAATGAAGACAAGATAGTTAATACTGAATATAAAGTTGACCACACAGAGAAGATGATAAGAAATCATGAACAGAAACTTCAAGAGTTATGAGATATCATGAAAAGACCAAATTTAAGAATTATCAGGATAGAGGAAGGCACAGAGATACAAACCAAAGAAATGCACAATCTATTCAGAAATAACAGAATATCAGAAAATTTCCCAAATCTGAAGAATGAAATGGAAAATCAAATACAAGAGGCTTACAGGACACCAAGTGTATAAAATTACAACAGATCTACACTAAGTCACATCATAATAAAAATGCTCAACATAAAAAATAAAGTTAGAATTTTGAAGGCTGTGAGAGAAAAGCATCATATTAATTACATACAGGGGGAAAACCAATATGGATATCAGCAGATTTGTCAGCCAGACCCTAAAAGCAAAAAGGGCCTGGAACAACATATTTCAAGCTCTGAAAGAGCATGAATGCCAACCAAGAATCTTATACCCAGCAAAACTAACCTTCAGATTTGATGATGAAATAAAATCCTTCCATGATAAACCAAAGTTAAAAAAATTTACAAATAGAAAGCCTGTACTACAGAACATTCTCAGCAAAATACTCCATGAGGAGGAAATGAAAAACAGTGAAAGTCAGCAAAGGGAGGAACTACACTAAAGTAAAGTAAAAGTCAATCAAAGAAGAACCCAAGTCAAGTTAAAATCCAAAAATAAGCCACAGTGACTGGGAATACAAATCATATCTCAATAACAACACTGAATATTAATGGCCTAAACTCATTAATCAAAAGACCTAGACTAGCAGATTGGATTAAAAGAAAAAGACTCAATAATATACCGCCTTCAAGAGACTAATCTCATAGGAAAAGACATTCACAGACTGAATGTGAAAGGATGGGATAAAACATAACACACCCACAGACTCAGTAAAAAACAAACAACAACAACAACAACAAAAAAAAAAAAAAACCAGGGATTTCCATCATCATATCAGATTAAATGCACTTGGAGCCAAAGTTAGTCAGAAAGGATAAGGAAGGACATTTGATACTGCTGAAGGGAACCATAAATCAATAAGACATAACAATCATAAGTATCTATGCTCCAAACCATGGAGCATATGTACATCAAACAAACTCTTCTCAATTTCAGGAATCAACTATACCACAACACAATAATACTGGATGACTTTACCACACCTTTCTCGCCAAGAATAGATCGCCCAAACAAAAACTGAACAAGAAACCATAGAACTCAATAACAGAATCAATAATTTGAACTTATCAGACATATAGAATATTCCATTAGAGACGAGAGAATACACGCTCTTTTCAGCAACACATGGGTCCTTCTCTAAAGTAGACCATAAACTATGCCACAAAGCAACTCTTAGCAAATACAAAAAATGGAGATACTACCTTGTATTGTATCAGATCATAATTGAATAAAATTAGAAATCAATGATAAAATTAAAAAAATAGAAAACACTCCAATACCCAGAGACTAAATAATATGCTATTAAATGTTGCATAGATAGCAGAAGACATCAGGGAGGAGATTTAAAAATTCTTAGAGTAAACAAGAACAAAAATAGAACATATCAAAATCTCTGGGATATCATGAAAGCAGTACTAAGGGGAAAATTCATGGTCTGGAGCTAATTCAAGAAAGAATAAAAAGTCAACAAATAAATGACCTAATATTATATCTTAAAGAACTAGAAAATGAACAGATAAACACCAAAAGTAGTAGAAGACAGGAAATAATTAAAAGTTGAAATCAACGAAATTGAAACAAAAGAAACAATTCAAAAAATTGACAAAACAAAAAGTTGGTTCTTTGAAAAAATAAACAAAATTGATAAACTCTTAGCCACACTAACAAAGAGAAGAGAGAGAAAACTCAAATTAATGAAATTCATGAGGAAAAAGGAAATATCATGACAGACACTATTGAAATATAAAACACAATTAGGAAGCTACTTTGAAAATCTGTACTCCAACAAAATAGAAAATCTCAAAGACATCGACAAATTTCTAGAGATACATTATCCATGCAAACTGAATCAGGAGAACATACACAATTTAGACAGATAAATTTCAAGCAATGAAATAGAAGACAACATCAAAAGTCTACCAACCAAGAAAAGACCAGGACCAGATGGATTCTCAGCCTGGTTCTATAAGACCTTCAAAGAACTAATTCTAATATTCCTCAAAATATTCCATGAAATATAAAAGGAGGACACCCTTCCAAACTCATTCTATGAAGCTAGTATCACCCAGATATCAAACAAGACAAAGACACACCAAGGAAAGAAAACTTCAGACAGTATCCCTGATGATCATAGATGCAAAAATTCTCAGCAAAATTCTGGCAAATTGGGCTGGGATTGTGGCTCAGTGGTAGAGTACTTGCCTGGCATGTGTGTTTGCCTGGATTCAATCCTCAGCAACACAAATAAATAAATTAATTAATTAAATGTCCATCTACAACTAAAATAAAAAAAAAATACTCAAAAAATCTGATAAATTGCATAAAAAACATCCTAAAATGATAGTGTCCCCTGATCAAATGGGGTTCATCCCAGGGATCCAGGGTTGGTTCAACATCTGGAAATCAATAAATGTAATTCACCATATAAACAGACTTAAAGTTAAGTATCATATTTTTATCTCAATATATGCAGAAAAAGCATTTGATGAAATACAGCATCCATTCATGCTCAAAACACTAGAAGAAATAGGAATAGTAGAAACATACCACAACATTGTAAAGGCTATCTATGCTAAGGCTATGACCAACATCATACTAAAAGGAGGAAAACTGAAAGAATTTCCTCTGACAACTGGAACAAGAAAAGGATGCCCTCTTTCACCACTTCTATTCAACATCGCCCATGAAACACTAGACAGAAAATTAGACAGACCAAAAAAATTAAAGGGATATGAATAAGAAAAGAATTCAAGCTATCACTATTTGGTGATAACAGGATTCTATATTTAGAAGATCCAAAAAATCCCACCATAAAACTTCTAGAACTAATAAATGAATTCAGCAAAGTAGCAGGATATAAAATCAACACACTTGAATCTAATGCATTTCTATTCATAAGTGATGAATCCTCTGAAAGAAAAAATTAGGAAAACTACCCCATTCACAATAGCCTGAAAATAAATACTTGGGAATAAATCTAACAAAAGAGGTGAAATTCCTCTATAATGAAAACTACAGAACACTAAAGAAAGAAATTAAAGAAAACCTTAGAAGATGGAAAGATCTCCCACATTCTTGGATAGGAAGAATTAATATTGTTAAAAAGACTATACTACTAAAGGTGCTATACAGATTCAATGCAATTCCAATTAAAATTTCAATGATGTACCTCATAAAAATAGAGAAAGCAATCATGAAATTCTTTTGAATGAATAAGAGATCTGGAGAGCTAAAGCAATTCTTAGCAGGAAGAGTGAAACAGAACTTATCACAATAGCAGACCTTCAACCATACTACAGAGCAATAGTAACAAAAATAGCATGGTATTGGCACCAAAATAGTCAGGTAGTCCAATGGTACAGAATAGAAGACAAACCCACATAAATACAGGTATCTCATACTAGACAAAGGAGCCAAAAATGTACAATGTAGAGAAGATAGCCTGTTCAACAAATGTGCTGGGAAAACAGGAAATTCATATGCAGTAAAATGAAATTAAACCCCTATCTCCTACCCTGTACAAAACTCAACTCAAAATGAATCAAGCACCTAGGAATCAGTCAAAAGACCCTGCATCAAATAGAAGAAAAAGTAGGCCAAATCTTCATCATGTTGGCTTAGACCAAACTTCCTGAAAAAGACTCCCAGAGTACAAGAAATAAAAGCATGAATCAATAACTGAAATGGATTCAAACTAAAAATTTTTTTATCGGCAAAGAAAATAATCAATAATGTGAAGAAAGAGCCTACGGAGAGGAGAAAACCTTTACCACATGAACTTCAGATAGAGCACTAATCTCCAGAATTTATAAAGAACTCAAAAAACTTTACACCAAAAATACAAGTAACCCAATCAATAAATGGGCTAAGGAACTGAGCCGACACTTCATAGAAGAAGATATACAAATGATCAACAGATATTTGAAAAAGTATTCAACATCTCTGGTAATTAGAGAAATGACATCAAAATTACCCTAAGATTTCATCTCACTCCAAAGAGAATGGCTATTATCAAGAATACAAGCAACAAGAGGTGTTGGGGAGGATGTGGAGAAAAAGATACACTCATACATTGCTGGTTGGATTGCAAATTGGTGCAGCCACTCTGGAAAGCAGTGTGGACATTCCTTAGAAAAGTTGGAGTGAAACTACCATTTGAACCAGCTATCCCACCCCTTGGTTTATACCCAAAGGACTTAACATCAGCATGCTACAGTGATGCAGCCACATCAATGTTCATAGCCGCTCAATTCACAATAGCTAGATTGTGGAACCAAGCTATATACCCTTCAATAGATGAATGGATAAAGAAATTGTGATATATAAACACAATGGAGTATTACTCAATCATAAAGAAGAATAAAATTATGGCATTTGCAGGTAAATGGATGGAATTAGAGAATATCATGCTAAGTGAAATAAGCAAATCCCCCCAAATCAAAGGCCAAATGTTTCCTCTGATAAGTAAATGCTGATACATACCAGGGGTGGGGAGCAGGCAAGGGAAGAATGAAGGAATTTTGGATTGTGTAGAGGGAAATGAGGGGAGGGGAGGGAGTGAGAGGAAGGATAGATGGTGGAATGAGACAAACATCATTACCTTATGTACATTTATGATTACACAAATGGTGTGACTCCACATTGTGTACAAAAAGAGAAATGAAAAGTTGTACCCCATTCGTATAGAATGGATCAAACTGCATTATGCTATCATGTATAACTAAACAGAACAAACAAGAAAAGAAGCATTTACACATGAAGGCACAAAAAGCTAAATGAAAATATAAACCAAAGATAGTAATAAAACGACTTCTATACAGGTAAATGACAAAAAATAAAATAATGTAAAATCTAAAATAAAATAAATACACTTTGATACATGTTCAGTGCTTTGACCATATATAGTTGACATTTATTGATCCTTTGGGTCAACTCTTTTAAGCACTTTGCAAATACTGGTGCACTTGATTCCAATGATCCTGTGGGGTCTTAAAACCTTGTCTTTACTATTGGTTTTCTAGTTTTACATATTAGATTACTAACCCCAGAGGAGTTAAGGTACTTGCTCAAAAATCTTAAAGTTATGCTATATCCATGTGTGAATACACCACAATGAATTTCAGATGTATACATATAATAATAATGCTCTAATTAAAATAATAGCAGTATTCACAATAATAACAATTGGGAGGCCAGTAGATCAGAGCAAATAAACTGGGTGAGGGAGGTGGGTGGGAGGGAAGGTAGTGTGTGGTGAGATTGGTCGAATGGTATCATGTGCCTGTGTAAAAGTGGCATAATGTTCACTGAGACGCATAATCATGATACATCAATAAATGCTATTGTATTTGGAATCGTTCAAATATTGCCTACGTTTTGTATCTTTGATATTTCAAGGGTATATGTTTGGTTATCTTGATCATTTTTGACAATGTGCATCTATTACCAATTAGAACATTACTCTTTCATAGATTATCTGATAAAAATGCAAATGCTTCTATAATTATAAATTCCTATCAAATCTCCTTTAGATATTATTTTTCTACAGTCAATAATCAAAATCCAAATAGTCATGTTGCCTTAACTAAATATATTATTGCTGCATTATATGTACATAAGTAATGTTTCAGTAAATGGAACAACTACTAAACAAATTTCATATAATAAAATCTTTCATGAAATAAAATTTCACTAACTACAGGGTACAAAAATAGGTCACCTTTGTGTTATACATTCCTCTTGTTATTGAGCATTTCAAGATGAGGAACATCTCATTTTCTTTTATTTCTGAAGCATCTAATTCTTTGTCTATTGTAAGAGATGGTAATTAAATTTTGATTTTTGATTGGTTATAGTATACTGGGTCATATATTTATTAAAGTGTTAGAAAAAGCATGAAGGAATTGAGAAACAAGATTTATTATCACTTTAGAAAGGCTTTTTATTAAGTTAAGATTCCTGATCCTTCTCTATAAAGAACATTCATCTTCAGATAGAGCACTAATTTCCAGAATATATAAAGAACTCAAAAAACTCTACAAGAAGAATACAAATAACCCAATCAACAAATGGGCTAAGGATATGAACAGAGCCTTCACAGAAGAAGATCTACAAGCAATCAACAAACATAGGAAAAAATGTTCACCATCTTTAGTAATAAGAGAAATGCAAATCAAAACTACCCTAAGATTCCATTCACCCCAATTAGAATGGTGATTATCAAGAATACAAGCAACAATAGATGTTGGAGAGGATGTGGGGAAAAAGGTACACTCATACATTGCTGGTGGCGATGCAAATTAGGGCAACCACTCTGGAAAGCAGTGTGGAGATTCCTCAGAAAACTTGGAATGGACCCACCATTTGACCCAGCTATCTCACTCCTTGGCCTATACCCAAAGGACTTAAAATCAGCATACTACACAGATACAGCCATATCAATGTTCATAGCTGCTCAATTCTCAATAACCAGATTGTGGAACCAACCTAGATGTCCTTCAATTGATGAATAAAGAAACTGTGGTATATATATACAATAGAATATTACTCAGCTATAAAGAATAATAAAATTATGGCATTTGCAGGAAAATGGATGAAATTGGAGAATATCATGCTAAATGAGATAAGCCAATCTCAAAAAACCAAAGGAAGAATGATCTCGCTGATAAGTAGATGATGACACATAATGGTGGGTGGGGGGGGGCAAGAATGGAGGAAGGAGGAACTGTATAGAGGGAAAAGAGGGGTGGGAAGGTGGGGAGGAAGGAAAAAATAACAGAATGAATCAAACATTACCCTATGTAAATGTATGATTATGCAAATGGTATGCTGTTACTCCATGTACAAACAGAAACAACATGTATCCCATTTGTTTACAATTAAATTAAATTAAAATTAAAAAAAGAATATTATACTTTTAAACTGTCTAACATATATTAGTAGATTTCAATTTGAGATGAGATATTAAAAATTTATCTATTATTAATAGCACATATGTATACATAATAATAGAAAACGTTCCAACTCAAATAAATAAAATATAAAATTCTTATAGTTGTATTTATAAATATGGAAACATTATTAGAAATATATTTGCTACTACTTTCTGCTCTGTGGATTTTGCACTTTAATTTTGTGAAATAAAGTAAAAAATTGTTTATTCTAATTTCTTTTTCAATTTCAACTATAAGAAAATGCATCATAAGTGAAATCAATTACTACTTTTAAATGTTGACTGGTATTAAAAATAATATCAAGAATGTTTCAAACCTTAACTTATTAAAAATGTCTTCTACCTAAAATGTCATATGTAGTTTAACCTGAATGCAATTTGCTTAGAAAAGTTTTTTTAAAATTTTTCTTTACAACTAGATCATTAAAATCATATCGTATGTCACATTGTAGAGAATAATAAGTAAAAGGACAGAGTATATCATTATATTTGATTTTTAAATAATTTATTAATATTATCTTAAACAAAAAAATTGAAAAAAAACTTTTATTATATGATGTTTAAATTACTTCTTTGGAATAATAAATCCACATTAAAGGCAGAATGTTTTCCCTGATAAGTGGATGTTGATATATAATGGTGGTGGGCAGTGAGAACTTTAGATTATGTAGAAGGAAATGAGAGGGGGTATGAAAAATGGTGGACTGAGACAGACATCATTACTCTATGTACATGTATGATTACACGAATGGTGTGAATCTACATCGTGCACAACCATGGAAATGAAATGATGTACCCCACTTGTGTACAGTGAATCAAAATGCAGTCTGTAAAAAATTTAAAAAATAAGCAAATAATTTAAAAAAATGATAATATTATATAATGCATTTAAAAATAATGAGCCATAATAAGAAAAGAAAAACGTAGATTCAATGCAATCCCCATCAAAATACTGATGATCGTCTTCACAGAACTAGAAAAAATAGTCCTAAAATTATTTTAGAAAAATAAAATACCCAGAATAGACATTACAATTCCAATACAAAAATCCAACGTGGGCAATACGCAGTACCTGACATCAAATTCTATGACCAGCTGTAGTAACAGAAGCTCCCTGGTACTGGCATGGACAGAGACACAGAGCAGCAGTACAGAAGAGAAGACAGGAGACTAACCCACACAGTTAGTTATCTGCCCCCTGACTAGGCGCCAAAACTCACATTGGAGAGAAGACAGGCTTTCTGAGAATGGGGCTGGGAAACCTGCTTATCCATATGCAGAAGAATAAAACTAGATCCGTATCTCTCAACCTGCACAAAAATCAACACAAAGTGGGTTAGGGAATTAGCCTCAAACCTACGCGACACCTACAGGAAAGTGCAGGGTCCATACTCCTCCGTATAAGTTCAGACGAAGACTCAGGAAACATGTCAATCATCGATAAATGAAAATAAAAAAGAAAATGAAGAAAGAGTGTGAGAGAAAAATGCCTGTCACTGGAAGTGAGAGCCAGGAGGTGATAATACGGCAAGTTATGGGACCGGGAGAAACTGTGGTTTCATGTGCCAGGAATAGAAATGAAGACCAGGAGCCAGAAGAGGAGGAGTAGCTGGGCACGAGGCTCATCAGTTGTCCCTGCCCCAGGACCCGTAAGGCTACCTGTGCCACAGACCTTAACATCTCCTCCATCTGCTCCAACAGGCCTCTCCCTTCTGTCATCGCCACTTTCCTAGTCAGCCCAGTCGCCTCACCCTCCCGACATGCGTGTATCTGTACCCACCCTGTTTTTGCTTGCTGTTCCCTTCATCTGAAATATTCTCTTTGTCCTTGACACATATTCAAATCTTACCCATTTTACGAACCACCTATTCCATAAAACCCTGCAGGACACCAAATTACAGAATGATGATGTAGTTAGGGGTGGGACCTGCCACTGTATTAGCCCTTAACTCTCCACATGGCTAGTGCCATCTTACCTGGTGGATTTACTAGCACCATCATAGAAAGAGCATTGGACTTGGAATCTCAGGTTCCAACCTCAAATCATTTTCTTCTACTTGTTAGCTTCATGTACATCATTTGTTTCATCATCTGTTTTTATCTTCAATGAAATAAGGACTGCAGTCCTCAACCTCCAATTATGTAGATTATGTGATATGAGAGTTTTTCACGTGAACAAGAAAATCTACTCCAACTAGTTGTGATGGTGTATTTTATGTTGTGAATTATTAGGTCATAGTACCCAGATACTTGATCAAACTTTATTCTTAATGTTTCTATGAAAGTTTTTTCAAGATGGTATCAGTATGTGAATCAGTGACTTTGAGTCAATCTGATGACCTTCTATAATGTGAGTGGACCTCAGCCAATCAGTCGAAGGCCTCTATAGAGAGGCTGGCCTCCTCAGAGAGGGAATTCTGCCAGAAGATTACTTTTGGATTCAAACTGCAACTCATACCCCAGTCCCCAGCCAGGTGGCCCACCCTGAGCAGTTTGGATTTGCCCACCTTCCCAGTGGTGACAGTCAATCAATTCCTTAAAATTTTTCTCTCTCCCTCTCAAAACACACATGTGCAAAAATAGAACCATCCTTTCAGATCTGTTTCTCTGGAGAACCATGCAGATAAGCTAATCCAAGGAGTAAGTGGTTTATTATAGAGTGTTATATAGAATAAAAAGGTTCTAGGAAATCAAGGGATTTGATTTTGGAGGATGCACAGCCAGGAACAATGAAACATTAAGAAACTCTCAAGTAGAACACAAGTTCCTGACTGCCAGGAAACCTGTGAATGCAGTTTTTAGCTTCCTGTCTTTATGGTACAGGAAGGCATGTGCAAAGTGGTTTCTCATGGAGTTGAGAGAGCTGATCTGCAGGGTCGGCTCCAGATGACACATGAAAGTAACTAGCATTGTGTTTGACAATAGAAGTCACCTCATGACTACAGAATCATAAGCTTCTTGAGGACAGAGGATTCTCCTTCACATCCTTCTAAAGTTCCAAACTTCCCATTTCCAGGTCTCAGATTCTTTGATAAGCTACCTTCATTTTGTTCCATGTTCTTCCTATTTCCTTCAATACTCTGCTCTACACATTTTAAAATTTAATTTTTCCCAAGACATCTATTTTTTTTTTTTTTTTTGGATGGAGGGACAGGTACCAGGGATTGAACAGGAGAAGTTGACACTTAGCCACAACCCCAGCCCTATTTTGTATTTAGAGACAGGGTCTCACTGAGTTGTTTTGTGCCTCCCTTTTGCTGAGGCTGGCTTTGAACTCATGATCCTCTTGCCTCAGCCTCCCGAGCTGCTGGGATTACAAGTGTCTGCCACCATGCCAGACTTCATTTATTCTAGAAATTATATTTTATCCACTGTTCAGGAAGTGGATTACAGATGACTGTTTTCTGATGATATTTGAACCAAATGTAGCACGGTAACTGATATTTATCTCTGGGTGATATAGCATGCTATAAAAATGACCACAATGGTCATTTAAAAATAAGTAGTGGAACTTTTGGGTTCATATATTTCAAGGGTGGAACAGACCAATGTGGCCATTTTTACAGAATGCAATACAGAATGCAATGTGACAAACATTGGTTACCTTGGTAATTAGAAAAAAAATAAAAGACAATAAACATGTGTTTTGATTACTAAGTTAATTGAAAAAAATGAGTCAATAAATGGAATAGTATCAAATTAAAAAGGTTCTGCACAGTCAAGGAAACAATTAAGAATGTGAAGAGAGAACTTAGAGAATGGAAGAAAAAATTGGTAGTTATTCTTCTGACAGAGGACTAGTAACTAGAATATATAAAGAATTCTGAATACTTCACACTAAAGAAACATATAACCCAATTAATAAATGGGCAAATGAATTAAACAGACACTTCTCCAAAGAAGAAATGCAAAAAATGTAACAAAAAATGTGAAAAAATGTTCAACGTCAGTAGCAATTAGGAAAATGCACATACTGAGAATTTATCTCACACCAGTCCGAGTGGCAGCCATCAAGAATACAAACAATAATAAATACTGGAGAGGATATGGGAAAAAAGGGGCACTTTTACTATATTGTTGGGATTGTAAATTAGCATAACCATTATGAAAATCAGAACAGACGTTCCTTAAATGACTAGGGATGGAACCACCATATGATCCAGATCTCCCACTCCTTAGCATTTATTCTAAAGAATCAAAGTCATTATACTACAGTGATACATGCATACCCATGTTTATAGCAGCACAGTTCACAATAGCTAAACTATGGAACCAGCCTAGGTGTCCATCAGTGGATAAATGAATAAAGAAAATGTGGTGTAAATACACAGTGGAGTTTTGTTCAGCCATAAAGAAAAATGAAATTATGTCATTTGCAGAAAAATGGATGGAACTTGAGAACATTATGTTAGGTGAAACCAAGGTCAAGCATCAAATGCTTTCTTTCACCTGTGGAAGCTAGAGAGGAAAAAGGTAAAGAAAGGTGTGTGTTGGGGGAGATTCTCCTGCAAACTAAAGTGAGATCAGTAGAGTAGAGGAAAAGAACCAGGGGAAGTAGGAGGGGAGGGACGGGGGAATCCTGGGGAATCATACTGGTCAAATCATATTGTTATATTGTGTGCAGGTACAGATATGCAGCAACAAATCTGTAAAATCATACAGTTATGTACAATTATAATCTATAAAGCACCAATAAAGGTGTGGAAAAGATAAGCCTGAAAATGTTTAATTCCTGATGTGTATATATAACTAATTTAAATATCTGTAGCAGGAATATGTTAAAGACTGTAGAAATACTTTAAAAGAACATAATTTACATAAATAGGTTGTATATATGTGAAATGAATATACTAACATTTCTACCTTTTTTTCCTTCACGTTTATTTCATAAATGGAACCAAGAATCCTTGAGAAGTTTTGTGTTTAGGAAGATGTGATTGTGGCCACGCTAGAGCTGAAATGCAATATTCTTTACTCACCAGCCTTTGCATTTTCCTTTGGAAATACTCTCTTCCCTCTCAATGCTGTGCAATGTTTAGACAGATGTTAAATTTACCTGCAGTGAAAATTCAGGGATGAGACGAGGGTCTGTCTAGTCTTATATTGAATGGTGGATAAAACAATTTGCTAGCATGTTGCATGTGGGACATATGATATGTGAAAGAGGAGATAAGAGTGATCCCAAGGGCCTCTCAGTGAGAACACCAGGGCCACCACCCCCTGAAGGAAGAGCAAGCGAGCAGGATACTTCAGGAATCAGAAGGCTCAGTGTGCGTGTTGCTGCAAGCTTGTCCCCAGGGATGCAGAAGCCTGTTTCACGCCTGTTAAGATTGGATGAAAAAATGATCTTCATAGGAAGAGAGTTTTGATGATTTTATGAAATGTTCAAGGGACTTAAAGTCAGTAATTTGTTTTTGTCATTTTGGAATTCATGATAGAATGTTCTGGGGCCATAAATTTTGGAAACATCAGAAACTGTATGAAACCTAAAAGTATGCAACTTAGAAAGTGATTTAGATGAAGCATTCCAAAGACAGGCCCGAAAATAATAAACAGAGGAAAATGCAAAAGAAAGCTAAGAGGACTAGTCAGCTAACCTGCGGGATCCAGGGGGTCACCACCGAGCGCAGTCTGGGGGAAGAGCTGGCGTAGGTGAGGAAAATTGACTGTGTTGAAGGACATTTGCCACTCCAGACGTGACACTGAGAAGTGAATGAATGACAAATCCCAGGAGAACAGGTAAAACATTGCAAAGCCTATTTGAAATCCAAGATGAAATGATCATAAAATAGAAGAGCATACAAAGATTCTTCAATCTTCATATGATGGAAAATCTGAAAACCAGAAGAGATTAGCACACATGAAATATAATTGTGACTAAAGATATTGCACAAAAAAGACAATAAGCATACCTGGTTTTACAAATATGCCCTACCTAGAAAACATCCTAACTAATGTCATTTTTTTATCATATTGTAAGGTACAATTTTTTTTAATCAATTGTAAGGTACAATTAAGAAAAGTCCTCTGATTGGTGTCTTCTCTTCTGATGACCTTCTCATTTCTGATTTTAGCTACTCACATCCATGGTCATTTTCTAGCATTATCATACATTACCAGTGACTGCAGTTTTTGGTTCAGCCAAAAAACAAACTAGAAAGACTTCCACACATTATGACTGGACTCTGAAGACATTGAGAATAACACTACACAATGATAGCTCAGTAGGAGAGAATTTTATGAATAATTTTCTTCCTCAAAGTAAACATCTTTAAAAATTTTAAGTTAAAATATTTATTAGCTTATATTCAAAGAAATCTCCATTTCACAAATGCAAAAATGATGTAAGAAAGTAGAAAAAAAGTCTGTATAAATAAGTTTTATATGTATAAAGTAAGTTACACATATACAAATATGAAATTAGAATTTTTATTAGACTAAGAAGCACTAAAATTATATTTCTCCTCATAAAAAATTCCATAATCAGTATCCATTAAAGATACAAAAAGAAAATTGTTTTCACAAAGTAGAAACAGAAGACAGCAGGCTTATTCAGGTATGTAACAGCCATCAAAACAATAGAGGAGATACTTCAATTATTAAACAGTAGTGGTAATTTTACAAAAGAAAAGGGAAAATGATACCTGCAATCAAATCTATTGTTTAAAATTTTGCAGGTAATGGTATGTGAAAAAAGAAGTAGCATTAGAAAATTAAATTTCAGTCTCAACGACCATTTCCAAATAAAGTTTTAATATTATACTATAGTGTGACAAGTATAGAAAGGACAAGGTAAAGGTATCAACAAAAGTTGATTTTCTATAATATTGTAAGGTACAATTAAGAAAAGTTCTCTGATTGGCATCTTCTCTTCTGATGACCTTCTCATTTCTGATTTTAGCTACTCACATCCATGGTCATTTCCTAGCCTTATCATACATTACCAGTGACTGCCGTTCCTTTCCTTAATATCTATCATTCTCTTTCTTTAGGAGCAATGTCTCTGTTTCTGTATCACCCTTTCTTTCATTCCAAATTCATTATTGCTTCAATTACTCCAGGACTCAAAATCCATTGGTTTTATCACTTACTTGTTTATTTATTTCTACCAGAGATTTAACCCATGGGAAGCTAAACAATGACCCATTTTCCCAACTTTTTACTTTTTATTTTGAGATAGTGTTCAAGTTTCTTAAAGTCTTACTAAATTGCTGAGGCTGGCCTCGAATTTGTGATCCTTCTGCCTCAGCCTTCCAAATATCACTCATTTATTGTGCTACACAAAAACATAAGTCATAAATCATGCAGTTAATCATTATAATCATTCTCTTACTCATATCAACTGCCTTGTTCCAACTTGTGTAAGGCTATACTGTGATGCTAATTGAATCCAAACCTGCACCTGTTTTCCGCTTTCACCTGCAGAGCACAGCATGGCTGGAGAGAAGCATGGGGCACTTCAGACGGCTCTCCTGACAAGCCACACACTTCACAAGCCTCACTCCTTAACTGGCCCAAACCTGGTGCATTTCTTTAGGTCATTCACTTTTCTTTCTCCTAGAGATATATAATATGACACTTCTAATACCTTAGGACTACACTACCTTATCCTTTTGAAATTTACTGCAAGATAATGATAATGTGTCTTCTGTTTTCAATGAAGAAATAGAGAACGTTTCCTCAGCTGACTAAAGTTTAGATGGGTTTCTTACCACCTCTATGTCCTTAATCTTCCTTTTCTCTGAACATTTACTTTCTAAAGCTTCTCATTGGGAATCTTTTTTATGAGGGTGATGAGCCCATTTGAGTCCCCAGTAGAAATGTAAATCTTTCGCAAATGCTCTTGCCAGTTTTCCACTCAGTATTGTCTTTCTGAAAGACCCAAGAATGGTTCTTCTGGAATATAGTCATCCAGGAGACAGAGCCTCTCTTTAGCAGTCTTGGTGGACATCAGGGGTCCATCTTCAGCAAGGTGTCTTCTTCAAGCTGAAAACTTACTCTCCCCTTCGTCATGAAGATGAGGAAAGTTTACTTAACTTAGGTAAACAATTGGTTGACCTGGATAGTACCATACTGTTGGGGCTATGAACTATTGGGATGTAGATTACAAAATAGGAGCTTAAAAGATCAAGAGATACATTAATATCCGGTTATGTTAACTCTCTTCTAGTGCAATCCCTTCCAACCTGGATATTCTGTAATCTGAGAGGAAATGATAGCTTTTACCTATAAGTTACTCATGTAACTTATCTTCTATTTTAAGACAATTTTGAAAGTAAAAGTAAACATTAATAGATAATCAAGGATACCTGGGATTATCCACCATTTTTCCAAGTGAACAGACATGAATACTTCACAAATGGTCATATTGGATCCAATTATTTTTTCTATTCCATTGTGGTTACTATCCTTATCTTGAAAAAAGATGCAGTTCTTTACATGGTGGAATGATTCAAATTCTTTTTGCAAACAATCTAAGACTTTGTTGCTTCTGACTTGATGAGTTACTTTAATCCTAGGAAAGCAAAAGATTACCTAAGAGGATGCCCTGAGTTTCTGCCAAGTCCTTTGTGTGCATTCCCCCTGATGACCATCAATCACACCAAGGCACATAGGAATCTCATATTTTACTTTTGGTTCAGTTGCATGAAGACACTACAGTGGCTGTGTGCTATATTGAATTTTAGGAATCATGGTGAACTGTGAAAGAACTGTTCTACCCCTTGGAATTAAAATGCCAGAATCAATAAAATCTGCAATATTGAGGAAGAATTTATTTTTTTAATGAAAGTATTGTGAGGCATAAGAAGATGATCCTTTCCCACATGGACTCTTGCTTTGCCAAATTTATGTATTCTATCTTTGATAAAAGGCCATGATAATGTTACTTTTTGATTTAAAGCATTCATTACGTTTATGGTTTAGCATCTAAAATCTGTGGATTTCACATTAATACAAAATCATTTTCTTTTTGATAAACAAGGTTGATGGTGGTCAACCATAAGAATCAATAGCAAGAATTTTGGAAAGAGTATGGTGACATAGATACAAGGAATTCATCTTTCCACCCAAAGCAACTTGGATAAGAGGATCAAAGTCCATGGACAACATTTGCAAGATAAATAAATGTTTCAGTTATTTAATGCTGCATGAAATATTGCCTTAAATATGTGCTTTTAAACACATATTTTATTAATTTTGCAACTTTTTGGCAGGCGTCAGTTCAGGGTGTCGGGTAGGGCTCAAGTCTGCAATATTGGCTAAATCCACTCAGTGGTGTTCAGCTAGTAGCTGGTCTGATTGGAAGAGCCAAGTACAGCATGCGTTATGTGCCTGCAACCTCGGAAGGAAGGATGGAATCAGCTTAAACTATAAACTGGTTGAAAACTCTTCTGAATGATGATTAAGAGGTAAAATGAGCTCTTACCTGATGGCTCAGAAAGTCCAGATAGTACAATTCAAGAGATATTGGTATGTTTAGAATTTATGTATCCTTTTGGTTCAATTTGGCTACATCCTTCCTATGCGTTTAGACATTTGTCAATATCTTCCAGATTTACCAATTTATTGGAATTGTAAATTTTTCAAATACTTCGTAAGGATTCCCTATATTTTAGAATATCTATGGTGATATCTTCATTTTAATTTCTAATTTTAATGGTATAAGTTTTCTCTCTCTTTCTTATGGTTAGTTTTACTATGAATTTATTAATATAGTTTATCTTTTCTGAAGGAAGATCTCTGTTTTATTGATTATTTGTATGAATTTTATATTCTATCTTCATTAATTTCAGGTCTGATCTTTGTACTCTTGGGTCTTACATTGGTTTTGGAATTAGTTTATTCTTGCTTTTCTAGGGTCTTGAGATAGATGGATTATTTAGGATATTTCTGAAGCAAACAAGGACACATCAAGGAAAGAAAACTGTAGACCAATTCTCCTGATGAGTATACTTGCAAAAATATTTAAAATATTAGCAATCTGTATTTCAAAAACAAAGTAAGAAGAAGATACACCGTGATTATTTGTGTTTCTTCCTAGAGGTGAAAGGTTGGTTCAACAAATTAAATCAATAAATACAATTCATCAAATAAATATATTTAAGGAAAAAAATCGCGTGTTCATCTCAACAGTTTCGGGAAAATCCTGACAAAATCCAGCACTTATTTATGTTAAAAACATGAATGAACCAGGCTCTGTGGCACACACCTATAATCCCTGTGGTTCTGGAAGCTGAGGCAGAAGGGTCCTGAGTTCAAAGCCAGTCTCAGCGAAAAAGAGGTGCTAATCAACTCAGTGAGACCTGTTTCTAAATAAAATATAAAATAGGGCTGGGGAGTGACTCAGTGGTCAAGTGCCCCTGGGTTCAGTCCCTGGTAGACTATCACCCCCCACCAGATAAAAACATAACTGAAACATGAAACAACTAGGAATACAAGGAACTTACCTTGACATCAGAAAGTCAAGTCTACATATTGTCAGGTAGTAGTTAGTAATGAGCAGAGAATTCATGGCAAGGTTGCAGGTTTCCTTTAAGTTATTATTAGTGTCTTCTTTAAACTTCTTCCAAGCAGAGGAGTAAAGAACTTGTAGCAGCTGACATATAGAAAAACATCAGATGCAATAGACCTTTCTATTTTCTGTAAGTAAACAGGAAAAGAAGGAGCTAACTGGGGAGTTAATTGGGGACATGAATAAAAAAAGAAGGATTAACGGGCTCTCTCTTGACAGGGTCCACTGAGATCAGGGAGAAGGTAGGAGTCGTGGACGTGGGTGACTCCGTATATTTCAGGAGGAAGGTTACCTGATTAAAGCAGGTGCACTAAGGTAATTTCCCACCAGCCACTGACCTGGGGGACCACATTAACCTAGGATTGACTGGTAGCTGAAGCCCCCCGAATAGGAAGGTCAACATGACAGTTCCAGAGAGAACCACCTAGGGCCAAAAATTCAGAGGAGTCAAACGTGACTGGTGAAGCACGAGAAGGCGGACCAGTTCTCGAGGCAATCATGACACAGCAATAAACCTGGAGACGACATGGTCTCCTTTCTCCTCTGCTCAGTCAGCACACTCCCTCTCTTGAGAGTGCTCTTGGCTCGATTCTTACTTGAATCATAATAAAGTTCTTTTGCATGGTTTTTGGTGTTTGACTTTCACTCTTTTTTTTTTTCTTGGATCACAAGAACCAAGGCTTAGAGCTTTGGCTCCTCACTCTTCTGTGACCATAAGAAAAACCCCAAACCAACATCCTACTGAAGGAAGAAAACCTCAAAGCATTTCCCCTTAAATCAGAAACAAGTAAAAAATGCCAACTCTCTCAACTTCTATTTAATATAGTTCTTGAAACCTAAACCAAGGTAATCAGACAAGAGAAGGAAAACAAATAGGAAAAAGAGAAGTCAAAATATCTCCATTTGCTGAAGAAATTTTTCAGTACTTAGAGGACTAAAAACCTGTACCAGAAGACTTCTAGATCTGATGAATAAATCAATCAAAGTAGGAGGTTCCAAGATCAAGACCAAAAAAAAACCAATCTTTCCTATATACCAATAGTGAAACTGCTTTGATAGAAATTAGGAAAATAGTCTGATTACAAAGCCTCTAGAAAAAAATGTAAAACAAAACCTGGGAATAAATCAAATAAAGGATGTGAAAGTCCTTACAACAAAAATTATAGAATACTGAGGAATAAATTAAAGATCTAAGAAGATGGAAAAGCCTCCCATGATCTTGAATAGACAAAATTAATATTGTCAAAATGACCATATTTTCAAAGCAATACAGATTCAAAGCAATCCCCGCCAAAATACCAATGATGGGCAGGGGTTGTAACTCAGTGGTGGAGCACTTGCCTGGCACACATGAGGCACTGGGTTTGATCCTCAGCACCACATTAAATAAATAAATACAGACATTTTGTCTGTCTACAACTAAAAAAATATTTTAAAAAATACCAGTGACATTCTTCAAGAACTAGAAAAATCAGTCCTAAAATTCATGTGTAAGAATAAACAAACTGCGGGGTGCGGTGGTGCATGCCTGTCTTCCCAGAAGCTTGGGAGTATGAGACAGTAGAATCACTAGGTCAAGGTCAGCTTCAGCGACTTAGTGAGGGCCTAAGCAACTTAAGACCTCACAATAAAAAACAAAAGGGCTGAGAGAGTAGTTCAGTTGTAAAAGCATCCCTGAGTTAAATCCTCAGGGGAGAAAAAAGAGTAAATAACTCAGAAGAGCTGAAACAATCCTGAGCAAAAAGAAGGATGAAGAAAAGTGTTGATGGTACCATGATTCCAAACCTCCAATTATACTTCAGAGCTGTAGTAACAAAAACATTGAGGTATCACCATAAAAACAGACACAAAGACCAATGGAACTGAATAGAAAAGACAAAGATAAATCCCATTAGGTATACTTATCTGATCCTTGACAAAGGTGCCAAAAATAAGTTAGAACAAAGATAGCCTTTTAAATAAATGGTCTGAGAAAGCTGAATATAGAAGAATAAAGCTAGAACCCTATCTCTTCCCCTGCGCAAAATCAACCCAAAGTGGATCGAAGACCTAGGAAATAGATGAGAAACAGTGAAAGTGATAGACAAGAATATAGGGTTAACAGTCCAACATATGGGTATATGCATTAACTTTCATAAAAAGACTTTTAAAATAAAAACCAAGAGCCAGGAAGCATTTTGGCATCAATTAATATGCTTTAGCACAGGAGAAGAAACCAGAGTATGAAGAAAGACATTTCAAGATGAGAGAAAATCCTCACCAGCTACTTTTGCAACAGGGTTTAATATCCAGAACATATAAAGAAAACAAAAGGCTACTTCAGAAATAAAACCCAAACAAAAAAATGGGAGAAAGATCTAAATAGACACTTTTCTAAAGAAGAAATACAAATGGCTATCAAATATATGATAAAATATTTAAAGTCTAGAACCATTAGGGAAATGAAATCAAAACACCACTGAAATTTCCAGTTAGAATGACAATGATCAAGAATACAAATCTTTACCCTATGTACCTCAGATAAAGATCTTATTTCCATAATTTATAAAAGACTCAGAAAACACCAAAAAAAAAAAAAAAAGAAAAGAAAATAGCCCAATCAATAAGTGGACTAAGCAACTGAACAGACACTTCACAGAAGAAGTACAATCCATCAACAAATATATGAAAAAATGTTCAGTATCTCTAGCAATTAGAGAAATGCAAATCAAAAGTACTCTAAGATTTTATCTCACTCCAATCAGTATGGCAATTATCAAGCAAGAATACAAGTAACAATAAATATTCATGAGGATGTGGGGGAAAAGATACATTCATGCATTGCTGGTAGGATTGCAAATTATTACAACCATTATGCAAAGCATTATGTAGATTCCTCCGAAAATTTGGAATGGAACCACTATTTGACCCAACTATCCCACTCCTCAGTTTATACCCAAAGGAGTTAAAATCAGCCTACTAAATCACTATGCGGCTACATCAATGTTTATAGGAGTTCAACTCACAATAGCTAAACTATGGAAACAACACAAGTGCCCTCAACAGATGAATGGATAAAGAAAATGTGATATATATATGTTGGTAATTGGTGTATATATGTGTGTATATATATATATATATATATATATATATATGTGTGTATGTATTGGCATATACACTGATATGTCACATATGGGTAGATGGACGGAGCTGGAGAATATCATGCTAAGCTAAATAAACCAATCTAAAAAAATCCAAGACTGAATGTTTCCTCTGATATGTGGATGCTAATTCACAATAAGGATATGGGGGGACACTAGGGAAGAATAGAGTTACTTCAGATTAGTCAGAGAGGAGTAAAGGGAGGGGAAGGGTATGGGAGTAGGAAGGTTAGTAAAGTGAAACAGACATTATTACCATGTATATGTATAACTGCATGACCAATGTGATCCTACAATGTGTACAATCAGAAAAAAAATAAATTATACTCCTTTTATGCATGATATACCAAAGTGCATAAATGTATTCTACTGTCATGGGTAACTAAATAGAATACAGAAATTTCTAAAAAGAATACAAATAACAGTGATTACTGACAAGAAGTTGCATGAAAAGGTCCACTGATATTTGTTCAAGAGATAGGAGTCAGCAGGACACAGTGACACAGGCGTGCCAGCGTTGATTGAAACACAGTTCACAATGGCCAAGTTAAAGCACAATCCTAATTGTGCATCAACAGATGAATGACAAGAGAAAATGTGGTTCACATACGCAATTGAGTTTTACCCAACCACATGGAAGAACAAAATTATGTCATTTACTAAAAAATAGTTGGAACTGGAAAACATGCTAAATCAAAGAAGCCAGACACAGAAATTCAAGGGTTGAATGCTTCTACTCATATGTGGAAGTTAGGGACAGAGGGAAGTAAAAGAGCAAAAAAAAAAGGGGCTTTCAGGAAAGTAGAAGGGAGACTAATAGAGTACAAGAAGGGAATTGAGAAGGAGAGAGAAGGGATGGCATGGGGAAGTACTCAACAATGACACCTATCAAATTATGCCATGTCCCTGTACAAATATACCACAATACATAGAGCGTTTATATGTGGTTATAACGCACTAATAAAGATAATACTAAAAACAGACCATGGATCAGTAGAGCAGAGCAAGCAGACATGTTGAAGGGAGGAAAACAATTATTTGGCGGAATAGGATTGATCAATTTTTAGGTGCATGTGCATATGTGGTGAAACGAATCCCACTCTCACGTACAATTGTTTGGTTTTTTGGTCGCCTGGGGGTTGATCCCAAGCCCTCCAACATGCTAGGTCAGTGCTTTACCACTGAGCCACCTCTGCACTACTACTATCATGTAGAACTTCAGTTCATCAGTAAACTAGAAGGACATTTCACGGAATAGAAGTGATCTGTTTCAAGAGAATCAGTATGGCGTCACTGGCACCTGATGTTCATTCCCCAAGCAGTCACCAAAGCCTCCAAAATCCAAGGTGCAAGAATAAAGATAAAAGGTAAAAGATATTCTTTATCTTCTGAGGGAAAGATTTTTTTAAGATTTATTTTTATTGTAAACAAATGGGATACATGTTGTTTCTGTTTGTACATGGAGTAATAGCATACCATTTGCGTAATCGTACATTTACATAGGGTTATTATGTTTGATTCATTCTGTTATTTATTCCTTCCCCCCCACCCCTCCCACCCCTCTTTTCCCTCTATACAGTCCCTACTTCCTCCATTCTTGCCCCCCTCCCACCCCCCATTACGTGTCATCATCCACTTATCAGTGAGATCATTCCTCCTTTGGTTTTTTTGAAATTGGCTTATCTCACTTAGCATGATATTCTCCAATTTCATCCATTTGCCTGCAAATGCCATAATTTTATTATTCTTTATAGTTGAGTAATATTCCATTGTGTATATATATATATATATATATATATATATATATATATATATCACAGTTTCTTTATCCATTCATCAATTGAAGGACATCTAGGTTGGTTCCACAATCTGGCTATTGTGAATTGAGCAGCTATGAACACTGATAAGGATGTATCTCTGTAGCACGCTGATTTTAAGTCCTTTGGGTATAGGCCGAGGAGTGGGATAACTGGGTCAAATGGTGGGTCCATTCCAAGTTTTCTAAGGAATCTCCACACTGCTTTCCAGAGTGGCTGCCCTAATTTGCATCGCCACCAGCAATGTATGAGTGTACCTTTTTCCACATCCTCTCCAACACCTATTGTTGCTTGAATTCTTGATAATCGCCATTCTAATTGTGGTGAGATGGAATCTTAGGGTAGTTTTGATTTGCATTACTAAGAGAAATGCAAAAGATGGTGAACATTTTTTCCTATGTTTGTTGATTGCTTGTAGATCTTCTGTGAAGTGTCTATTCAGATCCTTAGCCCATTTGTTGATTGGGTTATTTGTATTCTTTGTGTAGAGTTTTTTGAGTTCTGGAAATTAGTGCTCTATCTGAAGTATGAGTGGCAAAGATTTTCTCCCCCTCTGTAGGCTCTCTCTTCACATTGCTGATAGTTTCCTTTGTTGAGAGAAAGCTATTTAATTTGAATCTATCCTGGTTATTGATTCTTGCTTTTATTTCTTGTGCTATGGGAGTCCTGTTAAGGAAGTCTGTTCCTAAGCCAACAAGTTGAAGATTTGGACCTACTTTTTCTTCTATAAGATGCACGGTCTCTGGTCTGATTTCAAGGTCCTTGATCCATTGTGAGTTGATTTTTGTGCAGGGTGAGAGATAGGGGTTTAGTTTCATTCTGTTGCATATGGATTTCCAGTTTTCCCAGCACCATTTGTTGAAGAAGCTATCTTTTCTCCATTGCATATTTTTGACACCTTTGTCTAGTGTGAGAAAATTGAATTTATTTGGGTTTGTGTCCATGTCCTGCATTCTGTACCACTGATCTACCTGTCTATTTTGGTGCCAATACCATGCCATTTTTGTTACTATTGCTTTGTAGTATAGTTGAAGTTCTGGTATTGTGATACCCCCTGTTTCATTCTTCCTGCTAAGGATTGCTTTAGTTATTCTGGGTTTCTTATTCTTCCACATGAATTTCATTATTTCTTGCTCTATTTCTGTAAGGTATATCATTGGGATTTTAATTGGAATTGCATTGAATCTGTATAGAACTTTTGGTAGTATGGCCATTTTGATAATATTAATTCTGCCTATCCAAGTACATGAGAGATCTTTTCATCTTTTAAGGTCTTCTTCAATTTCTTTCTTCAATGTTTTCTAGTTTGCATTGTAGAGATCTTTTAACTCTTTGGTTAGATTGATTCCCAAGTATTTTATATTTTTGAGGCTATTGCAAATGGAGTTGTTTTTCTCATTTCCCTTTCAGATGTTTCGTTGCTTTCATATAAAAATGCTTTAGATTTATGCGTGTTGATTTTATAGCCTGCTCTTTTGCTGAATTCATTGATGAGGTCTTGAAGTTTTCTGGAGGAATTTTTTGGATCCTCTAAGTATAGAATCATGTCATCTGCAAATAGTGACAGCTTAAGTTCCTCTTTTTCTATTCGTATCTCTTTAATTTCTTTAGTGTGCCTAATTTCTCTGGCTAGAGTTTCGAGGACAATGTTGAATAAAAGTGGTGAAAGAGGACACCCCTGACTTGTTCCTGTTTTTAAAGGGAATGCTTTCAGTTTTTCTCCATTAAGAATGATGTTGGCCATGGGCTTAGCATAAATAGCCTTTACAATATTCAGGTATGTTCCTACTATCCTTATTTTTTCTAGTGTTTTGAGCATGAAGGGGTGTTGTATTTTGTCGAATGCTTTTTCTGAGTCAATTGAAATAACCATATGATTCTTATCCTTAAGTCTATTGACATGATGGATTACGTTTATTGATTTATGGATGTTAAACCACCCTTGCATTCCAGAGATGAACCCCACTTGATCGTGGTGCACAATTTTCTTAATATGTTTTTGGATACATTTTGCCAATATTTTGTTAAGGATCTTTGCATCTATATTCATCAAGGACATTGGTCTAAAATTTTCTTTCCTTGATGTGTCTTTTCCTGGTTTGGATATGAGGGTGATATTAGCTTCATAGAATGAGTTTGGTAGAATACCCTCCTTTTCTATTTCCCGGAATACTTTGAGAAGTATTGGAATGAGTTCTTCTTTGAAGGTCTTGTAAAACTCGGCTGAGAATCCATATGTTCTTGGACTTTTCTTGGATGGTAGTTTTTTAATGGCTTCTTCTATTTCATTGCTTGTTATTAATCTGTTTAAAATTGTATGTCCTCCTGGTTCAGTTTGGGAGGAACATATGTCTCTAGAAATTTGTCAATGTCTTCGGTAGTTTCTATTTTGTTGGAATACAGATTTTCGAAGTAGCTTCTCATTATGTTATGTATCTCAGTGGTGTCTGTCATGATATTTCCTTTTTCATCACAAATTTTAGTAATTTGAGTTTTCTCTCTCCTTCTCTTTGTTAGTGTGGCTAAGGTTTGTCTATTATGTTTACTCTTCCAAAGAACCAACTTTTTGTTTTGTCAATTTTTTGAATTGTTTCTTTTGTTTCAATTTCATTGATTTCAGCTCTGATTTCAATCATTTCCTGTCTTCTACTACTTTTGTTGTTATTCTGTTCTTTTCTAGGACTTTGAACTGTAATATTAGGTCATTTAGTTGTTGACTTTTCATTCTTTTCTGGAATGCGTTCCATGCAATGAATTTTCCTCTTAGTACCGCTTTCATAGTGTCCCAGAGATTTTGATATGTTGTATCTTCGTTCTCATTGACTTCTAAGAATTTTTTTATCTCCTCCCTGATGTTTTCTGTTATCTATGTTTCATTCAATAGCATATTATTTAGTCTCAAGGTGTTGGAGTAATTTCTGTTTTTTATTTTGTCATTGATTTCTACTCTCAGTCTATTATGATCTGATAGAACACAAGGCAGTATCTCTATTTTTTTGCATTTCCTAAGGGCTGCTTTGTGGCATAACATATGGTCTATTTTTGAGAAGGTTCCATGTGCTGCTGAGAAGAAAGTGAATCCGCTCATTGATGGATGGAATATTCTATATATGTCTATTAAATCTAGGTTATTGATTGTGTTATTGAGTTCTATGGTTTCTTTGGTTGGTTTTTGTTTGGAAGATCTATCTAGTGGTGATGGTGGTGCATTAAAGTCACCCAGAATTATTGTGTTGTGATTTATGTGATTCCTGAAATTGAGAAGGATTTGTTTGATTTTCAGGGATGCACCATTGTTTAGGGCATAAATATTTACTATCGTTATGTCTTCCTGATTTATATTTCCCTTAAGCAGTATGAAATGTCCTTCTTTATCCCTTCTGACTAACTTTGGTTTGAAGTCCACTTTATCTGATATGAGGGTGGAAATCCCCGTTTTTTTACTGAGTCCATGTGCGTGGTAAGTTTTTTCTCATCCTTTCACCTTTAGTCTGTGGATGTGTTTTTCTATGAGATGAGTCTCTTTCAGGCAGCATATTTTTGTGTCTTTCTTTTTAATCCATTTTGCCAGTCTAGGTCTTTTGATTGATGAGTTTAGGCCATTAATATTCAGGGTTATTATTGAGATATGATTTATATTCCCAGTCATTTGGGCTTATTTTTGGTTTTTAACTTGGCTTGGATTCTCCTTTGAGTGTGTTTTTCTCTAAGGTAATTCCTCCCTTTGCTGGCCTACATTGTTGTTTTTCATTTCCTACTCATGGAATATTTTGTTGAGAACATTCTGTAGCGCAGGCTTTCTATTTGTAAATTCTTTTAACTTTTGTTTATCTTGGAAGGATTTTATTTCATCTTCAAATCTGAAGGTTAGTTTTGCTAGGTATAGGATTCTTGATTGGCAACCATGTTCTTTCAGAGCTTGAAATATGTCGTTCTAGGCCCTTCTAGCTTTTAGAGTCTGGGTTGAGAAGTCTGCTGCTATCCGTATTGGTTTCCCCCTATATGTAATCTGATGCTTTTCTCTCACGACCTTCAAAATCCTATCTTTATTTTGAATGTTAGGCATTTTCATTATAATGTGCCTTGGTGTGGATCTGTTGTGATTTTGTGCATTTGGTGTTCTGTAAGTGTCTTGTGTTTGATTTTCCATTTCATTCTTCAGGGAATTTTGGGAAATTTTCTGATATTATTTCATTGAATAGGTTGTTCATGCCTTTGGTTTGTTTCTCTGTGCCTTCCTCAATCCCAATAATTCTTAAATTTGGTCTTTTCATGATATCCCATAGTTCTTGGAGATTCTTTTCATGATTTCTTACCATCTTCTCTGTTTGAGCAACTTTATTTTCAAGATTAAATATTTTGTCTTCATTGTCTGAGGTTCTGTCTTCCACGTGGTCTAGTCTTTTGGTGATGCTTTCCATTGACTTTTTTTATTTGGTTTTTTGTTTCCATCATTTCAAGGATTTCCATTTGGTGTTTTTTTGAGAATCTGTATCTCTTTGTTGAAATGATCTTTTGCTTCCTGCAGTTGCTCTTTCAGCTTATTGGTATTGTCATTCATTGCCTGCATTTGCTCTCTTATCTCATCCTTTGCTTTGCGAATCATCTTAATCATGTACAATCTGAAGTCCTTTTCTGACATTTCTTTTTACATACTGTCATTGGATTCTGTTAATATAGAATCTAGATTTGTTTGGATCATTTTCTTCCTGTGTTTTTTTACGTTGTTCATGTATCTTCCCTTTAGCAGTGCAGATCTGGGGTATTGCAGATTTCCCCCATAGGCTTATAGTGACCCTATAGGTTTCCAAAACCCTTTCTTTAAGGGGAGATCAATATTAGCAGTGCCCAATTCAGACACTATGCAATCCTAGACCAAATAGCCCCTATGAGGATAATAACAATATTGTCATAATAAACAGAATGCGTTCAAATATTATCTTCAGTAAAACATACAGATTTGTAATAAGGTCTGCAGTTTCTAATGGAGGAGAAAGAGGATGCAGAGGGATGTAGAATGTAGCTGTTAATGGGATAAGAAAAGACTATACAGAAGTTCTAGATTATAGAAAGGGTGAGAATGTAATCAAAAGAAATTGGATGTTAGCATGCAAAAAAGGGAGAAAGAGACTCTGAGGGAACAGGTAAACAAAAGGAAAAGAGAGCAAGAAAAGTAAAGAAATAAAAACTTAGAATTTTTCAATAAGGAAAAAAAAGAAAATCTACAGTATAACAGTCATATAGTAATCAAACCTCCCAGTCTTCAGTAGCCTGATGCATGAGAGGTACCTGACAATGAGCTTCAAGTCTCCAGCAGGCATCTCAGGATGGAATTTGCCCCTCCTAAAGATCGGAGCCAAGGCTTCCAGGATTATCCAAGATGGCAGCTATGGCTTCCAAATGTGTTGGCAAATGGGGAGCTGCAGCTTAGGGTGTGGCTGTGGTTGGCTGGAGGTCCTGGAAGTGGGGTGTGGTTGGTCAGGGAGGGGTCCTGGAGGTCAGGTGTGTTTGGTGTGGTTGCGGGATCCTGGAGGCCGGGTGCAATAGGTCGATCTGGGGTTCTAGTTATAGGGCGCAGTCACTTGGTGTGGGGGTCCTGGTGGCAGGGAGCAGTCAGTCCATGTGAGGGCCCCATAGGCAGGGAGTGATCAGTCAGCCTGAGGGATTCTGGAGACGGGGTATAGTCAGTCTGGCCAGGGGTCTTATGAGGCCTGGCCGTTGTCTCAAAATGGCAGCAGCCAAGTGTAATCAAACCTGCAGGTACTGTAACAGTGAACTTCCAGGCAACAGCAGGTAGCTGGTGCTCCATGGGCGGTTGGCAATCAGTTTGCTGACTATTGTCTGACGATCGGGAGGTGAACCTCGTGCACTGGGTGATGGATAGGTGTAAGGCAGGTGATGGACAGGCGAGAGGCAGGCAAATGGCAGATGATAGGCGCTGACAGTGAGTAATCTGTACTCAAAAAAGGCATCGAGATGCTGGCAGACTGTAGGTGATCACAGCAGACAAAGGGGGTAAACAGCAGGGGATCTTGCCTCATCAAGAAACAGATATCCTCTGCTTGAAACCGGAGTTCCGGAGCAACAAGGAATGCAGCCTCCCTCTAGTCTGCCATCTTGGATCTCCTGGAATGATTTTTAATAATTGGAAGCCATATATGTCTGCCACACACAGTGACAACATATTCTGTCAGGTGCCAACATATGAGATGAGAATAAATGAGAACCATAGTTCTTAGATTGCTGTGGGAAAGGGCCAAAGAGAGGCCAAGAAATACAGAAAGTCAAAATTCCCATTGGAACTTGGCTGTAATTTTGGAAGCAGACACTGGGAAAGCAAAGTGCACATTGAAAGAAAACTCCTATTTTTCTTACCTGGTTAAATTCCTGCCAGAGTCTCTTCTCTCCAGTGGTCACCATCGGCATGATTCTTATCTCTCCCCTTTGTCTTCCACGTCTATTCATGCAAATCCTGCTTGTTTTACCTTCGGAATAGGTCCAGAGCCTGACTTCTCTTCTTCTCCCATCATTTCATACCTCTTGACTTCAGTGTTTTCCCCCTGGGTCTCTTGGATTGTTCTTGACGCTCCATTACACACCACACTCGACTCCTAAACCCTTTGTCAATGATTCTTTTAGAAAATAACTCAGTTACTGTGTTCCTTTGGAAGATGGATATACTCAGTCCTTTGCCAAAACCTCTCCTCATTTCTTCCGCATGAGTGGCCTCCAAAGCCCTACAAAAATCCCTTTGCCTCCGGTCCTCGGTATTGTCCTTCATTGACTCCGCCTAGCTCAGCCTGAGCCAGTCCTTCCCCTGCCGGCTCTTCACCCAGCAGCTGCCCATCTCAGGTCATAAACCTAGGCCTGCTGCTCCTGCTGCCTGGACTCCCTTCTCTCTATTTCCTTTCCAGATTATTTTTCATTTTTACCTCAAATATCATGTTTGTCAGTATATGAATTTCTAACAACACTAATTACATTTACAATCCCTTTTGTCCCAGAAGTACCTAATTTTACCTTTTGCCCTTAAAGTAATTTAACTTGAAACTGATTCAATCCATTTTGCTCATTTCCGATATTGCAGACTAAAATGTAAATACTCTGATATCAAGCCTATAGGAATTTTCATCATTTTGTTCATTATTCCAAGTTCAGTAGCGAAAACTGTGTCTGGTACCAAACAGATACTGAATATTGAATAAATTCATGAAGGGGTGAAGGAATGAGTGATAAGACCCTGGGGAAATTTTAATATTATAGCATCTCTACTTTTCATCTTACAGATTTCCAAGAATCTCTTTGGACCTTTGGGCTGTTTTTCAAGTGGTGGGTTTTCATGATAATATAAAGTGAATTATTTTCTGTAAAGAACTTTTTTAATCACTGTGACTTAAATCTGTATCCAAAAGATTCTTCAGTTACCTCACATGAAAATTTGATGTGCTTCTAAGTTTTATTTCATTGATTTGTTGCTAATATGACTGACTTCTCTAGTTTTTAATGAAACCATGAGAATCAGTTTCTACTATTTTCAAAGACTAGAAAACTAGTGATAATAATTCAGGGCAGTTAGAATAAATGTGTTGTCTACTAAAAGTGTCCTAGCATTTGCCTTGATTGAAAAAGTAATGTTCAAGTATCACTTGTGACACTTTAGACTGAACACTACTGGATCTATTCAGACTAATAGTGTGAAATTAAAGTGTAAATTGCTGTATAACTTTATACAAATCTATGAGAATACTCTGATTAAAATGAATGGGATTAGGGAAATATTTCAGTACTTTGGGATTCAATGTTCATATTGAAATTTGCATCCATTCAAGGGAATACAATGTTATTTCTTCTTTACTCCAAGTTGCTCTTGGTAATAAAGTCAACTTTTTCTGGTTCTGTTCCTTGATGGTGATTCTTAAATATCCTTCACTATAGTGGGTGTGCATATGTGTTTAATATTTGACTTTATTCTTTACAAAATATAAGATCTAATTTTAGTATATTCACCTCCATTGTTTTCTCCCTTTTTAATTCCTGGCTGCATGGATTATATACTAAAATATGGTGTCTAATTTTTTTATTTCACTGAAACTAAGAATACCTGTCATTTTCAAGTTGTCACAACATTTAACATTCAATTGCTTCAATATTTCTCTATAGTTTAAATTAGGAAATTGATAACTTTCATCATCTGTTCATGGATATCTAAAGCTGGCCATCTTTGCTCTGTTTTCTCTTGGATGTTAGACCTGTGAATTTGCCACTTGCATGCTTGTGTTAAGGACTTACATTATAAAAATGAGCATAATTTCAACAGGGGAGCTGTTGTGCTAGTTTCAAGCTGTGAGCTTTCATGCAAAAAAACACCCCAGATATCATGAGCTAAGCATAGTATATGACACAAACAAACACTCAATGACTAATGATAACTGTTAGTTTTGAATGAATGTTTTAACTTTGGGTTAGAAAAATTGCATTATGTATGCGTTCTTTGAAGCCTGCAATGATACCAAAATTTCTTTGTGTATCTGTGTTGTGTTGTGAAATATATTGAATAATTTAAAATCTGCACTGCTTAATATATTTTAAATTTAATTAACATATTTCTTCTCTTATTTGCTAATAACTGAGAAGACAGAGAGGAAGCAAACAACTGTCCTTGAGTGAAATAATTCCCAAGAAACTGCCTAAACCGAGACTGGAATAGAGGAGGTTTGTGGAAGATTTAGTCCTTTCTCATATACAGTTTTTTCTTTGTAACAATTATGATTATAAGCTGACTAATATTTGAACCACATAAGAATTTAGTTCTAACATGACTAGAACTATTTATTTTGATATGAATCATTTAGTTTGCTTATAATGATGAAAGGAAAAAAAAATTCACTGAATGTGAACTAAGGCCAACCATAAATGCCACAAAACAAAGGTGTTAACAATACTCTAGGGATTATTTTTATTGTTATCATAAAAATATGTGAAGTACAGGGACATTCAGATCCAATCAAGTGGAGTCCTGTGTGTATCTCTTCCAGACAACACTCCAAGTGCTGTAGACACAAATGGGCATTTCTTAAAGGTATGGAGTAGTTCTCAAAGAGGCATCCTCTGCCTCCTCCAAAGGGCATTTGAAAATGGAGACTTTTTTAAAAATGCTATTGGCATTTTTTAGGCAGAGGCCAGGGCAGTGGCTAAACACCTTCCCCTGTAGAGACAACCCCCCACAGCAAAGAATTATCCAGTACAAAACGTCAATGGTTAGTCATTGAGAAACTCTGCTATATAGGACCATAGAAACAGAACAAATTTCAAGTACACAAAGCCCGTCCTACTTCTATGGGAGACATGGAGCCAAGGCTACTCAATACCTAAAGTCTCCACAGGAGGAAGTGAGTCGGTGTTGTAGATAAAGTACAGGAGAACTGCTTCCCCTCCCAGTTTTCTGGAGGCTCATGCTTGGGAAGGACCAAGAGCAGGATCAGAGCAGACACCGCTAAGTAATGGCACTCTGGAGAGGTACTGCCTACCCAGTGAGTCCGCTGCAGAGGTTCAGAGTCTGCCATGGCACAGAGCAAGGAAGCCTGGTTAGAACAGGGGCTGGACCTCGCCTGAGCAGACCATTTGGAGATGAAGTAGGCGGCTGGTAGGAAGCAGGACAACTGAGGAGATTCAGGACGTAGAAGGGCAAGAAGGGCAACCTTTTTGTTTGTTATCCCAGACATTAAGACAAGGGTTAGCAGGCAAGTAGTTTATGTGGAGGAAATCCCAGGATTCCGGGAAGAGCCAGCAAGGGCAAAGTGTGAGCACAAGGCAGAAACCCACTGGGAGCATCTGAAACCATATGTTCTGGAGAATTCTACAAGGCTGTGAAGAGATGACCTTAGTGTCATCACAAAAGTGAGGGCTAAGGGACAAAGATGCAGGTTCCCCACGCCCCAGTGGTGAGGTTGGCCTTTTGAGGTTTTCCTTTCCATGGTGGCCTAGTTGACTTTCCTGTGTTGATCCCAGCCTACTTTGGGGCTGGGAGGGTCACGTCCAGTTCCTTTTGCACACTGCAGCTTTATAACTGCTAGAAGCCAGCTAGAGATAGGCCGGAACTAGCGTATGTGGCATGTGAGGACTAACTCTCTCTCTCTCTCCATTGGAGGTCACGTAGGCCTGACTTCAGTCCTAAAGATTTGCACCATGGAGACTGAGAAAAGTCTATCTCGCAGCTTTAATAAATGTTATTGAAATGCCTTTCTTTACCTCAGAAAACTGACAGACATTTATCAGCACACTCCTGAAGATAGCTCCCATCTCCAAGGTCTTTCTAGAAGTGGCCAAGCTCACTGCCCGAGAACAGACTCAGCCGTGGACCACACAGCTGCTAGGTTAATTCACGATTGTCTATTTTTCCTTTAATACTATACAATGAACCAACATGGCTGTTAAACAGGACTTTTTTCCATGCATCTCATGAATCTTTTAATAACCTTCTCTTATCGTAGTATCAGCAAGAAATTGATCATTATGAATCTTTAATTGTATTAGCCACTTAATAATTTATCATTCCAATAAAATTACAAGTTAATGGTTCAATATGATGTGAGGGAGGAAATACTAACCAGGAATTCCCATGATCTTTTCTAGGAAATTATGAAAACAGTTTTAACATTTTTTACTGTTATATTCGTAATGAAATAAAGCTTAAGTAGAAGAAAGAATGTGCTGAAATAAAACTGAACTGAATTTGAAAATCATTCACCCTTAATAAGCAACGAGAACCCTGCAGTGTCTTCTTTTTATTTCTTTAAATAATTTATCATCTGAATCTCTCCTGCCTGGCAGCTATACAGGTAAGTTACTATAGTTTTTTTTTTTTTTTTTTTTTCACATGCCCTTTAGCATCTTTCACATCAAAGATGGTTCTTAGATGTTGAGAATAAATTTCTTGTATTCCTAATGCATTGCATATTTTTTAAAGACATTATGTAGCAATGTAGATTATTTCAAAGATCACAGGTTTTATATGAAGATGTAACAATGGCACAATCAACATTTTCTTTCATTTGTATTTCTCCATTTAATATGAGTTTTTATAAACATATTAATTTTAGTCCCTTTAAAATTGATAAGTGCTCTTCTGTCCAAAACTTTGAAATATTTAGAAAACCAAAACTTTGCCAGAAGTTCGATTGAGAGTTAAACTTCTTTGCTCCCGAAACATTACCGACCAGCATTGATCTCTTTAATTTATTCTACATAAAAATGGAATGTTTAACAAAAGAGATATCTACATTTTAATTTTAGTTATCACTTAATGTTGATTCAAAATAAAGTATTAATTAGCCAATAGCAAATCATAAATGAAGTATGAATGAACTATCATGGTAGGTAAGTTACATCCTTGCTTTAATGTTGTTATCCAACTCATGACGCTTATCTTCAAAGCTCAAGTGAAACCAACTCTTGCAAGTTAATAATGATATGAAAATTGAGGGTTAGAGCCAATCCTATTAGGATTTTACTTCTATAATATTTTAATTACCAATTTTTCTCCAACCCATCTCTCTTGACAATTTCAAATACATATACTAATTTGTGTGATGTACATATTTAAGTAATAGGAAAATATTCTTCCTAGACAGTAGGAAGAAGAATTAGTAAAATCAAGGCAAATGATTCATCCACAAATAATTTATAATATTCACATTAAAGAATGTAATAAACATGTACACGTGTTTCTATAATCCTTAATTTTAGTTTGCATTCTGATGCTCCAAAATCTTGATCAATAGATTTTCCCTGATGTTACATTTAGTTTTAATTAACATGACTAAACATGTTCATATTTTAAAATAACTTTTTTTTTAGTTTTTTTTTTAAATGATTTTTTGAACAGTCTTATTTACAGATACTAAAATGGTGATTAATAGCCATGGCTGCTGCATAAAATTGTGCCTTGCCATCCAAATTTTTACTTATCTTATGAAGATTTACAAAAAAGTTATGCACCATCCATTGAGAAATGTGTCCTAATTTACTTGCACGTGAGCGTGTTTCGTTCTGAGCAAGTCTGAAGGGGCAACTACAGAAGGCAGTGGGGCATATCCCAACCACTTCCCAAGATAAACACCTCTCGTGCTAGGTTTCTGCTGCCTAAACATGGGTAGTCCCTCTGGCCTCCCTACCCTAGCCCAAGTGACTTCTTATTTCATGGGCCCTGACACTCATTCTGGCATTTGAAATACTACAACTTCTGGTCCAAAGAGTTCCATGTTCTGATAAACTACGGTAAGGGAGGAAAGATGGCGCTCTCCCTGCAACACTCAACCCCCTTGTGGACTAAGCCTGCCTGCCAGTGCCACACACTTTCCAAGACAGAGCAGCCAGGTTCCATGCAATGTAATACCAATGGTTATTTTTTGGTAATTAGCTTAAAATAGTCCAGTAAAATAAGGAACAGTTATTACTTGGTGATGCATATATGGTCTCTGTGAGGGGAAGAGGAAGAGAATAATTTAATAAGCCAAACATTAAATAGAAAGATTGTTATAAGTGACCTTGAGAATATAATCTTAAATAAATATATATATGTGTATATATATACATGACATGTATATATATGACTTTTAACATTTTCCTCTTTTCCTAATGCAATATGAAACTATAAATATGAGTTCCTGAGCATGTCTATGTGAACTCTAATAAAATGCAGAAATAAGTTTTTAAAAGCATCTATTTGCTTTTCTAAAAATTAATTTTTAATTTGTTCTAATTAGTTTTACATGACAGAAGGTATTTATACATTTCGATAAATCATACATAAATGGAGTGTAATTTCTCATTTTTCAGATTGTAAATAAAATAGGATCTCATTGGCCATGCAGTCATACATGTACATGAAGTAAAATGTCTGTTTCACTCCACTATCCTTCCTACCCCCATTCCCCTTCTCCTCCCTTCACTCCCTTCTACCTAATATAAAGTATTTTTCCCTAGCACCCTACCCACCTTATTGTGAATTAGCATCTACTTACCAGAGAAAACATTTGACCTTTAGTTTTCGGGTTTGACTTATTTAGCTTAGCATGATAGTCTCTAATTCCTTCCATTTGCCAGAAAATGCCATCATTTCCTTCTTCTTCAAAGCTGAGAAATATTCCACTGTTTACATATATTTATATATATGACATTTTCTCAGTTTACTGGAGGAAAAAGATGCTTCTAACATTGTATTATGCTTGGGGCATTTAACTTTTGTACCACATTTCATAAGATCCTCACTTATCTAGTGGTTTCCAATATGCCAGTGTGATAAAGTTAATTCCTTAACCTTAAGTCAAATTTCAATTAGTAAATATGCCAAAACCTTAGATATAAATATGAACAAATTTGAATATGCTATGTACCTTCTATTTAAAATGGAAAATGAGTGATTGTTCAGTGACCCATTTCCTTATATTTTTTTCTGGTGTGATATTTTCCCAATCTTAACCAAGGTTCCTAAGGTGCATAGGAAGCTTCAAGATCCTCATTTGGGTATAGGATACTCATATAAATGTACATGTGTTTCTTTAGAAATCTTTAATGATAGTTAGCAAATTAAAGGATTAGTTCAAATAGCAAAATAGTAAGGTGCTTCATTGTTTCCCTAACCTAAGTTTTGTTGCATTTATGTTGTAAACCAAAAAGATACTTCATTTAAAAAACATAAATCTAAGAAAATCAATATACGTATCTTATATATGTAATTATCTCTACACAAATGTAAGGATAATATATAGTTATATAATATGTGTTTATATAGATAGTATTGGTAACATTCAGCTTTAGTATAATGCATAACTGTATCCTGCACTGTAAATGTATTTACTCATTTTAAGATTAAATTATTTTAATATGGAAGTGCATCCTGAAGACTTGTGCCATCTGCGGATGGTGGAAGAATGAGTCTCTTTCTCTTCTCAGCAGCAGACATTGCTTGTGGTTTAAGTGAGGCAGTCAGAGTGGAGTTGGGGACCTGGGCTTTGCATGATTCCATCCTCTAGTTCATAAGGCAACTTTAAAGATCATTAAGGAGTCCTCACAGCAGACACAGAAATGATATGTTCAGTAGGCAGTTGCCTGTTTTGGGTTTGTATTTATAGAAAACATGGGCCATATATATGCATGGCAATGAATATTACTAATTCTTACATGAACAAAAATGAAGTTTTTAAAGGTTATTGAAAATATTGTATACTCGTAATTTGAAAAATGTAACGATATTATGTAGGAAAACCTAAAGAATTTGTAATCACTGTATAAGATTTAAAATATGAAAATACTAGAAAAATATTCAGTGTTTCTCTCAAAAAATCTCTCTATGTAATTATATCACTGTCTTGTCTCTCTGCAAGGACTCACCAATTATTCTGTGAGGACACTTCTATGTGGCTAATAGAGTAGTACTTTTAAAAAATTTACCAAATTTCCATCAACAGTTTTTGGGGAAACCCAGGATTGAACCCAGGGGTGCTTACCCACTGAGCCACATCCCCCATGTTTTTTACATTTTATTTAGAAACAGGGTCTCATTAAGTTGATTAGGACCTCTCTAATTGCTGAGACTGACTTTGAACTCTCAATCCTCCTCCTTCAGCCTCCAGACATGCTGGGATTATAGGTGTATGCCACCATGCCCAGCTCCAACATTTTTACAATAGAAAACTTGGAAGGGACCCACCATTTGACCCAGTTATCCCACTCCTCTGTTTATACTCAAACGACTTTAAATCAGCATACTACAGTAATGCAGTCAGATCTATATTTATAGCGGCTCGATTCACAATAGCTAGATTGTGGAACCAACTCACATGCCCTAAATGAATGGATAAAAAAACTGTGATGTATGTACACAATAGAATATTATTCAGCCATAAAGAAGAACAAAATTATGGCATTTGCAGGTAAATGGATGGAGTCGGAGAATATCATGCTAAGTGAAATAAGTCAATCCCAAAAAAACCAAAGGCTGAATGTTTTCCCTGAGAAGTGGATGATGATATATAATCGGGGCGTGGGGGAGGGTAAGAGAGGAATGGAGGAACTTTGAATTGTGTAGAGGGAAATGAGGGAGGGAGGCTGCAGGGTTATGAAAGACAGACATTATTACCCTATGTACATGAATGATCACATGAATGGTGTGAAACTACATCATGTAGAACCATAGAAAGAAAAGTTGTACCCCATTTGTGTACAATGAATCAAAATGCAGTCTATAAAAATAAAATAAAATAAGAGTATTGAAAAAAGAAAATAGTTTTATGTTCTGTTTCATGAATGTGGCTGCTTCTTCATGGAACTATTAATTACTATACATTTCAGTAGGTGGGGCTACAGGAGACAGAATGGAAAGAGGTGAAGCGAGGCTGTGCTTGCTGCAGATGAACACGGTAATTGAGATTATTTGTCCCTTCTAGGTGGGCGTGTTGTGATCTTTTGCATGTTAGCAAAGTTCTACTTCTAAAAGAAATAAAATAAAATGAAATAAAACTTAGTCAAATTGTTCCTCCTAAGAATATCTGCAGGATACAGTACCCAGTGGTGTAGAAATCATTTGGGACACTGCTCTGGTTTTGTGCCATTGAAGGGACAATTGAACCCAGATGTGCCAGGCATTTTTGTATCTTTGAGTCAGAGGGAGGTGCAATGTTTGTAAACCGTGCTGTCCTAGCATGGCAAGGGGGAGTGGCTCAGCCGTAGTGCAGAGGCTTCTCCTGTCAGTCGGGATGTGCGTTAAGTGATTCGCCAAGTCCTAGGATTTCTATTCTCTCTCTACTTCATGTTTTCACTTTTTCTTTTTAATTATATATGACGGTAGAATATATTTTGACCTATTATGCAAAATTCCCCATTTTTGTGGTTGTACATGATGTGGAGTTTCAGTGGCCGTGTATTCACATATGAACACAGGAAAGTTATGTCCGGTTCATTCTTCTGTCTTTCCCATTCCCATGTCCCCCTTCCTTCCCCCGACTCTGCCCTGTCCCATCCAATGCATCCTCTACCCCTGGCCTATTGTGAGTCAGAATCCACATGTCAGAAACAACATATGACCTTTGGTTTTCTGGGATTTGCTTATTTCACTTAGCATGATAGTCTCCAGTTCCATCCTTTTACTGGCAAATGTCATAATTTCATTCTTCTTTAAGGCTGAGTAATATTTCACTGAGTGTATGTACCACATTTTCTTTATCCATTCATCTGTTGAAGGGCACCTAGCTTGGCTATTGTGACTCGAGCTGCTATAAACATTGATGTGGCTGCATCACTGTAATATGTGATTTTAAGTCCTCTGGGTATATGCTGAGAAGTGGGATAACTGGGTCAAATGGTGGTTCCATTCCAAGTTTTCTGAGAAATATCCATACAGATTTCTAGAGTGGTTCCACCAATTTGCAGTCCACTGGCAATATATGAGTGTACCATTTTCCCAAAATCCTTGTCAACATTTATTGTTACTCTTATTCTTGATAATTGCTATTCTGACTGGAGCAAGATGAAATCTCCATGTGGTTTTCTTTTATTTTGTTTTCTTTTTGGGGCAGATACCAGGAAGAGAACTCAGGGGCACTTAACTACTGAGCCTCATCCTAAGCCCTATTTTGTGTTTTATTTAGAGATAAGGTCTCACAGAGTTGCTTAGCTCCTAACTTTTGCTGAAGCTGGTTTTGAACTCATGATCCTTCTGCCTCAGCCTCCGGAGCAGCTGGGATTACAGGTGTGCCCCACCGCACGTGGCTCTGTTTTAATTTGCATTACTCTAATTGTTAGTGTCCTATCTCCACTTCAAAAACTATGTAACACCCAGTGGCTCTGGAGTCTGAGGCAGGAGTATCACAAGTTCAAAGCCAGCCTCAGCAACTTAGCAAGGACCTAAGAACTCAGCGACACTCTGTCTCTAAAAAAATACAAAAATGGGCTGGAGCGGTTGTGTGTTCCTGAGTTCAATCCCTGCTAAAACAACACAACACAAACAAACAAATAAACAAACAAACAAAAAAAAGCTATGTAACAGTGAAAAGATTTGTAAATTTTTCTAGGTTCCAGTGTGTTCATCATTGATAAAAATATAGAATTTCCTAATTTTACTCATCTGCTGGTAAATATAATCTCAAAAGAAATACCACTCATATAAGTGAATGATAGACACTTTCAGGAAGATATAAACTCTCAATGTTAAAGCAAATTATTTGTATGAAATGCTTACTCATGGAAATGCTCTCTGAAACAGTGTGCAAGACAATACTTAAATTTATGGTACAATTATTTCCATTTTAATAGAATAAAATACAGAAAAAACTATCAAAAGTTACTGGGTTTGTTCATTTAGTTGTTCGAATTCTTTAGAATACTTAACTGTACTTCTTTGGTAGATTCACAAGCTCATGTGCTCTGTTGCAATTATTCTTTATTCAAAGGAAAAAAAAGAGCATTTCATTGCATTTTATTTAGAACCTTGCAACTCTACATGAATGGTTTTATATAGAAACCTTGGATATGTCACTAAGACAGGAGAGAGAACATATTCAAGTTCCCGAAAACACAGTTACTATAAACAGATAAATATATAATATATACATATATTTATAGATACCAGGAGTTGAGTGCCTTTCTTGATAAGATTCAAGCTCCTTTTTTGTTACGTTGTTTACTTTGTTGTCCATCAACAGAATGAGTACTTCAGGTCATCAATTTGAAAATGGAAAAGCTTTGGGTGCCCTTTCTGCTTAATACTGATAATCTCTCCAGGTTATTTGCACAAGCAATTCGGATCATTCTAACAGATCAATAGACCAAACATAAAAAATTATGAGGAGGTTAATAGATGGTTTAAAAAAGTCAACTAAGTTTCTTTGGACATTCATTGATTTATTTGAATAAGGGGTTTCAAGTACACCAGAGCAAGCTTTACAGACAACAAATAGAATGGTCATAATTGCAAATCAGATAACACATGCAAAGACCAGCACTGGTCTTGCTTATTGAAAATGGTAAGTAGATATTGAATTCTCCACATAACTACTCTCGACATTTTTAATTCTTTTAGTCAGTGTAAGATTCATGGAATTCGTATTTGGTAATTTAAAAGTCATTCTATCCTATTGCTTGCAAATAACAAAACAAACAAAAACTACTAATTTGGGGGGATGACTGATATTTCAGGACCATTTTCCAGATACTTGGCTTCTGAGCTCAATTTGCAAATGAACATAGCCATGAATTATAATTACATCCTGTGAAATTAAATCTTTCAGTGGGTTTCTGAACAAGGAAAAGATCCATCCAAAAAGAAGTCACCCACACTTCCTGTGAATTTAGGCATGAGACTTGGCGCCAAAGGAAAGGGCAACCTGAGATCCGGGAGCATTCTGAGAGCTGAAAAGAGAGAGGCTGGTTAATTGTTGATAGGCCATGTGGTGTGACCCCCTGGTGGCAGGATAAGTAAGCCTATTTTCTTAGCTATTATTAGGTGAGCCTTTTGTCATTTGCTAATTAAAAAACTTTCTGTGTCCATGCATAATAATGTAAGGTTGAAATCACGGGTACAAATGTACTCTAATCTAATTCAATGGGATGGATATAAACTATTTGAGAGACTATAATACTCAGTGATGAAGCAATGTCAGCATTCAGCATAGTGAGTCTCAGGGCTTTCACTATGAAAAAATATGTTGCAAGAAGCAGAAAGTCATCAAAGGTATTGATCTCCTTTGGAAGAAAATAGATGGACAGATGGTTTGTAAGATAAACACTTTAAATATGAGAAGAATATCATGTAAATATAAAGAATTGGGAGAAAAAAGAGTGTCTGCCACACACATCCTAAAATTCTAATTTAAAAAAAAAAAACATATTAGTATTAAATAAAGTAGATTTTGAGGAAAATTTGTCACTAGAGTAAAAATAGGTTATTTCAAAATGTAAAAAAAGGATATGAATTCAGCAAGAAAAATATTCCAGTAAAAATTTGTATTCACTGAATAACATTTGTTAAAAAGTTTGATAGGGCTTATATTTACAAGTAAGCTCTGGAAACTTGATGTCAAGATTCATGACTGTATTTGATTTTAATTCATTTGTGCACTGAGATGTGCTGGGTGTACATCTTAAGTATTCTTTGGCCAGAAAAAAGATAAGAGTGTGAGGTTATGGATATGTTAATTAGCTTCATGGTGGTAATCATTTCACCACGTTCATAAATCAAAAATCACTTTATCCACCTTCTGTATACAAGTACAATTTTTATTTTTCAATTATACCTTAAAAACACTGAAAAAAATATGTGAACAAAAGTTGACTAAAATAACAGAAATAGGCAAACCCACCATCATATTTGAAAGTTTTGTCTTACCACCCATAGTAAATGATAAAATGCAAAGTCAATTAGAATACAGATAGGTTGAACAAAAAAAAAAACTAAATAATTTCACTTAATTGACCTTGTAGGACAAACACAACTGAAATCAGGTCCACGCACCCTGGTCACTTAGGACTGTGATTGTCTGTGAATGAACAGACATATTTAAAAGGCATTCTTTGGAGAAGACTGATTCTGATTATCAAAGAGATACAATGCTGCTTTTACAAAAGAGGTTTCCTCACTAACACTTGTTTTCTAACACCTGTGTATGTTTGAGTCTTTGTAGAGTTTTCCTCTGAGTCTGAGCTTGTTGGAAACTTTTCTGCATCCCACAGCACAAGTCAGAGGGAGACACACTCTTTTATCCAGGGCGGTGGAAAAATGGGTTTCCTACCACCATGTTCTAAGATGGTCCTACTGTGAGATTACCATTTTTACACTCATGGAAGTTCCTCCTTAGAATTCAATGACTGAATGCCATGTGGATTGGAATCTGAGACAGGAAAGGCATTAATGGAAAAACTGGGAATATGCAAATACATATTAGTTTGTGTAATAAAAGAACAGTTGAATACTGTCCTGTACAACTAATTAGAATAAATTTAAAAATTAATAAAAAAAAATTAAAAAAGAAAAAACAGTTGAGATATTTATCTTGGGTTGTTAATTATTTTATCTTACAAATTTATTTCCCCAATGGATTATGAGCCTCTTCAATACAAATATATCCACATCATACTTTCATGTGACTTAATCACTGATTCAAAATCTATCAACTGCCTAGTTTTGTCGCAAAGAATATGTAGTGATAAATAAAATTCATACTTTGTTGATTCTATAGTCTTTTGAGTGTAGACACAATTTAAATAAACAAATAAATATATTGTTGAAATACATGCAGAAAGATAATTGCAAGTTTTATGAGAAACTTATAAAACCACTGGGGCTCAAAAGTTACCCTCTGAATTAATCACATTTAACCAAATATTCAAATATAAATAATTCCTTACAGACAGATTTAAATTGAGAAGGTCAAGAAGAAAATGAAGATTTTCCTAATGAGTCAAAAAAATTGTTCATGATGTTACATGTTTAATAAGGAGGATCTGAAAACAACCAGAACAAGATCAAGGTGGTCAGGAAGCAGAGATGGAAAACGATCGCTACCAACTTGAGCAAGATAAATTAGTATGGTCTTCCTCACTGTGCAAGCTTTACATTTCAGTTATTAAAAGTTAAAGAGGTATAACATTAAATTCCTCTCTTATTATTTTGCAAAAAAGTACAACTTGGAGGAAGTGAGAAAAGAAGAAGTGAAGACACGGATGATGAAGTTTGGACAAAGAAGAACTTGGACTAAATGAGAGGGAATTTGCAGCAATGGGGAGGATTGGTACGTATGGGGACAGATTTAACACGATTGAGTGATTAACTGGGTTCGGATATTGAAGAAGTGTCAACAAACAGTCTCAGGTCTCTAGATTATAGTACTGACTGAAGCAGACGCATCTTTCATGAAATAAAGCAGTAAATATTTGGGATGGGCATCAAAAATCAAATTCCGCTAATGTTTACTTTTAGATATCTGTTACACATAAAGGTGGGCATCAATATATGAGTATGAATCTTGGAAGAGAATCCAGGATCACATACATAAAACTGAAATGCCTTGGTATATACCTATTATGTAATGATTAGCTTAGCTTAACAAGAGTTCACAGTTGCTTGTCCTAAATGACACTCTTAATCCCATTATGGTACCACTCCGTCTAAAAGTCTACAGTTATTTTGGAGGCGTAGTTTATGAAATTCCTAGTGGTAGAAGAGACCTGTGTGAGATATTTTCAGGTAAGCTTTCGATGCCATGTAAGTTCTTAGAGTTCCGTTTGTGTAATCAGCATTTATAGAAGGCTGCTTTGAGTTGAAAGGTATTTTGGAATCAATCTGAAGTCTATTTAATGCAAACCATGAAAACCACAATTGAGAAAAAAAATTTACTCTGAGCTTCACAAAAATTGGCTAAATGGCAATGGAACAATGAAGTGCTTAAAAAAGAAAACTAAAACTAATGAAGTATTTTTCATATGTAAATGACTCAGAGTGATAATAATGCTGTTAATGACAATACAACTGTGATTCAGGAGAGGAAAGGAGAAACAAATGACTCTTTGCACATAAAAATATAACCAAGATCCTGCAGTTTGAAATGGCTTGAACTCTTTAGAGGAAATGCAACTCCTTTATTACAGTCAATCTCATCGTCATAGAGCAGGAGACTAATAAACTGATAATAATCTTTATTGCATTTTAATACAAATTCACTGCTGATATTGGTTGGTTTCCCAAAGGGTACTTTTCTGTCCCAGCTTCCACCATCGAAAATACCCCCAGTCATTTACTTTTTATTTTTGCTTATATCTCATTGAGCAACACATGCACTTATGGGAATACCTTAATAAAAGAGGGACTGGACAAACAACTGAGAACACAGCAGTGCCCTCCAGCAAGAATTTGGGAGGCTTTGCCTCCACCAAGAAAATTTAAGTAAATTAAGTTTTCCATAATTCTCTCAACTGCTAAATGGGAATGTAAAAACTTTATTATACCATGATTTTGTAATCATAAAATTTGTTAGAAGTTGTGACAACTTTCAAACATAAATACTTATATAAGATATATTCTATAAAGGATTTATCAATACTCATATAATTACTTATTCTGGAAGTTGTTATCTATAAGATGGGGATTCACATTGGTATACAAAAAGGGGAAATGGAAATAGGTACCTAATTTTTTTTTCTTCATCCAGTGTATGGTAAAAATGTAAAAAGAAAACCAAGCCACTTGTAACAGCACTGTGTCTGAATTTATGTCAAACTAGATGTTGGAGTTCACATACGAAAATTCTCTATCGGTGCCAGTCCAGTGATGCAGAAATAATGAATGAATTATGGAAAGTCATATAGTTAGGAAAAACTTTGATTACAACCAAGATGACATTTTAATAAATTGTCATCCATAAAATTCAAAAGAAACTCATTTGTGTTGACCTCTTTGGTGCACCTAGACTCAGGAATGGAAACCAGCAGAATTAGAATCCTGAGTTGTGCAAGGCAAGAATCCTTGTATGAATGCAGGGGTAGAGGTTGACCTTTGAAGGTAAGCCAGGAAAGGGTAGGATTGTTGTTCCTGAGGAGTCACATGGAGGACATGGTGAGAGAGACAAGGAAACTAGGTTTGGTGATGTCATAAGTCAACTCAGAGGCTTCATCTACAAAATCTTGGTATCACAAGATTATCAGCCTGACTATCTGACATCAAACTGCAAAATTTAAGTGTACACCTTACCCCTGTCTATCACACTGACTGTATTTGGAGATAGGGCCTTTAGTAAGCATCAACTGAGATTGTGTGTGTGGGTTCTAATTCAATCTGACGATTCTCCTGAGGAAATTCAGACACACCAGGAGGTGTACACAAAGAAAGGAACATGTGAAGACACAGTGGGAGGGAAGTCATCCTAAAACCCAGGAAGGGGGCCTCAGAGGAAACAGATCCTGCTGGGACTTCTAGCACCCATAGCTGTGAGAAATTAAATTTTTATTGTTTAAGTCATTCATTCTTGAAATTTTAACAAAGTCCTAGAAAACTAACACAAACATCTCCATCTGAAGTAGGAAAACCAAGTGACCAAGTAACCAGAATGAAATATCTATAGGGAGATTGAAAAACAGACTTTAGTAAGACACACCCAGGTTAGGAATGGGTTGGTCAAAAAATGGCTGAAATGCTCAGGAAAATCTGCCGGTGAGACAGAGATAGTTCCAGTTCTCCTCAAACTTGTTAGCTGAAGAATACAATCTGATATTTTGGAACTTGAAAAATATTCACTTGCACCCTAGAGAGTTCCTTTGTTACTTAATGAAGATCTTTTCTTATTTGATAAATGTGTAAGTACATGACTAACTCCACTGGGTTCCTAGTCTCTTGTTTTAAGAATGCACAATACTTTGTTGATAACTACTACCTCTTAGATGTTTTTTCAAACATCAAAGGATTAGCAGCCTGACTGTCCAACATTACCCTGTTCCTGCAGAACTATGTTTTCTTCAAAATTTATGTCTCAGCTTTAATCCCCATATATAAAAATCATTAAGTGAAGGTATTGGATTTGTCTGAGATTAAAATTTTGTGGCTGAGAATTTTACTGCCACTGAGTTAACATGTCATTGATGTACTAAAGTGTAAAGGATGCAGAAAATTCATTGGTGATGACAACCAGTGACTGCACTCTACAGTGAGCAACTATGACATGAAATAAAGCTTTTATAAAAATTCTTAAAACCTCACTTATCATATAACAGATGGCAATGTCACAAAAATAAATTCGGTCACACATTGTATTTCTTTTGAAATAGTATAAGATTGCCTAATAGTGATTGTGAGTTTTATGATGTATGATATTTGTGTTTTAATTATCATTGATTAGTATTTTGAAGTTCACTAATAATGAAATGAGTTTCCACTCATTTTTTACCGGAGTTTATAATATTTGTTTTAAATATGATAAAATGGTGACTGTATCAAAAATGTTAAAAGTCTTAGAATATTAGGACCTAATCCTCTGAAACTTTCAAAAACATTTATAAAAATAGTGAAAAAATCAAGAAACAATTTCCTCTTCTCTTCAACCAGTCGTAAAGGTAATTTTGTCCTGTCTGTAAAAAAACGTAAAACAGATTTTGCATGTTGTGAGTGCTTCTGAATTGACCCAATTCCTTCTCTTTCCTTCAGATATTTTAAAAAACTAGGTTCTATTACTTTTCATTTAGGAGAATATTCCCACATAGAATTGGTTTTATTTACTAGCTCATGAACTATTTCATAAAAATATTTCTATTTTGGGGCTGGAGTTGTGGTTCAGTGGTAGAGCACTTGCCTTGCATGTGTGAGGCACTGGGTTCAATCCTTAGCACCACATAAGGATAAATGAATAAAATAAAGGCGTTGTGTTCATCTACAACTAAAATATTTTAAAAAATATAGTTTATAACAAAACTTCAAGTTTTCTGTCACTTGCACCTTGCTACTAAGTATTTTAATAAACCCACTGTTGTTTGAAGTGTATTTGTATATATTTGATTAAAGTTTACTGTATTAATGCAATTTCTTTTAAATATAATACATAATTTATTTGAACTTCTTGTGTGGAAAAATCAGAAACAGCTTGACAAAGGGACAGATCATTAAAGTAATTTGACATTTTCTTTTGTATATTTGTGCTATATAACCCTATCTGTACCTCTACCATTTAAGAAAACCATCCCTTAGTGAAGGTAAATATTGTTTGGGGAAAACAAGATGTCATTTGCAAGTGAATAGTGCTTTCTCTCCTTATTTTTTCTGTTTTCACTTTTTTGCGGGAAGGGGTACTGAGGGTTGAACTCAGGGGCACTTGACCATTGGCACATATCCCCAGCCCTATTTTGTACTTTTGCTGAGGCTGGTTTCGAACTCCCAATTCTCCTGCCTAGGCCTCCTCAGCCTCTGGAATGACAGACATGTGCCACTGCACCCAGTTCTCCTTATTTTTTTAAGTTTTTCCAAAAATAGAGCAGATGTTCCAGAGCAAAATTCAGAGATTTTTTTTTTTTCATTCTCCCTACATGCAGAGATTCAGAGCTACAGTCACAGATGTGACAGTGAGTTAATAATTTGCAAAAGAAGCAAAAATTGTACTGCAAAAAATATTATATAGCATATGCATGGGTGATGAGTTCCTTTTTATGTCTTTGCATTTGTTAAATTCTTACTTCAACCAAAGTTTACATAAGGAAACCAGGATGGGTCAGTGGAAATGCCCATATTACCAAGAAGGATTCAAAGAGAGGAACATGTAGATGATTTGTCATAAAAATTCTGTAATGCCCTGTTCTAAAGAGATTTGTTTTATATTTTCTTGTCGGGGTTTCGGCCGGACCCCTGGCCCTAGGTGTGGCAAGGCTAAGATGGCGCCTGGCAGTGAGCCAGAGCAGTTAACTTTTGCACAAACAACTGACATTATTTTGAGGAAGTTCCAGGGATTGGCTAAGCTCCCTGATGGACAGTACAGGTCCACTATACGCCTGCCTTCGCTGCCTGTATATGTTAATGCTCTCCCCTCGTGCTCAAAGGCTGATTGGTTACAAGTACTGTATATATTGAAGTGTAAGTTCCTCAAAGAGGGAACAAAGAGAGAGAACAAAGAAAGAACTATGAGGAAGAAGCGCGCAAAATAAAGAGCTCAAAAGAACCAGGCCTGTGTCTTATCTCTCTGCGGGCAGGGAGTGCGATAGGTGGCGCCGAAACCCGGGAATCTACAGATAAAGTAAGAGGTAATTATTTATTTTCATTTATGACCTTGAGTCCGTCATTGGTAGTTCATTTATGACCTTGAGTCCGTCATTGGTATTTCATTTATGACCTTGAGTCCGTCATTGGTAGTTCATTTATGACCTTGAGTCCGTCATTGGTATTTCATTTATGACCTTGAGTCCGTCATTGGTATTTCATTTATGACCTTGAGTCCGTCATTGGTAGCCGGCAGTGAAGGGTAAAGAACCCAGAAAAAAAAAAAAAAATTAAAACTTCATAGATAGATGCAGTGGTACCAGATTGTTTGTGTGGTGTGTGTTATTTTTGTGTTTGTTGTGTGGCTTGTTTGTGTGCTTGGAGCTCTTAGTGCTGTAAGATTTAATCATAGGAACAGAACTGTCTGGGACTGGAATGAAGCAGCCTCTTAGGGAGTTGTTGGGGAATCACGGAATGCCGCTGAAGGCAGAACAGCTTGAGCATTCCTTGATACCATAAAAAAGGTCTCTCCGTGGTTTTTAGATAAAGGGTTGTTAAATATATTCCTCAGTGGAAGCACCTGGGAGAGGATCTACACATAACAAAAAAAAACAAAAGCTGTTACCTGTTGGAACTTTAGCCAGTTGGTCCCTGATTAAATCTTGCTTACAACATAAAGATAAACAAAATCTAAAGGGACCCCTGGAAGAGGGAAGTCAGGTTTTAGAAGAGATTAAAGAGAAACGGTTCTGTTCTCAGAACTCAGAAAGAAATAATAACTCAGAAGGGGAAGATTCAAAAGAGGAACTTTCAGGGGAGGAGCTAGAAAGGACATTTGGGAAGCTAACAATGCAGTCTAAGCGCCCTATTAATGATGACATTGACACCGGTGAAGACTCGAGACCTGTGGGCAATAGTTAAAAAAACACTCTTTTGTGGAGCCTCTGACTGAGGGCAGTCAGGTTTTGGAGAAAATATAAGAGAAAAGGTCTAAAAGATCAAAAAGGGCGTCAATAAGATCAGGGACAAACAAAAATAAAAATGAAAGTGGGTGTAAGGAACAACTTGTTAGAAAGAGGGAAATCAGTTTAGGGGAGGGTCCCCCTAGGCAGAGAGCTCAGCAGCTCCATTCCTTAAAAGTAGTAAAAAGTAATGTTTTGTGATTTTCTGCATTCAAACCTAACCTGATTTCTCAACCAGGTAAAAAAGGGGTTAAAAAGTCCTGGGTGATCCTCCCTCCCCCTGCCACATTGGAATGTAACTACAGCGTCTCAAGGAGAAAAGGGGGGTAACCTAAAGATAAGAAGAAAAGAAGAAAAAAAGTGTCCGTTTTAAATTCCTGGGCCGCTGCATAAAACTGACTTATTCTTCAGGATTCTTGTTTTGTTTTGTTTTTTTTCTTTAATGCTGTATTTTTGAGCTCATAATTTTAATCCTACATACCTAGGTTAATGATTTTATTTTTGATCAGTTCTATTTTTTATTCAACTGAAGTTTTTTAAACAGCTGTTTCATTGCAATGAACATTCACCTATAAATTACAAGGCCTTTGATTTTGTGTTATTTGTATGTCGTACTGTCTGGTGTTATGTCTTATCTGCATCAAAACTGAGCGCTCTTAAAATTAAAATTTAAAAATGGATCCAAATACTTTTATTCACGTGATTTAAAAGGGTTCAATTTAAATTGGGTAAACTAATAAAAGTAAAATATTTTTAAAAATAACTTACAAGTCTCCAGGTGGTCAAACTAATGAAATGTTAATGTTAAACAATGTCTAATATCAATTGCTTCTAGGACTTTTCTTCAGCAGGAAAGAGGCAACGGATCCTGTTCAGGACACTTGTCTGATATCTTGGTTTTTATAAAATAAATAAATTGGAGTTAACATGTATGGGATTACTCAAATGTGTTTGTAGAGACGTCTGGTTAATTTACAAAGTTAAAATGCTAATTGTTAAATAACATCAAGTACTCTTAACTCCTCAAATTTCATGGGGTATCATACTTAAACATTATTGGTGTTTTCATAGGTTGGTAAATAAAAGGGTTTAAACTTGCTTTGTGTCATCACTAAACTAAAAACAAGGTTACTAAGAGTTATATCCTAACAAGTGGAATTCTATATATAAAGGGTCCCAAAAGTTTCAACTGTGTTTCAATTAAGAGTACTATAAACAACAAAATATTTAATCTTATTAAAATAGGGTGATTTATCTAAATTCAGAAATTTCATAAGAGTTGTTTCAGAATGTGAACAAAAAGGGGTCAACAAATAGGGAAGAGAAAATAAAAGGTTCTGGGTTTAAAAATGTATTTAATAAAAAGGAAAAGAAAATGTTTCTGGATAAAAAAGTCTGTGTGTAACAAAGGGCAAGTTTCAACAAGTCTGTGTGTAACTAAGTTGGTTGTGTGTATGTAAAACAGCTAAAGCTATTTAAGGTTTTTCCTAAGGTGAAATACTAATGTTCTGATATAAGCCAAAGTTTAATCTATATGGTAAAATGACATGGTAAAATGACAAGGATTTCTTAAAAACACTAATTTACTCTTAACTTTGTGTCTCTTAAGTTTTATTCTTTAAAACAATTGTCTTAAAAATAGGGGTTTATACAATTATGGTTAAGCAACTGTTAAAGATTGTACTACGTTATAAAGTCTAAATTTTTCTTTAAAAACTAAAATTGGTAAGAACCAATTCCTCACTAAAATTAAAATAACTCTAACCACAGATGTACCTTATAACCCACAAAAACAAGGTATTGTTGAACATACACATCTCACCCTCAAAAATGTTCTTTATAAACAAAAAGGGGGAATAGAGGAGACCTTCAGGTCCCCTAAAGATAAACTTTCTCTTTGTCTCTTTGTTTGGGGTTTTTTTTAACTCTGTGTAATAAGGGTAACCCGGTGCTTTACTGGAGCTGCGGCTCAGTTTGTGTGTTTCCACGGAATAAACTAACTTACTACCTCTTTTTAGTCTCTTAGGAGGAACAGTTCAACTATGTAACAAAACAACTGCTTCTCTCAATTGTACTTCAGATTTGTGCTATCCCTCAATGTTAAAATGCTTCTAGGTTCCTGCTGGCAGACTTAATGTGTGTTCCTACCTTCCTACCAGTCCCAGTCTCTGTTACAGATGCAAAATTGCCAGTGTTACTATCAAGAAACAGGAGAGAATTTGACATCACAGCGGCTATGGTCACTGCAATAGTGGTTTCTGCAACAGCAGCACTAGCAACTGCCATACCTACAGCAACAGCAGTCAATCACTTGGCCAAAAATATAGCTGCAGCCTTACAGACTAAAGAGACCCTAAACCAACATCTAACAGCAGGCATACTCCTTATGAACCAGCGAGTGGACTTACTTCAAGAACAAATGGACATTTTACAGGAACTGTTAAACGTGGGATGTATTTATCATCTGGCGGGACTGTGCGTTACACCTGTAGCTTACCATAACTTCAGCTATGCAGCAAACTTGTCTAGAATCTTGTCTGCTCAGCTACAAACAAACTGGTCTTACGAATTTGATAATCTTACTGCTATTCTTAGATCTCAAATTGTTAGCCTCAATGCTACTAGAGTTAATGTAGCCCCTATGTCCGAAGTGCTAAGTTGGCTATCCTCTTCTTTCAGTTTTGTAAAACAATGGGCAGGTATGGGAGCCTTTTGTATGTTCATGGTTGTTGCTGTTGTCTTCCTCACACGCTTTATCATGCGCATGCGCCTAGATCAAGTTAGAGATCGTATCATCTTCCATCAGGCCATAGCTGCCCTAGAGGCCGGCAGTTCCCCACAAGTATGGCTCACGAGGCTGGATCGCTAGCCAGACGGGTAAGGAAGGAGGTGACCACTGTACCGACCTAAGACAGGAGCTGTAGCATGCTCTGCAGTTATCCGATGACGGGTAAGGACGGTGGTTGACCACTCCGCCTAAGACAGGCACGGTCCCGAGCTTTCCTTTTCTTTTTAAAAGAGAAAAGGGGGAACTGTCGGGGTTTCGGCCGGACCCCTGGCCCTAGGTGTGGCAAGGCTAAGATGGCGCCTGGCAGTGAGCCAGAGCAGTTAACTTTTGCACAAACAACTGACATTATTTTGAGGAAGTTCCAGGGATTGGCTAAGCTCCCTGATGGACAGTACAGGTCCACTATATGCCTGCCTTCGCTGCCTGTATATGTTAATGCTCTCCCCTCGTGCTCAAAGGCTGATTGGTTACAAGTACTGTATATATTGAAGTGTAAGTTCCTCAAAGAGGGAACAAAGAGAGAGAACAAAGAAAGAACTATGAGGAAGAAGCGCGCAAAATAAAGAGCTCAAAAGAACCAGGCCTGTGTCTTATCTCTCTGCGGGCAGGGAGTGCGATATTTTCTGGCCTGTTGGTCCAGCAAATGGGCCTGACTTAGCCTCCATGTTAGTCTAATTCTGGAGCACTATTACCCATTACGAGGAATTCTCTTTACTCTTAGTCCCCGTTGCTGGGTTGAATTAGGGAACGTAATTATCATTATGTTATGTGCTAGGTTTCTACATGGCAGGCACCTCTGTTGTTTTGTTTTGTTTTCAGGATCTGTACTGCTGGGGATTGAAGCCAGGGCCTCTTGTGCACTAAGGCAAGCAATCTACTGAGCTACAATCAGACCTCCCACTTTTCAGCATTCTGTCTGGGGTTCTCTGTCTTTCTCCATCTGTCTTTTAGAAAACTGACTACAAAGGTCCCCTCTGTGAATTAAAGAGGACAACTCAGGCTCTTTTCCCCCCTCAGAGAAGGGTCCACTCAGGACCTCCCCACAGAGAAGTACATATTTATCCTCCCACCTTAAGTCTCCAACATGGAACTAAGCTGGGCCTCAGTCCTAGGCTTTAACAAAATGGTCCTGTGTTCAAGAGCAGCAACCTCTATCAGAAAGATCTGGAGAAGGAGGCTTCGGCTCTGTCTGTAGTCATCGTATGCACACCAGAAATGCAAAGGAAGAGCTACCCCGTTGTATGGTGGTGAGATTGACAGGAGCAGGGAGTTTCCACGTGCGGTGTGGAGCTGCAGGCCAGCATTCTCCTGTGTGGATGTGTGTTTACAAGCAAGAAGACAGGTGTTCCTCAAGGTGCATCTGAGGATGAGCTGCAATGATAGTAGAGAGATGGTTGAGAATTTAGCATTTTTAGGCCCTGGTTAAAAAAAAAAAAAAAAATTCTTCCCAAACGGATATTAAGAAAGCAAGGGTACGATACACGAGAAGGGAATGCATGAAAGAGAATACCCAGTGTAAGAGGGCCGATCCTTTGCATTGGTAGTATTCTCTAATGTCAAAACTGGGAGCACAAGTGAACCCTAGGAACTGAGGAACATTCTGTAGATAAATTGCCAGTATCTTGATTACAAAGATAGGGATTTTCCAAGCCAATGAACAGTTTCCCTACAACACAGAGGGCCAATCTGGGGAGGAACTCAGCCCCTTCAGGTGAGAGTAGATTGGGCCACGTCATTGAAACATGGTAGTATCCAGGCACTGTGGAATGGTGAACTGGGAGGAACGGGTGTTTGTAAGGCTTTGGGAAATAGGGATGTGTGCAAGCTGAGCATCCCTCATTTTTTATGTGAGAAAAGAATGCACTTTTCTTAAAATTTCTGTTATCTAATGATATCTTTATCAATATGCTTAACAAAAGTCTCATAAATTGAAAGAAAAATAATATACCATGCAAAGGATAATACAAGGTGAAAATTAAAGAATTCACAATGGAAGGAAAATAAAAGTAGTGTAAGATAGTTCAATTTCAGAATTTCTAATAAGCATGTGGAAGTATTATAATAATGCAACTTCAAACATTAAATATAAGCATGGATCTGAATTTATAAGCATTAAATTGTAAGTTATTAGTATCATACTATATAAGTTAGACTATTATAATAAAATATATGTGATGGATGATAGCAATTAGACTGGAAAGTTATGAAAGTTTGTTCAAAATCTGTGTTGTGCATATTACAGGTGCTCAGCATTTCCATACTCGACTTCATTTTGACAAGGAATCTATGAAAATCCTATCTGAAAATCAACTTGATGTAACAAATCAAAGAATTTCAATATATGATTCAACTATGAATAAATAATTTTAAAAATATAGATACATGATTAGGTTTAGAATCAGAAATATTATTTCCAAGTAAGAACTTAGATTAAAAAATATACAACCTCATTAAGAACTAATTTCACTAAATCTATAGATTAGGGATCTATGTTCACCTATCAAGTATATAAATTATGAATTTAAAGTTAGAAGAGTATTATTTAGGATAGGTAGATTTTAAACCTTTGGAGTAGGTATAGGTGATCTGAATGTCCAAATTCTTACCCCATGTGTCTATGTAGCAATTGATATAACAAAACATAAATCCTTTTTACAGATCATATCAAGCGTGTCAATATAGTTTATATTATTATTTGAGTCTGCTGTTTACTTGCTTTTAATATGTATGTAAGTGAATATAAATTTCACTCTAATGAAGAACACATGATTTAGACCAGTTTATCTGTGGTTTGCAAGTTATTTATTCCTAAAAATAAATAATATGAATATTTTTATTGTGGATTTAATACTAAGAAATACTCTTACATCAATACTAACTAACCTTATCTTTTATTTTTCAGGATGACAAAGAAACTAATTATCCATGGAAGGCCTTGGGATTTTATAATAACAACTAATCGTTTTTTCTTTTAGCAAACACATTGGCAGGTAACCGTCACATTTTTAAGTTTATTGTTTATTTAAATATTTGTAAGCTAACAATATAAATGATTTCTGATAAATGTGAATATGCTACTTCACAAAGTACATTTTTAAGAGACTGAATCTTCCAGTAAGCAGAAACTAATCAGGCTCAGACTCATGCTCACGGCACCAAAGTTTTCCCCTCTTGAACAAAACAAGTGTATTTATATTGTATATTCTAAATATTTAAATATTTTAGGTATAAATAAATATTATGTAGGTATAAATTTATTTAGGTATAAATAAAATCTATGTATCCCTAAAAATTCATGTGAGAGACAGTGTAAGAACATTCAGAGGTGAACTGATTGCTTTGTGAGAGCTTTAACCCAATCAATGATAATCCCGAGATGGGTTAACTAAAGGTAACTGAAGGCAGGTAAGTGTGGCTGAGGAGGAGGTGGGTCACTGGGGTGTGCCTTTGAGGTGAATGGAGTCTCTCTTTCTGCTCTCTGTTCATTCTATGAGCCACTTCCCTCCATCACACCCTTCAGCCTTGATGTTCTGCTTCACTTTGAGCCCTGAATAATGAAGCTGACTATCTATGGATTGAAACTTCAAATAAACTTTTTCTCCTCTAATTGTTCTTATCAGATGTCTTATTCACGGCCATGAAAAGGGTGACTGAAACATAAATGCATATTTATTTTTCTTTTGCTTTCCTCTGTTAGTGACATTACAATAAATTTTCTTCATAATGCTGCCTTGCATTTGTAAATGAAACACTAGCACAATCGACACAGTTTTATGATAGAGATTACAATTAATAAATAAAGTTGTTATTATGGTGCCAATTATCACATTTAATTTGAAGCCAACACTCCCATTACATTTCTTCTCATCAGGATTATCAAATCAAAACATTAAATATGACTCAGTTTAGCTCTTAGCAAACAATATCTCAGGCAAGAAGAAATTTGCTCAAAATGATTTTGTAAAGAAATTGAGGAAATGGAATTAGAGATCCAAAGAAGGTAATGAAAAATGTTCTAAAGTAGCCTTTTTCTGTTTATATAATTTAAAAAAAAGCAATATGTGCTTAAAAAATTATTCTACTAATGAGGACTATGTCAATAATGTATTCAAAAAATACAATAAAACAAGAGAGTGTGTGGCATATAGTGCCCAATATCCTGAAAGTGAAAAACATACTCTTTTATTATATGTATCAGTAAATAATGCAGAATTTTTGAATTCAGAAATAAAAATGCCTTCAGTTTTATTTGAAAATTTGTGTATATAATTCTTGTCCCTAAAACCTTGTGACCACAAATGAATTCATACAGAGTGAAAAACAAGATATTAAATCATTTGAAAATATTGAAGGAAAATATTGTACAGTCTTGGGGTGGAGTGAATCTAAACCTGAATATATTACAGCATAAATAAAAGCAGTTAGATTCCCAAAAGAAGTAGGATTTTCCAAGAGCAAAATGGCAGCTGATGAAGGTCTTGTTGTTAGAAGCTTTTAGATCTCCTAAGACCAGCTGCATACACCTGTGATCTTGGTCACTCAGGTGGCGGAGGAAGGGGAATTGCAAGTTTGAGGGCTGCCTTGGCAATGTAGAGACCCTACGTGAAAATAAATGAAAAGGACTGGGGAGGTAGCTCAATGGAAAAGTTCCACTGGGTTCCATTCCTTGTTAGCCAGCTCACCTGCCAAACAAAAGCATGTAGACTTCAAACACAGGGCACTTCACATACAGAAGCTAGAACTTGGATAGAATATTCACAAAAGAAGGAGGAGAGAGAGAAGCAGGGATAAGCACAGACACCGGAAAGAGTGTGTGTTGGGTGGGTTGGAGTGAGCCCCAGCAAGGAGAGTCTGGAACAAGTAGACACTGGATGTATGAATAAACTCTGCAGCCATCTCCAGCTAATACTTCAGCCTCTATGCATGGCACAAGATAAAAGAAGCACCACAAAGAATAAAATGTCCACACTCTGAGATGCTAACCAAGAGGGAGCAGTTCCTAATTAAATTATTTCTTACTGCAACAAACAAATGAGAATCTTAACAGTATCTAGTTGAATATGACAGAATTCAGACAGTCCATAGCATAACCTTCACAATGTATGCAGCACAATTTAAAATTGTTGGACTTAAAAGAAGCAGAAAAATATATCCCACTATCAAAAGAAAAGATAGATTCCAAATTGAAACGACCTGTATTTTGGAAATAGCAAGCTAGGATTTCTATATATATTTTTAAGAATGCTCAGGGTTGTAAAGAAAAATGCCTTTCCATGAATGGTAAAGGTAGAAAACTAGAAACAGGACAAAGGAACAGTAAATACAGATGAAAACTGAAGAAGTGGAAGTACATCTCAAATGAAAATTTACTGACTGAGATTAAGAGCGTACTGCGGATTACGCCAGGGTTGGTTCCTCCTGAAAGCTGAAAGTGAAGTTCTGTCTGCTCCATGTCATCACCGGGTGTCCTATCGGTGAACTGGGTAACAAACTACTGTAGACTGGGTGGTCTCAATAAAAATGGTTCACTTTCCTTAGTTCTGAGAGCTGGAAATCCTTAGATCAAGTACTGGGAGTTTGTGTGCTGAGAAGCTGAGAGCAGATGAGGCATGCTCGCTCAGAACCCTTCATGCAGGGGCTAAACCCATTCCTGAGGGCTCTGCCTTCCTGGTCTCAAAGCTCCACCTCCAAATAGCATCGCATCGAGGGCTCATTTTCAACATATTAAATTTAGGGGGACACAATCATTCATTACTTGTCACCTAGCGTCTGGTAGTGGTTGGTAATCTGTGATATTTCTTAGCTTGTGGAAGCATTTTCCAGTCTCTTCTTCATCTTAACATGTCATTCTCCTTGTGAGTAAATGTCCAGAATTTCCCTCTCACTAAGGTCCAGTTACATTGAATTAAGGCCGGCTCTGATGACCTCATTTTACCTTATCTTATCATCTCTGAAGTTCACATTCTTTGAGTTTATACAGGAACACATAACACATCCTAGACTCTAGTGCTCAACTTTGGGGAGAGGAAGTAATTCAAACTACGATGGATTTACAGAAAGGAGTCAATAATATAAAAGTAGGTCAATGGAAATCATCTCAAACAGAGTTACAGAAAATGAAGACATAAAGTAATTCCTCCTCATAGAATTTTGGAATAATAGTAAAATTTTAACAAAAATACAGTAAGAATAATATCAGCCAAAAGAGAATAAGAGAATTAAGAGAATGTGGCATAAAGCAAGGAAGGCATTTGAAAAAGAGAGACTGATAATTTCACAAATGAACTAAAAAGACAAGAATTTACAAATTCATAAAGATTAACAGGCACCAAAAGAATTGAAGTCAAACTAAACTAAGACAAACATGATGCTAAAAGAGAAAAATAAAATCCCAAAAGCATTCAGATGAAACTGTACCTGACCACAGAAGAGCAAGCAGGAGTTCCTATGTAAATAGTAGATGCCTTTCAGTGAAGAAAAAATACCCTATCTATCTGAAAAACTAAACAATTCCCCAAATACACTTCTAGGAAGTGCTGTAATGTTTCCAGCTTGTATAATCAGCATAAATAGAACTATCATAGATGCAGAAGATCAAAACAACATCATAAACAGCTACATTACATATTTCAATATTGAACAATTGCAAAAATTGATGAGTACAATAACAAAAGCTAATTTCAAAGCATTGTAATCATTTAATGTTTTTCAATCACAATTGAATCAAATTTTAAATTAATTAAAAAATTAAAAACATAAGTCAAAATGAGTTTCAGAATAATCTGTAAGTCAAACAAAAATTTAAGACACTATTTCAACCTGCATAATAATAAAAATGTAAGCATATACAAATCTGTGGGATATACATAAAACTATGATTAGAGGGAAATTTATACTCCTAAATATATAGAATTTCTTCTTTACAACAAATACCTTTTGGATATAAAAATGAGAAAAATAGAAAAATGAAAATAAAATCAATTATAATTCAATTTAGCAAAATTGTTATAAAAATAGCAAATTGAAATTATGCTACTAAAGTATTGATGATAACTATGAGATGTCAATTGAACTTACATTATTCCCCCAAAAAAATATGAGAAGAAAATTCTTCCAAACACTTCTTATGAAACTAGAATTACCCTGATACCCAAACCAAATGTGGACACAGCCTAAAAGAAAATAATAAAAGCCAATATCCTTGATGAACATAAATGCCAAAATCATCCACAAAATGCTAGCAAACTGAATTGGACAGCACATGAAGACATTATTCCATTTCCCAAGTAGGATTCATTTCAGGATTGCAAGGACGGTTCAATATTTACAATTCAGTAAGCATAGCAGATGACACAAACAGAATGAAGGACCCAATTTTATATGTAGAAAACCCCAAAGACTCCACCAAAATGATTAGAATTAATAAATGAATTTAGCAATATGGTAGAAAACCAAATCAATATTTGACCTACTTTTATAGGTCAAATATAATAGTATTGCTACAGGCCAATAACAAATGATCTTGATTTCTAAATTGAGAAAGTAATCCTGTTTACAATACATGCCAAAAAAATAAAAATAAAAAAAGTTTCTGGGCAGCTGCCATATTGTTCTCCATGGCACCTGTACTAATTTCCATTTTCACTAATAGTACATGAGAGTTCCCATATACTCACCATTTGTTATTTTCTTCTTGTGATTTTATTTATTTGTTTAGATAATAGTCATTCAAATTGGGAGATATCTTGTTGTAGTTTTGATTTCCATTTCCCCAATGGCCAATGACATTGAGCATTTTTCACATATTTCCTGGTCATTAGTATTTCTTCTTTTTTTCAATTGCCAATGTATTTTTTAATGAATAAAATACACTAAAATAATTAGCAGTATGGTAGTAAAATTACAGGTTACTTTTCAATATTCAATATATATTCTTTATACATTTTTCCTTCTGTATGATTCATAATTTTATACTTTCTGAATTTCACCTAATAAATATTCTTATAATCAAAATATAAGATTTAAAGTTAGAAAGCAAATATTTGTTCCCCATAGAAGTTTCATGCAGATAAGAAAGTATTTCTTCTTTTGAGAAGTGTTTATTCATATCACTTGCCCACTTAAAAATTGGATTGTTTGGATGTTTGATTTATTTATTGAGTTCATTAGATATTCTGATCCTATATATATTAATCCTTTGTCACATGGATATGACACTTTTTTTTTCCCACTCTGTTAATTGTCTCCTCTGCTGAGCAATTGCTCTTCAGTTTCAGAGATTTCCATTTTTTCTATTTTTGCTTTCATTTTCTGTGGTGGGGGTTGTTGTATTTAAAAAAAAATCATTGCCTTTGCTGATATCTGAAAGTGTTTCCCTGTTTTTTAATAGTTTTAGGTCTTACCTCTAAGCCTTCTATACACCTGGGAACAGATAAGTCTTGTAGGGTATATTAGTCACAGCAACTTGAGACTCATTAGCACAAAAAGTGGACCATTTGATGATGCTGGCATGTGTTTATACCTATGAAACCATCCTCACAACCAGATCCATGAAGTCAAAACTACCTTGAGGTCTTGTAATCTCCCTCCCCTTACATCTTTCAATTCTCAGACAATGCTCTCTTCTGTGTCTCTACAGATTACTTAGAATTTTCTAGACATTTTACATAAATCCAAGTATTTAGTTTGCATTTATTGTTGAGGGTTTTCATTTATTTATAATTATTTTGAGATTAATTTCAAATCTATTCTTTTGAATGTATGAATAGCACATCATTTGTGTTTATTGTTAAAGATTATTACACTGTTCTGGAATGCTACTGCACTTTCTAATATTTTTATTAGTGTATTTTAGTTATATGTAGGAGTGGGATTCATTTTGACACATTCATAAATGTATGTAACATAATTTGTTCCATTTCAATCCCTAGTACTTCCCTTATACTTTTAAAATCCATTAACCAGTTCAGAAATATTTACCAATTGGTGTTTGTTTACAGTTTTTAGCTATTAAAAATAAGTCTTTAAATAAGATACAAAATAGGACTGTGGATGTGACTCAGTACTCCAGTGTCACTGAGTTCAGTCCCTGGTAACCCCCCACCCCCCGCCACACACACACACAAAGATCCGAGATTTTTCCACCACATCTGTAATTGATCCAGTACTCTTTGTTGATAATTTCATCCTTTCTCCTTGAAAATGTCTTGCACCTTTGTCAATACTAGTGTATCTTGTATATGAGGGTCTATCAATTAACCTTGATTCCAATGAGAAAGCATATAGTTACACTATGTTTATTTACAATTCATGGATATGAGCTCTGGGAGTATCCCACCTATACCTGGTGGTTCTCCTCAGTCAGTTGCAATAGTTTCTTCACTTGAATGCACTGATCAGTATTCAATGGAACACCTGAGGAAACTTGCCAGATCCTTGTGTCCATCTATACAGTTCCCTTAAGAAGTTCTCTACTGAGTCCTCAGTCAATGAATTGCAGCTACTTTTCTATCCCCAATACTTAACTTTTTTGCCTAAACTCAACAAGATTGCTATGCTCACTTCATGTTTTCTGTTGCCCTGTATTATAACTTGGAAATTCTCTGTAATCTATAATCCTTTCCCCCCTTGTGTCAGTGATACGTGTCCAGGGCTGTAAGTTCTTCAAAATTTGAAACTGTTTCATATGTTTGATTGATGTTTTGCTTCTTTAAAGATGGAGGGTAAATCTGATTTCTGCTACCTCATTCTGTCTGGAAGACTTGTCAATAATTTTTAAGGATAAAATCTGTTGAATATTAACACTCTCTTCCACATTTCCAGAATAAATATATTTCAGTCGACATGCTGATTTATTCACCTTTTCACCTCATATTCCTTATGCCTCCCCTTGACCTGAAATAAAGGCTAAGTGTTGAATGAATGAACACAAGAACGACGTCTGAAGGACGTGCTGATGTTGATAATGCCATTGCTTTTCATGAAAGGGAAGGAGCCGGACACAATCAGGATGACACCAGTTGGAGGCCAGGAAAGGAGCGTGACTTTGAAAGAAAATGGAGAAGAGGAGGAAATGGATGCACATTTAGTTATAATTAGCCATAGTAGTTCACAGAGAGCCTCAGGAGGGTACCCAGAGAGAACCTGTACCTGCAGAGAATATTTGCAGATTATCACTTTAAAAATCCAGGTGATAACATTACACTCTGAAATTACCTGAAAATATGTGCCTGAAAGAAATTTTTCTTCTTAGAAGAGAACCAAAATTATATTCATCTTATCTGACAATTGTCCAAATAAGAAACGAATTCACAAAGTTTCAGTAAAAGAATTTTATATTGAAGTGGGAAGAGACTTTGAGAACTATCTCAGTAAATACTATTAAGGATGCCAAATTTTGTAAACCTGATCTGTAATTCAGAGTTACAATTTCTGTACAAACATCCAAGTGTTCAGTATTTGGAGCTGACCTAGATCTCTGTGACACTCAAAGTCATTTCAGTTCCCATGTGGAATGTTTCGTTCAATATTGTTGAGAGATGTATCTGCTTAGTCATCTGTCACAAATTCCTCAGGTGTCACTATTAGTAGAAGCCTTTGACTCAACCTAGCTCTAAGGCAAGAAGTAATTTGCTACCTGATATGCTCTGATGGAATGTGAGAGAATAAATTTTCATTTTGGAGCAAATGAAATAAACCTGCACCTGCAGATGACATTGCGGTCACAACCTCATCCCAGGAATACAGTGCAAGTCACGGATGTCCCTAGCTTCATCATTTCTGAATGTGATTACTATAATTCACAGAGTCTACACACCTGAGACTGCTCACCCAGTGACATCAGCTGGTATAAAATGGAATGAATCAACTATTCAGAACTAGCTACTGATGATAATATTTCAAATATTATTTCAAAGACATAGTCTCTACTCAGGAACACTCCACCATCATTCCTAAGAGACCAGTAGAGGGAATTCTGATAATATTCTTGAAATATCTAAGAATCTGCAAATGAAATTGAACCAAGGCAAAGCAGGATTCAATTGTACATTCACTATCTAGCAGAGAGTGATGCAGTGGTGTCGAGAGGGAGGTAAACCTTTCTAGTGCACTTCATGATTACAATCATCCCACTATTTGGCATTTGTTGTTTCTGGGTTTAGAATATAATTTTTTTAAAATTAGTAAAACATTACCAATGTTGCTAGTGGGAGAATGTCCTGGCTGAGTTGGAGCTGATTGACTCTAAATTCAAAATCAGGAAACTCTCAAAAGCATGGATGCATAAAAACTTAGTGGTTTTGGAAATGTGTTGTTTCTGTTCCGTGAAACTACAGAACTTTAAAAGTGTTCATTTTTCCAATACTGTTACTATCATAGAATATAGACTTTTATTAATCTCTCATATCTTTTTACATTACAGCATGTTGTATAATATCTACTACAATAAACACATCTATCTTAATTGAAAGTAATAACATGTGCATGTAAATAAAAAATGTAAAATATTTTTGTTGACCCTCAAAGATATAAAGAAGGGCTAAGGACTGGGGTTGTGGCTCCGTGGTAGAGTGCTTGCCTAGCGTGTGTGAGGCACTGGGTTTGATTCTCAGCACCACAAATAAATAAATAAAATGAAGGTCCATTGGCAACTAAAAGCAAATTTAAAAATATGGAAAGACTGGGGTTGTAGCTCAGCGGTAGAGCACTTGTCTAGCACTTGTGAAGCACTGGGTTCGATTCTCAGCACCACATATAAAAATAAATAAATAAAAATAAAGATATCATGATAATCCACAAACATATATATATATATGCACAAATGTATGTGTGTAAAATACATATATGAAAAAAAACATAAAGAAGAAGTTGGATAGAAGCCGTGTTCAAGTGGTAATGCTGTTTATGGAGCCCATACATTAACTAGGATTGTTATAATTATAATTAAAAGAAGTCGCTTTTTTTCTGTGCCAGAGGAATTTTAAAATACTAAGGAAAGAAACTGTAAGGTGAGAAAATGCTGAGCAGTCACAGTCCTGCAGACATCTCTGCTCTGTGACAGACACATTCTGAGTGACAGATTTTCTGTTGGCTACTCAGACAAGCCCACAGTGAGTGTCTCCATGCCTTGGGAGTGAGAGGGGACAAGCACAGCAGTAAATAAATGGTTTGGGAAAAGACGTGCTGGCAGGAGTTAGATATTTCTTTTCCAAATATTACTAGAGAATTGGACATTAATTTTTCAGTTGACCCAGTTCTTTGTGTAAGCACAGAGAAGTGGACTTGCGGGACATTTGTCAGGTAGAGCAACTTTAAGCTTGTTCTGTATGATGGGTCACTTTTTCAGAGGGTGCAGAGCCAAGGTTAGGGTTGTGGGGAAAATGGTCAGAGTGCACAGAGGAGGCAGGTGCCAGGCAGATAATTTAGTGCTCTAGGGCGGAATGCCATGAGCAAACTCAGAAACTAGACTGTGGACTGAGCAAATAGAATATTTACTAATAGAATTCTTCAGTTCGTTGGAGAAGCAAGAAGTTTCCATTAGCTGATAGCCACTTATCCTGGATTCTTGTCTTATGGGTCTGAGGCTGAGAATCCTCTACTGGTTTAATTAAATTGCCTCAGTTATCTGGTGGATACTCCTGTAGAGTGGATTATTTCACTGCCTAATGATGATGGAGAAGACAAGACTAATCCTGTTAATGTAAATTTTTAATCATAAATTTCAGAGAAATTATAGAAAATTAGAGTATTGGCATCTAAATTTGCCTTTGAAATTTTCCTAGAGGAAAAAAAAAGTTGTGGGGGGGGAAGGAAAGAGTAAACTATACTATTTATGGCAGATGCTTGGCATGCAGGAGATTAATTTAAGCATTTGGTTCTTTCATCTTCGCAGCAAACATATGAAGTGGAAGCCAAGAATCCCACCTTGCTCTGATAAAACTGGTGCTTCATGACTTTATGACTACATCACAGGAAATGTCACATTTGCCATAGAAACCAAGATTTGTCTGACATGATCTGTCAGAGGTGTCTGAGGAGAACATACATTGATGAACCTTTTTTTTAATCTTCAAAAGTGCAGTGCTTTTTTCTTTGTTCTGACTAGTTATACATAACAGCAGAATGCATTTTGATCATTGTACACAAATGGAGCACAACTTTTCATTTCTCTAGTAGTACATGACACAGAGTCACATTATTCATGCAATCATACATGTACATAGGTTAACAGTGTCACTCTCATTCTGCCATCTTTCCCACCCCATACCCCTTCCCTTTTCCTCCCTCCCCTCTGCCCAATCCAAAGTACCTCCATTCTTCCCTTGCCTCCGCCCAATATGGATCAGCATCTGCTAATCAAAGAAAACATTTGGCCTTTGATTTTTGGGGATTAGCTTATTATGCTTACCATGAAATTCTCCAACTCCATCCATTTAGTTGCAAATGCCATAATTTCATTCTTCACTAAGGCTGAGTAACATTCTATTGTGTATATATACCACAGATTCTTTATTCATTCATCTATTGAAGATCCCCTATGTTGGTTCCATAGTTTAGCTATTGTGAATTGAGCTGCTATAAACATAGATGTGACTGTGTCACTGTAGTGTGCTGATTTTAAGTAAGGAATTCCATGAACAAATATTATAATATGAACAAGATCACCATTTAGAATTATTTGTATTTGAATTGAAAAAAGGGAAAGCCAGAAGTTTAATACCATAGAGAAACATGTATATACATAGAAATACACTTCAAACCCACTTGTCTGACTTTAGACCTACACACACACACACACACACATACGCACACTATTATGGTTTGGATGTGAGGTGTCCCCCAGAAGCTCTTGTGTGAGAGAAGGTTTAGAGGTGAAATGACTGGGTTATGAGAACCTTAATTAAGTCAGTGAATTAATCCTTGCCAGGATTAACTGAGTGGCAACTGAAGTGGTAGGATGTGGCTAGAGGAGGTATGTCATTGGTGGCCTGGCTTTGGGGTATGTATTTGTAATTGACAAGTGGAGACCTGTCTCTCTGCCTCGATCATCAAGTGAGACACTTCCCTCCACCACTTTCTTCTGCCATGAGGTTCTGCCTCAGCTGGAGCCCCGAGGAATGGAGCCAGCTGCCTATGGCTGAGGCTCTAGAAACCAGGAGATCCAGATAAGCTTTTCCTCCTCTAGTTGTTCTTGTTCGGTCTTTTAGTTACAGCAGCGAGAAAGCTGACTGAAACACACACGTATGTATTCAGGATATTATTAAAATCAGAAAATGTTAAATTCCTGCCAAACTTTCCAGTTATTTGTGTAGTTGTGGGAACATACAGGTGAAAAGAAGATTCAAGCTGTGGTTCCATTTGTGTTCCAATACACAGTGGGTGCACACTGGGTACCACCCTCTACGCTGCACGCCAGAGTTACGGGAGCTCAGTTTCTGAAATTTTTAATTTGAGATACTTATTAGTCATGCAAGTGAAGTTATACAGTGGGCAAGCAGATAAGAGTTTTTATTTTAAATTAGATGTTCTCTAGTTCACAATAAGCTATTATATACTTTATAAATAGCTCAACTAGAGAAGTTCAAAGGCTCCAAAAAAAAAAAAAAAAAAGTAAAAGAAGGAATCACTATTTACTCTGATCTGATTAAAACATATCATATACATGTACTGAACTATCATACCACTTCTCAAATATGTACTATTTTATGTTAATCAGAAAATGTTAAAAGTGTCTAAGAAGATGGAAATGCTAACTACCCTGATTTGATAATTATACATTATATATTTGTATTCAATTATTACTCTGTACTCCCTCAATATATACTATTAAAATCATAACTAAATGAACACTTCTAGATGGACAGTGTTTAGAGGGTCTCCTTTGTACTCTGTTGGTGGAAGAGAGATTCCCACCTGGGCGTTTTAGGCACGAATGTACAATAACACCAAGCATGGTCCAATGAGACCCACAGCAGCTGGCTTATCACTTATATTCATGACCTGGGGGAAAAGACCTACTCAGGGTCACATGGGATTAGGAACCAGAAGGAGACCTACTTTGGGAAAATGAGAGGGAGCTCTGGAATAGTATTTATAAAACTGATGGTAATTTCTGTCATCTTCATCTGGCTGGATATAAATAATAAACATGTAATCACTCAAGCTGTCGACAGTTCACATACTTCCCACGTCCACACACAGAGGATGTGTGACCACAGAGTCACACAGGGACATGCAATTGGAAGTGATTATGTGAGGGGACACGGGTGTTCCTGCAGTCCTACTTGAGGCACGGCATTCCAATGAGTGTGATGACGATGTTCCTCTATGCTGTCCTCCATTTAATTTGGTTTCCTGTTGCTGGTAAAGTTCAGGTCTCTGAGAAGCTGTCCTCCTCTCTTGCTAACTTTCACTTCTTTGCAGGAGGCTCTTTCAAGGTTGAGGAAACCAGAAACATGTTACATAGTTTGAGGAGAGATTATCTTGGAGATTGCAAATGTGTACTATGGACCTTCCTGAGTAGGAGCTGGCTAACTGCAAAGTCACGGGGAATGTCGAAAGATAACAGGAAGACCCTTATCCTCTGAGTCAGCAAACTTGGTCCTCAGGACATTTCTACTCTGGTCCTTCTTCAGCAAAAATTCCTGCTTCTTCTGTTCCTTGTAATAATAGTTTCTTGCCTTTACCCTAAATAGCCCTGGTTTACACTTGGAAACATTCTTTGGAATATTTCTGTGTATTGCACATATTTTCCAGTTCTCAACATTTCACATCTGCCATTGATTTTATAATATTATGCAGTTTATTCAGTCAATATATTCTATCACAGGTTTTGCCCTTGCAACAGTTAGAAGTCACTTTTTACACAAAATAATGTGGTACATGTCTTGTGTTGGCTGCAAGTAATATTTTTGTAGATATCCCTGCATTATAAGCTCTTAAACCATTTAGAATTTACTTTCAAAAGCATTGTGAAGTTGAGATACTTTTCTGTGCCTCTGCCTATATATTTTATCACTACACAGATGTATTCATTGTTCCTTAAGGGAAAAGCTGTCACTTTTTAAAAATGTAGTTGTGTAGCACAATCACATGTGAAACAATGTAACTAAGCATCTTAAAATATTTTGTATTTTCTCACACCTCACTTTTCTTCAGGAGATTTAAAATTGATTTATTAACATACCAACCAAAGAAATGCTGATATTTTGCCTTAAGATCACATTAAATTTATGCATTATTTTGACCTGACTTAAGTGGTTTGTATCATTTTTCTTCCTATTTTAAAAGTGTGAAACTTCTATGGTTTTCTTAATGTGGACTTCCTTAATTTGTTACAAAATTCATATCCACTGAATTTAAAGGTTTATAGCTTTTGTGACTGAGATTTTATTTTCATTATGTATTGTAATTGGTAATATCTGTTACATAGTAAAGCTATTGATTTTTGTTTATCTATTTAAATAAATAGCCTTACTGAAATTCTGATATTTTAATGATTTCCCAGGGTCTTCAAAGTTGATAATCCTCATATGCTATAGTATTTCTGTTTTAACAAGAATACCTCAAATCAACACTTAAACATGTTTTTTGAAAAGCAGACACAAAAGTGGTTATTCATATCTCATATGTTTCTTCATATATCTCTGTTATGGGCATTTCTTTTGAATTTCATATTTATAATAGGTTCAATAAATATCCTTTTGATCATCTGAGCTTCAATCTTTCTGTCTTCATCATATGTCAATCAGTATATGTGGTAAATATAATGTTTCTTTTTGACATATTAAGCATTAACATGATGAAATATTAAAATGATTTCTAGTAATGAAGTCTTCTAGGGTTCCTAAAAATCTATCAACCTTTTGCCACATTTTTAATGCAGTGATAAATTCTACTACTGAATATTTCTCTTACTTCTTTTATCAAGAGGCATGGATGAATTTTATTCATTATTTGCCCTTTTCATGTATTTCTTTATCTATTGCTAGCAACAGAAATCTGTGCAACAAATAGCATATAACCATGACCTCCAGTCCTGTCAAGCTGAGCAAACTGAACTTGCTGGTATGAATGTCCCATTGACTTTCTTCACATTCAGATGATTATGTGTTAGGTTGACCTGCCTTCAATTTTTACTCAATTTGCAATCTTTCTAAGGCATCTTTGCCAATTTCTTTTTAAAAGTACTGATGCTTGTTTCCTCTACTTACATATCTCATTTACCATCTCAATGGGGAACAGATTGTAAGATAATTAATACCTTTTGATTCTCACGTTACTGAGAGTCTTCTTTATCTTTTGCCCAAGCAAGCACTGCTTTATATTTCAAATTATAACTGACAGGTCATGATGTGGCTCCTCAGAGTCAAAAATAACAAAAACTAGGTACCATCTGAGATTATAGCATCTGCTCCAACCAATTTAATTTCTCCATCAAAACAATTTATGGAAAAGTGTATTATGGTTTAGAATAGTTAGGGAACAGGTGTTGCTGAAAACTATATCCCTGTCAAAGTCATATCTTGATGGTAAATGAGTCTGTTATTGGATTGTTTTGTTCTGGTTCTTCCTGATGAGATTTATAAACTCTCCCAGCAAAACATATTGAAAGACTATGTATTTGCAAATTATGTTTCAGCATGGCACCTAATACAAGAAAAAATAGCATTGAATGAATGCTTTGTAAATATATCTAATGGAATTTATGTAATGATGGGTAAAAATATGAATTAGTAAAAATTAAAGAGTAATTTTACTCAGGGTTCATGCAATATCACCACAAGTTTTTTATTAGACACATACACACCCTTGCTTAAATCCACAGCACACTTCCAATATCTGTGTACCAGTTTATAGCCCAGCAGAATGTATAATAGTCCGGTGTTTCCATTTACTTCCCACACTGCACACAATCGGAATTTTTAAAATTGTGTTCAATTTACTTAGTCATGATGGATTCAACCACTGTTTTCTGACTCCTCATAAAGTTGAGCATCATTTCCTGTGCTTACTAGAAAATCTTATTGCACATTCTGAAACTCTGCTTTGAGAAAAATCTGTTTCAGATTTTTGCACTTTCTTTCCCTGTAGCCTTGTTTTTTTCTTACAAATTTGTACCCTTGGATAAAAATAGTATTCCTCATATATCACTTTTTGCAAATATCTTTTCTTTTATTGGTATCTTTTAATGAACAAAGATTTGTCTCTTACCTCCCTACTTATTCATACATTTTAGTGTAGAATAAGTGAAGAGCAGGTGGGAAGCAACAGTCACAGGGTCCTTTTTAGTTTGACCCATGGCATTTGGCTTAATTAACTGTGGGATACACAACAATCATTAAACTACACATGTTGCTAGATTATTTGACTAAATGGGAAAATACAATATGTAGAAGAGTTGACTATTTACAGAACCCTCATAACACCCTTCACAAGAATTTTATTAGACTTTTACATTTTATAAATAATTTAAAATTTTTGATTTTCCAAATGTGGACCCTAAAATAAAATTTAAAAATGCAGAGATTTGAAAGCCAAATCTAATGACTAGTTTAACTATCTCCAAACCAATGATGGCTGCCTGTTACGATTGATACTACAGATATCCCAGACACTTTGACCATGAACACTCCACTGTGTCTATAAAACCCTTCAATGGACATACTCAATTTAAAGAGCTCTACTTAGGATTTACATTTTAAAGAAATGAATAAATATTATTCAATCCTTACATCATCTTCAAATTGTAGAATAGATTTTTCATAAATGTGTAGATGTAAATGAGCTCGTTTTCTGTTTTGGAATTCTGAGTTTGGCATAATTTCAATGGACAAATGTGCTAGAATATGACCAATACATACTCAACTGGAAATGATGTCAATATTAATATCATGGGCATTAAAACAAAGGTAGCAGAAGGATGGTTTGCTCTTAAAAGTTTATTTCTTCTTTTATAAATTTATTGGTTCATTTTAGTTATGCATGTATGTAGACTCCATATAACTAGAAGCATGGAATATATCTTATTCTACTTAGAACTCCATTCTTGAGGATATGCATGTTGAAATTCACCGTGATATTTTCATATATGTGCACAGGAAAATTATGTCAGATTAATTCCACTGTCTTCCTTTTCCAATGCTACCCCTTCCCTCCATTCCTCAGTGTCTAATTTACTGATGTTCAGTAGAAATGTTTGTTCTTAATAGATAAATAGGTTCTTTCTGTTTGCAGCAAATTTCTAACTAGTGACAAGGAAAAGAAGAGGGAAACGGTTTTCCACATGAAATTCAAGGTTTTCAAAGGCCCAGGAAATGTTTTCAGAGCTCTGATATTGCATTTATTTATTTAATGATCTTTTTAAGAGACTGGAACACACTTGGTGTTTTTCTGAGGGAGAGTGCTAGAAAAAAATTATCTCCAAAGCGGACCTCGTGGTGAGTCCCACATAAGGCAAGAGAACACTCTGATCACATAAGCAACAATAGCAGTGTTTGGGTAGATCTGTTGGTTTTTTTGAGATTGGCTGTATCTTATATCTGTTAATTGACCCTGTGTTTGGGACATCAAAATATTTCCACCCTTCATATACAGCAGCAAATTATCTCAGGAAAACTGTGTAGCTAAATGGGTGATTACATTAAACTAGTAACTGCAACTGATCTTTGTGAAACAGGTAGACATTTTACAATGATTGATGGATTTCACAACTACGGCATTTGAATTAAGAAGATATTGTTCAATGTCAAAATGAGTATAATTTAGGTGCTTTTAAGAAATTGTCAATGTTCTGAGAACATTTGATATAGTAATAAAAGCAGCATGGTATTGACACCAAAACAGACACAAAGACCAATTGCATAGAATAGAAGACACAGAGACAAACCCTCACAAATACACTATCTCATATTAGGCCAAGGTGTCAAACACAATCACTGGAGAAAAGATAGCCTATTCAACAAATGGTGCTGGGAATAAAGGAAAACCACATTTAACAAAATGAAATTAGATCTTTATATCTCACCCTGTACAAAACTCAACTCACAATGAATCAAAGACTTAGGCACTAAAACAGAGACCCTGGGACTACTAGAAGAAAAAGAAGTCTCAAATATTCATCTTGTCGGCTTAGGACCTGACTTCCTTAACAAGACCCCTAAAGCACAAGGTATTAAATCAAGAATCAATAAATGGGATGGACCCAAACTAAAAAGTTCTTCCCAGCAAAAGAAACAATCAATAATGTGAAGAGAGAGCCTAGAGATTGGGAGAAAATCCTTACCAAATACACCTCAGATAAAGCATTAACCTCTAGGATATATAAAGAACTCAAAAAACTTAACACCAAAAAAAAAAAAAAAACCAAATAACCCAATCAATAAATGAGCTAAGGAACTGAACAGACACTTCACAGAAGAAGCTATACAATCAATCAACAAATATATGAAAAAAATGTTCAACATTTATAACATTTAGAGAAGTCCAAATCACAACTACTCTAAGACTTCATCTCACTCCAATCAGAATGGCAATTATCAAGAACACAAGCAACAATACATGTTGGCAAGAATGTAGGGGAAAAGGTACACTCTTACGTTGTTGGTGGGAATGCACATTGGTGCAATCATTATGGAAAGCAGTATGGATTTTCCTCAGGAAACTTAAAATGGAACCATCATTTGACCCAGTTATCACATTTCTTGGTTTATACTTAAAGGACTTAAAATCAACATACTACAGTAACACAATCACATCAAAGCTTATAGCAGTTCAATTCACAATAACCAAGCTATGAATCCAACCTAGGTGTCCTTCAACAGATGAATGGATAAAGAAAATGTGGTGTATATACACAATGGACTATTACTCAGCTTAAAGAAGTATGAAATTCTGGCATTTGCTGGTAAATGGATGGAGTTGGAGAATATCATGCTAAGTGAAATAAGCCAAACCCAAAAAACCAAAGCCCAAATGTTTTCTCTGATATGCAGATGCTAATTCACAATAAGGGGGGAGATAAGGAAGAAAATAGTTACTTTATTTTAGTTAGAAGGGAGTGATAGGAGGGGAATGGGTTTGGGAGAAGGAATTATCCTTCCAGATATTATTACCTCATGTATATATATGACTGAATGACCCATGTGATACTATAATATGTATAATCATAAAAATGAGAGATTACACTTTGTTATATATGCTCTATCAAAATGTATAAATACATTCTACTGTCATGTACAACAAATTAGAACAAATAAAAAAATTTAAAAAATAAAATCAGTTGAGAATATTCTGTGGATGAAATTGAAGAATTGGTGGATAGAGGAGTCCTATACTAAGGTTGGATTTTGTCTTATCACAATATTTAAAGGAAGAACAATTCTAAGATATCATTTAATCCAGTAGTCCTTAACAATGGCTACTTGAATCATATACACTGAAAATACTCCAAATTTTTAAAAATCATGTTCTTATAGGTCATCCCAATCTTCTTCATTAATGCAACAATCTTATTCAATTAACCTAGTGCTTAAATATCCCTCTTATTGTTTTTATAAATATTCATTATTTTTGGTAATGTGATAAAATGACCATGAAAGAAGTTCATATAAAATTTTGTCCAGAATTTACTTTTAATAATATCCTCTTATGAAAAGAAATAATTGTTTCATAGAAGAATTTGACTTAATATCATATTTTAAAATTCAACTACTTACTTTAAGGACTATTTTTTGATTCTCCAGAAACCCTAATATTTGGGTAGTGATTTTCTTCAGATTTTTCTGAAGTCTTCAAATTTTTCTTGATAAAACATGTTCAAAAGAATTTCATCAGATATGAGTTTGTTGACCCAATGGCTTCTAATAAAGATATTTGTATAACTATTGAAAGGTAAACTAAAATGAAATAAAAATATGAACTGTTAACAAAACATTTTAGTATGAGCTGAAATACACTTACTAATGTGAGGCACAAATCCTTATTCTCTTTTATTAAGAATTAAACAAATACAAGCTAAAAAGGAAAACCCAATAGCAAGTGGGTTTGGAAAGTCTACTACCACAGATTGATTATGAGGCTACAGGCAGGAATGATGGAATTGCCAAAGACCATCACCAACTGCAGATCCCACATACACAGGCAGAGAATAGACAAAAATGCAGCAAGCTGCTCTGGAGGACCCAGTCCTCTCGAGTGTAGCTTCCCAGCTTCCTCTTCCATGAGAAACAGGAGAATTCCTGGTTTGGGAATAGAAGAACAGCAGCATGTGGAGAACCTTGTTCTCAGGAGAAAGGTTTTGGGTTTGAATATTACTTCTATATGCCAATATTCTCTTTTTTTGTTGTTGCTGGGAATTGAACCCAGGGCCTTGTGCATGCGAGGCAAGCACTCTACCAACTGAGCTATCTCCCCAGCCCCTCTATATGCCAATATTCATGCAAAGAGAAGAACATCAATGAAACAGTCTTCACTTTGCCAGCCAGACATGCTCCATAACATTATTAATTACAGGTGTATTAAATATTAACCACTGAGGCAGATTGGGTATGTCCTGCAAAATACATTTTTGTAAGGATCAGAACTTTCGGTATCATTCATTTAGCTAAGGGAATTATCAGGAAGTTATGAATAAAGGGTAAAATGATCCAACACAATTTTAAAATTCAATTTAATATATTAAAAACTGAAGAATGGTTAAATTGCACTTTTCTCTAAAAATAAATTTTGCTATCAATTAACATGTTCTGGAGACTATTATTATCTACATCATGTACAACAATGATGTACCGCATTTGTGTACAATGAATCAAAATGCAGTCTGTAAACAATAAAAAAAAATTAAATTTAAAAAGAAATAAAAAAGTGTGCTTATGATATGATTTTATCAAGAGTCCTACCAAATATCTTAGTTTTAAGTCACTAATTTACTGTCCTAAAAGTGCTACAAGAGAATAGAGAAATAACAAAATATGGTAAAACATTTAAAATTGTACCATCTCTAAAAAGAATGTGTTGAAGTATTGTAGTCTAGCAGTAAAATGCTAATGCCATACATGAAAATACTATACAGCCTTTAGAATTTTGTAATTAAAATTTCCATTAATATTGGAAATCGGTTGTAAAAGACTAACATTTAAAAAGAATAAAAATGTACACACAACAAAAATAAATAATGTCATTTAAGGAAAATACATAAAGTCTTTGAAACATTTGAAAATCAGGAACAATGGGTGACATTCTTGATAAACATAACTATCCAATGTTGTAGATCAGTAAGAGAAAGAGGGGCTGTTCAAAAACTGCTTCTGGGACTTCTAGTTGTTTCCATGGGAGGAAAAATGGTATTTCAAACCATCTACAAAAGTTAAAGTGGAAAACAATATTTAAAACCTCAAAAATCATCAGGAAAAAATGCTCATATTCAGGGAATATTTTAAAGTAATTCACAGGACAATTAATCAAAATAAAGGAATGATAAATTCAACTACTAAAATTATAAACTTAAAATAACTCTCAAAGAAAGGGACAAATACATCACAAGCTTGAGTAAGATGCACACATTCACTCTTGATTTTGTCCACCTCCCCACAAAAAATAGCCCTACTACTCTACAATTATTTTTTATTTATCTTTTTAATTTTTTTATAGACTGCATTTTGATTTATTGTACACAAATGGGGTACATCATTTCATTTCTATGGTTGTACATGATGTAGATTCATACCATTTGTGTAATCATACATGTACATAGAGTAATGATGTCTGTCTCATTCTACCATTTTTCATACCCCCTCCCTCTCATTTCCTTCTACATAAAGTTCCTCCATTCTTCTCTCACTCCCCACACCCCCATCCCCATTATATATCTTTCTCCATTATCATAGAAAATATTTGGCCTTTGGTTTTTGGGCTTGACTTATTTCACTTAGCAAGATATTCTCTAATTCCATCCATTTATTTGCAAATGCCATAATATTATTCTTCTTTATGGCTGAATGGTATTCCATTGTGTATATATACAAATATATATACAAATATATATATTTGTCTGTTGAAGAGCATCTAGGTTAGTTCTACAATCTAACCTTTGTGAACTGAGCTGCTATAAACATTGATGTGGCTGTGTTACTGTAGTTTACTGATTTTAAGTCCTTTGGGTATAAACCGAGGAGTGGGATAACAGGGTCAAAAGGTGGGTTCATTCCAAGTTTTCTGAGGATTCTCCACACTGCTTTCCAGAGTGACTGCACCAATTTGCAACTCCACCAGCAATGTAAAATGTGCCTTTTTCCCCACATCCTTGCCAACATCTATTATTGTTTGTGTTCTTGAAAATAGCCATTCTAATTGGAGTAAGGTGAAATCCTAGAGTTGTTTTAATTTGCATTTCTCTAATTACTAGAGATGTGTTCATAAGCTGGGGTCCTGCTTCTGAGCTCTCTACTGTCTTCCACTGGTTTTAACAGCCTGTTGGTGGACTTCCCTACTTCCTGTGCAGGCCCCTTCCTTGCCACTTCAAGGGTAATGCTGGTCCCTCTGTACTGACACAATGGCAGATCCTTGATCACCAAGCCCCAGCACTCTCGCTTCAGTTACATTTCTCTTGAAGTCCCTTCAAGTCCATTCTCCACAGAGCAACCAGGGTACCTTCAAATATGCAAACTAGTTTAATCCCTTCAATGACTTTCTTAATGCAATGACACCTAACTTACAAGCCACATATGAAATAGCCAGGCCTAGAATTCCTGCTTTTTCCTGCCTGACAGTCTTAGCAATGGTCACTATGGTCAACTGAGTTAGATAAGTTTTTTTTTCTGCCACAGGATCCTTGCCCTGACTGTCCCTTTTATCTAGGATTTTCTTTCTCTTGATCAATAAATGTTGCTGGATTCTCTTGTTGTTTTGGCCTCATCTTACCTATCTCCTCTTTCTGAGAGGTTACTTTTGTATTGTCCCTATTTCTTTCTGTCACATCAACTTCATATTCTTAAGAATCCTCATCAGTACTTGATGTTTTTTCCTGTTTGTATATGTATTGTCTGTTTGCTTATTAGATCTTTTCCCCACTAGGATATCTGCTTTCTAAGGGCAAGGGCCGATTCTCTCCTTCACTGTTGGGGCATGACAGCCTACAATTGTGTTTGTCGAATGCATACATGGATTCAATAAATGTTCCCCTTATCATTTCTTTAAAAAAATATTGTATCCTCTAATCAAATGTTCTCCCTCCTAGTAACAATATCATCCCCATTGTTTTCATATTGTTGACCATATCCCAAACTTTTTGCTCAGCATCTAGCTTTTGTTACATAATAACTTCATTAAAAACTGGCCAATTGTTACATTAGTATCAAGTCACCTTTTATCACCTTCTCTGGAGTGTGAAAGGGATGCAATCACAGGCCATGTGTGAGTCCTTGGCATTTGTACTAGGTGCCTTCTGTTCTTATAATGAAGATCATGACAAGGATCATTGTAAAGAACAGGTCCATGTAATGCACAGTTTGGGAGGTTCAAGGACAAGGTGAGGACACCAGTTCCACCCACCCTGTCCTGGGAGAGGCACAGGTGCTGGGAAGAACTTATATTGCCAGAGAGTCCATCCCTTCTGAGGGCACATCTCTAGAGTCCTCAGGACCTTCCACTAAGCTCCACCTTCTAAAGGTCCACCAGTTCCAACAGCGGCATCCTAGAGAACAAGCCTTTGGTCATAATGGACACTTGTGGGACACAAACCACACCCAAACCGTATCAGAGTTAAGATAAACTGTGCCTTATTTCTCCTACAGAAGTTCATAAAAAGTATAGAGACAATTGTAGTACGTGATTTGTAAATTCCACTAGTAAAAGGAAATCCATTCTACTGATGAAGTTTATAAATTCTTGGTATGTAGGAACTGTACTTTTTATTCAACAGGCTAATGGCAAAATGCAAAATAACATAATAGGGAAGTGTTCATTCTTTGATTCACAAACACACAAGTTGGAAAGTATGAATCTAAAACTGAATCTAGATTAAATGCAGAAGATGTAACTAAAATACTATTAAAATGACAACTTTCCTATTAAATAGTCAATACTCTTTTAAATATAAAAAATATTATGTATATTTATATATAACTCAATATTTTACTCTACACATTTAAGTAAGATCATAACCACTTTATTTATATCTGGAAATCTGCTTATGTACATGACTTAAAATAATATGATAATAAATAAAACCTGAAGATTTTTTTTATTACAGCACTATAATTACACATAGTATTTGGATTCCACACAAGGGTTTTTTTTTTTTTTCAATTTTCATTCCCCTTCCTCTCTCTCCCTTTCCTCTTCTCCTCAGGCCCTTTTTCCCCTCCTCTGTTCCTCTGATTTTCCCTGCATTACCTTTTTTATTTTATTGGCACTTTCTACATGGACATAAAGCAGAAATTCCCCTTGTGTATACAACATGGTTCATTCCACATTTCTTTACGGTCTTCCTCACTCCCTCTTATTCTCCTACTTCTATGCCACTGATCTTCCCTAAATCTTTGTGATATCCGATCCCCTGCTTTCTTTCCCTTACACTGCCCTAATTTCCACATATGAGAGAAAATACTCCACTCTTGCTTTTCTGAGCCTGGCTTATTTCACCTAGCATAATGTTCTTCATTTCTGTCCATTCTCCAGGACATGCCATTATTTCAATCTTATTTATGGCTGAGTAAGACTCTGTTGTGTACATAGAGCACAATTTCTTTATCCATTCATCTGTTGACAGGCATCTGGTTGATTCCACGATTTGGTTACTGTGCATTGTGCTGCTATCAACATTGTTGTGGCTATATTACTGTACTTATTTTAGTTCTTTAGGGATAAATACCAGAGTGGGATAACTGGGTCATATGGTGGCTCCATTTCTAGATTTTTAAGGAATCTTGACACTGTTATCCAATAAGATTGTACTAATTTGTACTCCCACAAGTAGTGTATGAGTGTATCTTTTTCCCTACATCCTTAGCCGCATTTATTATTCATATTATTTCCCCCACATTTTTGTTGGTACATTATAATTGTACTTAGTGATGGGATTTGTTGTTACATATTTAGACAAGCACACAATATAACAATATAATTTGGCCAATATTTCCCTCCACCACTTCCTCCCTTGTTCTCTACCTCTCACCTCTTGGTCTTTATCCACCACCGATCTCCTTTTGATCATGAGTTCTGCCCCGACCTTTCTTCTCCTCAGTTACTTTCACATTTGAGAGAAAACATAGGTCCTTTGACCATCTGAGTTTGACTAATTTTGCTTAACATAATGGTTCCTAATTCCACCCATTTTCTTGTAAATGATGTAATTTCATTTTTCTTTGTGGCTGAGCAAAACTGCATTGAGTATATATCCCACATTTTCTTTATCCATTCATCCATTGATGGACACCTAGGCTGGTTCCATAGTTAGACTATTGTGAATTGTGCTGCTATAAACACGAGTTGTAGGAATCACTGTAGTATGAGAACTTTAACTTTTTAGAATCTATTCACTGTGTTAATCATTTCCTTTGTTGTGCAGAAGATCTTTAATTTGATGATATGCCACTTATTGATTCTTGGTTTTGTTTCTTGAGCTTTAGTTTAGGGGTCTTATTGAGGAAGTCGGTTCCTGCAACCTATATGATAAGAGTGTTGACTGTTTTTTTTCTAGCAGTTGCAAGGTTTCTGAAGACTCAGAGTTTCATACAATATCCAAAAGGCTCAGATTTCAACCCAAAGTGACTCATCACCAAGAACTAGGTGAATCACAAACTACACGTAAAAACAACAAAAAATATTTCCAAAATAGGATTTGAGAGAAGTTAGAATTATCTAACAGACACTAAAGCGGATGTCATAAAAATATCTCACCAATTACATGCTTGAAACAAATACAATCTGGGAAAGTTAGAGCGAATAAATAGATACAAGGTACTTTGAGATATAAAATATATAAAAAAAAAACTAAATTTAACTTTGAGGAGAATTGAGCAATATAATAACAGAAATAAGAAAAAAAAAACTATGAATAGGCTTAATGGCAAAACAGGATATAAGACAGAATCTGTAGTCCTTTAAAGAAAGAAAGAAGGGTGAAACCGAACTAATACTGAAAGAAAAAATGACCAAAAAACTCCACATTTTCTAAAAGACACCACACTACATATCCAAGAAAGTGAATAAACCTCAAGAAAAATAAACCAAAATAAATCTAGCCAAGATACATCACATCAAAATTCTAAAAACCAAAGACAGAAAAGCTGTTGGCATATCAGTGTCCCTGGCACAATCCCGTGCTCTGAAAGCCCATGTCCTAACACTTGGGATCTGGGAACTTTATCTCACCTGGTAAAAGGCAGTTTGCAGACACAATTCAGGCTAGGATTAAGATCCCACATGGTTTATTCTGTTTTATCTGGATGTGCCAAATACAATCTCAGTCATCCATATGAGAGGGACAGCACTCTCGGAGTCAGATAGGGAGGTGTGATCACCTACTTCAGCACCTGAGGGTTCACCTTTTTGTAAGCATTTCCAGGCAATTGTGAACCCACACACACACACACACACTCACTGTTCCTCATCAACATCACTGACCTAAGTTTTTTACACACTTCTTGATTGAATCATTTTCACTTGTTTCTATTATATATGATGGTAAGTTCCACTAGAGTTGAAGAATATGAAAATTTGGAATTCTAGAATATGGATGGAAGACAAGTGAAGTAGAAGTCTGGCAAAGGTAGAGAAGAGAAGGAAGATCCAGTTCCTACGGAAGGAAGAAGTGAGTGGAAAGGAGAGTTGCGCTGTGTAGGATATTAACGCACTATAAAGCAATCATGCAGTGATGATCCATCTGCCTCTTGCCAAGCACTTCCTATAATGTTCAAAGTGCATATGGAGAAAAGTACTTATTGGAGTGCAAGTAATCAGAAGAAAGGCTTCTCATTGCCAATATTAGGCTAAAACTCATTTTGCTAAATCACTATATTAATATTGGCAACCAGGAATAATGCTATAAAGACACATAGCTCTTCTGAAGTGACATTCACAGTGTAACACACAACATTTACCTTGGTAGTTATTCTTGTTATTGGTAGGAGGTAAGGCTTTATGCTAGACAACCTTTTAACTTAGAGATGATGAACTATATCAATAAATTATATTGCAACAAAATCACCAGGACCAGATGGCAGTCACTCAAATATTCTGCAGGAACTTCAAAATTAATTCACTGAGCTACAGACTAAAATATGTGTTATCTATCATCCACAACTATCCTGCCTGAAGAATAAACAGTAGCCAACGTTGTGAGAATGTGCTCCCAAAAAGTTAACCAGTATAAAAACCCACATAAAAATGTATCACAAGAGAATTTATGGTTTTCTATAGCTTAATTAGGAATGGGAGTGGGGTGATAGCTGCTAAAATTCTTCTAAAAACTTATTCATTTTTTAAAATATAATCTGTCCATATTTTCTACAAAGCCATACAATTCATTCTATGTAGAAGAAAACTTAAAGTACATTGTGATGTGACGGAATTAGGCTTCATATATACTCAAGTAGAGGACTGGTGTACTAAAAGTTACACTCAGTGTGTCTTACATATGTCCTCTCAAAGAATAAACTATTAGCCCAGAAGCTCTGTAATTCTATGGTGTTTCTGACAGTGAACATAGAATAAAGAAGTTTTATATTATATTATATCTGTGAAGAATACTAGCAGTATAGTTTAATGATATTTTATATCTTTATAACATTTATCTTTACATATCTCTCTTTTTCTTAAGAACAAATGTTATAGACTGAATAGATATTTCCTCAACTAGTGCACATTTTTTTTTTTAATTTGAGAATTGCTTTGCACCTACAAAAATCCTTTTTATTCTATAGCAAATTACCATGGAAATTATAACCCTTCATATCCACTGGTCTTATAATCACAGGGAAAGGAAGGAATTATATGATATTTTTGGTCACAAGGAATCATCCTAGAGTTCTACCTGTTATAAAATGCACTTGATTTTAATGTATGTTTACTCTTCAAAAATTTTAGTACATTTATGTGCTCACAGAACAAAAGCAAACCCTTCTGAATCCCACCCTCAATTTTAAATGCTAATAAAAATACTTAAAGCGAGTAAAAGAAATGAACACATGAAAGCAGCAGAAGTCTGGTTTTCCTTCAAGCTATAATAGCAACTAAAATTTGTATAGGAGATGATAGTTAAAATCTTTGCAAGAAAGTTTAATTTTAATATGTGTCAACGGAATATTCAAACTTTAGGTGAAATTTTTTTGAGAACAGGATCAAAAATATTGGTGGGGATTAATTACTCATTAAATTTTAAGGGAAGAAAGTATTCTTTGTAGGAGTAATCTGACAGACATCACCATGTCGAGGTTATCATCATCAATAATGCAGGAACAGACACCAGGTGTTCTCGGATATGATGCACTGAAAATGACACAACTTCAAATATGTCGTGTTTCTGCCAAAAATTCATTATGAGGACTGAGTTGTAAGGACATATGCCAGCAAAGAGAACTGTGGTAACTTCCTCAATCTCTTGACCTTTACGGTTCGAAGATATCAATGTTGGGAAAGGCCGAGAAATGGTTCCAGAAAACAGTATGTTATTAGGATATTAATGAAACACAAAATATATTCCTGCATTGAAGTCTACTTTGGAGAAAATTTCTTGGAAGAATTCATTAAGACAATAAAATGTAAACACGAATTAGATAAGGGTTAGGGGTGTATCCATGTAAATTTTCTTAATGTAATTTTTGGCTTGTGGTTTGAAGAGAATGGACTTTCAGTGTTCAGGATATTCATACTAAAAATATTTTTGTTTGAAAAAGCATGCTATTTACCACTTAATTCCAGATTTTCAACATAAATAATGGTAATAATAACACATTTATATTTACAGATAATTTTGAATAACTAAAGCAATGTTAGAAGTGTGCACATCTGAACAAATATCAATCTATTGTTTATTCTACTACTGCATGCTTGCAGTTTTTCTTCAGATTTGAAAATTCTCAAAATGAAAATTTAAATAACAGGTCTATTTAAATGTTTTAAAATACTTTTAAAGGACTAGTTTCTTATAGTTATTTCAACCAACTGTGATAAATATAAATTTAAGAAATGTTTACTGAGAGTATTAGAAAAATGTCATTTACTATAAGGAACAGAATTAGAGAAAAAGAAAAAAAATAACAAAGACAATAGGTATTCTGGCCATTTGGAACAATACCAAAAGGTGAAGTTCATAATATATAATTCATGCTTAAAAACACATCCATCTATTTATACTCTTAGTCTCATATCAATATGTAAGCAGAGCAGTGAATACATTCATGGAAAATAAATATACAACAGGTATATACGTGCCTCAGGTGAGTTCTTCCCCAGTGATAAATGCCTCATCTGACTATTCCCTGAAGCAACACAAACAAATGAGGATGTGAGACGCAGAATTACATTCTGTCCATCTAATTACTGTTGCTCAGGTCATTTCGAAACTTTAAATCAATAGGCTATTCACATATGGCTGTGATGACACAGGAGAAACATACCTTGTACTCATATTTACATCCAGTCACACTTTAGTGCAATTAAGATGCTACTATAAGAAGTACGCTGTAAATTATTGGCAGAAATCAATGAAAGAATTCCAATTTAAAATCAATGCCAGTGGGCTGGGATTGTAGCTCAGTGGTGGAGTGCTTGCTAGTGTGTGTGAGACCCTGGATTTGATTCTTAGCACCTCATATAAATGAATAAAGTAAAGGTCCACTGACAACCAAAAATGTGTTAAAAAAATCAATGCCAGCCTCTGACACATCTTCACCAAACATTTCACTATGTTCACTGTTAGCAAAAAGTACATGGAAACACTAAGGAAGATTATTTGTGGTAGCTCTACTCCACTATCTCAGATATATTTTCAGTACCACATTTCTATACTAGTGAAACCACACTTGCTGTACCATCATGCTATGCTATGGAGCACAGCAGAAGTTCCTCCTTCGAGGTGGGTAGGATTGCTGTTCCTGCAGTCAGATCCTCTTTCAGATAAGCAAGTCTGTTGTTTAGAAGGCTGGACGATGTCTAAGAATTCTTTAGCCAAGATGCTTGTTGCTGTTTTGGGGTAGATCTTGCTGCTCTAGGGTTCACAGCTTTTTGTTGTGCTGTTTTTTCTTGAATAACATGATGCCTATCTTCTTCTTCTCCCTCACCCTCTCTGTCTCTCTTCCTCTATTCCTCCTTTCTCTCCTTCCTTTTCTTTCATTACTTTGGTTCATTTCTGTTAGGTCCTGAAGTCATTTGGGTGAATATTTCTGAAGTAGACACTATATTATTCCACTTTGTTCAACTGATTCATATTTCCATAATTGTAAACCAGTTGAGGTGAAGTTAAAGAGACTGTGATTACATGAAATGTCATGTAGTTGACATTTCTATTCTCCTATGCTAAGCAAAAGAGGGAGGGATGTCTCTTGCAGCCCCCATGTAGACTTTGGAAATGGCACAAGTGAGAAGAATGTTCAGACTGGTAAGGACCAAAGGAAATCTGGTGTTCGAGAGGTAAAAATTCATTCAGCAAGATGCCAGAGCCCACAGCCTAAGAGCTTCCTAACTTCCCTATCAGGGACTTCAGTCTAGCCCGGGGACATACCAGGCACTCCATATTTATCCTTCCTTCTTTGTAATGTTTATACTCATAAAATCAGGTCTGAGAGTCAATGAGCAGTTTTCTCTTGCCTCAAGGAGTTGAGTACCTTTGCTGAGAGGAGTTCCCATTTTCACCAACACTCATGGGTTCAAGGGAACCTAGTTCCCTTGAAATCTACCATTTGCTTCCTTCATAATATTTGCTGGTCTTAACAATAACCAAGGAACTCTGCCAAACATAATTACTTTTCAGGCATCTAAAGCACTATGGGCACGACATGGGACAATTAATGCTTTTTCTCACTGTGTGACCTTTCAATGGACAGTAAGTAATAACCTGAGGAATTGCAAAACACATGAGGGGCATCAGCACTCTACCTAAAATTAGTAATGGAGGTCACTTGGTCAGTGTTCACAGTCAATGCCAAAGTCCTATTCTGAAAATCTGCTTCCTAGAAAAATATCCAGTACCAACTCTCTTAGTTTAGATTCCCCTAAAGGACAGCTACAAACAGTTTCAAATGCAAATAGTTTATTTAAAAGATGATCCCAGAAAACACAAATACAGAATAGGAAAGTAAGTTATTCCAAGAAGGCATACATTAAGCATAATATTATCAATCAGTTATCTTTGTGAATAACTAGAGCTTAATTCCAATAAAAAAAATTCTGCAAACCAGTATAGAAACACTTGCCTAAGAATAATCCCACTTGAGAAGAAGTATTTATGCATTAGCTGTCTACAGTCATTGATTGAAGGCTCATGGAATAGAGTCTGGATCAATAACCTTTACTTTCCCCAGCACCACATGATGCTTTAGAACTGAACCTTGTCCCCTAAAATTCATGGGTCAAAACCCTGATTCCCCAAGTGACTGATCTGGAGACATGATTTTTAGGAAGTAAAATTAAAAGAAGTCTTAAGAACAGAACCCTAATCCCATAGTCTATAACTTTACAAAAGGAAAGGGAAGTCATTTCCCACATCTTGTGAAGACACAGTGAAAAGGAACAGGACAAGTCCTCTCCATAAATTGAAATTCTTCGATGTTCCAGCCTTCAGAACTGTGAGAAAATAATTTCTTTTGTTTAAACTCCCCAAAGTATAGCAGCTGGAGCCCACTAAGACAGAAGCTGATTAGGCGTGAAGGGAAATCAGGCTCCTGCTGACAGCGATCTTCCTCAGGCAAGGTATGCAGATGTTGACTGCTGGAAACGGACAAGATGACAAGAATGTTAAGCACTGGGGATATGTTAAAGCCACGGAATAGGAATGGAGTGCTACATGTTGCAACTCTTAATTAATTACGGAAAAAACTGTGCAGATTTGGGGGTATTTTCTTTCAAACATCTTAAGTCTGTAAAACAGGGAGTTCACTCAAGAAATATAAGTATAGTAGAGATAGAATCTCACTGCTCCAAGATTTCAAAAAAATATGGAGACATCATGTTAGAGTTAGCAATAGCTGAACCTCTTACATAGCACAACAACAAAAAAATGGTTATTTTAACAAATTGGATAGTGAATTCACTTAAATTTACAATTAGATAATTAAAATAGATTGCTGTTATGACTCAGTCAGTCACTGTTTGAAATTGCTAAATCAATTAGTGTTTTTTATGTGAGACATTATTTTCCTAGAGAGAGGTGATTTATAACAGGTAAGAATCAAAATATTGATTATGTGTTTTAGTCATTGTAAGTAATTAAGACCTAGGCATTAGTTATTTCACTATTTCAATTTGAGTCCACTTTATTATGACAAAGTCAAAGAACATTATGTGACATTTTACTTATAAATTAACTAACGCACAGTGGTACCAAATACACAGTATGTGTAGATTTGCTTTTTGTCCCCTTCTATAAACAGTATGATTTCAGATTCAAAAGGTGCATACATTACAATTTAGATTTTATTGCTTTTTAGATTAATTGTAATCTAAAAATTATAGCATATAAAGTATCATATGGGTGTTTTCAAATCAAGGACAGCATACCTTTTAAAATGTTTATTGTTATACTTTATTCAAATCACATGCACTATTCCAGTTTGGGCAAGGTGGAAATCTGCAATGATGTTTCAGAGTTGGGCAATCCAGCAGAATTTTCTGCTGTAATACTAGCACACTGCAACTCCTTGGAAACAGGATCGATGGCAAAAGTTCCAAATTTGGAGCTTTAATTTTTAAGTTTCTTGCTTTGAATTGGTGCTCTCTCTCAGATTCCATGGTCTGTAATTGAAAAGAAAAGAAAGTTTAAATGTCATAAAAGAAACCTGTGTTCCACCTGTTCATCCTTCCTTTCCCACCAAATCTTGACCACCAGTAATCTATTTAGTATCCTTAGTGGTTTGCCCAAACCGTGGGTAGAGGGAATTGTACAGTGGTATAGCTTTTTCATACTAATTTCATTCTTGTAGTAAAAAGCATTTGTCGTTCCTTTGTGACATCTGTGGCCTGATAGCTTGTTTCTTTTATTCCATGAATAGTATTCCACTGCCTGGATATACCACCATCTGTTTATCCATTCAGCTATAGAAGGGCATCTTCGGTTGCTTGCAAGTTGTGGAAATTATGGACAATTTTACTGTAAATAATGTTGTGTAGGTTTTTGTGTGAATCTAACTTTGAAATTCATTGGGGAAAATGCCAAGGGTATAACTGCTAAGTCATAGAGCAATACTATGATCAGTTTATTTTACAATTAAATTTATACTTTGTAATGCACAAAAGCATAACTTTATATGTATTAAGGGGTTAACATATTCTGATACATCTTACACATTTATTATTTCTTTATGTCAAAACTGTTAAAATCCTTCTAGCTTTTTAGGTAAATAGCACATTATTATTCCCTCCAGTCCCTATTGTGTGAAAATACACACCAGAACCCCTTGCTCCTCTCCAGCTACGGGTCAGTGCATATTGATCTGCTTTTCCCCTCTCCCTACCCCTGTTCTCCCCTGCCTCCAGCCACCACCATTCACCCTCAGTTTCCACCAGACCAACTTTTCCAGGTTCCACAGGGGTGAGATGAGATGGGTCTGGTCTTTCAGTGCCTGACTTCTTTCACTTAACATGATGCTCTCCAGTTCCATCCGTGTTGTCGCACATCGGATAACGAGTCCTGTTTCCTTGTGCACACGTGCCACATTTCAGTGGATGGGCATTTGGGTCGTTCTTATTTCCTGGCTATTGTGAACAGTGCTGCCATGAACGTGGATGTTCAGGGGTGTCTTCAGCTTACTGACTTCTCTTCCAGGTTGTACACCCAAGAGTGGGATCCATGGATCAGGGTTAGTTCTGTTTCTAATATTTTGAGGAAATCTCATACTGCTCTCCATGTCTAGTAGAAGTAAAATGTCTCTCTGCACTCCAAATTATAGAAGAAACTCATAAAAATATGAAGTTACCAAAAAGCAACATATAAAAATATTTTAGTGTTGAAGTGTTCTGTATTTTTTGGTGGATCTTCTCTTGTTCACTCTTTTTTAAAAAAAAAAAAATTACAGACTGCATTTTGATGCATTGTACACAAATGGGGTACATCTTTTCATTTCTATGGTTGTGCACGATGTAGATTCACGCCATTCGTGTAATCATACATGTGTATAGGATAATGATGTCTGTCTCATTCCACTGTCTTTCATACCCCAAATATGTATTGTGAATGGTAGCCTTTAGGCAGCATTGCAAAATATCCACACTTGTCTCTTCATATTATAATCAGGATTCTACCTTTTCAAATGTGTGACTTTTGTCTTCTGATATCTTTTCATCTATGTTTTTCTAGTACATGTTTATCTATAATTTATTTTAGCCACTACAGGCTAATTTATTTTATTTATGAAATTTGAAATAGTTTCATACTTTGTGTTCATTTTTAAAATTTTCTTCTTTCTTTTATTTTTATGGAATGAGACATTGGGCTATTTAGCTTTTAAGTTCTTTCTAGTGTAGTCTTCAGTTTTAAAATATTCTCATTGATTTCAAAATTTATCTTAATCTGTTAGATCCTGCTTTGCAAATCTATCTTTTTTGCTGATCTTTTTAATGTTTTCAATTTCTGATTCTAAATTATATAGCTTCTTTCATTATATTAATGTATATGACTGTTCTTAAAATATTGTTTTAAATTTTATTTTGCTGATATGGTTGTATATTATGCATTCATTTTACAAATATTGCCTTGTATCCATGAATTTGTTAGAATATTTAGCTCCTAAATCCATGAACTGCGTATTTACTGATTCAACAGGAAATTATAGTGTAAAGAGCTTATCACAAATTAAGTTGTAGAAGTAAATCAGTTTTTTTTTTCTAACTATGGACTACAGAAGAAATACAAAGAGAAAGAAATCTATACTAAATAGTAAGTAATTAAGCATATGATCTCTACAAAACAAATTCAATGGTCCATGTGGAGATATAAACTTTAATAATTCCATGCATTTTAACTTACTATTCTAATGGTTATTTTGGCATTCAATATTCATTAAATATTTCCTGTATGACTCCTTTTTGAAAACTAGATAGCTCTTGTTTTAATTTATAGATAGCTGAAAGTAGTTAATTTTATTATATATAAGTTTGAGTGCTTTCCAGTTCTTATCCACAGTGCAGAAGTTCAAGGCATTTTTAACATTATTGCAGCAATTATATAAATTGTAACATTTATGCCAAGTGAAACATTGTCAAGTGTGACATCAGTTCAATGAGAGCTTTAAATTCCAGTCAGTGAAATGGTAAAGAATTCATATTAGTTTTTCATTTTTCTTTTTCTTTTCTGTATTCACATTCAAATGTCACAATTCTGTATTTTAGGCTTTAGTTTTAATGAACTAAAGGTATGAATATGATTATTTAAATTGCTAATTTGTCAAAATAACCACGTGTGTGGTTAATGCACATGGAAATGACTGAGGTCAAATACGTAAAGTGAGGTCTTTGTTTCAGAGAGTCATACTGCTTAATAAAATGTTGATGTTTAAAAGTGTGACAGTCCTTTGACGTACAAGCTTACTCAAGAAGGAAGCAGGCTGGGAATGTTCCACTACCCATGGAGGCTCATTCATGCCCATCCTGCCTGACTAGGAACGATGGGCGAGGAAGATTCTGGGACTAGTCCTAGATTCAGGAGATGGCAGAGCATAATGGAGAATGAGGGAGAAGAGTGCCCCTTCCAGAAGACAAATATTAGTGCTGGTTCATAGAACATTTGTACTTTTAGGACAATGGACTGTCTTCTGGATTTGTTGTAATGAATTTCAAAATTATGATGGTCTTTATCATTACTTATACACCATACATACGGTGGAGGTAACTCAATTTGCCAGCTCTCAGATGATAAATTAAGAAAAGCAAGTAGGAAGAGAATGTAGAAACAACTATGTGTCCACCTGAGATTCAGCACATTAACTGGATGCAGCGTAAAGAGGGGCCACTGGACTGTTTCCTCAGAAGGAATTCAGTTAGTTCTGTGTGAGACAAAAGAATGCAAAAGGGACATCTGAATTCCGGGAGGGAAGCAAATGGCACAGACTGGCAGCGTTTACTAGTGAAATAGTCTCCCTGCATTTCTTGACTCCATAGGCAGTAATTCTGGGGTGTCAGGTGACCAATTACTGACAACACGATGTGACTGACATGGTGTATGTTCAGTCTAGCAAAAAAGAGTGCTTTGCTTTCTGTCCTCTTTGCCTGACTAAGGTAATAGTTTGGGTCACCCTCACAAACATCACTCATCAGTGCCATGAGAGATATTTTTGTCAATATATGAGCATAAGATTGGATGCCAAATTTTTCTTTCTGTATTTAATTTTTCACAGCATAATCCATTCTAACATGAAGTTGTCCAATATTTTAAAGCTAATAAGTTTTGATAAGAATTTTTATTTAGGTTCTCAAACATTTTGAGATACACATGAAATGTTTTGAGTAAATCACTTTACTTCAGTCATTCATTTCATATAATTATTCAAATTACAAGTATAGACGACAAGTGGAATGCAATAGAAGGTTAAGAAAGTAGACCATTGGCGCAAAATTGAACTCTCAATTTCTCAGGAGGCTGACATAGGAGTATTGAAACTTATCCAGCTTAGCCAGACTCTGTCTAATAAAAAGGGGGTCAGGTTGTACATCAGTGGTAGAGTACTTGCCTGGCATATTGAGATCAGGGAGTCAATCTCTAGTAACACCAAAGAAGTGTGAATCAGGAAAATATCAATTTTAATTTTCTTCTCCTTTTAAAATACTGAAGAAGAGAACACCTAGAAGGATGTTGTAGCAAGTGACTAAAATATATTTTAAAATAATACACTTACACTTAGAAAAATGTTTACTAACATATATTATTAAAATGTGACCTTTATAAATTCTTAACTGTACATCCTCTACCCCCACTACCTTTAGATAGCACATTCTCTAAAATCCTAAAATTCATTCCACTGATCAAATTTTAATTCTATAAGATTTAAAAAGTCATAGCAAGCTGTATTATCAGGTGAAATATTATGACATTTTTTAAAAGTTAAGGATGTCTTCAATATGAAATCAAATGTTTTCTAATACCATGTTTAAACCATCACTTTCATTAACTCATTAAACTTCACCTTTGCCACAAGACACATTGTAATGACTATAGTTCTTGGATAAATAACCATCATTAATGGTCTAGAAAACTCACCTTTTAGAAACTTTCTGCAATAACTACTCATATTTTCATTTGGCTTTTTATGGTGCCCAGTACTTAATCAAGTTATTACAACAATATAATTGGAATCAATGATTGACAACTCAACCCAATTATGTAAGAGGAGGCACGCCTTTTCTTTGCTACCCTAATTATTTGGAAATAAGTTCAAAATTAAGATTTGTATCTCCAGAAATCTGTCAATAGTGGAGTCTCCCCAATATCATGACATAACCTCTGTGCCTTGCTGACCTGCATTCTTAAGATAACCTTGTTTCTGCCTGAAAGAGTCTGGATGGAATACACCTCTTTTCCACTCTTAGGAGGAATGATCCTTCTATACTCTTAAACAGTGAACATTTTAGGAACACACATGATAACTATTTTCAGTGTTTCTCATAGCACACAGCAAATTTTAGTTATTCTCAGCCATATGTGTGGATAGTATGTGTATGCATCTGAGAATGTGTGTGTGTGTGTGTGTGTGTGAGTGTGTATGTATGGAATCCTCTGAATCAGACATGATGGCCTCATTAATTTAGAGAATGTCATTTCAGTAAAGAGCAACTGGATAACAGTTTGATTCATTAAGATGATATATAGCAATTATTTAAAAAGTTAATAAATTTTACACAAATAATTTTCAAAATTCTTTTGAAGTTTTAATTTCCCCACAGCTCATCTGAGCTACCATATCCTAGTTATTTAGCTAACACTGCCTTTGTCTTATCCAATGAAATGACAATAGTTTGGTTTCAGTTTTCAAATACTAAGTCCATTTTAGATATGTGAACAACAGAATAAACTGTTTCCTACAACAGGCTAACTAGTATTGAGGAAAATCAGAAAAACACTAGCATGAAAAGTCTGTAAGAAAGAAACTTGTCCTGTGTGTTACATTTGAATTCAAAAGCATATGTGACATTCTCATTTTATAATGTCATAGATTCCAAAATATAGAAACTTATTCCCCAGAATTAATTAAATTTTGACATGCAGGGACAAAATGATTTCAGCTATGCTAATGTGAGTGTGTATATATTGAGTGGAATGACTTTAAGTAATCCCAGTTTGTTATTGATATCCTATGCCAAAATAAGTGAAAAGGTAGGAGATGTGAGAACAGCTTTTACAAATAAGTGATGTGACAATGGTCACTTCAAAAATTTAAAATAATCGCTTAATCTTCCCATACACTTTACGAGGAGGTACCAGGAAACAGAAGAGGAAGGTTAAAGAATCACTGAAACATATTCTTCCAATGATCTGAACCCAAGCAACACATTGTATTAAGAGCCCATACTAAACTATAGCTCAGTTTTTACTGAGTTGATTTTCTCAAACTTTTTCTTTCTCTAATTGATCGGTTCACTAACCGACATTTTGAAAATTGATTTCAATATATAATTGGGGCATCATTCATATTTTTGCATCTGATAAAGAAATAATGTGCAATCACATGTTTACTAAAAGCCTAAAATAGCATGTTGCTTCTTATCTTTCAAATACTTTGTCTATCTACCTATGAGCCATCTGTCTCTCTGTCATTTGTCACCTATTATCATTATTCTAATCTATCTAGGATGGGTTAAAGATAAATAATGCTGAGACAGAAATATGCAATAGCAATGTGGGGTGGATGGCCCTGAAGATATAGCCAGGTAGGCAGGGGAGCTGAAATCTCTAGTTCATGGGAGGTTTGTGTAGTCAGCTTGTTCACTGCTTTGACTAAAGGGCCCCACCAGAACAATTGTAGAGAAGGAAAAGTTTATTAGAGGGCTCAAGGTTTCAGAGGTCTGCATCCGTAGAAGGCTGGCTCAATGCCGCCAGGCTCAAGGTGACCAGAATATCATGGTGGAAGAATATGGGAGAGGGAAGCAGCTCACATGGTGATCTGGAAGCAAAGAGAAAGAATCCACTCACCAGATTCAAATGTACACCCAAAGCCACGACCCAATTCCCACCCCCTCCAGAGACACCCCACCTCTTTAGTTACTACTCAGTTAATCCTTATCAGGGGATTAAATCACCGATTGGGTTAATACTCTTACAATTCAATGATTTCTCTTCTGAACCTTCCTGCATGTCTCACAATTAAGCCTTTGGGGGGACACGTCACAGCCAAACCATAACATGGTTGGTTAAACTCTTGCTACAATTATAATTAGGGGCATATATAAACAAACATGCTAGCATTTGTTGCATATGCCTAATTTCAATCAAATGTTTATATTTTTTAAAGACCTGCGAGTTTACCTACAACTCAGGGCACTGTTTTCTTATTTTTACCCGGGTTACTCCTTTAATTTGGAATGGGGAATTCAATGATTTTCATGCAGGCATTCCTGTCTAAGCCTGTTACACAGACTGGCATAGATAAAAAGCGCGATCATGTTTGCATACTAATCCTGAGTGAGCACTGTAAGGTCCTATCTCTCAAGTGCCAGAAATTTCAAATGCTCAAATACTCTATTTCTATATAGAAATGATGAATATGTCAGAAGTCTCACTTTCTTCTACTATCTCCTGTGCCATATATATGTATATTTTTTTAATTCATCAAGTTTGCATAAGATCATCTTATGACCACTTTAGTCTGATTTCTAATGTACCTTTTTTATCCATCCTTTTTTTTTTTTTTTTTTAATTTGCCTGTATCTCTTTACCTCACCCTTTTTTCCAACCTATGCTAATCTTGTTGCAAATGTGGGGTTTTTGGCAGATATAAATAAATGCATGCAAAATTTTGGCAAAATTTGTGTCTTAACGTGAATATCAGAACGTTAACTTGCATGATTTGAAATCTTCAGGTTTTTTTAAGGATGTTATTTTTGACATGGTCTGCTCCTGGTTTTCCCCTTCTGATTGGGTCATGTTGCTCTGCGTTTCAAATTTCGCCATGTTAATTAGCAAACAGCTTTTCATTCCATGGTGGGTACTCTTCATTTTGCTGTCTTCGTAATGCAGTGCATGAGTCTGAGTTACTTGCTACATTTTCCCACTTACTCTAACCAAGGAAATGGTCTCTTCTATTATTATCATTTCTCCACCAGTTATATTTTTGTTTCTATGGAATGCCTGTTTTGGCTTTTTTATCTCCCCTGTCATGAATTCCATCTCCTTTTTTTATTATGCTTGGGTACATGGCCTGGAAGATAAAGGGCAAGGAACAACAGAAATATTTAATTGATGTGTGGCAGACATAAACTGGAGTGAACCAATGACTCATCTGTGAATACCTCGTCCTGAGTCAGGTGGGAATTAATACTTGCTTTTAGCCAACAGGGTATGGCAACGTGTATAGGAAAGCCATTCCCATAATTACTTACATCACGACGATTTTTTCTCAGAAGTCAGGAAGGCTAGATTTCCTTCCTGAAGGCCTATGGGGTGTGCTTGCCCTGGGTCTGCAGGCAGCACCCAGAACAGACAGAAGGAAAGTGGGCCTCAGTCTGACAACCACAGTTCTGCCAGCAAGCACCCTCTTTGGTAAGAGGACACTTTGTGTGTTCCCGAAAGGAACAAAGCTCTGCCAACGCATGGATGGCAGCCCTGTGAGACTCAGCAGAGGAGCCCACAGAGGGAGGCCAGGACCCCAGATGCAGAGTCCTTGAGCTGACAAACATGCTGTTGCAAACAAAATCAGTAGTACTGTGTCACAAAGTACTAAGAACATTAGCAAAGAGGAATATTTTTATTGTTGTTCGTCTCAATCTGTGGGCTCCCATAAGAAAATAGCACACATTGTGGGGCTTATAAAATAGCAGAAATTTAATTCTCACAGTTCTGGAGGCTGGGAGTCCAAGGTCAGGGTGCTGGTGGGGTGGGATGCTGGTGAGGGCCGACCTCTGGGTTGCAACTTCTCACTGTCCTCACAAGGTGGAGGTGGCTGGGGAGATCTCTCTGGGGCTTCTTTCCTAAGGGTACTGATCTCACTCATGAGGACTCCTAATAACTTCCCCAGGACCACACGTCCTAACCCCATTGCATTAGGGTTAGGATTTCATTGTATGAATTATGAGGGGACACACACATTTGGGCCATAATATTACTTATTGTTTCATGAATTATTTTGTCCTTTACTCTAACTTTTTAGTTAAACTTTGTTACTCTTTTCTGGTCATTCTGACATGCTACGTCTGAATTTTGACTAATCTGCCTGACATCTTTCATGTCCTCCTTCCCCTTTCTCCAGTTTCCAATTTCTTCTTCAGTTCATCATTCTCCTAAAGTCTTGTCACAGGAGAGTGCTGAAAAACAGGATTTCCACAGAACATTAAAGAAACGTGGTTTTTATTTTCACAGCATATGTTATGAAGTGTGTCTCTGCTTCCTTCAGGAAACCTGGGCGATGACCTCCTCCTTTCTCATCTGGTGTGTCCCTTCCAGCTCCAAAGGCAGAAAGACTCTATAGAGGCTCTAACAGCCCCAGCCTCTCAGGAGTCAGAACTCTGTAGCACATACACAGAACTAATTTTATGGAATCGGTGGTTATCTGTGAAATTCTAATCATGAAGTTCTTCCCAGGACCTGCCTGATCCTGACTCACTTCCTCAGGATTTTCTTTAGCCCAGAAGATAAAAGCTGTGTCCAAATCGCCTTCTCTGGGATGCGGAGCAAGACCATGGCTTCACTCCCGCCCAGTCGACCAGGTGTCAGAGCCATTTTCTCCATGGGATTTGAAAATCGTGTATTTGTAAAGAAAGGAGAATGAAACCTGAAACTGCATCCCAGAAGACCCGTGCCTGTATTTCTGGCCCTCCGTCTCGCCCCAGAACTTCTGAACCATCTTCCTTTAACGTGGATAAGCTTGTTGGCAAATCTAAAAGAAAATACTTTAAGATTTAAGATAAAAATTTTAAAGTTAAGAATTTTAACATAGGCCTAAGTACATGCTAAAAACACGGACTTTGTACTCTAATGTTACAGCTTATACTCAAATATTTAAATGGTTTGTACTCTAATATGTTTTCCGGGCAGAAGACAAACAACACATAAAAAACCATCAGAATTTAAAATCTGAATAGCTATTTATTACTTTCATATGGACTGAGAAAGAGGAATTGAATGAGTTCCATCTTTTTAAAAATTCACTTATTATCATTTGCCTTAAACCTTTAATCAATGAGTATTAATTATCTAAATGTGGAATGCAATAAACCTTAAAACTTTATCTGTTTTTTTAACAATATACAATATATTTTAAATATATTTTTATTGTAAACAAATGGGATACATCTTGTTTCTCTGTTTGTACATGAAGTAGAGATGTACCATTTGTATAATCATACATTTACATAGAGTAATAGTTTTTGATTCATTTTGTAACTTTTCCCTCCCCCCCACCCCTTCCACTTCTCTTTTCCCTCTATACAGTCTCTCCTTCCTACAACATCCCATTTTTTGTCATCATCCATTTATCATTGGTCCCTTGATTTTTTGAGATTGGCTTATCTCACTAAGCATGATATTCTCCAATTTCATCCATTTGCTGCAAATGCCATAATTTTGTTATTCTTTATGACTGAGTAATATTCCATTGTATATATATACCACAGTTTCTTTATTCATTCATCAATTAAAGGACATCTAGGTTGGTTCCACAATCTGGCTATTGGGAACTAAGCAGCTATGAATATGGATGTGGCTGCATCTCTGTAATATACTGATTTTAAGTCCTTTGGGTATAGGCCGAGGAGTGGGATAGCTGGTCAAATGGTGGTTCCATTCCAAGTTTTCTAAGGAATCTCCACACTGCTTTCCAGAGTGTCTGCACTAATTGCATCCCCACCAGCAATGTATGAGTGTACCTTTTTCCCCACATCCTCACCAACACCTATTGTTGCTTGTATTCTTGATAATCACCATTCTAATTGGGGTGAGATGGAATTTTAGGGTTGTTTTGATTTGCATTTCCCTTATTACTAGGGATGTTGAACATTTTTTCATATATCTGTTGATTGCTTGTAGATCTTCTTCTATGAAGTGTCTGTTCATTTCCTTAGTCCATTTGTTGATTGGGTTATGTGTATTCTTGATGTAGAGTTTTTTGAGTTACTTATATATTCTGGATATTAGTGCTTTATCTGAAATACCCATGGCAAAGATTTTCTCCCACTCTGTAGGTTCTCTCTTCACATTGCTGAAAGTTTCTTTTGCTGAGAGAAAGCTTTTTAGTTTGAATCTATCCGAGTTATTGATTCTTGCTTTTATTTCTTGTGCTATGGGAGTCCTGTTAAGGAAGTCTAATCCTAAGCCAACAAGTTGAAGATTTGGACCTACTTTTTCTTCTATAAGATGGAAGCTCTTTGGTCTCATTCCAAGGTCCTTGATCCATTTTGAGTTGATTTTTGTGCAGGGTGAGAGATAGGGGTTTAGTTTCATTCTGCTGCATATGGATTTCCAGTTTTCCCAGCACCATTTGTTAAAGAGATTATCTTTTCTCCATTGCATATTTTTGGCACCTTTGTCTAGTATGAGAACATTGCATATTTTTTTGGGTTTGAATCCGTGTCCTCTGTTCTGTACCATTGATCTACCTGTGTATGTTGGTGCCAATACCATGCCGTTTTTGTTACTATTGCTTTATAGTATAGTTGAAGTTCGGGTATTGCAATACCCCTGCTTCACTCTTCCTGATAAGAATTGTTTTAGCTATTCTGGGTTTCTTATTCTTCCAGATGAATTTCATGATTGCTTGCTCTATTTCCATGAGGTATGTCATTGGAATTTTTATTGGAATTGCATTGAATCTGTATAGCACTTTTGGCAGTATGGCCATTTTGACAATATTAATTCTGCCTATCCAAGAACATGGGAGATCTATCCATCTTCTAAGGTTTTCCTTAATTTCTTTCCTTAGTGTTCTGTAGTTCTCATTGTAGAGGTCTTTCACCTCTTTGGTTAGATCAATTCCCAAGTATTTTATTTTTTTCATGGCTATTGTGAATGGGGTAGTTTTCCTAACTTCTCTTTCTGAAGATTCATCACTTATGTATAAAAATGCAATAGATTTATGAGCATTGATCTTGTATCCTGCTACTTTACTGAATTTACTTATGAGTTCTAAAAGTTTTCTGGTGGAATTTCCTGGTTCCTCTAAATATATAATCATGTCTTCTGCAAATAGGGATATTTTAAGTTCTTCATTTCCTATTCATATCCCTTTAAGTTCCTTGGTCTGTCTAATTGCTCTGGCTAGAGTTTCAAGGACGATGTTGAATAGAAGTGGTGAAAGAGGACATCCCTGCCTTGTCTAGTTTTTAGGGGGAATGTTTTCAGTTTTTCACCATTTAGAATGATATTGTCCATATGCTTAGCATAGATGGCCTTCATAATGTTAAGGAACTTTCCCACACTCCCTATTTTTGTAATGTTTTTAGCATGAAAGGGTGCTGTATTTTACAAAATGCTTTTTCTGCATCTATCAAAATAATCATGCAATTCTTGACTTTAAGTCTGTTGATATGGTGAATTACATTTATTGGTTTCCAAATGTTGAACCAACCTTGCATCCCTGGGCTAAAACCCACTTGATCGTGGTGCACTATCTTTTTAATATATTTTTGAATGCGATTTGCTAAAATTTTGTTGTGAATTTTTGCATCAATGTTCATTAAGGAAATTGATCTGAAATTTTCTTTCCTTGATGTGTTTCTGTCTGGTTTAGGCATCAGGGTAATATTGATTTCATAGAATGAGTTTGGGAGGGTTACTTCCTATTTCATGGAATACTTTGAGAAATATTGGAATGAGCTCTTCTCTAAAGGATTTGTAGAACTTGGCTGAGAACCCATTTGGTCTCAGACTTTTCTTCTTTGTTGGTAGGCTTTTGATGACTTCTTATATTTCATAATTGAAATTGTTCTATTTAAGTTGTGTATGTCTTTTGGTTCAGTTTTGGTAATTCATATGTCTCTAGAAACCTATTGATGCCTTCAAGATTTTTTTTATTTTGTTGGAGTATAGATTTTCAAAATAGCTTCTAATTATGTTTTGTATTTCACTAGTGTCTGTTGTGATATTTCCTTGTTTATTCCGAATTTTAGTAATTTGAGTTTTCTCTCTCCTTCTCTTTGTTAGTGTGCCTAATGGGTTATCAATTCTGTTTATTTTTTCAAAGAACCAACTTTTTTGTTTGTCAATTTTTTTGATTGTTTCTTTTGTTTCAATTTCATTGATTTCTGCTCTGATTTTAACTATTTCCTGTCTTCTACTACTTTTTGTGTTGCTCTGTTCTTTCTAGGACTTTGAGCTATAGTGTTTGGTCATTTATTTGTTGATTTTTACTTCTTTCATTGAATGCACTCCATGAAATAAATTTTCCTCTAAGTACTGCTTTCATAGTGTACCAGAGATTTTGATATGATGTATCTTTGTTCTAGTTTACCTCTAAGAAATTTTTTTATTTCCCCCCTGATGTCTTTTGTTATCCATTCATCATACAATAGCGTATTATTTAATCTCCAGGTGTTGGAGTAGTTTCTGTTTTTTATTCTGTCATTTGTTTCTAATTTCAATCCATTATGATCTGATAGAATACAAGGTAGTACCTCTATTCTTGTATTTGCCAACAGTAGCTTTGTGGCATAAAATATGGTCTATTTTAGAGAAGGATCCATGTGCTGCTGAGAAGAAAGTGTGTTTGCTCTTTGTTGGATGGTTTATTCTATGTAAGTCCATTAAGTCTAAATTATTGATTGTGTTATTGAGATCTATGGTTTCTTTGTTCAATTTTTGTTTGGAAGATATGTCCAGTGAGGAGAGAGGTGTGTTAAAATCACCTAGTATTATTGTATTGTGGTCTATTTGATTTCTGGAATTGAGAAGGATTTGTTTGATGTACATGGACAAGCCACTGTTTGAGGCATAGATATTTATGATTGTTATGTCTTGCTGATTGATGCTTCCCTTAAGCAGTATGAAATGTCCTTCTTTATCCCTTCTGACTAACTTTGGTTTGACATCCACATTATCAGATATGAGGATGGATACCCTGGCTTTTTTGCTGAGTCCATGTGCATGGTATGTTTTTTCCCATCCTTTCACCTTTAGTCTGTGGATATCTCTTTCTATGAGATGAGTCTCTTGCAGGGAGCATATTGTTGGATCTTTCTTTTTAATCCAATCTGCCAGTCTATGTCTTTTTATTGATGAGTTCAAGGTCATTAATATTCAGGGTTATTATTGAGATATGATTTGTATTCCCGGTCATTTGACTCATTTTTGTTTTTTTTAACACGCCTTGGTTTCTCCTTTATTTGACTTTTCCTTTTTTTTCATCTCTTCCTCATGGAATATTTTGCTGAGAATGTTCTGTAGTGCCAGCTTTCTTTTTGTAAATACTTTTAGCTTTTGTTTATCATGGAAGGATTTTATTTTGTTGTCAAATCTGAAGGTAAGTTTTTCTGGGTATAAGATTCTTGGTTTGCATCTGTTTTCTTTTAGAGCTTGAAAAATGTTGTTCCAGGTCCTTCTAGCTTTTAGGGTCTGGGTTGAAAAATTTGCTGATATCTATATTGGTTTCCCCCTGAATATAATTTGATTTGCTTCTCTTGCAGCCTTTAAATTCTGTCTTTATTTTGTATGCTAGGTATTTTCATTATAATGTGCCTTGGTGTGGGTTTGTTGTAATTTTGCATATTTGGAGTCCTTTAAGCTTCTTGTACTTGATTTTCCATTTCATTCTTCTGATTAGGGAATTTTTCTGATATTATTTCATTGAATAGATCATTCATTCCTTTGGTTTGTTTCTCTGTGCCTTCTTCAATCCCAATAATTCTTAAATTTGGCCTTTTCATGATATCCCATAATTCTTGTAGATTCTGTTCATGATTTCTTACCATCTTCTCTGTTTGGACAACTTTGTTTTCAAGATTAAATATTTGTTGTCAGTGTTCAAGGTTGTGTCTTCCAGGTGTTCTATCCTATTGGTTGTACTTTCTATGGAGTTTTTAACTTGGTTTATTGCTTCCTTCATTTCAAGGATTTCTGTTTGGTTTTTTTCTGGTATCTCTAACTCTTTATTGAAATGATCTTTTGCTTTCTGCATTTGCTTTTTTAACTGTTGAGTGGTGTGTTTATTCAAAGCCTGAATTTGCTCTCTCATCTCATCATTTGCTTCACTGATCATTTTAATTATGTACATTGTGATCTCCCTTTGTGACATTTCTTCTCCCATGCTGTCATTGGATTTTGTTGATGTAGCATCTAGGTTTGTTTGAGACATTTTCTTCCCTTGTTTTCTCATATTGCTCAGGTATCTATCCCTCTAGTGGTGAAACTCTGAGATATTGCCGATTTCCTCTATTGACTTATAGTGTCTCTGTAGGTTTTCAATAACTCACCTCCTAGCCTTCAGTAGCCTGAAGTCTTGGAGGAACTTGATAATGCAGTGCTCCACAAAGAAGCTGCCCCTCTAGGGGTGGTGGCCTTCAGGTTCAGTGTATTCCCTGTCAGTGGGCAGAGATGCCTCCATTTGTTGACTGATGGTCAGCCAAAGAGGGTCTAGACTGTGGACTGGGGCACATCTGGTCTGGGCCTTTGTCTCTCTGGTTCTACTACCCTGGTGAGAAAGCCTCATCCAGTGGGGAAGACTCACCTCATGGGGAACTTTCACTTGGCAGCTCTCCTCCAAAAAGTTCCCTTCAGTACAGAACTACCGCCTGGACTGGGCAGTCCACCTCTGCGACATTCCCAGGGGTCCAGAACTACTCCTGGACTGGGGAGCCTGGCTGTAAGAGGGACTCTCACCGAGTGGTCCTCCTCTGCTGCATTCCCTGGGGACTGGTGCTACTGCCTGGGCCAGGTAGCCCTACCCTGTGAGTGAGTCTCCTGTTGGACAGTCCACCTCTGTGACGTTCCTGGGGTCTGGAACTATCGCATGGTTCGGGGAGCCTGGCCCTGCGAGTGACTGTCTCACTGATTGGCCCTCCTCTGGTTGAGTGCTTGTGATCTCGTCCTGTGCCCGGCCCTGGGACCCTCACTCTGGGTCAAAGCCTCTTGCTGTGCTACCCTCCTCTGCAATGCTCCCGATTGATCAGATTCACGGCTCCACTGGGGGAGTCCCAGTGGGCCACTCTACTTCACCAAGTTCCCTGCATTCTGGGACTACTGCCCTGTCCAGGGAGCCCTCCCATTGGGAGAGATTCACCCGGTGTGTCTAAGTTGGTCCTGAGTCTCTCACTACCTCCTCTTCTTGAATCCTGAGTCCTGTCATAGGGCCTCCAGTCTCCTGTAGGTGTCTCAGGAAGGGAGCTGCCCTTCTGATGATGATGGCCACGCCCTCAGGAATAATTCCAAAACCCTGCACCAGCCTATAAAGAAGCTGGGGAGCCCCAGTGAGGGTGCGCTGAGTCAGCACAGAGGCAAGTGCAGTGTCCCTCAGCAGTAGGGGGACAGGCAGGCAGGCTCAGCGATGGGTCCAACCTTGGTGTGGGGGTCAGGTGGGGTCACTCAGTGATGGCATCTGACCTTGGCGTGGGAGTCGGGCAGGTCAACATACAATATTTTAACATACTGACTTTTTTTCAAGTACAATAGTAAAGATTCCATGTTTAAAACTAATTTTTTTCTCCCATATTAACACACATATGCATGCAGATTGGGAGGGATATTTCAAAAAGAAGAGTTTAAACTCTTTCACATTGAATGCAGATTTGTTTTAACATTCTTATGGATACTAGAATGATAACCCAGTTCTGCTATAGTTTTGATGTTTAATGTCCACTGAAAGTCCAGAGAAAAAGCTTGGTCCCCAAGGTGGAGATATTGGAAAACGGTTGGACCCTGAAGAAGTAGGACATGCGGGAATGCCCTCCAAAGGCCTGGGGACTCTCCCTTCTTCACTCTCATGCTTCTCAGCTGTGATATGGGTGTTTTCTCAATGTGTTCCCACCACATCTCTGCCCCAACACATGTCCAGAGTAAATGGGCCAACCAGTGGTGGATTGAACCAGAGACACTTCTCTTTTTATAAGTGGATTCTCTCAAGTACTTCAATATAGAGATGGAAAACTAACACAGGACCTCAAACTGATTTATGCTTTATAATAATTACATAATGAAAATACATATGAATCATTTCTAATAGAAATGTTACACCTTATAATACAAGTTATATTGAAAATGGGTGAAATTGTTCATTTTTTAGCTCAATTTTTAATATAAAACCTCTCCTTGAATCCCTAGTTTTACCATCTATTGAAACTAATATCTTGAATATTCTGAAAATGTTTTTAAAAAGTTAAAAGAGAAATATTTTTGTTTATTAATTTGAATCATCTTTTTATATTAAATGAAGAAAATAATTATTGTTCTGAATAATATATTTTAATAAAATAAGAAATTATAATCTGAGTCTAATTATTTGGAAGAGGTAAATAAAAATTTACTGAGCTTATGAAATTTCATCTTGTTTTACTTCTGTTCCCTTAGTAGATTGTAATATATATATATATATATATATATATATATATATTTCAAAAAAATTAAATAAACTAATATCATCTGTACTTAAGAACTTAAGCAGGCATACAGATATACTTGTTTGCCTTTTCAAAGGATCTTTATATCAGTGTGGATTATTTACCTTAAATAACCTTAAATTATTAAATTTTTACCTTATTTACCTTAAATTAATTAGATTATTTCTAATTAATTAGAAATCTAACCTACCTGAATCTTTTTTTCTTAGATTTCTTCCATACAAATAGTAATTTGGAAAGGGTGGTAGGCCACAGGAAAACAAAATGAATAAGGATTCATTTTTTCCTTTTGTATTAAACCATAGTAATTAATTGTGCAGTAATTTAAAATTTTGTTCTAAAGAGAGTCTAAATGCAGATTAAATAGTGTTGCAATTAATCTGTTTTTGTCAATGTGACATTAAGGGAAGCATCATTTGCAAACACAGGTGAATCTAATGAATGTTTTCCTGATGTTATTATGGAAATGTTATGTATCAATAAATAATAAATACATAAATTTATAAAGACTTCTAGTCAGGGAGTATACCACGTGTGATTTCAATCACTTTCTATTTATTGAGACTTGTTTATAATAGTGAAATGAGTTTTACATCCAGGAGTCTGGTATATTTCTATTCTGAAGTAGGTTTCATGCATTATTTTGATATTTTAAATCTATTTAATGGTATTGTTTAAAATGATTGCTTTCCTTTTTTTATAGATTGGAAGTGTGTGGAATTTATTATTCATTTAAGCAGTTAATATTGCCTACCTGTACAAAAGTGAAATGCCAGATGTAATCCAAAACAATTTAGGACATAAATTTTAAAAAATGCAATCAAAAGGCAGAAAGTGATATTCCCGTGAAAGGCCCCAGTGGTAACATAACAGCTGAACACAGCAGCCATTCTGGCTATAGTTAAGTTCTGGAAGTGTCATCCCATAAGCAAAATTATTTTGTGAACATCTACACACTCAGATAAGCCTGGATAAAAATATTTTTCAATGTACAGCTGTTACAACAAGATGACCTTTCAGAAAATGAGTTTGACTAGTGTACCAAAGTCATAATGCTTTATTTCTTCATAATGGAGAAAAAATCCTCCATCACCCTATTCAAAGACTGGTAATGGAAATGCCATCATGTATTAGATAAATATTAATTTCTCTAGTTATCCGAGACTATCTGCTGCTTGATTCTTTATAAAATGGCTAAGCTTCATCTTAAAATATAATTCCTTTTTAACCTCTGTAGAAGAAACTTTTCATTCTGAGCTACAGTAGCTGGATCCCATAAATAATAAAAAAAGGTTGGGAAATGTTTCCTAATAAGAGTTCCATAAGCACAATTTTCAGTGCGCAACCCAGAATATCTGCTCTGGAATCCACACATCGAGTTCATGATATGGATGCTGTTGGCCCATTTGTAGAGCTCTCTTCAGGAGGCCGAAGGAAGAACATGGGTGCCTTCCCACCAGGGCTAAGGCATCCTCTTATAGACGTGTCTGCTTGAAAATACCCTGAAGGAAATAGGCTCAACCAGAAGAGGAAGGTTTTCCTTGAGCAATTTACCATCTGTTTTGCAGAAACTCTAATTTTCTGCTTTTTTATTTACTTTCCTACTCTGTAAAATCAGGACACAACCCCTTTAAAAAGAAAGTCAGAGAATAGAAGAAAATTGCTGGGGTGTGAATGTGTCCTCCAAAGAGCAGACATTAGAAACGTAATGACCACAGCAGCAAGGTATGGAGTTATAGCCTAAGGAGACAGGATTAGGCAGTGAGAAAGGAATGCACGGATTAGCGATGTTCCTGTAGAAGAACAACAGAAGGGAGAGTTCAGCCCCGTGTCTGTCTGTCTCTCTCTTGTCTCTCTTATTTTCCTTTGTCTTCTTTATTTAATGTATTTTTTTGATTGTTAATAGATCTTTATTTTATTTATTTATATGTGGTGCTGAGATTTGAACCCAGTGCCTCAGACATGCCAGGTAAGCACTGTACCACTGAGCCCCACCCCAGCCCTTTCTTGGTCTTCTATCCTTAATTGCCCTCTGCCTTCTACCATGGGGTCTACATCAAGGAAGACCTCCTCAAGTATTGACTCTTGGAGCTTGGACTCCTCAACCTACAGACTGTAATAAATAAAATTCTTTTTTTGAAAGTGCATTAAGTTATACACTATTTTATTTACTTTTTAGTTATACGTGACAGTAGAGTCTATTTGGACATGTTTGTACAAATGTAGAGTATGTCTTATTCTAATTAGGATCCCATTTTTGTAGTTGTACACGATATGAAGATTCACTGTGGTGTGTTTATATATGAACATAGGAAAGTCATATCAGATTCATTGCCATGTCTTTCCTATTACCAACCCCCTCCATCCCTTCATTGCCCTTTGTCTAATCCAATGAACTTCTATTATTCCCTCCCCACCAGCTTGCTAGTATCCACATGTCATTTGATCTTTGGGTTTTGGGGATTGGCTTATTTCACTTAGCATGATAGTCTCCAGATCCTTCCATTTACCAGCAAATGTCATAAAGTCATTCTTTGAAAAAATAAATCGCTCAGTATCAGTTATTTTTATAGCAGCATGAAATGAACAAGTACAATATTTACTTATGAAAACCTGTAAAAAGTGAAGATGTTTTTAAAACAGAAACTTGGGTAGAATTATCATGGCTTAGGTTATGATGTCACTTTATTTCCTGATATTTATGCAAAGAGATTTCACTCCATGCTGAAAACTACCACAATGCAGCAGTAGCTCTGGTTTTACCTTGTGTGCTCTTACTCTGCACCAAGCATTCTTACTAACCCTATTGCTGTTGTGGGTGGCCATGTGGCTTCTTTGGTCCAGCGGAATGCTGTAGGGGAGATGGGAACTGGGGATTTTAATGAACGTTCCATTTAGCTTGCATCTTGCTCTCTGATGACCTTTCCTGAGAAGGGAATATCCAAGGAGTCTGTAGCCTGGACTTCTGCAAATGGAGTAATTATTGTTCTCTCCCAAATATATACAGACTAGTCTCTGTGTCTGAATATGCCATCTTAGAGGACAGAGGGATTTGCAGATGTGATTAAGAATCTTGAGGTGAGGAGAAAATTTTCCATTTTATGGATGGATCTGATGTAATCATTTTTTTAGTAAAAAGAAAATAGGAGACACACACACACACACAGAGAAAGAGAGAGAGAGAGAGAGAGAGAGAGAGAGAGAGAGAGAGAGAGAGAGAGAGAAATGATGCAGGATGACAGAAACAGAAACTGGAGCTGAATGATAGTCCAGGAATATGGGAGGAACTTAGAAACCAGGAAGGACAAACAACAATAACATTAAAAAAAAAAAACCCTCAATTTACCTTAGAGTGTCTAGAAAGAGCAGAGCCCTGCCAATACCTTAATTTTTGAACTTCTGACCCCATAGCCGTTAGATAATAAATTCATATCGTGTTAAATGAAAAATTTTGAGGTACTTCAAAATTTCAATAGGAAACTTATATGGAATCTAGGAATCAAAGGACACACACCTGAATGCCACCCATGACCTGGCCCACATTAGATGGCAGTCAGTCTGAAATATAGCCACACTAGGTGAGCCATAGAAGGCTATTTCTCTTTGTCTCTTGTCATCCTCTCACTCAAGAAAAAATTGTATTTTATCTGTTTTAACTAAAAGAGACTTATAGGTAAATAGACAGGCAATGCATAGGTTCTGTTATTAACTCACTATTTTTATTAAACACCACATCTTGTACATCATTTCAAATTTGCTTACATAGATGTATTTATTTTTAATAACTCCATGATATTAAACAGCACAGTTATTTTCTCAGTAGTCAGATGAGGTATTAAAGTAAGCCTATCTTTACAATAAGAACATTTAAAAGGATAACAAAAATATTATAATGAAGAAAATTTGAAAATTAATTGTTCAGAATTTCTTAAGTACAAGTATACGTGAGTGTAAATTCATGATGAATTATGAACCTCACATCTGACCTGTGCGGCAGTGGTTAAAATTTAGATGACAATCCACACTGAGTTGAGAATCACATGCAGGCATGTTTTTGTTGTTTGTTTCAGGGTGAATTTTCCCTTTGTACTTACAACAGATAAATTCAGGCAAGAGGGAATTTTTAGAGCAATAATTGCTTACATTAAATAGTTTGAAAATTTTCAAGTAAACAACATAATGATGCTTCTCCAGGAGCTAGAAAACACGAGAAAACAAACCAAAATTATGGAAGGAAAGAAACAGCAAAGATCAGAACAGAATTTAACAATATAGAGAGTGAAAAACTTACAAAGATAAATAATAAAATTGATTTCTGTGCAAAGAAGCACAAAATCAACAAAGTTTTAGTAAATCTAACCAAAATATAAAGAAGGAAGACCCAACTAGAAAAAAATCAGAGATAAAAATAAAACATGGCCACTAATAATACAGAAGCATACGGGATCACTGGGGAGTCTCATGAGAAGCAATACTCAAAAAGTTAGAAAATCTAGAAGAAATTGATACATTTTTAGATACACAGAACCTAGAAAAATTGAACCATAAAGACATAGAAACCCAAAGAAATGAATAAACGAGATTAAATCAGTTAAAAAGAAATAAAGTCTCCCAATAAGGACAAGTCCAAGGTGTCACTTCTGAATGATTCCTAATATTTTAGGAACTAATGACTATTCTTCCAAAACTATTCCAAAATATTAGAAAGGAAGGAGACCTTCCCTACTCACTTTCTGAGACTAGCATTACCCTGATGCCAGAGGAGGGCAAAAATAAAATTAATAAAAGGAAGGAAGCTATAGCAAATATCCATGAAGATAACGCAGATGCAAAACTCAAATAAAATACTGAGAAACTGAACCTAATAGCACATTTAAAATGTTATACATAATAATAAAGACAATATATGGGAATCCACAGACTATAAGAAAGAAAAAAAAAATTGTTTCCTCTAAAATATGGACTGTCAGGAGTGTGTTGTTACCACTTTCGTTTAATGTAGTATCAGGAAGTCTATTTTGAACAGAGGAATAAAGCAAAAGAAAGAAAGTGGATCCAAGTAGAAAAGGAGGAGACCAAATTATTCTTTGCAGATGACATAATTTTATATATAGAAAAACCTAAAAAGTCCCACACACAAGAAAAACTATTGAACAGATTAATTCAGTAAGGTTGAAGGATACCAAAAAAAAAAAAAAAAATCAGAAGCTTTTTAGACATCAATAATGGAATCTCTGAGGAAGAAATTAAGATAGGGTCTTATTCCCAATGGGTTCAAAATTTAAAATATCTAGGAATAAATTGAACTAAGGGAATTAATGATCTCTACAACAAAGAATACAAAAATGAAAGAAATTGAAGAGGACACAAAAAATGGAAAGACACCCTCTGCTTCTGGATCAGAAGAATTATTATTGCTAAACTGTCCATATAACTCAAATCAATCTACAGAGTCAATACAATCCCTGTCAAAATACTAAGGACATTCCTTATAAAAACGGGAAAAAAACTGAAAAAGAATACCTCCAAAAATTGATAGAGCATCACAAAAACCACTGAGTAGTCAAAGCAATCCTGATCAGGAACAAAGCTAGAAGCATTGTGGCACCTGACTTCAAAACATACTCCAGAGCTCTCCTGACCAGGGCACTGTGATAATGGCATAAAATAGAGAAACCAGCAACAAAATAGAGAACCCAGGCACACACAAAGGCACCGTTAACTGATTTTTTGACAAATGCAGAGAAGACAGCCACTTCAGTAAGTGACACTGGGAAAACTGGATATTTAAAAAGAAGAAATAAATTAGGCACCCTCCAGATATAAAAGTCAATCAAAGTGGATAAACTACATAAATATACCATCCCACCTTGGGTTGGGCAATGACATTTATACATGACTCCGAAAGCTCAGGCAACAAAACCAAAAGTGACAAATCTGATGTCAAACTGAAAATCCGCTTACATCAAAGGAAATAATAATCAGAGTGAAGAGCCACCCTATGGAGTAGGAGTAACATCTACAAACTGCTCACCTCTCAAAGGATTAATTCCCAGAATATAGAAATGACTCAAAGAGCTCCACAAACATAAAAAGATGATTAAGATATGAAACAAATGACCTGAATAGATAGTCTTCAAAAGAGGACATACAAATGGCCAGCAAGTGTATGGCACAATTACTCAATGGAACAAATTTTCAGGGAAATGTAAATCAAAACCACAATGTGATATCATCTTGTCCAGTTATACTGACTACTACTAATAAAATAGGAGTGACAAAGGTTAATAAGGATTTGGAGAAAGGGAACTCTTGTATACTTGGAACATAAATTACTACATCCATTGTGGAAAAAAAGTATAAGGTCCTCAAGAAATCAGAAATAGAACTGCCATATGATTCAGTAATCGCACTACTGGGTTTATATAGAAAGGAACTGACATCAGTATGTCAAGGAAACATCTGCATGTGCATATTTTTATAGCTCTATTCACAATAAGATATGAAATCAACCTAGGTGTCCATCAAAGGAGGAACTGATAAAAAGAAGTATCTCCTTAACTGAATATTATTGAGCTATAAAAGGAATAAAACCATCAGTTGCAGCAATGTGGATGGGAATGGAGAATGATATAACAAACAAGTTGGACACAGAAATACAAATACTGCATGTTCTTGCTTTAGTGGGAAGGCTGAAATTGTTGATCTCAAAGACAGAGAATAGAATGGTAGGTTTCCAGAGCCTGGGCAGGGTAGAGGGGAGGGAGGGGTGGAAAAGCAATCAGTAACGTGCACACCAGTGCAGGTCAACTGGAGGAAGAGCTTCTCAAGTTCTCCAGCACAGCAGGACAGCTAGAGTTGACAACAAATAAGAATAAATATTTAAAAATAGGTAGTAGAGTGTATTGTGAATGTCACCAACACAAAGAAATGATAAAGGTCTGAGGTGATAGATATGCCAATTCCACAGATCAGATAATCATATATTATATACATTTGTTGAAATTTCACATTGTACCCCATAAATATGTACGATCACTATACATGAGAATTGCATAATTCCTACTTATGTAAACTATAAAAAGACACCAGGAGCCTGTAATGCCAGAGGACCTGGAGACTGAAGCAGAAGGATTACAAGTTCAAAAACAACTGAGTGGACATGGTGAAGATTTGGGTCTACATTTATTTTCTTCTATTAGGCACAGGCTCTCTATTCTAGGACCTACATACATCTTTGATCCACATTGAGTTGAGTTTTGTGCAGGCTGAGAAAAAGAGGTTTAATTTTATTTTCTTAGCTATGGATTTCCAGTTTTCCCAGCACCATTTGTAAAGAGGCTATCTTTCCTCCAATCTATGTTTTTGGCACCTGTGTACAGTATGAGATAACTGTATGTATGTGGGATTTTCTCTGTATCTTCTATTCTGTACCCTTGGTCTACCTATCCATTTTGGTGTGAATACCCTGCCGTTTTTGTAACTATTGCTCTGTAGTATAATTTAAAATCTGGTATTGTGTTACCTCCTGCTTCACTCTTCTTGCTAAGGATTGCTTTGTCTATTCTGAATCTCTTACTTTTCCAAACAAATTTCATGATTGCTCTTTCTAGTTCTATGAAGAATGACATCAGAATTTTAATAGGAATAGCTCTATATCTATATGATGCTTTTGGTAGTATGGCCATTTTGACAATATTAATTCTGCCTATCCAAGAGCATGGGAGATATTTCCATCTCCTAAGTTCTTTGTCAATTTCTTTCTTTTGTGTTCTGTAGTTTTCATAATAGAGGTCAAAGACTTGGGCACTAGAACAAATGTTCATCTTATTGGCCTAGGACCTGACTTCCTTAACCAGACTCCTAAAGTGTGAGAAGTAAAATAAAAAATGAAATCAAGAATCAATAAGTGGAGAATAAAATTATGACACTTGCTGGTAAATGGATGGAGTTGGAGACTATCATGCTAGGTGAAATAAACCAAACCCACAAAACCAAAGGCCAAATGTTTACTCTTTTTGTGCATACTAATTCAAAATGAGGGGGTGGATAGGGAAGAAAAGAGTTACTGAATATTAGGTAGATGGGAATGAGGGAAGGGGAAGGGGTATGGGGGTAGGAAGGATATTAGAGTGAAACAGACATTATTATCTCATGTACATCTATGATTGCATGACTCATGTGATCCTATAACATGTACAATTGGAAAAATAAGAAATTATTCTCCATTTATGTATTATCTATCAAATATTCTACTGTCATGTACAACTAATTAGAACAAATTTAAATTTTTTTTTTAAAAATCAATCAATGGGATGGATTCAAACTAAAAAGCTTCTTCTCAGCAAAGTAAACAATCAATAATGTGAAGAGAGAACCTACAGAATGGGAGAAAATCTTTACCATATGCACATCTGATATAGCAGTAATCTCCAGGATATATAAAGAACTTAAAAAACTTGACATCAAAAAAACACAAAAAACTCAATCAGTAAATGGACTAAGGAACTGAACAGACACTTCACAGAAGAAGAAATACAACTGATCAACAAACATATGAAAAAATGTTCAACATATCTAGAATTAGAGAAATGCAAGTCAAAATTACTCTAAGATTTCATCTCACTCCAGTCTGAATGGCAAGTATCAAGATTACAAGGAATAATAAGTGTTGGTGAGGATGTGGGGTAAAAGGTATACTCATACATCGCTGGTGGGACTGCAAATTGATGCCACCACTCTGGAAAACAATATGGAGACTCCTCAGAAAACTCAGAATGGAACCACCATTTGACTCAGCTATCTAATTTCTTGGTTTATACCCAAAGGACTTAAAATCAGCATACTACAGTGGCACAGTCACATTAATGTTTATAGCAACTCTATCCATAATACATAAACTGTGGAACCAATCTAGATGCCCTTCAACAGACAAATGGATAAAAAAAACTGGTATATATACACATTGGAGTATTACTCAGCCTTAAAGAAGAATGAAATGATAGCATTTGCAGGAAAAATGAATAGAGCAGGAGAGTATCATGCTAAGTGAAATAAGCTAAACCCAAAAAACGAAAGACTGGATGTTTTTTCTGATAAGCAGATGTACTGATCCATTATGTGGGTGGGTAGGGAAGAATGGTGGAACTTTAGATTGGACAGAGGGGAGTCAGGGGAGAGGAGGGGGGACTGGGGAGGGAAGGATAGTGGAATGAGAAGGACGTTATCACCCTATACATATGTGTGACTATAGGACTGGTGTAACTCTGAACCACGCAGAGCAAGAGGAATGAGAAGTCATGCTCCTTTTGTGCACCTGTGTCAAAATGCATTCTATTGTCATGTATAACCAATTAGAACAAACTTAAAAGTAATAAAAAATAAAAAATTAATAATTTAAACAATCCAAAAGAAAAAAAAAAAAAGGTACTGTGGGAAACCCTGCCTCTAAATAAAATATAAAAGAGGGCTAGGTATTTGACTGAGAGATTAAGCACCCTAGAGTTCAATTCCAGTTTCACTCCCCCAAAAAGGAAGAGACTGAGCATTTAAAATTTTTAAATTACATTAATTTTAAAGATAATATAGTCCATGAATTATATATGTTCACTTCATTGCAGATAATATTGGTAATATGCTATAACAATGACCAAGTATATATTTATTATTATCATTTTAAATAGAAAATTCATGTTTAATTCCTCTAACTTGTGGTTTTCCCAAATCACAAAAAAATGGACACACAAGTACTTAAAATTCAAAACCATAGTCAATACTTGGTTAATTATCTAATGTTCTGATTTTGAGACAAACAGAAAAAATGCCTGAAGAGGTTGTGAGATTACATCACTAGCAGTGCATAAAACAGAGCTTAAACACATCAGTTTAGCAGCAACACTCTCAGCTGCAGTCGTAGTTTTTAATTATCTTTCTGAGGACACAGAATATGTGTGGCTTTTCTGTCTTCCGTTTTTCCTTTCTTCTCTCTCCTTCTCTCTGTCATCTGGCTACCCATCTATACCCACCTACCTATCAAATTGTTGGAGTAAATGACAAGGTTGATGAATAAGGTCTATGAATTAAGGTAAAACTTGAAGAATCAGTAACAAGCCCAGTAAAGTTCCTGACGAGGTGGACTCTAAATCAAAGGACACCCCATTGAATATTCTGGCCTCCTCTTTGAAAGGGAAGTCTGTCATGAGTCTTGAACTGAAAACAAAAATTCCATCCCAGGCTGCCGGGTTGGTGTGCCCAAGTCGTCCTCAGGATCACATCAGCAGGTGTCCAGAGGTAACTGCTGGTGACTGGTGTCGGGCCTCCTAGGAGGCTCTCCCAGGAGAGTGTGTGGACAGCAGGTGATATTTTGACATGCCGAGCATTTCCTGAGTGATTTTACCAGACAAATAAAATTCTGTCACCTGCTGCTGGGACGCAGGATTAGCAGGTACGGGAGCTGGGAGCAGGTGCAGGAAGCCATGAAGCACAAGAAGCCAGGCATCCGCCAGGTGAATGAGGACGGCATGTAACTCTAACGAAAAGTCTGTCGCTCTGCTGGCCAGCACTCAGGCCCCCTCCCTGGCCCCCCGGCCAGGGCTTCCTCTAGGGAGGGTGTAAGAGTCCGCTCGTGCTCGAGGAGCTCCATCTGCTCACCCCTCCTCCCCACTCTAATCGCTATGGGGCTGGTTACTTGCTTCCCCTGCCCCTTTCTCCTGAAGGCCACAGTGACTCTTTCCTGTTATCCTCAAGTAGAACTCCGCAGGTTGCCATGCTCAATTCCCCAGTTATTAGCAGTTTTTTTAAAAACTGATTGTGTCCCAACAGAGAGGAAGGGCTCAAAGGACAATCATACCTAGAAGACAAGGGACCTCAGGGCTCATCATTCTTCTGAAGAAGTAAAGATAATTTCACATGCAGATAGAAGTCAGTTGGCCACTAATTTTTGTGGATTGTAATTATAAGTGTAAATGACAAAGAGGGATGTTTTCTAGCAAGCTCTTGAGTTTCTATTGTTTGATATCCATGAAATGAACTTTTGGTTGTTAAGAGTTTAGCACTTTAGCAGTTCAATGGTGAGTGGCTGTCATTTACCAGGTAAAAATTCTTAAATCCTAGAGCAAATAAGAATAGTCAGAAACCTAGAATTTCCCTAGTTTGAATAAAATATATGCATTTTTTATCCTTATTTTGTATATTAATCACTTTGTTCTTGTTTTTCATGATAGATTATTTATATACTCATTATTCGAGCAGTTATTTACATAATCTTCAAAGAAGTATCCTGTATCGGAAACACTCGACATTATTGTTTCTTGTGAATGGAAACAACTAAAATCACATGCAATTTGTTAATATTTTAAGTCATTTCATGTTTCACTTAAATTCTTGTGAATTTTTTGTCCATTTTAATACAATTATTTACAAAAATTTGGGACTGGGTTTGTGACTCTGTGGTAGAGAGCCCATCTAGCATGTGTGAGGCACTGAGTTCAATACTCAGCACCACGTACAATAAATAACTGTAAGGAAAAATGCAGCTCAGCTCGGGACCCCGGCAGTTCCAGACCCTCTGCAGAACTGCCACTCCACACGCCCGTCTCAGTTGTGGCTCGACAATAACTCCCAGAAAAATCCACCGCAGACACACGGCCTCATGCAAGAGACTTTATTATGTGGACAATTAGCACGACCACTCTGGGGTGAAAAGAAAAGAGAAAGATGGCATGGACGCTTCTCCCAGATATTGGAATCTCCCGGGCTGGAAGGAACCAATAGCAGAGGAGAATACTTACAAGCTGACTGATGAACCAATAGCTAGCTAGCATGTTAGGACTTACGTGGGAAGCAGGAAAATGGCTGTAGCATAGGCCGGAAGTTCCTATAATGTAAGAGGCAGGCGGAGCACAGATTGACAAGTGGTTGGGAGGCGGGGAGAAATGGCTGCACCTGAAGGGGCGGAGTATCGGTTTTGTATTACAATAACAAAGTCACATCAATGTTTGTAGCAGCTCAATTCATAATAGCTAAATTGTGGAACCAACATAGATGCCCTTCAAAAGATGAATGGATAAAGAAATTGTGGTATATACTCATAACAGAATATTATTTAGCCATAAAGAAGAATAATATTATGGCATTTGCAGATAAATGGATGGAATTGGAGAATATCATGCTAAGTGAAATAAATCAATCCCAAAAAACCAAAGGCCGAATATTTTCCCTGTTAAGGGGATGATGATATGTAATGGCGGTGGGGGGTGGGGGTGAGAGAAGAATGTAGGAACTTTAGATTATGGTAGAGGGAAATGAAAGGGAGGGGGCATGAAAAATGGTGGAATGAGACAGACATCATTACCCTATGTACGTGTGTGATTACACAAATGGTATGAATCTACATTGTGTACAACCATAGAAACAAAATGATGTACCCCAATTGTGTACAATGGATCAAAATGCAGTCTGTTAAAAAAAAAAAAAAAAAAGAAAAAGAAAAAAGTCAAAAAAATTAAATAATCCAAAGGAATTATTGAAGATAAATAAATAAATAAAGGTATTTTGTCCATCTACTGCTAAAAATAAAATATTTTTTAAAAACAACATAATTTCCTAGCAATGCATTACTGAAGCTGATTTATTCTGCCTCTTCCTAATTCATTGCTATCAATTAAATCTTTTGCTCTGGAAAACAAATTGTGCCAGAGGGTTTTTTACTCTCTAAAATTGTCAAAAAAAAAAAAAAAAAAGTGACAGCTTTCCGATGACGATGAGATGAGAATATCAACACAGGGAAAGAATAGTTCAGCCATGGAAGCCCACCTCTGCTTCTCGAGGCCTGAGCCGTAGGGCTGTGCCTCTACTGGGCTGCTCCATCACTGCCTGGGTGCGTCATGAATCGCTGCAGGAATCATTACGGTCTGCAGTCTGCAGGCTCCGCAGCCTCTGTGAGATGTATGCTATCCATCAGGGCCTCAACCAAGAGAGTATCACTGCAAATGGCCATTAACAACTAGGAACGTTCATCCCAGACTGGCAAACCTTCAGAGGCCATCTCCAAGTACTTAAATTTGGTTTTTCCTTTTCTTTCTTTTTTTCTCTCTTCTTTTCTTTTTTCCTATCATTTGTGTGTGTGTGTGTGTGTGTGTGTGTGTGTGTGTGTGTGTGTGTATGTGACTGTTTTAACCTATCAAATTCATTCCTGGTAATAGCGTTTCAAGAGAGGTGCCAGCAAGTGACCTACTGGATCAAGGAAATAGGCTTCAGTTCATCTGCTGAATATATTAGTGAGTATTTATAATAATAATCAGAGATGTAATAATTGCCAATAAATTAAGCAATAGTTCTGGCATTTGCATTTGTGCATTAGGGATTTCTGTCTTTTTGCAATATTTCAATTACCAGAGCATATATATTAGGAACATATCAATTGCACACAATTGAATCAACCCCTACACCATGTTGAGCATGGCTTTCTGCTCTTTAATAAAATGTGCTGATTCACACTAAATAGAAAAAGGATGCAATATGTGCAACTTAGAAAATAAAACAATATAGGCATTTTTTAATCAGAGTATTCAGCATGGAAGAACATTTTTCATAAAGTATAGGTCATGCATATATAACCACTTTATTATATTATAATTATTGATACATAGCATGGAATTTGCCAGATAACATTGAAACATTTAATGTTCTCCTTTACAAAATCAAAATTCTTTTGCAAGGATTTTGCTATTTCAATTGTCCAATATTTAGAATATTTCTTTAACAGTTAAAAAGCTAATATTACTGTAGGAAAATCCAAATTCATTAACTTCTTTGAAAATTAATTATCTTCTTTATTAGGAAAAGTACACTATCTTTCTATGTATGTACCCCAACTGAATAAAGCAATTATTTTTCATAAACTACAACTATTGACATAACATTTTTAATCAAAGAAGTTATTGATTTTAAGAAAGTAGAAGGGCTTTATTTATTTTGCATAATATTCAGTGCAACACAATTAGGATATTACACTTCATTTACATGGTCATATGTTGATTTTGATATTCTTTCTTGTTAAGACACTTGGCTTAACTCAGTGGTTTTGTATATCTGTGAGGAAAATGGTTGTTTCTTGAGAAAATGATGATCATGTCAACAAAATTATACCCAAAATAAAACACCCATGTTCAAACTGTACACTTGCATAAATTCTTATCTTGTACAGAACACTGTTAATTATATTAATCTGCTTATCACAAAATGATTTTAAGAATGTGGTTAAAAAATGCATTACAATCTCTCATAATTTAAAATTTTTCTGGCTAGTGTACAAACTTCATGATGGCAGTTAATTTTTCTGTTCTCCTCAGAATTGGCCAATGAACTGGGATCCTCATTAAAGTGTACATTTGAAACATTAAGTACTAACCTGGTCTCTCTTCACTGATTATCTGATATACAAATGGAATAGTGATAGAATAATAAAAACAGAATAATCTAAGCTGCATTTCCAGGACAAAAGATCTTTGTTTAATACTTTGAGTAACTTTATTATCAGGTGATGCTCAGCAGCCGGAAGTGCAGCAGGTCCTCTACTCGGTGGGTCATCTTGAGCTTCTGTTCCACCTGCCGTTTTCCACTTCTGAAGCGACTATTTAGGGATAACATGAACTTGGGTGATAGAATGGTTGTATAAAACTCCTTGAAACAGATGTGGTTATGTTCAACCACAGCACATGATAATAAAAAACCAAAATACTTAGATGATTGGGATCATAAAACAAAGAGAGCAATTGCTTAGAGAATAACAAAAACCATGCAGAACCATTACATTAGACATTATATATTTTTTTTTCTCTTTAGGTCAATTACAGGCAAGGAAAAAAGGCTCTGGTAACGTGTACTTTTCAACAGTGCTTGACGGGAGGTGTCTGGAGGCGTCTGAGGATTGAGGCATGGCCTCCTCACTTAAGGAATCTCTATTTTGCTGATATGAGCCCCACTTCATTCACCCTGAGGAGTGAGAGAAACAGAATTATACACAAATATGTACAAAAAAGATTCTCACTGCCAAGAGCCAGGGAGCTCTTGTCCTTTGTTATAGTTATCTCCTGCAGTTTCTCTTCCTATTATTAGATTATCAGCATCTCTAATGTTGCTCTTTTCTCTCTGTGCTAGCTAGTAGAATTCTGGAATTTGACCTTGAAAATTCACACCCCAGCTAAACATCAGTGACATCAAACAGAGGAAGATTAAAAAAAGAAAAGTGTTTATCCTAAAGTGAATTATGATAAATTGGTTAAATAAGAAAATTCACCAAAAGTCAGTAAAGAATCATGAAACAAAACATACAATCCTCTTTTTGCTCTTGTCAAGCTATGCCAAAGAAATATCCTCTATAAAGGTGTCCTTTCCTTAAATTTCAAATTTATTTTAATCAAAAGAAAGACATATTGGGGCTGGGGAGATAGCTCAGTCGGTAGAGTGCTTGCCTTCTAAGCAGAAGGTCCTGGGTTCGATCCCCAGCACCCAAAAAATAAATAAATAAATAAATAAATAAATAAATAAATAAATAAATAAATAAAGACATATTAATGGGCATGTGTCCTATGATGTTTTAAATCATATTTAAGTGTATGTTTGAATCAGGTTAAATGTCTCTTTAAATATGAATAATTTCTTTATAATGAAAATGTTCAGAATTCTTTCCTCTAGCCTTTTTTAAAGGTACAGTACGTTATCATTGTCTATAGTCACCTACTATCACTAGCCCTCCAGAACTTCTCCCTCCTCACTATAGCGTGCTAACCATTGGTCAGTGTTTCATTTCCACCCCTTCCAGGTCCTGGGGACCACCATTCTTCCTATTCTTATGAGAGGAATTAGAAATGGTTAACAGTTACATTTTAAAAAATTGACAAGTCTAATCATCGGGGAAATGCAAATCAAAACAGCAATGATCTATCACCTCAGTCCAGTAACAATGGCAATTATCAAAAAGGCTGAATACAGCAAGTGTTGGCAAGGATGTGGAGAACAGCCCTCAAGGAGAATCGTGGGGAGATTTCTACAATGTGTCTTTCTTGGGACTTGAATTGCAGATAATGAGATTAGGGCCTGTGACCTATATCTCCTAAAATGTTACACTTTACATGAGTGTTTTGATTAATTAACTTGCTGCTCTTCTAATAATTACTTTGATTTATCTAATTTTAAAGTTATAAATGCACATACATTTCATGTATAGAAAGATAAGAAGGGTTTTGTGATTTCATTCTTTCTGAGGTCCTACATATATTAATGAATCTAAAAATTTCTTGGATTATTGATGTATACTACCATGGAGACTTTGGGCCTTAAATAAATAATGAAATTCTTAGCTATTGACTTGTTTAAACTTGTTTGGGTTTCTCAACATCACTAGTTAACCTCTTCTAATCGTATCAAATATGTTTTCACACCACCTGTTGCAATTTATATACAAATAAGTAGTATATAATTACTATGGGTTGAGAGTGTCCCACCAAAGTTCACACATTGAAGTCTAATAATATTAATCTCTTCCAACAGCACGCTCCCAATGATCTAACCACTTTCCTTTAACGTCCACCTCTTAACTACCTCTCAACATAACCACACCGAGGTCCATGATTCCAGCACATAAACCTTAGGGGTACACTCAAACCATCTCTCTACAATAGCACAATATGTAACACAAAGTATAATGCAAGAAATACTATATATATATATATGTATATATATGTATATATATATATGTATTCATATATATGTTTAATTTAAAACATATTTAAAATTTAAAAGATTTATTTGACCTCTGCCTTACCCAAGTATGTCAACATCGGGCTCCATTCTTGATATTAATCTCTCCCATAGTTGGCAAATGCAAACTAATTGCTCTCTAATAGGAAGGAAACTAGTCCCAGAGGACATTTAGTAATATCCTGAGTCACTTTTTAGTTGTCACAACCAATGCAAGCTGTTGCAACTGGCTTCTAGCAAGTAGAGGCAGGGAAGCTGCCGAACTCCTGCAATGCACAAGACAACAATCCTGAAGGCAGTCATCATCCTGAGATTCAGAAACCTGGATGGGTACGATGTTGAACAAATCACTAACGTCACAGGCTCACTAACTCATCTGTAACAGTCAAAAGCACACCCATGTTTTAGGGTCGCAGTGCTATTAAAACATACTAAGGCACGTAACATCTTTACAGCAGTGAGTGTCATATATTCAATGTTATATAAATATTACTATCAAACGTGAATACTAAGTGCCTGAAGAATGTACTCAGATCCTTACAATGCTCTTGATTTCTGATTGTGAAAGTTTTTTTCTGTTCCAAAGAAACATTTCTTCACTTATTTTAGAACATGAAGTGTCGATACTGTTTTCTTTTTGGGGTTGCTCCAGTGTTTCTTATGTCTAATATGTTAGAGACCCTTCTAAAGTGAATCTAATTTAAATTCATTATTTCTTAAGCAAGTGAAATTATGAAAGCATTGTAACAATGAGTAAGTTTCTCAAAGAAAGGTCAAAAGCATGTTTTCATGTTCTACCTACCCTCATGACTTTATATACAGCTCTTAGGTCGATGTGTCCTAAATGTTTTGTCAAGTCCAGAACTCTATTCAATCAACACTCTAATATTTAGATAGTATATACATCAATATTATTCTGAAATCTGTATTCCAAAAATTAAAACAAAAAGTACAAAATGGGTTTACACAAATACCTATACTGCTTACTCTACAAGGCACGTTAAGGGAAACTTATGCTTACAGGATCTAAACCTTCTATTTGCAAATTTTATTACCCACTGAAGTGGTTTCTCAATTACCAGGAAGTTCTGAAGTTTGAAAAATCGTTACAAATAGTTTCCCCATGCCCCACCTAATCTTCACATGGAGACTTACAATACTGTTTTCCCAGGTGAGGAAATATTGGATGAATCTGAGAGAGATTTTTTTCCTCATCCCTATAGAGAAAAATTTGAATGTATTCATATTAAGTTTTCCTAGGAAAATTTGTAAACTTGAGTTTAATGGTAACTATATTATTGCCTAATTGTGCAGATTTGATTTGTTTTTTAATCTTTAGGGCTTAAACTTTAAAAAGTATTTTAAAATCCTGGGTGCAATCGTTTAATTATATAGAAGAATTTTTGTTGCAGTACTAGGGATTGAACCACAGCCTCATAAATGCTAGACAAGCACTCTACCACTAAGCCACTTCTCCATTGGGGAGGAAATAGTTTTATTACTAACAGTTTTTATTTTTACATTATATCTTTTAAAAATACATTTTATCCAAATTCACTCTTCACATAGCTTTTATTTATGTATTGTGTTAAATTAAAAGGAAAGTTATAAACTCTGACCTTTATATTAGAAACTATCAAATTAAAAAGCAGCATCTATGTGATAAGAAGGAGCTTCACCATTGTAGTCTTCCCACTGTGAAGCTGACGACTGTGTAGTCATCAGAAAAGCATCAGGAAGCTCAAGCTGAGGCCATTCGATAAAATACCAGTCTAGTATCTTCAAAATTATCAAGATCTTTAAGAACAAGTCTGTGAAGAAATCAGAGACCTGCAGGTATGATGCCTATATGTGAAGTGTCATCCTGGGTGGGATTCTGGAACAGGAAAAGAACATTAGGGAAGATGGAATGAAATCCAAGTAAGCTTTACAGTTTCATAAACAAGAATTAACCAATGCCCTGACAAATGTTTTATTTGTTTTCTTAGTTCTGAAAAATGTACCATAGCAATATGAGAAGTTGGCAGCAGGCAAACTTGTTTTGTTAAGTATGGGAATTCCATATACTAGGCAACTTTCTGTAACTCTAAAATACTTCAAAATAGCATTTTTTTGTGTAAAATATATCCTTCAAGGAAGAGCCAATATAGTATACAACTGAGATCATTAAAAGGAGCCATTTCCAACTAGAGACTATCATGCTAAGTGAAATAAGCATATCTCAAACACCCAAAGGCCAAATGTTCTCTCTGATATGTGGATGCTAACACACCATGGGGGCGGGAGGGAAGAATTGAAGTACTTTGTATTAGACAAATGGGAATGAAGGGAAGGGAGGAGAGAAGACAGTAGAATGAACTGGACATCACTTTCCATGTTCATATATGAATACTGGAACACTTACTCCATCATTCACAACTACTAGAATGGGAGGTTATACTCCATGTATGTATATGTCAAAATGCATTCTACTGTTATGGTTTACTGAAAAGAACAAATAAAAAAATTTCAAAAGAGCCATTTCAAGTAACTGATTTCTTCATATCCTTCATTCTTTGGTACTATAGAAATTTAGAACATTGTAACATTTATGAGAATGCAAAAAGAAAAATAATATCCTTTCTAGGTAGAATTATGAGGGTTCCCCACAGAAACAATCAACTCACAATCAAAATTAGGACTTTGAGGTCGTCTCTCCCTCTGGAGATGACTTGCCTTCTCCATGAAATGTGTATTTCTTCCTTTACCCTAAAAGATGTCTCTCTCTTGAGATGGCTCACATTTCCTCCTGATTGTGTATCTGCTTTCCTAAATAAACCTGTGTCTCTGAAATTTTTTTTTTTTTGTGCTAAATTACTATTTGGAAAAACACAGCTGTATCTACAGTGGTAAAAAAGACTTTTGGCTTTCCATTTGGAGATTTTGCAATCAAGTGAAACTGATGACCAGGAAACAACATCAATATCTATTCTAAATTTCATTTTCAAGTACTTGCTTTTGTCTAGATTCCAAAGATAATTTATATTACTCCAAATAGATTTAATTGGATCCTCTGAAAACAAATTAGTACAACAGGGGTACCTAAAAGTTGAAATTATCTTGAACTGTTCTGAGTCCCAGGAATCTTCTGCCCGTAGTTGGGTTGGGAAAACCATCTCATGGCTTCATGAGATCAGTTAGACTGCCACAGTTTGAGGAAACAGGAATCAAGTACAACGGAAGCAAATGAGTTCATTTTTAAAAGTATAGTGTAACATTTGCACATCTATATTCAAGTTTCACCTGGAAACTAAAGATTTTATTTGGATCACTTTCATGAAAGAGTATAGTTGCGTTTGCAACAAGATAAAATCTATTTCATACCCAGGAGAAAGTACAACCTAACCTCAAAAATAATGGAGAATACTCGGAGCAAAGCAACAAATGTGTGCTGATATGAGGATTTGTATTCAATCCATCAAACCAGGAAAACAAGACAATGATGCCTGATCATAAAATTCAAGGACAAAAGGAGCATGTAAGTCCTTGCCTAGAGCATTAGCTTTACTTTTCTCCATTAGTTCTAGACTCTGACATTTCTTTCCTTCCAACAATTTATAAAAGCTAACTCTCAGTTTTCTATAGGTATTTCATTCAGTACCATGCAGAAATCATTCAGGTCTCACAGGAAAGAATGTTGGTGTAAATTTGACACTATTTAAAGAGACTCTGGGTCTGGGATTGTAGCTCAGTGGTAGAGCACTTGCCTGGCACTGTGAGGCACTGGGTTCGAACACCAGCACCACATACAACTAAATAAATAAACAGAATAAGCGCTGTATCCATCTACAACAACAATAACCAAAAAAAAAAAAAAAAAAAAAAAAAAATCCACTCCACTTCTGTATTCTAGGAAGACCTTAGGGCAGGTAAACCACTTCTCATTCAACAGTAAGCCCCGGTAAAAGCTTATGAATTAAACCCGATGGTAAAGAGAAAACATAGCTGTGATGAATGGTACTCCTCACAGGGCTGCACCTACCCAGGAATCTGCAGGGGCCCAGGGAGTAACTCCCTTGTGCCTCCATGGTCCTTAGTATAAGAATACACCAAGGGTTAAGGGATCCGGAATTGTAACTGAATGAGAGAAATCATCACGCAGAAGTGAGATGGCTGATGGGTGCAAAATTTCAAAAGCAGTGAAGAATGTGTTATCAGTTATAACACATCACATAGCTCAAGTTTCCTGAATAGTCAGCCCAGAGAAGTGATAATCATATTTCAGATAGGATTTCTCTTTTTGCAGTGTGCTAAAATCAGTGATTTGTCCTTTTGGAAAACATTGGGATTTTTACCACCCTGACCAAGCAGGCTTGGATGTCCAAGTAGTCTGATAAGGGAAATGACAATGACAACCTATTCTCTTGTCCATGCAGTTGGCACATGTGTGGCAGGTGGCAAATTCACCTGACTGGTGACGTTTCTTCTCCAACACTTTCACACCATGCTTGTATTTTAGTTTTTCAAAACATCATGAAACAGATGGCTTTCAAATATGTGAAGAAATGTAACGTTGCTTGAAAATGTAGATTCAGTAAAATAAAAAACACATGCTCACAAGGATATAATCCCCTTGTAGTAAAACACCCAGAATTGTACTATGAAAAATAAAAGAGAAAATTTTTGGAAATTGTGTCTTATGTCATCTAAATATACTTTTGAAACCCTTAAAAATAAAAGGTAAAAGAGAAAACCAAAAGTAAAAGAATAAAGGTGAAAAATGGATGCATATGAAACATCATAAGATGTGATGCTAATAATCTGGCATTCATCATAAACTACTGAATTTTAACAGTCTCAAATACTGCCACTATGGGATTAGTGATTTAACAAAAGTAGTAACTGAAAGTGAGAAAATCAAAGTACTTACTAAACATTTGAATAGTATAATTATGCACATGTGAGGATATATGTGTTTCATTATAAACAGCAACTTTGTATTATATTTAAGTGTTTTTGATCATTTAATATGGCTATCATTCACATCCTGTTTTAGGAGATCTAGAAAACAGAGATTTATATCTGGAGTTATAAGCATCTTTCTGGTGAAAAAAGGTTACATAGTTAATATTTTATATGTAATTAAAATTCCTCCTGGGTAGATTGTCTGAATATAAGATGCACAGGGCGATTCAGTTCTGTCTACATTCTGTGTGTAAACCACCCATTTATTAGTCTCATTTATCACAACGTGTTTTGCACACTAAAATTTATGTGAATTATTTAAGGATTATATGACACAGCTGCCAGAAAGAGCAGTAACATAGAGAATGAAATCTTGACAATGGACTTAGAGTAGGTGATTTTCCTATTAATAACAGAAATAAAATTTCATATTATAAATGAACTTCATATGATAAGGAATCAAAAAGTGAGTTATTTTCTGATTTGAACTGACACTTTATAGGATCACGGTGCAGTATTATTCATAGCAATCTTGTTGACCATGCATCTCCTTTCAGAAGCTAAATTGAGATCTTATTAATTGGCAGATAAAAATGTCACATACTTGCTGTGCACCACATGGTGTTCATATGTGCAGTGGAAGGGTTACGTCAAGAGGACTAGTGCGTGCATTGTCTTACATGATGACTATATTTCTTGTGTGGTAAGAACACACACAGTCTGCTCTCTGGGCATTTGCCAAGTATTCAGCAGTTCATTATTAATTACAGTGGTCATGCTATATGGTAGAGCTCTTGAAATTAGTCCAAGACTGTTCATCTATTTAGTTGGAAGAATTCACCATTGTCCCAGACATTTTCTAAAGTATATATTTTTCTAGTAAGTGTGGATGAAACAGAACTTCCCCAATTTGCCATTTCAAACTTCTTTTTCTTTTTTAATTTACTGGTTATTTTGAATTTTAACTAGTGAATTAATACTCTCCTTAAAGTTTGCTTTGTAATGAGCACAGCAAACATTTAAAACTTGTCTTTTCAAGTCCGGTTACCTATGTATAAAAATATGCATATACTGACACAGGATTGTCAGAAAATGGAAAATAATGCAGCCTCCAGCTATATGAAGAATAAAAACTTTTCATGTGTTTTGCACACCTAGTTATTTCCTTTTTTCTGACTTTTGAGACAATTATTCACTGCATATTTTGCATCTATTTGCATTTCCTCTCAACTACAGATTCCTTAACATCCACAAGCTCTGTGGTTGGTTTTGCTTGTTTTGGACAGCAGTGCAAAGTGGAATCAGGTTGAATCCATATGTTTGTGTCTGGCACAAACTTTCTAAAGATTCTGCTCATAAGGCTGAGCTGTGTTTATTTTCACCATTCTGTGCATTTAGAGATACATGCCAAATATTAGGTGTACATTCATCAGAATGGACAACTGAGTTGTTCCAGTTGTTAATAATTATAAATAGCATGTTATTTGTTTTCCTGAGCATCTCTTCTGTAGAAAATATCACCATGAGTAAAATATATATTAAAGATTTGTGTTCCAAATTGCTTTCAAAAGGGTAAATATCTATATAACATATATAATATATAAAAGCATATATATCATACAAATATATTATATAGATATATATACAATATATATCTACTAGAATAGGATTCCTTAATACATTTATAATTACTTGGTATTTTCACTATACAATTAGTGATTATAGTGGGTATGTATTTTTATTTGTTTTTCATTTCCCTAACTTATTTTCATAAGTTTCCATATGTTTACTGATATAAAATACATTAACATAAATGGACATTGCCTTTTAGAAAATTTCCTATAGATATAATTTCTTGAAATGTATTGATGGTAAATAAGTATATATTTATAAGATGATTACTACACATATTTTTCCTTATCTACATATATTGCCAAGTATATTCACTACATGGTTTACTAGATGAAGTAATAATGGAGATTTTACTCTAATTTATGTCTGAGATGAAACTTCACTGTTTCATAATGAGTTCTGCTGTTTCCTATTTAGATTTGTTGATATACCTATGTAAGACCCAAATAATATGGGATATGTATTTTAAGATATTATATACCATTTTATGTAAGATATATAAAAGAGGTGATAGCCAGACAGATTCCTAAAAATCCTAACTGAATTTTGAACTGTGTAATATTTTTCTGTTTTTAGTGATATCTGCCTCATGTTATCCCCATTGTATTATTGTGGTCAGTTGCAACAATTTCATTTATTTATATATTTAATTAGCATAAACTTATATCCAATAAAAGTGTGTGATGTATGCCCAGATAAAATATATGAAAATCTGAGTTTGAAAATTTTAAGTATGTTTTTAAGAAACTTTCATGAGTCTAGAATAAACATTCATGCTGTTTTCTAGTTATTCTTTTTTCACTAAAAAGTTTGGAGAAATCCAGAACTTTACTCATACAAAACTTTTCAGTTACATTCTTCCATCCCTGACTGACTGCACTCAGTATGATGTAAAAAAGGGTCAGCCATGTCTCACATCTATCAGTAGCTTGTTCTCCCTTACTGCAGATTTATGTTACAGTGTCATTAACAAGAATATAAAACAGACATTGAATGAAGAGTGTACCTTGCAAAGTCATAGTTTATATTTGTTTGCCGTCTTTCAATATAATTCTATCTAAATGTTAATTGTATTACTGTTTACAACCAGCATAAGATATCATATTGTCATAACATTTAAGAATAAAAGGAGAAAAAGTAAAAAAAAAAAAAAATATTTCTATTCAATTATTTTATCACTATAAGCTGCTTGAGTTTCTATATCAAAATACCACAAACTAGGTGGTTTCAATTTGGAAAGGAATCAGATTAGACTGTAACTTATTATCTTTTTTTTTTTTAGATTACATTTCATTGGGGACTTATGGGCTTTGTTCATGGGGCCAATTGATTAGAAATTTTCTTCAAACTATATAATTTTCAGTTTTTCATTTAAATAAAAATTAATTTGTGAAGTTTCTTAACCTTAGATTTTTTTTTTTTGTAATTTTTTAACTTTTTGTATCTTCTTGATTCATACATTGGTTTGCAGCCAGTCCTGGAGATTCTGTGTACCATTTAGTGCCTGCTTGCATCCTTTCCACAGGATGTTATCCCAAGGGGTGGTTTTTATGCCCCTGAGCACAGTCAGGGTTCTCACCATCTCCCGTTACACTGGTATGTCCAGATGTGTCTTCTGACTTACTGCCATGCAAGTTGGTTTACCCTATGGGCAATTTGTCATTTCTCTGTAGCTGGCTCAACATGTTTTGCTTTGCCTTTTGTTTTTAGAGATATAAATATGATGAATCCTGGCATGGATTCATGAAGCTTATTATGATTGGTGTTCCCATGACTGACGGTATGCTTGGCTATTGTGGTACTGCTTTGGTAAACAGGGATGTGCAGGTCTGTTGTCCGTATGCTGACTTTAATTTCTTTGGATATATACCAAGGAATGCTACAGATGAACCATATGGTGATTATATTTTTAGTTTTTTGAAGAATATGCATACTTATTTCTGTAGTAGCTGTACTCATTTACATTCCCATTCACAGTGTACAAGATCTCCTTTTCCCCAGGGTCCTTGCCAGCATTTATTGCTTTTTGTATCCAGCATGATATGGGGTGATATAGAATCTCAGTTTGATTTTGATTGGCAATTCCCTGATGACTAAAGAGGTTTAATGTTTTTTTCATATTATTATTGGCCATTTTTATTTCTTCTGAGAAGTATTTGTTCAGTTAATTTGCCCATTTATTGAGAGGATTTTTTTTTATAGTTTTTGGTGTACAATTTTTTGAGTTCTTTTTCTATCCTAGATAATAATAGAGAAGTAGCTGGAAAACATTTTCTCCCACTTTGCAGGTTGTCTCTTCACTCAGTCGATTGTTTCCTTTGCTGTACAAAAACTGTTAATTTGATGCAATCCCAGTTTTTAATTCCTGCTATTATTTCATGAGCTCTTGGAATCCTATTCTGGAAGTTCTTGCATGTGCCTATGTCTTGAAGTATTTCACCTGTTTTCTTCTAACCATTTCAAAGTGTTCTTCTAACTATCTAAATGGCTGGATGAATAGAGAAAATGTGGTCCATGCACACAATGGAGTATTACTCAGCTATAAAGAGCAAACTCATGTCATTGGCAGGAAAATGGATGGAACTGGAGCCCCGGTGTCAAGCATGCTAAGGTGGACTCAGAAAGACAAACATCAAGTTCCCCTCCCCGGTGGGCTCTGGGGGGCTGCAGGTGACATGAAAGTAACAGGGCAACATGGAGAAGAGGAAAGGAATGGGAAGAGCAGGGGAGGATGAGGGGGGACAACAGAGGATGTCCTTTGCCAAATTCTAGAAGCCTCCATTCATATTTTTCAAATTCTCTTTCAAGCCCACTCCCTTTTCTTTCCTGTGACCCTAATGTTGTGAAAGCTGCCCCTGTGTTACAGTCCTACAAGTCCTTGGACTCCTTTCTTTTCTTTTTTGATCTTTTCTTTCTTGCTCTTTTCTTTCTCTTTTTTGAGTTAATTATATTGATCTTTCCTCACTGCTTGTATCTTTAGTATCTCCACCCGACACTGAATCTGGTCAGCAATATTTTTTTAATCTTTTCATATTGTGGTTTTCAGTCCTACAATTTCCACTTTTTTTTTTCATACTTTTTATTTCCTAGTTGCTATTTCCCATTCTTTTGTTTTTCAAAACTTGGAATGGATCCACCTTTTGACCCAGTTATACCACTCCTCGGTTTATACCCAAAGAACCTAAAATCAGCAAACTACAGTAACACAGCCACATCAATGTTTATAGCAGCTCAGTTCACAATAGCTAGATTGTGGAACCAACCTAGATGCCCTTCAACAGATGAATGGATAAGGAAACTCTGGTATATATATATACAATGGAATATTATTCAGCCATAAAGAAGAATAATATTATGGCATTTGCAAATAAATGGATGAAAATGGAGAATATCATGCTACATGAAATAAGTCAATCCCAAAAAGCCAAAGGCCAATGTTTTCTCTGATAAGAGGAGAATGATATATAATGGGGGGCTGGGGGTTGGGGAATGAGAGAAGAATGGGGGAACTTTAGAATATGTAGAAGGAAATGAGAGAGAAGCGGGTTTGAAAAATGGTGGAATGAGACAGACTCATTGCTCTATGTATATGTATGATTACATGAATGGTATGAATCTACATCATGCACAATCAAGAAATGAAATTATGTACCCCATTTGTGTACAATGAATCAAAATGTAGTCTGTAAAAAATTAAAAACTAAATTAAATAATAATAATAATAATAATAAATATGTGATGTTATGAGACAAGAATGTGTAACTTATTGATGAAGTCTTTTTTATGATGATCACTTTAAAATTATTGTTGCATAATTGCAACTTATGACCCATCTTGGTGTTAATTAATTGCCTTTTCGTGTTCAGGTTTTGATCCATTTTATTTATTTTTTTATACTTTTGGTTCTTTTTCTCATATGTGATTTGTCAGTGGCATCTTCAACATTTTTTCAATTAAGGTGAAGACCCTAGGTCCCATTTCAATGTTTTATTCAGGAGTTAGTCACCTTACTTTGGTTTAGCACACAGTTATTAGACTGCCTGCATGGGCAGTTATTTTGACTAACTTGCTGGTTTCTGGGCTGCTGGACAGTCAGGAGTGGCAGAAGACATCTCTTTGTGTGAGTGGGACATCTCCTAAATGCTCTGAACAATAGTGCTCATTGGCTGGATGTTTATTATGGAAGGAAACCCTCTTCCATGGGTGCACTCTCTGCTCCACCTCAGTTCTCAGTTCTCTCAAGTGTGGTCTTCTTAGGGGATCAGAGTGCAAAGACTTCCAAGTCCAGGTGTCTTGTGATGATGAGCACTTCCTGGGAGCCCCCACCTGCTTCCAATTATTATTATTATTATTATTTTTATTATTATTATTATTCATTGTAGATGGACGCAATAGCTTTATTTTATTTGAACATAGTGTCTCACATGTGCTAAGCAAGCACCCTACACTGAACTCCAAAGCCAGTCCGAATACTTTATGTTTACCCACCTTGTTGACCACCTTCTTAGCTTTCCCATGGTAGCCATTCCTTTTCGTAGAATCAGCCTCACTTTCTCTCTGAAGGATTTCCTGGCCATTTCCTACAGTTAGGTTTGTGGGTGAATTCTTTCTGACAGCTTTCCTGTATCTGAGTAAGGCTGGATCTTCCTATATTTTAGAAAGGTGTTTTCCTACCTGTGGACTTCTTCCAGGAAGAGATCTATATTTCACGATTAAAAAAATATCAACCTACAATCTTCTAGTTTGTATTTTTTTTTTCTAGGAAGAAGTCACTTGTCACTACACTCTAGGGTTTTCCTCATGTGTGTTCTTGCTTTTCTTAAGATGTTCCTCTTACCATTTTCTCTTCATTCAAACAATTCAATTCTGACTCAACCTAGCATACTTTCTCCTAGCATTTTGATTGTTTTTGTTTGTGATTTGTTCAGTTTTCACATTTTGGGGTTCCTAATTTTAATAAAATACAGAAAAAAATGTCATGTATCTCCTTTCCTTCAGGACTTCATGTTTTCCCACAGACACACATTTTTCCCGATCCTTTATCCCTGTGAGTTTCATCAAACATGATTTCTGTTGTCATTAATGCTGATCATTTCTTCTTCAGTAAGTTGGTCTTGAATGGTGAATTTTCCATCTCAACCATGCTAAGACCCATTTGAATCAATTTGTGTATCTTTGTAAACTATTTTATCTCCACTTAACATTGCTTAGATAATTGAACATATAAAATTAAATTACATTAAAAGAAAATTAATATGTTCCTTCCTATTCTATAAATTTTGGGGTCAGCATTAAATAATGCACATTTTTATTTTTCATGCATTCATATATTCCAGCTTCTTTATTATAAATTTTGACTTTTGCCAGATGTACAACTCTTTAGCATTTATCCAAAAGAACTGAATTCAGCACACTGGAGTCACGCATGTGGATCCATGTTTACAGCAGTGCAATTCACAATAGGCAAGTTACGGAACCAGCATAGGTGCCCTTCAACAGATGAGTGGATAAAGAAAATGTTGAAGGGCTGGGGAGATAGCTCAGTTGGTAGAGTACTTGCCTTGCAAGCATAAGGCCCTGGGTTCAAATCCCCAGTACCAAAAAAAAAAAAATGTTGATAAAGAAAATGATAGATTTTACTAAGAAATAAAATACAATGAAATTGTTATTTGCAGGAAACTGGGTAGGACTTGAGAGAATTTTGTTAAGTGAATGGTATTATGTCCAAGAGTCCTGTGTTTTCTATCATATGTTGAAGTTACAGAAAAAAAAGAAAGAAACCTTTATAGAGGAGGAACACATGAAATCAGATGACAGAGCTGTAGAGAGGAGACAGGGACTAGAAGGACAAGAGGAGGTACGGAGGAGTGTATTTGACCAGATCATTCTGGGTAAGTATGGCTTTTCAACTTTTCCCTCTTTTGTGTTTCATTATAATGCACCAATAATATTAATTAAAACCAAAATGGCAGAGCAAACTAATAAATAAATTTTACCTTTTTGAATGATGGACATACTGCATACTTATAAATATTACTGAACATTTTAAGGTAATGTTTATGTTAATTGGGAATATTTTAATCATTTTATATCTTTTGTAATTCTCATTATGAAAAAAAAGGTGAGTGTTTACTCTAGAACTAACTTTGCCCTAAACCTCAGGCAAAATCCTTCTGAACATTTAAACCAATATCCGAAGGAATGCAAATATTTACATTGAAATATCTTCAGGGAAGATGCCTAAAGGAAGAGAAATATTAAATTGTTCTATATTTTAACAATCTTTCATTTTGGGTCATATATACAGCTTTGATTTTTATGCATAATTTCAGGATTTATTCTACAATGTTGCTGTTTCCTCTTTAAGTACAGGAATGAAATGCTTATTACAAGATGTGTGATCTAGCTGTGTTCTTTCCTTGAATATCATATCCTGTTAAATACCAACCATTCAACAAACACTGAATGAAGCCTCAAGACTTTAAGCACATCTGAAAAAGTAACATTAGTGGTTTTCTTGAGTTAAGTCCTTCCAGGTATCCTGCTTATTCATCATTTAGTTACATAAATGTTAATGACACTCTTACCCTGCATTCATGAAATAGAGTCAAATGATCCTAGGAAATCTGCGGGTGGAAGAGACCAAATTCTTGCACTTTTACTGAAACACAGCAGGGATTTCTTATAAGTCCATATTTGTTCACACAACTGGTCTCATTCACCCTCCTAATTATTTTTTTGACTACCCAGTACTTTGTGTAAAGTAGATATAAATACTGTGCTATTTCCTTCTGGAATATAAAGTATACACAATCAATAATTCATATCACATTTAACTATGAATACTAATGTAAAAATTTGGAATAAATTAGTAATATTACCTAAGTACTGCTAGAAGAGCAAGATAGATCAAGATGGAGTGACATTTCTCCTGGGTATGCAAACGTGATTCAAAATTAGGAGTCCTGTTAAGCTAAATTGTAACATTTATTACGTCTGAATGAAAAAATAATTGATCATAGTATATTTTAAACTGGGATTGATTTATTTTGTTTTTTTTTTTTTGAAATTTTATATCCAACTTTTAATAATGGACAGAATAATTTGAAGATCAGTAAGGAAACAGAATTCTAGACCAGAACATTAAATCAAGTAGCTCTAATAGCATATGTAGAACACATGGTTTAGAGACAAACTCTTTTAGGCCACTAAACAAGCCTCAAAAACTTTAATGATATTTCTTTTTTTTTTTTTTTTTTTGCTTACATCACTATTTACTCTATTTTTTTTTTTTACGTTTACATAGGGTAATGATGTTTATTATTTTTTTTCCTTCCCCCCCACCCCTCCCACCCCTCCCACCCCTCCCACCCCTCTTTTCCCTCTACACAGTCCTTCTTTCCTTCATTCTTACTGCTCTCCTTAGCCTAACTCTAAACCTAACCCTAAACCTAATGCTAGCCCCTCCCACCCCCCATTATATGTCCTCATCCGCTTATCAGCGAGAACATTCGTCCTTTAGTTTTTTGAGATTGGCTTATCTCACTTAGCATGATATTCTCCAATTTCGACCATTTGCCTACAAATGCCATAATTTTATCATTCTTCATTGCGGAGTAATATTCCATTGTATAAATATGCCACAGTTTCTTTATCCATTCATCAACTGAAGGGCATCTAGGTTGGTTCCACAATCTGGCTATGGTGAATTGAGCAGCAATGAACATTGATGTGGCTGTATCTCTGTAGTATGCTGATTTTAAGTCCTTTGGGTATAGGCCAAGGAGTGGGATAGCTGGGTCAAATGGTGTTTCCATTCCAAGCTTTCTGAGGAATCTCCACACTGCTTTCCAGAGTGGTTGCACTAATTTGCAACCCCACCAGCAATATATGAGTGTTCCTTTTTCACCACATCCTCGCCAACACCTATTGTTGCTTGTATTCTTGATAATCGCCATTCTAATTGGGGTGAGATGAAATCTTAGGGTAGTTTTGATTTGCATTTCCCTTATTACTAGGGATGTTGAACATTTTTTCATATATCTGGTGATTACTTGTACATCTTCTTCTGTGAAGTGTCTGTTCATTTCCTTAGCCCATTTGTTAATTGGATTATTTGTATTCTTCGTGTAGAGTTTTTTGAGTTCTTTATAGATTCTGGAAATTAGCGCTCTATCTGAGGTATGGTTGGCAAAGATATTCTCCCACTCTGTAGGCTCTCTCTTCACATTTCTGATAGTTTCCTTTGCTGAGAGAAAGCTTTTAAGTTTGAATCTATCCCAGTTGTTTATTCTTGCTTTTATTTCTTGTGCTATGGGCGTCCTGTTAAGGAAATCTGATCCTGAGCCAACAAGTTGAAGATTTGGACCTACTTTTTCTTCTATAAGATGCAGGGTCTCTGGTCTGATTCCGAGGTCCTTGATCCATTTTGAGTTGAGTTTTGTGTAGGGTGAGAGATAGGGGTTTAGTTTCATTCTATTGCATATAGTTTTCCAGTTTTCCCAGCACCATTTGTTGAAGAGGCTATCTTTTCTCCATTGCATATTGTTGGAACCTTTGTCTAGTATGAGAAAATTGTATTTATTTGGGTTTGTGTCCATGTCCTCTATTCTGTACCATTGATCTACCTGTCTATTTTGGTACCAATACCATGCCGTTTTTGTTACTATTGCTTTGTAGTAGAGTTGAAGATCTGGTATTGCAATACCCCCTGCTTCGCTCTTGCTACTGAGGATTGCTTTAGCTATTCTAGGTTTTTTGGGATTGATTTAAATTAATATAAAGTCCAAATCAAAACACAAATAAATTCCTATAAACTAGGAAACAGATGATACCTGCTCTGGTGTTATTTCAACTGAATTTATCATCTATTTAATGACAAAATAGAAGAAATAATTACATTATAGACAATAAACAGAAATGATTAATTTCCTGATAACATGGAATTATTTTTATCATTTTTTATCCTGATGGTATTAACAAATGTATTTAAAGAGGCAAGCATACCAATTTGCTTGTAAGTTGACAAGGAAGGAATACTTTTTTATTATAACTACTTGATAGGAAGGACCACATTGTAGGAAACACAAATGAATCATCCATTAACAAAATTAAAAACTAATAGGAAGGTTCAGAAAAGTCTCTGACTTTCATGGCTTCAAGTTACCCTTTATTAGGTCATTCATTAAACAGGTCAAAATAGTAAACTCAAAATGGCATTTAAAAGCAAATCTATAATTTTCTATTATCCATGTATTACAAATTTCTTGAAAATGTTTGAAAAACAGGAGAAAAGGATTACATTGGAATACTTAATACATTTTGTGCTACATGAAATTGGTATTTAATGTTTGAAATCATCTGTAAGTTAATTTATAAATTCAATACATGGACAATTATATATCTAGCAAGATCTTATTCTTGAAGATATTTAAAACACCCTCTAAATAAAAAATTACAGGAGAATATAGCAAAGTAAATTTTGATAGACTAAAGGGAAAAGGCATAGAGAAACTTCAAGACAATTCATGTGCCGAACTCTCTTTGAAAATACCATTAGCTTATTCACCAGGAAGTCTATTATCTACCTGATTGCAAGCCCCTTACATAGGTCAACTTCCTTCCTCAGAAGAAGTTACATCTCAAGTCCCCTTAGTCCCAGGAAGTTGCAGGGTAGCCTATGAAAAGTTCTTCCCTCCTTCTGAAATTTTAAATATTTTCCAGTATATTCTTAAGTATCTATTCAGCTTTTGCCTTTCTACATTTTTGTACTGCTTTATACAGACTAATAAGCATAATAACCCTCCGAAAATTATCAGAATTTGAATTACTCAAAGATGGTGGGAATTTACCTATTAATCAGTATCATTTTGACACCTTATACATTGATTAAAATTGTTACAACATCTTTCTCCATTTCCCTGTGATAGAAATTGTGTTCTTCCTATTTACTACACATTTCCAGGTTCTTTGGGTAAAACCCGAGGAGTGGTAAAAAACGGGGTCAAAAGGTGAGTCCATTCCAAGTTTTGAAAAGTGAAAAAATGGGAAATAGCAACCAGGAAATAAAAAGTATGAAAAAAAAGTGGAAATTGTAGGAGTGAAAACTGCAATATGAAAAGATTAAAAAAATATTGCTGGACAGACTCAGTGTCGGATGGAGATACTAAAGATACAGGTAGGAAGGAAAGATCAATATAAATAACTCAAAAAAGAGAAAGAAAAGAGCAAAAAGAAAAGAAAGGAGTCAAGGACTTGTAGGACTGTAACACAGGGGCAGCTTTCACAACATTAGGGTCACAGGGAAGAAAAGGGAGTGGGCTTGAAAGAGAATTTGAAAAATATGAATGGAGGCTTCTAGAATTTGGCAAAGGACATCCTCTGTTGTCCCCCCTCATCCTCCCCTGCTCTTCCCATTCCTTTCCTCTTCTCTATGTTGCCCTGTTACTTTCATGTCATCTGCAGCCCCCCAGAGCCCACCTGGGAGGGGAACTTGGTTTGTCTTTCTGAGTCCGCCTTGGTATGCTTAATACCAGGGCTCCAGTTCCATCCATTTTCCTGCCAATGCTCTTTATAGCTGATTCTATTCAATAGTTTGAATTCCATCTGACCCAGAAGGAATAACGATGTCCCAGAGATGGAACACAGTCAGTAGTGTATTTTTATAGGCACAGTTTTCGGGTGTGTTGTGTGACACCATCTACTTACACCTTCCTCAAGAGGAGAATCAGTGATTCCTTCTCTTTAGTTAGTTATTTAAACAAAACCTCTCCATCTTAATACCCTTTTTCTTGCTAAAAAAAAAAATCCAAAAGTGGATCATTTACAAAGGAAAAGAGTCTACCTCTGTTCCCAGCTCTGCGGGCATGAAAGCACCAGATAAAGTATAATTCAAGGAAATATTTAAATTGACTGCATTGCTTATGATTTATGTCAATCATTAAATTCACATATAAAAATGTAGATTTGAAACATGAAGTAATTTCTAATAGCAGCATAAGAAGGTATAGAAGACACTGAGGCATAATTCATGTCTTTTTAGATTGTATAGCAGCAATAGCAACATGTCTTGAAATATAATTATAATTATATAATAACCACAAAACTAATTTTGTTCCTTTTATAATGTTATTTTAAAAGATCAAAAATTAGTCAATGTCTTCATAAATGCCTACAAATAAAGATACTGTCAATAAGATTCTAAGAAACTGAAATTCTTCAAATGATGTGTTCATGATCAAGTATATTAAAATAAAACCAAAGAATCAAATTATTGGGATCAATAATGTGTTTAGAGGAAACTGTATAAACTCAAATGCTTATATATTTTAAAACAAATGTATTTCCAGAGTGTCTAACCCTGATTCTCTCCCTTTGGATTCCTAAGAAAACTTGGGTCCAATCAAAGATTTTCTAAAATACCAACAGTTAAGCTCTACTTCCCAACACATGTATGAGGATCACACTGATTGTCTTATATTGATTATAAATCTAGGGATGTGTTTCATAGCATGCACCACAGTTGTTTATTACAAATGAATGTGCATGTATAGAAGGTACAGACATCCTCAGAAAGGGCCTGTACAACCCCAAAGGTTAGTCTCACCAATCACACACTTATCCTCTTCAGCAATTCCAAAACCAAGTCACATCTGATGTACTAGTGATACCCTCACACGGATCTGGGTTATGCTGTAACTCCTTTACCATGTTATGTTTTAAACAACTATTAAAGTTGACCACAAGGGAAGGCTTGTATTACAGGAATCTAAATGACCATTGGTCCTTTATGTTTAATGCAAGTAGAAAAACAAATGGTGCAAAATGAATGAAATGCAAATCTAAATAAAAAACATTTTTAAACCAACAGAAATATATTAGAGATACATATTTGAGGATCAGATGTTAATGAACTAAAACAGTATATAAAAGAGTAGATATAAATGATGCAATAGTATATGAAGATAACAAAACCAAAAGTTATTAAATAGAAATAAATTGTGCATTTGATAAACTTTTGGCAGAGAGTGTGTGAGACAGAAACCTTGATTAACAAAGAGCAGAGTTATGCAATATTAGAAAATCAAAGATTTATAAGTAGAGGTGTAGCAGTCTATATGAGGGAAATTGTCGGGGTCTTAAGCCCCCCTGCCCTTCTCGACCAGCGACAAGGGAAGGGGACACTCCCCAACAAGGTCAGACCGGAATAGGTAGGGCCGACTGACGGCCCGCTCCAGCCCTCCCCACGGAGGACAATCAGACGCATCAGGGAGACCCGTCACAGCAGGAACTCGTTTATTGAGGAAGTCGCACAGCTTTTATGTAGGGTGGGGGCTAGGCGGGAACCAATCAGCTTAAAGGTCAGCAAGGCAGGGGGGTTCACGCAGGCGAGAGTCCCATTGGACCATATGGCAAGCACAAGCTGATCATGTTCACGGAACTGTTGTTAACCAATCCCTGATGGTGGTCCAGTTTATCGTCATGAACCTTTGAAACCGCCTTTGAGGCCTTGACCCTGCTTACTCACCAGGAAGTAAGGAGTCAGCCTGAGTTAGTTAATGTGTCGTTAGTCCCAACAGGAAATTAGAAAATATTATGAATGACCATGATAAAAATCTGATAGTTTAACTAAAATGAAAGTTTCCAGAGAAAACACAAAATTTCTCTAATTAAAAGTGCACAAATATTTATAACACTATCAAGCACATGGATGCATTATTTAAGTATATTACTTCAAAAATCAATGTCAGATTAAAATTTTAAAAGTAAAATGTACTAACATTTAGGAAATACTTATCTTAATGAATAATTGATTTATTTTGTTACTAAGAGAGCTTTCCTAATAATTGAGTAGGAACACTAAAAGAAAGAAAATTACAGTTCAATCTTAATATATGCAAATACAAATGTATTGCTCATATATGAATAATGAATTAAAAAGATGATAGTACATAATCAAGTTGGATTTGTAAGATGCCTTGGTTTCTGTTTAAAATGTTAATGCACAACCAATGCAAAACATAGATTAAAGGCTATGAATTGAACGAATGCAATATAATTTACCATCTATTCATGTTCAGCACCCTTAACAAAGTGAGGTATAAAATGTATTTTGTAACCTTATGAAAAGAATCTATATAAACATCACATTTACCACTACACACAAGAAATTCAGCAATTTGTCTCTTTGAGCAAAATCAAAGGCAATGGTCCCAGTTATTATGACTTGTATACCACACTGTGATAGTGGGTCTAGCATTCACTGAAGTTGGTGGTTGGTGATGCAATTGTGCAAGACAATCTCATACAAGGTTTAGAACAAGATTTTGTCATATATTCGAAACCAAAAACAATCCACAAATTAGCCATTAAATTTTAAAATATTTAGATATTTTGAGATGCAAAGTCAATATTTAGAACTTTGAATTGCTATTCATACATGAGGAAAAAAGTTAAAAAATGTAATTGAAAATCAGAAGAGATAGCATTTCAAATAGTGGCATCATGTTGATAATTAGGCTAGGTGTACCCTAGTAGTACCCATTATAAAAATAAATATATAAGTAATTATCCATTATATATATTCATTAGTTATTAATGAATGAATCCTAAGTAACTCACAAATATTTTATTACCATTCAAAGAAAGATTCAACACTATCAAGTAGTTAGTTACTTCTGAATTGTTCCAATGAATTGCTCCAATTTCTAAAAAAAAAATCACCAACCTTTTTTGGAAACAGAATATGTAACTATGTATTTTTAAAGATTATCCAACAAAAAAAAAAAACCCACAAATGAACACCATTTTTAAAGAACAAGATCATGATAAATGGACTTGCCCTGCCAGATAGCAAAAGAAACTGTATAGTTATTATATTTAGAATAGTATAGTGTTTTCATAGTGAATAAAAAAGAGTCTGCTGAAGAAAATAGAGAACTCAGCTACAGACCCCAGTACGTACTGAACTTGATGCACCACACAGTGACCATTGCAGAAATGTAGGGTATATAGATCACTAACAGATGGTGCTAGGACAACTGGTTTCCCAAAAAAGAATAATGTTGGAAAGTGAGCCCATTCAGTTCTATCTCTCTCTCTCTCTCACACACACAGAATTAAACACATATACACACATATGTATTCCAGTATTATGTACATATATATATAAACTTACATATTCTATATTACTTATTGATTCTTTTTCTTATCCTGAAAGCATACACTGACACTAATAATTTATTAAAGAAAGCTCTTCTTACTCATTATTAGTCATATGAAAATAAAAATCCAATTTATTAAAATTTAGTTTTTCATTTAAAGTTTTTAAAATTAGTGCATTATAGATAAACATAAAGGTGAAATACACTGGGATATTCATACATGGGATAGTTCGGTTACAATTCATACAATTCTTAAGTATACTTATTCCTCTTTTTTGGGTATAGGAGTATGGAAATTATTCAACAAATATTATTAATTTTTATGATTTTTTTATCAGGATATAATAAACTTTGAAATATGATAATGATAATCTTATCTATAACTCATGCTCCTGTTGAGTAGCAAGGTCTGAGAAATTCCCCAGTCCTGTGTTTAGAAAAACCGGTAACTGTAATAGACTATCCTGTTTTCACCTATTCCAAGGTAAAATGTACCTCCATCTATTTTCTTGATGATGCAGGTGAGATCTGTCTCCCTCCTTCCACAAGATTCCAGTGCTCATTGACGACTACCTGGCTCTATCAACCCCTGGGTTCCTCCTTCCTTTGAGCTGTTTCTCATGAGTGAACTCTGATTTTATTTAAACGAATCATATGAATAAAATCATCTCCACACTAGTTCAGTGTTCTTCCTCAGCCACATGGAATGAAACATTGAATATCTATTACTGGAACTGCTTATTTACAATCAGTACATCAAAATATATTTCAATTTCATGTGTATCAGAGAAAACAAATAATTTTAATAAGACTATAAAAAGTAATATATTTGTATATTTATCTTATGTTTAAGTAAGAAATTAAATAAGTTATTAAGGGTAAAATCCTTAAAATAGATTAACTATTATAATCTTTAAAATCAATGTCAAATAGTGTTATCAAAAGATTTTCCACAGACACCACCAAAATTCCATAAAGAAAAGAGGTTTAGACGTGTCACCCTTAAACATTCTGTACTGAGGGGCTGATTATTTTTCAGTTTCTCTAGTAATATTTTCATGAAATAAAATTAAAATTAATAGAAAAATGAATTTTAAAAATAAATAAAATATGTGGTTTTCATTATTAGTTTCAACAGACGTTAAACAAACCACAGTTCTTTATAAATATTTATTTTAATGTAACATACTCACCTCACTGTAAATAGGTGTGCCACGGAACAGCAAGGTCCACAAATTGAATAAGCTCTGGATTTACACATGGGTGTCTGTCCCTGTTCTGTATCTAAGGCCTTGTGCATAAATATTTCTTCCTGCACTGCATCACCTCTAAGACACTGGGCATTATAGGATTGTTGCAATAATTAAACGACAAGGTAATTACCTACAGTGAATGTGCTTGGTGTACATTAAGCAGGCTAATATGTTTTCATAATTTTACCGCTGAATAACCTTCACCAGAGTGAAAATAACTGCTTGTCTTACTGTTGCTACCAAGATTTATTTACAGCAATTGCTTCTGCAGTTTGCTAACATGACAAAAATGTGTGCATGTTTGTAAAATTTGTAAATAAATAGAAAAGCAGCATATGTGAAACTACAAGTTAGGTTTTGTCTACTTGGTTTATTAGCCACTTGTATTATTAAGATTTATTAATTAATTAAATTAATTTTAATTTAACTTTTAGTGTTTCTGTAAGAAAATTTCCATAACATTAAATGCTGGTGCACTCTGCTACTGTCTTACATTATTTCTAGCACTGTGTTAGTTTTAGTTGTTTTTACTCCTTTTTCTTCCAATAATGACATTTTATTAGTTTTTTTATTACTAGAAAACTTTTATTGTCTGTATATCTACAGTTTGTTTAACTACTCAACCACTGACAAACATTTGGGTTATTTCCAGTTTTGACTCTTACAAATAAAAATGCTATGAACATTTTTAAAAAGAAACTCATGTAAGTTCACACAGTTCTTTCATGGACTGATATTTTTCTTTAGATTTGACACCTGCATTTAAAAGTTTAACTACTTTGCCATTTATTTTCTATGATGTGTCATGAGAAAAATGAAGAAAAACTTTTCCTTGAAGTAGCTACCAAACTACCCTGTTGGCATTTACTTAACTATCCCTCCTTGATTGATTTAATAGCCTTCAGTTAAATTTTATTTTGAATCTAAAGTATTCATATAAACACTTGTGATTCAATTTGTTGATATACAAGTTAATTAAAAATTGCATATCCTTACAAAATTAATTTTTGTGTTACCTGTGCGCACATGTGTGTGCATAATTGTATGCATAATGATGATTTACAAAACACGTGGAATACCGCGTGCTGCGTGGTGCACAAGAAGACTAAAGTATGAAGGAAATGTGTTTAGGACATTGCAGCTGACAGGGGAGCAAAAGAAAAATTAATCAAATGTGCATCTCCCGATTTCTAAAATTTTACTGTGCCTTAGCAGCAGGTGCCAGTGTCTACCCCTCCTCCTCCTTCTCTGTGGGCTCCTTTCACAGAGAGACAGATTTTCTTTGCCTTTGCAGAAGTCTCAACTTCTCTCAGAACTGATCTATTAGTATTTTCCTTCGTGTACTTACACCAAATCTTCCTATAGATTTATATTTTAATGGTTAAGTCAGTTGATACAAGAGTAAACAAGCATTCAGAGGAAGCACTTAAAATATTCTCCCTGCAGAAGAGAAAGACAGACATTTAAATTTATAGACAGATATGTTCTTATTGTCGTGAATCAGATACAATTATTTATTTCATTCATTCTAAAAGAAAGAGAGAAGAGTAACTGAACATCCCAGGGTCCCCTGATGTCCGTCTCGGTACACAACTCTGGAGAGAGTGTGATTACCCAAAGGTGAGAAACAGCTGAGGCAGAGGAGCCTCTGTGGTCCCTCACGGGGTTCAGGGCAGGCCAAGTGTCCTGGCGAGAGGTCGGGGTGGGACAGTAGTGTGGGGGGCAGAAAGCGTCTGTTGGAAGGATGAGTGATGTGTTGCACCTGTCCACTGTGCTTCCTCTGTTCACGAATCATGAGGCCTTGCTCTCCTCTTCAGTCAACTTCAAAATCTCAAGGACAGGACGTACCTCCAAGGAGGAACAGTTCTCAGGAAAGACTATGGGGTGTGTGTTGGACTTGGTGTGTGTTGGACTTTTCAGAGCTTATGTCTGGAGCACAAAGGTCAAGCATAGTGGAAGCAACTGCATATAGGGGTCAGTTGGTTCTTCAGAGAAACAGGTCCAACAGAATGTATGTACACCCAGGGTACGTGTACAGCTATAGAATGTACGCATTCGCAAAAACAGGCCTTATTGTGTATACAGGGAGAGAGATGGACAGATTGGGCAGGGAGCAGGCAGACCAGAATGCTAGAAGATTTAATGCTACAGCTTGAGTCTCCAGGCAGTCTGGAGGCAGAATTTTTTCTTCCTTAGTGGACCTCAGTCTTTTCTATTCTGGTCTTCAACTGATTGGATGGGGCTCACCCACAACATAGAGGAAACTGGGCTTTGTTCAAAGACTACTGATATAAGTATTAATCACAGCAGCAGCTAGACTGGTGTCTGAATGAAAACCATGTTCTATGGATTAACCAAACTGACACATAAAATTAACCATCTCCGTGTAATTAGATGTCAGTTGCCCTGGAGAATTTTCTCACTCCTGGACTACCCAAAAGTGGTACACATTAGGGTTTGGCCTTGTAAGAACATGATACTGGTATATTTTATCTTCCAAGTTATCTGATAATATGAATCTGAGTGCACAGGTTATCCATGCTAGTTTGTTAAAGATCACATGGCCTTTAGAAGGAAAGAATGTACTAAGACATCTATGAAAAACTTGGCAAAAATAAATACTAGCACATTTCAAAAATTCTAAGGAAGCACAGTTGACACCCTCAAAAGTAAAGGAAAAATACTGTGATTCAGAGTAGGAATAGTCTGGTGAAGTAATAAAACATGCAGTCATTCTAGTTATGAACAATATAATGGTTGAAAATTGAAATTCCCTACATGAACTAAATACCAGAATAGGTACTGTTGATAAGCAAATTCTTGATTGGAAAGTGAAGTTGAGAAACTAGAAGAAATCATTTAAGATCTAATAATGAAGGAAATTCAAAGTTAAAATGCCCTGTGTCAGAAATAGAAGGAACTCAATGACGTAGCTAGCAGTACTCATTTATACTAAAATTGGAGATCCAAAAGGAGAAAAGCAGTAGGAATGTCTGAAAGAAGGTGTGCCATGAATTTCTGTGAATGATAAATGGAAGAGCTGAGAAAGGCTGGAGAGAGTGGAGGGAGGGCTGGGTAGAGCGTCCTCCCTGTGTGCAGTGTGGCAGTGACCAGGGAGGAGCAGATTCTAAGGAGCTGTGGCACAGCAGGACATGCCACCCAAGACAACACCGAGTGTCTCACAACAGCCAGGAAAGGGATTCTGAATGTTACCCATAGAGCACGATAAACGCTCAAGATGGTGTTGGTCACCTTATCTTCCCCAAGCTGATTATTAGTCACTGCACACATGATTCAAAAAATCACATCGAATTTCATAAATGTGTAGAGATATGTGTCAATAAAAAATAAAGACTACAAGAGGGTAGATAAGAAAATATTGCACAGAGATGATAGGGACATGTGAAAATATTAGAACATAAACATTTCTAGAATTACCTAGAGAACAGTGATGAATCAAGTTGTTTTAATTGTTAACAGTGATAACAAATGGTGAAACTATGTTTTGCTATTTAAAATGATGTAAGGGAAAAATAATCTTGCATTGAAAATGTTGGAACACCTTTCACAATGTCTTCAAAAGATTGACTATGTCTTAAAAAGAGTTACATATGTCTAGCATTTGATGAGAGAGAAAGAGAGAGAGATTGTGAAACATATGTACTACATTCAAACACATAGGATTCTCAAACAGTCCACCATAAATTCCAAAGAGTGAGTCTCAGGCACATTGCTCTAAGCAGGCATTTGAAACAGAAACATCTAGCATTATCTTGAAGAAGCAAGTGTACTTTAGAGCATGCTTTTTTTCATATAGCTTCTAATTTAGTACCATCAAACAATTCTCTTCAAATTCAAGAGATGGGCAGAAAATAAAATGTTGTAATTTAGCAAAACCATGTTACTATGTAACAAATACCTTAAACCTTTATAAAACTTTTCATATATGTGATTCTGGAAGAATAAAAAACCCAGAATAGCTAAAGCAATCCTTGGCAGAAAGAGTGAAGCAGGGGGTATCGCAATACCAGATCTTCAACTCTACTACAAATAGTAATAGTAACAAAATAGCAATAGTAACAAAAACGGCATGGAATTGGTACCAAAATAGAAAGGTGGATCAATGAATGGTACAGAATAGAGGACACGGACACAAACCCAAATAAATACAATTTTCTCATACTAGACAAAGGGGCCAAAAATATGCAATGGAGAAAAGATAGCCTCTTCAACAAATGGTGCTGGGAGAATTGGAAATCCATATGCAACAGAATGAAACTAAACCCATATCTCTCACCATGCACGAAACTAAACTCAAAATGGATTAAGGATCTCGGAATCAGACCAGAGACCTTGCATCTTATAGAAGAAAAAGTAGGTCCAGAGCTTCAACATGTCGGCTTAGGACCAGACTTCCTCAACAGGACTCCCATAGCACAAGAAATAAAAGCAAGAATTAATAACTGGGATAGATTCAAACTAAAAAGCTTTCTCTCAGCAAAGGAAACTATCAGCAATGCGAAGAAAGAGCCTACAGAGTGGGAGAAAATCTTTGCCAATCATACTTCAGATAGAGCGCTAATCTCCAGAATCTATAAAGAACTCAAAAAACTCTACACCAAGAATGTAAATAATCCAATTGACAAATGGGCTAAAGAAATGAATAGACACTTCACAAAAGAAGATCTACAAGCAATCAACAAACATATGGAAAAATGTTCAACATCTCTAGTAATAAGAGAAATGCAAATCAAAACCACCCTAAGATTCCATCTCACCCCAATTAGAATGGCGATTATCAAGAATACAAGTAACAACAGGTGTTGGCGAGGATGTGGGGAGAAAGGTACACTCTTACATTGCTGGTGGGGCTGCAAATTAGTGCAGCCACTCTGGAAAGCAGTGTGGAGATTCCTTAGAAAACTTGGAATGGAACCACCATTTGACCCAGCTATCCCACTCCTTGGCCTATACCCAAAGGACTTAAAATCAGCATATTACAGAGATACAGTCACATCAATGTTCATAGCTGCTCAGTTCACAATAGCCAGATTGTGGAACCAACCTAGATGTCTTTCAATTGATGAATGGATAAAGAAAATGTGGTATATATATACAATGGAATATTACTCAGCCATAAAGAATGATAAAATTATGGCATTTGCAGGCAAATGGATGAAACTGGAGAATATCATGCTAAGTGAGATAAGCCAATCTCAAAAAACCAAAGGAAGAATGATATCGCTAATAAGTGGATGATGACACATAATGGGGGGTGGGAAAGGTTAGTGTTGGGGTTGGAGTTGGGTTTAGGGAGGGGGGCAGGAATGGAGGAAGGAAGGACTGTATAGAGGGAGGGGAGGGGTGGGAGGGGAGGGGGGAAGGGAAAAAATGGCAGAATGAATCAAACAACATTACCCTATGTAAATTTATGATTACACAAATGGTATGCCTTTACTCCATGTACAAAGAGAGAAACAACATGTATCCCATTTGTTTACAATAAAAAAAATAAAATAAAATAAATCATTGATCTTTTACCAAGGGCTAGAACATTGTGTTAGTAAAACGACAGATGCGAAAGACATTTCCACATGTCCAGATTGTTTTTGCTGTGGTTTCATACACATCTCACAATTCTCATGACTGCCTTCTCTTGATACTAACATGTTGACGTGTGTCAACATGCTTCAAACATGCTCTGAGTTTGTAAAAGTTCAACTTCTGAGCTACCTGTTCATAACTTTCCTTTTTGGCCTCTGCTTCTACTACAGCACCCTCTGAAGCAGGTTCTTTTTGAATAAACTATATGATTCTGCATTTACATGTTCCCTGATGGTACTGTCGTCTGAAGGGTGTTTGGTTGGTGGAGGAAAACACACTCTCACTTCATAGGTTCTTTGTATGTTTCATGAACTTCTGCAGCAGGACCAAATCTCAGATTATCAATATTGGGTTAATTGAAACTATAAATCACCTCAGGTCCCCAGCATCACAATTTTCATAGCCACAGGATCAATAAGTTCTGTGTTCAGCAATGCAGTCCCTTTCAGTAACCAGTTCCTGGGGCTGTTTGTATAACCCTGGCAATTTGAAGAAGAAAGAATTATTTTCAGCCCAAAAGGAAGGGCAATGTGCATTGTTTTATAATAATTTTGCACTTCTACTTGCAATTTATTTTTCTTTTCCCTATTAGCAAAATAAAAAAAAAAAATCCTTGATGCTTCATATGCATAAGTTGCTGCCAAAATTGTAGCTGTTGTTTCCCTGTGAAAACAAAAAATTCAGAAGCAAGAATCTCATTTCAGGACTGTTATGTTTTCCCAATGTATTAGTATATAGTGACATGAAACTATAGAAAGTTTCTCCTTAGGAAAATTAGTGATGAACACTGAAACATATTGCAAAATGTAAAATTATTTTTCTTTCATAATGAAGCCACAAGAGAGGCAGAATCTAAATTAATTAAAATGATTTCATAAACCTATGCTTATGTGAAATGTTAGAATATCAACTGTCCCAAGGCAAAGAGATGATCATTCTTAATTTATTGTCACATAATTGACTTCATAAATGTATTTGCTGCTGCTTCTCTGATCTTATAATAATATAATTTCATGTGTTGAAGTGAAGAATTTTAATACCCCACGTCTTGATCTTTTGGTGAGAAAAGAGTTAGATACAAAGTTGTTGGCCTCAAGGACAAATGCAGCTTCCATGACCATCTTGATAAAAACGATGCTCTACAGATTACATTTATTGAACTTCCCAGGGAAGTTCTATGCATTTTTGGGGTTCTAACTCTATCACTGTGGTGTACTGAATGGAAGTTTCAAAAGATAAAATTTATAGTTGCTAAACAAAAGATCAAAAATGAGAGGAAACTTTGAGTTATTAGGTTAAAACATCGCCACAAGTGATCGCCAGGACAGCAAAGAAATAAATAGCAGACTCAAATTTGGTAACCCCAAGTACCTTAGGAGAGAATAGTGAAGGGTGCGTCAAAAATAAGGAGAGACTTTTGAAATCTGTAAAGGCCCAGATCCCATTGTCACTTCAATGTGACCTTTCTTCACTTCAACAAAAGGTCAGGCTTATCTCTCGTAGAGGGCAAACCAATCTCTCAACTCAAGAATGCAAGGAGAGATGAGATGAGGATACTTAACACGAAATACGGAGGTAAGTCAACTCTCCACCCAAGTCCTGTGATCCTTGGTCTTCTCCCCAAGGAAAACACTCAGAAGCCTGGTGTTTGATATTATGGAACTTGACACAAGGAGTTCTAAAAGCAGATAACCCAGCTGATCACTGACCTGCTGCACAAACATCACCAGTCATTTGAGGTTTAAAAAATCTTTGAAGTCCCATCTTCCAAATGAACAGAAATCCAAGTATTAATATACATCTGAGGAAAAGTAAGGATATAAAGGAGAATAAAAGAAAGACAAAGAACTACAAAAAATCCTAATAATTATATGGAAGCACAAAAAACTGAAAAAAACCCAAAGCCACCTTGAGCAAAGAGAACAAAGCATAAGGCCTTTTACTGCCTGACTTTAAAATGCACTCTAAATCTGTAAGAGTCCAAGAGCATGATATTGACAAAAAAGAGATACACAGAGCAATGGAACAGAACAGGAAGCCTAGAAGAACCACCCCCCCACACACCTGTAAGCACAAAGGTGTGAAGACAGTCCTTTCAATAAATGATACTGGAAAAATTGATGTTCACATGCAGAAAAAGGAAACTAGGGCATTTCTCATTAGTTAGAAGCAAAAACAAAAAAACAGCAAAAAATGAAGTAAAAATTATGAAACTAGTAAGAGAAAACAGGAAACCTTTCATGACATTGGAAAGTGCAAGTATTTTGGTAGCAGGGTGAGTGAGGGACAAGATTCCCAATGCACAGCAAACAAAAGCAAATATAGATAAATGGGATTTCAACGAACTAAAATCTACTGCAAATCAAAGGGGGAAAAAATCAACCCTGAAGAGACAAACCTCAGGCAAGTAAACTACATACCTGGCAAGGAATCGCTGGGCAGAATGGATCAGGAATCCCCCAAATTGAACAATAAAGAAATGATAAACTTTTTACCATAAAGAAATGATAAATGTTAGAGGAGATAGGTATGTGTAAATTGATGTGATACACAATGCATACATGTATTAAACATCACAGGTTACCTCAATAATATGTGCAATTATTATGTTATGTACTAATTCAATGTAAGGAACAATAAAAGTTAATAAAAATATGTAGAGACACATTTAAGTGGCTCTAGGATGGCGGCCGGCATTGGGTCAAGAGGTGGCGCATAATTAGTGTTTAACAAGGCGTGATCAACAGATGTTCCTCATTCTTTCTTGATTGGTACCATGGCACATGCTCCAATTGTGCTACTTAATCCTAAACTGATTGTCTGTCTTAGTGTATATAAGACATTCTCTTCACCTGGGAGGAGATCGCAGGATGGAGGACTAAAGCACACACCTCTAGATCGCAGAATGTGGGACTAAGCACACAACTCTAGGTTGTAGGACGCAGGCTGCATGCCACATGCTGCACCCCGCACCTCCAAGAAGCGACCCACCGCTAAGAAGCAGTAGACCTCTGAAAGCGTAGCCTCTCTGAAAGCGTAGCACCTCTAAAATTAAGCAAAGCCTCTCTTCCTCTAAGCAGTCTCCCTTCCTCTAAGCAGTCTCTCTTCCTCTAGGCAAAGCCTCTCTTCCTCTATAAACAAGCAAGAAAGCAAAAAGGCAGCTCAGAAATAGAAGTAGTTTATTCCCAGTCCGCCTCCAATAAATTCCTGTGGGTTTATTGCTGTGGGCGGCAACAAAAACACTTTCATTTTAATAAAATTATTTAAACATTGAATAATAATTCTGCATATTTGTGTAGCACATTGTGATATTTTGGACTATGTGTATTGTATAGATTCAGTCAAGCTGTTTATCATATCCATTGCCTAACTTATAGTCCATGTATGATGAGAACATTCAGCATCTATTCCTTTGGTAATTTTGAAACATGACATACACTATTTTCAACAGTGGTCAGCATGCAGAGAAGAGGTCACCAGGGGTCTCAGTTGTGAGTTTTGGTATTTCTTGGTCAATGCTTCTCCTTTCTCTTCACACCCCTCCCAGACACTGGACTCCAGTAACCAGATTGCCACTCAGTCATGAGATCAACTTTTGTTTTTCACATAAAAGTGAGAGAGTACAGTATCTGAGTGTTTTTGTTCTTTTGGGTTTTAATTAAGCCTTTTGTTGGCTTATTTTAACTGTAATGAATGTAATTAAAAGACATACAGCAAATTATATGTGATCCATAACATTTTACAAAATCCTACTAATTAAACCCAATGATTAAGAGTAAAAACCTTTTGAGTTAATGCTTGATCATGGTTTTAATTGCTGGGATGGTGAAAAGTCTTTTAATTAAATGTTTGCTAAAAATAGTTGACATTAAATTAGCTTTTGCTCTTTTGAGTTGTCTTGAATGATAAGTTATTTTGACTTATTTGGTGATTGTGTGTTTATCTCAGGCCAATTGGCATCTTTTTTATTTGACAGGTAATAAGAATCTTCTTCTTCCAGACAATACTAGATAAATTATTGTCCTGTCAATCAATCATTAAAGATTCTTTTAATTCCTTTTCAAATCTTGTAATTCTTTTCCTGGTTCATTGTTTTCTGTGACCTTCATTGTCAGTGATTTATTTATAATTTCTCATCTACCAAATTTTATGTGGTGGGATCACTTTTATTTCCTCTTTGATTTTTTAGAATTGTCTAATTAGGTAACAAATAGCATTATGTGGCTCTGTGTACTTAAATTACTTACACTGATATGAATTTAAAAAAATTTTTTGACAACTGTAGCTATGTTTCAAGTGTTCAGTAGCCAAAGCTGGCTACCTTACTTGAGTACCAGGCATTGACTTATAAACATTTATAAATAATTCCATTTTGCAAACTGTTCTACATGATAACACTGTTCTAGAAAATGTCTTTACCCTAAATATTTTTAAATTCTCAATAAACGATCTGTAGTCTTAGAAAAGATAGCATATCTGTTTCATATTTAAGGCTTTTGCATTATTTTAATATAAAATAAAATAGTTTAAATAGTCCCTTATTTAATCATGGCTATCATTAAATCAATTAGCAAGTGAAAATATTTTTATAGAATTTCTTAGAGAAACTGATTCAGATTGAAAATTATAGACACTGATCAAGATTGAAAATAAAAATAAATTTTGGGTATATGTTGCTAAATTAAAAACTGACTCTGCTATCAAATTATTTGTTATTTAATGAATTATTTTCATCAACATATTTAATAATGTCCTAGTGCTAATTACAGAAACTATGAAGATAGGTACAGTAAGGTCTTCATCCTTAAGTTGAATTTGGGGGCTGTATGAGAAAATGTTGAGATGACCAGAGATTTCAGTGAACTGGAGGGGGAACAGGGGCCACATGTAAACTGATGCACAGGTGTGATTGCAAACGACAGGGCAGGGGACCCAACACAGAGCTTTACTCATAATTCCAAATGTTGATTCATTTTAAATGTATTTCAAGTTTGTGCCTGGATGACAAGGCTGAGTAATGGAAACGTACCCCTGAAGAGCAGACTAAAGCCTGGTAGCTGTACATGACTTTGGACAATGTGGCCCAAGATGGATCTATGGCTGTTGCTCACCACAGGATGGGAGTAAGCTCTCTTCATATTTCCCATTGCAGAATAGTATAAAGCCATATTCTCAATACCATCTGCGTGGCCGAAAGCTCTTAGATCTTACGTTTCATTTGAAGGTTGAACGAGCAATGTTATCCTTATGCACACAGCTTTATTGACCATGAATTGACTGCAATTGACTAGTAATGACTCTTTAAAGAAAGGGAGGCCATAACAGCAAAGTCAACAGGTTCTGGACTACAGAGGCAGATAAGCCACAGGCAAGAGAGAAAACTGCCAGCTGGGAAATTTTGAAGAAAACAGCACTGAAATGCACATATTGATATATTGCTTTGAATCTGAAGATGGGACTTATGAATATTTTGTGCTGTTTCTATTTTTTTGTGTTTCTGGTATAGATATAAAGGAAAATTTGTTTCTTACCAGTTAAGTGGGAATTATTCTGTCAAATACATCTGCTGGCATCCATCACAATGATAGAAGTGAATGTTTTATTCTGAAAATTCTTAAGATAATAAGCAAACTGGTATCTGATAGCCTTGCCTTCATGTGTCTGCTGGATAGTGTCATGCTAAATTTATACTCTAAAGGTAGACACTAAGACTAAGTACTTTTCCTCAATAGAGTATTGCATGAGAAATATTAAATCACATTATAGCTCATAATTAATTGCATAACATTAACTACTTGAATAATATAAAGCAATGTATTAGATATTAAAATATTCACATTTAAGGCTCGATACTTGAGAGCATAGCACAATGAATTATCTTGATGCACAAATATGCAGTTCATTATTGGAATAAATCCAGACAAGTATATATTTACAAAATCTTATTTTATACTTAACCACAATAATTACTGTTAGATTATTAATTACTTTTTTTGGACTATTTTGGTTCAAAAATTCCTATTTCTATGTGACAGAAAATAACTATGGATATTTATTAAAACAAAATAAGTATGTATATATATACATACTTATCAAATTATAATTTGCGTTCATCTTCAATAATATGTGGAATAAAGTAGCTAGCATCTTGTATGTTTTTTGATAAAAGAAACTTTGCTGATTTCTTGTGGATAAAAAATAAAAGACAATTGTGAAAGTGTCTTTCACATTCATAAAAGCATAGCCTGGTGAATTCTAAAACTCATTCTTGATGGAACTCAACCTGTGACTGAAAGCAGGCTTGAGAACATGCCCTGCACATTATGGAGCATTGAGTTCAAAATTGAATCTATTTTTAGAGCAATGCTATGCTCAACAATAGCCCCCGAATTTCGTCAGTGGAGACTTCAATATTCACCAGTGGATTGAAATAAGATTCTTTCTGAAATAAGGTTGTGAATCAAGATTCTGAGATCTAATGGCACAAACCCTGGAAGAGCTATGAATATACATAAGAAAGAAAAGCTGAGTTAAGCAAGACATTCATAAACAGAATTTGACTTTAAAGATGCTGTTTAACCCATAGGTGTGACTAGAAGTAGTTTTTCCAAAATTTAAATATTTCACTGATTAATGCTAGCTTTTCTTCAGTGCCATTTACTTTTATTTAAATTTATTTTAGCTGGTTCATAAGAACATAAACATTGTATGTATACACGGTGTACCATGATGTTTTGAGACATGTATACGTTGTTCAATAATTAAATCAGTTTACACACAGTGATTGCCTCTAACATTTGCATTTCTTTTTTAATGACTTATGAGAGTAGAATCCTTTTTGGTATAATTATACAAGCATGGAATATATCTTATTCTAATTAGGACCCCATTCTTGTGGATGTGCATGATGGTAGGATTCGCTGTGGTGTATTCATGTATGTACACAGGAAAGTTATTTCAGATTCATTGTACTTTATTGCCTTTTCTTATGTCCCCCTTCCCTCCATTCCCCATGTGTAATCTACTAAAATTTTATTCTTCCCCTCAAATGTCCCCCCTTATTGTGGGTGAGCTTCCACATATCAGCGAAAACATTCTACCTTTTTGCTTTTGAGGGCTGGCTTATTTCTCTTATCCCCATAGCCTCCAGATCCATCCATTTACTGGCAAATGTCATAAAGTCATCCTTCTTAATGGCTGAGTATCACTCCATTGTGTATATATACCTCATTTTCTTTATGCATTCATCTATTGAAGGCCACCTAGGTTAGTTCCATACCTTATCTATTATGAATTGAGTTGCTATAAACATTGATGTGACTGTGTCACTGTAGTATGCTGATTTTAAATCCTTTGGATATATTCTGAGGCATGGCAATTATCAAGAATACAAATAACTGTAAATGTTGGTGAGGATGTGGGAAAAATGTACACTCATACATTGCTGGTGGGATTGTAAATTGGTGCAACCACTCTGGAAAGCATTTATCATTTCCATATGGTAAAAACATTCAAAAGCTTTTCTTCTGTCTTTCTGAAGTTTGTAGTGCACTATCAATATCTACATTCATCCAACTGTGCAAGAGCACACCAAACTTTCTCACTCCTGCATAAGTGCTGCAACTTAGTGTCCATTAAGCATCCTTTCTCCACCCCACCCTCTTTCCTAGCCCCTCAGCTCTGTCATAACCACTCCACTCTCAAAGCCTATGAGGTCAAATTGTTTACATTCCTCATGTGAGTGAGACCATGGGGTATTTGTGTTTCTCAGCTTGGATTATTTGGTTTAATGAGTCACTGATGTGCCATATGGAGGTTATATTTTAGTTTTTTGAAGAACATCCACATGGCTTTCTATAATGGCTATACTAGTTTATATTCCCAAGAGACATGGTTTGTTTCTTGGGCTACAAATTCTCCTCACTTTTCTGCATTTCCTAACCACATATCCTCTTTAAATTTTTAAAAATATAGAGCAGGAAATGCCTCATTTTTGGTGGCCAGTCTACTTAAGTACACCACATATGTGAAAGTTCACAACAGTCTTCTTGCTAATGCTGAATTTTAACTACATACCACCATGGTAGAGAGAGAAATTCTGCCATTAAGACTACAGAAACATTTTGCAATGGGGTAATTCTGAAGGACTTTTTGGGGGTACCTGCGATTGAACTCAGAGACACTTGATCACTCAGCCACACCCCCAGTCCTGTTTTGTATATTATTAGAGACAAGGTCTCACTGAGTTGCTTAGCACCTCACTTTTCCTGAGGCTGGCTTTGAACTCGCAATTCTCCTGCCTCAACCTCCCAAGATGCTGGATTACAGGCATGTGCTACAGCACCCGGTTTTTGAAGGATTTTATTCAGCACAGGGAGATATCCAAGCTCAGTCAAAACATAGGAGCAATGGGTAATTATAATTAATTAATTACTCCTGAACATTTCAGATTTCATGGAAAAGTATAGGATATTTCTTCAACTGTTTAAGTAATACTCATTTCTAATTTTTTGTTTCTTAGGAATACATCCTTGGGATTTGATTGTGAGGGAAAATAACCTTCCAAAATATGTAGGCCAAATAGTCTTCCCAATGGTTAAAATTAAATATTTTAAAAATGCTTTTATTAGTGCATTAACTCTACATAACAGTGGGTTTATTAAGACCTCTTTATATACACATAACACAACATGCTCCAATTCATTCCCCAAGTTTTCCTCTTTCCCTGGCTTCCTCCCTTCCGGAATCTACTTCCTCAACTGCTCTGGTCTTTTTTTCTGTTTATTTACACATATTTTTTTTGTTGGTACATTATAATTCTACATAAAAGTGTGATTCATTATGATAAAGGGACAGTAGGAGATCAATGGGAGTAAGGATGAAGGGAAAGGGGGAAACTGGGGAATCAAATCAATCAAATGATCACACGTGCAAGTGTACATGTGCCACAATGATACTAAATCTTAATGTTAGCACTTTTGAGCCAAAGATAGTGATGCATCTTCCAGTCATTCACAATCAATAAAAGCATGACTTTGAAATCAACCTCACCTGAGTTTCCCAGATACACGGGTGACTCAGCTGTGAAAGAGAGATGGCTTAAAGCACCAGCTACCTGAATGGGGTCATAAAACACTCTAGGGATCCAGTATTAGGGAAGAGTCTGAAAGCAATTCTTACTAGTGGGATGTCTGGAGTAGTATTCTCACCTGCCTCCAGGAAATACCAAGGCACAGTTGAGTATCCAACTGGAGAAAAATATAGAGCCAACAACCTGAGATTGACCTTACACTTCCCTTGTCTAACTGCAGCTCTTTTTAGCCAGAACAGTCAAAGCAGAGCATAAAGGACTAGAGACCAGACACCTGAAAAGAATCATTGACAACTTGAAGATGAGAAAGACACTACCTCGGAGGGGGTACTAACAGCAGCAATTCTCAGATGAAGGAAATAAGGAATTCATTACATACTTTGTTTATTTATATTGCATTGGAGATGCAAAAGAAAGCTGCCGACATAATTAAGGACTCTTCAGCATGTGGTGGTGTCACCCTCAGAGGACACTCTAGAGAAAGTACCTGATGTCTAAAATACATTTTTTATATTTTGCCCTACTCCATGCAGACTAGGGAGGGAGAATTTGGAAGACAGATGCTGCTTTAAGGGATTGAAAATTCTTCCCCAGAGAGAAAGTGAAGTGGGTGAGAAAGTAATTATAACAACATCTGGACCATACATTTTATTAAGGAGTGGAGAGTCTCTTTGTAGCACAGTATTCTGGAAAGACTTTAGTGACGGGTAGACAAGACAAACTTTTCTATAAAGGGTCACAGTAAATACTTTATTCTTGCTGTCTGTACAATCTCTGCTACAACCACTGAAATCTGCATTTTGGGAATAAAATTATACATGGACCATGCATAAATGCAAATGTCTCATGCACAAAACAATTCATAAGCATTACCGATCACCCCCTGCAGAAAAAAAAAATCAGATTCCAAACTGCATGTATCTCAAGGACTGTTGGTTATTCACTTCTTGTTTATAACATGGAGTCATAAAAGGGTGTGTTATTAGGAGACTATGACCCAGAAATAAGGTGCATGGCTACAGGTCTGATAAGATCAAAGTTTGGAATGTGTCAGAGAGGAGAGTAGAGAGGGAGAGAAAGAGGTAGCAGCACGAGACAGTGAGGCAGGGGACTTAGGACTGTGGTGAAAGGAGGTGGAAAGAATTCTTGCCACTCTCTGCCTGGTAACCATAGCATGATCTTTTGATCTATCATCCAATTGCTACTACACTACCTGCACAAGTGCTATATAAGTTCAACTCCTGAACCTTCAGTAAATTTTTGTTTGTTTGTTTTTGTTTTTGTTTTCTTCCCACACACCAGCATACTACAAGAGTAAATTTTGGTTAACTTATGTTTGTTTATTGACTTACTTTTAAACTATTCAACAGAGTAATTGATTTTCATAGATGATTGGAGGGGATCAAAGAATAAAACTTGCATTGGGAAGAAAGAGACAGTAAAGAGTCCTGTGGACAATGTAACTGAGATGTAGTGACCTTCCCAATTTAAGTCCTTAATAATGTGCAGAAATCCAGGAGAACGTAACAGATCCCTTGACTGAACTAAATATGCACATAAGTAAAGCTCAAGACTCAGTTTACATCATTAGACTATTGGAAAAACAATGAAAGTATTAGCTCACTGCATAATGTAGTCATGTACTTGCACACTAGTTTTCAAGAAAATGTGTACTTTATTTCATTTATTGCTGGAAATTATGATATTGTGGATGAAAATCTAAAAAATCAATGTTTGCTGAATACGATGCAAAAATTTATTGAAAGCGTTCATTACTCTTACTTTCTTTCCCTTCCTCTTATTATGCTATTACTAAGCTCCACTATCAAGATTACTATTTAGTAGATCTATGTGAGTCTGGGGTTAGTTTGTGAAATTGTCCTCAGAGTTTTCTTACATACCAACAGTTGGAAATCACTAGATATGATTGAATATAATTTGAATAAAAATAAATTGCCTAGTACCACTGTCACCTACTTCATCTTGGTGTGTGTTGGGGGTGGTATTAAAGTCATTTGTGCTACTATAGAATAGAACATTACATGGCACAAAGACTGCAGCTGCCAAATAAAAAACGATCATTATCAGAAAGAGAACTGAAGGTCATCAATAAGAAAGTTAAAAATTTTGGTAATACATGGAAGTGTTTCATATAATTGAATTGATTGTTAGACCTCCATATTGCATAAAAGAGACCATGGTAGTCAACAATCTGGAGAGATTTGAATAAGATACTACAGTCCAAAAAATTTTAACTAGAGGCAATCCAGATTAAAACTGTCTGGGTTATTTTTATTGTTGGGGAAAATGCCTATTGAAAGGTCCAAACTTTCAACCATGCCTGACTTTTAAAAAAGCTTCATAGGGTCCAAATAAACTTAAGAGATCTATGTGATTCTGTAAGTGTAAGTTTCTAGAATCACAAGGAAAAGGTGTTTTCCTGAAGTCCTCTCTGCCTTAAGCATCCATTTCATGTCTTATCTCCTGTAACACGGCCTTTGGCATTCAAACATTATTCTTGCATTCAACAACTATTTATGGAATGCATAGTGTGTCTAAAAGCCAGTACACAGCATTGAGGATGTTCTGGGACCAAAGTAGAATAATCCCCTTTCTCCTGGAGCTTATACTTTTGGGAAGGACATGGAAGAGATTTCATCATATAAATACATTATCGCTGTCAGATGTTGAAAAGCCTTATGTAGAAAAGTAAGACAGGATGATGGGGTACACAGAGGTGGAGCGGGAAGATGCCTCTTTTATCTGGTGAGAAGGACAGAGAGGGTCTCCCTGATGGAAGTTGCATGGAATCTGAATGGAGTGGGGGAAGCTATGTGTGGGCTTCTCCAGCACACATTGGGGAAGGGAAAAAGGGAAATCAGAGGTTAATTTTAAAGTCATACAAGTCCCTGAGGCAGGAATGTGCTTGGTGAATCTGGAAGTGTGTTGGAAGCTAAGAGGCTAGATAACTCCATAAATCATCACTCAATAAATGAACAAGTGGACAAGGAGGAAGGATGGGTTTTATACATAGAACTTAAGAAATTACAAAAACAGGAAATCCATGAAGGTGTAGTGATGGAAAACTTGTCCAGGGATTTCCTGGGACTGTTAGACCCTGTACTGTTAGCATTGCACAGCTGTCCAATGATGACAATATGAAAAAATAAATATTTAAAGATGATTTTTGCAGTTTAATGAAATGTAAGTTGAAAGGCAGAAGAAATAAAGAACTAAGAATTTGTAATTAATGTAGAACTTTACATGATATCAAAAGCAGTAAGTATGAAAATAAGGTCAAGAATGATAGACATTATAAAGGAAGACTTGACCTCATAAGGTAAGTGATCAAATGTGAACAAACAAAGAACTCAAACATGACTCTAAGATGCTGGTAACAAGTTAAGGTGCAATGATATTGGGGAAGGGAAAAAGGAAAATCAGAGGTTAATTTTAAAGTCATTCTTGGATATTGAGACATTCCACATATAATCAGAAAATGATCACTTGAGTTGTCAGGACTAGAGCTGTTAGGATATCATATGTTTGGATAAGTTCACTGAATTAATGAAAATAATGGGCTCCAAATCTTAGAATCTAAATTCAGCATATGAATGCGTGAAGGGTACATGTTAGAGAGGTTTAAACCAGGTCAATGTAATGATAACCAACAATTTAAATTTATGACATATTTAATGTTTAAATGTTAGCTTTAAATACAACAAAATATACGCATGTATAATTTATTTTTTCTTAGTTTTTTCTGATTTAATTTTATTTTAATTTGCTCATCATGCTACCTTGAGTTAAATTCCTGAAAAATGTACTAAAACTGGAAAATGACTTTCATATTGTATATTATTTTAAAAATGCATCCACTTATTATGTTCACATTTATTCTCATTTATAGCTTGTTATATATACAAAGATCTTGCAACATGCTAATAAAAAGATGATTAATAAAAGATATGAATTTATTACCTAATGATACCAATAATAATTATGATCGCAAGTAACTAATATTATAAACAAATATTTTTCAAAGCACAGTTCCTTTATGTCATTAAAATATCACAATACATTGTTGAATGTGTGTTATTATTTTTAGTAGGTAGATGCAGAAGGTTAATAGATTAGCCAAGGTCCCACAACTTGTAACTGGCAGAGATAAGTATGGAGAACATTGATCTCTAAATGTTAATATTTCTGACCAATCAAAGGTGGAAAAAGATAATAGGCAACACTGGGAATTATGGATCTTCAAATGGATAACATGATAGCATTGAGGAGGAAGTCATTTGAGTGTAAAGCAATAAATTCCTAGACAAGGGTCTAACCATTTTATTCTGAGAAGTAACTTCTCTTGTATTTTACATGACTTATTTAGTGCCCATAAAAATAAGTGTTTATTTTACTATAATCACTGATATTATATCACAACAAAAGCCACAATATCAATCAAAGATCTTGCCAAAATCAGCAATAAAACCCCACTCCATGTCCAAAGCATTTGTAGCAAGTTCTTTCTGCCTTAGATGTATACATAGGTATATATAATCTCAGTATGACCTTTTCCAGTTTGTGTCTATGGAAGGTACAGACAATCAAACCCAAGGTCTTGTGAAGGATGCTAAGCAAGCCCTCTACCACTGAGGTATATCTCCAGCCTGCTTTCTGGGTTTTTTAAAGATTATTAAACATTCTAGTTGGTGTATGCACGAATAGAGCAGTATTCTGTATTGTGTTCTTTATCTGGAGAAATAATCATTAGGTTAATGGCCAAGAATAATTCCATCTCAAAAGTATATCCTTAATATCAGACAACAAAATCTTAATTGGAAATGCCTCTTTAAAGCATGAAACTGAACTTTTGTAAGTCAACTCCTGATAACACTAATGGAAGTCACATAAAATAATAACCCTTGGGAACCTGGAAAATTTACAGCTGGCTTTGTGAAGGGTCTTTCTAAATTAGAGACATTATAACAAGTTTTTTACTTATAGATTAGTATGTTTAATGTGCATAATTATAATTCAAGAATCACTATTTTTAATTAAAAAGTGCCTGTTGTAGAGTATCTATGTGACTAAACAAGTTATCAGTATTCATTTCCAAAGCTGAATCTACCAGATAAACTTTCCTTTTGTAAAATGATTTATTATTTATAAAAGATAAGAAATCAATACTTTGAAAAAGAGGCATTCTTGCAAACACTGCTACTTTTAAAGTTTATAAAATAGGTAGTTTGCCATAATATTTGTAGCTTGGTAAATTTGTAGTAATGTCCTTATCACAGTTAATCTCAACATTATTCTTCTTTTCAGAAACATTACATATTTTATACATATTACCATATCCTTCCTAAATTATACAAGGAATCTGTTGTAGATAAGAATGCATATGTTTAAAGTATAATTTATGCAAAATAGCTGGGAAATATGTGGAGGTGATCTGTACTCTGCATATGATGCATATTTAATCTACAAAATAATTACATTCTGTTACAGTCTTCAAGGTCCCTAAAAACCCTTCCATATATTTCCTTTATGTTTTCAGTCACACACATCTCCTAAGTCTTTGCCTTTCTTTTTCCCTTTTCCCATGCTTCCAAAAGACACTTGAATTTCCTTGATCTCTTGTCTTTTCTTCTTTGTTTCCTCCCATAGTTTCAAACTAAAAATTCCCAGGAGATGGCATAAGTAGGAGAGGATCCTTCACCTCTCTTCTGTGGGGTTTGAGTTATGCTCTTCTCAGATTTGTAGCTGAAAATCAGGTAGAGTTATGAAACTCTGAGTGATATCTCATTGTCTGGTTTGCATCTACTGCAGCCTCCTGAATCTAAGAAAAGTGCATCTCCTTCCTAAAATATCTTTCTAACATTTCAAAAATTCATTAACGCAAGAGTACCTGCATTCTCCAAAGTGAATATATAGCAAGATCTTAATCATCCTCTATTCCTACAAAGAAGAATGTATTTCAAAATTCAGTGAAAATGTGCCAATATTTTGTCACCATTGTAGGTGGAGTAGGGCCCCCACTCAACGACACACATCCTAATTTCCTGAGTCTGTGAATACATTCCCTTACCTGGTACTGGGAACTTCATGGATGGAATTAAACGTGTGGATTTTGAGATGGCAAGATCACCCTGGATGATCCAGATGAACACAAATCTAATCACATACTTCTTTAATGGCAGACACTTGTTCTTGGCATGTTCAGGGAAATATGGTGTAAGAAGAATACAACATGCCCTTACTGGCTTTGAAGATGGGGGGATGGAAGAAGAGGCCTATGAGGCAAGAGATGCAGAAAATTTTAGAGGCTGGTTGCAACTCTCCAGCTGACAGAGAGCAGTGTCAAATGGTTATTGTCACAACCCCAGGAACTAAATATTACCAAGGGTGAAATAAGTCAAACTCAGAATGGCAAGTAGCTCAAGCTTTCTCTCCTAGGTAGAAGTTAGAGGAAGTGGTGGGGGAAATGATATCATGAATCTAGAAGGGAGACCTTTAAAACAGAGGAAAGGGAGTAGGGCCAGGGAGAAGGGAGGATGGCAGGGCAGCAGGAAGTGAAGTTGAATGAGTTATGCTATGTACACTACAGATATGCCACAGTGAAGCCCCCTCTGCTGTATAATTGATATGCTGGCATAAAAATGAGTAGAAAATGAAAACCCTTCTTCAGCCTCCAGAGAAAGAACATAGGTTACTGTCATTTAATCCAGTGAAATTCTTACCGGATATCAGACATGAGTAAGTGTAAGAACAAATCTGTGTTGCTATAGGTTGTCAAATTTACGGTGGTGTCTGTTTTTCAGCAGAATTAGAAAACTATTACAGTCACCTTGACCTCCATATCTCTCCCTACCATTGCCTTCCTTTGTTGTTTTCTGAGAGCTAAATACTGTTGAGTAGAGAGAAGGAATATTATACTCCATATTATCTCATCCGAAAACAAGCCAGCAATATATGTGTACAGGAGTTCCAAGCCAGGTTATCCGATCTCATAAGAATAGTCCTGAACAACCAAAGGCAAGGGATGAAAAGGTGGCTAGATATTATCATGAAATTGAGGGAGTCCTGTCAACCTCAAGCCTTAGGGGGAAAAAAATCCCCTGTAGATTTGTAAGTTGCCCAGGGAAGCATAAAGGAAGTTAAATGAACTCCTAGTTAAAATCCTGAGACTAAAACAAGAGTTCACTTTATCCCTCTTAGTGTTTGAGAAAGACACATTTGGCCATTTAAGGATACCATATGAGTTCATTTGGTATGAAAGTCTTAAGATTGAAACTAAGTACTTAGCTTAAATTCAAAGCAAAGAATAAATGCTTTAATAAATGCATAAATGCATTATGTTCAAAAATATAATATTAAGCAACTTATCTTTTAACATTTACTAAACAATGTAGAACTTTTGCAATTAAGCAGTCATTGAGCAGTTAGTTTCAGTAGTTAGTTCTACTTATTACCTAAATGATCCATTACTGATTTAATTATTTGAAATTAAAGTCAGATAATATCAGTGATAGTGGTTGAATCAGCTTCTCTGTGAATATTATGAGAATATGGTAATTTTTTAAAAAATTAGTTCTTTTCTGAACAGTTGGAATCAAATAAAATTTGCAACACTCCAAATATATTATTCAAAAAACCATATAAATCTTGGTAAGAAGAGTGAACTATGTGGCATTTACACCTGTTCCGTTCCCAGGCCACTGGAAACCAGGTGCTCCACAGATGTGGTAATACGCAGTAGCTCAGCATATGATAGAGGAATGGAAAGGGTCGGAGATGCCTCAAAAGTGTCTTCCCAAGAGCATCGCTGGTTTGACCCACCTGACAGGTCCCTAATAATCCCCACCCAGGTGACTGGCCTTTGTTCCTCCTGACAGTTTTCTCAGCGCAGATTTCCTCCCCCACCTGCCTGAGCGTAGGAGGTGCGCCCTGACATGGACACCCAGCTACTCAGAAGGCAGGTGCTCACCACATCTGGGCACTGCAGGAAACCTCTGTCCAAGCACTACTTTAACTAACTGGGCAGAAACTTCAGCTTCCACTGCAAAAAAACATATCTATTCTTGACATAATTCATTTAGGAAAGTCTCTGAAGACACAGTGGGCAGGGACACCACTGCTCAATAATGAGTTGCTCAATAATGCAGGGGTCCAGTTTGCAACCAATAATTATGAGACAAGCCATGCAACATGTAAGAGTGGGTTGCAGGTGAGGCTCTTCAGTACAATAAATAATCCTGAACTACTGGTAATAAACTTGGTAGAACAACCACTTTAATTAATTTGTATGTTTTCAATATGTCCAAAGAAACACAGAAAAACAAGAGTATTAATATGGCCAGGTGTCCATAACGATATCACAGGCAGCGGCTGACAGGAGACATTTGTGTTCTCACTGTAGCTCCAGGGTGGGCTTCTTGGGAGGGCTCTTTCCTTGGCTGGTGGAGGGTGCCTTCTGGCAGTGTCTTCTCATGGTTTCTTTCCAGGTGTATGCAGGCACTAGGTGAGCCCATTGCTCCTGAGTTAGCTTTGTTTATAGGTCCTCTCATCTCACAGTACGTGATATCAAGGATACAAACATGCACACCATTATGAATTTAACCATGATCAACCATGTGAGGAAAGGTTTGCCAGACTTGCAGACTGTAAAAGACTCTCCTTTCCCCGTTCCATACTGCCCTGAGCTGTGCACAGCTCCTAATTAAGGGTTGAGGGAGACAGTTGACACCTCCCTGTGAGCCACAGTGTCTGCTTGTCTAGAATTCTTCTGCCTTTGAGATTTTCTCTTCCCTTCACCTTATTCATATGCTTAGTCATTTACTTATCTTACTGTGGACACATAATTTTTATTTTCTACCTTGGATTACGTTCCAGCGCCTCTTTATTTGGTGCTCAAATTGTTCTGGATTTTGACACTGGAGAATGAACACATACTGCCGTTTGTGTGTGTGTATGTTTATTTTGAGCCTTACTTTTTGGTGCTACCAGATGCTTGAGACTCATGTTGCCCGCTCAGTCTCAGCATGACCTTTTCACTCGGGAGTCCTGGTTCCTTTCATTGGACAACAGCGTTAGGAACAAGATTTGGTAGTAAGGAAGCTGATTGCTATTGGAGGTGCACTGTTGATGGATCTTTGTTAAGAAGACCCTTCTCTATGAGGTGCCCATGATAGACACAGGGCACGATACATCAGAGAGCCTGTGGAAGTTGAGAGAACAGACGTACACCTTAACAGATGAGCACAGGAAGTCAGGGAATCATTAGATGGGAAATGGAAGAGCTCCATCCGGGTAACTCAATAATGATGTTTTGTCTCTTTTGTCCTCAAAACCCCATGGCATTGTCAAATCAGAAGAAAAGCATTTAACAAATACCATTGCACTTCAGGAAGAGACTATAAAATGCCCAGCCATGATTGTACAGAACTGGCAAAGCTATCAGTGCAAGAAAACTTGAGAGATTGTGATATTCAAGAACAGACTAAGAGACAGGACTAGTAAGGAGTAGTAGATGAGCTTCTAGAATTCAAAAACGCATTAGGCAAAAACTAAGGAATATGAAAACGGTATAGGTTTAATTAAAAATAATTCATGTTTGTTGGTCCAATGTGGCATACTTAATGTAAGATATTAATAATAAAGAAAAAACTGCATATGTGTTACTCTCTTTGCAATTTTTCTCTGAATCTAAACCTATTTCTTTTTATTTTATTTGTGATTGACATAGGACAGATATGTATATATATATGCATGTACATATAAATTTATAATAGCAAATATATTCATATATAAATATGTATGGGATACGATATCAGGTTTTAGTATCTTCAACTATTCTTTTAAGAAGTGTACTAGAATTAGTCCTTTGAAGGCTTTAATTTTTCTTCACAATAAGAAAAAAATCTTTTATTTCTGACAATATATTGTCTACATTGAATTTTAATAAATTAGTACATATTTCCTTTGGTTAATTATTATTCACTAATATTTTCATAGACTATATTAGTCAGTCTACTTAAACAGATAATTTGATCCTTTTAAAATGATATCTCAAATTTTTAAAACAATTTGCTTGGGAATGTAGTACAACCTCAAAGTTTTAATTTTGACTTTTATTTCCTTTCTTTAAATAGTAAAATATTTATACTTTTCCAATATTCCATGTTTCCTATTAACCTTTTTATTTTAATTGTTGTTGCTTATATTTTTCATTACATTCCTCTTTAAAATATTTAATTTAGAACTATCTAGTATGGATACTCTATGATAGTTTATGTCGACATTGAAAAGTACTTTACAGTATCTGGGTTTAAACATCCTTTCTGAATACAATATAAACAGCATATGTAAAGAGAAAATCATCTAATGAAAAATAATATTTCAATACTCTATTATCACAATCTATAGCGATACAATGTTTTCATTTAATATTAACTTACTGTTTTTAGCTATTGCACACAGGGGTATTTTTGCAACTTAATACTGATAGGAATTCCTTAATTTTGGAGAAAGATAATGTTGCTTTGTCAGAAAATAGGACTTCATTTACCATGGACATTATAAATTAGAATCCAGATGGAAGTGAAGTTGTTAAATGCAAAGTATGTTACATTTAAAAAGTAGCAAAATTTTTGCAATTTCACTTTAATAAGCATCTTCCAGGAGTGTATTGTATTATTTCTTATGATAAAATAACAGTCTCTGTCCTAAAATAATCCCTGAGGCATAATGAAAAAAGAACATGAAAGTAAAATTAGATAACCTGTTAATTTGATATTGCTTTTATAAATGGCTTTATAGTCTCTACTTTTAATTAAAATACCAGACTATGTACCGCTCAGAGCTAATCGCAGATTCTTTTTAAAAAATATTAGACAAAGTACAGAATATGTTTATTTTCCACTGTAGTTTTCATCGCAAACACTTATAATTGTGGTTTCATAGCGGCAAAGTAAAGCCACATTCCGTTCCTGTCATTGTGTCGTGAATTATTAGCTGCTTCTGTGCACAGGGCACAGAAAAAAAAGAGCTCTCACAAAGAGCCAAAGTATTTGGTGTAGAAATATAGCATGACTTGAAAGGTTGGAAAAAAGATAGGATTAATTTGGAGTATTTTGGTCTTCGCAGTATTTCTTCAGGCAAAGAACAATGAAAACATTTTCAATTTCAAACGTGCAAGTTTCTGGCAAATGTCTGAACAGTCTAAAAAGCAAAAAAATATGTGAATAAGGAGCAATAGATTGGAAAAGTTCATCCAGATTATATGTCTTTACAGATACATATCCCTCAGATGATGTATTAGGCAAAATGTATATAAAAATGGCTTTTCAGAAAGACTTCTGTATGGGTGCTGTGGGGCACACAGGTAATCCCAGGAGCATGGGACACTGAGGAAGGAGGATCCCATGCTCAAAGCCTCAGCAACTTACCCAGGCCCTAAGCAACTTGGTGAGACCCTGTTTCAAAAACCCACCAATCAACCAACAAACAAAAAGGCTGGGGATGTGGGTTCAACCCTGGTACAAAATAAATGAATAAATAAACAAAACCCTCCAAATTAGTATTATTGTAATTAAATTCAGGCAATTTCCAGCTGGAAAATTCCATTTTAGAATGATTGATTAACCAAACAAGGTATTGGGTGCTGAACATAGGGTAGACATTAGTCCCAACAGAGGGACTGCACAGGGGATCGGTCCTAATGGCATGTTTAAGAAAAGCTCAACCAGTTTTCAAACATTTTGATTGCTCACAAAATAAGTTCACAAAATTGAAGACTTCATCTTGTATTTATGTACTGTACGTCCAGTCTATAAGTGCATTTTAGAAACCTAATAAGATATGTTGATGAAATTATATAAGATGTACGCTCTTTCCTTCAGAACTGAGTCCCCCCACAGGTTCCAACGTGAAACCGATGTTCCAGAGGCTGACTGGCCTCATTTCCCCAGCTGTCTTCATGCTCTCATTTCTTTCGCGCTTTGGGAACCCCGCGGACTTTATATTCTTAGTTTCTCCTTCATTGTTACAGTCAACTTTTTTCACTACTGTGACTAAAGAACCAGACAAGAACAATTTTAGGGGATCAAAAGTTTATTTGGGGCTCCTGGTTTCAGAGGTTTCCATCCATGGAGAGCTGACTCCATTCCTCAGGGCTGACATGAGGCAGAACATCATGATGGAAGAGTATGGTGGAGGGAAGTGGTTCACAATGATGATCTAGGCAGCAGAGAGAGATTCCACTTGCCAGATGCAAAATATATACCCCAAAGCCACACCCCAATGCCCCACCTCCTCCAGGTACCACTCCCTTAATGCCTATCAGGGTATTAAACATTGATTAGGTTAAGGATCTCAACCCAATCTTTTCACCTCTGAACTTTTTTGCATTGTCTCACACATGAGCTTTTGTGGGACACCTCACATTCAAACCATAAAACTCATAATTATAGAAAGCAATGTGTGTTGCTGTGATTTGAAATACAGGTATGTTAGCATTTACAGTGGTAGCTCTGGGAATGTCAGACCATGTAAAACTAGGGTCTAGACTTTAGAATGATTTGGAATTTTCAGGGTTACTGTTGCCTCTTTAGACTTTGTCTCTATGTGTTTCAGATTCACAATAACTAGATTGTGGAACCAACCTACATGCCCTTCAACAGATGAATGGATAAAGAAACTGTGATACATATACACAATGGAGTACTATTCAGTCATAAATAAGAATAAAATTATGGCATTTGCAGGTAAATGGATGGAATTAGAGAATATCATGTTAAGTGAAATAAGCCAATCCTAAAATACCAAAGGCCTAATGTTTTCCCTGATAAGAGGATGATGATACACAATGGGGGTAGAGGGTTGGAGGGTAAGAGAAGAATGGAGGAACTTTGGATTATGTAGAGGTAAATGAGAGTGGGGAGGGGGCAGAGTATGAAAGATGGTGGACTGAGACAGACATCATTACCCTATGTACATGTATGAATGAATCTACATCATGCACAACCATAGAAACAAAAAGTCGTACTCCATTTGTGTACAGTGAATCAAAATGCAGTCTGTAAAAATAAAAAAAAATACAGAAAGATGAAATGGGAAGTAAATCATTCAGTAGATTAAGTTAATACCTGTACCTGTTGAATGTACAATACATCTAATGGAGAAATGATGTTAAATCAGAATGTGGTGCTTACATACTCTGGTTGATCTACCATTTTCATTTTCACGGACAGAAAATGAGAACTCTTCTCTATTTTCCTTACCTGCCTTTCCTATTTTATTTTCTCAATTCTTCTTTCTTAAAAAAAAAAAAATCCTGTAATGTCAGCTATTTCTTGTCAGGATGTTGCAACACAAAGATAAACATATTCAAATTTGATTTCCAAGTTTTTATTTTTATTTTTTTAAAGCTTTATAGGTAAAATCCCCCTGCCTACATAATCCCTAATTCCCACCACATCTCCCACATCAAGGGTCTTCATCTTAAATGTCAGAGAAGACCCTCTCTAGAGTCTTGGCTCCAGAAAGGAGTCCTGTCTGTCTGTGGACCCCCTGTCCCCCCACCCAAGTCTTTACTATCCCGTGAAAACACTTCTCTGAAGCTGTTCCACAATCTAGCAGTGGGCAATGAACTTTGTACCCTACATTGAATGTTTCCTTCATTTCTGACACTGAAGGAGACTTAGACAATGTCCCTTCCAAGCAGGACTTCCTTCTATTTAGGTGCAGTAGGGACAATGAGGAAGTTCCCACAAACTCTGGTATACCTATAAAAATCCCAATACCTGTGCAACAGAAATAATTGAAGGAAAATCTTAGAAATGAGATGAAAAGTTATAAAAAAAATTTGGGGGTATTAATTCATATGTGGACATCCTTTGTTATTTCCTTGAAACTGTTAATGAGCTATTTTTCAGCCTTCAGAACAACAGCACAAAAGATAATATCACACCTCAGCTAGTTAATAGAATCACTGATGTGCCTAATGGATCAATGACACAACCAACAACTAAATTAATTTGTGTTCAATACCAAATGTATACAGCTAATAAAGGACTGATGTTGAATTCATTTGTAAATAGAAATTGCCATATAACTCATGTATCTGCAAGTAATATGGTTATAATTGTGAATATTAATATAGATATATACCATAAACTGATAGAAAGAATAACACACTATTTTAAAACCAAAGGTGCATCTCCTTTCCATCTTTATTCATTAAAAATAACACACTATTGTGAGTGCTTTATGTTGAATGACAGAAGATGGTTTACCATCTCACTTACTTGCTTGCTAAATCTTAACTGGCTAATGCCTTATAGAATGCAAATGCACTTAAAATCACCTTTCAAGCATTACTTAGAAAATAACTCAAAACATCCAGGAACATTTTCATTTTATGGCATAATTTACATGGCCTTACTTTTAACAACTTAAAAACTTATATCTGTGTTCATTTTAGGGAATTATACCATATCTGGTAATGTGATATGGTTCTGATTTACATACCCATTTGGGATAAACCTCTGATGCCCAGGAAATTTACAAAAGTGTTTCCTAAAAAAAAAAAAAAAAAATTGCATTATATTATTGGATAGGAAAACCTTTCCTCACTGTGTACCTGGAGAAATACTGATAAAACAGATATTTTTTTTCTATTTTAAATATTGTACAAATTTAATTCACAAAAAATATTAAGTAACAAGTCTTCAGTACTCCTGTATTCTGGCACACAACTAGTTTCAGGATATACAAAGATGATGAGTTAAATGCATGAACTAACTTTTAGAAATTTGCAAGCATTATATGAAGAAGAGGCAGACAACTTGGACAAAATGGGATACAAGTAATACTGAACAATAAGGATGTTAAAAGCAATTGGTAAAATGCAAGTGGTAAAACCACAGTGGAATTCAGTCTGTCAGTTTCTTACAAAGCTACATTGAGTCTCGCCATAAGATTCAGAAACTGTGCTGTTTGGTACTTACCAAATGAGTTGAACTCTTCTGTTCTTACAAGAACTTGCACACAAATGTTTAGAGCACTTTTATTCATAATTGTCAAAACTTGGAAGCAACTAGCATAGCCTTTAGTAGACAGAGGATAAATAAAACTGTTATGAACAATCAAAGGAATATTAGTCAGCATTAAAAAGAAACAAGACACCAAATCACGTGAACAATGTTGACCTGGAACCTTAAATGCAAGTTAGTAAGCAAAAGAAATCTCTCTGCAAAGACTTCACAGTGTATGGTTCCAACTATGTAATATTTTGGAAAAGGTGAGACCCTGAGGACAGTAAAAGGGTCAGAAATCTCCATGGGTTGACAGAGAGAGGGATGATTCTGTGGGGCCCAGAGGATTTTTAGGGCAGTGCAACTGTTGTGTGTGATGCTACCCTTGTGGACACCTGTCATACACTTGTGTCAGGACCGAGAATGTACAAAATCAAGAGTGGATCCTAATGTAAGCTGTGAACTCGGAGGACAGTGATGTGTCAGAGGAGGTTCCTGGATTCCAGCAAATGATTCCAACTCCACTCTGGTGTGGAATGTGATAGTGCAGGCGGCTGTGTGCTGGGGTGGGACACAGGTGGCATAGGGGAAATCTCTATACTTTCTGCCCAGTTTTTCTGTGAACATAACATGGCCCCAAAACACTGAAGTCTAATTTTTAAATATCTTTTTTTTATTTTTACAGACTGTGTTTTAATTATACTGTACATAAATGGGGCATATCTTTTCGTTTCTATGATCGTGCATGATGTGGATTCACACCATTCGTGTAACCATACATGTACATAGGGTCATGAGGTCTGAAGTCTATTTTTAAAACAGCAATGTGGAAGCATATGTGGGGGTTTATTTCCTGGGGTGCCTGTGGAAAAGCAGAGTAGATGAAAGTTGAGGTGGCCTCCCTAGCATTTAAGATTTCCTAGAGAGTGTATCAAGTGTCAGAGGTGCACGCGGCACGGAACACAGAACGCTGTTTGGAGACAGAGAGCAAAATTGGACTTGGTAAATTGAACTATAAAGCACTGATCTCTCTGGGACACTGTGAGAGTGTGTGTGTGTGTGTGTGTGTATGTGTGTGTGTGTAGAGAGAGAGAATTTATTTGTTTGCATGTTTAATTTTTTACATAGAAAAGGTTTTCTTGATTTCAATCCCTCACAAAAGGAAACAAAATAACCACATGGGAAATTGAGCCCTGGAAAAAGTATGAAAGTCTATTAGGTCAGGGAGAAAATAAAAAGCAATAGTGCAATCAAGATGCTCTCTCCTGCTCTGTGGTGGGATAAGGGCAGCAGGACAGTGGCCCTATTGCTGAAGGTCAGCATAAGAGAGTCCTGGGGACAGAAGATGCTGGCCGGATAGACGCTTTCTCCTTTCAGTCCCTACCCAGAGTGGCTGTAAAAAGGAGGGACAAAACTGGTATTTGCTTTGTGGAACACTCGCTGACCAAATGCCACTTGCATAATGAATGTGATTAGCTCCCTCTCCTCTAATTTTTCCCCAGAAAAAATGTTCAGGGTGAAAACAAAAAAATAAAAATGAGTAGATACTTCTAATTTTTCTAAACTCCAATAGGATTAATGTAGTCCTACAAATATGGGACTCCATGCTCATATGAATAACCTCTTTGAAACAATGTTTTCTAGAGCAGTTTGCAAAGAAAAATACTACTAATACAAAACATATGGTAAACTACTTTATCAGAGAATGTCTCAATGGACACAGTAGATTAACAACATGAAGAATTTTAAAAGTGTATGAATCAAACCAGTATTAGTCTCTCCTACAGCATGCAAAATTTTCTTGAAATTCAGAAGCATTTGTTCATGTCATTTTAAGGTATTTGAAGAAGTCCAATTTTTCAAGCCTCAGGAGTATTGCTCATTAGTTTTGTCCTAGCGCTAGGGAAGAACAAGTCTGTAATCTGACAGATATGTATAACTCTGTTTTCATTTCTATTAATAAAATTCATAACCACAAATAATATATGATCTTTCAGAAATACATGCAAATGGCATTCTTAAATGGGTCATTAAATATTTGATTTTTATCAGAATGTATTTAATTTACTCACTTATAGCATTCAGCTAGAGAAAAAAAGAAAAGTGAGAAATCAGGACATTATTTGTGAGAAAAGTAGCCAGGCAGCCCATCCCCTATTATATAGGATAGCATTCCAATGCACAGGGAAACCATTACTTAAAATGAGGAAAGGTGGCTGTCTTTTCACTGTTTCTGCAGAGTTATTTTTAATTGACTGAGCAATAAGTAGCTTCTTCCTAATGTACTATGCAGGCCTGTTTTATGACTCGAATTTTCCATCAACTTTGTTAAATAAAATTCTAACTTTATTGCTGATATATAATATGCTACACATATGTAGCCCAGTGGTAGAGCCCTTGCCCAGCATGTGTGAGGCACTGGGTTTGATCCTCAGCACCATATAAAAATAAATAAATAAAATAAAATTATTGTGTCAATCTACAACTAATTTTTTTAAAAAAAGAACAATAAAAGCAAGAAAGGATTAGTAGTGGAGCTAATCCTTGAAAGAAGAATTAGATGTTCACAGAGTTTTACCTGTTCAGCCTTGGTCCTAAAAGAACAGTTCTCTTTGCATGAAGGGTCCAGGGATGAAAGACAGAAGCATGAGAAGCAGGTGGCTTGAAGGTTGGGGTGAAAGTAGGTGAGAAGCTCTGGAATATGTGGTGGCAAGGAAGACACCATGGAGAGCCAACACTGACAGCAATGGCAAGTGTGGAGAGATTCCAGCAACTGATATAAAATAGGGTTTTAGAGACAAGTGGTCCAGTCTACGTAGACACCAACAGATGACTGAGATGACTTACTTAATCTCGTTCCAAACTCTTCACTCAGTGCTTTAAAAACTTTTCTGTATGGGGGAACTTCAGAATATATAGAAGGAAATGAAAGGGATGGGGTATGAAAAATGGTGGAATGAGACAGACATCATTACCCTATGTACATGTATGATTACTTGAATGGTATGAATCTACATTGTGTACAACCACAGAAATGAAATGATGTATCCCATTTGTGTATAATGAATCAAAAGGTGTCTGTAAAAAATTAATATTAATATTAATATTATGGCATTTGTAAATAAGTGAATGGAATTGGAGAATATCATGCTAAGTGAAATAAGCCAATCACAAAAAACCAAAGGCGGAATGTTTTCCCTGATCAGTGGAGAATGATATATAATGTGGGGGGTGGGGTGGGGAGTGAGAGAAGAATGGGGAAACTTTAGATTATCTAGAAGGAAATGAGAGGGAGAGGGGTATGAAAAATGGTGGAATGAGACAGACATCATTACCCTATGTACATGTATGATTACAGGAATGGTGTGAATCTTCTTTGTGTACAACCATAGAAGTGAAATGATGTACCCCATTTGTGTACAATGAATCAAAATGCAGTCTGTAAAAAATTAAAAGCTAAATTAAAAAAAAGAATGAAATGAACAAACTTTAAAAGCAGTAATATCAACGTTTTACTGAAAATCTATTATAAGATTTTAGATCCGCAGGCTTCCATTTTCCAACTTTTGTAAAAGATAAATGGCATGATGTTTTATAAAGATGCCCTTGAGATTTATGAATCTGATATGTGATACAGCTATAAGAGAGTTTTTGTATAGTTACATATTGTAGCATAAGCTTCTCAATTTGATTTCATGTTCTAAATTTCTTATAGAAAGCTGTCATATTCATTCTAAAATTGATAGAACTAACTTATCACCCATGCTGTATAACTGTATGTTCCCACTAAAAGGTGACATGAGAAGCCAAGTATCCTTGGTATCAGAGCCCAATTCATTTATTAAATACTGCTATAATTTATTTAAATAGATTGAATTTTTTGTAAAGTATAAGCATAATATACTTTAAATAAATTCAATTACATTGATTTGGTATAATTTATTTAATTTACTTATATTTTAAATGTTGTTAAAATAAAATACATACCTAATGCTGCATTTGTTCACTAGTCTTAATTTAATTTAATTTTAGGAACATGCATCCACATTTTTCATAAATATTATTTTTGACTTTCTAAAAGTATTGTGTTATCATAACTGATAATAGTTATTTCCTTTATAATCCAGAAAATGGCCTTAAAGACTGATTTTATCCTGTACTTACTCTGGTATGAGGTTATTAACTCAACTCTCCTGTAAGACTGCCAGAGTAAAGAGCTACAAATTTCATAAAATTTGGGGGCGAGCAGTGTTGACCGAGCCCTCTCTTTGGATCTTGCTGTCTTCATAATCACACTCTATTTATGACCCAGATCAACATTAAGGAGACAGACCATGTTCTTATTTTACTCAGCCTAAAATGTCTCTAATATACGGAGATGCAGGCAGAGCCCCCGTGACTGTGACTCTGTTTCGTGAAAAACAAACAAATAAACAAGCAAACAAACTCCCATTAGTATTAGTCAGCCACAAAAGAATGATGTATGACATTTGCAGGTAAATGGATGGATCTGTAGACTATCATGCTAAGTGAAATAAGCGAATCCCAAGAAAAACCCCAGGTCGAATATTCTCTCTAAAATGTGTATGCTAACACTCAAAAAGTGAGGAGGGAGGAATAGAAGTTCAGTGGATGACAGAAAGGGGAATGGAGGGAAGGGATGGGGAATGGGAATAGAATAGAAAAGACAGTGGAATGAATCTGACATGACTTTCCTTTGTACATATACGAATACACCACAGGGAATCTCCACATCATATACAACCACAAGACTGGGATCCTAGTTAGAATAAGACATGCTCCGTGATTGTGTAAATTTGTCAAAATAAACTCTACTGTCATGGATAACTAAAAATAATAAAATAAATAAAGACAAAATAAAAGAAAACTGAGGAAAGAAAGAAAGTTATGTGGATAAACATGGCAATAAATAAGGCATTCAGCTCATGGAAAAAAAAGTTGGCAAAAGAAGAAAGGCAAATCCACCTGCAAAGTAAATATCCTTTTCAATAGAAATGATTGCTGACCTTCCTTTACAAAGTGGTCAAATTTAATTAGTTTGCCAAAAGAAGATGATCTAGTCATCCTGACATGATGCTGTTATAAGAAGCTTTGCGTCAATCCCTGCAATGGCTGAACAGAACATCTATGTCAGGCCTTGTGGCCATGTCACTCATGTGGCCGTCGGGTGAGAACAGGAGATCCTGGGAAAGGCATCTGAGTGCTATCCACAGCACAGGTCGTGTGTTAACTGGAAAGTCTTAATGTGCATTCACAGGGGATGAGATTACCTTCCAACCTTCCTCACCAGTTTTGAAATGTTCATCTACAATCTTTTTTTCCCAGATTATCATGACACCAGTTTTCTACCCTCATCCTTGATAGGTCCCTTGTGCTTCAGCCAAGTGTGTATTGATCACCAGAAGCAACTAGGTGTGTAGCCTTGGGAATCTCTCCTTTAGGCAATGTGGCTAATCAAGTGCACCTCTAAAAATTGAGCTTGTTGAGCTCATTTCCCTTCCTTACGAACAAAATTAGGCAAATGCCTGAGTGGAGCTAAAAAGCAGTATTTCAGTTTGGGGCAATATTTGACTGTCTGTGGAATCATCTGTAAGTCAGAAATAATAGAGAACTTCCACAATGTTATGAGTAGGGATTAAAAGAGGGGAATCAAACCGTAGCAGTAATTGCCATGAGAATCTAACCTGTTATTTCTATTTACTTTTACTTTCAGAACCTCTATGGTTCCAAAACCCAACTTCATGAAGCAGCTGGACAAATTAATCCATATAATGAATAATTCAGATATCAGGTCACCAGGTTTTGAAAGGTTAAGTACTAGATCTGCCTCAGGAATACGTAACAGAAAGAGCCTCTTTGAATTTTTTTTTTATTTTTATTTTTTGGCTCAAAATCTGAATAGTTAAATTAGAAGTGATCAAGTCTTTGCTTCAAAATTTTAAGTCATCTGTGCAAACTTCCAGAACCTTTTATATTTTTATGCAACCTGAATCTGCTCAATAACTTTTTGTCTTCTAGGTTCCACTAGGAGTTATGGGTAATTTGAAAAACTGTAATCCATAAAAACATAAGCCCCTTGAATTATGCCCAAGTGTATTCCTCCAAAATTTAGAGAATTTTTCAGTATTGCATTTCTTTTAGTGGTAGAAGAGAATAGGTAATTTATCTAACCTGAATTCCTTTGGTATTTCAGAATTCTCGATCCTTAGAGACATCACCCAGGTAGTGACTTCTTTAATTTCACATGCTTATTTCCCATCTCCAGGTATATGAATGTTACCAAACCACATACAGTATTTTCTAATTCTGTCCAAAAAGTACAGTGTGGTAAAGTTATCAGTACAAGGAACCTGCAAAATATTATGTTCATGGTGAAAAAGTCAAAATTCCTGAAAACTATATTATTACAGAGACTTTGAGAGTTGGTTTATTCTTTTGTTTAATTCTTTTTTTAAATTTATTTTTATTGTAAAAAATTGGGTTACAAGTTGATTCTCTGTTTGTACATGGAGTAAGGCATACCATTTGTGTAATCATACATTTAGATAGGATAATGTTGTTTGATTCATTCTGTTATATTTTCCCTCCCCCCCACCCCTCCCACCCCTCTTTTCCCTCTATACAGCCCCTCCTTCCTCCATTCTTGCCCCCTCCCCCCATTATGTGTCATCATCCACTTATCAGTGAGATCATTCTTCCTTTGGTTTTTTGAGATTGGCATATCTTACTTAGCTTGATATTCTCCAATTTCATCCATTTTCCTGCAAATGCCATAATTTTATTATTCTTTATAGCTGAGTAATATTCCATTGTATAAATACACTACAGTTTCTTTATCCATTCATCAATTGAAGGACATCTAGGTTGGTTCCACAATCTGGCTATTGTGAACTGAGCAGCTATGAACATTGATGTGGCTGTATCTCTGTACTATACTGATTTTAAGTCCTTTGGGTAGAGGCCAAGGAGTGAGATAGCTGGGTCAAATGGTGGGTCCATTCCAAGCTTTCTGAGGAATCTCCACACTGCTTTCCACATTGGCTGCACTAATTTGCAACCCCACCAGCAATGTATGAGTGTACCTTTTTCCCCACATACTCACCAACACCTATTGTTCCTTATATTCTTGATAATTGCCAATCTAATTGTGGTGAGATAGAATCTTAGGGTAGTTTTAATTTGCATTTCTCTTATTACTAGAGAAGTTGAACATTTTTTCCTATGTTTGTTGATTGCTTGTAGATCTTCTTCTGTGAAGTGTCTGTTCATTTCCTTAGCCCATTTGTTGCTTGGATTATTTGTATTCTTGGTGTAGAGTTTTTTTGAGTTCTTTATAGATTCTGGAGATTAGTGCTCTATCTGAAGCATGAGTGGCAAAGATTTTCTCCCACTCTGTAGGCTCTCTCTTCACATTGCTGATAGTTTCCTTTGCTGAGAGAAAGCTTTTTACTTTGAATCTATCCCAGTTATTGATTCTTGCTTTTATTTCTTGTGCTATTGGAGTCCTGTTAAGGAAGTCTCATCCTGGGTCAACATGTTGAAGGTTGGGACCTACTTTTTCTTCTATAAGATGCAGGGTCTCTGGTCTGATTTTGAGGTCCTTGATCCATTTTGAGTTGAGTTTTGTGCAGGATGAGAGATAGGGTTTTAGTTTCATTCTGCTGCATATGGATTTCCAGTTTTTCCAACACCATTTGTTGAAAAGGCTATCTTATCTCTATTGCATATTTTTGGCACCTTTGTCTAGTATGAGAAATTGTATTTATTTGGGTTTGTGTCCATGTCCTCTATTCTGTACCATTGATCTACCTGTCTATTTTGGTGCCAATACCATGCCGTTTTTGTTACTATTGCTTTGTAGTATAGTTGAAGATCTGGTATTGCGATACCCCCTGCTTCACTCTTCCTGCTAAGGATTCCTTTAGCTATTCTGGGTTTCTTATTCTTCCAGATGAATTTCATGATTGCTTGTTCTATTTCTGTAAGGTACATCATTGGGATTTTAATTGGAATGGCATTGAATCTGTATAGCACTTGTGTTGGTATGGCCATTTTGACAATATTGTTTCTGCCTATCTAAGAACATGGGGGATCTTTCCATCTTCTAAGATTTTCTTTAATTTCTTTCTTTAGTGTTCTGTAGTTTTCATTGTAGAGGTCTTTCACCTCTTTTGATAGATTGATTCCCAGGTATTTTTTTTTTTTTTTTTTTTTGAGGCCATTGTGAATGAGGTAGTTTTCCTAGCTTCTCTTTCTGAAGATTCATCACTTATGTATAAAAATGCATTGGACTTATGAGCATTGATCTTATATCCTGCTACTTTACTGAATTCACTTATGAGTTCTAAAATATTTCTGGTGGAATTTCCTGGTTCCTCTAAATATATAATCATGTCATCCGCAAATAGGGATAGTTTGAGTTCTTTATTTCCTATTCGTATCCCTTTAATTTCTTTGGTCTGTCTAATTGCTCTGGCTAGAGTCTCAAGGACGATGTTGAATAGAAGTGGTGAAAGAGGGCATCCCTGCCTTGTTCCAGTTTTTATGGGGAATGCTTTCAGTTTTTCACCATTTACAATGATATTGGCCATGGGCTTAGCATAGATGGCCTTTACCATGTTAAGGAATGTTCCCACTGTCCCTATTTTTTTCTAGTGTTTTGAGCATAAAGGGATTCTGTATTTTATCAAATGCTTTTTCTGCATCTATTGAAATAATCATGTGATTCTTGACTTTAAGTCTACTGATATGATGAATGACATTTATTAATTTCCAAATGTTGAACCAACCTTGCATCCCTGGGATAAAACCCACTTGATCGTGGTGCACTATCTTTTTAATATATTTTTGTATGTGATTTGCTAAAATATTGTTGAGAATTTTTGCATCGATGTTCATTAAGGATATTGGTCTGAAATTTTCTTTCCTCGATGTGTCCCTGTCTGGTTTAGGTATCAGGGTGATATTGGCTTCATAGAATGGGTTTGGGAGGGTTCCCTCCTCTTCTATTTCATGGAATACTTTGAGGAGTATTGGAATGATCTCTTCTTTAAAGGTTTTGTAGAACTCGGCTGAGAACCTGCACTTTTCGGTTGGTAGGTTTTTGATGACTTCTTCTATTTCATTACCTGAAATTGATCTATTTAAGTTGTGTATGTCCTCCTGGTTCAGTTTTGGTAATTCATATGTCTCTAGAAACCTGTTGATGTCTTCGAGAGTTTCTGATTTGTTGGAGTATAGATTTTCAAAATAGTTTCTAATTATATTTTGTATTTCACTCATGTCTGTAGTGTTATTTCCTTGTTCATTCCAAATTTTAGTAATTTGAGTTTTCCCTCTCCTTCTCTTTGTTAGTGTGGCTAAGGATTTATCAATTTTGTTTATTTTTTCAAAGAACCAACTATTTATTTTGTCAATTTTTAATTGTTTTTTTTGTTTGTTTGTTTCAATTTCGTTGATTTCAGCTCTCATTTTAACTATTTCCTGTCTTCTACTACTTTTAGTGTTGATCTGTTCTTCTTTTTCTAGGGCTTTGAGCTGTAGTGTTAAGTCATTTATTTGTTGATTTTTTCTTTTTTTATTGAATACGCTCCATGAATATATCTTCCTCTAAGTACTGCTTTCATAGTGTCCCAGAGATTTTGATATGATGTGTCTTTGTTCTCGTTTACTTCTAAGAATTTTTTTATTTCCCTCCTGTTGTCTTCTGTTAACCATTCTTCTTATAATACCATATTATTTAATCTCCAGGTGTTGGAGTAGTTTCTTTTTTTTATTCTGTCATTTATTTCTAATTTCAATCCATTATGATCTGATAGAATGCAAGGTAATATTTCTATCTTCTTGTATTTGCTAACATTAGCCTTATGGCATAAAACATGGTCTATTTTGCAGAAGGATCCATGTGCTGCTGAGAAGAAGGTATATTCACTCTTTTTTGGATGATATATTCTATATATGTCCATTAAGTCTAAATTATTGATTGTATTATTGAGATCCATGGTTTCTTTATTCAGTTTTGTTTGGAAGATCGGTCCAGTGGGGAGAGAAGTGTGTTAAAATTGCCTAGTAGTATTGTGTTGTGGTCTATTTTATTTCAGGAATTGAGAAGGATTTGTTTGACGTACATGGATGAGCCACTGTTTGGGGCATAGATATTTATGATTGTTATGTCTTGCTGATTGATGCTTCCCTTAAGCAGTATGAAATGTCCTTTATCCCTTTTGACTAACTTTGGGTTGAAGTCCACACTATCTGAAATGAGGATGGATACTTCAGCTTTTTTGCATGGTGTGTTTTTTCCCATCCTTTCACTTTTAGTCTGTGGTTATCTCTTTCTATGAGATGAGTCTCTTGCAGGCAGCATAATGTTGGATCTTTCTTTTTAAAGCAATCTGCCAGTCTAAGTTTTTTGATTGATGATTTCAGGCCATTAACATTCAGGGTTATTATTGAGATATGATTTGTATTTCCAGTCATTTGGCTCATTTTTGTTTTTTGACACGTCTTGGTTTCTCCTTTATTTGGTTATTCCTTTAGGGTAGTTCCTTCCTTTGCTGATTTGCATCATTGTTTTTCAACGCTTCCTCATGGAATATTTCCTGAGAATGTTCTGTAATGCCAGCTTTATTTTTGTAAATTCTTTTAGTTTTGTTTATCATGGAAGGATTTTACTTCATCATCAAATCTGAAGGTAAGTTTTGCTGTGTATAAGATTCTTGTTTGGCATCCATTTGCTTTCAGGGCTTGATATATGTTGTTCCAGGACCTTCTAGCTTTTAGGATATGGGTTGAAATATCTGCTGATATCCTTATTGGCTTCCCCCTGAATGTAATTTGATTCTTTTCTCTTGTATTCTTTAAAATTCTGTCTTTATTTTGTATGTTAAGTATTTTTATAATAAAGTGCCTTGCTGTGGATCTGTTGTAATTTTGTGTATTTGGAGTTCTCTAAGCCTCTTGTACTTGATTTTCCTTTTCATTCTTCAGATTTGGGAAATTTTCTGATATTATTTCATTGAATAGATTGTTCATTCCTTTGGTTTGTTTCTCTGTGCCTTCCTCAATCCCAATAATTCTCAAATTTGGCCTTTTCATGATATCCCATAATTCTTGTAGATTCTGTTCATGATTTCTTACCACCTTCTCTTTTTTGGTCAACTTTGGTTTCAAGATTAAATATTTTGTCTTCAATGTCTGAGGTTCTGTCTTCCAGGTGTTCTGTCCTATTGGTTATGCTTTGTATGGAGTTTTTACTTCGGTTTATTGTTTCCTTCATTTCAAGGATTTCTGTTTTGCTTTTTTTTCAGTATCTCTAACTCTTTATTGAAATGATCTTTTGCTTCCCATATTTGCTCTTTTAACTGTTGATTGGTGTGATCATTTAATGCCTGCATTTGCTTTTTCATCTCATCCTTCAATGCCTGCATTTGATCTTTCATCTCCTCATTTGCTTCTCTGATTGTTTTAATTATGTACATTCTGAACTTCCTTTCTGACATTTCTTCTTCCATTATGTCATTCGATTTTATTGATATAGCATCTAGGTTTTTGGGACATTTTCTTCCCTTGTTTTCTCATAATGGTCAGATATCAGTGGGACTCTGAGATATTGCAGATTTCCTTTATTGACTTATAGTGTTCCTGTAGATTTCCAGTATATCACCTCCTAAACTTCACTAACCTGAAGTCTTGGAGGAATTTGATAATGCAGTGCTTCCGAGGAAAGCTGCCCCTAGCCCGCTACTGGTTCAGCGCTTGGGCCTGAGTGTGCACGGAAAGCCTCTCACTGGGCGAACCTGCTCCGAGAAGCTGACTATGGAATGGGCCTGCCGCCAGGTGGAGCCAGGCTGCTCGGGAAAACCTCTCGTCGCCCTGCCCTGCTCTGAGAACCTGCCCACTGTCCTGGCCTGCTGCCTGGGCCGAGCTTCACCCAGTGGGAGTGACTCATCCAGGATCTCTGAGTTGGTCCAAGTCTCTCAATACCTCCCCTTCTTGAATCCTGAGTTCTGGAGCAACAGGTGATGAAGTCACCCTCTAGTCCACCATCTTGAAGTCCACTTGGTTTATTCTTGCTATAAAATGGCAGACTGCTGTTCCAGGTAGACTAAAGCAAATGCTTCTTTGTGGTCTTTGATCTGCCATCTTTTCCTTTCTTCCTTAAGAACTGTAACTCCATGGGTAAAAATTAACATGTTATTTCAGGCATAATTCTGAAAAGTACTTATCTTCAGCATGCATTCAAAGATTGGGGAAATGAGCCAGTGTGGTTTAAAAGATTTGCCAAGTCAACTGTTCCTTGGGCAAACATACCATTTATTAACTAATTCATGGAGGTGCTTATCCTGACTACAGGACTGCAGTTGTATCAGTTCAGCTAGCTGTAAAAGTTGGTGGAAGAAAACAAGTTTGAAATACATATTTGGAGGGAGAAAGTCCCTGAGGAAGAGTTTAGGAATAGAATTTAATCATAGATTTTAGAACTATAATCAAGACAGAAATTGTTATTTGAATTGCATTTGGTAGCAGTGACATATTCAAGTACCTAGGAAGTACAAAGGAGTGATTTGTGTTGTGGCCTTGATCTTCATGCAAATAACTGAAATACTTTCCTGAATATAGGAACAATGTGGGAGAGAGAATTGAAGAAGAGGTAGGCCACACAGGAAGAGATTAGGGTTTATGTTCTAGGGACAAATATAAGTAGAGAACATCTAATTACATGGCATGGATTTTTAGGACGATGCCTAATGAAGACAGGCTATACCTGCGTGCAGCGCATTTTACCCAGGATGGCATATGAAGAGCTGGTGGATGAGGGTAAAGTCTGTTGTAGGGATGCTGCCTTTATCTCTAGCACTTCTTGTCTGTTTGATAAAATATTTCTCAAATTGGGGGAAATTCAACAGAGTTCATTTCCTGGGCATTCTCAGGAGTCTCCCTACCTCAAAATAAATAATTAAATAAATAAATAAGTAACCAACACAGTATCCAAAGTCTTTGAAGACATTGAGACTGTGATTTCTGTTTTCTTTTGGCTTGAGTTTGCTTTCACTGTCATAAAAAATTATAGAAAACTGCACCCACAAAAATGTATGAAATTCCTCACCCATCATGTGTCTCTGCTATAAAGAAAAACTTTGCTCCAGATTGTCCACCTGACCATTAATAATTTTTATGTGACTAAATCCTGTGTTCTTGCATGTTTACTAAATCTTAAGATTTGCAAAGTTAATAAATAACCTTAGGTTTGTTTAATATTAACATATCTAATTAACATCAATTAAACATAATCGATATTAACTTCTATATCATGAATACTGCATATAAAATGCCTGGAAAGTGTATTCATGGGATTTTTTAATTTCTTTTTTGTTCAAGTAACTTCAGATTTTATTTGAAATTCCAAATATTCCATATTTTGACATAATATTTTCCTATGGATTCCCAAAATATAAAAAGTTTGAAAATATTGATTATTCAATTCAGCCATTATCAATTTATTTTCAACATTCAGCAATATATTTACATGCATATATACTTCATAGATAGACAAATATGATTTTATCTGATTTCTTTATGTACAAATAAGAGTCAGGCCATCCTGTATATGCATTAGATTTGTCTATCTGTTCATCCTTGATGGCTTCCTTGGAATATAATTCAATACTTGATTCTAACTCTCTTAAGTTACATTTTTTTCTCAAGACTATGATGCAAAAACTCTATTTCTTCTAATAACATTTTTTGTCTACCTTTAAAATGTTTTCCTCTTCTAAGTGATTATATTTATTTCCAAGAATGCCATGAAGCTTGTAACTCATAAATACTGTTATCACATTTTGAAACAATATGATAAAATAAATAAGATACATATAAAAATAGTAAAAATAAACATTATTCTCCAAGGATTACCCTGTAACATTTTCCAAGTAGAATTTTTAAAATTAATTAGGGTAACATTTAAAAGGTTCAATGATACACTGCAAATATAGACTATACACCAGAAAATGAGTTATGACATAGTTGCAAATGTGAATATATTGTCAATTTGGTAGATTTCCAAGGTTGGACATAGGAGAGAAGAATAGCCATCCACACACTAGGTTGGGACACTGTATAAGTGAAGACTATTTTGCATTTCTTGAAAGAATTATCAACTAAATCAGGAAAGGGATAGAGTAATAACCTCTAGTGAAAAGTGACTCTAGTTTGGAGTTACGTTTTGTGTAATAATACCTAGAGTTTGGTTTCAGCAGGTCATAGCCAATAGCTTATTTTTTTAAATCAATGTCTATGGGCCTTAATTTGAATTTCTTGCTCCAAATTGGTATGGAATTTAGTAAGTGCAATGGAATCCTGCTATGAGAAATGACTTTATCAGAATGGATCTTATCATCAATACCAGCACAAGGAGCTACTGTTACTAAATTCTAGAGCAAAACAACCTTTGGTTTTTCTGTGAACAAACCATCACTTTACCTTTGAGAGTTGTCTCCAATACTTTTAAGAAAACTATGCCCACGTATTTTCCAAATGCCATACAACGTTTTTATTTATTTATTTTTCTTTAGATTTAGTATCAGCTGGTAAACAGAGTTAATAGGATATCACGGAACCTGGAACCACGGGTTTGGTGATATGTTCTATAAGCCAGTTTTATTCCATTGTCTTCTCTGAAGTAACTTTAGCCCAGTAGTGCAAAACCCCATCAGGTGATTCCTAAGAGGGGAGTCAGTAAATTTTAAGGTTCTTCTACACTTCTGTATCGGGCTAAATATGTTTTGTCTGAAACTATTTTAATACTTGCACACTTTACCTTGGTATCAATAACAGATAAAAAGTTTTCTGAATTTCTAACTAATGAGCATTTTATCTTTAAAACATATGAACTATAATCATCTTATTCAAGAGTAATTTTCCACTATTTAACAGAAAAAATAAGATATTTTAAGTTTAAAATAACATAAAACTTGTAAAATATTTACCTTCAATTTAGTTTTTGTCAATGCTGACCTTCAACATTGAATATTTTAATTAAGATACAAGATTTAAATATTTTATTTCTTTTCTGCAGTATGGAGTCAGTTGTTTATATCATACAAAACATTCAAATTATTTTATATTATATTTTTACTTAGAATAATGCATCATAAAATTCATGCCCAACTATCAGTGATATGATCACATTTGTTGTTTATAATCCTGTTCTTTTTATTGTAAACAAATGGGATACACGTTGCTTCTGATTGTACATGGAGTAAAGGCATACCATTTGTGTAATAATACATTTACATAGGTTAATGTTGTTTGATTCGTTCTGTTATTTTTCCCTTCCCCCACCCCTCCCACCACTCTTTTCCCTCTACACAGTCCTTCCTTCCTCCATTCTTGGCCCCCTCCTACCCCCCATTATGTATCATCATCTACTTATCAGCGAGATCATTCTTCTTTTGGTTTTTTGAGATTGGCTTATCTTACTTAGCATGATATTCTCCAGTTTCATCCATTTGCCTGCATATGCCATAATTTTATTATTCTTTATGGCTGAGTAATATTCCATTGTATATATGTACCACAGTTTCTTTATCCATTCATCAATTGAAGGACATCTAGGTTGGTTCCACAATCTGGCTATTGTGAATTGGGCAACTATGAACATTGATGTGGCTGCATCACATAGTATGCTGATTTTAAGTCCTTTGGGTATAGGCCGAAGAGTGGGATAGCTGGGTCAAATGGTGGTTCCATTACAAGCTTTCTAAGGAGTCTCCACACTGCTTTCCAGAGTGGCTGCACTAATTTGCAACCCCACCATCAATGTATGAGTGTACCTTTTTCCCCATATCCTTGCCAACACCTATTGTTGCTTGTGTTCTTGATAATCACCAATCTAATTGGGGTGAGATGGAGTCTTAGGGTAGTTTTGATTTGCATTTCTCTTATACTGCTGTTTAGTTGTACTTCTTTTAATGAATATTACAAATAAAAACACTGGAAAATATTTGCAAATGAAAGCATCTCTAAATTTGAAATGTATTTTAATGCCATTAAAAATAAATACAACCACCTCTTTTACTGATTTTTATTTATTCCAGATTTCAGTGGGATCAAGCATTCTGTAGAGGAGCTTTCTAAAACAGGTTTAGCTAATATACACCTCTGATTACAAGCATCCAGCATCATTTGCTCTAATGGTGACGGCATCATTTGCCCTGGTGACCGCGCTTCACGCGTGATCTGAAGCGTGTCTTCTCTATGACTCCTCCCCTCCTGCTGACTCCTCCCCTCCTGCTGACTCCTCCCCTCCTGCTGAACTATCATGATCTCATGCCAGTCACCCCCATGCTACCTGATTTCAGACCCATTTGATCATTACAGTAACTGTGTGTCTTAGGTTTACTCATCATCTCCACTACAAAGATAAATGGCTTTTGATTAAGTGTTTGAACGCCATGCCTGAGGTCACTCTGGCAAGAAGAAACTGGTTATTGACATCCCGTTTCTGCCTTCTTGGTCACTGAGGGAACACGTTATTTTGTTTTCCGGAAATCCAGGGACGCCTCTTCTCACAAGTCATCATAACAAATATCCAGGTCCCCTCGAGTCTCTCTGTGCTCCCAGTTGTTTTGGTGTTTCTACAGTACATATGATTCAGAGGCTCTTGACCTCACCCACTGAATACAGAGGAGTAAATCCAGGCTCTGTCAGAAAAGAACCCCAACTCTTAGAGTTCTAGGCTCCCATCTCACTGAGTTAAAGAGAAACTGGGGAAAGGACTTGTCCCTGAACATAGTCAGCCACTAGAGACACTTTAAAAAAATTCGGTTATAATTTGTTTTCTATGAAGTATATGCTTGCTTCATTCTTTATCTTTCTCCTTCCTTCACTCTGTTCCTTCTTTCTTTATCCTGCTTCTTTCCCCTTTTCTACTACACACACACACACACACATACACACAGAACTTTAAACCATATTGAAAATACACTTAGGAGACAAACATGTAATCAGGAATTTCATAGGAAAAAATGTATTTATTTGATCTTTAAGTGCCTTTCCAGGTGTTGGAGATGTAGCTCAGTTGTAAAGCTCACATATGCCAAGCACAAGGCTCTGGGTTCTAATCCCAGTACTTAAATAAATAAATAAATAAATAAATATAGATAAAAATAACCAAGTTCCTTTTCATTATGTTTTTAAAAATCAAGTATCCGATATATAAGTAAAACATATATAAATGCATTCTAAGTCAAATTTTCTATAGGCTTAGCTATGTGATTTTAAGTAACTCAACCCCTTTAAGTTCTCATTTATTTGTTGGATTTTAAAAATCTCCTGTCAATTAAATGAAGAGGAAAAAAAATTAAATATATTTGCTTATGGTTAATTCCAGTTGGAACGCTGTAAGATTTCAATGATTTTTTTTTTTTCATTTAAATCTTTATCTCTGCAAATATCCTTACACATTGGAGTTTTGTAAAAACAAGTAGGTCGGGGTGGGGAGATAGCTCAGTCAGGAGACTAACAAGTTGGTCTTTTAGTGATGTAATCATTTAGTATTGTTCAAATATTTTAAAATTAGAGGAACAAGTCACGTGATTTGATTGTGCAGAGAAAATACAGAGAAAAACCCTCTCTGCTATTCTCAGAGTGCATTCTGCTGCTTACTTCCTAGCATTGGACTTATTTTTTACCAGGATTGCAGAAATAGCAGTCCTAACATTTCTTTCCTGTGCCTGATTGATGTTTCCTCCTGTCTTTTGATGTTTTCTTTGGTTTAGGATTCCTGACTCACTTGCTTGCATGCAATAGATTGTTTGAGAATGTTCTCCCTGATGATGTAGATAATTTTTAGGGGATGTAGTGCTCCCTTCCTCCCCTGCCCCTACTATCAGGATGCTGTCTCTCTTCTGTTCTGCAGGAAGCAGCTCTGGAGCCCACCCCATTCCCAAGGCTGCCAACCTTGACGGCAGGTAACAGTTCTTTAGGATGGCAGCACAAAATACCAATACCCACCCCTCAGTGATCATTAGTCAGGTAAGAATCACACCTCAGTGTGTGAATCATTTATTTTTCTATTTTCTATTTTTCCGGAGTTGAGGCAGAACATTATGGTAGGAAGATATGGTAGGGGAAAGCTACATACTTCCTGGCAGCCAGGAAGAACAGAGAGCCAGAGAGGAGAGGGAGAGAGAGAAAGGAGGTGGGTGCAGGAATGAGATATAATCAAGAGGATACACCCAAAGGACTCACTTTTTTATTTATTTATTTTTAATTTGCTCTAATTGGCTATGCATAAGAGTAGAACGCATTTTGACACGTATACACAATTAGAGCATAACTTCTCATTCCTCTGACTATACATGGTGCTGAGTCACACCATTAGTGTAATCATACATGTATACAGGTTAATAATTCTGTCTCATTCTACCATCCTTCCATCCCCACCACCCACTGCCGGGGTCCAGCCCTAGCAGCAGTCAGTGGTCCTAGGGGGATGGGAGGCATCGGCACGGTGGAGAAACAGCACACAGAGACACCAAGTGTTCTGAGGCTGAGTCTGAATCTTTATTGTTCACAGAGTCTTTCTGTATGTTTTTTCTTTGGTATTGATTACATCATTTTATGGTTAGTACAAGGAAATGTTAAGTAAAAATCTTCAAGAGTATAATTAATGATCTTTTTCAAGAAACATGTTCTTATTGTAGGATAGCTTGAAAAGAAAAAACAGTTCCTAGCAAGGTAGAGGGCACCATGCTCCACTTAGTTTTAATTTCCCTGAAAGAGTACGACATTGTTGCTATAGAAGTTATCCTTTCCAAGAACTCTAAAGTTAGGTATTAACAGTGGAAAGTTTTTGTTATTACTAACAGAGAATAGAGGAATCAGCTAATAGTTAATATTTATTCTATTTCATGCACTCAATGGCAGACTAAAACTCTATTTTGATCTTTAAAGAACTAGATATAGGAAGAATACAAATTGTACTCATGATTAACCTATTTATTTTTTATTAAGATGGAAAATATTCTTAAACTTAATCATAAATACTAAGAAAGCAATGAATACCAAACATCACATCAAAGATCAGAGGAATACACTCTCATAAACCTATATGTAACTTTTAGAGAATTTGTATACTGAAAGAAATCACAGGCTCCCTACAAATTTGAACAAATCATAATTGCTTATTTATAATTTCATCTAAGTATTAATATTAAAGTTTATTGTATGTTATTTTGTGTACAAGCACCATGAAATCTCCCCAGTATTCTCTGTAATCTGAATCTAAGGATATATTAATTATAAGTATTAAAAGCAACTGCACACGGAGACATGCCATGCCTATGGCCCCCAAGAGGGAGGATGATCTTCCAACAGAACCATGTCAAGCGTCAGATCCTTTACTCCAACAGAACCGTGTCAAGTTTCGGATCCTCTACTCCAATAGAACTTTGTCAAGTGTTGGAGTGGTAGGAGATGGATGCGGCAACCAACCTCACAATCCTGTGCACTATCTAAAGTTCCTTAATTCTTTCCTACCCCCCATCTCCTACTATGGATCAGCATCCACGTATCAGAGAAAATATTTAGCCTTTGACATTTGGGGATTGGCTTATTTCACTTAGAATGATATTCTCTAGTTCCATCCATTTACCTGCAAATACCATCATTTCATTCCTTTTTAAAGTTGAGTAATATTCCATTGTGTATAAGTACCACAATTTATTTATTCATTCATCTGTTGAAGGGCACTATGTTGGTTCCAAAGCTAAGCTATTGTGAATTGATCCACTATAAACATTGATGTGACTGCAGCACTATAGTATGCTGATTTTAAGTCCTTTGTGTATAAACCAAGGAGTGGGATAGCGGGTCAAATGGTGGTTCCATTCCAAGTTTTCTGAGGAGTCTCCACACACCTTTCTATAGTGGTTACACCATTTTGCATTCCCTCCAGCAATCTATGAGTGTACCTTTTCCCCAACATCCGCACCAATATTTATTATTGCTTGTATTCTTAATGATTGCCATTTTGACTGGAGATGAAATCTTAGAATAGTTTTGATTTGCATTTCTCTAATTGCTAGAGATGATGAAATCTTTTTGTATGTTTGTTGATCAATTGTATTTCTTTTGCGAAGTGTCTGTTCAGTTCTTTGGCCTATTAACTGATTGGGTTATTTGTTTAGTTGGTGTTAAGTTTTTTGAGTTCTTTATATATTCTGGAGATTAGTGCTCTATCTAAGGTTCATGTGTTAAATAAAGACTTTCCATCATTTTGTAGGCTCTCTCTTCACATTGTTTCCTTTTGCTGAAAGGAAGCATTTGAGTTTGAATCCATCCTATTTATTGATTCTTAATTTTATTTATTGCACTATAGGAGTCTTCTTAAGGAAGTCAGGTCCTAAGTTGACATGGTGAAGGTTTGGGCCTACTTTTTCTTCTATTAGGTACAGGGTCTGTGTTCTAGTACCTAAGTCTTTCTTTCACTTTGAATTGATTTTTGTGCTGGATGAGAAATAGAGGTTTACTTTCATTTTGTTACATATGGGTTTCCAGTTTTCCCAGCACCATTTGTTGAATAGGCTATCTTTTCTCCAATGTGGGTTTTCGGCTCCTTTGTGTAGTATGAGATAGCTGTATTTATGTGAGTTTGTCTCCGTTTCTTCTATTTTGTACCATTGGTCTACATGTATATTTTGGTGCCAATACCATGCCGTTTTTGTTACTGTGACTCTGAAGTATAGTTTAAGGTCTGATACTGTGATGCTTCTTGCTTCATTTTTTTGGCTAAGGATTGCTTTGGCTATCCTAGGTCTCTTATTTTTCCAAATGAATTTCATGATTTATGATTAATATTGTCAAAATGGTCATAGTACCAAAAGTGCTATACAGATTTAATGCAATTCCTATTAAAATCCCAATGACATCCTTCATAGAACTAGAAAAAACAAATCATAAAATTCATTTGTCTATCTAATTTTAAGATTATTCAGGAACTTCCCTGTTGGCATGTTTGAGAACCACTCTTAGTGGACACCCTTCACTTGCCCCTGTCCATCCTTCATTTCTGTTGGGTGTGATTAATACGTGAAAGTCATTGCACACCCACCCCTGGAGTCTGCCCTAAACTGTGTCAGACTGGTTTTTCTTTCTGGATAGTGCCCATTTTTCTTCTCTTTTCCTCTTTGAATTAATATTACAATACAAATCAGAGTTCTCCAGAGAAACAAAACTCATAAAAATGTGCATCCATATTGAAAGAGATTTATTCTGAGAAATTAGCTAACACAATTGGGCAGTAGCAAATTCTAAATCTTCAGGGTGGTATGACAAACTGGAGACCCAGGAGAATGAATGGTACAGTTATATTCTTAAGGCAGCAGGTTGCTGGAAAATTCTCTCTTGCTCTGAGGTGGAGTTTAGGAGAACCTTTTTTTTTTCCTATCCAAGTCTTCTGTTAATTGAATTAAGCCCTCCCACATGGTGCAAGGCAACCTGCTTCAATCAAAGTCTCCAATTAGAATGTTAATCATTCAAAGACACCCTCACAGACATACCAGGATAGTGTTGGACCTAAATCTGGGCATCTCAAGACCCAGTCCTGTAGATATATCAAGTCAATTATCACAATCACTAACATAATCTGGAGGAGCCAAATTCGATTCATGTGGAAATCTGTAGGAAGTTCATTTTAATTTTCCTTCCAAATCACACTTTCTAGTCAGCTTCACTGATAACAATATATTTTTTAAATATCTTACTTATGTACTCTGCTTCCTCTTAGGTTCAACAACTCGATGAGAAAAGACTACAATATAGTCACTTCATTAACCCAAGCAAATCTCAACACATACATAGTATATTTGGTACCCAACTATATTGCCAATTATTTAATATCAAAGGAATCTCCTGAAATTCCTTAAAAGATTCCATGCTTCCTATATAAGCTGCCCAGAGTTATTCTTTATTGCATTCATAATAAATGACTACTTCATGGTTCAAAGCATATTTTTGAAGTGATTAAATTAGGAGACAATAACAAAAGCCCTCTTGACATAAATACAATATATCCTATAATTTACATGGTAATGGAACATTAATAGATGGTGTCATTATTTCTAAACTAGGATATTGTTGTGATATATACACATACATATATTTTCTACCTTAATATGACATATGCTGTAATAATTTTAGATCAGAGAACATGATTTTCTGATGTTTGTCTTTATACAAATACATAACACAAGATGCAATTTTAACATGAAGGGGACTTAAATATTGGGTACAGTGACGGTACTGTTATTTCAAAGAGAAGTAGGCAATGCAAACCATATTGGATATATGTTAATTTTATCCTGTAGTTCATTAAAAATAAAACCACAGATAAAATACAAACCTTACTTTAACCTTTAAGAATTTTGGCTAGAAGCAAAGTTTATCTATCTCAGTCAAAAAAGAAAATTCCACAAAGGGAATGAAGTTATTCAATATTTAGAAGTTTTCTTGTGTTCAAGTTACACGAAGAGCCAACAGCTGTTTATAAATCTCTTTAGCATTACATTCTAGCTTTGGAAAATCAAATTTCTAACACAGTGAATGTAACTCAACCTTAGGAGATCACTTAATCCAATAGCAACTTGGCAACAGCCACTGGCTTCAAGCATTAGGCCCCAACATGTGCTCACTGATGTTGGAAAATGTTATCAGCACTTGTGTTAGGTTATGTGAACCAAATAGTAATTTACCTGGTGGACAATTAGAATGGAATATTTATTTGAATCTTAATATGATTTCTATTCTGTTGTATAAAATTGGAATAGAATTTTTAAATTGTCATGCAACAGGTTTGTATTTTCATAATTTGCTGAAATATTATAAAATTTCATTTATATCTTTCTCAAAAAAAAAAAACAAAAATAAAACAGGGTTAATTATCTTCCATCAGAAGCTATATAGGACACAAATCAACTGCCTGCTCTCCATTTTCTCACTCATGATTACCTTATCCTATGTAACACTTTTTGTTTTCTGGTTGAGGTTTTATTTGTTCAATGAGATGTCAGTCATTTAATAGGCAGACATGATTTCCCACAGAGCACAGGTGCCAATTTGCATCAAAGACACCAGATCAAGTACAATTAAAATGAAAATATGGAAATTGATCTCTGAATACTTTCTCAGTGCTGCACTCATTGATTCAAAATTTATTCTTGTTTTATAGGATACCTCAAAGGGAAAATAAGAAACACATCTAAGCAAAGTCGGTTTCCTGTTTCAAAATTGTGCTGCTCTCAGGAATTTTAATAACTCAATAAATTTGTTCTGTCCCTGTTTACTTTTTCCAAGAATCATTTACAAGAAGGCTAAGTCAAAAATTTAAAAAGAAGTCTGTGTTGATGATAAATTGAAGACATGAATTTATTTGTCTTTTTGTTATGTGGGAAAAAAAGGAAAAAAGTGTTAAGACAACAAAATGAATAATGTAACATGTTTCTATGACTACAAGAACAGTCATATCAAACAGGCCCTGTTGTTAAGACATTTGACAAAGTAATAGAAAAAGAAGAAAATTCACTTCCCAGGCATAAAAATTTTATGTACAACTATATAAATATCAGAGTACACATTCCAGTTTGAATAAAGCAACATTCTAATTTAGGTATTGGTATTAGTTTCATGCAAAGAATTTTCTGTTTGATTTCATTTTCATACTTTATATAGAAGTCATGTTATGATACTTGTATGGTCATTGCATGTGCTGGTATTGTAATGCTTCCTTAATATAAAAAAGATTGAAAGATATATTTTTCCTTTTCAAGGATTAATGTTTGATTAAGCTGGAAACATTTTCTTTGCAAGATAGTTAGAAATGTGAAAACAGTACAAAGAAGTCAGAAGAAAAAGCCATGTGATAAGAATGAAGAGAGGTGGGTTTGAAATTTGGTTTGTCACCCATCATCTGAAAGTCTGAAACCCCTTCAGTACCCTGCTCTGTCTACTCATCTGTGAAATGGTGAGAAAGTCTGGAAGCCTCTACTCTTGGAACACTGGGTGGTATGTTCCATGCACTAAGCTGTCTTTTGTCTCAGAGTTGTTTGGACTCCAGAGGGACCATCCAGACAAGCAAGCCGCCCCGCCTTTTTTCCTCACCCTCCAGCATCTAGCAAGGGCCTGGTTTTTATCTCCTGGCGGCATAATACAAGGAAGAGACCCAGAGGTAGCTAATCCTGTGTGAAGAGTCTTCAGTCCTCAGAATGACAGGGGCACACCCTTGGAGCCCCTCCCATCCCTGAGTGAGAACTCAAGGCTCCGTCTGGTGATTATCCATTGACTCTCCTGTCTTCCTCACTAGTCTGCACATGTCATGAAATGTCATGTAAAATGAAAATGGTGCATGTATTTTTTTCCACTGAATCTCTAAAGCCTCACACAAACCATGGTGTTTAAGGTCCCTCGAATGAAGTATGGGGTGGAACCAGGTTCAAAGGGCAAGGAAATACTAAAAAATTAGCAATCCTAAGTACTAAAGAGTTTTTTTTGTTATTCTGTGGAGTGTAGAGTTATGTATTTTTGGTTTTATTTTCATTTACATACTATTACTAAATTTTTATGAATTCATACTTAACACTAATGTTATTGAAGGCAAATATCATTATAATTAAAATAATCCCTGTACAACATCTTGAGACACTCAATGCCGTGCTAGTTATTTAGCTGAGGGTAAAAAAAATCAAATACTTCTCTTTCATTGGAGTACACCAATGGCCTGTCAAAGGTCTCCTGTGGCCAACCTTATTTAAGAGAGATAAATGATTAATTTATTCCAAATATAATTTCAGGACACAATTTTGCTTCACAGCTACTCTTTCCAAGTCAAACTGAGAAAAAAAATCAAATTTAAGTATTTCAAATTTAATATAGTGTGCTTCCTTTATAACTGATAAATATATTTCTATTTTAATGCAGATATCAACTGAATTACATTTCCAATATTTTTTCATGGATAAGTATACACATCATAATATTTGAAAAGTTTAAACTAGGAAAATGACATTTAGGTAGCTAAAATGTCTTGTATTTGTATGCTAGGTAGACCCTGTGCCTTGATAGCCTGGGTCATTTATATTAAATCTCTTACATTGCTTATTGATTCCTACACAACTGCACTGGGTTCAGATGCTCTTATTCCTAAATTGTCTAATCTCTATGCATCTGTGCCAAACAAATTTCAAAGTCTCTAGGGTAATTAGAAAGAGTTAGCAAAACACCTGTCTCTATAACACCTGGTGGCAGTAAAACATAAGTGCAGATTGGACTCTTAAAATTTAGTTAAGTCTTTAGCATCTTGCACAATAAAAGTATTTCACCACACAAAGAAAGAAAGTTTTCTACAAATAGCTGATTTTTTTTTCTCAAACAACTAAAACTAACCCTAATTCAGATCTTCCTCTTTCTTGTGTCCTTCTTGCCCTTCCTGATTTTGTCCGAGTGGGTTAATGCAGAGTTAACAAATTGCCATAATCCAATATAGAAAACAACGATGTGTTTGCAAGAGGAGAAGGAGCATCTGGTTGTACCAGGTTCTAAGATATAGAGTAGATACATAAAGATCATCAACATTCCCAAAACCTAACTCCAGAAGAATTTCAAGGTACAAAAGAAACCAATTTGGTTCCAACTTAATTGGATGAAATCTCAGAGTAATCTATTGCAGGCAGTATTGAAATTACCTTGGTGTTTGGCATTTACAGCATATGTACTCTAGTTTCTCAGAAGGCTGTTTCAAGGGTTTTGCATACAAATTTGGTACAGTGGAAAATACATGCAATGCCAAATGAAATCATTTAACCTGATGTTCTTTACTCTTTCACTAAAAGACAGTGCATCCAATAATTACCATGCCAGATATTTACATTGACAGAACATGTAAGCTGGCCCCTTGATATGTTAAAGCATTATTTGATAACTTTTGAGATTATCTGTGTCCCATGTTCTGCTTTCATTAACAGTCACAGTTCTTAAAATAAATTCCAGAAACTCTGGCTAATTTCTCAATCTAAATACTACTTCATTTCTCAAAAAACTTTTCTCACAACTGTAGTAATGAGCACTATATTTCTACACTTTGAGATTCAAACTTTTTGGAATTGTTTACTTAGTTTTTACTATGAAAATGATCAGTATTTGTTTTTTCTTCTTATTTGTTCTTTTTAGTTACACATGGCAGTAGAATTGATTTTGATATATTTATGAAAGCATGAAATATATTTATTTTCTAATTAGAGCCCAATCCTGTGGATGTACACAATGCTCAAATTCACTTTGGTGTATTCATATATGTACATAGGAAAGTTATGCCAGATTCATTCCACTGTCTTTCCTATTCCTATCCTCTTCCCTTCCCTCAATTCCCCTTTGTCTAATCCAATGCTTTTCTATTTTCCCCTTCCCCTTTGTTGTCAGTGAGCATCCACTTATCAGAGAGAACATGTGACTTTTGGTTTTTTGGGATTGACTTATTTCACTTGGTGTGATATTCTCCAGAATCATTCATTTTCCAGCAAATGTTATAAAGTCATTGTTCTTTATGACTGAGTAATAATACATTGTGTATATATACCACAATTTCTTAATCCATTCCTCTGTTGATGGACATCTAGGTCAGTCATTGATGTGGATGCTCACTATAGTATGCTGATCATCTTCTTTGGATGTAGACGAACGAGTGGGATAACTGGGTCAAATGGTAGTTCCATTCCTGCGTTTTTAAGGAATCTCCATACTGCTTTCCAGAGTTGTTACACATAATTTTCAGTTCCACTAACAATATATGAGTGTACTCTTTTCTCCAAATTCTGGTCAAAATGTATTGTTACTTGTATTCTTGATAATTTCCATTCTGGATGGAGTAAGGAAATGATTATTTTTAAATCCTTCTTTATCTACCTTAATGTTCCTCTTCTATTGTAGCTCTAAACATTTTCTTCTTCTCAATTTTTGGCCACTATTAATTACTGTCACTGCTGTTTACACCCAAATGTATGTTTATTTCCATAATGTTCTTAAGTCTTAGAGTCCTTGAACTTAACTCATAAAGGACATGTGTACTGGGAATGTCGTCACCCTTTCTGTATCAACAGATGAATGCTTGAGCTCATCATCATCTTCTCTCTGAAGCTGAGACCTTGGCCTTCATTTCATTTTTTTTTTTTTCAGGTCATGGCACAATCCTCAACACATAAAAATCTGAAACTTTTAAGTTATTCTACAATTTTCTTTCACCCTTGTTTCTAAAAATCAAAAGTTCTTTATCTTGTAACTTTTAAGTGTTCTCAATCCAGTTTGTGAACACTGTATAGCTATGCTATGGTGGAATGTCTGTCTTCTTCCCAAGTTCATGTGTTAAAGTCATGACCTCCAAGGGATTAGGAGGAGGGGACCTATGGGGGCCAGATTCTTCTGAATTGGAATTAGTGCTCTTACAAAAGAGACCCCAGAGATCGAGTTAGGCTTTCCACAGCATGAGGACAAGGAGGAAAAATGCCATCTATGGACAGGAAATAGACCTTGCCAGACACCAAGTATGCAGGGAATTGATTGTGGGCCTCCCTGACTCTAGCAATGTGAGAAATGGATGAGTTGCTTGTAAGCCATCAGTCTGATAGGTTTTTTGATAGTAGGACAAATGACTGACAATTAATGATGTTACTCAGACTTTTTTCAACTGTCTTTTGAACAGCTCAATGAGTTCCCCACACATTCTCCCTTAGCTCCTTCAGATCTAAACTTCACAAATTGTTGGACTGAGCCAAAATAAAGGGAATGTGGAATAGCAATGATTCCCAAAGCAAACACCCCAGACCACTTGGATCAATATTACCTGGGAAATTGTTTGCAATGAAATTTTCAAGCCTCAGCCCAGAGCTACCAAATCAGAAATTCTCAGAGTAGAGAACAATGGTCTGTTTTGTAAGCCCTGCCTGTGATTCTGATGTGTCCCCAAGTTTAAAATCTACTATTCTATAGCATTAAATAGAAGACACACATACATTGTGCTGTGCAAGTCCTTGCTTTCTGCACCTACCCAAATTGATTTTTCTCCCTAGAGTAGCCTTGTTATCTTTGTTAATCTAAACTCTTCAATTAAGTCCTATATCTTCATTTCCCTATTTTTTTCCTGACTCTTAGAATATCTTCCTTCTTTGCTTCCCTAAATTTTCGTGCAGAGCACTGCATTTCTTAGCTCAAAGACTTCATTAGCTATAGTTTCTCTGATCTTTACTTTCAAGCTCTCTAGGCAGAATGACAGCATTTTATTTGTGGTAGCATACAAAAAGTTCAAGTATACACATCTCTAGTAATAGACACTCAGTATCAATAATATCCTTATACTCAGAAAGAAAAAAATAAGATCCTGCATCCTGAAACTGAGCATTCTAGCTGCCCCTACTACCCCCAAAAAAGAAAGTATGTAGCTCTGTATTAAGTATAACACTTCCTTTGCTTTCTTAGGGAATTCCATATTATCCAATTATAGGTTCTTGGAACAAGATTATATATTTAGCTTTTATTTATTCTCTTTCAAGTTTTGGCTACCACCAACAAAAAAAATGACAAAAATGTATCTAAATCGTTGAGAATAGAGGAACATCAGATAGGTAGTTTTGCCATAATAGATCTTCTAAATAGATAGTGACTATTAAGGTTTGGATGTGAGGTGTGCCCCAAAAGCTCATGTGTGAGACAATGCAAGAAGGTTCAGAGAAGAAATGATGGTTACAAGAGTCTTAACCCAATCAGTGAATTAATCACCTGATGGAATTGATGGAGTGGTAACTGAAGGCAGGTGGGGTGTGGCTGGAGGAGGTGGGGCACCGGGAACATGGCTTAGGGGTTTATATTTTCTATCTGGAGAGTGGAGTCTCTCTCTGCTTCCTGATCACCATGTGAGCTGCTTCCCTCTGCTACACAGGTTAGCCATGATGTTCTACCTCACCTGGAGCCTCCAGCAGTGCAACCTGTTGTCGATGGATTAAAACCTCTTTAACTGTGAACCATAAATAAAAGTTTCCTCCTTCGAAGTTGTTCTATTCAGATCTTTTAGTCACAGCAGAAAAACGCTGACTAGAACAGCAATCATTGCAAACGCATGTTCACATGTTCTTTTGTATGAAACAGAAGACCAGAGAACTCCTTGATACTGAAATGCACTTGAAACCTGAAGAAATAAATTAGTGCAAAAGTGAAAGAGTGATAATTCATGTGAAAATGGATATAATTTCATTTAGTAGATAAGAGAGGTGAAAATCCAAAGATGGCATGAAGGTTTTGACATAATAAAGAATGATTTACTTATACATTGAGACCAGAGTTAATGAAGGATGGTTAAAACGAAAATAAGCCCCAGAACCTAAGATGAAATTTTTACATATATTGCCCATAAGGCACTCACGAACAACATTATGAATTTTTGTAATTCAGTATAAGGAAGATACAACAAAAACAAGCACAGGACAATGTGCTTTAAATGAGCAAGATATTTGAATAGGCACTTCAATAAGAGGGAATTCCGAATTGCCTATGAACTTATGAAAAACGCCTCATTACAGTCAAGGAAATGTAAATTAAAACATCAATGAAATATCGCAATACAGCAGATGAGCAAATATTAAAAGTTCTGTTACTTCCTAAGTTTGGTGAAGATGTGGGGAAATGATAACCGCCATCTATTTCTGGGGTTGGAGGGAGAGGAGAAAATAGAAATGACATTATATAAGGGAGTGGAAAAGTGGACAACAGTCCATTCATTTCATCCACCCATTGAGGCTCACAATGGGTTAGACTTGAATCGCTGTCTGCGGGGCTGCTGTAGCTGGGCGGTGGATCTGCCCTCAGCACGGTGTTCTTGACCCTTCAGACTCAGACTGGAAGCTACACCACCAGAGCTCTCAGAAGACACAGGGTGGACTCCTCCGCTTCTGCAGTTGTATGAGCCAGTGTCTTCTAATAAATATCTTTATATGCTATCTGTTCTGTTCCTCTGTGGGACTCTAAATTACCAACCAAATAAATTACTGAACAGTAAAAATGAGAAGAGAGGCCTGTGATCAGAGCAGTGCTTCCCTCTTCAGTTGGCACTACAATGGGTCAGAACTCTGCATGACGTCTCTCCAGTATTAAGAACCGGAAGGACAAGAAAGCTAGGACATAGCTACCCTCCTGGGGCAAGAAAGGGACTTTTTTCGTGTTTATATCCTTCTAGTATGTGCAAAAGAAAAGTATCTAGTTTCAGTACCTCCCCTTCATTTCATCAAATAAGAAAGAAAAATTGTTACATACCAAAATTTTGTTTACCTTATTTTTAATGACTTAGTAAACATTTATAATCTCCAACAATAGTAAAAAGTAGAAGCTTAAAATATGGGTGCTGTGACAGAAAGTGAGGAGAACATTTTATGATTAAAAGCCAAGTAGAATTAGTTCTATATTTGATTCTGGTTTTGTGTTTGAACTAGAAATGTTACATTACTAAGGAGGTAACCTATATTGACCAAAAGTCACTGTTCGTATACATAGTGTGTCTTAAAATCACCTTTCTGTATTGTAGGGATTGTTATTCAGGACTAGACATAGGCCAAGAAAACATGGAAGAAAGAGAAAAAGCAATTTCTTCTCAGTTGTTCTTAACAGGAAACAATTAAAGATTTTTAAATTGATCCACATAAGAGCCATGGAGTAAAACTGATTAATTGTGTGAAGATGGGGCAGTACTCATTATAAAAGAAGAAAAACAGAAGCATTTCCTTCTAGAGAAAAACTGTGATTCCGTCTAACATTTAAAGTTCAATTATCTGAAAATGGGTTTAGTTCTTAATATACTAGAGCAGTTTAGAAGGAAAAAGCTATGTTTTTTAAATACTGCTGCCAGTGGATTTTCTAAGTTGACAATCTCTATCAAAGACTTAACTTGAAATGTTAACAGAAAAGAGAATACAATTGAAGTAAACAAAATTTATTTTATATTACAGGTTTCATAGGAAAAGGTGCCTCAAAAAAATTGCTAGTGCAGCATCCAGATAACAATAATCAAGATGGCAGATGGGACAATGAGCAAGGTCAAGGTGAACTTGGACACCATGGGAACAATGACCTGAAAAGATCACTAATAATATAAGATTGTGGAAACCGTAGATGGTCATTTACATACTGTGTCTGTGGGTACGTGTTTGTGAACATGGGTAGTAAGATATCTTCCTCTCCAGTAATTATGGGCAAATGAACGACCCCTCATCTTTGTGTGTTTCCTTTATAGGTAAACAGACATGAACTGGAATTTCTTTCCTTTGGAATAAACACTTTGCACCCCCAGAATTAGTAATGAAACTTCAGAATATATTTTTCCAGGCTAACTTGGACAAGTAGGTTTGTTTTGAGAAGAAAATAGCACTCCCCTGTCTAGGCTGGTCTTTGATGAACGGAATGCACGCTGCCCAGGATTTGCACAGGTGCTCCTCACTGCTTTGTTTCGCTTACACTTGACTCCAAAGGCGTGGTTTCACTAGGCAAAAATGTGACTTTAGGAAAATTCAAGCTCACCCACTGAGTTCATGTACACACATTGTACATTTTTCAGTATTTTAAAATAATAACTTCTTAAGATAAACTTTCAAGGTAAAATTTGAATGTGATTCCTTTATGTGTGTTGGAGATGTGGTTCTCATCAACTAAAATGTTGGTTCAGGAGAATGAGAATTTAAGGTAATGAGAATAATTGCAATGTTTAAAAATTCATATAATTTTGAAGTATAGCTTTCTTATTAATAAAAATATTTTATATCATGTGTAGTACAGGGCAAATATCAGGCTAATAAATATATAAACTACTTTTTGAATTATGTATGTGTGTATGTATGTATATATATGCATATATATATTTATGTCTATGTGTTCATATATTTGTGTTTTAATTAACCTCTCTATATGTTGTCTGGCATTCTCTATCAAAACGATTGTTGCTTTTTTCACTGATTTTCCAGAGGGCTCCTTGGCGAGAGCATTCATGCATGATGGAGTCAGAAGTGAATAAATTAAAATTCTGGTGGTACTTGTTGTCTGCCATTTCTCAGGGTTTCCTTGCACAGACTGCAGCCCAATTCCTGCTGAGGAGCAGGGTACACATCCTATGGTTATGCTGCGGATTGAATTATTTCCCCCAAAAGATATGTTGAAGCATTTATCCCTTGGTACCTGTTAATGTGACTTTTTGTGTGTGAAATAAGGTCTTTTTAGACATAATTAAGGTGCCAGTTGGATAAGATCATCCTGGAGTGAGGTGACTCTTGCTCTAATGTGACTGGTATCCTCGTGAGAGGAAGAGACCCAGGGATGGACATGCACAGAGAGGATAGTGTACAGACTCAGATGCCCACAGGGAGAATGTCTGGAGACAGCGGGGGCAGAGATCAGAGCTCCGCTCTGCATATGGAGTATGGCCACCTCACTGAAGCAAGAGAAGAGCGGGAGAGAGTCTCTGCGACTACAGCGGGCATGGCCCTACCAATATCTTGACCCCGACTAGGCCTCTGGGCTCCTATTTCATAATCTGTGCTCTGACTTCCCACCATCTCTGTGACTTTTCCAGCCGCTGTGTCTGTGGACTCTTTCTGCTTATGTTTGTAGTACCATGCACTTGGCCCCAGGATCAAGAAAAGAAGGGAGCATTACTGTAGATAAGCTAGTCGAAGTGTATGGCCAAAGAAATCAAAACCACTCAATAAGGATAATAAATTTCAAGTGCACTCACTTTAAACAATGACTAGTCTAAGTCTGGCCAAGAGATTAAACCAGGGAGCAATAAAAACAAACAAACAAACAAACAAAAAAACAACAAAAACAAAACAACAACAAATAAAACCTTCTTCTGCCATGTGAACAAATTAATAGTTATCTGAAATTTTTAAAATTTAAATTTAAATATCTGTGCAGCATAATTACCAAGATTTAACTACTAATACCATTTTGATTTTCCCCAGAATTATAAATTCCTAATTCAAATGTCTTAACTAGACATTTCATCTTTCAATTGTTTTTATGATTCTCTAAATAATTCCACAAGAATTTTCTCTTAGTTTATCTAAGTTGAACATCTTACATTATTTCTGAAAATTTGTCACAATAATACATCTACATATTTTTAAATAAGGGGTATTTTAAAACTTAACCAAATATAAAATAATTTAATTTTATTATTTAATTTATTATTAATTAATTATTTAATCCAGGTAAAATATGAGGTATCCCTTACAGGATATTCGATTATAGATATTGTTCTTTTTTGGTTACTTATTCTACCCAAGCAAGACTCATTTGCTATTCAGAAGACCTGTGAAATTATCTTAGAGTACATATCATCTCTATTTTACAAGTTCTTTAAATTGATTTTTTTAATTTGGTACATTGACCTATATTAAATATTTGAAGTTTTAGTACATTTTAGAAAAGCATTTATTTTATATGTGTTCATTCAAATTTAATTAGCTTTTTGAGTTTTCTTAGATAACCTAGAAACACAGATAGATACTCACTTTCACTTATTGAAGAATCCAGGAACTGAGATAGCATTTGATAGCTAATGTTTGTGACGACCATTCACAGAATATTCCAGAATTTGCAAGAGTCAACCTTGGGAAAAGTACCACAGTCCACTTGTGCCATGTTACATGTATATCGAACAGTTTCCTACTTCTAGCCGTGTACCAAAAATGCAAAAGTCCTTTACCTGAATGCAGTGAAGAAAAAACACTAGACAGCATTATAAAAACATGTTTTTCTTTACAGCTGTTAAAACTTGTGGGTGGATCAGCATCCTCTTATCAGAGAAAACGTTTGACGTTTGGTTTTTTGGGTTTGGCTTATTTTGCTTAGCATGTATACTCTGAATGGAGGAGTTTCTCATCAGGCAGAGGGGATTGAGTGGGTGGGAGCGGGTGTGGTGGTGGAAAGGATGGTGGAATGAGGCGGACATTATTACCCTATGTACGTGTAAGACTACACGACCCATGTGACTGTACCAGGTGCAGCCAGAGGAAGGAGAAGTTGTGCTTCATTCTTGTACAATGTGTTAAAATGTGTCCTATTGTCATGTATAACTAATGAGAACAAAGTTAAAAAAAAACTGGAGGGTGGAATACAACACTAATTAATTGAATTCCAAAGAGAGATAAGTTCTCAAGGATGTCTTGAGTGTAAACAATTGTCACTGTGCATCTGAGCACCAGACGGAAAATAGGTGGGCAGATAATGGGACATAGAGCAGACATTGGGCACTTAAGAAACCAAAGGAGACTCCCACAGTAGTGCCTGGAAACAGAGATCAAAGGTTGGAACAGACAAAAATAAAGAAAGGAATCACTGAGTCTGAAGATTCATACCCTACTCCCAGAAGATTTTCTATCAAAGGACAAAAAATGAAACTTGGTAAACTACCAATATTCATATCTGGCACTTTTCACAATGTGAGGTCTTTCTGGATTATAACAGAGGGTGAACCAGGAGTATCTGCAACTGAATCTTCTCCTTTCAGCAAAAGCATGAAAGTTGACAGCCTCTTAGCAAGTAACGGAAAGGTAGCCACTGACTGACCACCTGCTCCACAGGTCACCTTGACCTTGGGAGGATTCTAAATGATCAGTCATGAATTGCTGCACAGAACAGCTATTAGGCTCTGGAAAATGAATGAAACAGAAAAAACAAAACAAAACAAAAACCCACTTTCCTCATTCCACTGTCCTTTTGTACATGATGTTATCAATGTGAACAAAAGTTACAAAAATAATGGAAAAGCAGGGAAAACTTAATGCAACCTAGCAAACAGTATCCATTAGGAGACTCCTGGAAGATGCAGAGGTTGGAACTAACAGGCTGAGATTTCAAACCAACACTTATGAGCATACTAAATAATTTTTAAAAAACAACTATAATTCATTTTAAATATTATATAATTTCAGAGCTAATATTCTAAAAATAATCAGATAGAATATAGAACTGATACAAGATACTGACTGATATTTGAGAAGAAACAGAACACTACATAAAAGCAGATCAGGCACTGCAAAAGAAATAATCACTGAATTTGAAAATAGGCCAATAAAAGTTTTCCAAATTAAATTCAAGTAAAATACATATATTGCAATAAAAATAAGCATGGCCTCTGATACAAGGTTTTATCAGAGTGTCAGAGGAAGACATAAAAGAAATTTGGAAGAAAACACAATTGAAGTAATTGTGGTCAAACTGTTCTCAAATTTCATGAAAAATGTCACCACAGATACCCAGAACACACAATATTTCCTATGTAGAAATAATAGAAAATCAAACAATCAAAGAAAAAATAGCAGTTGAGATTCTCCAAACTCAAATTGTAAAAAATTAAAGAGAACAAGAATAACATAAAAATAGAGGCACAATGTCATAAAACAATAAAATGACATTGTAAAGTGTGGGGAAGAAATAATCTATCAACTGTGATTCCTGGATTCTCTAGTTAGTTAACAAAATGTCCCTGAAAAATGAAATTGAGAGAAAGATGCTTTCAGAAAAATAAGGATAAGTTTCCAAAAGAACTATATTATAGATAATGAAGAGCAATTGATAGGAAATGGAAACTCAGATCCACAGGAAGAAATGAAGAAAGCTCATTTGTAGAATGCACTGATATATGCATTAATAATATGACATCCTATTTGTGGAAAGCATGAGATACTTAGTAATTGCAAATATGAATTCTATTTAAAACTAATATGAATTATCCATCACTCTATTTTAAAATAGGCAATTTCTTCGAGTTCGGTAAGCTTTTGCTTGAGAATCAAATACCCTTTTGGGATAGTAACAATAAAAGTAAGGCTGCAGTCCAGTGCCTGTAATCCCACTGGCTCTGGAGGCTGAGGCTTGAGGTTTGCCAGTTCAAAGCCAGCCTCAGCAAAAGCAAGGTCCTAAGCAACCCAGTGAGACCCTGTCTCTAAATAAAATACAAAATGGGCTGGGGATGTGGCTCAGTGATTGAGTGCCTGAGTTCAATCCCTGGTTACCTCCCCACACCAAAAAATGAAAATCAACAACAGCAACAACAACAACAACAAAACACTGCTGCTCTGATACCAGGAAGAACCTATGGAAGCACCTTCCTTCCCAGGACAAATGCAGAGGACAGAGCAGTACATCAGATGTGGGAGACGAGGAGAGCTGTTCTGCCTCTTTCTTAAATAGCAAATCTATAGAACCCCTTCAGATTCCATGTCTTTATAGAGACTGTCCTCACAGGTACAGCAAGGCAAGGGAAATTTTGCCGCATTAACTAGAGGGTATAAGTCACTGTGTTGAGGAATTCAGTGTTTTCTCTCATAAACTAGTGGAAGATATTGTCAATTTTTTTTGTGTGTGAGTGTGTGTGTGTGTGTGTGTGTGTGAGAGAGAGAGAGAGAGAGAGAGAGAGAGAGAGAGAGAGAGAAAGAGAGAGAAAGAGAGAGAGAGAGAGAGAAAATATGTGACTTGCATTTTTCTCTTTCCCACAAGAAGAAACTACATAGGCAACTACTTGGTTGTGGATAATCTTTATATTTCTCTGGCCAATCTAAATCTTTTAGCAGTGGTCCAAGGTATCCCTTTGCCTAGTGTTGCAGACTTTGGTAAATGACCTTTGATCTACCTACATCAATAGAGAAAACAGGGGAGATATTCTTGCTACTATTTCTGCATAACAAACATCTCCCTTTACAGATGGTCATATTATTCTGCCAAAATATTAGCAGTCTGAAACACTAGTAGTTGCCTTTCTAATAATTATGTTTACTAGTATATTTATGTTTTATTATGATTCAATCAATTACTAGAAATTTAGGAGTTCATAACAACAATGATTATTATTAATTTGGTTTTCTTGGGTCAGGTCTCTGCTGAGCTATCTTGTCAGGATCACATAATAGAGACTACATCTTCCCAGCCAGAAAGAAAAATGTTTCTTCATGGGACTACTAAATCTTTCAAAGTAAACCTTAATCACAGGAGTCATTATCTCACTACCTTGTAATACATGCCATGATGAAGGGAGTAGAGGTCCTATTCAATTCACAACTCGTGGTTGGCAGTCAAGAGAGGAGAACATACAGAGAGTATACTACAGATTGGGGAAAGAGAAAGTTGAGAACCATCTTAGAATCTAGTCAGGAGTTTAGAAAGAATGTGCAGGGCAGTACTCACTTGGGATTGTTCACTGATTTAGTCTGATAGCCGCTGTGTCCATGGTCATCAGAAGATAGGAATGGGCAGAGAGTCAGGATGACTTGCTCCTCTGGCATCACTGATACTGCCTGCCAGTTGGGAACTCAGCTAGATCTGTGACCAGATAACACCCAGGCTCTAAAGCAGGCAGAGTCGGGAATCATGCAAGATCACTGTTTTTTTCTGGATTTAGTACCAGGCAGAAAGAGCTTGATTGATTGAATTGGTGCTAGAAATCTCATCATGTTATATTTCCCACATTATATTATAATAACAGGTCGAAATCTACACACAGTTGAGGTGAGGGATTTTCAATGGAAAACATGTCAAATACTTTGAAGGCATGTTTCAAGACCCCAATAAAACACCAGAGTCCCAGGACAGGCAGTCAAATCACCAATCTCTTATGAGATTCTGGGTAAAAGTGACAACCAGTAGAACTCTATCAATAAGAAAGGATGACAAAAAAAGGTGCCTGCTTGTATTGTGATTTCTCACAAAATTGTTATCTCATAATTCACCTATCGTTTCACTAGGTGTCCTATCCTAATTCTGTATTAAAAGAGGAGACACCTGAATCTTTCTTTGAGAATAGTTTGTGTTGTGCAATATTGAGAATATCTCATAGATAGCTATTGAGTTCTCAGATAATTCATGTGCTTCCATGTTTTTCAGACATTTTACATTGGTTACATTAGCTCAGGCTCAGGCTACATGCAAAAAGAAAATATTCTCAAATCTTCTATAGTCTTTAGAGATGATATTTCCCATTTCCCTCATTGTTATCTACAGCTGGATCAGAAAGAGATTCCATATTCTTTGCCGCTAAATAGACATGCGTGAAGGTACCAATTTGTGTTTGTTCACTTGCTAAGTAAAAGCAAGCACATTTTATGAATTAAGATTTCAAGCTGGTATGTATTTCATACTTCAATATTAAACTCTTCAAAACTACCAGTGGAGTATAAGCCCAAATTTCATGTTATGATATATAGGAAATATTTTATTATTTTATTTATAAAGAACCAGTACTTTTAACTCTAAACTTTTAAGCTTTTCTTTTTCCATATGACCTTAAATAAAACAATTTTCAACATTTCCTCAATCTTTACAATAAAGCATAATGGTCTTACAGTCTGCATCTCATACAATTAATGTATTTAATGGAATACGCAGAGTTCCACATTTAAATAATTACATGTCTCTGCCATTAAAAAAGTGCAATTGTTAGTTCCTTCTTTTCTTTTTTTTATTTTAATGATTTGCACATTTACCCAATTCAAATGTCCAAAATTAGAGACTTTGATTTAAAGGCATGTCTTCATTCTGACTAATGGGGAACATTTCCATTTAAGTACTGGCACTGTTCCCCAGAGAAATTCAGTACTGAGGTATTTAATAATTAAAGGGTATACCAATAATATGTCAATATAAAATATTTTGGAAATTTTTGTTCTGGGCCTTTAAGAATAAATAATTAATAAATATTTCATAGAAGAAATATTAGGCTTATAATCCATTGGTAGCCTTGAAAAACTTGAAACTGAAGTACCAAATGTACACAAACTAGAAATCTTAATGCATAAAATGTGCTTGTTTTTACTTAGTGAGTGAAAAAAACACACCAATCAATACCTTTCGCACATCATGACACTTATTAAAAATGTATAATTTAACACTTCATGCACAAGTGATTTTGATACCGTGGGTAACCTGGGCTTCATGTTGGGATTGAAAGTGCTATTTTCCGTTGTTTCTTTACAGCTCTGTGGTTTCTTCTTGGCCCTTTGCAGGTTCTGCAAAGCTGTGACTGATATACTCCTGGGATGGGTCAACAGAGGAGACTCATTTAACCTTCCTAACATTCTTAGACTGTTTATTTTAAATGTTTTTTTTTCCATCAGTCCTTTTTGTGTGAGAACAGATCCCTGGGCTCTCATAACTCCGAAGAGCTTACATTCAACTTTCAACCAAACCCCTTTACGTTCCCCAAAATGCCAAATTTGAAATTGTCACTACACAAATTCACTGTGAAACTTCCATTTATTATTCAGAATGGAAACTAGGAATGGGCCTATTAATCTACCAAAATGGCAAGGAAAGCTTACTTATGAGGTTTTCCTGGTACAGGCTCAGCTTATTACTTATTATAAATCTCTCCTGATCTTCCCAAGTTTATTTAAACTCTTTATTCTGAATGTTGATAACAACCAGAACAAAACAAAATATACCACTTCAATTTGTTTTAACTAACTGCAGGAAGATGAAAAACACTTAGAAACAATATTCAAACTAAATAAATGAAATGGTATTGTGAAATAAGTCATAGAATTTGAAAAGTATTACTGTTATATTTCTCATTTTTGTCCAGGTATATTTATCCTGCCATGCAATTTCCACATGTAAGAAAGACCATCTAGCTTCCTTTAAAAGTCACATAGGACAATATCGACTTCATGTTAAAGTTGGCAGGACAGAGCTATTAATTCTCAGGTAAACTGCACTAGCCAATGATTGCAATAATGAGAAGCTGCAATTACTTTGCAGGAGAAAAGGCAATGATGTGACTTAATAAAAAATGCTCTATTGTCACTGGTCACAGATAAAAATCCTAATCCATTCTTATATTAATTTTCTGATTCTGTCATTCATCTCTCCAAACTTTCCTATGTTCTTTTTTTTTTTTCTTCTTCACTCCATTCATTATTCTTGTTCTATTCTTATTCTGTTTTTCTCCAAAACTTTCAGGACAGCTTACAAATTTTCCCTTTCATGTAGCTCCTCAATGTGAAGCTATGGAAGCCACATAGCTTGTATAGACAGTAAACACCAGATACTGGTCACTGAGGAGATGGCTTCTCTAGGCAGAGTTGCTGTAATTTCAACAGTTCCATTGGTATTCACATTCTTTTAGAATAGTGCCATTTTTTAAAGCCTTTACTTTGTGGGTTTAGGAAATAAGAGAGTCAGAAAATATAACTCGGGATCTTTCTTAGCTAAATTGCTAGGAGCTCAAGTTCAGGGTCTCTCCTTGACTACCTACGGCAGTTCACTGGTGATTTGGCAAAAAGTCTGCAAGATATGCACAATTATTCTTCCTACAAAGTTCCCACATTTCAAATAAAAGGTTGAGAGTTCCAAATACAAATCTCATAATATTCTTCAAAGTACTGCATCCTTTGAATTTGCAAAAGAATTTGAAGAATAATGTTTTCCAGTTAACCTCCAGAGAGTTACCTACAAGGGGACTTTTCTTATTTGTTATTTCAAATTGTTGGTATTGTCTTTAAATATGCTAAATTTGACTTCTGCCATTTATTATATTTTCAGAAAATTAGATCAATGTTTTGAAAATAAATTATAAGTTTATTTGTGTGACCCCAGTTTTACATGAACATTTCTTATATCAAGACATATGTAAATTTTGTTTGGTGGGGTGGCACACACCTGTGATGTCCCCAGGTGGAGGCAGAGGCAGGAGGATCCCAAGTTCAAAGCCAGTCTTAGCAAGTACTTAAGTAACTCAGTGAGACCCTGCCTCTGAATAAAAACAAAAAAGGGTTGGAGATGTGGCTCAGTGGTTAAGCATCCCTGGATTCATTTCCCAGTACAAAAAAAAATGTAGGTAAATTCATTAGAAAGTATTTTTTTCATGGTGATAATTTTTATATTACTTTGAATTGTAAATTGAACAAAATAAAACATTTATCATTAGCTTTTAAATAAATTATAGGGTGCTAAAAATAAATAGAATTACAATGGGACCAAGTACAGAGTTGTAATCATTGGACAACTGAACTTGCTAGCAGAGGGCTACTAAAGAAGAACAAAATATATAAATAACAAGACTGTATAAAAATAATTTTGTTTCAAAAATAATCCTAGGATCTATGATTAGGCACAAAATGAAAGTGGATTTTATAGGAAAAAAAAACAGAAAAGCATTTCAATAACCCTCATACATGGTTTCTTTCTTATTAATATATTGACTTTTTCTAAGACAAGTATTAAATTATGATTTTTATTTTAAACATTCAGTTCAGTAGTTTTAAAGACTATGAAGAGAAGAAAATTATGGGGCTATCAAACCAAGTTGTTCTCTCTTTTGCAAAAACTATAAAAAGTCACAGTTATCCCAAGAAGCTCATAAAGTGAGGTAAAAATTTGTGAGAAATTGTTTTAGGGAAAAAGTGAAACCAATTTTCTGTAAAAATTCTTGGGTCTAATGGTGTGATGTCTCTCCATGATATTGATGTCACACTATTGCCAAAATACTCCATACCAAGTTTATCCTGAAGCTGTAGTTTTTTGAAACCCTCAACATGCAATCTCTAAATTTGTGCTTGGCAGAGTGATGATAAATACTTGAGTAAAGCCATTTGCCAAATTTTTTCTTTACAGAAAAAATTAGAAGATGTTGGATTTGTTTTTGTTTCTATTGTGTTCAGTGATATACAGAACATTCATTTGTGCATTAACACACCAGGTATAAGGACTGCAATACAAGTCCTTGTTAGAGGAATACATGCACTTGTGACTAAGTACAAAACAAGATATTTTATATAAATCGAATACTTAATTATTAATAATTTATTTCCCAATCTCGATTCACATATAAAAAGGGAAACATTTATAATTTCTTTTTTTTTACATTTCCAGATATTAATCTGAAGATCACAAGCAACAAAACCTACTGTCATAAGAGCCAGACCCAACTGACAAGAAGCCTCTGGTCTGAGACACATTGAAGAGATTCCTTTTTCTGTTCCACTCTACTGATACACCTATGTGGAGTAAAAAGTTTAATACATTAACACAGATAATTCCATTTCAATACTGTTTACAAGAAATGAATATGACAAATCCTCCATGTAACAACCAGGATTTGAATCCTTCTAGGTGGCCCGATTATTTAATGGGTATAGGATAAAAACAAAATTCCAGCACAACTGAAGACTATATAGATCCTGAGAGTTGGTTAAAATAGAATTTGGCCTGGATTTTTAAAATGGCACACCATTGACAAAATGGTTTGGACCATAAAAGGTTCTCCACAAAAGCCTTTTGTTGCAGAAGGTGGCTTTGAAAGGCAAAAGCAGTACCTACTCTCAGCAATTAACTACCACAGCACTTAGTAGTTTGCATTCCCTGGAAAACAACAAGCCCACACCTTACTGCCTCATATCTGGGATCAAAGAGGTCTATATTCCCAAAGACAACTGCATGGTCAACTTGGCATGGAAGAAACAAGAGGTAGTTAAACTGACCTGTAGGTGCCCTTTCAGTGTGGCTGGGCTCATCTTAGCAATCAAGGAGTCTCTCAACTATCAAGTATGGCCTCCTTCAAGGTTGAATGTTTGACTTTCATTTATCTGTAAAATGGAAGAGCCAAGATACTTGGAAAAAAAATGTTTTATCTCTGAACCCCAAGAGTGAATTGAATACTTTTCAGTCCATAAATGGAAATCAGTGACCCTACTTTATTACCGAACACATTTAAAAAGAAGAGGCAAAAATTTTTATAAAATTATCTTATTACTATTTAGTACAAAGAGCCTTCCAGGAGTACTTTCTTGCTTCTTGGCCTTATACATCTTAAGAGTTAAGGGAATCCATTATGTGTATCAATGAGTCTGTATGAACTTGTAACAAGAGCAGTACTTGGTGTAAAGATGAACATGGGTCTGGCCATATTAATATAAGAGTGTCGTCTTCTCTGGACTAGAGAAGAAAATCCTAAGGACCATTTATAAAAGTCTGAAGTTCTTCAATATAGGCTCTTTAAGACCAATGAAAGGGCATTTTTTAATTAAAGAAAAATGCAGGCACATAAAAATCGTTCAAGGGTGGAAGTCCTGGAAGCGTTCCCTGGTCCATGTCTGTCTGCAGAGCTGTCTGCTCTGAGAAAGCACAGCTGGAAGCAAGGTCAGGCCAAATGGGAAAACCTATGGAAATGCACCATACAGGCAAAGCTGTGGTAGCAAATTAAAACAAAAAATAGATCTTCTGCATTATGCCTTTCTTATAAGGTTGAACCATATTTTCTTTAGTAGAAAGTTAAAACAAGTGGTAACAAAGTGACTTAGACCTCTGATGGGCTAAAAAGGAGATCTTCTGACAGCCCTCATCAATAAGGTGGGTCAGGTCCCACACAACTTTTCAAAGGTGTCACTTACTGAGTGAATTTTATATTAGAGGGGTCAGGTATGGGATCTGAAGGAGGCTATTAAAGGAAGAATGTGAAATGAGAGAACAAAGCCTTCTTGTGAGGCATCTGTTACATAAAAAACACAAACTGTGCCACACGCTGAAAATACAGAGACCCCATGCAAGAGAAGCCGCCCCTGCAAGGCAGAAGCTGTAAGTAGGGCAGCAGTCTAGCCCAAGTCCATTACTTGGACACCCAAGGTAGCAGTGATAAAATATTCACCCAACAAGGATCCTCAGAGTTTGCTCTTCTCACATTTTAGGAAAAAACCTACCTGTATAGTTCTTCCTGAAGCTCCCCCAAACATGTCTCGGCAAATACCCACAGACAGAAAGAATTCATCTAGCTGGGTCTAGGAGGCTTCCAGTAACCTTCCTCTCATATATATACGTTTTCTTCTTAAAATAAATTCCATGAACTCATAAAGCTCTCGTCTGTAATCAAATGCAAAAGCACAGCATCCTATTCAGAGACTCTGAAACACACATATTGGAAAGCAAATCAGCCTTCCAGTCTCAGGTAAGACTGGTTCAGTTCAAAGGCAAGGGAGAAGCTTCTCCTGAATCCATGGAGGCAAGACAAGATGCTTCAGGTGGACTTGTACAGCAGCGTAGTGACATACTTCTTTTGTAGTGATGGGTTGCGCTGAGGACCATCACACTGTCCTTAATAGATAATGCATAGAGATGGTTCAGCATAACATGGTTGGGTTCAGGAAGTAAGGCTGGATCACAAGAAATATTAGTGTCCTTGTTAAGAATAACTTGGAGTAGGTGAGGAGGAAGGATGGGTGGGGATTTGAATCTCTCTTCAGATGGAAATACATACACTTCTTTAACATCAGGTCCAGGGGGTGAGCTGGAAAGATCTCGACAAGATGTCTCAGAGCTTTCCATAGAATCTGGTTTTAAAGCATCAAACACCTCAAAATCAGATTTCTTGGCATGGATCAAATTGTTGATCGTGCCAAGCTGACTGGTAATCACAGGCTATGATGTATCATGAACCCACTGTCCATCTACAATAAAACTGTATTGGTGCTCTCGCTCAGGGAGATCCAAGATGGCAACGAAGTCATTATGGCTCTGAATCAGTGGAATCTTGGTGCTCCAGTTGTTGAAAGACCCAGAAATGAAAACCTCCTTGCCTCCTTCAGACCAGCAGATAAAAGTAGGCCGGGCCTGCGGGGTGGGCTTTATGGAGTCATCCAAATCCTGCTGCCATGATACAAACTCTTTGTCCCCGGGGAGCTAGGAGTCCGGCAGGCTCAAGACGCGAGGTCGGCGGTGCTCCCCACTATGATCTTGTGCTCCTTGCCGGGCGCCATGACGCCCCCCCGACACCCAGTCGCTGGTGGTGTTTCCCGTGGCTGCAGCTCCAGTAGGGGGCCACCTTTATATTTTATACTTAGAAATACACTATCAAAAAGAATGTTCATACATATATTTTAATGTGATGATTTTTAAAATCTTCTATTTTAATGTTATTTTTAATGCCAATGACTACTATCTATATAAATTAATGTGTATTTTAATAGCCTCAAATCTACTACACTTCAAAGTTAAATTTAGAATCTTGAGAGATCTAACTACAATATTTTAGTGTAATAAACAAATTCAAGCTAACAGGGTACAAAATCAACATACAACAATCAGTAGCTTTTCTGTCCAGCAATAGTGAATTCACAGAGGAAGTAATCAGAAAAGTAATTGCACTTGCCACAGCCACAGAAAATAAAACTCTGAGGGATAAACCTGAGAAGGTGAAAGACCTGTGTTAGTCAGCTTCTTTCTTTCTTCCTTCCTTCCTTCCTTCCTTCCTTCCTTCCTTCCTTCCTTCCTTCCTTCCTCTTTCTTTCTTTCTTTCTTTTTTTCTTTCTTTCTTTCTTTCTTCTTTCTTTCTTTCTTTCTCTCTCTCTCTCTCTCTCTCTCTCTCTCTCTCTCTCTCTCTTTCTTTCTTTCTTTCTTTCTTTCTTTCTTTTTAAAACCGGGACTAAATGATCTGACAAGCACAACTGTAGAGGAGGCAAGGTTTATTTGGGCTCACCATTTCAGAGGTCTTGGTCCATAGCAGGCTGGGGCTCAAGTTGAGGCTGAACATCATGGCGGGAGTGGGTGGTGGAGGGAAGCAGCTCACATCAGGAAGGAGAAAGAGAGGAGAGAGAGAGAGAGAGAGAGAGAGAGAGAGAGAGAGAGAGAGAGACTGACTCTACTTTCCAGATACAAATGTCCCATAGCCATGCCCCCAATGAACCACTCCCTCCAGCCACACCCTACCTGCCTCTAGTTACCACTCAGTTAATCCCATCAGGGACTGATTAGGTTAAGGCTCCCACAACTCAATCATTTTTTCTCTGAACCTTCCTGCATTGTCTCACATATGAGCTTTAGGGGGACAACTCACATCCAAACCATAACAGACCTCCACAGTGAAAATTACAAAATGCAGAAGAAAGAAATTAGATCAAACTCAACCCCATTCCTCACCTGTATAAAAATAAACTCAAAATGGATCAGGGAGCTTAAGGTTGGACCCAAATTAAATTATTGGAGGAAAGCATAACACACTGGCAGAGGCAACAACCTTCTGGATAGGGTTCCCAAAACATAGGGGACAAACATAGGAATTGACCAATGGGATTGCATCAAATTAGAAAGTTTCTACACAGCAAAGGAAACAAAAATCAGATTGAAGAGACAACCTCCAGAATGAGAGAAAATCTTTGCCAGCTCTTCATCTGACAGAAGATTATTAATAGCCAGAATTTATAAAGAACCCAGAAAATCTAACAACCAAAAATAATAATCCAATCTGAAATAGGCAAATGATCTGAATAGGCAATTTTCAAAATAGTCAATAAATATATGAAAGAAATACTCAATGACTTTATCAGGGAAAACACAAATCAAAATTACATTGAGATTCCATCTCACTCAAGGTAGAAAATGACTTTTGTCAAAAGGCAAACCAACAAACCAATGCTGAAAACAGTGTGGTGAAGAAGGCACCCCTATATGCAATAGATGGTAATGTAAAATAGAAAAGCCGCCACGGTGAACATTAGGAGTCCTCCTTAAAAGCTGAAAAATAGATCTATGGTAAGATCCAGGTGTCGCACTTTTAAATATTTATCCAAAAAGAAGCAAGTCAGCCTACAAAAGAGATACCTACATACCCATGTTTATTGTTGCACTATTCATAAGAGCCAAGGCTGAAGTGAGCCTAGGTGTCTATAAACTGATTAATGCATAAATAAAATGTGGTAGATATGCACGATGGAGTATTTTTCAGCCATAAAAAGGATGACATCCTGTCATATGCAAGAAAATAAATGGAACTGGATGTCATCCTGTTAAGTAATATCAGCCAGAAACAGAAAGAGAGTACTGCAAGATTTCTTTCACATGTGGAAAGTAAGAAAACAAAACCAAAACAAAAAGACCTGAAAGTAGAATTACTAGGGATTGGGAGATTGGGAAGGGAACTAGTAGAAAGGAGACAGAAAAAGGGGTGAAAGAGGTTAGAAGAAGTTTGAATGGACGTGCTCAAAGCATAATATATGCATATACGCAATATCACAGTGAATCCTGGCAGTTTGCATGAGTCATGTGTATTAATAATTATAATAAAAATGAATATTTCAGGTAATATATTAGAATTACTTAAATATAAACTGTTTGGATTGCAAGGATATGACTTATTAAAGCATTTTTCGAGAATACAACATATTGTCAGCAACTCTAGACATCCAGATAATAGATCTCTTGAAATTGTTCTTCTCATATAACTGACAACTGGTAACATTTAACCAACATCTCCCCAACCTGTCCCCAGACAAAGCTGTGTTAGCACTGTTCTCTATTCTGCTTCTACAAGATCTTTTTTTTTTTTTTTTTTTTTTTAGTTTTCACATGTGAACACAACCAGGTAGTATTTATCCTTCTGTGTGTGGCTTATCATATTTAAAACAAGGCTTTCCAGGTTCATCCATGTTACCAAAATTGACAGTGTTTCTCTTTTGGTTATTATTACTCCATTCTATGTGCATACATTGTATCTAGTCATTTGTCTGTTGATGAGCATTCAGGTTGAATCTGTATGTTGGCTGTTGTAAACATCTCGCTAATTCTTTATGTATCATCAGATTCAAAAGAAAAAATAGATATTATTGACATATTTAAAATATCTCAAAATACTTATCTGAATATTGATAATTGGTTTGCAGAATCAAATGTGTTAAAATTGTGCATCAGAAAAAATGTGTTAAAATTGTGCATCAGAAATACATTCCCCAATTGCCTGATATCCACCAGTTAAAACCACTTGTAGAATTCAAAAGACATTATGTTTTCCTCCTAGTATCTAGCATAATGATTCAAGTATTCTTTTTTTAATACGGGTTGTGATTTTTATTTTATTTTATTTATTTCCATTCGCCCTTTGCTATTTCAATTATTAATGCATATTTATTTTACAAATTAATGGGTCTGTGGCATTTCCCAGGGAAATGTACATGCATATGTCATGCTTTGATCCTGTCCACCCTCCCTCTCACCCTCCCTCTCACCTTACCCTCATTCTTACCCTCCCTCATACCCTCCCCCTTACCCTCCCCCTTACCCTTTCTTTTCTCTCCCATCCTGTTCCTTTTGCCCTCCCCTAATGCTTGCTTTTCTACTTTCAGGTCATCTTCTTGTTTTAATTTCCACATATGAGAAAAGAAATGCAATAATTGTCTTCCTGTACCTGACTCATTTTACATATCATGATGACATCCATTTCTTTTTATTCTGGCATATTAGGAAGGAAATTCTCCATGGCTTTTATGTCCAGGTTACATTTTTTTTTTTTTTTAACTTCAAAGTCGCTGTAGTTTTCAAATCTCTCCATGTTTTTTATGTCTATATTACATTCCTTTTTTATTCAAAGACTCTGTCATTTTCAAATGTCCAAACTCACTTTTAGTGTTTGAAGTTCTCCTTGGCAACTTTATTATTCTTAGCTATGACAATCGTAGCTTCCTATTATTTTTACAAGAGCAATTATGATTGGCAGAAGTTGAGAAAGGAGAAATAGTGAACATTTGGTATACGGAGAGACTGAGTTGTTTATGAAATTTAACTTGACACCAGACGGTATAGCTTCACCCGTCATGTTTTGCTGTTTAATGCAGGCACCAAAGAGACAGGTATTTGCATTTGAGTGAAAGTTGGGTTATTCCAGACAAGATGGCAAAGGAAAGTGTTGTCGATGTTTAAAGCCGGTAGTGTGATTAAGGGATTGAGAAGTGCCTTTATACAGAACAGTTCTCCAAAACACACCTCCTGAGCTGTCAGCATCTGCAACATTGAAAGACTTTTAGAAATACACACTCTAAGGTTGGACCAAGACCTACAGAATCAGAGCTCTGGTGACAAGGCCAAGCAAACCTTCCAGGTACTTCTGATGCATGCCGACGTGCTTCTGAGCGAATAGTTTATAAACATAACAAAAATGATTAAAAGAATGCAATTTTTCCATCAAAATTTTGCTTGTTGATATGGCATGTTGAAATACAAAACAAAGCAGACAAACAAAGAACAGGAAACCAGGAAACGGCAGTGGGTAAGTGATAGATAAATTCTCGAATAGATTATGTGTGACTGTCCACGTCTACAGATGTTATCACAGGAGCACCAAAAGAGGAAGGAACTCAGTGGATTTTGAACAAGTATCTTTAATAATTCTGGAATAATTTGAACATGGAATGAAAACTACAAAAAGGTGTGATACTTCAAAACAGGTGGTATCCTTTTAAACTAAGGGAGGAATAACATTCTTAAGTATAAAAAATGACCACTGAATGGACAGATGTATTTCACTTCTAGGGGTCATGATACATTGGGTGAGACACCAACAAAAACAAAAAAATACCACAACAGAACCACAGGTCAGCAGGAAATAAGTGGATCAGCACTGTGGAAATTCCTCACTTCATATAATGTATAGAAGTGTATCCCATAGGAGAAGTTTTATTTTTAGAAACATAAACCAAAACATTTGCCATTTGGGGGAAAGAGTCAGCTTATGCCGTGGGCAGGGGTCCTGAAAACAAGAATTTCTCTTTTCATGGAAATTGTACTTGGAAAGGAAAAAAAAAAAAAAAAAAAAAGTGTTACATAAAACACTTACATATTGACTTGGGCCACCCCATTACTTCCCACAGGTTATTGCTCAAGGTTCTATAATCACAGATTCCTTAATAATCAACTTCTCCACAAAACCCACCATCATTCCTGGTCTCTAATTATTTTCACAGTCTCTAATCATGCACATGAACTTTTCATTCACATCTCTTGCCAGTGCCTTGCATTGCAACAGTTTGTCGTTTATTGATTTGCATTATTTATTCTCTTGTAGAATATTCAACAAGGTCATAGATTTCACCTTTCTATGGGTAGTTTCTGACATATATTCAACAATCAGTTATTTTTGCTGGAAAAATAGATGAACACATTAATGACTCTGATGTTGCTGCTATAGGAATATAGGCCTTCCACCAGACAGCATGACATATTTGTTTTTACATCAGCAGCTACATTGATGCTGACAATCATGACAGATTTCTCAGCTCCTATGATATTTTAGAACATTCTCAGGGAGAAGAAACAATGTCACTTTCACTAGTTCTTCATCTCATCATCTGAAGGAGCCACCTTTAACAATATTATATGCACCTTTAAATATTTTAAATTCTTTCATGTTTATAATCAAATAATGTATTAACATGACCTTTATTTTTATTCAACAATATGACACAGAACTCCATGACAAATGTAGGTTTGCTTCTTTCTATTCAACAGCTACAGGAAATTATATTGCATATTTTTGTCATGGTCTAGCTAACTAGTACTGAGTGATAGACACTTTTGCTTTCAACACCATACAATAAACAGTGGAAAAATTATAATTGAATTATATTAATTTATGATAAATTTTATCATATACAAAATATCTCATAAATGTAAGGAATTCCATTTCTGTTCTTTTTATATTACTAACACTCATCAATTGATGATAAGAATGATCCTCACCATAGAAATTAGTTTTTAAATGATCAAAATGGAGCTGAAATGAGAGAATGGAGATGTTCAGATTAATGTATATAGTTTAACAGGAATTCAGGAATAGCTACTTATTTGGAACGCAGAACACAGAACACAGAATGGCCAAGGGTACTGTTGCTCTGTCGCTGACAGATGAAGGTGTTGAAGGTCTTGGAGATTAAATCAAGCAAAGAAGGCAAAAGTGAAAATATTCTCTACATTTCTGTTAATACTGTTATATGCTTAAATGTCTTTTGAAAAAACATATTTTCCTCATTGACAGATCAGAATTGATAAGAAGGTAAATAAGTTATCATGAGGATAATATAAAAACATGCCAAGTTGTAAGACCCCCAAAAGTAAAAACATGAATAGATTTTCACTTTCCCATTTTTTGTTTATTTGTCAAATAAAAAAAAGTAAACACTTTTCAGTGGATCCGACAATCTTTTTCTTGTTCAAACTAACAATTGGAGCATAATGCAAGAATATTTGCAGAAGGGCACTGAAAATAAATGTCGATCTTGACAGAATTAAAGTTAAGTCTATCTATTCCTCAGAGCAGAGTGTTTGCTAAACTTCCCTCCTTCAGAAAGAGGGTTCAGAGTTTGGCTATTGTAATGGTTCCAGAATGTCATACCTTATTTGAGATTGACGGCTTTACCTATCCTGTAATGACTCTAGCCGTCTTTTGTGGGAATGATGGCCACGGTACCAGCCTATCTAAGTGAACTTCGCCCAGAGGTACAGGTGGCCCGTGATGACAAAACCATGAAACCTCTGCCATTTCACCTAGCAAGAAATGGATGCTGGCTTGCCAGCTGTCTTTCCTACACAAAAAGACTGTCCCCAAAATGCCCAGCAAATATTGTCTGTGACAAGATTCCTGGCATGTGTTTATTCAAAACCAGTCTCAGTGGGGAAAATGACGTAGTTAGAACAATGACTCAGTTCCTGAGAAAGGAAATTTTTCCTCTGTGTGCTGAACTTCTTGTGGCCCCCCCACCTGTACGTCAATGAATTATCATTGTTTTCTTTCACAGTATTATTTTACATACTATCAGGATTTACCATCGGGGAATAAAGGTTATTTTGGTGTTATTTTTTAAAATTTGGTTTAGTCCAAGCAATACCCTGACAAATTCTAGTGTACAAAACTGGAAATAAAAAAGAAATTATCTTTTGGCACACAATTGAATATAAGAGTCACAGGAAATAAGAACAGAGTTTTCATGCTTCCATGAATCATTTACATTGCTCCAAAAGCCAGAAAATATGCTTTTATTAAACTCTTCTAAGAAGGAAACTACATTTAAAAGTAAATGAAGTCATAAGGAAAATTGTGATGAGATATGACTTAATAGAAAATGCAATTGGAGTGCAGAAGACATCTTAAAATGTTGCTAAATATAGATGGACAAAAAATCCATGATAGTTTGAATTGGTTTTGTAAAGAGGCTTCACAAAGTAAATATTTTTTGATCTACTCCTGGGGAATACAAGGATTCCCTATATTTTTGAAAAATATATTTTATATACACATACATTTTTATGCATTTGTGTGACAATTACATCTATATTCAACATAAGTACACATATGGTATATACATATATCTTGTATACATACATATATATGTATGTGTGTGAATGTATATGCACACACCCAACTGCAGTTGAATTTTCTATTTTACTTCCACTGTAAACCAAAACTGAGGATTATGCATTTAGGAGAAGACAGCTGGCTGTCCCTTAACCCAACCATTCTTTCAATGTCCCCATATTTTCAGCAGATAAAGAGGGTCCATTCAACTGTAATCCTCCAAATTTTCTTCTCTAATTCTGACCAAAGAACATCCCAAATGTAGTAGGGCCAGTGACTGGAAGATTCATCTCTGCTGGACACGTGCTGGACTAAGTCTGCATTTTGGAACTTTGCAAAGGTTGTGATTCTTTTTTCTAGATGTCATGAAAATATGAGGGAAAATTAAATGAAAATTATGGTCATGGTTTGGCGAAACGTGGATTACCCAGTTTGTTAGTCTACAAAACCCTCATGTAGAATAGTATGCTAATGTTTGGAACAATTAACTGTTATAATTAACTGCCATAATTAAACTCAAATATCAGAAGAAGATCCAAGCTGTCCAAACGTGACCTGTGAAATGTGTGATTCGCATGCAGAATGATTGAGTCAGAAATATGTGTTCTGGGGCACAAGGATGACTTTAAAGGATAGGAGTTTTGTTCTGTGGTTCAAATGTTTTGTACACAGAAAAATAAAGAACTGGTTAACTGCTTTTTCTTCTCTTATTATTTCTTTATATTCAAAGGCAATCTGCCAACCTCTCTTGACATTTTTTCTATGTATCTATACACACTTATCCTACTAATTACTACTCTTTTTTTTTTTTTTTTTTTTTTTTTTTTTTTTGCGGTGCTGGGGATCAAACCCAGGGCCTTGTGCTTGCAAGGCAAACACTCTACTGACTGAGCTATCTCCCCAGCCCTAATTACTACTCTTGACTGCATTTTTTAATCATAAAATTTCCCTCAACCTGTTCTGATATAGGTGGAGATGTGTGTAGAATGTGGAAGAAAAGGAAATGCGTGACTGACCCATATGCTATTATTGAGGAGGGGGACAACAACCCTGGGAAAATTCTTGATTAATAACTTTTGCCACAAATAACTCAACGTTTAGACATTTAAAGTAGTTTTACCTACATAGCAAGTATTAATATTCACTGTGGATAACTGAGATTCACCACTGAACTGATAGTCAAGTGAAAAACTCACATCTCAGGTGACAGTGTGGTTCTTTTTTCCACTGTGACCTTTGATGTAAGTCAGATAAATTCAGTTTCTGAGTCATAGGAAGGAAAAATATAGGGAAGGATTTGAGGAAATCCTCTCCTTTACCAATCTAGACCCAGAAAATTCTGTATTGAACACTTACTAGATAATGCAGCAGTATTGCTAGTCATTATTCCTAAAGCTCAATAAGGTTAATGAAAGATCACAGGAAAATACATAAGTTACTCATATGAATAACACATTAAGTCCTAACTAAGACCTTTGTTCCAAAGGATATCAGCTAATTTACACAACTTAAAATGTAGATTTTGCATACATATTGAGGACTGGTCAATGAACCAAGTCAAATTGTGTAATGAATTCAGTAATTTTTAAGAGGGATTAATTAGGCTATTAATTAATTAGGTAATTATTCATTATGAATTAAGAAATTAAAAAGTGATAAATTATTTCGTTAGTAGATAATGGTTGACAATTGGTTATAAATTTCATAGCATTTATTATAACAGCATTAATCATGCACAGTTGTTCTTTTAATGTATGAGAGTAATTCCACGGTAATTCATTCAAAAACGGTATCTTTTATTCACATGAGGGAAACCGATTGTGTTAAGATACATTATATAATAAGATATATAAGATTAACATTTCATGTGCTCACAAATTATTTCTAAAATAATGAGACATATTTCTTGGTGAAATACCAGATAAATCTGTGAAATATTGCAATGCTAATTTGAGCAATATAACATCTAATTTACCTCATTACTGAATAATACATCTAAACTTTTTGTAGTATAAAAGATTTCATTGTGCATTGTGAATTCAAATGTAGTCCAACTTGGAGAGAAAAAGAAAATTCATCCTAATTAAAATAATTCAACAACTGCATTGTAAGGTTAATTGCACATTGGATTGGGCAGTAAGTTTCTTTCTACTTTATATTCTTGCATTAACACATAAATGTGGAGACTGTCACTTCCTTCCCAAACACAGGTCTTCTGGAGGGAACCCCTTCTGACTTTCACCCCTTTATACTCAATGCCTCGCTCTCCCTTAATGATCATCTTTAAATGTGGAGATGTGTGAGACATTTGGTAAGGTCCTAACAGGTAAGGAAATTTGCTTCCTTAAATGGGTGGATCTAATCTAACTTATCTCAAGTTCGGGAAATGTGTTGCACTTCCAAATTTGCTGCCACAAGGAACATAAACTAAGCACCCCAGAGAAGCCTTCCCCTGGCCTCTTTCTTGTGGTACCCAAATTCCTCACAGCACAGGCACCTGTGCCAGCAGTACATCAGGATGCTCTTCCTATTTCTTCCTCTCATTAAATTACCAAGCCAGGGGGTTAAGTTGGAAGGACTTCACCCCAGCTTCTTCTCTGTTGAGCAGAAAGAGCAAGATGAGAAAACACTTCCAGATCTTTACTCATTGACAATAACAAAACATGTAAAATATCTCATCGAGTATTCTGATACTCTTTGTAGGTTGTTGTGTACTTATCTATTAAATGTAGCTGGTTTTAATATTACCTTTTATTTCTGTGTTGATCTTCTTTCCAAATGTTCTGTATATTATCTAAAGTGAATTATTGGCAACTCTAGTAATTTTTTGTCCTTTGGATTGCCTCTTTTTTGCATTAACTACGTTACTTTTTTGCTTCATGTGTGTTGCATGGTGCAAACATGTCCATTGTAATGCTGATGACACTTCTGTGGATATTAAATATTGTACTTATCACTAGTAGTAATATTTGTACTAAAATCTCTTTCCTCTAATAGTATTGTAGTCAGTGCAGTTATGTCATGGTTGTTGATTGAATTGTATATCTTTACATCCTCTCGCTTCACTAAAGACATTTTATTTGTGCCATTGGAACTAACTTATTTCTCCTGCAACAAAAAGAATAGTTTGATCTTATTATTTTATAACTAACCTCACAATTTCTTCCTTTAGTTCTGATTGTTTGATTGACCCATATTGCTGGGTTTACTTCTGTTGCTTTGACATGTGTCTTATTTGTTGTGACTTTTTTTTTTTACTTTTTTCTTTGCCTATTACCTTCTTTCATTTTTTTAAAGTGTTAGTTGTAGATGAATTTTTTTAAAAATTATTTTTATATGGTTCTAAGGATCAAACCCAGTGCCTCACACATGCTAGGCAAGTGCTCTACCACTGAGCTACAAACCCAGCCCCCCTTTTATATTAATTGGATAATTTTAACTTAATAATTTAATTCACTTAACTTCTTAGTGCTTGATCTATGACTTAAAATGCATATCTTAACAACCAGAATCTACTTAAGTTTTGTACTGACTTTTATCAAAACGTGGAAATTTTATTCATGTATAGATCCACCCCCAATTTTTTGTTATTATTGTCATATATATTATATCGAAGTATTTTTTTGAAAAACTATTTTTGGTTGTAGATGGACATAATACCTTTATTTTATTTATGCATTTTTATGTGGTGCTGAGAATCAAACCCAGTGCCTAATCCATGCCAGGCAAATGCTCTAACACTGAGCCACAACCCAGCCCTGAAGTACTTTTAAAAAACTGACAATAGACAGCACATCTTTTAAATATTATTTTAGTCATATTTCTTTTAAGACCCTTCAGGAAAGAAAAAAGGATAAGTCTATGTCTATAGACTTCATTTTACACTATTAAAAATTTTATCTAACCATGCAGTTCAATTCATTTTCATCTTTCTGTGAACTTGAGTTAGCATCTTGTCATTCCCTTATTCTAAAATAATTTTACTCCCACCCACCTTCTTTAGTTTTTGTTGAATATAATGCATTTCTATGTGTAATTTCCTGTTAGAATTACATGCACAATGTTTTATTACATTGGTATTTAAATCAGTTGAGAAAAGAGGATACGTAATCAAATCATTTGGTAATTTCCTACAGAATTTTTTTCACTGGTGTTCTTTCTTTTTTTGGTACTTGGGATTGAACCCAGGAATGCTTAACCACTGAGTCACTTCCCCAGTAATTTTTTAGATTTTATTTAGAGACAGAATCTCACTGAGTTGCTGAGGCTGTCTTAGAACTTGCTATCCTCCTGCTGCAGGTTCCCGAAATGCTGGAGTTACAGGCATGTGCCACTGTGCCTGGTTGATATTCTTTCTTCAAAAGACTGGTGGAGCTGTAGCACAGAAGTCAATCCATAGCACCCCTATTGATCCAGGGACACAGCACGGGCATTCCCTGTTTAGTTGGCAGTGAGAATATTTCAGGTTGCCAGAGATGAGCGTTTCTTGCTAAGCTTGGATTCCTAGTAGCTGACTTTCATAGTTTATTTCTCAGTGTAGTTGAAGTGGTCTTCCAGGCAGTGTGCTTTTGCCTATATAGATGCTCTGGGTATGGCTTGGGGGCTGCCACCCACTCTGCCCAGGTCTTGATCTGCCTGCCATGTGTGGATGAAGTCTAATATATGCACCGATCTGTTTTGTTTGCTCCTTTATAAATAACACGTATTTAGGATAGTCCTAAATTGTCTCAAATCACAGCTGTGGCTCCAAGTTCCATTCTGGGAGGCAAACAAATGTCTAGAATATTCAATACAGTTCTTCAGAGACACAGCCTATCTGTTTAAACATTCGCTGCCTCACTACACCTCCAAGAAGTTCTCCAGTCAAACCAACTCCTCAGATAAACTAGCTGCAAACGGGCCAAAAGGCAATGTTTCTCATATCGCACAAGTTCACTTGGAATCAGAACAAAAGCTCCCATGTCTTTCATCTCAAGGTCTGAGCATTGGCTGCTAGTATCTGCAGGCTGTTTGCATCTTTCCGGATCCACCTTTTGTTCTACTTCGTTGATTATGATACCTTGCATTCCAGCTCCGGAGAAGATGAAATGACCCATTATTTAAGAAATGGTAAGGGCTACAGTGTTTAATTTCTAATCATAATGATGTAAGTTGGGGGGACACAGCCATATATTCACAGCTCCAGAAGACACCAAGGCAGGACAAATCTCACGGAGGTATTTCTGTGAAGGAGTACTTCGTGGTGACTACACTTTATGAGAAGGATGATGAAGGAGAGTGTTCTTATTCCATACACATAAATCCTACTACTAGCTCTGGTTATGGAACCATGAATATGCCGGTAGCCAAAGCTTCTCATCACTGACCCATTAGTGCCCTCAACTATGATCTCAAAATATAAAACTTTCCAAAAGTATATTATAGCTATGACTTTATATTATCCCAGACTGGTTCTCAGACAGGCTTGCCAAATTACCTTGTAGACAGTAATGTAAAATTATTGCTGATTTTAAGTATGAGGGTCACCCAGTGATTTCATGTTCTCATTCCACTGACTTGGATGCCACTTAATTCATGCAACCCTCGTGTGGAAGTCAAATTTTGTTAAAGAATGACATATGACCTCTTTTTCTGTTTGACATTGCAATTTATGTGCTGGAGAGCCCAGTATATCTCACCGATTTTACATTTTCAGACTCCATGATTATCCTGAATTCATAATTAATTTGTATAGGAATGAAAGTAATACTAGCTGTGTATCTGGTTTTGGTCATCGTGATTCTTCTAATCAAATTCAGATTGATTTATTTATGAAAAGAACAAAAATATTTAGAATTTATTTTTGTTTTTGTTCTGATATACATATATATATATATTATTTTTACAGACTGCATTTTGATTCATTGTACACAAATGGGGTACAACTTGTTGTTTCTATGACCCACATTTTGACCCAGTTATCCCACTCCTTGATTTATACCCAAAGGACTTAGAATTTATTTTTGACTGTATGTAGCACACAGGATCTATGTGACCCTCAATACTGAATGTTTCCCTGTCTTGGGAAAATGGAGCTTTATATGTCTCCCTTATTTAATTGCTAAAAGCCAAAAGACCAACCATACAGCATTTAGAAATCTGGTGTGTGTGCATTTTAGTTCTAAGAACACCTTTTTTTGTGTGAGGAGCACCATATTATTAAATGAATCTTGACGTGTCAGCGGAAAATCAGGGTTCACATGCCTTTTCTTCTTCTCGTCCCTTCCACCTGGCTATCTTTGGTCTTGGCAGAGTGAAGCCAACAGAGCTGACTCTGCTATAATAAATTGGTGAGAAAAAGTCTAGCATTTGTCACTTCAGTGACTCCATGGATTTTTTTTTGGGGGGGGGATACCCAGGATTGAAGTTAGGGGCATGCAAACACGAAGCCACATCCCCAGTCCTATGTTGTATTTTATTTGGAGACAGGGTCTCACTGAGTTGCTTAGTGCCTTGCCATTGCTGAGGCTGGCTTTGAACTGCCAATCCTCCTATCTTAGCCTCCTGAGCCTCTGGGATTACAGACATGAGCCACTGCATCCAACTTCCATATTTTTTTGCTATTTTGTTTTCTTTTGTTTGGTATTAACTTCATGGTTTGCAGGAAAAGGGAGGAGAGCCCTCAAAATCCCTCCTGGTTACACATGTCTTTATCAGCAAGGATACTTCATTCATTTGGTATCCAGACTTGACCACAGGGAGAGTCTCTAATAGGCTTATGTTACTACTATTTTGACTGACATCCTATGCAGGCATGGGGACTAGAGAAGTTGAGACTCTCAAGAGTGACAGTGGGATGGACCGTAAGAAAAACAGAAAGAAAGAGAGACCCCATCCTTCTAGCTATCCCTGCTAAGGTACAGACCCATGTTGAGGTTATCCTGCAAGGCTGCCGAGCTTTAACTCACCACAGTTTGGTAAAAGACATCACGTGAGTCCAGCAGAGTATCCAACCAATCTAAAATGCAAAGAATGAGAGGTGGAAAGCCTAACTTGAGTTAAACCATTAAACTTTCAAGTGGTTTGTTACAGCATAACGAGGAACTGAGATGAGTGGCGTTCTTGACATTTCAATCTGCACTTGAATCATCTGAGTATCTTGAAGAGTTTCAGAACATGATTCAGTGGGCTGAGCTCAGGTTGGAGAGTCTACGTTTTCTATAAGCAACCAATTAAAATCAGCCATGCTCCTCTGTGGACCACATTTTGAGTTGCAAGGTTCTACAGAACCAATACTTCATTGTTCTTGATTCTTCCTGAGACCATCACTGACAATTCCTTTGTATGAAAAACCCACATAAATACTCTAGTTTTCAAGTCATCTTTAATAGAGTAGTGAGCATAGAAGATATGTCATTCTAGTAATACAGATGGGCAAATATGTCAGTGAGTGTGTGTGTTTATGAAACCCATGTTTTCAATGTGTGAGAAGCCTAACCCTTTACCCTTTTACTGTTCAAATAAAAGGGTTCAGTCTCCAGAACACAATCATCTAAAAGAATCCTCAAAAGAATTATATCCCTTCTTACTATTTCTTACTCTAATCTCCTTTGCATTGAATCCTGCTATGTGATTTTCCCCAATGGATTTGGAATCTTGATGTGCTAACTTATCTCTACCCAGGCAATACTTCTTTTCTTTGTTGCACTTCATATGTTTTGTGAACACAGTTATTTGTCCTATACACTCTTATGATGTTTGGGAGTAACCAAGAATTCAGGGTATATTGTTATAGAATCAACAACAAAAATTGAATAGCATATATTTTATTCTCAGACTTTGTTTATTGTTTGAGTCCATTGTCACCTGGGTTCCTTCAGCTCCCAATTACAGTTGGCTTCCTTCTTCTTTGTGGCTGTACGCATTCACTAGCCCCCACTTCTAACATTTCTCTTATTTTTTAGCTTAATAATCTTGTACAAACCAGGTTCTTCATCTAAGTGCATAGATTCTAAAATTATTAAGGCAGTCTGCTGAAATTACTGTGGTCCAGCCTTTCAAAGAGCCCTGTATATGGTGATAAAGCTGTGCCTATGGATTGCTGCCTTCATATTCATTTTTACTATTGAAAACGTGTGTCTTAGAAATACTAAGTGGAGTGATTTAGAGAGGTCTGGACAAAGAATCAAAGGAAAAGCTATCTGCATCTAAGTCTCCTCTTCTCTTCTGCTTCTAGAATCTGAGTATGTTCTCTCTTTTCTATATCCAAAACCCTTGTCTGTCTTGCAGTAACTGAATATCTGATCATTTTTTGCAAATTCATTTCTGCCCTATTCTTTCAAATCATTATTCTTCAGTAACAGAAAGAAGTCAATTTAGGAAGTTATTATAGGCACACAGAGTCATTCTATTATAACTAATGCATTACTTAATATTAAGCTTCTTCTGTATTCTTGATAACCAACTCCAAATCTTTAAGCCAGTTCTGGTGGCAAATTCTTTACCTGTAGCTGAGTCATTAGCTGACACATTGAAGGGTACTTTGACAGTACTCCTCTCAAGTCAGAGCATAAGCAGTCTCCTCTTGCTAGAATTGCTGTCATTGATGCTGTGAATCAAACTCCACTCTATGCTTTTAGTGTGCTTGTCAAAACTCTGAAGTTCTAGTGTAGATCTCAAACACACATTAAAAATCTATAAATCTTGATCTTATTCAAAATCTCTAACAATCTAGAAACGTGGCTAAAAGTTACATTAATGTAGAAGCAATATGAGTTGAATATTTACATATATTTTAACTTAAATTGTGACCATTCTAAAATGAATTGAGAAATTACAGTCTTACACAGTAGCATATAATAACCATGTACAATCTTCATAATTGTGTAATGAAATGGTAAAGGTGTAAAATCATGGGTTTGAAAGGCAGGCCATTCATTTCAGATGAAATTGTCGTGAAACTTCTATAAGAATAAAATTGGCATTCTAAGACACTATTTGAGGGGTATTTTTCCTCCAGCACTTTAGGATTGAACTCATTTATTCTGTTATTTGAAGCAGGTCATGAAACAGGTGGAGTTTCCCACATTAGAGGTGAGAAGAGTTCATTCATAAACAGTAATAACAGAAGAGTTAACAATTCCAGAAGGAAACAACAAACATTTATTGGAAGAGATGAAAACCAAGTTGGCAAAATACTCAGCCATGACTACTTACCTCATTTTTGCAGAATTGTCCCAGTGTATGGTTCTCTCGACAACCTGGAAGTAATGCTGTCCAGTTTCCTAAGTACACAGAGGGCTCCATTAAACACTGGGCCTTGGCATTGGAAATGGCCTTCTCACCTATCCATGGCTTAATAAAATGATCACAAGGTGAGAGAACAAATTGAGTAGAATCAGGACAAGATAAGAAACTTAAGTCTGAAAAAGCAAGAGGAAGCAGGTATTCAACGCCTCTTTTTCTATAGAGACAAAGTTGTAGGAATCTATGCTCATTTTACCCTGCTAAGCACATTTTTGATTTCCTATTCCAACAATTCTGATTCAGGTTCTATTACTATTTCTATTTCATAGAAGAGGAAAGTGGGACAAATGTTGATTTTCTCAAGTTAACATAGTATATATTTTGGCAATATGAATATTTGCAGTTGTGCACACTTACAAATATATAATACGTATTAATATATATATAGTACATATATGACTCTCATGTTGCAAGTATGCTTGTGAATGCTGGTGTAGTGCTCGAGACTCTGGGATTTGAAGGACAAGAGTTGGGGATTAGAAGTCAGTTGCCTTTGCCTCAACTTCATGATATTCAGCACAACTCCTGTTTTGCTTCAGCTTCAGCACTTACTACCACTCAGCACATGGTAACAGGCACACAATGGGAAGATGATAGACAATGAATTTCAGCTGGTATTTTTTGTTATCTTCTAAATGTCTGACACAAAACCAATAAGTAACACCCATTCAAAGAGTTTTGGTTAGTTGCATTAGAAACCCATTATAATTTCCATTTTTAAAAAAAAAATTAACACATAAGTGTTTAATTATATAGGTCATACATTTCTGGTATTTGTTTTTTTATTTTTTTTATTTTTAGAGACTGTATTTTGATTCATTGTACACAAATGGGGTACATCATTTTGTTTCTGTGGTTGTGCATGATGTGGATTCACACCATTCATGTAATCATACATGTACATAGGATATTGATGTCTGTCTCATTCCACCATTTTTCATACCCCCTTCCCTCTCATTTCCCTCTACATAATCTAAAGTTCCTCCATTCTTCTCTCATCCACACCTCCCACCCCCATTATCTATCATCATCCACTTGTAAGGGAAAATATTCAGTCTTTGATTTTTTGGGATTGGCTTATTTCACTTAACATGATATTATCCAATTCATCCATTTATCTGCAAATGCCATAATATTATTTGTCTTTATTGCTGAATAATATTCCTTTGTGTATATATACCACAGTTTCATTATCCATTCATCTCATGAAGGGCATCTAGGTTGGTTCCACAATCTAGCTGCATTACTGTAGTATGCTAATTTTAAGTCCTTTGGGTATAAGCCGAGGAGTGGGATAACTAGGTCAAAAGGTGGGTTCATTACAAATTTTCTGAGGATTCTCCTAATAACGATCTTTATTTAGATATTTTAGAACTACATATACTGACTTATTAGGTCTTCAGCTACAGAGTCAAAAAACCACTTTTGGTGACTTAGGAGAGAGAAGAGGGAAGGAAAGGGGGTCAAGCTACATCACAAAGAGTGACAGAGCCAAATAAACACAAGGTGAAGCCCTTGTAGAACAAGCCTGGAATAAATTCTGCAGTTGTGCTTCACGTCTCCATCTCCCAAAGCACTCACTGAACTACAGTCCAATCTCATTACATGAAAACTTTAAACCATTACTACACACTTGTTTTTCCCTGGTTTGTTTATAAACATGTGCTCAAGATACAGATTGGTCAAGACTCACATTAGGATTCAATACAAAAGCAAATATTTCACCAAAGACTTTAGAAAGTCACTCATGTTTACAGAAACAACACTTTTAGAGATGTACTTGCATTTCTTTTAAATGTAGCTACATTTTCATAGGTAAGCACCTATATTATCAATATTGGGGTTAGGGAACTTTATTATGCTTCCATGAAAATCACTTCTATGTTGAAATTCAAAGGGTAAGATATATTTTTAAAACACTGTAACTGAGTTTATATTTGTATGATGAAATGATCTCTTCAACACTAAGTATCCAGAAATGAAAAAATATAAATGTACATGTTGAATCCCATCTGCCCCACCACATGGAGGTGGGAGGCCAGTAGCTAAGCCTGCCCCTCTGACCCCCCTAATTCTAAGGGACACTGCTTTTGCCTTCATGCTGACTCAGCACACCCTCCCTGGGACTGTCCAGCTTCTTTGGAGGCTGGTGCAGGCACTTTGAATTATTCCTGAGGGCATGGCCACCATCATTGGAAGGATGGCTCCCTTCCTGAGACACCTGCAGGAGACTGGAGGCCCAAAGACAGGTACCTCTATTTACTCATTTACATCCTACACCCTTCCCCATCCTCTTGTTCACAACTAGAAATACTGTAAATGATAATTGAACTGATCCTGTTCATTAAAATAATGTTAAAGCCTTTATACGGGCTATCTGGTTCAGGAATGCATTGTCTCTATATTGGGTGCTACTAGCATTGATCTCCCCTTCAGGGAACAGGTACTGGAAAACTGCAGGGTCACAATAAGCCTGCGGGAGGGGGGGGTGCTTTAGTATCTCTGATCTTCACTGCTAGAGAGGAATATATAGAAACAATATGAAAAAACAAGGGAAGAAAGTATCCCTAACAAACCAAGATGCTACTGTGATAGAATCCAATGACAAAATAGCAGTAGAAATGACAGAAAAGTTTAGAATCTGCATAATTAAAATGATCCATGAAGCAAAAGACAAGATAAGAGAGCAAATGCAGGCAATGCATGACCATTCCAGTAAACAGTTAAAAGAGCAAATGCAGGAAGCAAAAGAACACCTCAATAAAGAGATAGCAATTCTGGAAAAAAAAAAAAAAACAGAAATACTTGAAATGAAAGAAACAATAAAACAAATTAAAAACTCAACAGAATTCATCGCCAACAGAATAGATCTCATGAAAGACAGAATCTCAGATAATGAAGACAAAATATTAATCTTGAAAATAAAGTTGAACAAACTGAGAAGATGTTAAGAAGTCATGAATGGAACCTCCAAGAATTATGGGATATCATGAAAAGACTGAATTTAAGAATTATTGGGATTGAGGAAGGTACAGAGATACAAACCAAAGGCATTAACAACCTGTTCAATGAAATAATATCAAAAATTTTTCCAAACCTTAAAAATGAAGTGGAAAATCAAATACAAGAGGCTTACAGAACACCAGGTGCACCAAATTACAACAGATCCACACCAAGACACATTATAATGAAAATAACTGCCATACAAAATAAAGATAGGATTTTAATGGCTGTGTGACAAAAGCATCAGATTACATATGAGGGAAACCAATACAGATATCAGCAGATTTCTCAGCCCAGACTCTAAAAGCAAGAAGGGCCTGGAACAATACATTTCAAGCTCTGACAGAACACAGATGCCAACCAAGAATCATATACCCAGCAAAACTCACATTCAGAATTGACAATGAAATAAAATCTTTCCATGATAAACAAAAGTTAAAAGAATTTACAAATAGAAATCTTGCCCTGCAGAACATTCTCAGCAAAATATTTCGTGAGGAGGAAGTGAAAAGCAACAATACAAGTCAGCATAGGGAGAAACTACCCTAAAGGAAAAGCCAATCAAAGGAGAAGCCAAGTCAAGTTAAAAACCATAAATAAGCCAAAATGACCAAGAATACAAATCATATCACAATAATAACCCTAAATGTCAATGGCCTAAATTCAATAATCAAAAGACCTAGACTGGTATATTGGATTAAAAAGAAAGACTTAACATGCTTCAAGAGACTCATCTCATAGAAAAAGACATCCACAGATTAAAGGTTAAAGGATGGGGAAAAACATACCATGCACATGGATCCAGTAAAAAAGCACAGGTCTCCATCCTCATATCAGATAAAGTGGACTTCAAACCTAAATTAGTCAGAAGGGATAAAGAAGGACATTTCATACTGCTTAAGGGAACCATAAAACAGGAAGATATAACAATTTTAAATATTTATGCCCCAAACAATGGAGCATCTATGTATATCAAACAAACCCTTCTCAATTTTAAGAATCAAATAGACCAAAACACATTCAGAGTAGGGGACTTTAACACACCACTCTCACCACTGGATAGATCCTCCAAACAAAAACTGAACAAAGAAACTGTAGAACTAAATAATACAATCAATGATATACACTTAATGAATATTCACAGAGTATTTCATCCATCATCAAGCAAATATACTTTCTTCTCAGCAGCTCATGGATCCATCTACAAAATAGACCAAATGCTATGCTTCAAAGGAGCCATTAGTAAACACAAGAAAACCAGAGATCCTACCCTGTATCCTATCAGATGATAATGGAATGCAATTAGAAATGAATGATAAAATAAAAAAAAACTACTCATACATGTAGAGACTAAATAATATGCTATTGAATGATGCAATGATAACAGAAGATCAGGGTAGAAATAAAAAAATTCTTAGAAGTAAATGAGAACAATGACACAACATATCAAAATCTCTGGGATACTCTGAAACCAGCCCTAAGAGGAAAGTTCATTGCATTGAGCTCATACATTAAAAAAATAAAAAGTCAGCAACTAAATGAACTAACATTACATCTCAAAGCCCTAGAAAAAGAAGAAGAGATCAACACATAAAATAGTAGAAGACAGGAAATAATTAAAATCAGAGCTGAAATCAATGAAATTGAAACAATTCAAAAAATGGACAATACAAAAAGTTTGTTCTTTGGAAAAGTAAACAAAATTGATAAACCCTGGCCACACTAACAAAGAGAAGGAGAGAGAAAACTCAAATTACTAGAATTTGTGATGAAAAAGGAAAGATCACAACAGACACCTTTGAAATACATAACATAATTAGAAGCTACTTTGGAAATCTATACTCCAACAAAATAGAAAATATCGAAGACATTGACAAATATTTAGAGTCACATGATCCTCCCAAACCGAGTCAGGAAGACGTACACAATCTAAACAGATCAATTTCAAGCACCAAAACAGAAGAAGCCATCAAAAGCCTACCAACAAAGAAGTCCCAGGACCAGATGGATTCTCAGCCGAATTCTGCAAGACCTTTAAAGAAGAACTGATACCAATACTCCTCAAAGTATTCTAGGAAATAGAAAAGGAGTGAACCCTTCCAAATTCATTCTATGAGGCTAGTCTCACTCTGATACTGAAACCAGACAAAGACACATCAAGGAAAGAAAACTTTAGACCAATATCCCTGATGAACATAGATGCAAAAATCCTTAACAAAATACTGGCAAATCACATACAAAAATATATTAAAAAGATAGTGCACCATGATCAAGTGGGGTTTATCCCAGGGATGCAAGGATGGTTCAACATCCAGAAATCAATAAATGTATTCACCATATCAATAGACTTAAAGTTAAGAATCACATGATTATTTCAATAGATGCCAAAAAAGCATTTGATAAAATACAGCACCCCTTCATGCTCAAAACACTAGAAAAAATAGGGATAGTGGGAACATTCCTTAACATTGTAAAGGCCATCTATGCTAAGCCCATGGCTAATATCATTCTAAATGGTGAAAAACTGAAAGCATTCCCCCTAAAAACTGGAACAAGGCAGGGATGCCCTCTTTCACCACTTCTATTCAACATTGCCCTTGAAACTCTAGCCAGAGCAATTAGACCAAAGAAATTAAAGGGATATGAATAGGAAAAGAAGAACTCAAACTATCCCTATTTGCTGAAGATATGATTATATACTTGGAGGAACCAGGAAATTCCACCAGAAAACTTTTAGAACTCATAAGTGAATTCAGTAAAGTAGTGGGATATAAGATCAACATCATGCTTAATGGAGAAAAACTGAAAGCATTCCTTCTAAAAACTGGAACAAGAGAGGGATACCCTCTATTGCCACCCACTTCTATTCAACATCGTCCTTGAAACACTTGCCAGAGCAATTAGACAGACCAAAGAAATACAAACCAGACAAGAAGAACTAAAGGTGTCACTATTTGCTGATGACATGATCCTATATCTGGAAGATCCAAAAAAACTCCACTAGAAAACTTCTAGAACAAATAAATGAATTCAGCAAAGTAACAGGACATAAAATCAATACACATAAATCTAATTCATTTCTATTCATAAGTGATGAATCCTCTGAAAGAGAAATTAGAAAAACCACTCCATTAACAATAGCCTCAAAAAAATAAATAAAATACTTGGGAATTAATCTAACAAAAGAGGTGAAAGACCTCTACAATGAAAACTACAGATCATTAAAGAAAGAAATTGAAGAAAACCTTAGAAGATGGAAAGATCTCCCATATTCTTGGATAGACAGAATTAACATTGTTGAAATGGCCATTCTACCAAAGGCACTATACAGATGCAATGCAATTCCAATTAAAATCCCAATGACATTCTTCACAGAAATAGAGAAAGCAATCATGAACTTCATTTGGAAGAACAAGAGACCTCCAATAGCCAAAACAATCCTGAGCAGGAAAAGTGAAGCAGGAGGCATCACAATACCAGACCTTAAACTATACTACAGAGCAATAGTAACAAAAACAGCATGGTATTGGCATCAAAATAGACAGGCAGACCACTGGTACAGAATAGAAGACAAAGAGACAAAACCACATAAATATAGTCACTTCATACTAGACAAAAGAGCCGAAAACATACAATGGAGAAAAGATAGCCTGTTCAACAAATGATGCTGGAAAAACTGGAAATCCATATGTAGTAAAACAAAATTAAAACTCTATTTCTCACCCTGCACAAAACTCAACTCAAAATGGATCAAGGACATAGGAATTAGACTAGAGACCCTGCACCTAATATAAGACAAAGTAGACCCGGATCTTCATCATGTTGGCTTAGGATCAGACTTCCTCAACAAGACTCCCAAAGCACAAGAAATCAAAGCAAGAATCAATAAATGGGATGGACTTAAACTAAAATCTTTTTCTCAGCAAAGGATACAATCACAAATGTGAAGAGAGAGCCTACAGAGTGGGAGATAATCTTTTCCACACACACTTCAGATAGAGCACTTATCTCCAAAATTTATAAAGAACTTACAAAACTTTACACCAAAAATACAAAAAACCGAATTAATAAATGGGCCAAAGAACTGGACAGACACTACAGAAGAAGACACACAGGCAATTAATAAATATATGAAAAAGTGTTCAACATCTCTAGTAATTAGAAAAATGCCAATTAAAAGAACTCTAAGATTTCATCTTACCCCAATTAGAATGGTTATTATCAAGAACACAAATAATAATAGATGTTGATGTGGATGTGGGGAAAAAGGCAAACTTTTACATTGCTGGTGGAGTGGCAAATTGGTGCAGCCACTCTAGAAAGCAGTGTGGAGAATCTTTAGAAAATTTGGAATGGACCCACCTTTTGACCTAGTTATCCCACCCCTCATTTTATACCCAAAGGACTTAAAATCAGCACACTACAGGAACACAGCTACATCAATGTTTATAGCAGCTCAGTTCACAATAGCTAGATTGTGGAACTAACCTAGATGCCCTTCAACAGATGAATGGCTAAAGAAACTGTGGTATATATATATATACACAATGGAATATTATTCAGCCATAAAGAAGAATAATATTATGCCATGTGCAGATAAATGGATAGAATTGGAGAATATCATGCTAAGTGAAATAAGCCAATCCCCAATACCAAATGCTGATTGTTTTCCCTGATAAGTGGAGAATGATATATAATGGGGGTGGGGATGAGGAGGGAGAGAAGAATGGGGGAACTTTAGATTATACAGATGGAAATGAGAGGGAGAGAGGTATGAAAAATGGTGGAATGAGGCAGACATCATTACCCTATGTACATGTATGATGACACGAATGGTATGAATCTACATTGTGCACAACCATAGAAATGAAGTGATGTACCCACTTGTGCACAATGAATCAAAATGCAGTCTGTAAAAAATTAAAAGATTAAAAAAATAATAAAACCACTATGAAGTGACAAAAAAAAAAAAAGATACCGAACGTGATTTCAAACAGATATCCTTCTGTTTTCTTTGCTATGGCTCCATTTATTCTGTGGATTAGGAATCAATGTAACTTTTTTCCTTTCTTGAAGAAACTGTCACTCTTTAGGGATCACATACAGGAGTGATCAATCCTATTTTCTATTTTGACAGCTCTAGAGTTAGTGAGAGCAGAGGTCATGTGCCCACCGTGTGATGACCTTAAGAATTTGCTTCTGTGCAGAGACAAAATGAAATAATGTGAAGCACAGAGAAAGGGAAGGAAACAGTGCTACCCTCATGCTACCTTGAGAGCATATTTGCAGTCTGCCTAGCATCCTGCTGTAAAACATTTGACTAGGTAGGTCTTGCCAAGTTACTGCTGCATACTGGACTCAAAAATTGGGACTGCGTTTCATTTTCCAAATCTGTCCTATTGGGAACTTTACCCCAGGCAGAGTTGAGTATGATCTTTGGTGCTTCTGTAACACTTTAAACATAGTTGTATTGTGACCTAAGATTTTATTGTTCATTTGTTTTCTCAGTGGGTGGTGATAATCTTGATGTCAAAAGTTTTTAATCATCTTCATATTCCCAGGGTGTTATTTTGTGCTGGTACACTCTAAATAAATGTCAATTGAATAAATTCAATAAACAAAATAAAGTTACATGTTGAAATATTTATTTTAAAATTAAAAATATCATCAAATGGATAAAAACATCAGGAATGAACCAATAAAATAATACACCTGAGATTCCTGTATACTAATGTTTAAAATATGTTGTCATTAAAATTCCAGCCTTAAAGATATTATAGTTTCAAATAAACATAAATCAAACAATATAAATTCTGCTTTAACCCTGGAAAGCAAATTGAATTTTTTGTCATTAGAACTTACATTGATTTTGTGAGACCACACCATGTAAAATGAAAATATTCTAATACTGAGCTTTCTCACTTTGTAGTTATTTTGTTTTTTCACAGAATATAACTTATTTCCTTATAAAAAGCAGATAACTACATGTAATAAAAGAAATGTTTCAGCATTCCTTGAAAAGCAACTCTGTTATTGAAGAGGTCACATTCATGGTAGTTTTTACCTGATTGTGTTCTGTGTTACAAAAATATATAAATATTAAATGCATACTGTTAGATGCATAGGACAATGGGATAATTTTACTGGTTTATCCAACCAATGTAAATTAATATACACAATTTAAACTTAAAATAGAAAATAGTTACACATTAGAAATGCATTTCAGTAACATTTTGGAAAGTAAGTCTTAATACAGCATTGAAAAGTATACAAATCAAAAAATTATAATGCAATGCATTTTCTCAAAATAAATGTATCTGTGTAACAATGCCAAGATCTAAAACTTATAAAACTTCAGCATCTTAAGAAACTCCAGTGAATAACCTCAACAGGTCCCGAAGATCAATATTGGGGATGAGGTACTTTATATATATACTCTCTGGCCTTCTACTAGCATAATACAGTTTTGCTTAATTTTGATCTTATAATGCAATTTTGTGTCTAGCTTTCATTTCTTATAAAACAAAATGTAAAACTGTTTGAAGTTTCCATCACTCATCAAGTCCCCTCATGACTTGTAGGTGATTTTTCACATCCCAGCCCCAAGTAATTAAATATTTAATTTATAAAGTAATGATCATTGCCTGTTATCAAATTTCATATACATGGAATTATACTGCATATGTTTATATATTTAATATGCTTATATATGATATATCATATATATTTTATATATTTTTATGACTTTTCTCATCATGGTTTTACGATTGATGTTTGTTGTTATGTGTATATAAATCATTCATGTTTATTGATGAGTAAGATGTTATTTGTGGGGGTTTCTGTCACATCCCACATGGATGAGAAAAGGATTAACTGTCTGAGGACAATGTTGACTATGAATCAACCAATTACCCATAAACTTATCTAATCAATAAACACATAAGTACCAATGCTCTTTTTAACTGAGAGGGGGTGTGACGGGTGGGGCCACACCAGCTCTGGCCTCTAACAACATGGAGTAGCCCAACTCTCTTTTATTAATGGTCACGCAGGTAAAGGGACCCAGAACGGGAGGACCTTCTTCTGTGATGAATAGGATGGGGTGGAGTTAGGGGAGCCACCCTCTCAGGGAAACTATCATAGAGCCAGTCAGGGAACCACTCCCACACAGTGCCATGAACTTTCTGGCAGTCCTGCGTGGTAGCCAGTTCCTAGAAATCTGGCCTCTGTGTCCCATGGCTCAATCTAGTCTGATTCTGCTAAGAATGGCTCCCCACAGTTATTGTATAGATATATTAAACTTGGTCTGGAGTTGTGAGAGAGTGCTTGCCTAACACACGTGAGGCACTGGATTGCATCCTCTGCCCCACACAAAAATAAATACATAAAATAAAGACATTGTGCCCATCTACAACCAATAAACATATTTAAATAAATAAGTCATTTGCACCTGTTGACACAAATATGAGTTGTTGGACTACTATTTAGAAAGAAAAAAAATATTTCCAAGAACAGTTGTATATAAATCTTTGCATATATATATGTATTTTTTTCTTGGTTATAGATAGGAGTAGAATTAATTGCTGATAATATTATAAATGTATGGTTGACTACTCAGGAAATCAGCAAACTGTTTTACATAGTGGTTGTACCATTTACCATTTATACTTTCACAAAGGACATGTGCATTCCAATCTCAGGAACTCATCATGGACATGTTATAAATGAGATTTCATGCTTTCAGCCTCCAAAAGGATTGAAAATTGTTCTTTGTGATCTTTCTTTCTTTCTTTCTTTTCTTTTCTTTCTTTTTAAATTGTTGGTGCTGGGGAAGGAAGCCAGGGCCTTACACTGATGAAGCCAGCACCCCACCCATGAGCCACATCTTCAGTCACCTTTGTGATGTCAGTTTGCCCTTGACTAATGCTGTTGAGCTTAGTAGACATATTTCATATGCATATGTCTTTGGTAAAATTTCTGTTCAATGGTTTGTCTACTTGGTTTAACATATGTTGTTTTCCAGATACTAGTTCTGTGTAGATATATTATAATTTTTCACATCTTTTTTATGTGTTCATTGTATTAATTGTTCAAATTAGCATGTTGTGTGATTTTTTCCTTCTTACTCCATGCCTTCTCTCATAGATGTAAAAACTGGTTCATTTTGAGAGTAATTAATGCAATAATACATCTTCCCATCTACTGTCATTATATATCTTCTATACACTAAATATCTTTTAATGTTTATACAAAATTTTTTTTATTTCCAGTATGTATAATGTGCATATATTTCTTTATATTTTCAAGAATTCTATGTTTTTGAACCTATTACAAATTTTGTTTTCCATCCTGACCATAATTGGGAATTAATTTAAAGAAACAGATTTTTTAAATATATTAGAGTGTTTATCAATTTTTTTGTTCTTTTATTAGCTATGAAGTTTTATTTTTAATTTCCTTTTCTCTCTTTTTTGGTTATTTTTAATTAATACATATCATTATGGTTCATTATGGCATAATTATAAAATCATGGAATATAATTTGCTCTTATTAAGTCCCTGGTACTTCCCTTTACCCTCCTCTCGACCTTCCCCATGTTCCCTTCCCTCTACTCTAATGAAATTTCTGCTATTTACTTATAGTTTTTTATTATTATTAGGATGGACATTATGGTGAGATTCACTGTGGTGTATTAATATACACACACCGGAAATTTAGGTCAGATTTGTTCCACTGCCTTTCCCTATTCCCTCCATCCTCCCTTCCCTTGATTCCCCTTTGTCTAGGCTACAGATTTTCTTCTGTGCATTTTATTTTTATTTTTATTAATTCAACATGTTTTTTTGGACAAGAACTCTCAAGATTTTCTTCCAGATGGCAGTAAGAAAGACTATTTTACTACTTCTTTTCAAATATGTGTATCTTAATTGTTATTTTCAAAGACTGGGAAGCTCAGGAGAATAATTCTTCTGCTGTTGACAGAGGACATTTGCCTTTTATTGATATACTGAATTCAAAACTGTTTTTTCCTTTGTGAATCTTAGAAAACATGATGAAAGTCAGGCATTATTTTCTTTTCAAAATTGTATAGAATTTGCGAGAGAAATTTTATTGGCCTGGAATATATTTTTAAGTTAAAATTTTAATTTTAATACAAATATGTTAATATATAGAAAGGTATAAAATATTGCCCAAATTTTCATGTCATCTGGTCTCAGTTTTTAAGTTGTATTGTTTTTAAAGAAATTTGTCAACTTGTCTATATTGTCAAATTTTGGCCACACATCTGTTCATACTATTTTTTCATCCTATTAGAATTAGAAGTATCTTCAGTGATTCTTTTTTCATTCCAGATTTGAGTAATTTACACTTTTTTCTATCTGCTCTCTCTCATTCGCTCTTTCCCTCTCTCTAGACCTTCTTTTCATCCAACTAATTAATGTGAAGGAATCATCCAATTTCACTCATTCTCTCATCTCCTCCCCTAATGTTTTAGGAAGGATTCCACTGCTAAACTGTGGAGAATCCTTTACTATGGTAGATAGCATGCTTGCGTTGTGTTACTGCATGATTTTAAGTTGTATTTCTTTCTTAAGAGTGTGGCAGAATCTCACATCATTCCACTCTGTTCTGCCTAAAATGTGACTCCTCCTTTGTCCAGTGTCCCACACTCTATATATATGCCACCTGCTTGTTACTCAATTAGTCACCATCTCGGTTATCAATTTGACCATCATGTTGTCACAATACTTGTGTTCTAGAAAACATTGTTTAATTTAATAAAGGCCCCAGAGCACAAGAATAGGGATTCTAGCACTTTGGATATGACAAAAACAAATCATAGAAGCTTTCTTTAAGTGAAAACATGAAAGCTTTTTACCTAATAAGATAATAAAATCTTCCATGTGTGGGTATACACCTGTAATCCCAGTGGCTCAGGAGGCTGAGACAGGAGGATCATCATTTCAGAGCTAGCCTCAACAAATTGAGGGGCTATGCAACTCAGTGAGACTCTGTCTGTAAATAAAATACAAAATAAGGCTGGGGACATGACTCAGTGGTTAAGCGCCCCTGAGTTCAATCCCTGGTACACCCCAAAATAATAATAAAAATAATAATCATAATAATCATAGTAAAATCATACACTAATATGTGGCAAGTTATTGTGGTTCAATTTTTATTGTGCCTAACTTATGAATTAAAATGTGTTATAGGTAGTGTAGATAGCATATGTAAGTTTCAGTATTATCCACTTTGAGGTGTCTGGGGAGCATCTTAGAAAATGATCCCCAAGGATAAGAAGAGACTGTACCTGAGACTAGGTTGCTGGAAGAGTGCAGAAGTTAAGGGGATACATCTACCTTGGAAATGTGCTCCAGTGTGATGTGCTGACACAAGAAGACATGGAGGATGTTTCATTAGACAGACTTGCAATCAATTCTGCTCTGAAATAACAGCTCAGATATCAAATGATTAATGGAAATGAGGAGATTTAATCAGTGTATTCTCTGAGGGCAAAACAAAAAGAATTAAATAAGGCCTGAACACGGGCCTGCTTGCCAGGCATCTAAATCGTCTGAGTAGAGGCCTGTCTTCAACACCACTGAAGAAAGAGAAGTACTCAGACTGGGAGATTCCTCCAGCTTTCTTTAAGTGAAAACGTGGAAGCATTTAATTAATAAGGTAATAAAATCCGCCAAGTGTGGTGGTGTCACTAAGGCACTAGTTTGTGGCTCCAGACTCATAGGCTGCCCATGTGAAGGACGAGTAGATTTTTTTTTTCCAAGTATAAATAAATTCTATTAATAACATGTGATGATTTCCAGAAATAGATGTTTGTATTGAAGATTTCACTGTATCTAGAGGCATAATTTTCATTCAAAAATCATTTCAAAATTGGGTGATTTGTTTTGTGGTTGTAACATTTTTGTTTATGTGGGTTTGATATCATGGTAGCCTGACATATACTAATGAAAATCGATTTCTTAAAAAAATTTATAGGACAGGTCAAATAACTGCAGAGTAAATTAAAATAGCTTGGCAAAGTCTGAAAGACATATACAGTTGCCAGTAGGAAATGATCAAGATACAGCTAATGAATAAACATGACTTCATCTACATCATATGCAAATTAAAGCTTGAGATTAAAGAAAATTAGGAAGGGTAGAATATTGGACTTAAACTATTTTGGTCATTATTATCAGCTTAATGTTTTTTCTAAAAATTTAACATTAAGAGGAGGTTCATTTACTAGTAGGATTTACATATTGAATGTTGTCATTTAATTTATTTCATAAAATTGACTTAAAAAGTTGAGCAATGTCACCATTGTTTAAGAAATAGGGCAGGGACTGAATTGTTGGCAAAAAGTAAAATGTGACCTTACTAACTATTTATTTAATTCCAATCTTTGAGTTGGTTTTTTGTCTTTGAGCAAGACCTGTTTTTCCATGTGGGACAGGGTAGTGACTAGTTCCATCAGAAAGGGAGACTCAGAGCTGCTGCTAAAACATTAGTCTCTCCCTAAAGACAAAACCACATGCATTGTTGATAATAGGCTTGGTTATTATTCTAAATAGATTTAGGGTGAAAATATACGAGGTGATATCACTCACATATTTCAAAGAGGTAAGTGTGCAATAAAAAACAAATCAAGCCGGGCACAGTGGCACACCTCTGTATTCCCAGAGGCTTGGGAGGCTGAGGAAGGAGGTTCACAAGTTCAAAGCCAGTCTCAGGAACTTAGCAAGACCCTGTCTCAAAATAAAAATAAAATAAAATAAAATAAAAAGGAACTTGGGTTGAGGATGTGGCTCAGTGGCTAAATGTCCCTGTATTCAATCTCTGGTAAAAATAAAAGAAAATAAAAATCAGAGTGAAAACTATTTCCATCTTAACTCAACATTGCATTTTTACCATTGAAAGCTTGTGATTCAATCTACTGGCAAATTTTTAGGGAGTGTGAAATCCTTTTGGCCACACTGCGTATGGGAAGGGACTTCAGATTTGGAACCCTCATGCTGTGGATGGATGTGTATTTTGGAATTTTGGACTATCTATGCTTATATAATTCAACCCCATCCTGTTGTATTGCCGATGCTTATTTTCATGGATTTTCTCATGAGCTTGAAGAAATTCTTTGCAGTTATTCATGAATAATGATAGTTACAGTGATGTAATACATGCTTCATCAAAGACTGAAGGAAGATACGAAGGAAGGAAGGATGCAAGGCTGTCATGTGATTAGGATGAGAATATATTGAAAGAAGCAAAGATATTTCCCATTTTTCCTCCAGAAACACAAGTAGACTCTGCAATTTTCTCTAAGTAGCATCCACAGAGTAGTTGTGCTAGGGCAGTGGGAGGGGTTGCTAAGGACTAAAGAAGTCACCTGGGGGTGGCGTGAGCGACATAAGGTCTATGGAGTCATGTTTTCTGGGAGGATTCCTTGGTGACAGCCTGAAGAACTGCTTCACCAGAAAGCCCAGGGGTGGCAGGCTGGGTGGTACACTTCCCTTTCACCCAGGTCCTCCAGGGCTTTGCGGAGAACAGCACCTCCACCCCTCAGAATGCTGTGTCCAGTGGTAACTGGCTGGACAAGCAGCCCCTTTCCACAGCTCGCCCCTGCCCCAGCGATCACAGGGCGGACTTCTGTTGGTGGTGCTGAGTTTTCTGGTTAAGTTAAAAAATACCATCAGCTTAACTGCCTCATCCCATTATATGATCAGCAGTTCAAGGAATTTGGCAGGTAGCAAGAAAAAAGCTTGTTTTCTTTCTTTTCCTTCCTGTTTTAAAAGATTTTTGTACTAGGGATTGAACCCAGGACTGATTAATCACTGAGTCACATCCCCTTTTTATTTTATTTTATTTTTTTTAATTTTGAGAAGGTGTCTCCCTAAGTTGCTTGGGTCTCTCGAAGTTGCTGAGGCTGGCTTTGAACTTATGATCCTCCTGCCTTGGCCTCCTGAGCTGCTGACATTATGAGTGTCCACCACCACACCCAGCAAGAAAGAAATTTCCTACAGATAACACTAATTTTCCCTAATCCCCATCCAAGAGAGAAAGCCAGTGTCCTTCAAAATGATATTTATCTGCATCTTCTGATTCCCTATGTTATAGGCTATTGGGCACAGAGAGGGATCTTTTAATGACAAGGTGTTTAACTTCTCTCCTTTTCTCCAAGGACAGCATATCAGAATTAAAACATAGTAATGGCAATACTGATCAAAGTTTTGAATATTCTGATTGCAAATAATGGCATCAATCCAATTAAATGTGTTGCCTTTACTCTCCACAGCTCCCTGTCCTGGTTTCATTAAACACTTTTTTTGTAAATCATGATCTGATATTTGTTTGGTGATTGAGAATCCTGTCAATGTGCTTTTGCCATTTTAAAAAAGACCTAATTTTAAAAATCTCTTTCCTTCAGAGTATTTTCTTGTCATGCAACAATATTAATACAAGCTTGAACTACAACTAATACGATGCAATGTGATTTAAAATATGACTCAAATCACTCACTTTCTTGTTATCTCTGGAGAGTGCTACACAACCAATTTAGTACAGTGCATTATTTTTTATTTCACTTCGACTTTTCATGATAAATGAGGATGTTTGACAATGTAGGAAGCGGTTTTAACTAGATTTACATGTTTCAAATTAGACTCGTTACAGTTTCAATCTTAAAGTGTAGAAAACTGATATCATTTATAATAATGACCATATTAATACTCTCTTACAGATTCAATAATAATGGATTATTGCCTGACTGTGATTTTTCAAAATGCATAAAGCTAGCTTAATTCATATGGTTTCAAAAAGGACTTCATAATCTTTATAAAAGACGACCTCATTTTTCATTGAATTGATGTTACCATGAGGAATTGCTCACCCTGCATCTTTGGACTGCGAGGGCCGAAGCTGCTGCCACATTTTATCAGGGTCCCAGTGGTCAGCGTTCCAGTGTCCAGTTCTTTCTCTATGTGTGATGTGGGCTACATCGCCTTCTCTCTGGTGATGAGGGCTGCGACTTTGATTCTTGGCCTCTCCTGACAGATGCTCACTTCTCAGTGTTATTCTGGAGCTGTCTCGGTGACTCAGTGGCTGCCCATCTTTTACATTAGCTTCCTCTTCTAGAAATTCCAGCAGAGCTGGGTGTTGAACTGTGTGTCATTTCCTTTGTCTGCCACACATCTTGCCACATACTGGGAGCTTAAAGCACAGAACTGTGTGATCTCAGAATTCTCCAGGCCAGACATTCCGAATGAGGACTTTGGCAGTCCAGTGCCCTTTGCAAAGGCTGCAGCAGAGGATCACTCCTGTGTCTTCCAGCTAGCAGTGCTTCCTTGACTACCCTGGCCACCCCTCTCTGAGCTCCCCCTCCATGCTCCGACTCCTTCCTTGGATCTGTATCACCTTCCTTCTAAGAAGACTTGCAGGGGATTTAGGGTTTAACCATACAATCCAGGATTACCTCACCTTGAGATTCTCAGTTACTCTGACCAAGACATCATCTCTTCAAACAAATCCACAGTTTCTGAGACCTAAGATGAGTTCATATCTTTTGGAAGGCTACCATTATATCTTCGCCCCAATGCTCTGCTAACACCGTGACATGAAACATTTCAAAGTCAGTGCTCATTTAATTTAAAATGATATGTGTTGTCAGTGAAAAGCTGCACCTCATATCTGATCTGAAACACCCTGTATTCATCTTTTCATAGCAGAAATTCACTGGTTGAAGGGTTATACCTGGAGATATACCTATCTAGCTACTCATTTTATATCTAAAAGGATAGTATCCTGAACAGTTGCCTTTCCCCGCCCATCACCATTGACCCACTTCAACCATTGCCTGATGCACATCAGGAGACTCATTTTTCATGGAGGTTTTAACAGGTATATTAACTGCCTTCAACCAGAGTGGTCGCCTGTGTGATGAGTCAGACAGGGGTAAGTATTTCATTTTAGTCACAATCTTGTAAAAATGAAACTTTATAATTAAAAAGTTTGTTGCTATGGCACCCAATTCTGGAAGACTGTCAACATGTTTGGAGACTGCCATACTTTTATAATAAGGCTTATTTATTATTACAGCCTTGGGTACACAGTCACTATCTACTGACAAGGGCATATGTACACGCAAAGTCTTAATTTATTAGCATTGTGGCATCAGTATATCTAAGAGTAGGTTAAATGTAAACACAGTCCATAAGATAGAATGATTTCATTAATTCCATTATATCCTAACTTTGAATAGGATTTTAGATATGAAAAGTTCACATATTTGTTATTTGCTTTCTATAACCACTAATTTAAATTGTTTGGTATCAAATTGGAACAGGACTGATTTGGAATGAAGTACACACATGCTGAATCAATTTTCATTATTTGTTGAAAGCAATTACCGACAAGAAAAAGTTCTAAATATGGTGATAACTCGGAAGTTTGCTGAAGAGCTGATGCTGTTTCTCTAGTTCATTTTTTATCACATCGTTTGACATAAATTCCTGAATTAGTTCACTTTTTTGTTACTGTTTAGTTAAATCTACTTTTATTTTTTTAATTTGTTCTAATTAGTTATACATGACAGTAGAATGCATTTTGACACATGGAACACTAATGGAGCACAACTTCTCCTTCCTCTGATGTACGTGGTGCAGTCACGCCAAGAGTGCAATCATACATATATATATAGGGTAACAATGTGTGGTCATTCTACCATTCCAACTAGTTCACTTTTAAAGTTTATTAATAGCCTTAACTTTTCAATTCAGCTTTCTTGTATTCAGCATATATCATAAACTTATTTATTAAATAAAATCTTAAAAAAGACATTTACAATCATCCACAAATATAGAGACATACTATGTAATTATAAATAGAGCTTTCCATATGTGTTTGTTTGGTCAATACATCAGCCAACAAGTATTTATATAGGTAAAATTGTCCCTGGCATTCTTCAAAATGCTAAAGAAATCGCATTGAATTTAAAGCTAACATGCTTTGCCCTCATGTAGCTTATATTCTAGAGCAGAGAGACAGATGATATGCCCCACATTATGTTATGTACTAGGTGTAATGGAAGATGGCTGTAGGAGAAGTTACAAGTTGCAGGAGAATGATTTCAAACGTAAATATCCTGGAATGCACCAGCAAGACTGCAAAGTTGCATTGCACCAAAGACAAGAAAGAGATGATGATGTTCATTTCATACGGATATGTAGGAAAGGCTGCTGCAAGCAGGGACCCCTGCAGAGTCCAGGTGCTGAAGAAAGAGAATCTTCATAGAAAAGACTATGTTGCCTTGAACTTGCTGAAGAGTGGCAGAGGAGATAAACACAGAGTAGGCAGAAGTTTGACTGAGTCAAATGGAAAACCACTCCAGAGTTTTGAGCTAAGACTTGGCGTGCCTTCTCTTCCGACTATTCTCTGCTGGGTAGGCAACGTACTGGGATAGAGGTGGGAGAGTCAAAGCAGGAAAAATGAAAAACAAATGAAGAATAGTAGCAACATTGATTAGGGTGAATTCACAATGATTTGATGGTTAAAAGTGACTGAATTCTAAATATCTTGATGATGTTTTGTGATGAAGAGATTTAAGTGATAAAGCAACAGTGAGGGGCAAGGGGAAAAATTAAGTCTGAAATCTGTCATATGTATGTTCTGAGGAACTGAAATGCTGTTACCATCGATTGACAATGAAAGCCACTGGATAAGCAGGTTGGGAGTGAGTTCGTGAGTTCAGTTTAGAAACAGAAGTGCACAATGTACGTGCACACCCAGACACTTTTTTAACTCCTCCTTACGCTTACTCGCACGTCTACTGCTTATGTGTGCTTCTCTCACTATGCATTTGCATCTGTGCATCAGTTCTTAGCACAGTCTGGGAACTAGCAGAGAGTATATAATTACTTATTGAGTGAGCTGAATAAATCTGAATAAATACACACCAAAAGCAATTTGGCTGGGGTTGCTATATTAGTGATACCAACCTAATTGCATATGGTGCGTACAGTGAGTTATAGTAAATAATAATGTGTTGTATATCTGAAAATTGCTAAGGAGTAGATTTCACATGTTCTCACTGCAAAACAATAAGTATATTAAGTAAAGCTTATACTAACTAACTCTGTTTAGCACAATGTATACAAAGTTCTAAACGTGTTGCACACCATCAATATCTATGAGTTGTATCTGTAAATAAATTTTTAAAATAAAGTGTAGTAACCTGCAAACCAAATTTAAATTATATAAGAAAATATTTTCAATGACTACACGATGAAAGAATAAACAAACAATTTTTCAAAAAAATTACATATGGCATGCTTTCCTACATCCCTTTAGAAACATGGCTTTACATGTATTCTTGGACATTTTTTAACTCATCATAAACATTTATAGAAAGTATTTCAGTGGTGTGTATTCAGGTGAAGCATTTGCATCCCACTTTATTTTTCTTACTAATTAAATGAAATGAATCAAATTACTTTAATCCTTTAGAGATACAATTCCTTTTTTTTCTAAATTGAGGGTAGCTGTACTACTAAGTTTCTTTATCTAAGATTGCAAAGATTATATGACCAACATCTGATACAACAGGTAGCCAACAAATAACAGATGTCACCAAAATAAGTATCATTTAAAACATACAAGAATTGTGTTAATTCAGCAGAACTTGTAAATCACTGGGTGAGTGATACGTGTGTTTAGCTCGGAAAAAATCAAACTTAAAGATCTGGTAAGGAAATGTATATTGGCTTAGTAAAATATTTGGTCTTAACTAGTTAAAAATTTTCTAAAACTAATGCAATTTTTATTAAAGCAAATCACAAGTCCTTATACCTCATGTTCTAGCCTTTGATTGTTAGATACTGCCAACCTCAAATTAGTTCCTATTTATAGGGAAGATGAATTATAAATGAAACAAAACTGTATTGAAACAAGATGCCAACTATGTAGCAAATGGATAGGGCATGTCTCATTTACCTTGGAATTTAAACATCAAAATATTTTGCATTGAATGTTCTATATATCAGGTCAGTAAACCATTTTAACAATGTTCTTTGTTCTTATTGGCCTGAAGTTGTGTAACTGTTATGGAAGCAAATGTTGCAGAATAAAATTGCAACACTGGCCTTGCAAGCAATTTCTGTGTGTAGCCCTTAAATTAGTTCTTGTAATAATTTTTAACTAAATTATTTTTGAAAGCTTCACTGTAAACTGTGTAGGCAGTATTGCTAATGGAGAAATATCAACACTAAAAGGTCAATGCTTTTAGTGCATTAGATTTTAAGCACCAGAAAGTAAAAAAGCACACACACACACACACAATGTGCAGATGCACATACATATATATAATTTTCCTAGCAAAATAGTATGTTTGATCATTTATGAATGACAAAATTTTATTAAGTATAGTCTAAGCATTTGAATTTATTTTAAAAATAATCTTAAAATATACTTGTCAATAAAATAATAAATTCATGAGGATCAGCTTCTTTTAACAATTAAATAGTATTAATATGTTAGAACACATTTATGAAAGTATGGCTCAGATGTGTATAAGGTTGCAGGTTAAAGGACAAATCCTGTCTTAATACCAGGACAGTGAATTTTGCTGCCTATGATTACAAAAATTACTGGTCTGAATTTGGGCTTCTCCCCTTCTGCATTTTAGCTTCACATTGGTGTGAAAACCTGAGAATCACACTCTATCTCATTTTGGAATATAAAACAAACAGCCATTATGTTTAGCCAGCTGGTGGATGGGTTGTTTCTTCTATCTAGTACTTGCCAAATGTTAGTACCTAGAAAAGACTGTAGCCTCACACCCTCTCACTCAGGTGATCAGTTGTAAAAGTCTGTAACCTCGGTAGGTGTTTGTGGTAGATACAGTTCTAATTGTCCCCAGGATTCCTTTCCCTTTTTATACACCTCCTGTATGGTCCCCTTCACCTCAATATGCACCTGGCATGTACCTATGATGAAATATTACTATCATGACTGTGTTACTGACTGAATCAAAAGAGTGTTTATCCTGGTGGGCCTGACCTACTCAGGAGAAGAGGTCTTTGAGAGAGTGAAGGAGTCTCGCCTGCACCCCAGCTGCTAGGGAAGCTAAGGGAGAAGAATAGCAAATCCAACGCCAGTCTAGGCAACTTAGTGAGACTGTCTCAAAATAAAATGAAAAAAGAACGGGGGTTGTATCTCAGCAATAAAGAACTCCTGGCTTCAGTTCCCAGTACCAAAAACCAACCAAACAAACAAAAAAGCCAAATAAATAAATAAGTTAATTAATTAAAAAACAATGAAGGGCTGGGGACTTAGTTCACTGGTAGAATGCTTAACACTAAGACTGCTAGCATGAACATGCCCTGAGTTCAATCTTAGCACTGTATGAAAATAAAAACAAATAAATGAATGAATAAATAAATAAATGAAATTTTAAAAAGAGAATGAAATGCAATGGATTGACCTGGTGGCCTAAAAGAAGAAACTACTAACTATGTATTATACCGCCATGGGTTGACTGCAGCCTGCGAGACCTCCAGAACACCCAGATGAGCCCAGCCGAAACTCTTGACCCCCAAAACCTTGAGATAATCAGCAAGAGTTGTTTCATGTAGCTAGGTTTGTGATAATTTGTTACATAGCAATTGAAAACTGATACAGTGTTCTGATAGACTCTGAAGAAGTGTAAGATTAAAATCGCATAATTTTCCCTTGGAAAAAAGAACTTAGCCCATGATTAATTCCTCTCTGGGAACCCCAGCACAATCTCCATAACCTTGCTGGTTATCAGGAAATAATTGCATTCAATAATCCTGGAGACACTTGATAAATATTAGCAAGTAAGGCCACTGTAGCCCAAATGGCATCCATTCCTATTGGGGAAAAGTGCCATTTTCAAGTCACTATTTCCTACAGTGGTGAAACTGTCAAAACAAAAAGCCAATTTTCAACATCTAAAATTTGAGTAGATTTCTCTGAGGATATGGGATAGCCAACATACTTAACTTTATACAAGCTCATCCATTGTTGAGCTAGATCAATAATAAAACAGACAATCCCTGTCTTCTTGAATAATCATCTATTAATTTATCATTGAGGAATTCACTTATTTCTGTAGCATGCTTTGAATTTTATTTTTATAACAAATCTGCCTCAGTAATGGGTGCTGTGTGTGCTTGACAGATCCCATTCCTGAGGCAAATGTACTCCATACATATTTAACATGAGAGTCAATTTAAAATATTTTCTTATGGTTTGGATCTCAAATGACATCCAAATCCATGTGTTAACAGTGTTGTTACCAACCTGTGATGCTATTGGGAAATGGTGGGATCCAAGGAGGTGGGGCCTGGAGAGAATTTAGGGCATTGAAGGTGTGCTCTTGAAGGAGATATTGGAACCCCAGCTCCTTCTTTCTGTCTCTCTCTCTCTCTGTCTCTCTCTGTCTCTCTCTTTCAGTCCTGGTCACCATGTGGTATGCAGCTCTGCTTCACCACATATACCCTGTCACGTTGTCCTGCTTTGCCACAAAACTGCAGGTCCTAAAGTGATAGAGTCAGGTGACCATGGACTGAAACCCTTGAAACTGAGGGCCTCAATAAACTTATCCTCTTTTTAAATTTATTTTCTCATGTATTTTGTAACAACAATGGAAAACTGACTGACACATATGAAAACTGCTTCCTCCTCTAGAGAATTAAGTACAAAAAAATCCATTTTGAAGTATATGAATCTTGAAGGATCACATATAATTAATTAGGAAAGACTTTACCCCTCAGAGTTACTTTTGTGGTGAGAACACTTAACATTCAATTCCTTAGAATTTTTCAAGAATTCAATATATTATAACCCTGGTCACCATACTGCATAATAAATCTCCTGAAAATATTTCTCCTATGTGACAGAACCTGGGTATTTTTTGACTAACATGCCCCCAAGCACCCTCAAACAACTCAGCTTTCAGCAATCATCATTTTACTCTCTACTTCCAAACATCATGTTACACACAACAAACACATACAATTATCTAATATTTTTTAGCTTTTAATTTTTTTACAGACTGCATTTTGATTTATTGAACACAAATGGGGTACATCATTTTATTTCTATGGTTGTACATGATGTAGATTCACACCATTCGTGTAATCATACATGTACATAGGGTAATGATGTCTAATATTTTGAAAATTTTAAAAAAATTAATAAGTAGGTATAAGCCTGGTTTTTGTTTCTAAAGGACAGTAATTTATAATATTAAAATAGTTTCACACATTCATTGTTATGCACAGAAACACACAAGTGTGCACACTCCCTGGACTAGCATATCCTTAAAACTATTATTAAAACCAAATGAAGAAATGATGACTTTGTTTCACTACTGCGATGTGTTTTACCGATTCCATTTCCAGGATTCCATTTTGACCAGTTGTTACCAATTGATCAATAAGATGACAAACTTTTTCTAAGTTTTATCATGAGAAATGATAAACATAGGAAACATTGACACATTAACACAGAAAAGTAGTTTTAGAGGTAGCAGGCATAAGGAAAATTTGTTTGATTCAAGGTTTTCTATAAAGCTTGCTCTCCCATGTTAATATATTTTATAAAGCAAAAAAAGGAGGTTTGCATCTAATGAACTGATTGCTTGTTACATAATAACTTGACTCAATCTTGATCACAGGTCTAAAAGAAAAAAAAGATACAATATGTCAATTTCCACGTCTATTAAGATTGTCTCTGTGTGAAACTTATCTATTCTTTATATATTACCCAGAGGGTATTTTTACCTGGTTTGGATTAAGATATGAGTGATTAAAAAGCTGCCTTTTTAGATAGGTTGTTATAAAAAGTGATGTTCTTATAACTCTTTTCTCTTCTTTATAATCAAATCCGGCAACCTACTCTAAAATTTCAACAGCAACTTCTCCTACCCCATCTACTTACTATTCCTTTTTATGCTGATGATAACACTCTTTACCAGATAAATTATAACATTTGTACAGCATCAGTGCCCACAATTAACATCCCTCCTCTCAGTATGAGCTTGCTGAAATTCACAGGGAATACGTTTTCGCCTACCACATGTGAAGCACTCAAAAGCCTTTGTTTAATGAACCTAGCATTGTCTAAACCAAAGGATGAAGCAAAGGGTGTGATGTACTGCTTGAGTCCTGCAAGAGTATATTTTCTCTCTCCTCTTCTAGTTGGGTTTAACATCAACACGTAACTTTATAAACTCATCTAGTGACAAGTTTTTAATTTTTGTTTTGACTTTGGCAGTTAAATGCTTTTTATTACGTGACAAATGAACTGAACTGCTTGAGTTACTTTTGAAAGAGTGCAATGAAATGATTGGCATGAAGAAAGTTATCCATCTGTCAAGTAGCAATGAACATAAATGAGGTGTCAATTTACTCAGTGATCCTTCAGCAAACTCACATAGGAAACATTAACAGAAAACACCATGGAGGAAAAGTAGGATTCCACACGTTTAGCACAGCAATGCCAGGTTATAAAATTATGGAGGTACCACATGTACGGATCTAAATCAAAAGAAAGTCTGAAAGCACAATCGACAAACCAAAGCAAATCCTATGAAACATTAATTTTAGGACAAGCATATTTCAGCTTATTTTTGTTTCACATGTATTCAGTGTATTGTCATAACTGATAATCTGCAAAAAGTGAATTGAGCTAATAAGAACTTTTATAGAATGCCTGATACAATAGTAGTGGAAAATAATTTCATGCCTTGTACAGGGGTATAAAATTATTACATTATTGTGTGTTTTTGTATAAGAGTTTCTATCATTGAGGATGTTCTAATCAGGCATCTAGATATATTTGAAAAGTAAATAAACATACAATTTTGCATGTTATCTAAAATTAGCATTTTCTTAATACTATATGCAAATAAGCAACAGCAAACACAAATACCTGGAAAAAATTAGTAGGAGATTGTGATAACTGATCTTACATGTCAGCCTCACTGGGTTACAGGGTGTAAGGATATTTGGTCAAACACTATTTAATATTTGGTCAATAATTCCACTGAAGCTGCTTTTGGAATACTTCAACATTTACATTGATATAGTGAATGAAGCAGGGTGTCCTCCCTAACACAGGCAGGCCTCCTCCAGTAAGTCAGAAGTCTGAATAAAATAGAATAATAAAACTTCCCACAAGTAAGAGGAAATTCTTCTTGCCTGACTGTATCCAACTGGGATACAGGTTTTTTTCAAGTCTTCATAATTGAACTTAAATATCAGGTTTTTCTGGGTCTCAAGCTTACAGGTCTAAGCAGAGAAAATAGGTAGGGTATGAGTAGTTACTTTTGAAATTTTAGAGTGGTTTGCTGGGTAAAAAGAGGAAAAGTAAAGAGAGTCATAAGATACATTTCACAAAAGGTCATTTCTAATAGATGGTCTCAACATCAAGGGACATACGTAATGGAACTTTTCCTTTTATACATGGAAGACAGAGACTGATTCAGTAAGATATTATGTAATAAATAAACACATTTACCTTTTTATCCTAGAATTTTACTCAATAGATGCAAGCCTTTTTTCTGTAGAAAATATATTATCATGTGTTTAGTCAGCTTTTTTGTTGCTATGACCAAATAATATGAAAAAAAAATTTTTCAAAAGGAAAAGTTTATTTTGGAGCTCCTGATTTCAGAGGTCCTAGTCTGTACATAACTGGCCCCATTCCTCTGGGCTTGAAATGAGGCAGAACAGCATTGCAGAGGAGTGTGGTAGAGGAAAGCAGCTCAGAGAGAGGGGGGGGGGGGGGGGAGAGAGAGCACACAAGAGCACTCTACTCACCAGGACAACATGTAAACCCCAAAGGCACCCCCCAGGGACCTACCTCCTCTCGCCACACCCTACCCACCTACAGTTACCACCAGGTTAATCCCTATCTAGGGATTAATGCACTGATGAGTGAAGGTTCTTATATAACTCAGACATGTCATTTCTCTACTTTCTTGCATTGTCTCACACCTGAGATTTTGGAAGACACCTCACATCTAAGTCATAATAACATGGATGAGTTTCCTGGGTCTAAGGTCTTTAAACTTAGACTGTAGTCACACACAACATTGTCCCTCTTGTATTCATGTTTGCTGACTCCATATTACTGAGAGTTTTCAATATTCATTGTTTCAGGAGCTAATCCCTTTGCATCTATCTGCCTATCTATCTGTTATCTGTCTGTCTATCTATCTATCTATCTATCTATCTATCTATCTATCTATCTATCATCTATCTTTCTCTCTTTTTCTCTCTCTCTATCCCCTCCTTCTATGTGTTTGGTTTCTGTGGAGATCTCTGACTGATACAGATTTTTGTAATAAGAGTAGTGTTAGAAGGAGAGAGTGCTGTGGATGGATTAGGGATGTATTTTCTGTTAGTTCTGAGGTTTCTGAATGCTCTACTCTGATTAGAATTAAAGATGCTAATTTTTCTACTTCTAGTACAGAAAAATATGAGAGTTCATGGAATGATGTAGCAATAGAGATACACAAGATAACTGTGTTGGATAATCCTGATTCATCAAGGAGCTGGGTGACATTGTATATGATACTTTTGAACCTTTTTGGAAAACTAATAAATATAATGACTATCCGGCTGCTCACAATTCTAAAACACAAAGTAGTAAAAGAAAAGAATGATCTCAGAGATTGAAATTTCCAAACAGGAAAAATTTTCTGTGTGCCCAGTAGTTCTTCAATACCAGTAGATTCCAAGGTAAAAACTGCTGAACTTTGAATGTACAATTTCATCCTGAAACTTGTTGAATTATAATGCAAGTTCAACTCCAAAACTTGCAAGGTAACCTATTTTGAAAGTGAGGATACAAGTTTGGAAGGAATGTGATCCTGGAAGTGGGAAGGAGATATGTGGGCAGGAGCTCACAAAGTTGGACCACAGAGTCCCTACTCTGATGACTCTTGTCAGTAAAGCATCTTCTCCTGACCCAGTATATGTAGCCTCCGCATCCTCAATGGAAATAGCCTCTCCCCGTCTCAGAGGGAATTAACTCTGCATCACCTCAGGAAACCATAATGGCCTCCCCTGAATCAGTAGCTATGCAAGATAATGCTGAGTCTACCCAACCCACCCTTACAACCCACCCTTACAACCCTACTTTTTTTCTATAGCTATTACTGAAGTCAAGTCCCAGAGGGCTCCTAAGAGAGGAATGAAGTGTGGGCTAGGAAGAAGTGCACCATTTTAGATCTTCAAATGATCTAATTTATACAGAGATGAATCTTGATAATATTTCTGGGATTGGATAATATGATTACAAGATAATGGTGAAAGGGACACAGAGTTAGATCAGGCCAGATTTACTGATGAGGGCTCACTAAGCAGATTTTCTTCAGTTAATATTGTAGCTCAGGTAGTTAGATGGGAACCTCATGGGTTTTCATGTTAACTAAAACACGGATTAGAAGGAGACCGTAGTGATAAAGTTAAAGAGGCCTGACTGCCCTTGGTTTAGTTGAGAGGAAGGAATTAAAAAGTTTAGGAAGATTGGAATGCTAAGGTAGACTTGTCACTTAGGGCCTTGTCTCTCACTGACCAGGCCCAGAAGCCTGGCCCTCACCAGGACCATGAGGAATAATTTTCACTGTGGAAACTGCTGTCAGTCAAGTGGTTAGCCCAAATATAGTGGGGTTAATTGCCTTCTGGGGTTGGAGGAGCCACCTTACTGGCACTTAACTGCCAAAGGTAAAATGGCCTTAATGGACAGCAGAATTAAAACAGCAAATGTCAATAGTGTGATTCTCACATGCTCCTGCAGATGTCTAGTTATCATGGTGCTCCTGGAAGTGAAAAAGATAGAAGATTATTGAATTCTTGATCTGTAATAATTATTGATCTGTAAATAATTATTGAATTATTGATCTGTCTAACCAGAACCATTATGGGTCAAGGGAATAAAAGTTTAATTCAAATCAGAAAAAAAAAATAAAAATAATAAAAACCCAGAAAGCTACAGTCCTTTAATCCATTCCTAGACTCGAGCCAGATTACCAACATAGTCCCTTTGATTGAATGGGAGCTGGGTCCCTCGAGGAAGGATGCTGGTATACTGACACAATTCATACTGTTCATCTTTTCCCCACATTACCCCAAGGGATGTCTGGCCTCTACTGATGCATTTCAGGAAGTGCTGGGCAGTGGCTCTGAGCTGATGTTAATTGCAGGATACCCAAAGTGTCACTGTAGTCTACAAAACAAAATAAGAGCCTAAGAAGTCAGGCAATCATGGCACCGTAGCTCAGAGCCATGTTACCGTGGGTCTGATGGGTCCCTGGACCCAGGACATGTTTATTCCTCCTGTTCCACAGCACATGAACGGAAAGGACGTGCTCAGCTACTAGCAGAACTACCATACTGTGCCCCAACCTGTGGTGGAAAGGGCTAAGTAGAAACCACTATAATGGCCTATTAGTAGAAAAGTATTGAACCGTAAGCAACAACACATTTCTAGAAGAGTAGCTGAGGTTTGTGCCACTACAGAGGCCTTCAAATCTGCAGGGATACTGGTTTCTACCACATCCAAATTCAGTTCACCAGGTTGGCCTCTGCAGAAGAGGATCTTGGGGAGCACCAGTGGATTACAGTAAACTCTCCCAGCTGGTGTCTCCAATTATAGCTGCCTTTCATGATATGGTTTCCTTACTTGAGAAAATGAACGTGTTCCCTGATAACTGATATGCAGCTATTGATATATCAAAAGCATTATACTTCACACCTGTTAATAAAGACCACCAGAAGCAGTTTTATTTCAGCTGGTACAATTAGCAATACATCTCTGATGTCTTACCTCAGGAATATATTAGCCCTCTAGACCTGTGTTATAATTGAGTTCACAGAGATCCTGATTCCCTTTCCCTGAAACAAGATATCACACTAGTTTATTCTACAGATGACATCATGCTGGTTGGATACAGCGAACAAGAAGGAGCAACTATGTAATACTAATTGGCAACACATATGTAAGTCAGAGAATGAGAAAGAAAATGTGAAAAAAGTCTCAGGCACCTTCTGTCTCAGTGACATTTCTAGGAGTCCAGTGGGTGAGGCATGTCAAGAAAGTCCTCCTCACAAGAGGACATGCTTTCATATCTGTCCCTCCTACAAACAAAAGAGGCAGTTGGTCTCTTTTGTGTTTGGAGGTGATGTGTTCCTCTTTTGGGTGCATCAATTCAGTTCATTTACTAAGTGATCTGAAAAACTGGGTTTTGAGTGGAGCTAAGTATAAGATTTTGCAGCAGGTTCAGCTGCCCCGCCAGCTGCTCTGCCACTCAGGTCATGTGATCCTGCAGATCCAATGGTGCCTAAAGGGTCAGTGTCTGAAAGGGATACTCAGGGTCTTTTGCATGTCTTTATAGGAAAATGTTATTGCAGGCCCTTAAGATTTTCCACAAAGCCCTACCAAACTCTGTTAATGTTAGTCTTCTTTTGAGAAACAATTCTTGAGTTTAGAAAAAACCAAGCACTCAACTACAGTCCAGCAAGTCATCAACTAGTTGAACCCACACCTGTGAGCTCACCTGGATGTTATCTAGCCTTCCAGGATGTGATGTTGTGCACACAGAGCAGTAATTCACTATCAAATGGAAGCAACGTGCATGTTCAGGCCCAAGCAGACAGTGAAGCATGAGTGACTTGCAGAAATGGCTCAAATGCCCACAGCCCCCACTCTGACAGTGACCTTCTCTCTTGCAGTCTGGACCCCTGGCTATTACCACTGCTGAGTGGCCAGTCTGCCTGCAGAGAAACCAGCACTTAATCCTTGATACGACTTCATTCCCAGGGGTTATTATCCACGTACCTGGTGGCAGGTTTTCACATGACCTGCTTCTGTCATGAAAGGGGCATAATCTTCTTCTTACTGGAATAAACAGGCTGGGTATGGATTTGCTTTCTCTGTATTCAGTGCTTCTGCCAAAACTATCATCTTTCGAACTTACAGAACATCTTTTCCACTGTCATGGTGTTCCAGAAAGCATTGCTTCTATCAAGGAACTCTCTTCATGAAAAATAATGTGGTAATGGGTCTGTGTTCATGGAATTCACTACTCATGTTTCCTTCCATCCCGTGGCAGCTGGTTCAGTAAATGCTGCCATAGATATGGCAATACCTTTCAGGGCTGGGCTTAGATGCACTTGACTCTCTATATGCTCTGAACCACCAACCAAGACAGATAATCTTCAATTAACAATGGTTTGGCTTATAGATTTTAGACTTGACATTGATATAAAAGAAATATAAATTCCAGTAGAGATTATACTTCTAATTTTAAATTTTGATTTTTTTCCAGAACAAAGATCTGCAGTACAATAAATTCTCATGACCCAGAGCAACAACAGCAAACTGCAGCCCAGCCGGCCATCTCATCCATGAGGGTAAAGAGCCCACACTCTACAGGGAGCTGTGCTGATCAGGTCCTGTGCTCAATAGGTTAAATGCATCTTCCACTTTCAATATTTTTGACTTACAGTTGATCCTCCAGAACATGACCAGTCACAAATTGAGAAGCATTTGCATATGGCCCTGCTTCTTCCATAGCTTGGTCCAGGAATCAAGGGGTGGAAACACTAGTGGCACTAATTACTAACACCCTTAGGAACCATTGACTGAACCATGCTTACTGCTGTCTGGAGTTTATGCTCTACTAGCCTAGCAGTCTTTGCTCCTGAAGAAGGATCGCTACCACCAGGGGGCACACTGATGATTCTACTCAACTGAAAGGGAAGGTTCATCCAGCCACTGTGGAGTCCTCGTGCCTCCCGACAGGGAAAAATATATATATAAGTATCAAACACATAGACTGTGATGACTGACCCTGGCTTGATCCTTGGAATACTGGACGGCTAGTGATAATGGTCTCTTAATATTACCTGTAATGTAGTCAGTGGAAAACCAAATGACATATTCAAGGAAGACGACTCATGGTCCAGACCATTCAGCAATGAATGTTTGAGGCCACCTCATCATATAAAAAGTTACAGACAGCTGAGGTGCTTGCTGAAGTGAAATAGAGGAGTTATAAATACCATCTGTGACCATGAGAACAGTTACAAAAATTAGGATTTCAATGTATATAAATATGTTCATATAAAAATATAAATATATGTCTGTGCTTGCATGTGTTCATAGTATCTTCTTTTCCATTCCTAATCTTTTTAAAATTTAATGATATGTATAGACTTTGTAAGATAATATTTCAGCATTATTATCTTTATATCAGTATTTAACTTAGGGGATATCAGGAGAGAGCATTACCCAAGACCTTACTGCTTTTTATAAGGAGGGGATAGTGTGTTTTCTGCAGTACACAGTATAGTACTGTCATAATAGGAAAAATGACACTTTGTCATTTAGAGATTGCACAAGGTTTAGGGAGGTTTGTGTGCTTGTGACATTGACGAAAGTTATCTTGTGATTCTTTATTTTGTGTGTCAACCTGATTAGACCATGGGATGTTCAGACATTTAGCTAATAGTTACTCTAGATGTTGCTATATGGCTGTTTTTTTGATAAATTAAACATTTAAATCAATGAGTGAAGAAAAACTGATTGTTCTCATAAATGTGTATGGATCCCCTGGTCAGTTTAAGGTCTGAATAAAACAGACTGACTCTCCTCGAATGAAAGGAAACTCCCCCTGATTGATCGATTGCTCTCAAGCTAGAGCCAGGCTTCTTTTTCTTCTCTCTCTCTCTCTCTCTCTCTCTCTCTCTCTCTCCCTCTCTCTCTTTCTCTCTCTCTCCCTCTTTCTTTTTTTTTGCCTTCATAAAGCCTGCTGGGCATCAGACTGGTACCACAGCACCAGCTCTGGCTGTGAGGCTTGGACTCACTTTGAACCACCCACTTGCTTTCCTGGGTCTATCCATCGCCAGCTGCAGATCTCGTGACTGTTCAGACTCCCTAATCACTTGCCAATTTCTATGTATATACTATCGATTCTGCTTCTCTGGAGTACCCTTACTAGTACAGAGAGACATCAATAAATGAGTTTTGTCTAACATAGCATTTAATCAATAAGTCTCTAACTGTTGTTTCATGTTAATAATTCAAGCTGTATTTTAAATTTTAATTCACAATCTCCCAAACCACTGTAGCACAAGTAGATTTTTTAAATCTATCTAGTAATGTTACTCATAATCTTCAATGGCTTCAAACTTGTTCATACATTTCAAATCTGATAATTTATTACAATCCTCCACTTTCTAGTAATTAGTTACATATTGATCTTTTATATTGAACATCTGTTGTGTTTAATTAGGGAATAGTCATTTCTTAACAAGTTGCAATTTCCTTTTGACATTTGCTCATGAATTATGAAAAGATTTTAATTATTTCTTTAGATATTTTAATTCTATTATTCACTGTTTTGAGAATATATTTGAAAATTTCAAATTTATTACCTAAATAAATTTCAAGTGTATATTCTATTCCTATTCTTTTTGAAAAGAAATATTATGAGTTTCTTACCATCCCCTTCTAATTCTTAAGAATTCCTCATTGGCAGTCAGAGTAACATCACTATATTTTCCATGTCCAATATTGTCAGGGACTGACCACTATCTTCATATTCAGTCTTCATTATTCGGGCTTCAGAAACAACAAAACTTTCTTTTAAGTCTATTGTACTTTGCTATAGTAGCCCAAATTGACTACAATAAACACTATTTTTCATCCATCATACAAACATAAATATATGTTCATGTATATTATTCTTCATATATATTGAAACACCTATATGTATTTATGCAATGTATGTATACAAGTAAATGTGTGTATATATATATATATATATATATATCAACATTCCAATATCCTTTTTACATTGATAGAATAAACATTTCTAAATAATTCATAAAGAATCATGAAAGAAAATACAGAACCAAAGAAATCTTTAACAAAAAAGAAAAAAAGTCAGAGGTATTATTACACTACTTATTTCAAATTATACTACAAAGCTAGAGTCATCTAAGTAGTATGGCACTCGTGTAAAAGTGGACCTGTAGACCAAAGAAACAGAATGAAGATTACAGAAATAAGCACATTCATTTACAATCCATAGTTTTGGTAAGACTTCAGGAATACCATGCAGGAAACACAGTCTTTTTAATAAATGTCATGGGGAAACTGGAAATCCACATGGCAGAGAAGAAAGCTAGAGCCTTATCCCTTGGCATTCTCAAAAATCAGCTTCCAAGGGATAAGAGTCTTACATGGAAGACCTACAATTGTCAAATTAACTACAAGAAAATCCAGTAATAGCACCACAGCAGGGTCTGGCTAATGATTTTTGATATGTGTATGAATACATGTGTATACATATATATTTTCCTGAGAATCATACATATGAGATAAGTGGATTTTATATTTTAAAATAATGTATTTACATTTATAACATTTTGTGTTTAAATTGGATTGCCTTTTGCATTCCATATGAGGCAGTTGGCAATACCCAGAGATACTTTTGATGTTGTAAACTTATGCGATATTTAGAGTACAGAGTTCATAAATGCTGTTCAGTATCACCTGATATCTAGTCAAAACCATAATTATAGTCTGGTTTAAAATATCAAAAACCAAGGATGAAAAACCACATTCAAGGTTGATTATGAAAATCTCCAAAACCTCATAAATCCTGTAGGAATCAGCATTTGAAATGGGCATCCCGATTTCTGTAGTTTATTAGCACATTCACCAGAGTTACATACTGTACACCAATTTTATAATTAATATCTATTATTTTCCCCTCAATTTATACATAGCCTATACAAATACATTACATATATACTGTTTGTTTTATACATGAGTATTTTGTTTATATATACACATATACATATATATTCATTTTTTTTCCTTTTAGCCTACAAAATTGTTGAAATAAACCAAATTGCAACCACTTTTGTGAACCTAGGACACCTTCATCCTTTTGTCCTAACATCTGTCTCCTACAGACGCCATGTCTAAGTGAAGCAGCTGAGGGGATGTGCTTAGCAAGCAGTGTTCTCCTCCCCTGCCCGTTCTCACCTTTTTAGAGTCAGGTGTCTTGTGTCCTGACAAGTCATTGCTTCTAGAATGAGAAATTCTTCCCTTACTGATGACATGGGTAGGCACACTGGTGATACGCACATGGCGAACGCTGGGAAAAACGATTGTGTAGATATCTGGGCCAATCATTAGCTTCTCTCCATTGCTTCTGAAATCATGGGTTATATTTTGGGTGTGACGTGATCCCCCAAAGATCTTGGGAAATGATGGAGCCATGTGTAGAGGTGAGACGTTTAGATTTCAAGACCGGTAAACGAATGGGTGGATTAATCCATTTGATGGGTTAATAATTTTAGAGGATACTGTGCTACCTGATAACTAGTTGCAGGTGGAGCATGGCTGGAGGAAGTAGGTCCCTGGGGGCATTTCCTGGAAGGTTCATCCTCCCTGTGGACTCTTCCCTTTTCTCTCCCTCTGCTTCCTGGCTGCCATGAGCCAGGAAGTGGTAGAGCACTTGCTTAGTATGTGTGAGGCACTGGATTTGATCCTCAGCACCGCATAAAAATAAATACATAAATAAAGGTATCGTGTCCTTCAGCCCACCCTTCTGCCATGATGTTCTGCCTCACCTCAGCAGTGGGAGGGCCCATGTGGACCAAACATCTAACACTGTGAGCCAAAGTAAACTTTTCCTCCTCTAGGTTATACTGGTTAGTGATTTTGGCCAAGGTAACCAAAAGGTGTCTAACACACCATGGTTGCAGCTCCTTCTCTAAATAAATTAACTGCTCTCCCTACCCTCTCAGCAGGAAAAGCATGCTCAGTTATCTTACAGATGCCAGTGAGCATTCCTGTATATCTGGCTTTATTCTCATTCTCTCCAAATCCTTGGCTAAATCCTACAAAATAGTTCTTGAATCTTAGTATTGTATGCTATGCAATGCCTCCCCCTCTACCCCCTAGTAATTCTCTGACACCACTGTTATGGACATTTCTCCCAAATTTCCTCAGGGCCCATAAATGAATTCATTTGGCCCTATAACAAATAAAAGATATACCCACCTAATAGAAAATCCAACTAGGACATTTCATTTGGAATATAATTTCTATTCTAATGGTGTACTTCCTTGAGTGTTATCCCTGACATACTTGCTCTCTAAGTTTGTCAAATAGTATTTCTGTGTTATTTACATGTACTAGCAAATATGGTATGTATTTAATCTTTTTTAAAAGCCCTCTTATTGAGTGCCAACTACCATTTAATGACAAGAAAACTGACAGCACCATAATGAGTGCTGGATTTTTATTTTAGAATTGACAGATATATGGATACATGGATTACACCTTCCTCAATACATGCTTCCTCCCTGCAAAAATTTATACCAGTTTGTTAAACATGTCTATAAAACTACACATTTTATTAAATATGTTCACCTAGATCAACAGGGAAAAAAAGATTCAGCTACAGCAAAAGTTCACAAAGTTGGGACTGGGGTTATAGCTTAGGGGTCAAGCGCTTGCCTAGCACGTGTGAGGCATTGAGTTTGATCCTCAGCACCACCTAAAAATAAATGAATAAAGTAAAGGTATTGTGCCCATATACAACTAAAAAAAATTAAATTAAAAAAAGAAGTTTGCAAAGTTGCATGATTTACATTAACATAAACAAAGTCAAGAATACTTCCTTTGCTTTTTGGAGGGTTTGACTGAGTTTAGTTGCTCTGTTCCTCTTTCTGTATAACTCCTCAGGTTTGGTGCTGTATGTTCTTGTCAAAGTTATGTTTCTGCATTCCTCTTTTCTGTGTTATAGACAGCTGATGGTGCACTGATGTCTACTATCTCCTATTTCATAGGATGATAATCCTTGGGTTTTCAATAAAGGATATGACCACCGTAACAATTCAAACCTGAGTCCCTAACTTATTGATTACTACACAAGTGTGTGTTGCAACAGAACAAAGAAGTACACTGTGTGTGTCCCCCAAACATCAGGTGGATGGTAATGAGGACAAACACAAAGGAAACAGTTTCTTACTAGAGAGTGGTGATCAACCAGTTTTAATTTACAATTTTGTGGTGACTATCACATGCCGTTTTGCCAACATGAGTCCTGGCACAGGATGTACACTCAGTAATTCACTTTATTTTCCAGTTGCAGAGAAAAATTTGCAAATTCTGAATAAATCTGATTGGTGAAGTTGTGCAACTTCAAGGTACAAAGGTTGTGCTCCCATGAATTGCAGGTGGGAATAATGTGTAGGAGTGATGAGGAGTCAGACATATCGATCATTGAAGAGTAGGAGACAGTGAAACTTTTGCCTGAACCCTTGGGTTCGATAATGACAGAAGTCAAGTTTGGGAAATTGATGTAACATTTGAGTGTTCATGGTTGCAGGATCATTACAAAAAATTAGAAGTTGGAGAAATTTATTTGCAGGTAAGAAAACTAATGCAAGAAAATCCCTGATGCCATTTGTTGACACATAGCACATGTTGACATATATCTCATGAAAAGCACCAACACACAGAGACAAAGGGATCTGGGAACTTTTATAATTCTTTATTTTATTAGTGCTACTTTAAGTGTATATGTGTGTGAGTGTGTGTGTGTGTGTGTGTGTGTGTGTGTGAGTGTGAGTGTGTGTGTCTGTGTTTATGAACTGACCAGAAGGTACCGTGATTTTCCACACATTTCCTGCTCCGACGTGTGCATACCCTCCCTCATTATCCATATCCTCTACGGCAGTGGGACATTTGCTACAAATGATGAAGTAAAATTGACAGGTCATTATCACCCAAAGTGCCCGGCTTCCATTAGGGTTCCCTTGGGTGTTGTACATTCTGTGGATTTGAGCAAGTACATGATGGCAGGCGCACATCTGTAGAGCTGCACTGTGCTCAACCACTGTGTGTGGTCTCGCTGGGCTGAAATCCTGCTGCATGCCTCCAGTGCACCCTCTCTCCTCTCTGTTGGCAACACTGATCTTTTTCCTGTCCCCATGGTTTGACCTTCCCAGAGTCATAGTTTGATTCATACTCCCTTTTAATTGTGGGTACTTTTTTTGTATGTCTTCAATTTTTTTTTTATTTTTAAAAAATACATTTTGATGCATTGTACACAAGTGGAGTACAATTTTTCATTTCTATGGTTGTATATGATGTAGATTCACACCATTCATGTAATCATACATGAACATAGGGTAATAATGTCTGTCTCATTCCCCCATCTTTCATATCTCTGCCCCCTCCCCCGTCTCATTTCCCTCTACGTAAGATTCCTCTATTCTTCTCTTACCCCCCACCTTTCATCCCCATTATGTATCATCATCCAATTATCCAGGAAAACATTTGGTCTTTGGTTTTTTGGGATTGGTTTATTTCACTTAGCATGATATTCTCCAATTCTATCCATTTACCTGCAAATGCCATAATTTTATTCTTCTTTATGGCTGAATAATATTCTATTATATATATATATATATATATATATATATATATATATCACAGTTTCTTTATCTATTCATCTGTTGAAGGACATCTAGGATGATTCACAATCTAGTTATTGTGAATTGAGCTGCTATAAACATTGATGTGACTGCTTTACTGTAGTATGCTGATTGTAAGTCCTTTGGGTATAAACCAAGGAGTGGGATAACTGCGTCAAAAGGTGGATCTGGAAATCCATATGTAGTAAAATGAAAATAAATGTCTATCTCTTACCCTGCACAAAACTCAACTCAAAATGGATGAAGGACCTAGGAATTAGACCAGAGACCCTGTACCAAATAGAAGAAAAAGTAGACCTGAATCTTCATCATGTGGGCTTAGGACGACACTTCCTTAACAAGATTCCTAAAGAGCAAGAAATCAAAGTAAGAATCAATAAATGGGATAGATTCAAACTAAATAGCTTTTTCTCAGCAGAGGATACAATCAATAATGTGAAAAGAAAGCCTACAGAGTGGGAGAAAATCTTTTCCACACACACTTCAGATAGAACACTAATCTCTGAAATTTATAAAGAACATATAAACTTTGCACCAAAAATACAAAGAATCCAATCAATAAATGGGCCCAGGAACTGGTCAGATACTTCACAGAAGATATAAAGGCAATCAACAAATACATGGGTACTTTCTCTTTATAGTATGAACTTTAGTTTCCTCCACATCTTTTCATGACTGGAGAGTTCATTTCTTTTTAGCATTCAACAATATTTCATTATCTTATTTATGCACTGACTTACTAAAGGATATCTTGGTTGTTTCCAATTAGTGACAATTATTAATAAATCTACTGTAAGCACCCATGCTGTAATCTAAATGTACCTCCTGAATTAGTGTGTCTGAAACTTCATCCCCAGTGCAACAGGGTTGGAAGGTGGGCCCTGTGGGAGTTGCTCAAGTCCTGAGGACAGAACCGTAGGAACAGAATGATGTTAGCATGAAAGTATGCAGTGGCAGTTGGCTGGTTCTCTCCTATTCTTGTGCCACATGAGGACGCAATCCTCATTTGTAGGATTCAGTGTTCAAGGTGCCACATGTGAAGCAGAGACTGGACCTTCAGGAAACAGCAGAAACCTCACAAATTTGTCTCTGACTTCTAGGACTCTAGAACTGTGAGAAAATACTCTGTTCTTTATAAATTATTCAGCTTTCAGTGTTCTATTAGAAGACACAAAATGAATTAATGCAAGCTGTGGGCTGTTTTATTTTGTGTGAACATGTTTTCTAATATCTTGGATAAATACCAACAGCACAACTACTGACTCACCTGAGGAGACTGTGGGTAGTATTGCAAGAAACCACCCACTTGCCTTACAGAGTGACCACACCATTTAGTATTCCCATCAGCGAGGTATGAGTTTCTGTTACTTCAGCTCCATTCAATGTTGTCAGAGTCCTGGGTTTTAGCCATTCTAGTAGGTGTTTACTGGTATCTAATTGTTTTACTTTGCTTAATCCTGATGACAAATGATGTGGAGAATCTTTTCATATTCCTGTTTGCTTTCTTTGGGAAGGTGGTTTTTCACATCTTAGGCACATTTGTTTAGTCTTTTTCTTTTCTTTTCTTTTTTTTTTTTCCTTTTCGAGTTTTGAAAGTTTTAGATCCATAAGGTCAGTTGAGAATACCAACAAATTTTAACTTAAGCTGTTTTTTTAGTATTATTCTTTTATTTATGTAAATCTTTCTTTGTGGTCCATATTCTTTTCTTTCTCCTTAACAAATCCTAATGTTTCTTGCAAGTCACTTCTACAGGCAATAAATTCCATGAATTTTTGTTTGTCTGAGAAAGTATTTCTTTTTTCTTCACTTTTGAAAGAAAATTTTACAAGGTATAGAAATCTAGGTTGGTGGTTTTGTTTTTCTCTCAATGCTTTAAATATTTCACTCTACTAGCTTGTTTGCAGGGTTTCTGAAGAGAAATCAAATCTAATTCTTATCTTCCTTTCCTTTGTTTTTCTGCAGGTGAGGTGTTTTTATCTTTTGGTTTTTTTTTTTTTTTTTTTCAAGACTTTATAGTTTAATTTACTGTGGTGGAAAAATGATATGGTTAGGTGAGTTTCTTTGGCATTTATTTTACTTGATGCTCTCTAAGATTCATAGATCTGTAGTTTGCTATTTGATACTAATTTCAGGGGATTAGCAGTTATTAAAAGTATCTCATCTGTTTCTTTTTTTCTTATTATTTTGTTATGTGCATTCCATACTTTTTTTCTTTTAGTCTTTGTTGTTTTTAACTTTCAGTTTTATAGATGTCTATTGAAATACCATGGAGCCCAGAGATTCTTTTCTCATCCGTGCCTGTTCCACTAAGAAGCCCATTAAAGCCATCCTCAGTTTCTTATGTTGCTTTTGAATGGAGTTTACCTTTTTGGCACATTCCTAGGATTTCCATCTTTCTGCATACATTGTCCATATGTACTCTGCCTAGTTCATCAGTTAGATTGTTTCAGTTTTCCATTCTCATGATTCCAACATCCCCACCATGTCTGGTCCTGGTGCTTCCCCCATCTCATCAAATTGTGTGAATTAGGTCTTGCATATATATTTTTGTTCTTAGCTACACATGGTAGGCCAGATGAAAGTCCTATATAAAGAACTTTATTAATTTAATGGTAACATACAGGGTGTGAGGAGAAAAGGTGTCCTATGGTACTGGTTGGACTTCAGTCCTTCAGTGAGCCCACACTTCTGGGCTGTGGACTGCAGAGTGTTTCTCTTTCTGTGCCCTCCCTGAGCATACCTTTTCTCCCAGGTCAGCTAAGTAGTGTCTTCTGGAAGCACTGGAGTGTACCTCAGAATGGTACCTTTTCTCCTCTCAAACTTCAGGCACAAGGACATTTTTCTCTGATACTTACTGTGTGAAATCGGTTGAGCTCCTGGAGGACAATCGCACAATATTCTTGATCCTTCCTACTATTAGGTGCTTCTGCATTTTCTGCCTTTCAGATTTATCCAAAGTGAAACTCCAGCAATTTGGAAACTGCAATTTAAATTGTCCTACCTTGGCACAGATTCCTGTGGAGGGTATTACTCATGAATCCATGGCTACCTCAGGGAGCTGTGATTCCTTATATTTACCTGTATTTCTCTCCCTTCTCAGGGGCAACAATTTCCCCTGTCTGACTTCTCTTCCAGATAACAGAAAAGTTGTGGATTTTCAGGCTGTTCAGCTACTTATTTGTTCTTAAGATCGAGTGGTGACTTTCCGCCTCTTTATGTGTGGAACTAGACACCAGAGGCACTGGAAGTTTGCAAGTTCCAGCATAAAGCAGAGGACCTTGGACATCCCTGATCAAAGACATCCCCCTGTTGTCTACAGATATGTCAACCACTTTGACAGATGCTCTACACTGAGGAACTATTAGCAGAGGACAAAGAAAGAAAGTGGCATTTGAATTGTCAATCAGATAAATTAAATTTATGTAGTCATAATCACAGGCAGAATAAATTCACACCAAAATCAATGAAATAGATATGAATTACCTATCATTAAAGAGTTTAAATGCAAGTTTTCATGCTAAATACTTTTGAAAGTAAGGGACACGGGCTTAACTTTGCTAAAGCTGTCAAGTAAAAAAAATTAAAAATAATTAATGTGGTGAATCAAAGATGGTGACAGACTCTTGGGCATTTTTTCCATGAAGGAGTGTGTCCTATTTCCTTTACATTGTGATCCATGACTCCTTGAACAAATAAAATTAAATTAAAATAATTGGAATCTCTGCCTTGAGCCCTTGGACCTGAACCCCTATTATGAATACAACTGCTCTGCTGAAGGGACTGTGTGCAAAAAGCTTCAACCTTGATGCAGAGGGAGCATAATCGAGAGGACCCGAATTTCTAACTGTCCAGGCAAGAAGACTGGCATCTAAATACTAGTGGGTGACCCCAGTCAGCAGAAGAATCATCCAGTCAACTTGAGACTCTGATAAAATACAAACATTCCTATTTTCAACTATCCATTTTAAGGTGGTATGATTCAAAGCAGCACACACCAAATGGATAAAGAATGAAAAATCAGAATTAAATAAATTTGGGAACCAAAGTGAGAAAGTGAGTGATGGACAGTTTTAAAGAATACACTTATAAAAATGAGTATACTTATAAAATTAAAGGAAAGTAGATTTACAATTTAAATGTTTCCTGCTTAAGATTTCAAAGTACCCCTAAAATGATAAAATATAGTACTGTTGCTACTGGATCTAATATTATGTTAACAGTGATATAATCTTCATGTAGTAAAAATAAGAGTGTATCATTTAACTCAACAAGCAATTATGTGTTTACTCTAATCCAGAAGGCAAGGAGGAAAAGAAATAAGATTTGTAACCATAAATGAGCTCATAATCATATTATTTTATCTTGGTATTTTGTTTATTTTTGCTTCTGTGGTTTGTTTAAATGGAGTGGCAGAGGTACATTAGGTGACTGTCATCAGATCACATAATAAATAATGGAGCTAAATTCATTTCAGAGTTTCCTACTAAAATACCACCACTGTGGAAAATCTCATTGTGTTCATGAAGACAGACTCTGAAACTGATCCCGAATTGGTGATGGCAGAGGCCCTTGGAGGATGAGCTGAAGAGGATTGGGAGAGGTAAGACACGGAGGTTGGACTTTCAGGTGAGTGAGGAAGGATGGACACAAATGTAATTTTTTGTAGGAGTTACTGTGCAGTATCTAGCGGCACAATTCGCCAGTACACGGGAGAATTAAGCAGTGTGTCAATTCCAAGAATTACTTGGCAATGATGAAAGGTCAAATCAGAGACTAAATCAGTTCATCAGACCATGGCAAAGAGGAATGGAGATGTTGCTGATGAGAAAATATGAGGGAGATGCTTTTTGCATAGAGAGGTACCAGAGGCAGTGGGAAGTTACTGTACTGAAATATCCCAACATTGTCCATGATGACCATCTTCTAAGAATGTTGTATCTATTTTTTGTATTTCTCCATATTTAGGAGAAGCTGCTATTAGACTCATCCATGATTGCAATAATCACTCAACAAAGGATCTGTGATGATCACAAAGCAAGAGCCTAAGAACAAAATAATAAACTTTTTGACATCGTTGTTTGAAAATCCAAATTACTCCAAAAGCATTCATTACCATGGCGGTCCCCAAATCCACCTTACCACATATTTGATTTTTTTTGTGATAGTTAAAGTAATAAAATGTTTTTCCATAACAAATATAATAATCAGAAATACAGTTGTGCAATTTTGTACTTGTACACAATCAGACCAAGTAAGAACATAATGTCCACTTGGATGTTTGCTATTTTAAGTATTTTCAATTCTCATTGCTTTATTCTTTCAGAACATTACATTGAATCAAAAAGTCACTTCTTTGTTAGTTTATTTATTCATAGGACTTAGTATTTATACAACATGTATATGGTTCTTTACTTACTTGAGTAGCATATTATCATCACTTTTTATGAACACTCAATTTTTAGAAAATGATTTTTAGTTGTAGATGGACACAATATCTTTATTTTATTGATGTGTTTTTATGTGGTGCTGAAGATTGAACCCAGTGCCTCATGTGTGTTAGACAAGAGCTCTACCAGCTACAACCCTAGCACCCCGATTTTTTATACCATAGTAGAGTCTAAAAATCATTGAAGAAACATATGTACCCAAATGCAATGTTATGCATTTGCAGATTTTTTGTTGTTGTTATTATCGTTCGAAGTTCATTAAAGTAAGTGGCTTAGAAACAGGGTCAGTAATTGCTAGTAATTCTGTTCCTGAAGTTAAAAAGCATACTTTCTCTAGAATACTTTCCCTTTGTGAATATATAACAACAACCTTGACCACCTATGGCCCAGCAAATAATGGATATACAAAATGATTTATCTGCCTCCTTGTACTTTTATTTATACCCTATTCTGGTCTCTTAATCCAGGACCTATGTAATTCACCATATAGTAGAAATTGTGGTAAAGAAATCAAATCGTAATGACAATAGATTCAGTAGTGGCACCAAAATATACCAAAATATTGATGGCACTGGTTTTAGAAAGAGACTCTGTGTAGTTCAGGAACCTCAGGAAGCCCTCTGTGTCTGCTTGGCAGCCCTGAGCAGAGCATTCTGTTTAATTTTTCATGCCAAAGCTTTGTCCTGCCAAAGCTGCCAGATCTTTTGCAACAATAGTTTTAGAATCAGGCATACTTGTGTTTAAAAGTTGGTTTCATTGCTTACGAATTGTAAAACTTGTAGCAATAAACAAACTGTAACATGTTCTGGTTTTGCAAAATGATTTTTTTTGTTTGACTTTAATTCATGAGTATATTGGAAAATACTTCATGATATTTGATACTTCTCAGCCTTCAGCCTCAGTCTGAAAGGAATTTCAAATAAGAGACTAAAGGTTATTATCGTTACATTATTTTGAAATAATATTTATTTTCAAAGTATTAAATAAACAAATATAATCTCCTATTTATTGCAAGAAGATAAAACCAAATTTCTTCTTTTTTGTTTAAGTTTATTAAAATACTTACAATTATCTGCTTTGTTCATGGAATATTTTTTGTATCTGCTAACTCTCTCTCATTCTTCCATCCTTATTAAACTCTGTGTATCCCATAGCTACAATAACCCTTCAGCCAGAATTGAAAATTCACTCGACTCTGTCACTTTTTATAACAGGGTACTAAAACAAAATCTCATCTTTGGATAAACTTGATGATTTGTTTAATGCATATGTTCTGACATCTTTTATCTGAGTAGTCATACTAGGCAGGTTGATGATGGACACATTTGAATCAAAGGTGACTCATCTTTCCACCAACTGGAGGACACGTGAGGCTGGTAGACCTGGCCAGGCAAGCTACTGCGGTCACATCCCTCAACCTAACACGTAAGGACTGAGGGCGGTTAATGTCCCCAGGATACAGTCACTCTCCACATCTCCAGCTCCTTGAGGAGCCCTCTCTCTTCTGGTCACTCCTGGAAACTTCGGAAGATTTAATAAGGAAACCCCTGCCCATCTCACTACTTTGCCCATGTCTTTACTTTGACCAGAGAGACTATTTAAGGAAGTTTCATTTAGTTTTCATCTAATAACAGATCATTTCAATTTCAATTCAATATGAGGTCCTCAGAAGACCCTTCTCTAAATTTTTAGTTAAGGTCTGTCACAAACTATAATTAAACTTACACTATTATTTTTAAATTTTATTTTTGAGAATAATTGTAGACTTGAAGAAGAACTTTGAAGGTACAGGGAAGTTCCCTTGTAGCTTGAATATAGTTCCTCCTATAGTTAACATTCCACATTAGTATGATCTTTGTCACAATCAGTGAATCAAAGCCTGTCCATGACACAGATGTCCTTGGAGTTCACCTCCAGCTTTGCCTCTTCTCCTGGGCACCGCGTTACATTTAGCTTCCATGTACCTTCCCCTGTGTCCTGGAAGCTGGAGCTGCTCACAGGTTCCTTGTCTGGACACCTTGACGGTTTCAGGAGTACTGGGTTGATACCAGGGGGGCATTTTGATTGGATTTATGCTGTTTCCATCATGATGAGCCGGGGCCCTGGGCTCTGGGAAGGAAACCAGTGGTGCAGGGCTGCTCAGTGCAGGCCAGGCAGACGGTCAGGTGACGTGTCCCTGCTGCCGTGGGCCTCGTCAGTGGAGGGGGTGGTGTTGGCCGGGCGTTTGCACTGTGCACTATAAAGACACTCAGAGACACCTGGGTCTCTCGGTCTCTTGCACGCACATGTGCACGCACACTCACACACCCACAGCTTCATTCACTGCACCATTTGAAAGGAAGGCACTGCATCACCTGCACCTGAGAAGAGAGAGTCGTGTTCCACCTCGGCGAAGGTGCAATCTTTACAGACTTTGAAGTCATTCCTTATTTCTTCAGTGCACCGTTTATTGTGGTATGAACTCATGGATTTTATTTTATGTTTCAGGTGATAAGATTATACTACTATTTTTGACCCTCGAATTGTTTCGAGTTTGACTATTAGGATTTTTTTCTAGTGGCCCCCTGTGGCCCTTTCACCTGCCTAAATGTGGAGTTTTGTTGCTCTGTTTCTTAGTCCTTTTTATTTTCTGTAATATGTCAGAATAGATTTCATTTATGCAGAGCAGCTTAGGTTCCTGTGTGGTCTCCCCCATTACCACCATCACCCTTGGAGAGGACATTTGTCACAACTGATGAACTTAGGTCGACACACACATCATTATCATCCAGACCCCGTAGTTTATATTAGAGTGCACTCTGGGCCTGGTGCAGTCCCTGGGTTTGGACCAACGTGTAATGACAAGGATGCATCCTGCGGTGTCATACAGAGAAGTTTCCCTGCCTTCGAAAAGCTTTGCGCTCAGTGTCTGTACTTCTCCCTCTCTGCTAACGCCTGGAAACCTCCTTTTTAAATGTCACCATAGTTTTCCTTTTGCCAAGATGAATCTTGGAACCAGACAATATGGAGCCTTCTAGATTGACCTGCTTCGTGCAGTGGAAGGCACTTACGTTCCTTCCATGTCTTCTCATGGCTAAATAACTGATTTCTTCTGAGTGTTGGATAATACCCCTTTGTCTGGATGCACCACGGTTCATTGACCCCTTCACTCCCTCAAGGACATCTTGGTTACTTCCAAGTTTTGACAAATTATGAATAAAACTTTCTGGCATCCTGAGACACTCCAGGCTTATTCTGTGTGTTCCCTACACAATTCCTGGAATCAAGCCTTTTTCTAAGGATCTCTTTTTCTTTTATTGAGAAATGACATTAGAAACCAAGGTCTGGGAGCCAGACATGCTGGTGACATTGAATCGCAGCAGCTTGGGAGGCTGAGGCCAGCCTGGGCAACTCAGGGAGGCCCTGCCTCAAAACACACATAAAACAGGCTGGGAATGTAGCTCAGTGATGGAGGACCCCTGATTCAATCTTCAGTATGAAAAAAAATTAAAAAGAAAAAAAACAAGGTCAGGAAACTTCATGCTGCACTCTATTGTTGATATTTAGAAATTTATATATTTAATTATTTAGTTAATTATGAACTGTCTCTTCATCCCACTAGAGACTAAGCTTTATGTCATTAGGGACCCTAGTAGAATCCAAGGCATAGCCTTCATGGACAATGATTCTTGAAATTAAACATTGCAGTGTTTATCTTGGAATTGTTTAAATAAAGAAACAGTTAATCAATTGTGCATCAATGCCTCATTGTGTCGTTCCTGCAATGTTATTCACAGCAATGATAGATCAGCTGAGTTAAGGGGAACCACTTACTTTATGATAATGCATCAGGGAAGCCACTGAACATTAAGTCAGGCACAGTATTTTTCTATACAGTCCTAATTATAAATTATATCCTTTATAATGTGATTGAAATATTCTAATGCTTAGAAGTCTAAGTATCTTCTCCATGACTGCTGTATGCCCTTCATAAATGCATCATGGTTTTGATTTCCATGGTTCAGACTTTCTCTGTGCTGTAATTGTATGATTCCAACTTATTGAAATAATATTTCTTATTATCAAGAATACAAGCAGCAATAAATTTTGGTGAGGATGTGGGGGAAAAGGTACACCCATACATTGCTGGTGGCACTGCAAATTGGTGAAACTGCTCTGGAAAGCAAAATGGAGATTCCTCCAAAAACTAGGAATGGAACAACCATTTGACCCAGTTATCCCTCTCCTCAGTATTTATCCAAAGGATTTAAAATCAGCATACTGCAGTGATGCAGTCACATCAATGTTTATAGAAGCTAAGCTGTGGAGCCAAAGTAGGTGCCCTTGAAAAAATGAATGGATGAAGAAAATGCGGAATATAAAAACAGAGAAGTATTACTCAGTCATAAAGAAGAACGACTTTATAACATTTGCTGGTAAATGGATGGATCTGAAGACTATCGTACCAAGTGAATTAACCCAATCCCCAAAACCAAAGGTTGAATGTTATTTCTGATGCGGAAACTAATACTCAATGGGGGGTGGGTGGGGAAGAATAGAAGTCCAGTGGATTAAATAAATGGGAATGAAGGGAAGGGAGGGAGGATGGGAAAAGGAGACAATGAAATGAATCTGATACAACTTTCCCTTGTACTTACATGAATATACCAGAGTGAATTTCACCATCATATACATCCACAAGAAATTAATTTAAAAAATTAAATGATAAAAGATCAATAGAGGAAAGTAAGCAGCGGGTGGGGAGAGGGAAGAGATAGGAAAGGTACCGGGGTTTGAATTAGAAGGAGATACATTCCGTGCTTTTATAATTATGTTATGGATTCTACTGTCACGTATAACTGAAAAGAATCAGTAAAAAGAAAGAAAGAATATATCTCAGGCTTAGATTAATTCTGAAAGATGGACAAATAGGGTAAACTCTGTTCAGGGTGGAAGCATTTAGACATGGAGAAGACACAGTATCCACGAACAAACTGAACACAATAAAAAAAATGTGAGGGGAATTGATTCACAGAAATGTATATCTGTCTTCATTTCTAGTTTAGGTTGTCCAGACTCCAACTGCTCTACCACCTGCTTCGGAATTTGAATCCTCTTCTCCTGTAATGAAAATTTAAAACCCCAGATCAAGTGACACCAAATGGGAGACAATCCAAAAGGCAGTTCTACTTACTGACTCTCTAGGAGCATCTGCCTGTAAAGAGAACCAGGAGGAGTCACAGGAAAGAGAAAAGGATGAAGTAAGAGAAGACATTAGGGGAAAGAGAGGGATGTCTGGGGACAAAGAAGGAGCAGTTCCCGTGAAGAGCAGCATCTAGATGTACGATGTAACTTAACACGCATTGTAAACATTTATACTTCACAAAAGTCTTCAACCACTTGTGTACGTACTGAAGGCCTCAATATCTAGCTCATTGATGGGGAATCTATGCCATATAAAATATTGCACAGAGTATTAGCTTTAAAAACTGTTTTATGTTCTGGTACCACAGACTTTCAGAATTGGGGAAGCATAGGTTTCTGAGAATTATGAAATACATTGTTCATCGAGATGTAAACCTGATGTATCTGGCCCTTGGGCACTCATAGATGTAAATATATTCTGACATGTAATTTGCTTTAATAGGGTTACTCTCAAATATGTAAACTTAGTTACAAAAAGTAAGTCATTTATAACATCTGAGCTACAACTGATACCATCTTGGATTTGTAACTGTTTTTCTGTCTTCATTTCAATTAACTTTTAATTCACCAATATATATCAAATAATGTTGTATGCTACATTAGCCAGGGCTGTAACAAAAATAATATCATCTTACCTCTTCTAAACATATATTAAAATATTGTATCTCATTATTTACTCAAGATCCTCTCAATTCCTATTTATTTAGTTTCTCATGGTAAGACTCACGACAAAAAGTCACAAATGCAATTATGCTCACGTGCTTTATATAGAAATACTTACTCTCGTATTAGTACACTTCTTAGCTTATATTAATTCTTATGTAATAAGAATATTTAGTAAAATGTCTGTAGTTGAGGCTTTCAGTAGATTTACTTGCTCTTTAAATGACTGAATTGCTTCTTATGTCTGGAATTATAAAACAAGATTATAAACCAGGCACAGTGGCACATGCCTGTAATCCCAGCAGCTCAGTTCTCTTAGGAGGGAGGATCACAAGTTTTAGGCCAGCCTGGGAAACATAGTAAGATCATAATGAAAATAAAAGTAGAAGAAAGAAAGAAAAAAATGTGGAGGGGTAGATCAGTGGTAAATTATCCCTGGATTCTGTTGTCCCAAAAACCAAAAAAAGAAAGGAGGAAAGAAGAAGAAAAAAGTTTTAGATGGGTTTCCAGGTTTTAGTTTTTTGGTAGGTGATTATATAGGTAGATAGATAGATATAATGGAACTTACTTTTCAACAGTAGTTTGAAGTGTCAGATCCTTATTGAACCAATGGACAAAGTGAGCTAAAGTATTATTTAAAATTCTAAGTAATATGACCGTACAACAGATAAGGGAGTACGAGTGTCTATAAATCATTTGATTCAGAATTAGCATAAAAAAGGTCAGCAAAGATTTTCCACAAAGGGCTAAATACTATATGATTTTGGTGTTGTAGGTCATACAGTCTCTGTCACAAATACAATTTATATAACTGCAAAAGCAGTCACAGAGCATACATAAGCAAGTGGTGAAGCACGCAATGAACTGGATTTAACCCACATTGTCGCTGTGGTTTTTGATTTTTGGTATATTTTATTAATGATCATTTTATGATTCTTAATTGAAAATATACTGTATGTCTAATATGTTATATTATAAATAAATCCTAGTAGTGCATGGTCAGTATTTTCTGCATTTACATGTGTTTGGTTTCATCTGATATTATCCTTGTCTCTCAAAATAGTATTTATTTTGCTAAATACCAATCTTCTGTAATGTCTTGGTGTGAGACATTTTACCTGTACTCCTTTCTCTATAAGGTAAATTGATGCTTCCACATACTGCTGCTTTTTACAGAATGAGTTAGGAGATGACTGACTCTCAAGGGTGATTGCTAAGAGGACTCCAGCTCATTACTTCCATTCACTTTTCCAACACTTCCTTTTCAACTGAGTTATATGCCTCAGTGGTAGTGAGTATTGTGTATCCATAAAGTATCTGTAAGGCCTTGGCTTCAAGCCTCAACACTGAAAAATTACAATTAAAATAATTTTTAAAAAACCACTCTTTTCGTACCCCCCTCCATCTCATTTCCTTCTACATAATCTAAAGTTCCTCCATTCTTCTCTCACTCCTCACCCCCTCTACCCCCATTATATATCATCATCCACTTATCAGCGAAAACATTCGACCTTTGGTTTTTTGGGTTTTTTTTTTCAGATTCATAATTAAATTTTTTATTTAATTATTTTTTAACATTTCTTACAGACTGCATTTTGATTCATTGTACCCAAATGGGGTACATCATTTTGTTTCTATGGTTGTGCATGATGTTGATTCATGCCATTCATATAATTATACATGCACACAGGGTAAAGATGTCTGTCTCATTCCACCATAAAATTGGCATACTACAGTAATGTAGCCATGTCAATGTTTATAGCAGTTCAATTCACAATAGCTAGATTGGGGAACCAACCTAGATGTTCTTCAACAGATGAATGGATAAAGAAAATGTGGTATATATACACAATTGAATATTATTCAGCTATAAAGAAGAATAATATTATAGCATTTACAAATAAATGGATGGAATTGGAGAATATCATGCTAAGTGAGCTAAGTCAATCCCAAGAAACCAAAGGCCACCATTCTTCTCTCACTCTCCACATCCCCAACCCCATTAAATATCATTCTCTACTTATCAGGGAAAACATAAGGCCTTTGGTAGAAGAAAATGAGAGGAAGGGGGACATGAAAAATGGTGGAATAAGACAGACATCATGACCTTATGTACATGTATGATTACACGAATGGTATGAATCTACATTGTGTACAACCATAGAAATGAAATGATGTACCCCATTTGTGTACAGTGAATCAAAATGCAGTCTGTAAAAAATTTAAAAAATAATTAAATAAAAATTTAATTATGTATATGAAAAAAAAACAAAAAACAAAAAACCAAAGGTCAAATATTTTCCCTGATAAGTGGATGATGATATATAATGGGGGTGGGAAGGGGTGAGAAAAGAATGGAGGAACTCTAGATTATGTAGTGGGAAATGAGAGGGGGGTACGAAAAATGGTGGACTGAGATAGACATCATGATTCTATGTACATGTATGATTACATGAATGGTGTGAATCTACATCGTGTACAACCATAGAAATGAAAAGATGTACTCCATTTGTACACAATGAATCAAAATAGAGTCTTTAAAAATTTTAAAAATAAAAAAGATTTTAAAAATTCAGGAGTATATAAGAGACAGCAGACATGTCAAGAAATGGCTGAATTTTAGATGCATTTGAAAAAGTTGATGGAGTGAAGGAGTGTATAAAATTATAAATGTAAAGAAGGTAAGTCAAAGTTTCAAACCTAAGTAACTAGAAATATGATAATCATTGTTACTAACAGTGATGGAGAAACCACACAGAGAGCACAATCGAAGAGTGATATGGTTTTTTTGGATTTCAGTTTTGAACATATTAAATTTGAGATGTGTATGTCAACCAGAAAAGTCAAGTAGCTATGTGGATATACATGCTTATAGTATAAATCAGGGAGTCATAATTATGTAGAAGATTAAAACCTTAGGAGTGGATGAGACATGATCAAAAAACTGCTCTAGACAGCAATATCCACATACATATAACTGAGACTGGGGCCCATGGAAGCTTATAGTCATGAAGACAGATGGCCAGCAAAGCAAGCTGAGGAAGAAGGTCTATAACCTAGATCGAAAGCCAGGTACATGCTAACCTGCCTGCCAAGAGAGAAGGGTATCTCGAGGGGAAAATCAACTATTTAAAACATGCTGGCAGTCCATTTCTTAAATACCAAACATGTGATATTTAAATAAGCCTGGAAGATTGAGAGTTGACTATTGGCTATGGAACCTAGAGGTCCTTGGTGGCCTACAAAGAAGTGGTTTTTAACTTTAATTGAAAAGGTTTTATGAGCAAGCAAGAAATAGAGAATTGGATATGGCAATATAGACAAATATTGTGGGAAGATTTAGTATAAACAGGAGTAGGAGTAGAAAAGATCAATACCTAAAAGGGAAACTTACAGTATAGAGTGTTCTCTTTTTAAGAAGGACTAATTAATAAAACATCTGCAAACTTATGCAGAAAATTAAGTATGCAAGAGATCCCAAAAGAGTAAAATTCCTAAGAAGAATTAGATTAATGGTCTTGTTTCTCACCCTGTTTTCTGCTGCATTTCCAATCTTGTTGAAATGCCACCGATAAAGTGTTTGTCTCCTTCCTATTGGTTCTTCCTAAAGTTTCTTCTTAAACTTTCTTATACAGCTAGGGAGACTAACATAGTACTAAAGAACAGGCTTTTCCCTGTACTGGCCACTGGGGTTTCTCATTCATAGGAAGAAGTTTATTTAAGTGTGAGTTTAATCATCTGTTGACTCTGCTTATGACTGTGCTATTTCAGTCTCCTTTGAAACCTGAACCTGCTTTTTCTTTTCTGCACAATTTTAATACAGCAGTGTATTATTTGAAAATGTCCTGTCATCCAAAACCAGGTAAGTGAAGAGGCGAGGAGTTGGAAATGAACCATCCTGTACAGAACATTAATACAACATTTCTTCTGTATTAATTTTGCAAATCAAATTGGAGTTTCAGGTACTGTATATGTAGTTCACTTGTGAATGAGTATTTTGTTGATCTTAATTCTGATTGTATACATGTGTACCCAATGTGTGCATTTAATTGTAATTGAAGTAGCTTTTAAGTGCATTCATTGGTGAAAGAGTCATACTTTTGAGAAAAATTGGATTCTAAGATTTAAAAGCAAAAATCAGAGTAATTTATACAGGGTCAACCTGTAGATTTAGGAAGGAATTTAAGACTAATAGAATGAATTAGTTGTATTACTAAGATTTTGTTGTTGTTGCTTTGGTTTCTTTTTTATTTGTTTTTGTTCTTAGATCTGTAGCATCTGACTGAATACTTTCATTTACACATGAGAACAAAATAACCAGTACATGAAGTGATTTTATATGCATACAAAGTGGCAGCCTTGTTCTACACATGATACAAAATTTAAATTATTTAATGCTTATAACCAACCTAAGACGGTGCCATATCTCTATTCACCTATGAGGAAACTGAAAGGAAACGGTAGGTATTGGTACCTTGGTTGGAATCTAGGGAGTAAACACACATCACATCACTCTGCCTTCTTGAAAGTAATGGCTGTGGTCAGGGCTGTCCATTCCCATTCTGTACACGTCTTAGGGCCTCAGTATCCACAGTGGAGACTGGAAAGGAGGGGACTTGGATCAGCTTTGCCCACAAATGAGTGGGAGACTAGAAGTTCCACCAAAGAATAGGAGGCACAGACTTGAATAGGGAAAAGTAAAATGTGTGGTACCCAAAACTTAAAGGATTTGCACTAATACTCATTTCACAGGTAACATTTATCCAAACTAGGATTCCAACACCAATTTCTGGATTCTTACCGCTTTGAAATTTATTAAATGTACATATTAAAACCAACTTCATTGTGCCCTTTATGTATATATACCCTCAGAGATTCCCTGACTTATTTTTATTTCCTTCTCAGGGGAGAGGCTCTCTGTTCCTCTTATAATACTTTGGTGCTAGTGGTAGGTGGAGAGGATAGTTACTATGTGGTTTCAGGTTATAGTTCAACCCCAAGGACTTTATACAGAAACTGCTAGAAGATGCATCACCTCCAATTCCTCACTTGCATGGTGTGGACCTTTGTCTCCAGTGTAATCTATCAATGTTACTCACCTGAGTGGGACTCATGAAACCAGAGGACCAGGCAGACACAGCCCCACCTGACTGCTCCCGTTATTTTTGTGGTGTCTAATTTTGTAAAATCCAGATAAGTCACTATATTCCTCATTGACACTGTATTGCTCTTCAACATGGTGTGGAAAGTAAAATTCCCAAAAAGAGTAATTTTCATTGATTTTTAAAATTTTTTTTCCTTTCTCTTCATTCTGACTTTTGTTAAGCTTCTCTTTTCTTCTTTATTCATCATACTGCTGAATGACTGAGCATTATTATAAAAATAATTTAAAATAAATAGTCTTAGCATTCATCCTTGTCTCCATCATTGTTTTCTGAGGGAGACTACACAGTATCTATAAGAACAGGGTTTTGCCCATATTAAATCATTTCCTCTCCTGCTATCAAGCAAACACCCTCCTCTGATACTTAATCTTTTCAAGTCCTTCTCATGTCTGTCTTGTAACCACCTGACCACATGCTGGACATTCTGCTTTGTTTCTCAAAATTGGTAATCCCAAGGCCTCAATTTTTTTTTCCAACCCATACCTTTGTGTGTGTGTGTGTGTGTGTGTGTGTGTGTGTCACTAGGATTGAACACAGCCACTCACACATGCAAGGCAAGCACCCCACCACTGAGCCACATATCCAGCTATTTTTATCTTCATTTTGAGATAAGGTTTCATTAAGTTTCCCAGGATGTCTTTGAAATTTGTGAACCTCTTTCCTCTGCCTCCTGAATAGCTGGGTCCCACCCATTCTTTAAAACTGAGGAACGTCATAATTGGTAAAATAAGCCAGACTCAGAAAGTGAAGGGTTTTCTGTTTTCTCCTATATGTGAAAGATAGGACAAAAAGAGGGAAAATAAGAGATGATCCTATAAAATTAAAGGAGAGAAAACAGGAATAGAGGAAGAGGATTAATGAGGAAGGGGGTTGCTGGTAAAGGGCAGACCCGCAGAATGAAATTGAGCATACAATGTCATCTACATATATTAATATTCCACGCTGGATTCCACTTTTAAATATAAAAAGACAAACAATAAATAGAAGGAAGATAACTAGAGTAGAGGAATGTAAACAGGGGAGGGAAAGAGTACGTACTAGGAAATGAAAGGAAGCAAATTATATTCCATGCATGTACTATTATGTCAAAATGAATGCCACGGTTGTGTATAATAAAAAGCATTATTAAAGAGTTTAAATTCCTCCCGTGCAGATGGTTGATACACCAATAAATCCTTTCATTTCCTTAAAATATTGAACTCTTCATTACGCTTTCTGCATTTCACTTTATTCACAAATTGTTTTATGATTATACCTGAGAAATTTAATTGCCATGAAATACGGTACTCTAAAAGTCATTAATGAAATGACACAATATAATCTACCACTCTCTTGTATCACTTCATTTGGTATTTCCATTGCAACAACTCTTTAAATTCACTCAACATGTTTGCTTTGATTTCACTAAAAATTTAGCTTCGGAAAAAAAAAAAAAAAAAGAAAACACTTACTTAGATAAAAATGGAGTTTGAATTCTGTCATGTTACAGAATACAAAATCAACATGCAAAATTGAGTAGTTTTACTAAACAATAATAAATTATCTGAAATAGATATCAAGAAAGTAACCCATTTAGAATAGGCCATGTAATAAAATAATACCTAGGAATAAATATAACAAAAGATGGGTAAAATCTCCACAATAAAAACTTTGTTCATCAAAGAAATTTATTTAATGCAGAAACACATATGGATGCAAGCACATTCTGTGTTCATGTATAGGAAGAATCAACATTGTTCAAATGGCCATACTGCCCAAAAGATCTATAGATTCAATGTGTTCTCTATAAAAATATGAATTACATTTTTCACAATTATAAATAAAAAAAAATTGGCATGAACTCTATACTAAGCACAAAAAGTAGCAAAAAGACATTTTTTCAATAGATGGTACCATCAAAATTTGTACTCATTCCAAAGAATGAGTCTAGACCCTGTCCAGTTACAAAAATGAACTCAAAATGGATCTGACCTAAGTATAGAACCAGAAACTATGAAACTTCTAGAAGAAAACATAGGGAAATGCTTCAGGGTATTGTAATGGGCAAGAATTTTGGGGGGACAAGATTTCAAAGCACAGGAAAGAAAAGTAAACCTGACACAATGGTACTACATCACACTGTTGTGGTTTAGATGATAGGTGTCCCCCAAAACTCATGTGGGAGACGATGCAAGAAAGTTCAGAGATGAAATGATGGTACTATGAAGGCTTAAACTAATCCCTGCATTCATCCCCAATAGGGAACTGTAGGCAAGTGACTAGAGGAGGTGGCCCCTGGGACATGCCTCTGGGGTACATATTTTGCCCTTGTTGAGTCAGATTTCTTTGACTCTTTCTCCTTCCCAGTCAAGTCCTGAGCCACTTTCCTCTACAAAATATCAATAGCAGAAATACTAAATAACCCATTTTAAAAATGGGAAGCAAACTTAAATGACCTTTTCCAAAAGAATACTTAGAAATGACTTTAAAAAATATGAAAAAATGACCAATAACAATAATTGTCATGGAAGTACAAATCAAAGTCACAGTGGAAACTGCCTCACCCCATTGAGAGTGGCATGATCAATAATAAGGATACAAAGTGTTGTGTGGATATGAAAAGGGACATGTGTCTGTGCTGTTGGAAATGTACATCTGTACCCCCAGTGTGGAAAACTTTATAGTACTCCTCAAAAAATTAAAAGTAGATCAACTATATGATCCAGAAATTTCACTGTCTGGGGTATATCTAAAAAATGAACTAGGGATGCAGGCAAAATCTCTCTACTCCTGTGTCATTACAGCATTTTTCACTAAAACCAAGATGTGTAAGCTACCCAAGCTCTCCATCAGTGGATAAAAAGATAAAGAAAATGCAGTAGATACAAGCAGTGGATTACTATTCAGCCTTAAAAAAGGAGGAAAAATTCCTTTATTTGGGCAATGGAGAAGAAGTTGTATGTTAAGCAAAGAGAAATAATCTAGGAATGGAAAGACAAATGACAGATGATCTCATTCTGTCAAGGAATGAAAAAAGCATATTTGGAATACTGGTTATATCAAATTGCAAATACCTCAAATTAAATATTTGTATTGGTTTAAGGTCTCAGAAAATAATTTCCTCCTTTAAACGTTTTCTACAACATTACTTCTGGATACCTACAAACTACTAGACTGGTTATATCATCATTTATTTCAATCAGAAATATGCCTTGTGCATACATATTAGAAAGAAAATATTCCATTTAGCAAGGATTACAAAGCTTTCTCAGTGTGAGAATGAAAGATGCTTAAATAATTTCTTAAATATGTATTGTTACTGTAGGCCTGTGACTGTCCATACGATAACATATATAGGTTTATGCATAAGACATATATGACTTTGAATGCACTTTATGATGTTTTAATACATCAGCATAAAAGGACATTTGAAACCACACAACAAAATACAAGACAGAAGCAAGTCTTTATAAACACCTGACTGATTTCTAAACTGTTTCTGAATGTTCATATAAACCTCAAAATAACTGTGAACACTTTAAATAGATTGCTTAGCTAAAATTCAGCTTATATTCACATGAGAGTTAAAGTATATGCTGCAGCGATTTTGAAACAACATTTTAATAATGCATTTGGTTTCAAAGAAAAGGTAATAAATGTTCCAAGTTACCAGGTTTTATTTACCAAGTCAAAGTATTGAATAGGAAAATCAGTGGAAAATTCAGTCTTAAGATTCTCATTTGAAATCTATCAAGTAAGCAAGCTAGAGAACACTGAACAATTTTGATTTCTCCTAGACAGGCAAACCTATGATGTCACCTAAGGAAGCACAAGAGGTAGGATTTATTATTTTAAATATTGACCACTTATTATTTTTCTATTTGGACATAGATGTTTTAAACTGAGATATAAGATTATACTTGTCTTTTATTAACAATGATAAATGTATTGATAAAATATTTAATCATGAAATAAATGTACGTGAACTTATGTGTATAGCATTGCTTGATTCATAATCTCTGCTTTTGCATTTTTGTAGTAAAAACAAGCATACTTCTAACATAAAATTTCTTGTTCTTTAGTTTTCCTTAACTATAATGAAATAGTTGAGGTAATTGACTTAGAGAGAGAAAAGCTTATTTCGCTCACCATTCTGGAGGACCCAGCCCATGACTGGTTGACCTCATTGCTTTCAGCCTATGACAAGGCAACACATCAGGGTGAGAAGAAATGGCAGAGAAAAACCAAACACATCAGGAGTCAGAGAGCAAAGACAGCAAGGAGGGGCTGGAGCTTGCAGCATCCTTCAAAGCTCCTTCCCAGTGATCCAGTGGCTTCCTACTGGTCTCTGCATCTGTTTTCACCACCTCTCATCAGTGCCACCTTGGGGACAAAGCTTTTAAGTCATGGGCCTTTGTGAGATATCTAAAATCTAAACATGGCATATTACTAAATAATATTCAGGAAAATAATATTGATCTATTCAGAGGATATTTTAAAAAACAAGAAAATTCAAAGGATAATGTAAGAGAGACCCCACAAACTATTTTGTATTTACCTTGAAAGGTTTTTAAGATGAACTTAGAAATATAATTAAAAATGCACGTGAGGGGCAGGCTCAGTGGCGAAGTGCCTGCCTAGCATGTCTGAGCACTGTGCTGGATCCTCAGCATCAGATAAAAATAAATAAACAAGATAAAGGTATTGTGTGCATCTACAATTAAAAAAAAATTAAAAGCAATGCATGGGAGTGTTCCTCATTCTCCACAACCAAATTTCCTTTTACTTTTCTTGGGAAAAAAAAAAGTATGACTGTTGGATAGTTTTTCCTTTTTTTTTGTTTTGCTGTTTCGTTGTTGATGATCTATCATGTGTGTATCCATAAATAATTTTTTGAGTACTAGTTTGTTTTAAAGTATATGAAACAGGTACTGTGCATTATATACATTCTTAATCAACTTGCCCTTAGAGATAAACACTGTTTTCAAAGCCTTTCATGCTGTTCCTTTGCTTGATATTATCTTTTGTTGCAATACATTTAATTATCATGAAGTCTAATTTACATGTGATTCATTTTATTACCTGTGCTTAAGGTGTCATATGTAAGTAATTATTTCTGATTCCAAGGCTATGAAACATATCCCTATTTCTTTTCTAAGAATGATATAGTTTAGTCTCATATATTTAGGATTTTATGTATTTGGGATTTATGTTTGTATACAGTCTTAGGAATGGATTCAGCTTCACATGTTGCATGTGAATATTCAACTATCTTTGCATCATTTGCCAAAAGACTTATTCTTTCCTCATTGAATTTTCTTGGCACAGTCATATTAAATCAATTGACTATAGAAATGTAGGTTTCTTTCTGGAACATACTTTTATTCCACTGACTTATACATCTATCTTTCTGCCTATCCCACTATTTGGATATCTGCAGATTTGCAGTGAGTTTAGTAGTTGAGAAATTTCAGTACTCCAACTTCGTTCCTTATCAAGACTTCTGTCTGTTCAGGGTAACTTGCACTCTCATTTGAAGTTTAAGATTGAGGTTATCATTTCTGTAGGAAAGAAAGCTCTCCAGATTCTGACAGGGTTTGCACTGAACATGTTGATCACACTGAGGAATGTTGCCATATTCATATTAATTCTTCAAATATTGTAGGTTCTTAATTTCAGAGTGATTTTTAGTTGTAAGTATACATATCTTTCATATTCTTGGTTAAGTGTCATCATTTTGGTGCTATTGTAAATGAAAAATTTATTGTTATTCCTTTTTCAAAAGTTTTTTTTTATTACAAGTTGCTACAAACACAACTTTTTAATCTTAGTAATATGTTATAATTATACCTAATATTGGGTTTCACTCTGAATAATTATAAAAGTGTGGAATATAATTTGCTTTATTCAAGGTCCAGTGATTCCCCTTTACCTCTTCTCAAGTGATTTTTGTGTTTACTTTAGTATTTAGTAACTTTACTGGATTTGTTTATTAGTCATTGCTTTTTTGTGTATGTATTTTCCAAAATTTCTGTATTTAACAGTAGTTCGGTTGTGAGTAGAGGTAGTTATACTATGATTTTCCAACTAGATAGCTCTTCTATTTTTTCCTATTTTTTGTGGCTTTCCTGTCCAGCAAAATTTTTGAAGAGAACTCAGGAAAGTGGATAATCTTGTTCTATTCCAGATCTTAGTGGGGAGGTTTTCAGGTTTTCTCATTGAGAACTATGTTGTGTTTTTATAAAATACTGTTATGTTAAGGAAATTGTTTTCTACTTCCAGTTTGTTAATTTTTTTTTTTTTTATCATGAGAGTGGTTAAATTTTTGTCAAGTGCCTTTGCTGCATCAATTGAGAGAGTACACTTTTAAAATTTTTGTTTTACTATGGTATTGCCTTACACAGAGTGATTTTTATATGTTGAATGAACCATGTATTCCTGGGATAAATCCCATTTGGCCATAATGTATTATCCTTCTAACATACTGATAAAGTATGTTTGTGGATGCCTTGTGGAGTATTTTTGCATCCATAGTGTGTTAGCTCTTCATCCCTATGACAAAGTATCTGAAATTATCAAATTAAAGGGTGTTATGGTTGGGCATGAGGTTCCCCAGAAATTAATCTCCTGATGGGGATTAACTGGATAGAAACTGTAAACTATAGGGTGTGGCTGGAGGAGTGGATTGTGGGGGTGTGCCTTTGAGGTATATGTTTTGTGAGTTTGTCAGGTTTTTATTTTTTATTTATTTATTTTTGGACAGTAGCAAAAAAGCAGACTAAAAGGGGTAAAGGTTTACTTCGGTTCATGATTTCAGAGGTCCATTTGTGGTCTCTTGGTCCTGTTGATTTGGACCTGTGGCAACACAGAACCTCATGGTAGGAGTGCATGCCAAAGGAGGCCCATACACCTCATGGATGCTGGGAAGCCAAGAGAGAAACAAGAAGGCACCAGCCTCCCAATGACCCCTTGAAAGACATGCTCTGGAGACCTGTCTCCTAAAGGTCCCACTACCTCCCAATAGCACCAGGCTGAGAACCAAGAGTTTACAACATGACCTCTGGGGATATTTCAGACCTAAATCACAGCATGTTGAGACAGAGGATTCTGCGATGTCGTCTATCTTTGGTATTAGTGTACTGTTAGTCTTATAGAAAGAATTAAGAATTGTTTCACACTTCTGCATTTTTTTTCTATTTTTCTTTTCTTTTGAGACAGAAAGAATTACATACCAAGAATTAAATACCAAGAGTTTGGAAGGTTTTAATTCTTCTCTAAATATGTGGAAGAACTCACGAAAAAGACCAGTGGACGATGGAATTTTCTGTTTCAGGAGGTTTGCATATTAGATAAAATCTATGTTATGTGTCTATTCAGATTGTTTGCTTCTTTTAAGTTTTATAATATCTGTGTATTTAGGAATTTGTCCTTTTCCTCTTGGATATCTAATTTTGAATGTACAGTTTTAATGTATTTTTCTATTTTTATGTATTTGGCCATAGATTTTCAGTTTCATTCATTAGTTTAATAATTGATCCTTCCTTCACTTTCTTAAACAGAATATTTAACATTTGTCAATTTTGTTGATATTTTCAAAAACTACTTTTTCTGCTAATTCCATTTTTCTATTTATATTTTCAAATCACTACTGCAATACTTAGTGAATCAAATTAGACTCATTAATTGTAACAAATTTACCCTAGGATACGATATAATAAAAATTAGGGAATGTGGTGAGGGAGCTCAAGGGAACTCTCTGTAAAACACTTCCCAAGTTTTCTCTGAATTTAAAACTGTTTTAAAATATAAAAAGCTACTTTTAAAAAAGTTACTTTTCAAAGGGCAAGTCATGTTTATAATTTGCAGATGCACAAAATGGTATTACTAATACTTTTATTGTTTTGTCTCAGAGTGCCAAATACTGGCAATTCATCAGTCTTAAAAGTGTTCACAATATTGAACAAGAATTGTTCTTCTGTTTTTGTTTGTTTTGATTTGATTTGATTTTTTGTGGTACTGAAGTCAGAATTGGGGACAGGCAGTTAGTGTAGAAATAGGGGATCGGTCAGATGGAGGAAATGGGGGCCATGAAAGCCATCTGCCTCTGGAAGTTGGAGACTGACCTGGGAGATGGAAGTCAAGGACCTGCAGAGCCCATTGATAACCAAATTTACCTGCCCTTGTCAGGGACTACAGGCAGGAGGATGCTGATTGATGCCCCTGGGCCCTTACCTGCCTGAATCACTTTGCCCCTCCCCCTGCCCCATCCGCTTTTCACTTTTTACATCTCACCTGCAAAACCAGGGCTAATCCCGTAGGCAGGAAGGAAAGAGATAAGGGGGAGAGAATGGGAGAATAAAACCCATAAAAAGGACAAGATTTGCTCAATCTGATGGATTCCGCCTTTGGGTCCCCTTCTCCCACCCGGGAGAAGTCTGCTTTTACTTTTCTTTAATAAAGCTTACTTTCTACCTGCGCTTGCCTTGGCGTGCTTCTCTGGCATTATACTTCAACACCTGAGGAAGCAGGACTCGTCACCGGTAAACGGCGGTATCAGATTTAGAGGTTCCACTGAGATCTACGCCGAGGTAAGTGAACTTCTCTCTCCACACACCCCACATCTGTTTGAAGTGCATCTTTCTATCTCTTTCTTTCTGGGGGGCAAAATGGGCACCTGTCGCTACTTAAATGCAGCTAGTGCAGCCGCCATTCTTCAAGACTCAGGTGAGAGGTTCCTGGCCCAGGCAGTTTCCAATCACCTGCTCTTTGCAGACCAGGCATGTTGGACTCTGCCAAAGCCGTTTCCTACTTTTCTTTCCAGGCCCGGAGCGCAACTGGCGTCAGTACATAGTGTCCCTAGTCCTGACATACCCAGGATGCATGGAGGCGGAGGAAGAGTTGGAATGACTGCGGGGTTCTCTGGCCTGGGCTACTCTGGGGTGGATCCCAAAGCTTCCTTCTCTGAACTCCCCCTTCCGACTGCCCTAAGGGGTCTCCAGGGTGATGGGTTGACCAATGGCACTGAGTGAAAGCGCCAATTACCTTTGCCTCAGTATGGGCCATACAGTACTTCCCCCACATCCACTCCCTCCTGGATGTTTCCCCTTTGCTCGTGGATCAGGCATTAGGCATTTAGATGGTAGGATCAAGAGAAAGACATGGGACAATTAGTAAGAAAATGCCCAGGTCACCTTTGTTTGCATATTTAGCCTTTGCTAGTTTGTTTAAAGTTCTACTGTGCTTAAATGTGCTCACCATGTTCTAAGTTGCAAGGAGGATGTATTTTAAATCAGCCCCTCACTTGAATCCCTCAGAGAAGAGGGTAGTATATGCCTAACAACCAATAGGTTTCCCCCTCATCCTCTAGAGATTCCTTTAGTCTACAAAATAGGCAAGAAGATGTGTAATTTTTCCTTTGTTGTGGTTCTCTCTTAATTAGGAATTTATAGTGACAGGGAGGAAAGCAGTAATGCCCTTAAGTCTGAATCCTCCAAGGGTCTCTAGCACAGAGCAAACTGGGACCCTAGCACCTTGCCAAAGACCAGAAATAACTTTTGCAAAGGCAGGTAGTGAGAGATGGGTTTTCTGCAGCAGACTGAAGCTCAAACTTAGGCAGATGTCCCTAAAAATGGTCTCTGGCCTGGGCGCCTAAGGTCTATTTCTTTTCTTCCACTCAGATGGGAGCTTCACTCTCAATAGTATTGCCAGGTTCACCACTAGCCTGCATACTGAAAAACTGGGACAAATTTGACCCACAGACACTCAAGAAAAAACACTTCATTTTCTTCTGCCACCAGGCCTGGCCTCAGTACAAACTCTCTGATGGAGAATCCTGGCCGCCAGAGGGAAGTATAAATTTTAATGCCATTCTACAACTTGATAGATTTTGCAAAAGGGAAGGAAAGTGGTGTGAGCTACCTTATGTTCAAACCTTTTTTACCCTAAGGGAAAACCCCAAATTATGCCAACAATGTAAAGTAGACTCAGTCAAAACACTGCCATAAGGGAAGAAAACCTTAAAGAATTACCTACTGAGTGAAAGGAATCATGGGGATCCCCCAAAGCTCCATTTTCCTCTAATGTCCATCAGCAGGGCTCCTGTTCTCCATACCCTGGTCTTTCTCCATCTGCCCCAATGGACAGATCGAATATACTACCTCTCCAGGAGATTCCAGGAGGAGAATTTGGACCAACTAAAGTATATAACCCTTTCTCCCTCCAAGACCTAAGACAGATAAAAACAGACCTAGGGAAATTTTCAGAAGATTCAGATAAATATATTGAGGTATTTCAAAACCTATGCCAGGTGTTTGACCTCACCTGGAAAGATGTTACACTGTTACTTAACCAGACTTTAACCTCCAATGAGAAGGAAGCCACCCTAAAAGCAGCTGAACAATTTGGGGATGACCTACACCTTGCTCATGCCCCAGGAGCCCAAACTAGATCTAAACCCAACTATCCATCGGGAGCACAGGCAATTCCCAGAAATGATCCTGACTGGGATCCAAATGATGAACAAGATGCTTAGAAGATCAGACACTTCCAAATGTTAGTCCTTGAGGCCCTTAAGAGAATCAAACAGAAGCCTATTAACTATTCCAAGGTTTCTGAAATTATACAAGGTCCCCAGGAAAACCTGGCTATTTTCATGGAGAAACTCAGAGAGGCAATGAGAAAACACACCACCGTGGATCCTGAGTCCACAGAGGGTCATTTACTTTTAAAGGACAAATTTATCATTCAGGCAGCCCCAGACATTCAGAGGAAATTACAGAAATTGGCATATGATCCTGATCAATCATTCAATGATATCCTCCGACTTGCAACTTCCATTTTTTATAATCGAGATGAAGAAGGAAAGAGACAAGAAAAAGGCTGAAACACTGATCTTAGGCCTAAGACGAGTTAGCTTCCCTGGTGAAAACAGAGGAAAATGGAATGTACCTCAGGCCACAAAAGGGATTTGTTTCCGTTGTGGAGAGGAGGGACATTTCAAACGGGAATGTCCCCGAGCCAAACGGTCACCTCCAGAGCCCTGCCCTAAATGCCAAGACAATCATTGGAAAAGTGACTGTCCTGAGGGGCGTAGGTCCTCGAGGACAGACTCTTCCACACAGGAAGGCGGATTCTAATGGCTCCCATAACTCCTATCACTAGGCATGAGCCCCGGGTATGCTTCTCTGTAGGGAGCCAAGAGGTCAACTTCCTCTTAGATACTGGCGCCAGTTTTTCAGTGCTCACCTCTTATCCTGGACCTCTTTCCTCTAATACTATAATGGTGCAAGGGGTGTCTGGATGACCTCTTACCAGAAAGTTTACTTCCCCAGTGAGTTGTGAGTGGGATGGGATGATGTGTTCTCATGCATTCCTGATAGTCCCAGAATGTCCTACCCCTTTATCGAGAAGGGACTTACTTTCAAAACTTCAGACTTCCATTACAATAAATTTGGGACCACAAAGATCATTATGTTTACCTCTATTAGAATGTGATATAAACCCTGAAGTATGGACCATGGAAGGCAAGCTTGGCCAGACAAAAAGTGCAATCCCAATTAAAGTAGTCTTAAAGGATCCCTCTGTCTTGCCACATTAGAGACAATACCCACTATGCCCAGAATCAAAAAAAGGGCTTATTAAAGATCATCCAGAACCTCAAACAGCAGAAAATTTTAGTACCTTGTAACAGCCCATGCAATACACCAATTTGGAGAATGCAAAAATTGAATGGGGAATGGCATTTAGTCCAAGACCTCAGAATAATTAATGAAGCAGTTGTTCCCCTCCACCCAATAGTTCCTAATCCATATACTCTGTTATCTGAGATTCCAGCAACAGCTGCTTGGTTTACTCTGTTAGATTTAAAGGATACCTTCTTCTGCATACCTCTGGACTCTCAGTCTCAGTATCTGTTTGCTTTCGAGGAACCAGGTAGTGGATCTCAATTAACCTGGACAGTACTTCCCCAAGGATTTAGAGATAGACCCTACCTATTCAGACAAACTCTGGCTAAGGACTTAATAAAATTCAGAGATAAGACATCTGCAATTGTTCTCCAATATGCGGATGACATCCTGTTATGTGCCTCCACCCAGGAGGAATGTCAAAAGGCTACTACAGAACTCTTAAACTTCTTTACCAATCGAGGTTATAAAGTCTCAAAAAAGAAAGCTCAATTATGTCAACAACAGGTTCAATGTTTAGGATTACAACTGTCTCAAGGAATCTGAAAACTAGGACAGGAAAGAATAACTCCCATAGGACAATGTCCTCTACCTCAGACCATAAGGCAACTCAGAGGCTTCCTAGGAATAACCGGATACTGCAGACTTTGGATTCCTGGGTATGGGGATTAGCTAAGCCTCTTTACAGTCTTCTGAAAGATACTTTACACCAAGGAGCAACCACCCTAATATGAGAACCAGAACATATTAAAGCCTTTAAGACATTAAAAGGGGCCCTACTCCAAGCCCCTACCCTTAGTTTACCTACTGAAGAAAAATTTAACCTGTTTATCACTGAAAGAGGAGGAATAGCCATAGGAGTGGCAACAAAAAAAATGGACCTGTTCAACAGTCAGTAGCCTGTCTCACCAAGGAACTTGACATGGTGTCTCAGGGATGGTCCCACTTTTTGCAAGTAATTGCAGTTGTAACCCTACTAGTCCCTGAGGCAATCCAAATCACCCTGGGAAGAGACCTTATTTTCTACACTTCCCATGATCTCTCAGGAATTTTAAATATGAAAGGAGGACTATGGCTTTCAGACAGTTGCCTTCTAAAATATCAGGTTTTACTTTTGGAAGGACCCATAACTCAGATAGAGGCCATGTCCCCCCCAGACTTATCATGGGAACAAATTCTTAGCTCCTGGTTCTCTGGTTCCTCCTGGTGGAAAACATTATTAGTCTCTGTCATCACCATCATATTCACTGGCATGTTCCTATACTGTGGCATTTACTGTTGCATTAATCTTATCCCAGTACTCATAACTTCTTGTTTCTCTTATAGACCACACATATCTCAAATAACCCTCCAGTCTATTACTTCTCAACCAGACTTTTACCGTGGACCCCTTGATCAGCCCGATTTCTAAAAGGGAACTCCAAACTGCTAGCCCCGCGCTGCCCACTTCCAGCTTGAAGCAGCCAGAGTGGTCGTCGCCCCCTTTCCTTATAGCAGTAAGGAGTTCCTAAAACCAGAGGGGGGAACGAAGCCAGAATTGGAGACAGGCAGTTAGTGTAGAAATAGGGGATCAGTCAGATAGAGGAAATGGGGGCCATGAAAGCCATCTGCCTCTGGAAGTTAGAGACTCTCCTGGGAGAATGGAATGTCAAGGACCTGCAGAGTCTACTGATGACCAAATTTACCTGCCCTTGTCAGGGACTGCAAGCAAGGAGATGCTAATTAATACCTCCTGGGCCCTTACCTGCCTGAATCACCTTGGCCCTCCCCCTGCCCATCCACTTCTCACTTTATGCAAAACCAGGCCTAATCATGTAGGCAGGGAGAAAAGAGATAAGGGGGAGAGAATGGGAGAATAAAACCTATAAAAAGGACAAGATTTGCTCTATCTGATGGATTCCACCTTTGGGTCCCCTTCTTCCACCTGGGAGACGTCTGCTTTTACTTTTCTTTAATAAAGCTTACTTTCTACTCTATGCTTGCCTCTGTGTGCTTCTCTGGCATTATACTTCAACACCTGAGGAAGCAGGACTCATCACCGGTAAACAGCAGTATCAGTACTAGGGAGTGATTTGATTTTTGTGGTACTTGAGCATGCCTAAGCATAGTTTTAAAATTTTTCTATAGATATACCTGATGTGAAGGAGTCTTCATTTTGCCTTTTATATTATACTGATCACAGTGATACAAAGTAGCTGGAAACCATATTTTCTTTATAAGAAAGATGTTTGAGGATAATTTTGTGATAAACAATTATCTATGAAATCATTCAATAGTAAAGCACGCTTCACATTTTCTAGCTTGTGAATTTCTGTGCTATTAAAATTGACTCATGATAGTCATAAATGCTAACAAAATATTCATTATAATAATGACTGGATGTCATTGCCAAATGCTATGGACAATAATGCTTAAAAACAGTGCTAATTTCAATATTCTCCATAGGGAACTCTTACATATACACATACTTAAAGATAAAATGGTTTCAAACTACACAGTCTTTATAGAGAAGCACATAAAACGCTTTTGGTAAACACCTAAGCCCAGGCAGTTGTGTCCCTAGACGTCTATTATATTTATTTATGTGTCTCTTTTCCATGATGCATCTTTTTGCCTGTGGTGAACTTTTAATATGCAAATACCTCCTCTTGTTTTCCCACAGCCTCTATTGCATGCTTTTCCTGTGTCCTTTGACTTCATTAACATGCCCCAGAGCTGTGATTCCTGCTCAACTTTCTCTATGTGCTTTTTATGATTCTGCCCGACTCCTTTCATGACTCCATGCTAATAACCATGTGTGTTGCTTTTATTTTCACTACTAGTTCAGAGTTCACATCAGCAGAAGCATATTTTAATAGAAAAACACATACTTTCAATTTGACTAGGTCAGAGTTCAAATCTTAAATTTGCTAGGAACAGATTTGTGTTTGGGGAAAAAAAATGCAACTTTTCTGAATGGCAGCTTTATTTTTTTTCCAAAGTATTATTTTTTATTTAGCTTTTAATTTTTAACAGACTGTATTTTGATTCATTGTACATGAATGGGGTACATCATTTCATTTCTATGGTTGTGCATGATGTAGATTCACACCATTCGTGTAATCATACATGTACTTAAGGTAATGATGTCTGTCTCATTCCACCATTTTTTATACTCCCCTCCCTCTCATTTCCTTCTACATATTCTAAAGTTCCCCCATTATTCTCTCATTCCCCACTCCCCACCCCCATTATACAGAGGCAGCTTTATTTTTTTAAGTGAGAGCAAACCCTTTGTCAGACACTCAATTCCAATGCCCACCACGTTGCATCTCACAAATGGCAGCTCCTTCTCACTTTTCTGAGATGTGTTTTCAGTCCTGAATCTGAGTTTTCAATGCCCTGTTCCGGGTAGATCCCACATTGTTTCACAATTGTTTTAGTTCTTGCCATGATTGCACAAGTCCCAGGAAAAACCAGGAAGCATGAAGTCCAACACATACACCTCCCTCTGACCTTAACTCTGACCTTCAAAAATGCTGTTTCTTTTTGAAATCTGTTTTTGCACTCTAGCATATTCAGAGCATTTTCTACTATCTACAGTTTTCAAATCCTATCTTTGCCTTTACTCCTTGTAAAAGACCCTGTGTTGTACTTCCTGGGAATTTTGAGGTCACTTGATAGGAACTCAATTTCTTGGTCTGTATTTAAAAATGTATGAACATTCACATACAGCTACATAAATACCATTATTTCTCCCTTCCATCTGAGCTTCAAGAGTCAGCGTTAACTTTTCTGTGTAAATAAACACTATCTCTGTGTGAGAATGGGAGTGTGTTGTCTTTGATCTCTATCACTTCTAAAACAGCTTTAACCTAACTCTTATTTATAACTACCTTTATTAATTGCCCTTTAAAATGTAATCTCTTAAAAAGAGTTTAACATCATTTCGCACATCTATGTTCCTGTACTTGGAACTATTCTCTGCATGTAGCCAAGACTTCCATTTTTTAGTAGGATGCCTGAAATTTTTTATTTATAATGATTACAGATTGCTTGCATGCTTTAATGATTTACTGCCAACTTTCTGCTCAGCCAAGAATTACTTTCAACATCAAAAGGGTTATTTTTTTAACCCTTTATCTCATTTCTTTAATTAACAAATTCTTTAAAACAGCACATGTATAGTTACTTCCACATAAACTTTAAGTAGTAAGGTTCTGTGGTCTGTATTTTTTTCTTCTCTATCCTAGGAAAAAATCTTTTTCACAGCATTCTATATAGTAAATACTATAAACACCAAAGACTTTTATGCATTTATATACATAGAACCTCTGCATTTACCAAAAATTTTAATCAGTGTCCAACAAAATGAAAATATTAATGAAAGGATAATTTATGTGGTAAAATTCACCAATCATGTTCTCTATGGTTATGTATTTATTTGTATAAAAATGGTATTTTAAAAGGATTTGGGTTTTAGTGTATTATATGAGAAAAAATGTGATTTTACTATTGTCCAACAATTTCAAGTGACTTTTTAAGGTTAGTATCTTACATAAAAGTGATTCCAAAACTTGTATTAATTCATTGATACACATACTTTATGTCTAAAAGAAAGAATTTATATTCAAGAGACATTCCACAATTGAAATCAATTAAGATAAAGTACATTATTTTTCAGCATCATTAGACCACAAATGGAATACCACATCTCATTGCTTATGTCAGAGTAGCCAACATTTATTTTCAATTTTTCTCATTCACTTTGTGTTACTCTGTATAAATACCAGAGACTGATAATTTGTAAAGAAATGAGATTTACTTAGTTCACATTTGCATAAGTCCCAGGGAGTGGTTTGGCATGTGCTTGGCATCTGCTCACCTCTCTGCTGAAATCTGACAAGGCTAAGGGCATCAGAGCAAAGATACCAAGATTGCCAGAAGAAGTCTTTTGCTTTTAAAACAAAGCAGATCATTTAATAATCCACTAATTTATAAATCCGATAATCCACAGAAAGATGAATCTATCATGGAGGACTATGCCTTCATGACCTAATCAACTCTTGCAGGTCTCACCAGGTCCCAACCCATATTGCCTCTCACTGGGGATTAAATTTCAACTTGAGTTTCGGGGTGGACATGAAACCCTAGCAAGAGTGAAATCTTTACTTAGTTTATGTCTGGGTGATCTATCTAATGGTGAGAGAAGTATGTTAAAATTACCCAGTATTATTGTATTAGATTTATTTGATTCTTTATATTTAGAAGGATCTATTTAATAAATGTAGATTCACCATTGATTGTGGCATAAATATTTACTATCATATCTTACAATGATTGTATCTTATAAGGATGATTCCCTTAACCAGTATGAAGTGACCTTTTTTGTCTCTTCTGATGAATTTTGTCCTGAAGTCTACTTTGTCAGATTTAGAGCAATTATTCCTGCTTGCTTCCAGTCTCCATTTGAAAGGTATATTTTTAAATTTTTCACCTTCAGCCTAAGTTGAACAATAAATGGTTGGGTTTGTATTTTAATTCACTCTGCCAGTCTAATTTTTTTGGAGTGTTGAGACCACTTACATTTTGTCTTATGGATGAATGATTTTTATTTCCTGCCATTTTGATTTATTTCTAATGCTTAATTCAGACTTGATTCTTCTTTAATAGATTAGTATTTTAGTGATATTCATCTATTAACTAGTTCTGATGTTTATTCTTCTTTCCTTCCATGTGTGATATTTCATTAAGTATATTCTGTAAGGTATGTATAATGGTGCATGCCTGTAATCAGAGACTCAAGGCACTAAGGCAGGAGAATTGCAGATTTGAGGCCAGACTCAGCAACTTACTAAGGTCTTAGGCAACTTGGCAAGAACCTGTCTCACAATTAAAAAATATAAAAAGGACTGGGAATGTAACCCTTTATCCCAATATCACAAAAGAAAAAAATGTATGTTTTATAGTGCAGGTTTAGTGCTTATGAATTCTTTCAATATGGGTTATCAAGGAAGATTTAGTCTATCTTCAGTTATGAAGGATAGTTTTGCTGGATATAGCAATCTTAGCTGGTCCCTATTAAATTTTAGGGCTTGGTATATATATATATATACACATATATATATATATATATATATATATATATATATATATATATATATTTTTTTTTTTTTTTTTTCCTACATCTGCCTGACTTTGAGAGGCTAGGTTGATAAGTGAACAGAAAATCAAATTAATGTATGCCTAAATGTGATTTTCCATTGTTCCCTTGGGGCATTTAAAATTCTATCCTTTTTCTGTATATTAGACCTTTAATCAAAATGTGTTGCTGAAGATCTTTTTTGCTCTATTTTGTGTTCTAAATACCTCTTGTATTTGAATTTCTCATTCCTGTGTTTTGGAAAATTTTCTGATATAATTTCACTGAGAATATTATGCACTCTTTTAGCTTGTATCTTTTTAAAAGGTCTTTATTTTGTTTATTTAGTTTTTCTTATCTGGTGCTGGGGATTGAACCCAGTGCTTCACACATTGTGTGTGCTGGCAAAAACTCTACCACTGAGCTACAGCCCAGTCCTTAACTTTGTTTTGGTGCTTCTTATATGCCAATGGTTTTTAGATTAATGTCTCTTAATGTTATCCCAGATTTCTTTTATATTGTGGTCATTGTCTCTTATCATCTTTTTTTTTTTTTTGTCATGGTTGATTTCCCTTCAAGGTAATATACTTCACCTTTGAGCCCTGAAAATCTCTCTTTTATGTGGTATAATCTTTTGTGATGCTTTTAAATAACTTATTTTGAGGTGTAATCTATTGATGCTTTCTCTAATGCCAAATTAAAAGAAGGTACTAACTAATCACCAGTAATTACATCCACTTTAGAAAAAGCCACATACCCAAACATTCTTTTTGAAACATTAAAACTTATGAAAATGGTCTCCATAATTCCACTAATTTGAGTTTTAAGTGCACCTGGTTTTCTTGAATTGATTGAGAAATCAGATAATAAGGAAAGTAAAATTATTTCTAAGTCATATTTGGCTCTCTGGTTAGCCTTTTCCTCAGTGCAGTCAAAACCAGTCAAATCTGCCTGTGAGACTTATTGGTAAGAAATAAAATCTCAACCTTAGGTTTTATATAATGTTGATGGAAAGTGGTTAACACTAGCATGAAGTCATCAGGGATCAGGTACAATTAGTTCTACTGGAACATAATCCCGCAGAACAATTTAAAGAATCGCTCCAACTCAATTTCCTTAAGCTTCCTAACCTCCATGAGCATGCCTTGGTAATATCAGAAAGGACTCTAGGTAAAAATCAATGCATTAGAGAATTGATAGAGTCAAATTCTATCTATCTATTCTATTCTATGAGCTTAGATTCATCTTCTAATAAAAGAGAAGCTATTCTAATTTATGCCAATTATATTCCTTTGGGAAGGCACTGTGCCTTCTTTGAATATTATATTTTACCTATTACATTTTTGCAAACTAGTGTGCATTATTTGGTGTGCATTATTCACTTCTTCCTATTTCTGGAATTATTATTATTATCATTATTATTATTATTTGTAGTACTAGTAGTATTTTTATTGCTATTATTCTGTGGTATTCGGTATCAAACCCAGTGCCTCATTCATGCTAGGCAAGAGATCTGCTGTGGAACTATACTCCCAGACCTTTTTAATCTCTATTTTGAGACAGGGTCATACTAAGTTGTCTGCTTTGACTTCAAACTTGTGAACCTCCTACCTCAGCTCCATGAATAACTGGGACTACAGGCATATGCCACCATAGCAGACTTAAATTACTAACTGAAGCAACATCATCATTGTCATTGTGAACTATATATTCATCACAGAGTTGATCCCCTAATCCTATATCTTTATGACAAACTCTGTCCATCTTCCTCTGATAATTTTAACAAAGGCTGTTAAAATACACAGAAGAACATCAAAGAATTTAACATTGTATATGGACCCTCTGAATATTTTTTCTTCTCCGTATTCTCTGGTACTTCCTTATTGCCCCAAATCCATCACAGGTAATTTTTTTCTTTTATCATGCTAGGTGTCATTATAGTTGAAGAAGTAAGAGTGACCCAAAGCGGTATAACAGTCATCCTTTATATTCGCTTTCATAACAGAGCACAATAACTTGGTTCAATTTTAAATTAATTAATATTACAATGATCTCAGAGCAAAATGTTGTCCCCTACAAAAACCAAAGAAATTATGTGCTTCCAATTGTCTTTTAGACAAAATAACATCTGTGCTAATCTGCTATCTCAGACTTATCCTTAGTGCTCTTATAAAAAGTCTTCGCACTACAATTTCTGCTGTATACATGTTTGGAACATAAAATTACAGCTAATCTTGGATTTCTTTTCTTAGTTCTACCAATTGTTGCCAAAACACATCTGCTGCTAAATGTAACTGTATTTTGTCTTGACACCATGTTTTTGTTTAATAATAATTATTTATCTATATTTTCATCTAACATCACAAAAACTGGTTAAATATAATAATGATAGACTAGGAATGGAATGACTACATGACCCAGCATCCACTCCTTGATATGTATCCAAAATATTTAAAATAAGTATATTATGGTGGTACAGTCACATATAAGCATTTTTAGCAGCACAATTCACATTAGCCAAGATATGGAGCCAACCTAGATGCCTTTCAACATATGAATGGATAAAGGAAATGTGCCACAGATACACAATGAAGTATTACACTGACATAAAGAAGAATGACATTATGGCATTTTCTAGTAAATGAATGGAACTGGAATCTATCATGCTACGTGAAATAATCCAGTCCCAAAAAGTCAAAGATTGAATACTTTCTCTGATATGCAGAAACTAATCCAAAATAAGGTGATAATAAAAAAATTAAAAATAAAAAAAACAAGAAAGATCAGTGGAATAGACAAAGGGTATTGAAGAACAGGGAGGAGGGACAGGATAAGGAGAGACCATGGAATGAACCTAACCTAATTTCCTATGTACACACATTAGTGTGGTGCAGTGAATCTCACTCTCATGAACATCCTCAAAACACTAATCTACAAAAGAAAATCTCTAAGTTAACAGCAGAAAATCATTAGAGCAGAGGAAAACAGCAGTGGAGGAAGAAGGGGAGAGAAAAGGGAAGTACTGGGGACTGAATTGGAGCCAATCATGTTCCATACTTTTATAACTATGCTAAAATGAATCCCAATGCTACATATAACTAAAAAGAGCCAATGATAAAAAACAGTAGTAATCTCAACCTTTAAAATACCATCTGATCCTTGTTAAACACTTATGTATGTGAAAATATTGTTCAAGGAGTGTCTACGAATTTTTCACAGGTTAAAATTCCTATATTAAAGCTTACTTAATAATCTTAGTGACACTTCCCAGTCAGTAAACAAGGAAACTGCACCACAGAGAGGTTAAATAGCTCATGGAAGTCTCATGTCACCTTTTGTCCACATTGTTAGTTAGAAGCAAGTCACAGGTTCTGACACCCCTCAAAAGGAGATCAGCTGGGTGTGAATTTTAAGAAGTGGGGGTGACAGGCAAGGCCATATTACACTTTCTGTCTCAGAATCCATCCCTCCGCACCCAGTGACTCGTCCCCTTCCCATAGGAAAAATACATTCACCCCCTTCCGATGTCCCCAAGAATCACATTCCATTAAACTAAGTGCTCCACGTCCAGTCTTCGTCCTCTCGATCAGATCTGCACAAGGATGAAGTTCTGTAGGCGAATGACCAGCCTGCAAAGCTGGAGAGACAGTTACCTGGCCCCCGTGTTTCCCCCGACACAACAAAGAATGGGGGAATGGAGGAGGGTGACAGCAACAGTGATTTCTGATCGAAAGGGGTGTGACGAAGGATTCGCTGGTCCATGCAGTTTTAGAATTGAGCCTGGGAAATGTTCGATGTTTCCTGAACAAGGCCAAAGCCCCAGGATAACTCGCCATGGTTCTTGCTTCTACCTCATCCTCCTTCTCCCATGGAGGTGGGCTGTGTTTGTGGCTAAGTTAGTTTTTTCATCCTTCTTGCTCAGAGAATCCCAAGTCCCAAAGCCTCTTCTCATCATGTCTCAAGTTCCTTGCGGTGCAGGCTGGCAGTGTTTTTGCTGAAACAATTTTCTTAAAGACTGACTGGATCTTCTGCGTATTTCCCAGGGATTTGGTGCATTAGACAAAAGCCACATCACCAAATCCCTTCTAGAAACCCTTTCTATCCAGGACTCCTGTGGAGAGGAGTGAGTGACAAGTGATTAAGCTTCCCAGAGGCCCAGTCAGTGGATGGAGGGAATCTGGAAGGCATAACTTCAATATCTTTAAAAGGCCATTTCCATGACTAAATTCTCAGAGCATTTGATATTTTGAAGTTTTAGTAAAAGTTTTATACTAAGACAATCATGTTTCCCTAGGCCAACTCCTTTCTAAATATCACTTTTTCCTTAGAGTTTATAAAAATACTTTCTTGATTTTAGCATCTTTACATCTGTAAAAGACCAGAATTTAATAATTTTAGATTAATGTTCTTTCCTCAACTTTCACTCTTCTTACATTTTTAATATAAACAGCAAGACAAACACAATCAGTATCTCCACCATTTTGCTTAGAGATTTCCTTTGCTCAATGACTTATACTCTGTGTTTGTAGAAATGTAAATTGGCACAGTTACATAGAAAACAGTATTGAGGTGCCTCACAAAACTGAAAACAGAACTCCTATATGATCCAACTACACCAGTCCTGGGTATGTATCTAAAGTAAATGATGTCAGCACACAAAAGAGATACTGCAAGCCTATGTTGATTGTGGCATTATTAATAAGAGTCAAGTGTAGTTGGTCTAGGTTCTCATCAAAACACAAATGGATGCAGACACCATGGGATATATATATGCAATGGAATATTATTTAGCCATTAAGAAAAGTGAAATAATCTCAATACAGAAAATGGATGGAATTGGAAAATATCATGTTAAACTAGTGATCCAGACACAGAAATACCAGAGTAGCATGTCTTGTCTCATATTTGGATATAAACAAACAAAAAATAGATGACCAGAAAGTGGAAGAGAGACGATTAGAAAATGGGAAGAAGACTCAGGTGGAGGTGGGAGCTGTGGATCCTTTCTAAACTCCAGTGCCTTCCTCCACAAGATGGGCGCAGTAATGGCATTTACAGAGACAGGTGAGCGAAAGTGATGCAGGGGTAGAAATTTTATCAGAGGGTTCAGAGAAACCCCTCACAAAACTTACTTGCTGAAGGTTAGCACACATTGTGATTAAATGTAAGGGCCCTGAACCCAGGAGGCATTGTTGCATAAACCGTTCCATACGCAAGCTGAAGTTGAACCTTCTAGGGAAACAGCAGGGAAGGATTATCAAAGAGAGACTGTCACCTACTTATTCTAAAAATGATAAGCCTGTTCCTATGAAGACTGCAAGATACAGACTTGAATGTGTGGAATGTGTGGAATGTGTGGAAATGGACTGTCATATTTACACAAGAACATACCCCGGGTCGTTTTCACAATGGTAGGGCATCTGTTACTGACTCCATTACAGGCTCCCGGTTGATGTTCTCTTCAAGGTATCAATCAGTGTGCATCTTGTCTGGCTGCAGGGACTTCCACCAACCATTACAGCTGTGGTCACCACGGGAAGATTAAAAGGGCAGCCACAGTGCCCTAACTCTTTTATTTTGGCCAACATGTAAAGAGATGTCTTAGAGTTTTATCCTTTCCTACCTGCTACTAAGATTTATTGCACTGGACTTTATGCTGGTTAAAAGTTTCTTTACTACTAAAATCTAAAGAAAACACTAAATTGATTCTGTTGAAAAAGGCTAGAAATTTATTTATTTATGGTCATAAGCCCCACAGTCAATGGTGGCAAACAGGATTTCCAGAGGCAAGCAAGACTGGAGGAAGTCATGCTCGACACCTTCAGTCATGAGGATTACAATGAGACAAAAATCACCAAGGCCTAAAATGATCCTTGTTACTTGTTATTGACATGGATTTGAAGAAAATACTTTAGAAGCAAAAGTTTCAAAAATGATGTTATAATATTTACATATTCAATTATTTATCAGAAAAAAACTAAAAATATTTTTTTGGATTCAGTTACTTCTGCTAATGATTTTTGTCATGATTTTAAGAAATAATTTTCCTATATATAATTTGTAATTTTAATGTTTACAAAGTCATATAAAAAATTCCTGTTTCACTGTATTAGATCAGACAGCCACGGGCACAAACCACAGACTGGCTGACTTGAAACATATTATCTCACTGTTGTTGCGTCTGGGAATCTTGGATCCAGGTCCAGCAGGGCTGTTTCTTGGGAGGCTGCTTCCGGCCTTGTTGATGATGGCCTTCTTGTGGGTCCTCATATGGCCTTTCTTGGTGCATACAGGGCAGCAGGGCGGAGCTGGAGAGCAGGACCTAATAATGCTGCATCTATTTCATCCAGTCTTTGCAAATCTGTTCAAAGTATATTAACAAAATCTTTGGATTGCTACTACCCACAGAATCATGCAACCTGGGAATTACTTTAGGAGTAGGGAGAACCAAATCTTATTAGTTCATATCAATTTGTGTTGTCGATAGATAGATAGAAAGATGACTGAGAGTAAGGAAATTCGTTTAGACAACTCTTTTCAACAATCTTCATCATCAGCAACAGCTCATTGGGTTATTATATATCATAATGAAATGAATGTAAATGTCTAATCTGATTCTTTCAGAAAAGACTAGATCGTACACTAGATAGCCTTATTCCAGTTAATTGAATTTTTTTTAAAATAAGGTCATGTCATCCTAGTGATTTACTGATTTTAAAGCAAAGAGGAGAAAGAGATGGAGGAACAAAAAGAGGGGGAGGCAGAAAGAAATATGAATTATGATACTCCAACAGTATGCTTCCCAGATTCTAAAATTAAAGCTGATATTCTTAATGATGAAACAAAATGCAACTGACTCTAAAATTCAACCACACTCAAGTCAGCGTAAATTTAAATGTTTTAAGTAGGTGGCTGAAGTGCACAAATCAGTTGTTGTCCCCTGGATTCCTGGACATCCTCACGGTTCACACACGTGTATTTTCTGTCACTTTATCTGACTTTTCTCTTTTATTTCCAGACCAGCTTCTCAGCTCATTTGCCTGCATTGTGGCATAATTGGCTTTCTCCTTGACAAGCTCTGAATGTGTGATTTTATGTTAGAGTTTGAACATTGGTGCACATATTTCAGCAACCCTAATAAAGTAAATTTATGGCAGTGAAGTTTGATGTTTTAAGCTCCCAGAGGCAAGGAGGTGCTTTTTTTTTATTTATTCATTTATTTATTTACTTTCATTGAACTCCTTTTTTTTCTTTTGATTCATTATATACAAATGGAGTACATCTATTTCTCTGGTTGTACACAAAGTAGAGTCACACCATTTGGGTAATCATACATGTACGTAGGGTAATGATGCTTGTCTCTTTCTATTATCTTTCCTTCCCCTAGCCCCTCCCCTCCCCTCATTTCCTTCTATACAATCCATCCTTCCTCCATTCTTCCCTTACCTTCCCTCCCACCCCCATAATGTATCATCAACCACTTATCAGAGAAATCATTCCACCTTTGGTTTTTTGGGATTGGCTTATTTCACTTAACATGATATCCTCCAGCTCCATCCATTTACCTGAAAATGTCATAATTTTATTCTTCTTTATGGCTGAATTCACAATAGCTAGATTGTGGAACCAAACTAGATGCCCTTCAGTAGATGAATGGATAATGAACTCCTTTATCTACTGTGGATATCCTTTTCCCACTCACTTCCCATGGACCTTGTTCATCAATGACCACTTGGTTCTCTGACCCCAGAAGAGCAAGAATTCACATTTGAAGATTTTTGTCCCACTGAGTCTGTACATAAAACCAGTATAGGTTCAACCATTTGCCCTATTTCATCTCCCACTCAGTTTCTGTGCCAGTGTTGAAGTGGCAGACTGGGAAGAGTCTCCACTTCTTACGCCCATTTAATAAAGCTTTACAAGGAAGGGGAGAAAGGGTTAGGACCATTAGCCAGCAGAAACTCTGACTCCTCCCAGTATATGATAGTCAGAACCGCAATTGCTGACTTTGAAATATCTCCCCAAAGCCAGTGCTCTCTCTAGCCTTTCAGGGCTCTGTTATGTCAAATTGAATCTCAAATGATAAATCTCTCTCTGGTCCATATCTCCTGTAGATCAGTCTCTCTCCAGTTTGTCCACACCTCAACACATGACTTCTGTCTGGATAACTGATTACCTGGTTAATCCCCAAATCTGTGCAGATCTCCACTTGTAGAACTTTAAGGCATATTTTTCAACTTTCTACTGGGAATCCCACATTAAAACTCCATTATCTCAAAATCATCAGGACTGGAGATAGGAGGAACACAAGATATCCTCAAGTTCCCCTCTCAAGTTTCCCGTGATGCTAAACATCACAGAAGTCATCACTCTTCCCTGACTGCACATATCTGATGCAAGCACTGCATACTTAATATCTCCACATCTGCACTCTGCTGACCTCCTTCCAACATTTATCTTTATTAATTCAGTCAGTAATTCATTAATTCATTCTCATATATATTTATTATCTATGAGACGAGCAGCCTTTGCCCTAGTTCTGGAATGAAGATAAATAAGATTGTGGCAAAATATGGTTTAAATTTCCAACAGGCTTACCTACCTGGAACTTAGAATACAGTTTTACATAATAGTTACTAAAAATGTTTCTATTGCTTTAAGTGAAAATAATGTAACATATATGAATAACAAGGTACAATGTCTTATTGATTTTATGGCTCTGATCATTTGATTAAATTATTTATTCTTTTCTATATTAACCAACGTCTTTCATTTTTACAAACATAATTAGAATATATGCTTTCTTTCAGTATGCATGTCCATAGTCAATATTCACATGTTTAGCACTTAATGCAATTATAAAAGCACCAAAAATTGTCAGTTAAAAATTACTATACATCTTCATGATTATAGAGCAATTGTTAAGTTTACACATTATATAAGTTGGTATATTTATATATTATCTGAAAACATGTATATTATTTTCTATATCTACACATATGCATATGACATATACCTACTTATTTATCTCTATGGATAGGGACATACATGTGTATACATGTGGATAAATATATATATATGTGTATATACATGTTCATATAGATATATATGTACACATATGTGTGTATGTATATAGATATGTATGCATTAGCGTAAAATGCACAGATACTGTATTAAAGCTGGGTTTGCAGATCAGTCATAGTGCACTTGCCTAGAATATGCAAGGTCCTGTGTTTGATCCTCAGCACCACAAAATAGTAAACAAATAAAATAAAATACCAAATATAACCCAAGGTTCAATTAGTAAGAGAAAATATGGCAAAATAAATTATCATATTTATGACTCTATCCTTTGACGTTTCTTTGCAGAGCATACTGATTTCCTGTGTCACTAGGAAAATATGAGTATACTCTTTCTTTTCATTGTATTGGAATTTTTAAGTTTACATACCTATTTTGCTAAGATGATAAATGTTTGCCTCCCCATCTCATGATTTGGTCCTTACTATTTAATAATGGGCACCATTTAAAGGTGTTTAATTTTGCAGTGTCTCCTTCATGCAATCTATTTGTCATGAGTACACATGAACAGTGATTTTTAATATCCTGATAATGCTCTAGAATTATTTAATCCTATAAGAGAGAGAAAATGCACAGGATGTCTTTGAAGGCGGTTTGTGACCTATTTCTGATCTTCGTGCTCCGTTTGGCTGCTGACTGCTTTTCCGTCTTTCTCCATGCTGCAGAACAGAGACTGCACTTCACTCCCCTAAGCCGGCATGGACTCCACCCTCTGCAGGTCCCTGACTCCCTCTTGTCTCCATTTCCTTGCCGTTCATTCCTCTCAGATGAACGTGAGTAAATTGACCTCCCCTAATTATTGTTGTCAGGAAAATGTGCCTTATAAAACATGTTCTTCCTCCTATTAAGTTACAATCTCCATGTTCTCAGTGTCTAGACTTTGTTGTTTTTTCGTAAATGCAACATAACAGCTAACCAGTTTGGGAATGGCAGTTAAAAACGATTTACTTCTCCTGCCATTTTAGTCACTAGAAATTCTTCCCTCATCAAAAATCTCTATTTGCATTGTAATTTAAATTTATTTATTTAACTTATACAAAAAAACATGAAATAAGGCATATTTTGGGGATACCATGTAAAGTTTGCATGCATGTATACATTGGGTTATGTTCAAATCAGGTTGAACATATACATTCCTTCAAACATTTGTTATGTATTTTTAGTAAAAATACTCAAACTTCTTTCTTCTAGATTTTTGACACATAGACATTGTCATTATCTATATTTACCCTATTGGGTATTAGCACACCAGCATTTCTTACTCCTATGTGAAAATAAATTAGTACTCATTGATCAACCTATCCCCATCCCTCTTGTGTTAATTAACTTTCTGTTACTGTAACAAAGTACCCGAGATAATCAACTTAAAAAGAGGAAGGTTTGTTTGGGCTCTCAGTTTTAGAGATTTCGGTTCATGATGAGTTGACCCCATTACTTTGAGTCTGTGGTAAGCAGCATATCTTGGAAGAACTGGAGAGCACAGAAGCCCATTCACTTCAGGACCAGAAAGCAAAAGAGAAAGAAGAGGGACCAAGGTCTCATTATCCCCTTCCAGTGCATATATCCAAAGACCAGAAGACCGCTCACTTTAAAAGTTTCTTCCCTTCCCCCAAAACACCAAGTTCAGGATTACCTTTAACACATGGGCTTTGGGGTCTCTTCCACATAGTGATTTCATTTCCAGAAGTGAGACTGTTGTGAAATATGGTAGTCCTATTGTAAGTATTTTAGGTATCTCCTTACTGTTCTCCATAATAGCGGTACTAATTTATATTTCCACTAATTGTGCAAGAATTCCTTTTTCTCTACAATTTCATCAGCACCAGCACTTATCTTTAGTCTTTCTAATGATGGTCAGTCTTACAGGGGTGAAGGGAAATCTCTTTGTAGATTTGATTTGCATTTTCTTGATTAGTAGTGGTGTTGACAATTTTTCATATAACTTTTGGGCATATCATATTTTCTTTTGACAAATGTCTATTTAGTTCTATTATCCATTTTTTTTTTTTTTGATATTTTTGTTTGCTGTTGAGTTTTTTTTTTTTTTTTTTTTGAATCCTTTAAACTTTCTGGATACTGATCCTTTATGAGAAGTACAGTATGCAAATATTTCTCCTATTCTGTAGGCTGTCTCCTCACTCTGTTGATTGTTTCCTTTGCTAAGCAGAAGCTTTTTCAATTAGTACGATCCCATTTATCTACTTTTGTTTCCTGTACTTCTAGAATCTTGTCTTAAAAAAAAAAAAAAAGATAAAAGATAAAACAAAACTTGGCTATTCCAATATCCTGAAGCCTTTCAGTGTGTTCTGTTTTCTGTATGTCTATAGTTTGGAGACTCATAGCCTTTAATACATTTGGAGTTCACCTCTTTAACTGTGAGAAATAGGAGTATAATTTCCTAGTTCTGTGTTGGATGTAAGATTTCCCAGGTACCATCCGAAAAGACTCTTTTTTCTCTCATGTATGTTTTTGGTGCCTTTATATAAATCATTTGACTGTAGATGTGTGGGTTTACTTCTAGCCTCCCTATTCATTTCTATTTTACTTTTGATTAGCCTCTATTAATTGTTCATATTATGAAGTCTCATGAGATATCTCAATACATGCACACTGCAGGTTTTCTGTTCTTTTCTATTGGTCTATGTGCTCCTGTTCTTGTCAATACCATGCTCTTTGGGGAACTACAACTTGTTAATATAATTTGAAGTCAGACAGTGTAATGTTTACTTCTTTGTTCTTTTTGCTCAGGATAGTTTTCCTATTTGGGTTTTTGTAAATTTGTGTGTGTGTGTGTGTTTTCATACCAGTTTTAGGATAATTTTTTCTAGTTCTGTGAAGAGTGTTGTTGTTCTAAGGATTGCAATGACTCTGTAGATCACTTTCACTATTATATTTTAAGAGTATTGAGTCTTCCAATACATCAACATAGGATTCTTCAATTTTTTCATCAATGCTTTATAAGTTTCATGGAGACATGTTTGCCTCTTTGGTTAAATTTATTCCTAGACATTTTTGTAGCTTGATATTTTGTTCTTAACTCTTGTTATGTTAATGTAAAACTAATTAATAACTAATTAAACTTTCTAAAGGTTCAATGGTACAGTCCATAGTCCACTTCTAGAAGTATTGAGGAATTTCATTGCTGAATACATTTGATTTTTTGTAACTCTTGTGAAACTGTGTTATGGGTTCTGTTCTGACTCCTTTGATCTTCAATGAGCTTTCATCTTGCTATGTGAACCCTATTATAGAGATGAAGAAAGTGACTCAAAAGGGTTAAATAACTTGTTCTAGATCATGTCCCCAAAGAACAGAAGACCTCTGACTAGGCTCCATGTCTTTAATGACTTGAGATGAAGCAAGTTTCAAATGCTAGTAGTCCAACTTCAAAACTCACATGTCAGTCACTTTGGCCAAGCTGACAAATCTAGACCAATCTGAATTTCTTATTTATTATTATTTTTAAGATCTCAGGAAAAATTCGATTTAAATAAATGCATGTGTAATTTAATTGCATTTCCAAAGTGTAACCAAAACAGCAACATCATTATCAGTAACATGAAAAGTCTACAATGAGAAAGAAACACACTAAAATCATGTGGTGATAATCTTACAACATAGTATTCACCAATGCAATAAGTTCAAGAATCTAAACATCATATGTCATTTCCAGAATTGGGGAAACATACTAAAAAGGATAAGAAAATAAGGTGAAATAAGATAAATAAGCATTATTTTTTAGATGTTAGTTTAATATTTTAGCATGTTACTGACACACAGAATTGGTCAGTAATAGAATGCTCATGTCTCATTGATAACCAGGAACATTAGCAGGCTGTTTTCAAATTATATTTAAAATATGTGCTTTAAGATGCTTTATTCTCCATAATTGCAAAACATATTAGAATTAGAAGATATTTATCCACAGTAGGCAGCTCAGAGCAATTTAAATATGCAGTCAATTTTTAATTCAGGATTCATAAAATAGATATTAATCAGATAAATATAAATTGAAGATGAAATCATCATTAATTTCAATTAATAGATAACAGAGATGTAAAGGGTATAAAGATTTTCTACCCATCCATCTTTCTATATATCCATCTAACCATCCTAAATCTATACAAATTATTTCAGGCTACAAAGACATGAAGCATAATATGTATCCATATGAAATATGAAAAAATCAAAAGGTAAAAAAACCCAAGGCCTTTAAATTACAATTCTGTTTCAAGGATGTATATGTTCAAACTAGAATTGAGCCTTCTTGTTTTGCAGCAGGTAATACCCAAATAAATAGACATAAAAACATTCTCTAAGAGTGTTAAACCTATTTAACAGACTCATTTTTAACTGAAATTTAAATAAATAATGTACTTTCTTAAAGCATACATAATTTACTTCTGTCGAAAGCTACAAAATAAAATATGTAGTTCTTTTTATTAGTGTGTAGTATGATTGAAAAAGGTTGCCAACACAAAATAGTAAAAAATTATAATGAACTTTCCATGTTCATGGAAACATGATTTAATAACTTCACTTTCTTAGGCTTCACATAAATTTCAGAATAAAGGACAAACAGTGATTTTTAATGTATTAATTCATCCAGTAAATTACTCTGTTCATAAAGTCCTCCTAGCAAACATGAAGCACTTCCCAGTGGGAATGTAGTAATCTCATTTATCTGCTATTTTTTTCTCTATTTTAGTACCTGCACTCAACAATGGTCTGAAAATTAAATGGAAATTTGAAATAATTCATAAATTTTCAATAACTTTCATCAAATGGCATGGTTATTGTTCTATTTTATTATCAGTTTTTGTTAATCTCTTGTTATGACTAATTTATAAATCAAATTTTTTCATTCATATGTGTCTACAGGATGAGGTACTATCTGTAGTTTCAGGCATATGTGGGAAACTTGAAATGCATTCCCCATAGATAAGGGAGGGCAACTGAACACATTACTAAATTTGTGTTTTCAAAGTACTGCCTACCTAAACTTTATATTTTAAACATCTATAATTTTCCTGATGCTAAAATCATCATTGTGTTTTGTATGTGTGGGGGTATGGGTGTGTATTTGTGTGTGCTTTACAGATATATTCAAAATGTCAAAATATCAAGTCAGAGCAGAGGATAACACATTGGTCATCATGAGATAGTCTTTCTATGTATGAATCAATAACTATGCAAATTTATTTGTTTTTTTTTAAAAAGGTAGTTTGATATTTACTATTTTATCTATGTTGCACCCTCATCACATAATGCCATACTGTTACAGTAAAAATATATTTACCTTACTATCTAAATAATTAATTAAAGTGATTGCTGAACGTGAGACTGTCCATCTATTGCGAAAATTCTCTGCAGAAAAGATGAAGCAATTTACCACTAAGAGTTAGACTTTCCATCTATTGTGTCCTGTGCCTGATATTTTCACTTTTTCATATTTGTGTATGAAAAATTATTCTTTATTTATCACCCAGAACTGACTACATTTAGTAAGGAGTTCATACTTTTGTCTTTTTTATCATTTTTTCTATCGGTCTCAGTACTTTTTTATTTTAATAATCAATACCCTTTCACGTTGGGAAGAATCTTTCTGAGGGTAGCAACTAAAAACAGGGAGTTGGGGATGAAGGAGCGCTGACTGTGAAAGCTAAAGCCCACAGATGCGGGGACACTCTCCTCATCTGTCCTTTGCCAGGGAGCGGGAAGGCCTACAGAGTGGTTCCTGTGGCTGCTGCAGAAACCTCTTCTGGCTGCGTCCTTAGTCACAGGCCTGCTTCTGCACCCAGCAGTCCTTTATCTCAGCTGATTCTGAACCGTTAGACTTTCTGTCAGGAAGGAATAAGAAGCATAGATAATTGAGATTCGACAGTTTTCCAGGGCTCCGTCTTTGGTCTTCGTCTTTGCTTTAACAAGGGGTGGATTCTTCTTTCAATTCTCTATATCATAGAATCATAGTGGGCTTGTTCTGAGTAGTCTCTTTCCTCAATCTTAGCAGAAATAGTTGGGAGGGTTTGCTCTCCTGAACTTTGGGGAGCAGGGGATATTATCAACATGCATTCCCTTCTGGATTTTTTCCTGAAATGAAAAATCAATCACTAACCATATGCTATTTTCTCCCTCACATTATAAAACATTATTCAGAGAGCTCTCCAGTGATATTATTCTTAATCTTTAAATATCTGAGGTACAGTTTAACTGCCCTCAGAAAACTTCAGTTTAAGAAAAAAGTAAAGGAGAATATTTAAAACATTCTAAGACTTTCGAAAGCTACTATTGTTTGCAAGACTGAAATAGACCTGAAATTCTTGCTATTGTCATTGTCTTTAAAACAAAGCTCCATGTCACAGGCAAAAGGAACCGGACCGAAACATTTCAGAGCTTGAAGGACACAGGAGCTAGAGATTTACAAGAGTAACGCAATGAAGATAAGAATTCATAAACACGAATGCACTGATTTTGCTTTTTAATTTGCCTATTTCTACGCCAAAATCTGTGACCCTGAGAACATGAGTCTTGGATGACAAAGGATTATGTAAGCTTTCTAGTCAGGGTCTTGATGGAAAATGGATGGCACTTCACAAAGAATAACTGAAGAAAGCTAAATGAAGGCAATTTTTAATAACTGTGAGGAACTCCAAGGAAAATCAACAAGGAATGGTAAAGCAGGTGCCAGAAATGTAGCCACTGGCATTTCTGGAAAGAGAAAGGAAGGGGGGCAGTTTCCAGAATCAGACTAAGAGCTGGAGCACAGAAGGAGAACCCTCCAGGAACCATACACCATCCTTAGAATAGGAACGAAGAGATGGCAGACACGTGGTCTCAATGGAAGAGACACGGAGAAACGAGTGTCCTCCTTTGTCACGTGCTCTGCCCTCAAACATCCCAGTGGTGTTCTCCACTGGTATATGCTGACTGGAAGTACCTGGAAATTCTTTTGAAGAATCATGAATGAATACACACATATTCCCACACAAACACACACATATGCATACATACATATACACGCATCCACATACTTTTATATGTATATATAAAATTGATTATACTAATAAATACATATAAACAAACACACACCTACATAAATATAAATTTGATTATATCAATAAATAAATAATAAGAGGCCCCAATTTCCGTGAGGAAATTTGAACTTCTTGGCAGGTAAAATTGCATTACTGTATATATAGCCATATAGAATATGGTATATATTATAAGAACAGAACAATGTTTCTATTTAAACAGTGAGAAGATTTATCAACTGCCCAGTTGAGAATATTTCCTGGCCTTACTCAGTGAGGACTGACTCACTGCAAAGGCTCCTCCCTTCTGTGCTAAGAATTTGAAGATCAAGAGCATAGATCCTGGTTTATACCAATTGGTGGTATCATTCCTGTGTAGACTTGAGATAATTCCAGCGATACCTTGCAAGGCACGCCTCTGCTCTCTGCCCCCTCTTCCATGTACGTAGCTGCTGGAGCCCACCACCAGAACACATGTGTGTGACTCATCCAGTAAAAGGAGAACTCATAAATCCATGGACCATTAACAAAAGATACCTGGAACACAATAGAGGTTCATGCTGTTTCGTATGTAAATGAAAATCTACCTAAGAGTCTGGTAAACTTCTGCAGGTCAGCAAAGGGGTTAAAAATCCACCTATGGGAGAACTGTCTTTCACTGCTACCATTCATAATTGGGTTTAGTACCTACAAACACATTAAAAAGGAAATAAATGCACAGTTAGGCAACATGATCGCAGATACAGAAATTTGTGTCATGTACCCATCTATATACTGAATTAAATTTGGAATGGATAAACTGATGTGTTCCAGATTACACAGTTTGAATTATATTGAGTGTTAACCATTTCAAATAAGGAGAGTTAAAAAAATAGTGCATGTGGTGCTGGAAACATGTAACCATAAACTACTTACAAAGGGAATGGAGCAGATACGTAATTTACCAAAAATGGTAAGTTTAAGTTAAAAACTATGTTCTGTGTATGTATGAATATATAATAACGAGTCTCACTTTTATTTGTAGTTATAATGCACCAATTAATAATGACTAAATAAATAGAAGGAAGACCAGTAGAGAAGGGGACACAGGGGGCTAGAGGAGGAGAGGGAAAGAAAAGACCTGGGAAATGAACTGGGACGGATTATGTTAGGTGCACTTATGACTATGCCACAATGAACCCACTATAAAGTGTAATTATTACACACTAATAAAATCATAATAAAAATTATCATATGATTTTTAGCTAGAATACTTTTCCCAAGAATTATTCAAGGGCAACTATCAATCGATATATTCTGCAGAAATCAGACTTCAGTACAGACACAAACTGGTCCGTCAATGCCAGCTGTCGGACATGCTAGAACAGAAAGCTGTTCCAGGGCTCCTGTCCTCATTCATGTCAGTCCTCCAGAATCCCCTGTTCTCAGGGCGCAGGAAAGAGTGGAATCAAGGTCCTATGGTGGTGGCAGGGGCTCTCCCTCCCCTCAGAATCAAACATCTCAAAGTTGGGAATATGTTTTCAAAACATATTTTTATCTCCATTTCTTATGAACTTAGGGTATACCAGGTTGAACAGCGTCCTTTCCACCACCATCCCTACCCAGAACCTCAGAATATGACCTCATTTGGAAGAACGGTCCTTCTGAAGTTATTGGGCAAAATGAGATCACATGGATTAGAGTGATGCGTCAGTCCCCTACTGTGGCCTCACAGGCAGCAGAGACAGAAGCAAGAAGTCATGTGACAACAGTGGCAGAAATCGAAGTCACAAGCCCAGAGACTCAACGGATCGCCTGCCACCTCAACTACTGGGAAGAGGAAGGAGGGATTCCTGGAGGAGGCTAACACCTTGAAGTGGACTTTCGGGCTCCAGAGGAGAGTTGTTGGCTATGCAGGTGTGGTGCTTTATGGCAATGCTAGCAAAATGATGCAGTGGCATAGGTAATTTGGATTAAGATTGAAACTGAAAGTTACAGCTGCCTTAACTCATCACCTAAAATGGGAAACTTTTACCAAATAAGTAAATGGTAAAATCCAGGAATCTCTTGATTTTAATACATTGCTACCCGACACACTACCTAAAGGCTAAAACATGTTTAATAAAAATGTTTCTGACCTTCCTGGCATAATCCTCCACTCTTTGTATCTATCCCCTTGAGGGTTAGAGGGTGTAGCTGCGGTTGGGAACACTCCATCAGGATACACACATGGACTCAGCACTTCATGAGACGGTTCCAGGCAGCAATATATAATTAAAAGCATAAATCAAGACTTAAATCTAGCTAAAATGTTTCCACTGTAATTGCAACAAATTAAGGTGATATTCAATAGGGTATAACAGTGAAAAAGAACAAGGAAGAGAAAAACCTAGGGAAGAGGCATGCTGAAATTGTCATCAAGAGAGCAGGAGATAGGCTTGCTGTCTCCCCCAGAGAATGGGGTTTCTGCATTCCTTGTGGTTGGCATTGCTACTCATTTTAACATGTTGAGAGTGAGGATTCCAGTCTTCTAAGGCAATGAAAGATCCTTAGCCTACATTTCTCAGATGGAAGACTCTCTTTCTGACAAGAACATAGAGCTGGCTCTCTGTCAGATAAATCAGTTCCTACTCCTGGAAGGTAAGGGGGAAGGACGTGGACCACCTAGCCCTCGCTGCCAGGAGGTGCCAGTCACGAGGCCAAGCCAGCCTGCTCAGGGAAGTGGCCAGGGTGCTCAGACCTGGCTGATTTCCCTCTCCACCTTTTCTCATTCCCTTCTTCCTCTGCTCGGCTTCTCTCCCTCCCTCCTATCCCTCTAAGTGCTTGCCCTTAGAATTCTTCTCATTTTGTTTTCCTATTATGAAGACATTCTGCTTTAAAATTCAAGTGATTTCTTGTATTTCCTTTTAAACTGCTTTTAATTAACTTTTTTTAAAAAGGAGTCCTCCATTGACTTGATTCCTATTACTTTTATTTTTAAGATTTTGTTAAATTATTTTGAAATTTTTTATAATTCACTCACCGTTTTAAACTATGAAGACATGTTTTCTGCTTGCACACCTTCAAACTTATTCCAGAAATATTTGTTAAATGTATTTATCTGATTCATCCTGCCCAAAGTTACCCTCTGAGAAGACCCACTCCCTCCTATAGTCAAACACACATGCGCACCCGCCACACACACACACACCCACGCGCTTCCCACAGGACAGACCCCTGCTCAGTCATACCGATGGATGTCTTATCTGGGCAGTCTTTGCTTTGTTCTCATTCTTATATTGTCTTCTGCTGACAGCTCTTTTTCTGTCTCTTCCTTGTATTTTAAATGTCCTCTGCCTAGGATGGCAGTATTATACTCAGAGAAAATTGTCCAATAAAGAAGTCAGGAAGGACAGAGGGCAGAAGGGAGGAAAGGAAGGAAGGGAGGCAAGAGGCAGGAGGAGAGGGTCCTTGGGGCTGGGTTCACGTGAGAACCTCAGACACTTTCCTGAGCAGCCTGGTTTCACCTCTCAGCTGGCAGCCTCATGGCAGGAAGGGCTGGGTGGTCCACAGCTTCTCCTTTTCTTTGTGGTGGGGGGAGCTGACTTACTCACATGGAGGCAGCTCTGTATTCTTGTCTCCATTTTAGAAGTGAAGGTTAAGTAATGAATGGATGACACCCACTTCCTTCCAATTTTTGGAGTCCACTGCCACTTACTGATCCTTTGCCTCCATTCTCTCTCTGCCTATATGCTTCTTCTGCACCACACTTACATCTTCTGGCAAACTGTGTAAGTCCATCATTTATTACATCTATAATTTGTTCTCTGTTTTTCCTCTAGAATATAAACTCCATGAAAGCAGGCATTTTTGTCTCTGTGATTCAGAGGTGCATACTAAGTTCTGGGACATTAATGTGACTCTTTCAAACCCACTTTTATACTTCTCTGTAATAGAAAAAAATGCAAAAATGCAAGATTTAAAAATATTTAACCAGTGTGTCATATGGCAGTGAAGTGCTGTCTACTCTTAATAGCTGGTTTATATTAGCTCCAATTACCTTTTACAATCTGTGAAATTGCATGAAACTTTACACAAATTCCTCAAATGTGGAGATGCATGAAAATATTCATAGCAGTTTTTCATGGAATTATGTAATGATTAGTGATTTCCGTTTCCTTCCTTATGATTTTATATTTTCTATATTAGTAATAATTATCACAGTCTATTTTATTTTAAAGTATTATTATTATTTCTTATAAGTAAGGATCAGGTAATTATTGTATAAGTAGGAGAAAAATATTCAATTATAGTAGTGTTGAAACACAGCTATTCTTACACCTTTATGCCTTTGTTAATTTTTTAAAGTTTTTGTAGTATCGGATCTGTGAAGTTCAAACTTATTGAATCAGCAAGCAAACTAATTTCTCATCATATAGCTCAAACATCACATTTAAAATTTACAGTCATATCCACCCAAGTCATCAAGATAGTTATTGCTTCTTATTTACTGGACAAATTTTCAACATTTATAAAATAGCAATTGGAAATTTTCAGCAGAACCTGAAAATTTAAATGTGTTAATTGACATCACATTATCACCTCCAGAATAGGCATCAAATTGTGTAGCGATTAAAAGAATCTCTAAAGACTAGCATTTGCTTACTTGTGCTTAGAAAAACTGTTCTTTTTGAATAATGGATACATATGTTAATTAAATTTTTTGGCAAATGTAACATTTCAATTCAACTGCAGAGAGCGTCTACAAATGTGACTTGGAAAATAGCAAAGACTTTTGCCAATGTCACCATTAATATGTAATTATCAAAGAAGAACTATCTCAGAGATGATAAGTTAATTGCTAATACTTGTTTAAAACATCTATCTAGTTTCATGACTCTAATAAAACAATGAAGTAAGACACTTGAGGCCACTTTGCTAATTCCACATGACATCTGTGTCAGAGTGAAAATTGCCCATCACACTACCTCAAGGCAGAGGCACAAGAGTGATATTTTCCTTCTTTTGGTGATATTATGGTTTTTCAGCTTATAATTACATAAAATGTCAAGAAAGAAAATGCCTCTAGGTAAATACAATACAATACATAACAATTCAAAGAATCATGAGAAATAAGGAAAAAGAATGTTAACTGGCTGTTTTCTCAATATGGATAATAGATTTGCTTAAGGGCACCAAGAGTAGAAAGCATATTTCATGTTGTCAAGAGGACAGAGATTGTTGAAGCATGCTGCCTCATGATAGAGACATGGACATGTTTCACTTACAAAAGTATCTGTATGAAAAAGAAATACAGTAATCTAGGAACTGAAATATAATAACTTGTATATTTTAATTGTATTTTCATATGTTATATAACAAAATCATTATAATAGACTTGATCCATGCAGATATAATTTACATTAACATCTATATGAGTTTTTTTTTTACTTGCTAATCATTCTATTGTCATGAACAATCACGATTTATCATAATATTCAAATTTGTGGGAAGGATATAGAATTCCTCTAAGGAGTCAACATTTGACATTCACTGGAACTCTATTTAAAAGGACTCATTAAATTATCAGTTATGGGTCAAGTCTATAATAAAATAACTGAGGCAGGTTTACTTTATGAAGAAAAGAGTTTCATGGTTTTGGAATTTGAAGAGTTCACATCAGAGGATGGACTTCTAGGTGGCAGAAAAAATAGACATGTATGTGTATTCATCTTGACTCTCCTTATAAAGCCACAAGAATTAAATCCTGGGGTCTAAACCCTAATTACTTTATCACTAATCACTTCCCAAAGGCCCAATCTCTAAATACCACGGACAGATTATGTTTTTACCCACTCATTACCTCACAATGGAGATAAAATTTGAGCATACAGAGTCTGGGAGACACTCCAACCTTATCCAAACTGTAGCATAAAGTAATGGTGCAGATTTAGAATTGCTTTCAGGTGTCCAGTTTGGGATACTAGAGAAGTAATTGTTTCATAGTCTGAGACAAATATAAGTAATAAAATAAGATGTATGAGCAAAAGATGTAATAAAGTGTCTATAGGGTGAGCAGAAAAGTTGGCCATAGGACTCTTGAATATGCTAGTCTGGAGTTATGGATAGAGATTTGGAAAGATGTTCTAATCCACGAATTGAAGCAAGACAGAAAATGAGGGAGAAAGAGGAGGGAAGGGAGGAGAGGGGGTGGAGGAAGAAAGTAGGAAACTCATAAGTAGTGAGTAAAGCAAAATTTATAGGAAAGAAAGTAATAGAGGGTCAAAGCAATGATTATTTCAAAGTTACACTCAAGTGTCAGGTATTCATTGATTCAGTACAAATCACCTTTATAAATTGTGAATGAAAAAAGAGAAAATGGTTATTTGACACAATGTCAGAATGGATAAATGAGGAGAAGGAAGATGAGGAGGCTTGGGCAGTGAGCCAAGACTGGTGGACATAAAGGATGAAGAGCTCTGGACCACAAAAGAGGGGGAATGAATAACTTCAAGATGCATAGATCAATGGAAGAGTGGGTTTCATAGTGGAGGTGACTCGAGGTGCATTTAAAAGACAGCAAGAAAGGACCATGCAAATAGTTACCAGATCTTGAAGGATAGTGACCTAATTTTTATTATGTATAATTTTAGGAAACAAAATAGAAATTTCACACACACATACACACACACACACACACACAAAAAAAAATCTTGAGAAGATAGCACTGTGCCTGAGTCTATCCACTGAAGTGGTCGCAAACTCAGGCCTCACTTTTTAACACTGTATATTCAGCTATTTAAGAGGGAAAGATACTTGTTTTCAAAGTCTTCTAGCTGAGCCACTTGACTGCGCCCATACATTTAAAGTAAGGACTTTTGAAAAAGTGAGAGTTTTCATGTTACTGAGCAGAAGGAGAAGTTCTACTTTCATTTTGTCAAGGACGATAAGAAAATTATTTTGTTCCATTTGCTTTACCCAGAAAAGTCCAAGAGGTGGAGACTTGGGGGTCTGTGTCCTTAGATGTGCCAAGAGAAGACGGAGGAAGCAGGTCGGCTAAATGGCAAACTCCTCTGTGAATGGTGGGGAGGAACCGGGAGGTGTTTGGAAGTCAACTACAAAACAAGGAGATCATAACTAATCTTGATATTATGGAATTTAAAGATAATCTCCTGGAACAACAGGAAGGCCATTGTTGGGATAAGGAGACGCCGAGTGTCCCCATCCTACCTCTGCAGTGTGCCTGCTGCGAGCATCCCCACCAGACAGGCAGGAGTGAGAGGCAAGTTTGAAGAGACTGTCTTCAGCTCTCCAAGTGAAGTTTTCCAGATTCTGTGTGATGTCGATGCCTAAGTGGTTAATAGGCATCTACCTGTGCTAATTAACAGAGAGAATGTGACTGAGACATTGGCCCAGTGCCTCCAGAAAGAGCCTTCCTTGTCAGTGAAGAGGAGGGTCTGTGGCGTATGTAAAGGGTTCATGGACTCGTCTCCACCGGGAATCTCAGCTTGAGGTTGAGGGTAAGCATGATCGAGAAGGTCGGGCTACTGGCCTTGGTGAGGAATTCTTCCCACACTGTTGGCAGCAGGCTGTGTAGAAATGCCCCATGGGTCATCCTGGGTAGCTCCATTTCTCTCATCTTCCAGAACTAATTGCTATCAATTAGGCCCTGTAATCTGTTTGAATCTATTTGAATCTGCCCTCTCTTCCCCATGACCACGTTCTCTCCTCCACGCCTGCATCCTCTGTGTCCCACCTGGACCGTTGCAGTGGCTTCCTGGTTGATCCACTCCAGAGGTACCCGTCCACTACCCCTTCTCCCTGCTGAACTGAACAATTTTATCAAAAAGAATCTCCGACATGATGGCATCATGCAGAGAGGGAATCATGGAAGATAGCCAGCAAAGGGACAGAGCAACCCCCATTAATTTCAAATCTTGTATCACGTTGAACACATTTTTACCCCTGATTCTAATTACTGTTTTCTGTGTTTAGACTTTCTAATAAAATGTGGCGAGGAGGTTCATCAATAATACACTGAAATAATTTCTTAGGGGGGAAAACACTTCCGGTATTCAGCTATTGAAGAGGGTATCCTTCACATTTATCAATTTAATTTTTAAAGAGGTATACTTTAAGCTTTTATGTGAAAACAAACACTCGAGATTGTAACACTGCACAGATAGAAAGAATATCATATAACAAAGAACAAAATTTTCTTATTCTTGATTCACCCTTTTTCTTTTTTCTTTGTATCCCATCATTTGTTCTCTCAAAGACTTTCATGTCAGGACAATATGAAGTGAAAGAATGGCAGGAAATAAAATAGAAAATCATATACATGTATATGTGTTTGGTGTTGGCTTTGACATATAATCAGCTTTTCCAAAAGATAATAGGTTACACGATCGTGATTTATTTAGCTCACAATTCCTACGGCCAGTTTTTCTGACTTGAACTGGGTTGGCTGATCCCAACTTGTTTGCTCTCATCTGCAGTGAGTTTGCAGGCCCGCTGGTGCTGGCTGGCCCAAGATGACTTTACTTGCGTGTCAGGAGGTAGCTGGCTGTCATCCAGGGCAAAAGGAGTGACCATGTGTCACTGATCATGCGACAGACTACTCATGTCAGTTTCACAACACCGCAAGATCCAAGAGCAGCAGGAGACTTTCCAAGCCCCTGCACACATCGTGTTTGCTTCTGGCTCTTTGGCCCAAGTCCAGAATTAGTGTGAAGGACACAAAGGAGGGTGTGCATGAACTGTAATAACATCAAATGATGTGTTATATCATAATACATTTAATAAATAGTGTGCAAGACATCTACAACGGAAGCTACAAAATGCTGTTTATGGAAAATAAAGATAACCCAAGTAAGTGGAGGCATTTATTATGTTCATGTTTTGGAAAGATTCAATGCTGCAAACTATAATTCTCTCCAAAGTATTCTATAAGTTTGGCACAATTCCAATTAAAAAAAGACAGCAAATTTTATTTTTGCAGAATTTGGCCAATTGTCCCTAAAATGTTTATGAAAATTCAAAGGAAATAAAATTTCCAAACAATCTTTAAAAAGATCCAGTTGGATAACTAAAGTTCCTGACTTTGAGAACTACTATATATCAATACTAATCGAGAAACTACAGTATTGGCATAAGGATTAAAACATGGATCAATAGAACCAATCAGAGAATACAGATATAGAGCCAGTCAGACTTACTTGATTACTAAATATTTGATAAAGGTTCAAAAGTAGTCCAAAACAACGTGAAGTTTTCTCAACAAACATTCTGTAACAATTGAACAACCACATGTAATAAAATTAAACTTGGAATCCACCTCGTCACACCATACACCAACGTAAGTGATAAATCTAATACTTAAAAGTTAAAGCCAAAATAAACTTAGCAGAAAACTAATTTAATAGATTGTCCTTTTGAAACTTTGTAATTAGCACTACATAATTATTTCTATTGCATATCTTAACTCTTCCTTCCTCACTTACTGCAGGAAGTTCCAGTGTCCACATCACTGATGGCCCCCAAGTGTGACCACAGTTAAGTTTTCTATTAACTTTTTAGAAACTTTCAGTTAACTAGACACTTGGGGAGCCTTTCATTTTGGTTATTCCATTATCTGTCGATTTTCTGTGCAACGAATTTGCTTTTTGAGGACAAAAAAACATTTTATGCCCCTAAATCCCTATGCCATTCAAGTCAACTGCTATTAAACTCTTCACCCCAAAGGCATATGAGCACTCTATCTCCTATCTCAAAATGTTGATGGCATTCTATAATCCTATCTTGTTTTCCAAGTTCTTATCAAGATTTCTCATGAAACTAAAAGTTCATTATGTGAATTATCTGCATTTCATTAATATGTTTATTATGCTTTCTACAATTACTGCACTTAGAGGGCATTTCATAAAGCCATAGACCAAATCTGTACATCCATACTTGAAATATTACTATGAATACTTTAAAACTGCTTTCTGTAATTTATTTCCCCCACTACTCAATTATAAGTATGAATGTACCATCTCTATAAAACGATCTTTGATTTATCTGGCCTTGTGTCAGATTGCTAGTAAATGATCTCTATATCTGCTCTTCCAGTTTTTCTTCCTATGCGTAAACTTCAGCATCTCAATTATTAATACTCTAAAAGTACAATGTTCTTTACTGACTCCTGTAGTACTGAATGGATCATGCTCAGTGTCTCCTACACTTTCTGGAATGTATCATTTTTAGTTATATCCTCTGATAGTGTCCAAACACTAAAAGCTATGACTTAAACCTAGAAATTTTAAGATATGATAATGTAAGGTGAGGTACACCCTTTAACACAGCTGGTAATTACTATCTCAGTTACAATTTTCTTGTAAAATTGCTATTGAATCGCAAAATCACAGAATATTAAGGGGGAGAAACCTGAAAAGATACCTGGCATGGGTATCATATATGCCAGTTCAGTAACAGAGACTGAGGAGCAGGGAAGCAAAGAGATTAAAAGTATGAAAGATTAGAATATGAGTATCTGCTAAATCCTAGCTTCTATTTTTTACACAGTCATTTCCAAGTCTTTGTAATTCTCATTACTTATTCCCTAATTTCCTTCTGTGGATCCAGTCACAAAACCAGGCCATGGGAACTCTGGAAATTTCAAGAGCAATTGTATCATTCTTCATATGAATTATAACTCAATGATTTTGGATAGATAATGCTATTGATGATAATGTGAGTATTTTAAACAAATCTATACATATATTTGTATATGGTGTTTAGTTTATGTTTTCTTCTGAGTTGCCTAAATACCTTGTGTCCTAAGATGTGCAACCTGTGCTGACACCTGAATCCTGCCTCTTCCAAGCGAAGACATGACTGACTGATCCTTACTGTCAATTACTTATCAGTTGTGTAATAAAACTCACAAATGCTACTTATATGTATACGTACAGAATAATAGAATTTGCAAAATTTTCTAGCTCTTATTATCCTGGGAGTGTAATTATGCAAAAAAAATTGTTTGATTTACTCTTGGGCATATTAAAACAGCATATTTTCAACATTATGCTCTCCCATGTGATATCCATTTTATAGAAGTTCATAAATGACATAGTGGAGGTAGTGAGTTTTTTCAAAATGTATAAGTGCATTCTACTAAATAAATAAATAAAATTTTTGAAAAAGAGCATACCTTGTAATGTTGTCTTGTATTCATGCCAGCAAACTTTTACTATATTTTTGTTACATGGAATCAGAAACTTTAAAAATGTGTTCTTTTAAAAATATCTTTCTCATTAGCAAAGATGAGTCTACATTAACTTATCTTACCTCCTTTGAAAATGCTGTCAAGTTGAACTATTTAAATAATGAACATAGAGCAGGTTTTACCTGAATATAATTTTCTCCTCCTTTTTTCTCTAATTAATTGCCTAATGAAACCAAATATTTCCGCAGTGTCATCTAGTACTTACATAGCACTGACTATAAGATACACAGTAAAGGCATGCTGAGTACATCTCTCTCACTTGTAAAACTAACTGTAGTGTGCACGACTCACTAATTTTATACATAACCAGCCATGGTTATGAAGAGAGAAGCCCTGATGTTTCCAGATAAACAATAGTCAGTCACAGAGCCATTATGTCCATTGTCACTGCTTATTATAACTCTTTTATAACCAGAAACTTAAAGCTTCTAATGAAAAATTGATTCCTGGAAGACAAACATTGCAGAAATGTGAGGAAAATTCAGAACCTCTCAATGATCCATAAAGAGAAAAAGTCAATGGAAAATTCTATGGGAAATGTGTTGCAGGGATATCTTCCAAAGCTACAGCAAAACTTGCATGCTGGGGTTCAGGAATCTGCGACTCATTGCCTGCTCCACAACCTTATTTCCTAGGGAAAACCTCGCCAAGTGATTCACTTCATTCTGACATAATATTCAATCCATCACTCTGATTTATTAAAGAAAACCATGACGGGAAAAGATAAAGCAATCTTGGATAAGATTTAGATGACATCCATAGCAACTATTTATGATTTTCATTCAAAATATCAACTGCCAACAGCTGCTATTACCAGTCAGTGCATGCCCACACACACACCATGCAATTATTCTAACCAGCATCACCAGATTAAAAAAAAAAAAAAAAATGTACACCTTAAAAAACACAGTGGAATCTGGTACAAAATTAGGGAAAAACAGAAGGTGTTTTATGTAAAATATGTAAAAGAACAAGTAATGCCTAGCTACATTTATGAAGCCTTAGCAATTTCAGATCTAGATGACAAAGAAAAAGAAAGGTTAGAAATCACATTTAAGAGTGGACAAAGTTTTATACTCCACAGAAATGAACGTCTTCATGTTCCAAGAGTTCAGAGTTACTTAACAGTGTGAATTTACAAAACAGCTCATACCTAGAGACATCAGGCGAAATTTTGAATAGTAATATCAAGAGGAAGTCCTAAAAGTTTCCAGCATGGAAGATACACAAGTTTTAAAACCACTTTTTCAAAAGATGGCAGATAAAACCCAAAGTCTGAGCTAGATAACCTAGAAACATTACATAGAGAGAAGGAACAGGGTTTGGGTCTGAGGTTTGGGAAACTCCAAAATTTAAAGTTTAAAAATGAAAATACAAAATGAATAATACATAAAAAGGGTTATCCAAAAGATTTAATAAGCAATATAAAAAGTAAACATTATATTTAATAAATCACATATATGCATATATTAATATATATTAATTATATTTATATATAAAGGACTAGATATGCATGTATTTATATGCTGTGTATATATATTTATCATATATACCATGTACTTCACACATATACACACACATATGATCACGGTAAAACAGGAAATAGTTTTGAGCAAATAAAGATTGCAATGTGACTGATTTTCTTTCCTTTCAAGTGAACTTTTTACTTTTAAGTAATTTAAGGATGTTTTTACTCATTTCCAATAATTAGAGTTGTTTGTTCTCTATTGCTAAATCATATTTACCAGACATTCCAGCAGTATACTTAGTAAAATTTATAATATTCATATGCCCAATATCATTTCCAGTAGTTCTCTATTAAGCAGTTTGTAACAGAAAGGTATGTGTATATGTTCTCCGTGTTCCCCACAATTTCTGGTCTTTCTTGGTGGTAGGCTGGGACCCTGTGCCCCTTTCTGGCTGACCGACTACTCAGATTTGAAACGTGTGACTTTCCTGCAGGAACAGTGAATGACCAACTTCTCTGCTCTCCCTCTTTCCCCATCACTGAAACCTTAGAACAGGGAATCTAAAATGGCAACTCCATAAGTGAGGACATGCCTGGAGTCACTTTTGGAGGGACTACTGCACAACGGATAGCAGAGTCAATGTCAGCTCTTTGTTGTCTACAAAAGAAATACTAAAGTTATGTAGACTCAGATAGGTTGTATGTAACTGGAGAGGGTAGAGGCTGCATTCATTTTCTGTGACCTTGAAACAAATCCTACATTTAAAGGACACATTTATTACCCCCAGTTATGTGGTTCAGAAGTTCAGGCACAGCTTCACTGCATTTCTGCGTGTTTCAAAATGCTGCATATATGCAGGATACCACCCAGGAACAGCTGTCACGGGAGGCTCTGATAGGGATGAATCTGCTTACCCACTAGCGTGGTTGCCAATATGTCCTTGCTGCTGATGTAGGATTCATGGCAACCTGCTTCTTCAAACCTGGACGAAGGGTGAGGCAGAGACATAAGCAAGCTGCGAGAGACACATGTAAGTCATGTGCCTGCAGTATGACTCAGCCTCTCACTTTTATTGCATTATACAGGTAAGAAGAAAGTGAAGGTTCTGTCCACATGTAAGGGAAGAGTTTTCACCAAGGGGCAGATACTTAAAGTGTGCCACAAAAGTGCAATGTGAACTCTCTAGGCATAAAGGGGAGGGAGTGGCTACCCCAACATCAGGAAAGAAAATAGGCTTTCAGAAATAGGATACTAAAGAGATAAAGGGGAAGACATCATGAATATATAAGCGTGAATTATTCAAATGACATAAAAATCACCAGTGTGTGCACCTAATAATAAGACATCTAAAACCAGAAGCAAAATTGATGAAATCAAAGTGGGGGTGAAAATAATGCTACTCTAATGGCTAGAAACACTAGTAAAGCTCAATTGAATCACATATGATATCAAAGCATCATCAACTATCTTGACTGGATTGATACTTACAGAACACTATACCAAATAATTGCAGAAAATACATTCTTTTAAATTGTATATGGTATATTTATCAAAACAGATTACATTCTGGGCTGTAAAATAAGTCTCAATACAGTTAAGATATCAATGAATTCATACAGGACTCATGGATTGAATTCTTGTGACCCTCCACTCAGAAATACCCATATTGAAATTCTGCCTCAATGTGAGGGCATTAGAAGGTGAGGCCTTTGAGATGTAGTGAGGTTTATATGAAGTCCTGGAGGGGGAGTCCACAGAAATGGGATGGGTGTCCTTATAAGTGTCCTTGGAGATATTACGTCCTTTCCCCAGCATGTGAGGGCATGATAATGAGATTAAGGCCAGGGGCACAGGAAAAGGTCCCTCACCAGATAACAAGTCTTCCAGTACTTTGATCCTGGAATTCCCAGCCTCTAGCACTGTAAGAAATAAATAGTTGTTGTTTAAGTCACCTGGTTTAGGGCATTTTGTTATAATAGCCTAAGCTAACATACAGTATTGCATAATATTGACCAAAAATTAATTTAAAAAAATCAATATCAATACAATATCTAGGTAAATCCTAAATATTTTAAAAGTAAACACTTAAAAATAATGAATATGTGTTGAAAAAGAAACTACAAGGTAATATTGTATGAATTTACAAATTAAAAGATAATAAGAACAGAATTATAAGTATTGTGGGTTCAGTTGAAAGAAAATTTAAAATCAAATATAGTTTGGAATTTCTGTACAAGTAAAGAAGAAATATGTAAAATCCCTAGGGACCCCAAAATATTTGAGAAGTTACAAATGCAAGAAAAACTGTTCCCAAAATTAGTATTAAAAAAAACTACAAATAGCAAAAATCAATGTAATATAATATCAAGAAAGAAAATAACAAAGCTACAAATTGAGTTTGGGAGGAAATTAATAAAATTTATAATCTCTGAATAGACCAATAAAGAAAGAAGAAGGAACATATTGCCAATAATAGAAATAAAAAGGGTGTGTCTCTTATCAAAGATCAGATAGACATTAAGCATATAATAAGAGACCATTATGCACAACTTTTAACAAAAATTAGATAATTTGTTTTATATGAAATGCACATATTCTATGAAAGGGTAAATCTTACCACAATGATAAAGGTGAAAATGACTAACACCATATTCCTTTGAAAAAATCAAATAATTATCTAGAAATGTCCTTTAAGAATATATCAAGTTCAAAGGGTGTCCATTTTTCTACTCCATAAAACACTAAGGGAGAAATGGCACCAATATTTCATGAAGCCTTTCAGAAACCAGAAAAACTTGTTTTGTATGACTAATATAACCATCAAAACAAAACCTGTGAAAGATAAGGAAAACAAGCAAGCAAACAGCAAACTAAAAAACCAAATTTACAGGTTAATTTCCCTCATAAGCACAGTGCAAAACTCCTTTATAAGATACTAGAAAATTTAAATAAACCATATAGAAAATAATATTTTATGATGATAAAGATATTTATCCCAATAATAAAAGGTCAGTTTACTTGTGAAAAATAAAACAGTGTAGTCCATCTTATCAATAGAGTAAACGATAAAATCTGTGTAATCACTTCAAAGCATGCCAATTTTAAGGACAATCATGATGCTAAAATTATAAGGAAAATTCCTAAACTTGATGAAGAGTTCATGTGTAAATAAAAGTAATGGCAATTAGCATCATGCTTAATGGTGAAAACTGCTTTCCCCATAAGACACAACAATGATTTCTGAAGTTTGGTTATTTTAAAGCACTCAGAAGACTGCAAAGAACATGCTCACTTAAGACTCTTCAAGAATGAGCATGTAGTGAGCACAAAAATGACACTACAGGCAGCACTTGGGTCCAGGAAACACCCAGGCTTGAACTCCCAGGGCCCACCATATTTGAGCTTAAACATGAAAAGCTGTCTTCAGATTGGTCCACCAAGATCTGCATGGTGATCTTAGCTTGGGAGTGTTCTCTGTGTCACCATCTGGTTATTCAGTCAGGTCTTTCTGTCCAGTCCGTGTGTGTCAGGTGGAAACCATCAAAAAATAAACTGGTCCTGGTGTCATTACCTGGAGGACCTTGAAATTTAACTGCATATCATCAATCTCAGTGACTTCAACTTGTTCAACAGCAAAACCAGACCTGCAGGTACATCTACCCCAACTGAGACTTCTCCATAGTTAGAATACAAATGTGGCTATTCTTACCATATTCAGGTGGAATATATTTGATATCATATCCATTGTAATGAAGCAGTGAAAAAAAGAAAAAAAAAGCATGAAGTTCTAAAAGAAAGAAGGAAAACCATTTCTCCTTAGAGATACAACCAGTGTATACAGAGGAATATGAAAGAATTGATGAAACTATAAGTAGCAAGCATATGAATGGTCAATGGATACAATCTAATATACAGAAATGAATTATATCTGTATATATTAGGAGCAATTCAAAAACTTTATTAAAACAAAAATTGTTCCATTTCAATAGCATCAAAAAACTCAAAATACATAGAAATAAAATTTTCAAAAAACATGAAATATATTTATAATGCCAATCACTTAAATTTTTAGTGAATTAAAAAAAAATACAAACTAAGTGAATAAATATACTATGTACCTGAATCTGAACACTCAAGATTGTTGCGATACCCACCCCATTCTGACTGATCTAAAGATTTAATGCACTTCCATTCATAATGCCTTCATTCATAAATCCTAAACTCAAGGAAAGCAGAGATAAAGGAAACAAGTTTCTTTTCTTTCTTATAAGGGCACTAACCACATTCAAGGGGGTTCCACCTTCATAATCTAATTATTTTCCAAAATCCCTACTACCAAATACCATCACATTGAGGATTTTGCCTCAACATATGAATTCTGGGACCTGCTTAATTGGGTCTATAACAGGGAATAATATGTCCTATGAATATGCATTGTAAATTTACAGATCAATGCAGCTCATCCAAATGCATGTGAATTGTAAGTAAATCAAGAAATTTGCTTGTATCTCAGAAAACTAATCAGAACAGGTGACATGGACTTTCATATTTGGGGATAATATTTTATAGATAAGGAATATAAAGACAATAATAAAAGCACAAGATCCAACCATGGGAAATAAAAATTATGATAAGCCAGAGAGTCTGGTAGGGTGGCCCCTGTTAGAAGGAAAACTGGGGGAGTAGGATAGCACACTGGCTAAGGAAAGACAGAGGCTCAGCAGGTGGGCAGTGTTCACAGTGGCAAATGTTATTAGGAATTCATGTAAGATAAGGCCTGTAAAACAGGCATGACTCAGGGACAGTATGACCAGGATGATGGCAGTTTTGATGAAGTAATGATTGGAACAAAATTTATAAATTAGAACAAGATTTATAAATATGGACTAAATGAAAAGCCACGTGTAAGAAGGTGAAATTATACCTTTTTCTCTCACCCTGCATGAAAATCAATTCTAAGAGGATCAAAGACTTAGGCACTAGAACAGACTCCCTGCGACTACTAGAAGAAAAATTAGGCCCGAATCTTCACCATGTCAGCCTAGAACCTGACTTCCTTAAGAAGACCCCTAAAGCACAAGAAGTTAAATCAAGAATCAATAAATAGGATGGATTCAAACTAAAAACCTTCTCAGCAAAGGAAAAAATCAATAACATGAAGACAGTGTCTACAGAATGGAAGAAAATCTTTACCACATGCACCTCAGAAACAGCACTAATCACCAGGATATATAAATAACTGAAAAAGTTTAATATGAAAAAAAAATAACCAGGATCCCTCCCCCAGCCGCAAAAGGACACTGGAGAATGCACCCACCGGTGCCCCCCACACAAATTCAGCGTGCCTGCATGGCGGCTCCCCAGCTTCTTTGGAGGCCTGTGCAGACATAGTGAATTATTCCTGAGGGCATGGCCACCATTAATGGAGGACAACTGCCTTCTTGAGACACCTACAGGAGCCTGGAGGCCCTTGACAGTTACCACTCACATCAAGATACTGAGGACTGGGAGACTTGAGATGTGGATGACTGTGAACCATAGATTCTTTTTATTCTGTTTTTAATTTTTAATTCTTATTTCTTCTTTTTTTTTCTCACTCTATTTTCCTTTTATTTGCCTAATCCCCTGGAACCTCTTTCTCCCTTTCTAATAGTAAAGACCAACTTCTTTTGACCCTGCTCTCTTCCCTTGATCAGTTACCTCTATTTACTCACTTACATCTTACACCCCTCCCCACGCTCTTCATCTACCACTAGAAATATGGTAGATAATAATTGGACTCAATCTGTTTATTACAATAATGTTAAATCTTTATAGGGGTTACCTGGTTCAGGGTTGCATACGGTTTGCATTGGGTGCTGCTAATATTGATTTCCCCCTCAAAGGAGAGGTACTGGAAACCTGCAGGTCACAATAAGCCTGCAGGGAGGAAACTTCAGTACCTCAGATCTTCACTGCTAGAGGGGAATATACAGAAACAATATAAAAATAAATAAATAAATAAATAAACAGGGGAAGAAAGTATCCCCAACAAACTAAGATGCTATTTTGATGGAGTCCAATGACAGCATGCCAGTAGAAATGACAGAAAAAGAGTTTAGAATCTGCATAATTAAAATGATCCATGAAGCAAAAGATGAGACAGGAGAGCAAAGGCAGGCAATGCATGATCACTCCAATAAACAATTAAAAGAGCAAATGTAGGAAGCAAAAGAACACTTCAATAAAGAGATAGAGACTCTGAAAAAAAAATACTTGAAATGAAAAACCAATAAACAAAATTACAACTGATCCACACCAAGGTACATTATAATGAATATACCTCATATACAAAATAAAGATAGGATTTTAATGACTGGGAGAGAAAAGTGTCAGATTACTTATAAGGGGAAACCAATATGGATATCAACAGATTTCTCAGCCCAGACCCTAAAAGCAAGAAAAGCCTGGAACAATATATGTCAAGTTCTGAAAGAACATGGATGCCAACCAAGAGTCCTATACCCAGCAAAACTAACATTCAGAACTGACCATGAAATAAAATTTTTCCAAGATAAACAAAAGTTAAACAAATTTACAAATAGAAAGCCTGCCCTGCAGAACATTCTCAGCAAAATATTCCATGAGGAGAAAGTGAAAAATAATACAAGTCAGCAAAGGGAGGAACTACCCTAAAGAAAAGCCAATCAAAGGAGAACCTAAGTCAAACTAGAAACCAAAAATAAGCCAAAATGACCAGGAATGCAAAACATATAACAATAAAAACCCTGACTGTCAACAGCCTAAATTAATTACTCAAAAGATATAGACTGACAGATTGGATTAAAGAGAAAGACCCAAAAATATGATGCCTTCAAGAGACTCAAGTCAAAGAAAAAGGCATCCACAGACTAAAGGTGAAAGGATGGGGGAAACATACCATGCACATGGACTCAGTAAAAAAGCAGGGGTCTCCATCTTCATATCAGAAAAAGTGGATTTCAAACCTAAGTTAGTCAGAAAGGACATTTCACACTGCTCCAGGGAAACATAGACCAGCAAGACATAATGATTTTAAATATTTATGCCCCAAACAATACAACATCTATGCACCTCAAACAAACCCTTCTAAATTTTAAGAATCAAGTAGACATTAATAGTGGGGGACTTTAACACACTGCTATCACCACTGGATAGATCTTCCAATGAAAAACTGAACAAAGAAACTATAGAATTAAATAATACAATGAATGGTATAGAGATAATGGACATACACGGAGTATTTCATCCATCAATGAGTGAATATACTTTCTTCTCAGCAACTCATGGATCCTTCTTCAAAATACACCATATACTAGGCCACAAAAAAGCCATTAGTAAATATAAAAAAAGAATAGAGATTCTACCTTGTATCCTATCAGACCATAATGGAATGGAATTAGAAATAAATGATAAAATAAAAAACAAAAACTACTCCTACACCTAGAGACTAAATAATATGCTATTGAATGATGCAATAATAACAGAATACATTAGGGAAGAAATAACAAAAATTCTTAGAGGTAAACGAGAACAACAACACAACATACCAAAATCTCTGGGATACTCTGAAACCAGCATGAAGAGGAAAGTTCATTGCATTGAGCTCACACATTAAAAAAATTAAAAGTCAAAAACTAAATGACCTAACATTACATCTCAAAGTCCTAGAAAAAGAAGAACAGATCAACACCAAAAATAGTAGAAGACAGGAAATAATTAAAATCAGAGCTGAAATCAACAATATTGAAACGAGAGAAACAATTCAAAAAATGGACAAAACAAAAAGTTGTTTCATTGAAAAAGTAAACAAAATTAATAAATCCTTAGCCACACTAATGAAGAGGAGAGAGAAAACTCAAATTACTAGAGTTTGTGATGAAAAAGATCATGACAGACACCATTGAAATATATGACATAATTAGAAGATACCTTGAAAATCTATACTACAACAAAATAGAAAATATTGAAGACATTGACAAATTTATGAAGACATATGATCCTCCCAAAATGAATCACGAAGACATACACAATAGAAACAGGTCGATTTCAAGCACTGAAATAGAAGAAGCCATCAAAAGTCTACCAACCAAGCAAAGCCCAGGACCAGATGGATTCTTAGCTGAATTCTACAACACCTATAAGAAAGAACCAATATCAATATTCCTCAAAGTATTCCAGGAAATAGCAAAGGAGGGAATCCTTCCAAATTCATTCTATGAGGCTAGTATCACTCTGATACAAAATCCAGAAAAGATACATCAAAGAAAGAAAATTTTAGACCAACATCCATGATGAACATAGATGCAAAAATCCTTAACAAAATTCTGGCAAATGACACACACACAAAAAAAATATTAAAAAAGATAATGTACCATGATCGAGTGGGGTATATCTCAGGGATGCAAGGTTGGTTCAACATCTGGGAATCAATAAATGTAATTCATCACATCAATAGACTTAATGTTAAGAATCATATGATTTCACCTCAAATGAGAAAAACAACAAATGGGAAATGAGAAAAACAACTCCATTTGCAATAGCCTCAAAAAAAAGAAAAAAAAAAGAAAAAAAAAAAAAAACTTGGGAATCAATCTAACCAAAGAGATAAAAGATCTCCACAATGAAAACTACAAAACATTGAAGAAAGAAATTGAGGAAGACCTTAGAAGATGGAAAGATCTCCCATGTTCTTGGATAGGCAGAATTAATATTGTCAAAATGGCCATACTACCGAAAGTGCTATACAGATTCAATGCAATTCCAATTAAAATCCCAACGACGTACCTTACAGAAATAGAGCAAGCAGTCATGAAATTCATCTGGAAGAATAGGAAGCCCAGAATAGCTAAATCAATCCTTAGCAGGAAGAGTGAAACAGGGGGTATTGCAATAACAGAACTTCAACTATACTACAAAGCAATAGTAACAAAAACAGCATGGTATTGGCACCAAAATAGACAGGTAGATCAATGGTACAGAATAGAGGACATGGACACAAAACCAAATAAATACTATTTTCTCATACTAGACAAAGGTGCCAAAAATATGCAATGGAGAAAAGATAGTTTCTTAAACAAATGGTGCTGGGAAGACTGGAAATCCATATGCAACAGAATGAAACTAAACCCCTATCTCTCACCTTGCACAAAAATCAACTCACAATGGATCAAGGACGTTGGAATCAGACCAGAGACCCTTCATCTTATAGAAGAAAAAGTAGGACTAAATCTTCAACATGTCAACTTAGGATCAGACTTCCTTAACAGGACACCCATAGCACAAGAAATAAAAGCAAGAATCAATAACTGGGATAGATTCAAACTAAAAAGCTTTCTCTTAGCAAAGGAAACTATCAGCAATGTGAAGAGAGAACCTACAGAGTGGGAGAATATCTTTGCCACTCATACTTCAGATAGAGCACTAATTTCCAGAATATATAAAGAACTCAAAAAACTCTACACCAAGAATACAAATAATCCAATCAACAGATGGGCTAAGGAAATGAACAGACACTTCACAGAAGAAGATCTACAAGCAATCAACACATATATATGTAAAATGTTCAACATCTCTAGTAATAAGAGAAATGCAAGTCAAAACTACCCTAAGATTCCATCTTACCCCAATTAGAATGGCGATTATCAAGAACACAAGCAACGATAGGTGTTGGCGTGGATGTGGGGAAAAAGGTACACTCATACATTGCTGGTAGGGCTGCAAATTAGTGCAGCCAATCTGGAAAAGCAGTATGGAGATTCTTCAGAAAGCTTGGAATGGATTCACCATTGGACCCAGCTATCCCACTTCTCGGCCTATACCCAAAGGACTTAAAATCAGCATACTACAGAGATACAACCACATCAATGTTCATAGCTGCTCAATTCACAATAACCAGATTGTGGAACCAATGTAGATGTCCTTCAATTTATGAATGAATAAAGGATATATATATATATATATATATATATATACAATGGAATATTACTCAGCTATAAAGAATAATAATATTATGGCATTTGCAGGCAAATGGATGAAATTGAAGAAAATCATGCTAAGTGAGATAAGCCAATCTCAAGAAACCAAAGGATGAATGATCTCGCTGATAAGCGGATGATGACACATAATGGGGGGATGGGAGGGGGGCAGGAATGGAGGAAGCAGGGACTGTATAGAGGGAAAAGAGGGGTGGGAGGGGTGGGAGGAAGGAAAAAATAATGGAATGAATCAAACACCTTTAAAAAATAAATTAATTAAAGAATCATATGATTATTTCAATAGATGCTGAGGAAGCATTTGATAAAATACAGTACTCCTTCATGCTCAAAACACTAGAAAAAATAGGGGTAGTAGGAACATACCTCAACATTACAAAGGCTCTCTATGCTAAGCCCACAGCAAGCATAATTCTAAATGGAGAAAAACTGAAGGCATTCCCTCTAAAAACTGGAACAAGATAGGGATGCCCTCTTTCACCACTTCTATTCAACATCATCCTTGAAACACTAGACAGTGCAATTAGATCAAAGAAACAAAAGAGATATGAATAGTAAAAGAAATCAAGTTGTCACTATTTGCCCATGACATGATTCTCTATTTAGAGGATCCACAAAATTCCACTAGAAAACTTCTAGAACTAATGAATGAATTCATCCAACTAGTAGGATATAAAATCAATACACATAAATCTAATGCATTTCTATTCATAAGTGATGAATCCACTGAAAGAGAATTTAGGAAAACCACTCAATTCACAATAGCCTCAAAAAAATGGAATACTTGGTAATCAACCTAACAAAAGAGGTGAAAGACCTCTACAATGAAAACTACAGATCACTAAAGAAAGAAATTAATGAAAACCTTAGAAATGGAAAGATCTCCCATGTTCTTGGATAGGAAGAATTAATAGTCAAAATGGTCATTCTAAAGGTGCTATACAGAGTCAATGCAATTCCTATTAAAATTCCAATGGCAGTCCTCATAGAAATAGAGAAAGCAATCTTGAACTTCTTTTGGAAGAATAAGAAACCTCATATAACCAAAAAAATCCTGAGCAGGAAGACTGAGGCAGGAGGTATCACAATACCAGACCTTAAACTATACTACAGAGCAATAGTAATAAAAATGGTATGGAATTAGCACCAAAATAGACAGGCAGACCAATGATACAGAATAGAAGACACAGAGATGAACCCACATAAATACAGTCATCTCATACTAGACAAAGGAGCCAAAAACATACAATGTAGAGAAGATAGCCTGTTCAACAAATGGTGGTGGAAAAACTGGAAATCCATATGCAGTAAAATGAAATTAAACCTCTCTCTCTCTCTCGCCCTGCACAAAACTCAACTCAAAATGTATCAAGGAGTTGTGAATTAGTCCAGAGACCCTACACCAAAAGAAGAAAAAATAGGACCAAATCTTCATCATGATGACTTAGGATCAGATTTCCTTAACAAGACTCCCAAAGCACAAGAAATCAAAGCAAGAATTAATAAATGAGATTAACTCAAAATTAAAAAAAAACCTTTTTCTCAGCAAAGGATACAATCAATAATGTGAAAAGAGAGACTACAGAGTGGGAGAAAATCTTTTCCACACACACTTCAGATAGAGCACTAATCTCCAAAATTTTTAAAGAACTTATACAATTTTACAACAAAAATACAAAGAACTCAATCAATAATTGGGCCAAGGAACTGGACAGACACTTTACAGAAGAAGACATACAGATTATTAATAAATATATGAAAAAGTGTTCAACATTTCTAGTAATTAGAGAAATGCATTTCTCTAATTTCATCTTACTCCAATTAGAATGGCTATTTTCAAGAACACAAACAATAATAGATGTTGGCATGGATGTGGGGAAAAAGGCACACTTTTACATTGCTGGTGGAGTTGAAAATGTGCAGCCACTCTGGAAAGCAGTGTGGAGAAACCTCAGAAAACTTGGAATTGACCCACCTTTTGAACCTGTTATCCTACTTCTCATTTTAGACCCAAAGGACTTAAAATCAGCAAACTACACTAACACAGCCACATCAATGTTTATAGCAGCTCAGTTCATAATAGCTAGATTGTGGAACCAACCTAGAAGCTCTTCAAGAGATGAATGGATGAAGAAACTGTGGTATATATACACAATGGAATATTATTCAGCCATAAAGAAGAATACCAGTATGGCATTTGCAAATAAATGAATGGAATTGGAGAATATCATGCTAAGTGAAATAAGCCATAACCAAAAAACCAAATGCTGAATGTTTTCCATGATAAGTGGATGATGATATATATAATGGGGGTGGGGAGCGGGGAATGAGAGAAGAATGGAGGATCTTTAGATTACATAGAGGGAAATGAGAGGGAGGGGTTTATGAATAAGGTGGAATGAGACAGACATTATTACCCTATGTACATGTATGATTACACGAATGGTGTGAATCTACATCGTGCACAACCATAGAAATGAAATTATGAACCCTGTTTGTGTACAATGAATCAAAATGCAGCCTGTAAAAAATAAAAAATTAATAACCCATAATCCAATCAACAAATGAACCAGGGAACTTAACAGACACATCACAGAAAAAATCTGCAAACATATGAAATAATGTTCAACATCTCTAGCAATTAGAGAAATGCAAATCAAAACTACTGTAATATTTTGTCTCACTCCAATTGTAATGGCAATTATCAAGAATACAAGCAACAATAATGTTGGTGAGGAAGTGGAGATATAGGTACACTCATACATTGCTGATGGGAGTGCAAATTGGTGCAACCATATGGAAAGCAGTATGGAGATTCCTCATAAAACTTGGGATGGAACCACCATTTGACCCAGCTATCCCACACCTTGGTTTATACCCAAAGGACTTAAAATCAGCATACTGCAGTGATGTAGCCACATCAATGTTCATAGCTGCTCAATTCACAATAGCTAAAGTATGGAATCAACCTAGGTGCCCTTCAATAGGTGAATGGATAAAGAAAATGTGGTGTATATATATGATGGATTACTACTCAGCTTTAAAGAATAAAAAAATTATGATATTTTCTGGTAAGTGGGTGGAGTTGGAGAATATCATGCTAAGCAAACTTAGCCATACCCAAAAAACGAAAGGTCAAATGTTTTCTCTGATATGCTGATACTAATTGACAATAAGTGTGGGGGGGGTGCTAGAGAAGAATAGAGTTACTTTATATTAGGTAGAGGAGAGTGATGGGAGGGAAAGGGATGTGGAAGTAGGAAGGATAATAAAGTGAAACAGATATTATTTCCTAATGTACCAATGTGATCCTACAACATGTACAATCAGAAAAATGAGAAACTACACTTAATTTCTGTATGATTTATCAAAATGTATGAATACATTCTACTGTGATGCACAACTAATTAGAACAAATAAAAAATTAAAAAGAAAAAAAATAAAGAAGAATACTGATGTTTTTGCATGAACAGTCATTCCAAGAATATACCTAAAAAGGAAAACAGAAGTCAAGTGCTGGTCATAGACTTGAGAAATGAGTATCTAAATCTTGTTGAGAAAAAAAGCAGAAAGGAAGGTCTTGAAAATGCTAGAAATACTGTAAACCAAAATTAGGAGATACTGATTTTGAATTCTAAGTGGAGGGAAAAAAGGAACATTTATTTAATGAGATCCATTAATGAAAATCTGCCCTTGTCTATGTTCCTTGGTACCTAAGGTAATGGCAGAAATTGCAGGTACACATGTATTTGTAGATCTCACTCTTGTTGCACTACAGAATGTAAAAGGTATTGCTGAGAATAAAGGAGAGGTAGGAAAGGTAAACCCTGAACCACTGGTTTTGAAAATGGAAATGAGCTGGGATGGGAAAGGAAGATCACAACACTGAAGGACTGTTGGGCAGTCTTGGGCCTTTTCCGTGGTGGGCATCACAGGGATGTTGATGATTACCTGCAATTCTCCAAACGTGTTCAGTCATGAAGTTCACAGATTCGACTGTTGTTCAGGTCAGAACGAAGATGACGTTGTTGTTTAAAGACTGTCTGAATATTAGATGATGGAATCTAAGCCTGGAGGCACGGAGGGCAATACGACCTATGAGAACATAGCGCTCGAGAATAAGGGAGAAAGTGGACAGACTGACTCTCCTGGAGTGTTCCAGAGCTGGGGCACTGGTGGCAAAGAATCGCCAGGGTTCCTTTGTTTTTGTTCTACCAGAAAGCAATTTCTTTGTATTGCCTGAATTTGTCTCAGAGTAAGGAAAGTCCAAGGATATGAATTTTTCAACTGCATGGATCTGATGATTAAAGAAGGGAAATAATAATTTCTAGAAGGGTAGAGAATATTGAGTGCAATGTGCCTAATGAACGTATAAATCACTCAATGCTGATGTGGTTAAGGCACAGAAGGGGAAACAAATACAAGTGACATCCTCGTCACCGAAGGAACTGTAGTGGTTTGGGGTCACAGTACAGTGAATTGGAGGAGTTGAGGAATCTTAGTAAAAGTTCAATTAGGCAGAACTGAACGTAAAGAGTTTCAAATTACCGAATAAAGTAAGTGTTTATTGTATGAAAGTATGTCTGAACTCGAAGAATCTTCTACGAGCTAAGTGATCAGTGGCCGCCAAGAGATTAATTACAACTGCTCTAGAAATTGCCCTGGACCAGAAGTGAGGCATTACAAAGCAACTTATTTAATTATTTTTTTTAATTTTCAAATTTTTAAATACCCATGCATTTCAAATAAAATTAAGTGTGGGATGTTTTAGAAAAATGTCTGAACAAGGCATTTTTGTCCTGAGACTGTGACTAACTCTGAAATGGCCTCTTTGAAAAATGAGCGTGTATATCTAGCTTTAACCAGATTAAAAGAAGCAAGCAGTATAAAACATAAGAAGGTGTGTCGCAAATAAATGTTCTGCATTGTTTGGTCATGTTAGTACTTTCTTTGTAACTAACCCTAGGAGGCATGAGCTTCTGGACCCCAGTAGTTTCTCTTCTGCAAGAGTTGGGCAATTTGTGCCAATCTCTGGTACAGAAGAAATTATATGTCGCCTACTTCCACAGAGCTTCTACACAATTGAGGAGGGTAATGCATGTCAAAGCACATTGTATCCCAAAGAATTATATGAACACAAGGTGCTATGAATATTACTAAAAATACTAGTTGTCATGTCTTCAAAACATGCACTAGACAAAAGTCACAGCTGAATGTAGAAAAGTGTAACGTAACCCTAAAAATAATCTCAAGCTCATGAGGGAGATAGGAGTTTCCAACATACATAAGTGATGGAGTCGTACATATCAGTTTAACACCTTAACATTCAAATGTGCAAAGTGAATATCATGCCTTTGAGCAGGCTATAACCAATCTGGTTCTTTCAGTTCTCTATGTGCTAGTCAATGATGAAGAAAAAAGTTAACTTTATTTATTTATTTATTTTTTTTTTTAATCTATTTGTATATTTCTCTGCTTGCACCACATAGTCTCAATTACTTTAGGTCTGCAATGTCTTGAGTGTTAGTGAATTGAATCCTTCTGCTTTATTCTTCTTTTACAAATATTACTTTAACTATTTTAGTTCATCATTTCATATGAATTCTAGAATAATTTTGTCTATATATACAGGAAATTTTGTTGGGATCTGAATAGGAACTGCATTTAAATTATAATATGATTTGGGGAACTATTCGCATCTTTACTACATTCAGACTTCTAATCCATGGCATTTCCACTCATCCATTCATATATGTATACATGCACACACACATACATACAAGTATATTTGCATACTTTTTTTCATTTGTATATAAAATACATTATATATATAATATATGTTTGTGTATATGGAAATGCCCATGGATTAAAGTCTAAATGTATATGTTTATATATAATTTGTTATATAGAAAAGTTAACTTTAATGTAACATTTCATTCAGAATGATTTTAATCTCAGATTGAGAAATTTGAACCCATTGTTTTTTCTTTATCAAGAAACAAGCTAAAAGAACCTTCAGTCTCAGATACTTCTGCCCTCTCTGTCTCATCCCAGCACATCCCAGAGCTGTGTGTGTGCAGGTGGAAGCACGAGGTCTCCGATGAAGTGGAACTTTTGGGACTGTATGCACTCTGTTTCTGACTCTCTCTGGCTTCCAAGAAAATGTCTCATTCTCCATGCCTACAGTAGCATTTGTTGCCGTTAAACTTGGTCCTTCTTTTGGGATCAAGTGACACTATTAAGAATCATTGGTGGGCTGGGGATATAGCTCAGTTGGTAGAGTTCTTGCCTTGCAAGCACAAAGCCCTGGTTCAATCCCCAGCACCGCAAAATATATGTACATATGTATATCATTGGCTTTATCCTCTTGAAGACTAAGCTCTTCCTCAAGAATATTCCTGGTCCCAGAACCTAGGGTGTCATCTCCTCCATTCATCCAGCCAGGGTGAGGGAGAACATAATCCACAGACACTGTGAATAACCTTGCTCAACTTTAAGCCCAGGCCAAATGGCACTGAGCTATCCCTGAAGTCTAGACCTGTCCTCACCTGCTCAATCCCTCCATCTTCTCTACCTGGCTGGGTTAGGCTGTGTCGGTGAGGGCTCTCTGCACAATGGTTCCTTCCAACAGTAGAAATGAAGAAGCTAAAGCAAGATTCCTCCTCTGATTCACTTATTTAATAAAAGTCTCCATCTCTTTACCAAGGCAGGAGAGGGGAAAATTTGAGAAAATATATAATTTGTTTTTCTCTTTACTTTTTCTCAATTGCCTGTGCCTCCTCTGACACACCCTCTATTAGTACAAACTGCAACTCTCCAAGGTCTGGTGACAAAGGTGTGAGGACATCGTCACCTTAGGAGAAAACCCTATGAACTGGTTCCTTCAGGTCAGTACTTTTTCACAGATAAATAAGGAAAACGACTTCAGAAAATTGTTTTTCAAAACAATTGAAGACCCTTAAACACATTTTTTTTCTTATCTCAAAATCCTTTTTTTTCCTAATTTCTTTTCTTTTTTCCATCAATGTTGAGTTTCAGGCCCAGGGATTCACGTGCAGTAGGTAACCGCTCCATCACTGAGCTATGCCCTAACCCTAGTTCTGAAATATACATAGTCATCACCCCAACAGAGAGCCCTTTGTTTTAAAGATAAAAAAATTAATTTAAAAAAATTTACTTATTATTCTCTAATTCTCACCTTGCTCTTGTCTGCTCAATCCAAAACAAAGAGAAACAAAAAATTAAAATATAATTGTCTAGAAAGTGTTATTATTAGAAAGGTAAGCACTAAAAGACCTTAGAATTGCTTTAAAATACTATCTTTTACAGAGAATTCACTACTTCATCATTGTATTGGCACACTGGTAGCACACTACAGACTAAAAAATGGGTATGATTTTTGGGGAAAGGACAGAAATAATATGGAATTTGAGGGAATTTTAAGAAAGTTAAATTTCATATTGTACATATTGTAGTTTCTGCAAAGTCACTAAGAAAAATAAATATTGAGGAAAAATTTCAGTAACCAGATTAAATTGAACCTCTTCCCCATTTAGACAATCTAATTTCTTAAAGTAAGGTTGAAAATACCACAGCGCCTTTCCCACCTAGCACATACCTTTAGTTGACATTTTGCTTTATCAATTGCTTCAACCAGATAATTCAGTTGACTAGTAACGTAATTCCATCTGCAAAATTGCTTCTAAGTACCTAGAGTAGTGTTTGACTGAATGACCATGGAACAGGAATCCTGGGAGAAAAACATTTTCAGAATGTTTTTCTGTTCTCAATGTACTTAATTTTTAAATTCTGTAAAAAATAATAGACTTATAAAAATAAAAAAAGATGCCAGACACCTTTCACATGACACAAAAAATAATAAAGAAATAATAACGCTCAATTTCAAGGAATAAAAAGTCCAGAAATTGAGAGACACATATCAACAATCTTCACAATAATGTTGTTATGAAATCACCTGTTTATGAGTACAATGGAAAAGTCCCAAGGAAGCTGCAAGATGGTGGCTTGGGAGAGTCAGACTAAGGAAAATCTTCAAAAAAGAAATATGATCCAAGTTTGCTAAAGAATTTTTTGTGCAAAGCATATGAAATAAGATTCCAGGAAGAGGTCGCTGAATCACTATGGGATGAAAACAAAATACATTATGCTTTTGGGGAGGCTATTATGAGGTGTAGATGTGTGTGTAGGGTAATGATGCTTGTCTCGTTCTATTATCTTTCCTCCCCCCACCCACTCCCCAACCCTCATTTCTGTCTACACAATCCATCCTTCTCCATTCTTCCCTTACCCCATCCCATTATGTATCTTCATCCACTTATCAGAGAAATCATTCAACAATGTGAAGAGAGAGCCTACAGTGTGGGAGAAAATCTTTGCCCCACACACTTCAGATAGAACACTAATCTCCAGAATCTATAAAGAACTCAAAAAACTTTATACCAAGAATATAAATAACCCAATCAATAAATGGGCTAAGGAAATGAGCAGACACTTCACAGAAGATCTGCAAGCAATCAACAGATATATGAAACAATATTCAACATCTCTAGTAATAAGAGAAATACATCTCACCCCAATTGGAATGTCTATTATCAAGAATACAAGCAACAATAGGTGTTGGCCAGGATGTGGGGAAAAAGGCACACTCGTACAATGCTGGTGGGTTGCAAATTGGTGCAGTCACTTTGGAAAGCAATGTGGAGATTCCTTAGAAAACTTGAAATGGACCCACCTTTTGACTCAGCTCTCCCACTCCTTGGCCTGTATGTGTGTGCTTTTAAGGTAGCTGTGGCAACTTTGAGCAGAGGCAGGATGAATGGAACCAAAGCTGAAAGACTTGAAATGAAAGAAATAATTTACATGTTTAATTAATAGAACACTCCAAGGTCAACTTGCACACTAATGTAGTTCAACTCGTTTTTATCTGTGAATACTGTAAACATAATATAAATTATGGGGTAATCCAATTGATTCTTTGAAAAGTTTTAAAATGGAATATCAGATTAGCTTCTTTATCTCCTCACTGCTGTTTTCCTTTCTCTGTTTCCTTTTCTCTGTTCATGTTTGCTCTGCATATTTGCTGCTTTCATATTTTAATCCTTGTTCTATTTATTTATTTATGTTGACATTACCAGATTTTATAAGATAATCCAGTTATGCAAAGACTTTTCTCCTCTTATGCAGCAGTATCAAAAATTTATTCAAATGTTGAATGGAATTGATTCAATTCATTATTACTGAAGCAAGCTGAAGATTGCCATCAAGTGAATTTTGGTTTATAATTCATGATCATGGGAAGGAAAAATAACACCATTCAGGAAAATGGATGAAAGTAAAGAAGCATATTTTAAATATGTATTTGTGTGTTCACAACTGAGATAGTTCTCTGAGGAAATTATCTTATATGGATTCATGACAATAACCACTTGCTATAAATTTATTTGTGGCATACTTGCAAGATAGCATGCAAACTGATAGTTGCTAACATACACATCTTCACAGGAGAAATGCACCAACAAACCACAGTCACAACACACTGGCTTCAATCCATGTACTATTAATAAAACTGTACACACTCCAATAACAAGGAGCCAGAGACTGTTATTTCTACAGAAATTAAATAAACATTTCTACATTTATCTCATCTTAAAAATTGATTTCAGTTATAGAATATTGAATGAATAAAGAACCTTTGTTCTTTTCTAATACATAAACTATCTTCATGTTTTTTCTGACTTCAATGCAAAATGATAACAAAAAAATAAAAGTGCAATGTAAACTTGCTATTCTCAGGAAATATTTAAAAAATGAGAAATTGGCAAAAACTGATTGAATATACTTAAATGTGTCAGTAGAATTTTACTTTGTTCTGTCAAAAAACAATTTTTGAATTTACTCTTTTAAAATCTTAAATTCACTTTTGGAGAAAACAGTGGAAATAAACTTCAGGAGGGTAGAAGGAAGCAATAAGATAAAATGCATATTGCTTATTAATTACAAATGTACTACAGCTTATTATAGTGTATTATGCGATGATACCATGGAGATGGAAAAAGGTCAAGCAGAAATATGGAATATGGACTGACTGTTTGGTGGGGCTGGTCTAAGGAGCATGGAGACATCATGATTATAGATTCAGAAGGCTCAACTGAGGAAGTGGCCTTTGAGTAACATCTAACAGCTTGATGAATTTCTGGGGATGAGCATTCTAGAAACAGAAAAGAGGATTGCAAGTTTGGAAGGTTAGAAGGAGTGTTGCCCGGTTAAACTAACTCTTGAAAAGAAAAAAGAGCCATGGTTTTGACATTTATTTCTCTTGTATAAATACATCATAACTGACTTCAGGCTCTAACAGGATCATGCAAAATACTGAGTTGAAATGACAGGCGCAAAATTGCTCTCAAACTTGGTCCAGAGGCACCAGCACACCACCGGGGAACAGTGTTAGCATGTGAGTCCAAGGACATGTGGACTGGGGGGCGGTGAGGTAGTGTTGGGGCTTGTAGATCATCCAAGGCTCTGATTTTTAATCAACAAAAGATGGGAGATCATCGCCAGGCATGGTGGCGCACACCTATAATTCCAGCAGCTAGGGAGACTGAGGCAGGAGGATCCAGAGTTCAAAGCCAGCCTCACCAATAGTGAGGTGCTAAGCAAAAAAGAGAGACTTTGTCTCTAAATAAAACATAGCTGGGGATGTGGCTCATTGATCAAGTGTCCCTGAGTTCAATTCCAGGTACCCTCTCCCCACGAAAAAGAAAGATGGGAAATCAATTCGATTCATTAAAAATAGCATGAATGCATAGGAGTCATAAATATGGTAAAGATTCTGAAAAACTCTAAATAAGAAAATCCTTGAGAAAATTAGATTAAAATTTATAATTTTAAATGTCACATGCAGAGACAGATCAAAGAGTGTCTCTCAGGAAACAATCTACATAATGAACAGAAGGTTCTTTAAACTTGGGTTTTGATTCTGCAAATGTAAAGAACTACTCATTTTTACCTCCTTATCCACTTCATTTATAGTGAATAATATATAAATGACAGAGGATGGGAGGAAAGCCAACGGTTGGGCTTGCTTACCTTGGTCAGGAAGCATATGTTGCTGAAAACCACCCACAGGTAGCAGCTAGTGTGCTTTCCATTTACAAGAGAGACTGTGTAATGGGCATTGCACCAGCACCTGCCCTCCACTCCAAATACCCCTCACTCCTCGACAGTGGTAGGGAAGCTGCTATCCAAGGCGAATAATTCCATTGTCCCCATCTCCTTACAGAAGGGGTCTGCCCCCACCTGGCTCTCCTGTCTCACTTTTCTCCCAGAACCTCAAGGGAAGACAGCCTTCCTTTCCCTTCACGTCAGACTTCTCATGTACACTAGAGTTTTCAGTTCCACCTATTGATCACTCATCCCTCACCCCTCCACGTCATTTGTCTTCTACCCACTAATTCTCTTGAAGTCCCTTGAGTGAGGCATCCCGCATCTCCTTAATCTCATCTTGACTGGGAGGCTTTGGGCTGCTCTCCTGTATGATCCACTGATTGCCTCATATCCTTGATTTCTTTCCTGATGATCACTCACACCTACGTTTTCTTCCTTTTCTCCAGTAGTTTCTTTCCTGATTGTTTTTATTTATTTATTTGTTTTTGTACCAAGGATTTAACCCAGGAGCACTTAATGACTGAGCCATATCCCCAGTTCTTTTTTTGTGTTTGTGTGTTTGTTTTTTATTTAGAGACAGGGTTCTTGCTAAGTTGCTTAGGACCTCTCTCAGTTGCTGGGGCTGGCATTGAACTTGGGATCCTCCTGCCTCAGCCTCCTGAGCTGCTGGGATTACAGGTATGCGCCACTGTGCACAGCTCCTGAATATTTTCTGTTCTCTTCCCTGTTTTGCTGACTGGAAGCATAAACATTCCCTGGTGGTGCACTCTCTACCCTACACTTTCCACATTGCACACACTTTTAATAAACTCACCACTTGCTCATCTATAAGTCTGTTTAAATATCTAATTGGAGTATTTCCTCCTAAAATCTTTTACAAGCTCCAGAGATTACTTCTAAAAAGCTTTCAATATACACCTACTGTCCAATAAGAAACAAAACTAAATTTAAAATGTTTACACATTACTATTCTTCCACTTGTGCTTCTAATAGCTCAAGCATTCATTTGGTATTACAGCCTTGAATTGGTCAATGTATTCTAAAATGCTTCCTGTGAGTCTTTGATATATCAGTTTGCTCATCTAATACTTATTAATTTCCACCTTTATGTTTGGAATCTCTCCTTGTTTCTCAGTCCCTTACATTGCTTTCCTTCAAACCACATCATTTATTTCCCTCAGTAATTATAAAGGTTTCTTGACTGCATATAATGGAATCATGGGTGACTCTTCGTTTCCCAATTTAACCAACACTCTCCAATATATATATCTTCTTCAATTTCCTAAAATCTGAATAATAAATACATGTCCTGACAAGCACACACAAACATTTAAAGTAAACATGATCTTTTGCTCAGTACATATCAATCCTTATGTCTCTTTTACATAAACTAAAGTCTGTCTCCCACCTACATTTTTTTAGCAGTAGATGAACACAATACCTTTATTTAATTAGTTTATTTATTTTTATGTGGTGCTGAGGATCTAACCCAGTGCCTCACACATATGAGGTGAATGCTTTACCTCTGAGCCAGAATCCCAGCCCGCTCCCAGCATTCTTGAAACAGAACTTCCTGTACTGGTTAAAGACAATCTTCTATGGCTAATTTTTTCTGCTATTGCCTTTTTTATTTTTTGAGAACATATTCTCCCCTCACCTATATTTCTGAGTCTATTTACTTGTGAAAACAAAAACCTCTTTCTAAAATTAAAAAAATGTATGCATGCATTTGAGTATATACTTAACAAATCCAAATAAAGGACTGTTAATATTTAGAACAGGGAAACTGAGAATCAGTACATCATATAAAGAAAATAATTTAAAAAAAACTTATTTAAAGATACATATAATTAACTTAAAGCTCCAGGAGAGAAGTAACAGAAACAATTATCTATAATATAAAAGAACAAATTGTTACTTCAATAAGAGCAAAAGACTTATTTAGAGTCAGGTACTATTAATGTAAATAACTAATTTTCAAAAATTTTGTGATTTAGAATATAAGCAACATAAACATATATATAAATATATATATATATATATATATATATATATATATATATATATATCTCCAAAGAGAATTTATAAAGGAATTTACTCAGATAAGAAAGAAATCATCTAGTTTTAGACTTGTTCTCAGAACATGAAGGGAAAAGAGCCATTCATAGATATGTTCTTGAGTCTAATATGAATATGTTATGAGGAAAATAACATGGTGTTTACTGAGTAATAATGGGATAATTACTTAAAAATGTAATTTAATCTTAACTATTTACTCATATCAAACACCAGAAAAAGTCCCTGCATTAACTTTTAAAATATTATAAAATTAATGTATGAAATATAGGCTCATCAGAAGGAAAAAAAGCATAGATAAAAATCACCATGTATTTGGTGGAAGCAATTTTTCAATGATGCAGTTCAAAATGCAAACAGAAAAGATTGATCAGTTTTGACCAAACTGAGGTTTACCTGAAAAATAAACAAAATCAAGAGGCAAATAGAAAATTAAATATTGCAATATAAGAACCAAAATATCACTATCATTGATTGGTGATCCTTAAAATCAAAAGAACCATTTACAAATAACTTTTAAATTGAGTATAATTTGCATAATACATATGAAAAAGTATTTCAGCAAGAATTTAAAAAAGCGGTTTCAGGTGCCATTTTCCACAGCACTCTGAGTTTCCTAATGTATATCAGGCTCACAGGAGCTGTGGCAATGGCAAAAAAGAGTTTCCAGGGTTCCCTTGGTCAGGCAGGGGTTTTCATGACACCCTTAACTGATATAACAGTCACCTAAATTTGCTTTCACTTGATCAACAAAACTAATAGTTACAAAACTCAGGTATATAATCTAGAAAGCAACATAAAAAAATGTAGGGTCTAATTTAATTTAGATTTTAATCTACTCTTTGTAATAATTTTGCTAATGCATTTCAGTCAGACATAATAGTGGGATTCATTTTGACAATCATACATGCATGGAATAGAGTTCACTGTTCACCAAATTTTACTCTCCAGTCCTTTCTCTTCCCTCCCCTCCTGCCTCTCCCTGTCCCCTTCCTCTGCTGGTCTTCCTGTTACTAATTTATTGCTTTTTTACCAGGTGTTTTATGGATATGCATAAGAGTAAAATTCACCATGGAATATTCATATATGTACACAGCATAATTTGGTGAAGTCCATTCTACAGTTACTCCTTTTTCCTACTCCTCTTCCTACTCCCTCTATATTTCTTCTACTTCACTAATCTTCCTTTTATTTTCATGGAATTCCCCCACCCATTTTCCCTTATTTTGCTCTAGCTTCTGCATATGAGAGAAAACATTTGTCTCAATTCTTTGATTATTGTTGAGAAATTGTATGCATAGCACAGGTTACATAAAACACAAGGTTGTGGAAAGAAAATTAATTTTCAAAATGTTGACTAAATAAATATGTGAGATTAAATTCTACAAATATGAAATGGGTCAAAAGGAACAAAAAGAAACAAGTATCATATTTGAATATACAGTGACAGTTGTTATTGTAGGGTTAATAATGGCTCCCATTGGAAGTCACACCCTAATTCTCATAACTGAATCCCCAGAATCTGTGACTGAGATAATTTACATGGAAAAAGAGGACTGGACAGATGTGATTAAGGATCTTAAGACTGGGAGATTATCCTGGATTATCCGAGTGGTGTCACAGTTAAGAAATGACACTGAGATGAGATAGAAATTGGATAACCTTGGATTTGACATTCCGTTTCAGAAGCAAGAACAAAAGCATTGCTCATGAAAGAAGATCAGTAAGTTGAACTTTATGAACATTAAAAACTTTTCTAGAAAGACACTACTAAAGGATAGCCATTTCGTTAACCAGGAGAAAATAATTGCAAAATATATATCCAATGGAGGATGTGTGTCCAAGCTATAAAAAGAACTCAAACTTCACTGATTGATAAATAACGCAAATGAATCATGGGAAATAAATCTGAGTAGAAATCTATTTTAAAAAGATAGATAGCCAATCCATACAAGAAAAGAATCACAAAATACAATTTAAAAACTAAAATTAAAACAAAAACTGAATACTAGTACACAACTATCAGAATGCTAAATATATTTTCTTTAAAATGCCAAATATGCCAATACTGATTGAATATGTGGAGCAACAGGAACTCTTTAGACCACTGATGGATAGAGAAACTTATCAGGGTAATGAAATTATTGTATACAACATTGTAATACTGGATATACCATGTCATGTATTGCTCAAAATACATACGTATACAATAAAAAAGAGACAGAATTGTAATGTTTGGACTTTAGTTAATAATAATGAATAGCTTCAGATTCATCAATTCTGGCAATTATGGTAATTCAAGATGTTAATAAAAGGTAAGACTGCAGGAGATGCTGTAAGGGAACTCTGTACTGCCTCCTCAAATATTCTGTAAATCTAAAACTGTTTATATTTAGTCAAAACATTCTCTTAATTAGTAAAATTAAAAGGCTATATTCTGGCTCCCTTTAAACTATTTTTTATTACAAACAATATTTCTATTCATCATGTACACAGTAGTATCACCACCAAGTTTTGATGATACAAAGTTTTTTCCTGGGTTACTTGCATTTAGGTTTTTTTGTTTGTTTGTTTGTTTGTTTGTTTGTTCTGTTAGCAGAACTTATTAGTTATTTTAATTTCGAGATGCCCTTCAAGTTATTGTCTGTACTTCAAGTTTTACTCTATTAACATAAATTCAGTCTTTTCTCCACAGTAGCACTTTTGCTCAGTGAATTGCATTTATGTAATTCTGGCTACTCCTTATTGGGAAAAATCAAAGGAAATGAGCCTAAGTAAAAACTCCAAAATTATGTTTGATGAGTGTGATTGGCCTGATTTGTGGCAGAGTGTGTGCTGGTTAAACTCACTGAGCTGAATGCAGACTGGATCTACAGACCACAGTTGTTCAATCAGTTGTGCAGGGCTGGGGTGCCTGACCAGATTTCTAAAGGAGGCATTGTCTTTCAGAGAAGCAGGCAGCCTCCGTGGCCTGCAGGGAGCTTTTCTTGAAGGGATGTGGCAGCACCACTGAAGTAGGGAATTTAATAGTAAAAATGAGGCCAAGTTGGGAAAAGTGAAAAAAGAAAATCCTCTTAAGACCACGCAGCTAGAACCAAACCTCCGTTAGAAATGAACAGAGAATGGAGGAGACAGAATCTGTCCTTTGTGTTTGCTTTCTTCAATTAGTGGTGGTAACAAGAAAATCAGTGGAGGAACTTTTACAAAGGTCAAGTATTTTTACATTCAAAACTGGGGAAGGCTAAGCATGGCTTCAAAGTGGGAAAGCAAGAATGCATGGATACTTTTGCATAAGCCACATGCAGAAGTACAGTGAGCAAGCTTCCATTCCAGAAAAAAGTCTTCCTGAAGCTCCCTGGACTCCCAAGGGTAACGCACTATAAATATGCAGGCATTTTCAATTATAAATATAAATTTAAATTTTTAACTTTTTTTTCATTTATTTTTATTGAAAAGAAAATTCCCATCTCAGAGTTCTCCAAACAAGAAGCACACACCCAGGCACCCAGATACCGTGCTCTTCATCTTGTGCAGGGACAGGGAACCAAGAGCTGCATTGCCCACCACAATAATAGTGACAAGCAGGTAACTGGACTTTTGACACAAGGAGGACGTGACCTAACTAATGATTTCCAGTGAGACTGAATTGAGCACAGTGATAGGCGCTATAGAGACTTGAAAATTTAGAGCAATGGTGAATTTCTTATCAGTAACACAGAATTTTGAAATAGACTGAAAAGTTTTTAAACTTTGAGATGAAATAATTTTTCATCTAGAAATTATATTCAAGCAAAGTAACAATCTCAGTCAATATAACACAGTAACTTCTGAATTATACATGAGTTCCTAAACCTTATGTAAGTGTATCTTTTCTGAGGTGAAATGAGTAAAACAGTAATTTGAACATCTAGTTAAAACAATGAAAATGAATACAAATTGAAACAAAATTAACTCAGGGGTTTAAGAGATATAACAGGACACCTGGCCTTGAAATCTACTTTCAAGTTCTAAAATGAACTCAGAGCTTTCAAACTAATATCACCAGTAAAAGCTGATCATAAACCGACTAGATAAAAATAACTACAAATTTTATTGATATGCTCAAAAAGGCACATATAATCTTTAGAGAAACAGAAGATGCAATTATAAATCTATAAAAGTAGAAATCACAAAGCTTAGAAAAAGTAATCATCATTAAAATATGTGGAAAAGGACTCACTTTAACCTTGAAAGTTAGAATTTTCTCATAAGTGCACAGAAGAATGGAAACTAAAGATTATACTTCATTCCTTTTGAATCTGCAGAAAATAATATGCTCCTTGAAATGAGCATAATGATTTAGATCTCAGGCTTTAGATTTAAACGTTCTGGACTTTTATTTTGAATCTGACATTTTATTAAATATGGCACTTTGGCACGCTCCTTAAACTCTCTGTGGCTTTACCTCTGTTCAAATGAGGATTAGTCTGAATTACTAGAAAATAAAGATGGAGGCAAAGTTGGAATTAGAAGAACAATTTATGATATGCAATGCTCGGCAGCCAGGGTGAGGGAATGGGAAAACTGAGAAAGGACAGGATTAATACAAAAGTTATTTTAAAAGCTAAAGTTGATCAGAATTTCTGATGAAAACATAACTCGATTTTGGTCATGCTAAGTTTGCGAATTGAAACCTAAGAGATCTAGTTACATTTTTATTAGATAAATGTATACTAAAAACAAATGTGGACATAGAAAAGGGGAGTCATATTTTTTTCTTTAAAAAAGATGGTTGCAATTTGGAAAGTATTCTGATCACAGAAATCTGCAAGCATAGCAGGTCAAACAGAAAACTGTTATTTTATTTGTTACTGTTATTGTAAGGACAGGTAAGCAGGGCTGGCAGGAAACATTCATGCAGAAATTAAGTGGGAGTGAGCAGATAGCGTGATTGCCATGTTCAGGCAGGAAACACCCCCACATCAGCCAGTCATTGAGATGAGTTGATAAGGGAAGCTGGTTCTGTCTTCCTGAGTTTTCTCAGATGGGGGACAAGTGCAAGCTCAGTGTCGGTGAGGAAGAGAAAGCCTAAGTGCTCGCCCAGGAGTTTTGTCAAGTTTGACCAAGACAAGGCAGAAAGTAAGAACTGAGCAACTGAAACCAATTGGTCATATGTAACAAATGTTCGGCACCAATTTGCAACTCCACCAGCAATGTACAAGTGTGCCTTTTCCCCCACATCCTTATCAACATCTGTTATTGTTGTGTCCTTTTTTTTTTTTTTTTTTTTTTTTTTTTTTACGTTGCTGGGGATTGAACACAGGACCTTGTGCTTACAAGGCAGGCACTCTACCAACTGAGCCATAACCCCAGCCCTATTGTTGTGTTCTTGATAAGAGCCATTATAATTTAGAGTAAAATGAAATCTTAGAGTTGTTTTAATTCACATTTCTCTAATTACTAGAGATGTTGTACACTTTTTCATATATTTATTAATGCCCGTATGTCTTCTTCTGTAAAGTGTCTTTCCAGTTCCTTGGCCCATTTACTGATTGGTTTCTTTGTATTTTTAGTGTAAAATTTTTTGAGTTCTTTATAAATTTTGGAGATAAGTGCTCTATCTGAAGTGCATGGGGAAAAGATTTTCTCCCACTCTGTAGGCTCTCTTTTTACATTATTGATTGTATCCTTTGCTGAGAAAAAGCATTTTAGTTTGAACCCATCCATTTATTGATTCTTGCTTTGATTTCTTGTGCTTTCAGAGATTTGCTAAGGAAGTCTGATTCTAAGCCAACATGATGAAGATTCGGGCCTACTTTGTCTTCTATTTGGTGCAGGGTCTTCGGTCTATTTCCTAAGTCCTTGATCCATTTTGAGTTGAGTTTTGTGCAGGGTAAGAGAAAGAGGTTTAATTTCATTTTACCAGGTATGGATTTCCAGTTTTCCCAGCTATGTTTGTTGAATAGGCTGTCCATTTTCTTTTGTATGTTTTTGGCTCCTTTGTCTAGTATGAGGTGACTGTATTTATATAGGTTCATCTCTGTGTCTTCTATTCTGTACCATTGGTCTGCCTGTATATTTTGGTGCCAATACCATGTCATTTTTGTTATTATTGCTCTGTAGTATAATCTAAGATCTAGTATTGTGATACCTCCTGCTTCACTTTTTCTGGTCAGGATTGTTTTGGATATTCGAGGTCTCTTATTCTTCCACATGAAGTTCATGATTGCTTTCTCTATTTCTTTGAGGAATGTCATTAGGATTTTAATTGGAATTGCATTGCATCTGTATAGTGCCTTTGGTAGAATGGCCATTTTGACAATATTAATTCTGGCACAGTCACTCTGGAAAGCAGTGTGGAAAATCCTCATAAAACTTGGAATTGACCCACTTTTTCACCCAGTTATCCCACTCCTCAGCTTATACTGAAAGAACTTAAAATCAGCATACTACGGTAACACAGCCACATCAATGTTTATAGCAACTTAATTCACAATAGCAAGATTGTGGGACCAATCTAGATGCTCTTCAACAGAGGAATGGATAAAGAAACTGGTATATATACACAATGGAATATTATTCAGCCATAAAGAATAATAATATTATGGCATTTGCAGATAAATGGATGGAATTGGAGAATATCATGCTAAGTGAGATGAGCCAATCCCCAAAACCAAAGGCCAAATGTTTTCCCTGTTAAGTGGATGATGATATATAATGGGGGTGGGAGAATGGGGGGTGAAAGAAGAGTGGAGGAATTTTAGATTATGTAGAGGGAAATGATAGGGAGGAGGGAGCAGAGATATGAAAACTGGTGGAATGAGACAGACAGCATTACCCTATGCACATGTATCATTACATAAATGGTATGAATTTACATCGTGTACAACCATGGAAATGAAATGATGTACCCCATTTGTGTACAATGAATTAAAATTCAGTCTGTAAAAATTTAAAAAAAGAACACATCACCAAACCATCTCAAATGTCAAAGCAAAAGTAAAATTATAATCTTGTCATTTTCTCCATCAACACCCACCAGGATATTCTGAGTAAACATTCCTTCTGTTCCTCTGTTCCTTTTCACAGGACTTTTAAGATGTATCATTGATTTTTAAAACACCTTTAAACTTACTCTGTAATTGTTATAATTTATGTCTTATGTTCATAGTCTTGAAATGTTTAGCACTGTTAAGACTTCAGTATGGACTCCCAAAGATTATATATATTTTTACTTATACCTACTATTTGTTGGAATTTTTGGCTAATTTGTGTTTAATTGACATGTCGTTCTGGATATTAAACAGCTTTTGTTTGACTTCAAATAAATAAATAAATATTCTGTGGGTTTTTTTGCATTTTTTTTTATAGTATGGCCCATGCATTGATTTGAATTTATTTATTTAAAATTTTTACTGGGAACTTCTGTAGCATGTAAGGAGACTGAAGGCATTCATTTCATCTAAACAACTTATAAAACACTGAAAAACTGAAAAACCAACAGGTCCTTTCAGATCCATCAGAGAAAAGATGTCATAGGTTAAACTCAAGTTGGAGAAACAGAGAGGTGTTTTGGGGGACACAGTTATCTAAGGAGAAACCACCTAGGCAACTGGGATAGAGAAAAATGTGACCTGTAATTGATGAATTACTGAAGACTTAGTGAGGACACATCTGAGACTTGAAGCCTCCAGGCAGCAGATAGTGGCCCAGACTTTTGTGCAGTTTATTTTCAGGAGTTTTTCCACTTATGATGGAAAAAAATTCCTTTGTGTTTTCAAAGCGGGGGGAGAAAAGTAAGTATTTATAAGTGAGCCAGATACAAATATATACCTCAAAGCCACATCCCCACAGCCCACCTCCTCCAGTTACCATGAAGTAACTGGAATTAATCAGGTGATTAATTCACTGATTGGGTTAAGGCTCTCACAACCCAATCATTTGTCATTTGTTCTCTGAACTTTCTTCTGCTCAAATGTGGGATTTTGGGGGACACCTCACATCCAAACCATAACACCCAGCTCTTCCCCAAAACCATGTCAACAAGAAGGGAGCAAAAGTGTTAAGGGAAAAACATCTCCAACTTAGAATTCAGTATCCTGAAAACTTTCCTAACAAAAATCGGGAGAATTAGATGCCCATAGACCTGCCTGAAAGAAATGTTGAAAGAAATTCTTAAGAGAAGTGAAATAACATACATTCAAAATGCTTATCTACAGAAAGTATTGAATAAGAATTGAAAAACAAGTTTCCTATTCCTATTTTCAAACAATTAAGTTATTTGCAAATAATTATAGCAAAATGTATTTCATTAATCAATATCACCAATATGGATTTAAAAATACTGTAAATATATAAGCTGAATATAATAATAAAGGTCTAAAAGTGCCTTTCTTCATTTTTACACGTAACAATTGGAAACTTTGCCCCATTTTCATAGAGAGTAGATATATTTTAAGATGTTGATAAACAACCTGCAAAATATCCACATAATACTAATTGGGAATTAAGGACAGTTGTCCCTCACTTCAAAGGGGTATGGTTTCTAGGACCACCTGCAGATACCAAATTCTTTGAGACTGAAGTCTCTTACATAAAATGACATTATTTGCATGATTTACATATATCATCCTATAGAGTTCAAATCGTCTCTTGATTATAATGCATAATAAAATGTAAATGAAAATACAAATAATTATTATACCATATTGTTAAGAGGATAATAACAAGAAGAAAAACTCCAAACTTCATACATGTTCAGGACAACTGTTGATATTTTTGATTCACAGTAGGTTAATTCCATGACCTAGAAGACATAGATACAGATGGTTGACTATTGCTATCAAATCACTAAGTTGTATATCAGGGTGTTGCCTCTTTTTTTCCTGGGATTTCAGGTCTCAATAGTCACTTTGAGGGTGTTTTTTTTTTTTTTTTTTTTAATTATGTATTTATTTTTGCAGTGCTGGGGATTGAACCCAGGGCCTTATGATTGCAAGGCAAGCACTCTACCAACTGAGCTATATCCCCAGGTTATTATTTTTAAGGAAGTAGAAGTAGTTATTTTTAAGGAAGTAGAAGTTGACATAAAATTTGGACATTTCCTATTGTACTGATTCCACATCAAGATTTTTAGTAAAATGTCCTCTTCAGCAAAGAATAGTCTTAATAATGTGTACTTAATTCAATATCACCTACAATGCTGTTTCATTAACAGTAAATCTTTTTCTCTTTGCCATCGTCATTTACTTAACATCACTTGGCTGAAAACTAGAAGATATATCAGATATAGTGTAAGTTTGCTATTTCTCTATAAGTGTGTGTGGTTGGTTTTGTTTTTCCCTTAATTTCTCTGTGCCATTAACAGAAAAATGATCCCTTTATAAATTTACTTTGATAGGCACTTGTCCTCATCAGTGAACCAGAAAGAAAGAGTCATCATTTTCATTTTCATGTTTGTTCTAGAGTTTGCTTATGAATTTCATCTTTAAAATATTTACTTGTGGTATGTTTTGGTTCTTTTATTCTGTGTGACATGGTGGTTGTACTTCAATTGTATACGGTTCCACTGGCACTTTGCAGAAATCTGGCAATAAACAGAGCTCCTACCCTCACAATAAGAAAATCTCAGATAATCTAAATTATCATCATTTTCTTTAGGCCAACAGGAACCAAACTCAAAGTTTCTAAAATCTAAGAAAATAATGGACCTTAAGTGAGGAGATTAATCATTTGCTCAATGCATGGTCTCCACAGAAGGAACTCATGCTACCAGTCAAACAAATAGTGCAAATTCAGAAAGAACCCTCAGCAAACCGCTGAAATCTGAGGATGAGCAAATGTAAAACTTCCTACCAGAACACCACTCTCCATAAAGAAAAATATGGCAGTTTCCTCACAGAAAAGATCCCCTAACCTTGACTTCTTCCAGGACATGTCAACCACAGACAACCACTGGTTGCTGATAGTGAACTACTTTTCTATTTTGAAATGACCTCAAGGAACAGCTTATTTGACCACAAGGAACAGCCTATTTGCTTCATTAACACCAACCAAATTCTTAACAACTTTCAAAAAAACTCACTGTGATGGTTAATAAGGATTGTCAATTTGATTTGATTAAGAAACTTCTGAATGTGTTGATGAGGGTGTTTCCAGAGATGATTGACATGTGGGACAGCAAACTAAGTGGTTTGTACCTGGTCTGAATGTTGAGTCAGGGGCCTGGACAAGGACAGAGGCCAATAATGATGGACAGTGGCGCCATCTCTCTTGGGTGGGTGCTTGGATTGCATGGATTGCTTTTGCAACTGCCTGAGGACTCCTTCACTCTTTCAAAGAATATTTGAACCAGTGTCTCTCAAGGGAGTTTCCGGGTCTCTAGTCCTGAACTGTGCTGCATGACTGGTCCTTCTTCTGAGACTTCTCTGAGAAGTTATTAATTCTTCCAATTCTCCATCTTCCAGATGGATATATATGTATATCCATCCTGTTGATTCTGTTCCTCTAAAGAACCCTATTGGCATCAGATCTGATCTGATATTTGACTGCTGCCATTATTCTCCCTCCACCACACCATTTTACAACCTAAATTGCCAACCCACAAACTTCCTAGTCAAGTCATTGGTCCAAATTGTTAGTCCGCAAACCTCCTCGCCAGCTATTGGTCCAATTGCTATTAGCCAGTGAAATTCCATTACTTAATAATAACTCCTCTGCCATTATCTCTCTCTCTCCTCCTCACTCTCACTCTCTCTCTCTCTCTCTCTCTCTCTCTCTCTCTCTCTCTCACTCTCTCGCTCTCTTTCACTCTGTGGGCAGACAGTCTGCCTGTCCACTTATTAAAATCTCTTGCTTGAGTTCCTGAGACCGGAGTGGTTTCTGAGTGCTTTCAAACCCTGACTAAAACTCTTGTGATAATTGTTTGCAATAGAGACTGCCTCATAATGCACTTTTTCTTCTGTATAAAACTTATATTCTTTCTTAATGACTCTAAACTTTTATCAAAATGAATTAAATAATAGATAGGCTTTGTCAATACAAATTTATGAACCAAAGTCTTTGTTAATTTTGTTTTAGACTTAATTTTTCTTTGAGAATATAGAACTCCCTGGGAGGCCCATAAGTAAGAAGAATTTACTTCTCACTGTGGTCCTTTGTAGTACATCTATACAGGATAATTGAGAGAAAGCTTAGGGCAGGGAGTGAAACCAGAGAAAGATTCTCTCATGGTAGAGACAGAGAAAGAAAGAGAATACCAAAACAGAAAAGATAAGAAGATGGCCAGGAGCCTTCAGTGTGAATAAAAGCTGTCACAGAGCAGGGATAACAAGACATCTTGCCCAGGGGCACAGACAAAAATGTACTAAGGTTTGGAAAATGACAAAACAATAATCCAAAATCCTTTGTATACAAGGGAAGGATAGGAAATAGTCCCGTCAAAGAGACTGAGGGACATCTTGAGAGCATTTTAATTTTCACATACCTAAGAAAGGAAGAGGAAACCAGTTTTGGAACAATAGATACCAGAAATATAGGATAGGGTTTGTTGCCAAAGAAAAAGTAGAAATCGCTGGAGAAATATTATGCATTGGACACATTGATAAAGGTGTGCCTGGGAATGAGCCCCATTCCCAATACACATTTGGAACACACAAATGTGACTCCTTGTGTTTACAGTGAAGCCCCATAGCTAAATGTAGACTTGGCATAGCCAACTACCATATTGACTACAAAATAAGGCTAGAGAAGGGTGAAGCTGGTGGTACATTCAGAGGAACTGAAACAACCCTAGAACTCAAACATATCTCAACTGCTGATGAGATTTAATCAACTCTTTTACTAATGGCCTATAATTTTAGCATAAGAGAATCTATGCCAATTTTGGGGTACAAATACAATTTATCTTAGTCTCCACTCTTGCACACATGACATCTAGCTTTTAATAAATAAGTAGGTCACATACAAATAAACAAGGATCGTTTCCTGTGTGTGTTGGTGGGGGGACCAGCTCACTGTGAACGGACAAAATAATCAACAAAAATGGAGTCAGAGATGGCCCAGGTGAGGAATTATCACACAGGAACTTTATTTTTAGTGTATTAAAGACTAGGAATAAAGCAAGACATTCACCAGCAAGACCAAAATTATAAGGAACAACGAGGCAGACATGTTATATGGGAGAAAAAAAAAAAAAAAACTAAATAGTAACAGTGATAACTAATGCCATTGACATGCTCACTAGTTAATTCAACAATAAAGTGAAGGTAGATCAGCGGAAATTACCCACAATAAAATGCTATGAAAAACTAAAATGTGTGTGTGTTTTTACGTCTTTGTGTGTGTCAAAAAAGAGCGGACACTATTGTTAAGCTATGCCAAACATTCTAACATACATAAAAGTGGAGTACTGGAAGAAAGAGGAAGAAAGGGCGAATAAATAGATAGCTGCTGAGAATTCTCAAAAATATTTTTTTTAAAGAAAACAAGATATCCCCAACAATCTCAGAGAAACTCTAAGCACTATAAATGCAAGAACGAAAGTCAAAAATCACATAAAAATACACTTGTAAACATAGTTTTCCTACGTTCAGAATGGAAAATCTTGAATTTTACCTGAACATAGAAACATATTATGTGCCCAGGAACAAGAATAAAACTTTAAGAAGTTTGTTTGCTATACCCTGTGAAATCCAGGTGACATTTAAAAAATATTCAAAGAAAAACAGTCTACCTAAAATTATGAATGCAACAAAAGCATATTTCAGAAATAGAGAAAAAAAGTGGTTTTCACAAAAAAATTTTGATAAACTTCACTGTCCCCAGACATGACCAATAAGAAATTTTTACAGGGAGAAAAATGTAAAAAGGTATTCTTCATGAAGAAAGAATGTGATGTCAGATGTGTATATCCACATAAAGAGGCATTCATACTGAAATGATTTAATGCTCATAAAATCCAATATTTTGCCTCCCTAAAAGATAATTTGTTGCCTGATACAAAACTAGAGACAAATTTAGCTCTGGCATATGTACGATTAAAGTGTTTCACCACTGTATGGGAGATGGGAACGAGGAGTGAGGAACAAGTGAAATTGTGTAATATTATTTGAAGTTAGACTGAGTAAATTGTAAGTCCAGGACCAATCACCAAAAATAAGAAGTATAAATTATAAATCAATAACTAATGTAAAATGCAATCATAAAACTTAATTTGTAATTGAGTTGGCAAATAAAAAAACAGAAAATCGCATCAAGGACAAATGCAATGAAGATAAAAAACACTACAAAGATGCTAAGTTTTTGTTCAAAATCTTGTGTATAATTTATTAAATAAAAATGGTGTAAAAATAAGATTCCTCATCTCAGTTTTGTTTCTTTTCTTTTCTTTATTTCTCTATTTTTGGTACCAGGGATTGAACACATTGGTACCTAACCACTGAGCCACATCCCCAACCCTTTTTATTTTATTTATTTATTTTTTTTAATTTTGAGACAGAGTCTCCCTAAACTGCTTAGGGCCTCACTAAGTTGCTGAGGTTGACCTCAAAATTACAATCCTCCTGCCTGAGCCTCCTGGGTTGCTGGAATCAATTTCCTTTTTAAAAAAGGAAAACATAATTAGATGTTGTCTGTAATAAACACATTTTAAATACAAGAAAAGATAGATTAAAAGTATGGCATGGTAAACCCTCAACAAAAGAGACCTGATGTGACCAAGGTAATATATACATTGCAGACTTCAAAACAAGAAGTATTGTCCAAGATGCAGAATAGAGAACTGTTAAATTTGCATGAAGCATTGTTATGAAAAAGAACAGTTCTCCAAAAGACAAAATTACCACAAATACACAAGTACCAAAATGAGCTTAAAAATATCTGATGCAAAATGTAATAGGACTGAAAAAAATCGAAAAAAAAAAAAAACATTCTTTAGAAAATTTGCTCACTCATTTTAGTAACTGACATCATTTTTATTAGACTTGCTCAATTCAAAACTGCTGATGATCCAAATTTTTATGTGGAATAAGAGCATATAGAAATATGTTTTCTTACTGATGGGGTATAAAATACTGGAAACAACCATTACAATATTGTAGAATATAATAGTAAAGCTAAAAATACAATTACTTTGCAAAAAAAATCCAGTTCACTTTTCAAGATAAACCAACCTTCTAATGAAAAAACCCTACTATAAGAACATCAGTATTTATAATACTAAAAATTAAATGTCCATCAGTAGGTGAATGGGTGGACAAGCTTTTTATGCATGTATTACTTGGCATGGGATGTAATGAACCACTATATATTCAAAATATGGATGATTTCCAAATACATTATACTGAGCCTTTAAACTGAGCTCAGACGAGGGTATCCCATATGAGTCTACTTTTATATCTTGGTTGATCAAAATCATAAATTATTTGCCTTAGAGAGAGCAAGTTTACCGGAGAGACCATGTAACAACTGTACAGGGCAATGTAAATATTTGATATTTTTCTAAGAATAGTGATTTTACAAGTATAAACAAAATTCATGGAAGCAAATATTCTAATATGTGGTTTCTTTTATATATAAAACATTTCTCAATATGGTTATTTCTTAAATATATGATAGACATAACACTGTAAGTTATGGCAGATCTAACACATTTTAAAAGTGAACTAGTAAATGGAATTTACTAATATGTAGAGGCCTAGAAATTTTAGGTATTGGGGATTGAAATTTTGTGGTATTGGGGATTGAATCCAAGGCCTTACACATGTCAGACAAATGCCCCGCCGCTGATCTACACCCCATTTCATTATAGTAATTTTTACTTGAGAAATTTGCAAAATTTTCATTTAGAGAATAGAATTTGAATATGGTCCACATGTAAGTGATAGGTTAGCATTTACCTGGAAGAAAGACATTACTGGTTATGAAAGAGCTTGAACAAATCACAGCAAGTAAAAAGTTTCATAAGCATCTTTAGGAGTCAAATGGCACTACTTAATTGAAGTATTAGAACTGTCAGAGCACACTCAGGGGAACAGAAGATTCAATTCAATATGCCCAGGACGAAAACAGAAATGTTAGTGCCTTCTTTTGTTGTTGTTGTTGTTGCTGAGTGCCAAATGGAGAAGGGGCAATATTTTATCTGATCCTCACAACAACCTGGGATTATGTCTGCTTTTAAACCCACTTGTAAAATGCCTTTCCATGCATACCACTGTCAAAAAATCAAATTATATATTTGGAAAATTTTAATTGCTAAATTTTGATATCTGAGAGCAACTAATCAGTATCGGTAAATGTGGAGCTCAAGGATCTACGTAATTCTTGGCTTTCAGAAAATATGCATTTTTTTCTGGTCAGAAATAACACTCCAAACATCATCAGGAAGCCCTTTATGAAAATGCAATAATTTTACAAAAAGTTAAGAGTTCATACACACAGTGCTTTTATTTATATTTCAGGAGACAATCAATCTTAGTTCATTTCCCAGCACCCTAAAAACTGCCCTTGCCACCCTGATGTCAATTCTCATATGCAACTCAGAAATCCTTCCCACAAGTACAGTTTCTGCTCCATCACCTTCCCCTCCTTCAGAAAATAACACAGTTTCTCTTTATTTGTCCCTCAAAAGGGCTTCCATTGTTTACCATGGTATCTGAGGTACTGGATTTCCTCTGCCTGATACCATGACGGTGGTGTGCAGGTCAGGGATTGAGCTAGGCAAGTCATGAGAACCATCTCCAGTGAGGAAAGGTCACTTCTGCAATGTTACTGTACAGTGCTTGCTTAAAACCCTGTGATGAAAATAAACATACGGACTCCAAATAAAGTAGCCTGCTTACCAAATAGGAAAGTGTAATCACATGATTGAAGTTTTATTAGTGTGACTACTTTAAAAGTCATTTATTAGTTAATCCCTGCTAAAATATCTTAAGAACATATCAATTTTTCTTGCAAGCCCAGGTAAGAGCATATGCTGTTTTATGCACTTTGTAATACTGAGCATTAAGAAAGTAAAACAATACAGGTTAGTATTCCAGGTATTCTTGTAGGTCTTCAATAGATTTTACCTATTGCTATATAATAGTTGTGTCATCTTGAGTAAATAAGTTAGCATATTTGATTTTTATTAAAATAATAGCCAGGAATACATGAGTATAAACATTACCACCTACCACTTGAGATTATATATAAATATTTATATATATACATATTTATATATAATGCATATTTATAATAATGAAGTAATATATGAATAAATTTAATTTAATCACATATGCATACCCTTTATGCAGTGATATTTGTATCCTAAGTTAATGTCAGTGTGACATACCCCAGGGTGTGCTGATGGAAGTCTCCACGGCACCTGCACTACTTCGCTTGGTCACACTCCTGACTCTAATGGAATACTACAGCCATTTAGAGTCTTTGTTAGAATATTCTAAAAGATATTTGAATCAGAGCACATGATTAAACATAGACAACTTTTTTTTCAAACCAACTCACTTATACATACCCACCAAGTATTACTGGTAACTACCATTAAAAGAGTCTATTTTCGAGGTCCTTTGCAAACATGAATAATATATAATCTTGTGTTGACTCTTAGGGAACTTGTAGAGTTTTAAGGAAGAACAAATTGAATGAAATAATCAGAATATATATTTAATAGTAAGTTCAGGAAAGCCAAAATAAGCAGTAGGAAAATGTAATGGAGATTTCCTACACAATCATTATAATGTATTGATACATTGTCACATCCTCCATACTAACAAATTAACAATGATACATCAAATATCAAGTTCAGGTTCAAAATAACTTACATAATAGAAATGAGAAATAAACACCTGGTAAAGCAATTGACATAGTGATAAAAACAGCTAGGAATTATTTAAGTTTCTTCTGATGTATGGGCTGGAAATGGAGCTTACTGGTACAAGTGCCTAGTATGAGTGAGGCCCTAGCTTGACTCTCAGCGTGGCAAGAAAAGATACATATATATGTAAACAGAAAATATGCAATTTCAATGTATTAATTAAAATATCTATTATAAAATTGTGTAGTAATTCACATTAATGTACATATAAAACATATTTATGCTGTTATTGCTTTTATTAAAAATTTTGTATATAAAGTAGACAAGTACTCTTTGAAACAGAATGAGACTAAAACAGACTCATGCAGATGTAACTATTTTCCATGCAGAATAGAAGAACTATTAATACTTTGAGGAAAGTAAAAATAACACATGAACCTTATCAATTTGTTATCCATATGAAAAAAAAAAGCAATTAGGTTCGTACCTCTTCCCATATGGTACATAAATTTCCAGATTCAAATATGATCAGAAAAACTTTAAAATATTTATAATTAATCATGAGTGTATAGGGTAACTTACTACTAGAGAACAGTTCCATTAAACTTGACCAAATGTGTATCACACAGAATAATATTTTTCTGATAAATTTGTCAAAAAATGTGAACCACAAATCCCTAGAACTAGGGAATATATTTCAAATTTATGAGGGTTAACATGTATGCTGGAGGCCATGTATACATTGTGGGTTTGTTTGAGCCAACATAAGGCAGGGAGGCTGTTTTTCTGGAAACTCCTGAGTGAAATTCCCTGGTTCCAGAAAGCCCAGATCATGCTGGCACCTTGCCTGAGCTCACAGCTGGAAGATCAAACACCGTGGCCCGAGAGATGGGCATAACCTGTCAAGCACCGAATAACGTGTGTACCTCAAGACCCCTGCCACACTGAAGCCTTTGATGTACTTCCTCTTAAATAACAGATTGGGTCCTTTTTCCATAGTTCAGTTCCAGTTCCCACCAGGTGTCCTCTTTAAATCTAATTTCTGACTTTGTCTTTTATTCCTTTCTGATTATTTCAGATTTTTTTTTCAGGTGGATCACATCTCCAAGCAGGAATCTGCTCTACTGGGGTGCTGGTAACTCCTGCACATGTAGACCCTATAATAAAATTTTCAATTTAATGGGAAGACAATCCTTCAATTCCAAAGAAAAATGTACAATTAAAAAAATAAGCAAAATATGTAAAGAGGAAGTTTAAACATTCTTAAACCAAAATAGCACTACTCCTATATTCAAGGAGATGAATAATAACATCTCATAAAATAAGATTGACGAAAGAGAAAAAATGTAAGCATAAAAATTGGAAAGGAAATAGAGGAATAATAAAATTATATAATTTATAATAAGATAAAAATTAGCACTTTAACTTCGGAGAGGTTCTGATTTTCAAAAATCTGAGTAAGTGTATGTCTTATGAGTGAGAACTGTGATCTCATAGTGTTTCTGGTGATTTCTCACATATATAAAGGTATTTTTATCAATATATTCATGGTGGTATTAGCAAACCGTTGAAAAATAAATATATTTTGTTTCTGTCTAACAAAGGAAGCTACAAAGGCATTAAAGTGAACTAATAACAAATAAAAACAGATTAATGTCACAATATTTGAAGATATTTGATAATCAAATGCAATTCCTGGACATATATCAGATACAAGAATAAGGGAAATATTGCTAAGAGGGCATTGGAGGGAGTCTAGGGGAATAACTGAAATAAAAGCATGAACAAGGTGATAACTTTGCATCCCAGTGAATGTCCCAATTTTGACAATTATGTGTCCAATTATGGGCATGTAATAAAGGCTCTTATTTTTATTGAATTATTTAGAGAAAATTGTCATCATATCTTTAAATTTATCCTAAATCATTCAGAAAATAAAAGTGAATGTGTGTTGGTGAGTGTGTAGAAAAAATAATTAATGATAAAGCAAATGTGAAAAAAATGGTAAAAATTGCCTGATCAGTGAATTTACTTTTGAATTACACTGCAAATAGCAATAAAATACTACAAAATATTGAATAAAATAGATAAATACATGTGTTTCTTGATATATGTATTTAATTTAATACATGTACTTTTATACTATATTGCTTATAAATGCATAACTAGATCATACAAATTTTTTTTTTTTTTTTTTGGTGGTGCTGAGGACTGAACCCAGGGCCTTGTGATTGCAAGGCAAGCACTCTACCAACTGAGCTATCTCCCCAGTCCTATACAAATAATTTTAAAAATCAAGTATATGAGATTTGCTCTGAAGAATGGCATATGAATGTATTTACTATAAAAGGTGGGGGTTTTGTTTCCTTTTTCCATGTTAAAATGTAAAAAATTTGTCTATCCTTCATTCTGTTCTCTAAATCAATATAAAACAAAGAAAGTAAATGAAGAACAGTAATAGAAAATAGAGTTGTTGATGATTTTAAAACATACAGTCCCCAAATGAAGTGTAAATGAGGATGGTGACCGGTAAGATCAACTTCTGAACAGGGTACAAGAGCACCCACAGACCCGGCAGGGCTCCAGAGAACAGCGTTTCCCAAAAGCAGAAACACACACTGGAGGTCAGAACCCCATGCCTCACACACTGGTACAGACCCTGAGAGCCTGGCAGTGCCTGCAACTGTGAAATAAATGGATTGACATTCCTGCAGGAGACCTGCAGGCTTGTTTTGCAGTTTCCAGCCTATCAATGACAGATATCTATGTTAGAAGCAACTTTCAATGAGTTGCTACAAAGGACCCATACTTGTACACACCCATGCATACAGGTTCCCAGGAAAGCGCACGTGCACACGCACACACACACTCCTTGTCAACAGAGCTTCAGACAGGCCCAAATGGTGTCTTCATTGAAGTAAGCCCCCTTTTTTTTTTTCAAAATTTCTTTGCTACAAGTGCATGGTTCAGGAATATGTGTAGGCATGATAGATTGGATCAGTAATCAAAATATTGACCAAAGAATAAAGGAAGGAATAGTGAAAATATGTGTAGAACATAACAAACACTCTCACATAAGAATAGGTGAATCTCATGACAAAAAGGATATTAAAAACATCCACCAAAAATCTTCAGAGTGTGCTCTACACGCCTGGATGTCAAATCAAAAGTGTAAGGACTATTGAAGATATGTCAGCACAAGAAAATGAAAATTAGATCGACTGATCTTAAAAAAAAGAATGCTAACATAAATAATGAAGTCAAAACAAAACTAAATGCCCCAGAGGAAGGAGTGAAAAAGAACAATAAATGAAAACTACACACAATAGGGGTAACATTGTAACTCTAAGAAGAAAAATAAAGATTTCTATATGCCTCAAAAGAAATTACTGGAATGTCAATATCTTTCACTATAGAAAAAAGTAGCACATATTTGTAAAATAATTATCTGTGGAAATATAAATATTTCACAGAGTAAAATACTTCCTAATATTAAGCATTTAATAATTAAAATATGTTAAAATTAATTCTGAAACAGAACACATTTCTCATACCAACACTAAAAATCTAAGATTAGAAAAATAACCTCAAATATGATTCCCAGAGCAAAATCCAAATATATGCTGCACTGCCAAAGCTACGTTTGAAACAAAAATCCTTGAAAGTATCAGAAGTAAAAAATATGGATATTTCAATATCAAACAAGTGCAATGATAAAGGGAAAATTGAATGATGATATTAACTTTAGAGACCAAAAATCTAGGACAAGTCATTAAATAAGAAAAAACAGAGACCCATAATTAGTCAAATCTATGATGAATAACTGGTAGTCATGAATATGCAAGTATCAAATATTATAGTGTTAACTTTCATGAAGCAAAAATGATAGACTAAAGGAAATTTAATCCTTCAGCTCTTTCAGCTCATGAAAATATGGAGAAAACACTAAGCTTTAATTGCGAAAACCTAGTCATTCTATTAAATTAGTAGATATAATTGCTATGTGTAGGACTTTGCATAGAAACACCTTCCTTACAAATGCTTATGCAATAATCACAACTAGAAGTATCTGTGCATATTAATAAAGACAAAGAAAATATACTGTGATAAATGAATTGAGTAGATAAAAACTTCTATAATTAACTTTTAAAATTTTAAATACAGACTTGCGTACTCAAATGTATACATATAACTCTTACAAAAATGTTTAATTTTAGGAGGAAATTTCTTATTAAACCATCTTTGAATAAAAAAAATAAAAATAGAAAGTGCAGAATATTTTTGACATAGTCTTCATGGCATTACTATAGATCACAACATATCTGAACACATAACAAAGTATTACATAAATATTTATTAATGACAAAATAAAACTGAGTGAAATAAGATTCTAAATGTGCTTGTGGTAAAAGTGCCAGTAAGTCTACCAAAGTATGTAAAGCATAAATAAATAAAGGTCAGATCATAAGTAGTTTTAGTCAGCCTTTCAGTGCTGTGACTAAAATACCTGACAATAGCAACTTAGAGGAGGAAACAGTTATTGGGTTTCACAGGTTCAGAGATTCAGTCCATGGCCAGCCAGCTGCATTCCTCTGGGACTGAGAGGAGGAAAACTATCATAGCAGTATGGTGTGGTGGAGGAATGTACCTATCTTATGAGAGATGGGAATCAGAGAGAGAGAGAGGAGTCAGGGACAAGATATGCCAAAGACCATGCCCCCATTGACCTACATCCTACAGCCGCACCCTGCCTGCCCACAGTTACCCCTCAGCACTCAATCAAATGGATTCATCCATAATGACATCACAGCTCCATAATCTAATCATTCAACTCTGAATATGTTTGTATCACCTAACACATGAGCTCTTTAAGGGACATTTTCAGATCCAAATAACATATATTAATGAATGGAAGATGATAAATTAAAATCTAAATATTATGAGTGATAGCTGGAAAAAAGAAAACAAAGCAACAAAAAAACCCAACTTGATTAGTCATCAGGAAAAAAGTAAAAGTAATTCAAAATATGAAAATAAGAACCCAATGTTAGGAATAAAGTTAAATTCTTCAATCCTGGAAATAAATATTTCCACCTACCAAAACTAGAACAATTTTAAAGAAGCATAAGTTACATTAAAAAATATAAAATCTAAACTAAACATTAACCATATTATAAAGGAAGAAAAACTGACTTAAAATGCATAAAAATAATGAATTTATTTCTAACAAATATTAGAAAATGATAAAAGTGAAAATTGATATACTATGTTCACTTTCTATTTCTATATTGACAAATTACCAAAAGTTATTCCTAATTAAGATCTATTTCAGCATTATGAAAAACATTTTGTAATGCAAATACATTTATGATTGACATTAATATATATTTTATGAATATTTTAAGATTATCAGTTATAAAAACATACTTCATAACTATTAGAAGCCTACTAATAATCGACTTTTATTTTATATTTGATTTAATTAGTTATATATGACAGTAGACTTCTTTAAATACTAAAAAACACAATGTGTACAACCAGGATACATTATAAAGTATTTTGAAAAATCATACAAATTTGTCTTTTGGGGGTTCTTTTTAGTTATACATGATAGTAGAATCCATTTTGACATAATTATGCAAGCATACCATTTTCTAATTCGACCACAGTACTTCTCCTTCTCCTTCCCTTTCTTCACCCCCTGCTCCCTTCCCTCTATTGATCTTTCTGTTATTACCCATAGTTTTTTTTAAATTAATTTCTTGTGTATATGCATGATGAGATTCACTGTGGTATATTCATATATGTACATAGGAAGGTTATGCCAGATTCATTCTGTCTTCAAATTTGCTATTGTTCAGATTCTACCTATTGATTTTCTGTTCTTTCAATCTTTATTTCAGACTGTGTGTGCTAAAATTGAAAATAAACCTTGATGAGTATACAAGAAAGTAGCATCATTTAATTATAATGATATCATGCAGGAGATATCAGTGAAAGCCTCTGACTTATTGTTGTTGTCAAGGTAATATCAGTTTTTCATGAGTGATAATTTATTTCTCAAAATGACCATTTGCTATGTACTACAGTATTAGAAAGTTATGTCTAGAATTGAGTCTGATGTCAGGGGATGTATAAAAGTGTATTCTTTTTATTACTACCTATGTCCACAATTTTTCTCATGACCTGTATTAACTATTTGAAGGATGAACCTTGTAATAAATACTTGGATGCTTACTGTATCCATCAACAAGGCAAATAAGCCACAGAAGTTATACGTAGGTAATGTATTCATGATTATAAGTTATAAAAATTTTCACTTTGATCTAAGGGTATTTTATTTTATTTGAAAATTTTCATGATGAAGCTCCTTAAACGTATGATGATAAATTTTCTATTTTTCAAATTATAAAACTGAGTGTTTGATCTTTCTTTTCTTTCTCTGTTGAAGTCCTTTTAATTTAAAGTATATTAAAGGGAAAAAAGGAAGAATTTGAGGATCATGCAGAAGTTCATCATTTTCCTTTCATTGAGAGAACAGGAACCTCGGGGACCTATTTTCACATGTTATGACTCTCTTCAATTATTGCAATAAGACTGCATAGTTTTTAAGTCTGAAGAAAATACAATTAAAAAATAATTGAACTTTTTTTTCTACAATGCGTACTTCAGTGCTTTCACATTGGAAGGCTTTCCTCGCTCTCCGTGGCTACCTAGGTCTCCTGCCTGGAGTTCTGTGTCCACTGCACTCTGGCCAGCCCCACAATGTGAGTGGTTCTACATGGAACTAGCCTTCTATAGAGGCCGTCCATCCCACCGCTGGGCACTTGCTGTATCATCCCTCCGGAAATTTTGCCTCTCAAAGGTCCTGATTTTTTTTCTTCCCTAAGGCTCAACTTCAACTTCATAAAGAAAGACTTCATCAAAAACTTCATGAACACCCTTTTTCTGAACAAATACATGCATTTTCGCTCTTCATTTCTTAGTTGTGTTTAATTATGGACAACCATTGGCATACTGGATTTCCTCTGATATCACTTGCTTACTTTACTGGGGATTGAACCCAGGGCACTTTTACCACTGAGCTATATTTCTAGTCTTTTTGTTTTGTTTTGTTTTTGTTTTGAGACAGGGTCCTGCTAAGTTGCTTATGGCCTCACAAAGTTGCTAAAGCTGACCTTGAACTTCTGATCCTATCTCAGGCCCTGAGTTGCTGGATTACAGGCAAGCAACTTGGGGTACTGCTCCTCAAATATGCTTTATAAATATCTATAAAAGACATATGACTCAGATTTAATAAAATGCTTCAGTCATAGTCTGACAAGTAATCCTTCAATTTTTTGTCATTGGATATGTAAAACACCTATGTCTTTACGTGTAATTGAGAAACTTTAATAAAGACAGGTGAGCATTTTAAAATAATTCAAATATTAGATAATCTGTATCCTGTAATTTGTTTTAGAGGCAACTACTGAAAAGAAGATTGTTCTCTTATGTTAGATCCTGCTCAAGCTCTGACTGACAATATTTTAACATAGCTATACTTTTAAGGGGTGGTATTCATTCGCAGATATGGGTATTTTACAACAGGATAAAAGAAGGACTGTGTAGAGGGAAAAGAGGGGTGGGAGGGGTGGGGGGAGGGGAAAAATAAAATAAACATCATTACCCTATATAAATGTAAAAAAATAAAAAAAATTTAAAAAAAAGAATAAAAAAAAAAGTTAAAAAAACAAACAAACAAAAAAAAAACAAATACATGGATTTTCCACTGAGTCACATTCCCACCCTTTTTTATTTTTCATTTTGACATAAGTTCTTGTTAAGTTACTTCGGACCTTACTAAACCACTGAGGCTGGCTTTGAACTCACAATCCTCCTGCTTCAACCTCCAGAGTCCCTGGGATTGCAGGAGTGCACAATCACACATAAAACAAGTTTACTTGATTAAAAGAGATAGGCTCCTTATGTTTATTCAACAAAATTTCATATCATTTGATATAATGTGAATTAAACCAGTGCAATCACTGGGTGAAGCAAGAGATTTATAAGGTAGACATTGTTAGTATTTTGTAAAATGTTAAGTACAACTTTTGGTTTATACAAAGTGACTCAAAATGGGGCTAACTGTAAGGTATTTCTGTATCTGGGATCCCAGGAGTCTCGAAGGTTTTTGTAGAGTTCAGGAGGGCTTTATATTTCAAACAGGAAAAAAAAAATGCCATCTCATTTCCATTTATTTTTAACTGAAATTTAGCATCCATTTTACTTTCAGTGAAATTATGAAATCACATCAGTCTCGACAGTGACTATGAATTGCCACTCATATAATCACAGGCTTTTCTATCACATAAGAATTATTGTATATATGCAAAAATCTCATATACACACCACACTTTCCAAATATTGTACTACTTTGCTTAATCACAATAGTAAAATCTATATAACCTATTTTTAAAGGTAACACTTTAGTAACTACATAACTGGCTTCCTCTAAAGCACATGTGTTTTGTGTGTGCATTTATTATGTGCCTGGTTTTGAGTAAGAGTCCATGGCTTCATTGAACTTAAAATGTTCCAGGCATATGAAATTTGGGAATCTTTCTGTGAAGCGTTTAAACCCTAGTACACAGCTAATCCACGTAGATCCAGAGTCTACATATTTCATACAACTTAGCTGAAATCTCATGCTTTCCACAATTCTTATTCTGACCCAAATTTATTTTATTCACCTCCATAAATAGGCAGAGTGAAAGAGAGATAGAATACGTCCAATATCTTTTTGCAGCCTTAAAAAATGAGTGGAGTCTCTAATCGAAAGCAGCTTAGGTTCACCACAAAGTTAAGAAGAAAGCACAGAGTGGCAGTAAGCCCCCTGTCCCACACCACCCCTAGCAACATGGCCCAGCAGAGTTATGCCTTCATGACAGACATGACCTGCATTGACAGACCACCGCTTGTCCATAGTATAAGTTGGACTGCGTTCCTTTTGCTCTACTTTTTCTGGGTTTTCAGGAGTGTAAGAAAATATGTATCCAATGTTACACTAGTGCTGGGGCTTGAATGTCCCCTCCAAAGCTTATATTGAAATTGGTTATTCTCACAGCATCCTGAAGCGAAGCTTTCAGGGATGAGGAGGTTGTGAGAACTCCTGGCTGGTTTTCGTTCCTCTCTCTTGCATGCTCATTTGTCCTTACACCATGCGATGACCCTCTCCAGACTCCATTTTGGACTTCCTTTCACACAAAGGCTAGAGGACTCTCCCTGAGAAGTCTGGTATTATTCATGTGAGGTACATCCCAGAAATATCCAGGAAAGACTGTCAGATTGTTAAATTAGCTTTATTGTTTGAATGTGGTTAAATTTAATAGAGCAGAATTAAGGTTTGTTTGTTTTTTGTCTTTCTCATTAGATTTGTAAATTACAATCTAAAGACGATATCAATATTTCTAGACTATACCACATATGACAACTTAAAAGAAAAACAGATTGAAAGTATGTGTATTGAATATTTTCCTTGTAAAATTGGGTGTGAGAGAAAATCATTGATGAGAAGAATTATTTGGGAGTTAGATTAGTTGTAATGTATCATGAATGATTCTCCAACCTGGTGCAATTTTACAAGGGGAAGATACTTAAATCATGAGTGTATCCCAAAGTTTCTAATTAATTTGAATATTTTCCTGCATCTTTACTGATCTTCATTGTTTTTCTGAAGCATATATTCCATGTTATCTTAAAGAATTTTATAGTTCCCTTGAAATTGGTGTTTGTTCTTCTGTTTCTGCAAAATAAAAGCAAAATAATATAATGGTTACTCTATCATATTAGAACTAGAAATCAACAATAATATATCAATATTTATTATTTCAGAAATATGTGCAAGTATTTTCTGTAACTTAAAATATTTTAATTGCATATATCATTATTGAAAGTGATTTCACCATATAATTTTAATAACATGTACATAAATGATAGTTTCTCCTCAAACATGTGATCACATTACTATAGGATGAAATAAACAGCAGTGGTAAATTCCCATTTTGTAGGTCCATGACTCCAAAAGATGTGACAACACCTGGCAGGGAGTGTTACCGAATATGGTTACAGTCTCAAGTATTTTCAGTCTGTTTTGGCAAGATGGGAAAGGAGAGAACAGAAAACATGTATTGAGTAAGAGAACCTACTGACCTATAATCAGATCCCACCCAAGCACATCCAGAGGGAAAATCAACACATGAGAAGGAATACTTTCATCCAAAGAATCATAAGGTTTTGTTAACTCATGTTGGCAGAAGGAGAAATCAAAATCAAAGGAGCACGTAGGGGCATATATGCACGTGGATTCTGGGAAGAATATGAAAAGGAAATGAGAAAAATCTAGCTTCTGTTGAGTGTATCAATGAGAATTCTCAAACTACAGGTTCTGAATCCATTGGGTTTGCTTGATATGTGAACATAGCTCTATTGGATAAGTAAGTTGTCTTAAATATGGACATACGATTTAACTCAGTAAATCAAAGTGAAGTATTAATTATTTTTGGAATAATAAACAGGGAAGAATTAGAATAACCCATTGGAATGACTTCAGATTAAATTGTTGCACATAATTAGTTACTTGTATCTCACTTGCTCATTCATATCTGTGCATTTATGAAATCTGTGAATTGTTACAAAATAAATGAAGAATTGAGGAATGCATTGGTGAAAGGAAACCACTGTATTCACAAAGTTATTATGGAGCTTATTCTGTTTTCAACTAGGAGTGTGGTTTGGAGGTACTTGTTTGAAAAGGGCTTCCTTATTTTATTGATGATAATTATATTCCAGGGTAGAAGAGGTCATGTTGCAACAGTGTTTGCCAGAGGCAAAGTGAGTGAGGTGGTCATTACATTGGACAAAAGGTCCAAACTGCTAACTAGAGCAGTCTGATCCATAGTGCTTTAACCTTAGCAAATACATTGTGAAGCTCTTGGAGAAAAATAAATGATCTCTCATCAGAAATCCACTTATTATGCATTAAACAATACAAATATAGGTCTACCAAATATACAACATGAGATTTAACACTCCCAAATAAAGATGCATTATCTATGACTTGTATCAATTGAAAATCACAGTCTGCTGAACAATAACAAATAAACTGCAGATAAATCTGTAATATCTCATAAGAATGTACTACTCTAAACTTGCCCCAAATAATCAGCAGCTTTAGTGTGTGTCCTTATTATAAATAACTACATATGTATATATAGTATATATTATATATAACATATAGTATGTATAGCATATGTATATAATATATAGTGCATATTATGAGATATATAATATATAATTTAGACATATAGTTTGTGTGTGTAATATACACCTATGCATGTATTCACATGTGTGTGTGTGTATGGCAAACACTTGGAGGAAGGAAATAAAGGTTATGTTTTATGGAAACTATTGCATATGGAACTCAAGCTAATGTATTGTCCTTAATCAGGATATTTTCTTCATCAGGGTGGGACCTTATGAACATTAAATGATAAAGTTTTGCATCACTTCCTTGTCTAATATTCCCTGTGAATTAAAAAACACAACCTCATTTAGTGAGGTGAAAGGAGATGTGTTTAGTACTCAGGTCGTTGTCTATGAGAATTTGTTTCCAGTGTGGAGAGATAGAAAGGGGATGGGGGACTGTTGGCACTTCAATCAGAACCTTCATGACTATGTAGAACAAACTGAGGGTAAGAACACATTGACCATTCCATCTTCCAATCTATAGCATAATACTCTGCTCCACTTTTAAAATTTTATTTTCTTGAATGTTTTTATCAATGCATTGTAGCTATTAGTAGTAGTGGGATTCAATTCAACACACATACCAGGAAGTATTTAGTCCCGTCTTATTCCCCAGTGCGTCCTCTTTTGCTCTCCGTCCCTCCCTGTTCCTGTTTCCTTCATCTACTCTACTGGTCTTCCTTCGACTCATTACTTTTTAAATCTGTGCTTTCTGGGCACACATGAGGTGGAATTCGCTGTGTTACATTCCCATAAGTACGCGGCTCATTTGGTCAGTCTCTGTCCCAGTTCCTTCCTCTGCCTGTCCCTACTGCCTCCCCCTCATTCCCTTCCTCTGCTTCACTGATCTCCCTTCTACTTTCATGGAATTTCCTTACTTTCCCCCCTCAGTTCAGTTTAGCTTCTGCATATGAAGCCAAACATCTAACATTTCATTTTCTAAATCTGATTTATTTGATTTCACGTGACCTTCTCCAGTTCTATCCATTTATAAGCAAATGCCACCATGATTCTTCCTCATGACTTAGTAAAAGTCCATTGTGTAAATATACCACGTTTTCTTTACCCATACATCTGTCGACAGACTCCTGGTCTGATTCAATCGCTTGGCTATTATGGATTACAAACATTGATGTGCTTGTATTGTTATAGTATGCTGATTTTAGTTCTTTGGGATAAATACCAGGAAGTGGGATGGCCGGGTCTTTTGGTGGTTTTATTCCTAGCCTTTTGAGCAGTCTCCATACTGATTTCAGGAGTGGTTTACGAACTGGGAGTCCCACCATCAATACTTGAGCATACCTCTTTCCCTATATCCTCAATAGCATATATGGGTGGTTGTATTTTTGGTAATTGCCATTTTAACTAGAGTGAGATAAAATCAGTATAGTTTTCATCTGTGTTGCTCTGATTGCTAAGGGTGTTGAACATTTTTTATATACTTATTGGCCTTTTTTTTTCTTCTTTGAAGAAACATCTGTTTAGTTCTTTTGTCCATTTATTAGTTGCCCTGTTATTTTGTTTTGGTGTTAAGTTTTTTAGTTCTTTATACATTCTGGAAATATTAACCTGTTGATGGGTGGCTGACATAGTTCCATTCCATAGACTCTCTATTCATATTCTGGCTTACGTTGCTGTGTGTAAGTTTTTTAACTGTGTGCCGTCTACTTATTAATTTTTGGGTTTACTTTGAACTTTAGATATGTTATTAAGGAAGTTGATGCCTGTATCAATATGTTGGGATGTTGATCCTAGGTATTTTTGTACAATTTGCAAAATTTCTGATCTAATCCCAGGTCTTTGAACCACTTTGAGTTGACTTTTGTACAGAGTGAAAGGATCAAGGCTCATTCTTTTATATATGGATATCCAGAACCATTGGTTAAAAAAACCCTTTTCTTCTTTGTATGTTTTTGATATCTCTGTCAAGTATTACATGTCTGTATCTATATGAGTTTGCCTTTGTGTCTTCTAATCTATTCTATTGTTCATCATGTCTGTTTTTATGCCAATGTCATGCTGTTTTTGTTACTATATATCTGGAGTATAATTAGAGATCAGATATTGTGTTGTCCCCAGAATTCCTCCTTTTGCTTAGGATTGCTTCAGTTATGTTTTGATCTTTAGTTTCTCTCAGTAAGTTTTATACTAAAGTGTTATAAAAAAGTGTTTATACATATATCTGTAAATTCAGCCCTAAGCATGTCATTTTTTTGCTTTGATAAAAATAATAGTATCAACTTAAATGTGTTTCCCAGTTTCTTATTATGATTATAGTGCTTTCCAGTTGCTCATTTTGATTATAAAGCAATGAACCTGATTTTTGTGTACTGACCTTGTGGCCTGCACTAGCTATGATCATACGGTGACTAGAAGGAATATGAGTAGTGATCGTTTCCTTTTCTAGGTGCTAATGGAAATCATCTATCATCTATTATTAAATATTTGCTTAGGTGTAATTTTGGGAGTGGCATAGATTTCCTTTATTCTGGGACATTTTGAATTACTCCTAATGTATTTTATGTTCCTGGGGTTTTTTTCTATGAATTTGATGAATTTATTCCAGGCCCATGGGCTTAGCTCTCTTAATTGGCTATCTCTTTCAACTGGCATTTAAATTCTCTTGGAATTTTCACATATGTTAAGAGAGTGTAATTCAATTAACAGTGAGAGATCACCTCATATGAGTTAGAGTAGCTATTATCAAAAAAGCAAATAACAGATGCTAGTAAGGATGTAGAGAAAGGGGATTTCATATGCACCGTAGGTGGGAATCCAAATTTCTACCGACATTATAGACAGCACTATATGAATCTTCCTCAAAAAATAAAATCAGAACAACTGCTCAATCCAGGAATTCATTTACTGGTATATAGCCAGTGAAAATCAAATCATTATGTGTAAGAGACATGTGAACTCCCATTTATTATGGATGACCTTTCATTGTAAAAATTTGAATCCATTATATTTGTATGTATACAACAAATAAAATGCCTTACACCTTGTGTACTATATGTGCCTTTTTGACAGCTATTAATAAACACTTAAACTTTGTTTCCTTATACATAGATCACATTAAAATAGCTTGTAAGTATTTACAGTTAAATATCTATAATTAATATTTATAGTTATAATAATAATAAAACAGAGGGATTATTTCAAGATAAAATAAATGTAATATTAAAAATACGTATTTGAGTACTTTTGACATAAACAGTTGCCTTCCGGGGACCTGTGTTAATGGAGTTTAAGAAAGGTAAATAGATCTAAAAAAAAAAATGGGCTTGACAAATAATCTAAGCTCTGTTCAAAATGTGAGATAGTTGACTTTGTTGACCCCTGATCTTATGAATTAAAGGATGTTGAAGTCATAACTTTTCACTACCCATAAATGAAACCTTATTGGAAATGGGGTCTTTTCAGGTGATCAAGTTAAGAAGAGGGCATTAAAGTGCACTCTATTCCAATATGATTGATGTTCTCCTCAAAAGGAGGTGTTTGGACTGAAGGACAAATATGAGGATATGGGGAGAACACCATCTGCATGTCACAAAACACCTGAGGAACCCAGAAGCTAAGGAAAAGTCTATGACAAAGATTTCCTCACAAACCTGAGAAGAAATGGGCCTTATTGGCATTTTGAGTTTGGACTTTTAGCCTCTAAAACCACAGGGTGATATATTTCTTATGTTGAAGCCATACATTCTATGGTACCTGGTTACAGCTTCTCCAGGAGACTGCTATATCTGAGATGACAAATTGGGAAGCAGCAGTTTGAAATGCTTTTTGACTGAAAGTAAAAAAGAATCTAAATGCTAGTAGGTTTTGTTTTTTCCACTTAAAAATATTTTTAGAGGACACCAGCAACTCAGTGCTATTCATCGAGTCACTGAAGGAATCCATGGTCAAGATACCTCAGTCTCTATCTCTGTTGTTCTCCTTGTTGGGACAGTCAGCCCTGGTGTGGGTGAGACACTACAGGTTCATCATAAGCAGATGGAAAGAAGAAAGGCATATATCAAATCTCCTCTATCAATCACACTCTCTTCTCTAAGTGTTGGTGTTCTCTCAGAAACAGTAAGGAAAAGGCATATAATAACTCATTGTGTGTGGCTCAGGAGGACATAAAAATATTATAGTATTTCAGTTTCTAAAAGGGAACCAGGCCAAGGAGAAGTAGTTTAGAAAGAATTCGTATACCCAACCATAATGTCTACCAAACAGGCTTATATAGTGACTGTGTCATCGTTAGACATTCACTGAGCACCAGCCAGCACAGTTGGTTTTGGGGACAGCAACATGCATTTTCTTTCGTAAAGGAGAAAGTCTTGAACCTGGACAAGGTCATCTATGAGGGAAATTATGCAAGAAATACTAGAAATCAACAAATGATCAGTTATGGATGATATAAAATGTGTCCTCCAGAACTCATGTGTGAGACAAGCCAAGAATTATTCAAAGGTGGAATGGTTGAATTGTGAGAGTTGTAACCTGATCAGTGGATTAATCCACTGATGTGGATTAGGTTATAACTCTCACTATCCAACCATTCCACCAGTGAGTGGTAACTGCAGGCAGGTGGGGAGACACTGGAGGAGGTGGATCACTGGGGGTCTTCCTGAAGGGTTTGTATTTTGTGTCTGATGAGTGGAGCTCTCTCTGGTTCCTGTTCCCATGACCTGAGCTGCTTTGCTCAAAGATGCCTTCCACCATGATGTTCTGCCACACCTCAGGCCCTGAGCTATGCAGTCAGTCATCTATGGACTGAAACCTCTGAAACTATGAGCCAAAATAAACTTTTCCTTCTCTAAGTTGTTCTTGTCAGGTCTTTTGGTCACAGCAACAAAAAAGAGTTGATGAAAACATGAGCAACTGAGGTTTTCAAATTCCTTTTTGTTTCTTGTATCTGGACTTGCATGCTTATTTGTAAATGACATGAAGGGTATCTGATTACCAGGTGATATTTGTTTACAGGGTAGGAAAGAACAAGGATTTATTAATATTATCTATGTAGAAATACAAATGTAAATACAAACACCAAGATATTTTCATACCAAAATAACATATTGTAGCCATTACACAATGATGTAATGTTAACATACCTTATTATTTCAGCACTATCTTTCAATTTTTGTATTTAACTTAGTGAGAGGTGTTTCAACATTTGCTTTTACTTAATGAGAAGTAACCCTTGTTACGAATACATTTAACAGTTGTTTAGTATACAAGATGTCTGCTACCAAGAATTTGCAGTATTTCTTTCATTGATGATGAGTTACTCCTCTTGTTTTTTTATTAAAATAATCTTTCCTGAATTATAATGTAATGAAGATCTAATTAAATATTTCAAAATGTACATAATCAATAATAAATTATGATATAATGGAATGATGGTAAGGCGTATTCCCTCATTGATGTTTTCCAAAGAGCAGATGGATAAACTAGGATGCAGGACTTACTGTGAAAATCAAAGATAAGACAGTTTGTTTTTTTTTTAATTTTTTTAACTTTAAATAAATTTGGATAAATAGGAAGTATATATTAAAAATATCCTTGATATCCTTAAACAACTGATGTTCCACACAAGCCAACTGGATGTCACTGTGATTAGAATTGATTTAAGTGAAGTCTACAAAAACAAATACAGAGCTCTTCTCCCCTGTACTGGATGATGCTAAATAAAATACTATACAGTTGCACCACTTAAGAATCTCATTCATTTGCTGGTTAGTGAATTGTAAAGTACAACCTGGTTAAACATATGGAGAGGTTTCTTTTGTCTGACACAAAAGCAATCTGCTATGGCCAGTCCACAGTCATTACAGTCACTCCAGGGTCATCTATCATTTTGCTCTGTGATTAGCAGCAGGTGGCTCCTGCACTCAACCAGATTGCTCATGTAACACCAGCATGAGCGAGAAGTGAGCAAGTAGAAATGGACACCTCCCCGCCAAGCTTCATTTAAAGAGATGCCCCTAAATGTCATAGGGAGTTCCTTTCCCTCACTTTCTACTGGGAACAACTAGTTTCAAATATTTAAATTGTCAACAGTGCTCTTCTAAATAAATTCAGGAAACTATTATTAAAAGGGGAAGAGAAAATAGATACTGGCACCACAATATTAGATAAAAGCAAGCAGGTTCCTCACATGAGAGAAAACATTCCACCCTTGACGGCCCCAAAATAAGAAACAAAGCGGGGTTTAGAATCCTCTTAAAATAAAAGGGGGATCACTGGAGCAGAGGAAGGAGACTGAGGAAGAGGGAGGAAGGACAGGAAGAGACAGGAATGGTGGACAGAAATTGACTAAACTCTGGTATGTACATATAGGAGTATACCACAGTGAATTTCACCTTCACATATATCTATACATCACTAATAGAAAATTTACCTATAAATAAATAGAAGGAAAACCAGAAAGTAGAGGGGAACAGGGAACAGGGAGAGAGAAAATGGGGAAATACTGAAGATTGAAATGGAGCAAATTGTATGCCATGCTTTTATGATCATGTCAAAATTAACCCCTACATTATGCAAAATTATTGCATAATTCTTTCTAATAAGAAAGAAGGAAAGAAAGAAAGAAACAGGGCAACGGCAGATGTGTGTTTGTTGAATGATAGCTAAATTGAAAATTCTAAAATGTTTACAATAACATAAATTACAGCGCTGTGATGCATGTGTGGAAGTGGTTAAAACATCACCAAACACTGCAAGAGTCAATTACGTCAATACAGGGGAATAAGAAAGCAGGCTTCGGTTCATGATGTAGACCTCCGTAAGAGAGATTCCAGACACATGAATAAACCTGTGGAATCACATTGAGGGTATGTAAGTATTTCAACCAAAGTAGGAAATTTTATTTGCTCTCTCTTCCTATCTGTTTTATTTTATTTTTTCTGAAACAATATATTTCAAACTCTAAAATAACATGGAAGCCAACCAAGAATCTTATACTCAGCAAAACTAACATTCAGATTTGATGATGAAATAAAATCCTTCCATGATAAACAGAAGTTAAAAGAATTTACAAATTGAAAGTATGGACTACCAAATATTCTAAGAAAAATATTACATGAGGAAGAAATGAAAAACAATGAAAGTTAGCAGAGGGAGAAGCTACACTAGAGAAAAAGTCAATCAAAGGGGAAACCAAGTCAAGCTAAAAACCAAAAATGAACTCCTATTAAGAGCTTTGCCTCATTCTTCATTCATACATTCATATGAGTTTTCTCCAATATGAATTCTCTGGCAGTGAAAAAGGGTTGACTTGAAAATGTTTGCCACAATCTATACATTTGTATGATCTCTCATCACTATAAACCTTGTGATGTTTAATAAGGGTTGGACAATCCTTAAAGTCTTCACAACATTCTTTACATTGATCATTAAGAATCTTCTGGTGTTGAATAAGATGTGAGCTCTGAAAAAATGCTTTTCTACATTATTTGCATTTATATGGTTTCTCTCCAGTATGAGTAGTCTGGTGTTGAGTAAGAGTAAGATTTGAGATGAATTTAAAAGGTTTGCCTCATTCATTACATTTCTATGGTCTCTTATCCCTATGAATCTCCTGGTGTCTAATAAGGACTACACTAACTTAAAGCCTTTGCCACATTTTTTACATTCACATGGACTCTCATCCCTATGACTCCTCCAGTGTCCACTAAGAGTTGTCCTACAGTTAAAGACTTTGCCACACACTTTATATTCTTATGGTGTCTCATCCCTATGAATCTTCTGGTATCAAATAAGGGTTGTACTATACTTAAAGACTTTGCCACATTCCTTACATTCATATGGTCTCTCATCACTATGAATCCTCTGGTGTTGAGTCAAGTGTGAAAACTGAATAAATCCTTTTCCACATTCTGTACATTTGTAGGGTTTCTCTACAGTATGAATCTTCTGGTGTTGATTAAGGACTGTACTATACTTAAAGCCTTTGTAACATTCCTTACATTCATATGGTCTCTCATCACTATGAACCCTCTGGTGTTGAGTTAAGTGTAAAAAATGAATAAACACTTTCCCACATTCTGTACATTTGTAGGGCCTCTCAGCAGTATGAATCTTCTGTTGTTGAGTAAGGAGTGAGATATATTTAAAATCTCTTTCACATTCCTTATATTTGTATGGTTCCTCATTACTATGAATCCTCTGGTGTTTAATAAGGGATCTAATACACGTAAAGCTTTTGCCACACTTCTTACATTCATATGTTCTCTCATCCCTATGAATTTTCTGGTGTTGAATAAGGGCTGTACTACACTTAAAGCCTTTGCTACATTCCTTACATTCATATGGTCTCTCAACCCTATGAAACTTCTGGTGTTGAATAAGGACTTTACTGCACTTAAAGACTTTTCCACATTCCTTACATTCATATGTTCTCTCATCACTATGAATCTTCTGGTATTGAATAAGGGCTGCATTACACTTAAAGCCTTTGCCACATTCCTTACATTCATATAGTCTTTCATCCCTATGAATCTTCTGGTGTTTTATAAGGGATCTACTATACTTAAAACCTTTGCCACACTCCTTACATTCATATGGTCTGTCATCACTATGAACACTCTGGTATTCATTGAAGTTCGAAATTCGTGTAAATGCTTTCCAACACTTTGTACATTTGTAGGGCTTCTCTCCAGTAGGAATCCTCTGGTGTTGAGTAAGGCTTGAGGTGTATTTAAAATCTTTTTCACATTCTATACACTTGTATGTTCTCTCATCACTATAAATCCTCTGGTGCTCAGTAAGTTTTGAGATGTAAATAAATGCTTTCCACATTCTTTACAAGTATAGGGCTTCTCTCCAGCATGATTTTTCTTGTGTTTAGTAAGGCATGATCTTTTATTAAAATCTTTACAACAATCTTCACATCCATAGGGTTTATCACTACTGTGAAAAAGGGTTGAGGAATCCTTAAGTGCTTTAACGCCTTTCTTAAATCTGTATGGCATTCTTCCCACATGAATGTTCTTGCACTGATTAACTCTTGTGATTTTATTTAAAGTTATTCCACATTGCTTATACTTGCAATTCTTTCCTTGAATATGAATGCTTGGAATGATAAATTTTGAGCACTGATGAAATACTTCTTCACATTTGTTGCCTATGTAAACCTTCTTTATAAAATGATCACAATGATAATTTCTTCCCTTTATCACCTGATGGAATGAACATTTTATTCCCTGCTCTGATGAAAATTCTTGGGTTCGATGAGAATACATCACCAGGAAGACCAGGTTTCTGTAGCTCTCTAACATCACATCTCTGTATAATTTCTGCTGAGCCAGGTCCAGGTGTTCCCATTCCTCTTGAGAGAAATCAATGGCCACATCCCTGAATGTCAATAGTTTCTGTCTCCCACGTGGGACTGACGCAGCCCCATTAAGCACGTGGTGGGCAATTTGGGAGTGTGGTGGACAGGGTAGCCCAGTTTTGTTCAGGACAGCATGACAGACAGAACCCATCATGTTTCTGAGGTGAGCTGGTTCATCTCGTTCCCTCAAAGGCTTCAGACATGCACAGAGCTGCAGGACGTCTTGCTGGCTGAGAACTTTGGAAATCTTCCTCTAGTGAGATTGGGCAGTTGTGGCAGGGTTGGGAGGGATTCCTTGAGAAAGCAGCTTAGGAGTGGATGGATGGGGATTTCCAGAGACCTCAGAGCCCATGCCTGGTCTGATAGGAACCATGATTCAATTCTCCAAATTTGTGCTAATTTGCCAAATGAGGTGGTTCCACCCTGACTCCTCTAGGCAGGGAAGACAAAAAACAGTACTTGCCAAGACTCATGTGGATGAAAAGTGGCCAAGAAAAGACAGATTTGGGCTCCCTGAATGCAATGGAGAGTGATTCTCTTCTAATTGTTCTCTTTCAAAACTTTATGTTATCATAGGCAATGAATGGAATCCTCTTTTAATGTGCATTTTGTTAAATCTTGAAGTTGATGGAGCATCATTTCCTGGTCTTTACCATGCCCCATGTTCTCCCTCGGAGTCTCTCCTTCCTGTGTCACACAGAAACCTGGGGTTCCTGAGCACAGGAGGAAAAGTCAGAAGTCTGTTTTATTTTTAAAATTTATTATATACTGTATGATGCAAACTTAGTAACTAGTTTAAGAATAGTGCACTCAAGTGGTCTGGGTATGTGGCTCAGAGGTAGAATGCTTGCCAAGCATACCAAGACCCTGGGTTTGATCCCCACAACCACCAGAAATTAAATAAATAAATAAGTAAATAAATAGTGGACTTAAGATTTTTGTGGTGATCCATTTTTCTTGTTGATACTCATCGGTAATTTTATTGAGCTTTTAAAATGATGTCATCAATAATTTACTGCTTTACAGAAAAATCACATTCAATAGAAAGAGAAGAAATGTAATATTGTCCACTGAAATTCTTGTCTCCCCAGCACTAAAAAAAAAAAAAAATTGAAATTCTTGTTTGTTTTTATTTGTTCTAATTTATCATACATGATAGTAGAATGCAGTTATAAATTTTGATAGATCATACATAAATATAGTGTGATCTCTCATTTTTCTGACTATACATATTGTAGGATGACATGGGTCATGCAGTCATATATATACAGGCCTCTGAAATTCTGATGATTACAGTAAGTTGTTTCATATTTTACTACAAAAACTCCTTTACATGTGATGGAAATATTTTATTAAATGTTTAATTAATGTGCCTTACTTAAAATATCTTATGTATATAATAAGAAAATTACCGCTTCTGTATATTGATGAATACTATTTACATTATTGCTTTGGTATTTATTTTTCAGGAAAAGTATATTGATGAAAGATTTTCTGAATATTTCACAATTTGTTGAGACAAGGATTCAGTCAGTAAACAAGTTTTGTACTTTTATACTTTTTTCAATTCATTTTAAAGAGACAAAATTTTGCATACTTATGGTACAGAACATGATATTTTAATATGTTTATTGTGCAATAGCTAATTCAAGCTATTTAACATATGCATTAGTTCACTATTTATAGATTTTTGTGGTGGCAACACTTAAAATCTGCTCTGATAGCAATTTTCAAATAAGCAACATATTGCTGTTAACTGTAGTCACCATGATGTACAACACATGCCCTGGACTTACTCAGTCTGTCTTTTGACAGACACCTTCTCGGTCCCACCCACTTTTGCAGCTTGCCCTACAACACTGCTATCACTGTGCTCACTCCAAGGCCTTCTGCACAAGAACCTTTGTGGAGGTTCCCAGAACACATTCTTTCTACGTAATTGCCCAATCATACTTTTATCAAACTTTTCGGTATTCTTTCTACAATAGCGAGGAATATTTCAATATTTTCAGAATATCTTTTCTTTTTTCAGGAAGTGAGATCATACATCAACATGAAAAACTTCATCAACTTTTTAATATCAGAAAGATTTTAAGGCAATAAATTAACCATTGAAAAGTTATAACACAAATATAGCAATTTTTTTAACAAGTTTGATTTTGCATGTAAAATACTAATACCCTGAATGCTTAATAATTATATATGATCATGGCTTGAAAATATTTTCTTTCATCTTTATGTTTGTTAGGAAACACTATTTGATGGGTTCAGTATTTATACTACGAATGCCCCCCAAGAAACTGCAATTTGAAGAATTAACTATCGCCTGGTTTCTTTATTGTACAAATAAAGTATTTTTGATTTTCATCTCTAGCTGTTTCACATTTTTTACAACCAATCCCTGATGTATTGTATTTTATCTTTATCACCCTTACTTCCACTTGTTTCTTTCATTGAAATTTTGTTGTTTGTTTATTTTAAACCTATTGCCTTGCACATCAAGAGAATATATTTTATTGAATTTATGTCTGCAGTGGCTAAGGGACTGCTGGAAATTCTGGAAGAGTGATCTTTGGGAATATATAATGGCATACCACTTTTGCATAAGAAAGAAGGAAATGCAATCCACCTACCCTTTCCACTATCATGCATATTAAAATTGACTTTGTAAGTTTTCAAAAGCAAATAACTGTTTACAGAGCCAAAAAATCTAGGAGAAAGAAATATTTGTCCCAAGTTAAAGCAAAGTCAACAATATAACATAGAAATATGCATTAACATGAAATTCACAGTAAGATACTTTAAAAAATATTCCACTATCTGCAGGATTTTGTCTAATCATGTCCCCTGTGGACTTAGTGATATATAATGTGACTCCTTCTCCATGGCATGGAAACAACATGGTCTTCTTTCTTATACTCTGCCATAAATATTAAAACAGAATGTTACTTGTAATCCTTAAATTTTACTTAGTTATTTTGAAATGAAAAATAAAAATCTTAAAATATACTATATATTTAATTTTTCCAAAAACAAATTTAATCGTAGTTTACTAAACCTCAACTGTGTGTATTTATAAAACTGTATCAAAAATTAATGCTAACTTGTTGTTAACTGTAGGCAGGTAGGGTGTGGCTGGAGAAAGTGGGTTACTGCCTTTGGGGTATATATTTTACCTGATGAGCAGAGTCCCTCTCCGCTCAGTGATGGCCATGTCCTGAGCTACTTTCCCCCACTAAAAAATTCCTTCATGATGTTCTACCTCACCTCAGGCTCAGAACTATGGACCGAACCCATGAAACCTTGAGACAAAATAAACTTTTCCCCTCTAAAATTAAAAAAAAAAAAAATAATGCTGTTCTCTCATAAACAACTGAAATCAGAAGGGTACTTTAAAAATGACAAGAATGCAGTAAAATCATTTGGCAAAGTAAGATAGAATATTCCTCTGAATTCAAAGGAAATTCGTTAAGTATAAAAGTCTCCCGATGTAGTCTTCAGCAGAGGACAAGGTGGAAAAACAAATGTAACACGAGAGCAAAAGAATCATGTGTACACCAGGTACGATTATAACTCTGGTTTATTTATACGGTGGAACAAAAGTTTAGATCTGCGGCTTAAACATCTCAGGACTGAGGATGTAGCTGTGGTCAAGTATTGTGTAGCATGTCCAAGAACTTGGGTTCAGTAGCCAGCACTACAAGAAAAAAGAAAGGAAAAGGAAAAAATAAAGAAAATGGAGGCTTTGTAGATGTCGTATGCCCTTTGCAATTCCTTGAGGAACCATTTCAAAGACAAAACGTAGACTTCAGTGTTCCTAGAAATAACGGGCATCTATTCTAAATAGAACGGTTAACACTTTTTACATAATTAACAATATCAAACCAGAAAACTAGACTCCCAAGATAAAAAAATAACAGAGGCTCTTTCAATCAAAGTAATAAAGACAAAAGGACCCTCATGCTTGGAATGATGTTGAAGAGTCCAGTTCAAAATCTCAGGTGACGGTATTCATTGTGTTTGCATCTACACCTGGTGTAATGTCTTGCCTTGTTCTTTACTATTGGGTTTGCTTATCATTCTGTTCTATACTTATAAAGGAGGCAATTAAAGAACAAGAGAAGTAAAAAATTATAGACGTTGAAATAGTGATAATGTGACATTTGTTATTGGGGAACAGGAAGTGAACTTTATTGAGGGTCTCTTCTGTAGGAGTTCATTTGAACTCTTTGTGCATCTTTGTGTAATTGGCTTTTGGTTCCAATTGCACAAGGGACTTCATATAGACAGCTGTTACAGGCTGAGGTAACAAATTCTTATGTTGAAGTCCATTCTTATGCTGAAGTCCAAACCTCAGAATTTCAAACTTTGTATTTAAAGACTGAGACTTTAAAAAAAAAAAAAGAAAAAAGACTGAGACTTTAAACAGTTCATTAAGTTAAAATTGAGGTCAGGATGGTAGGCCCAAAATCAATTTGGTGGATATTGTCATAAAAACGTGACGTTAAGATATGAACACAGACAGGGCAGACAATATGAAAGTATAAGTAGAAAATGGTCATTGGCACCCAAGGAGAGAGGTCTACTAAGAAAGGCCTTGCATTTAATACTACACTTAGAATCCTCCAAACTGTCAGGAAATAAATTTCTGTCATTTAAGCCACCTAGTCTGGGGTGTTTTTTATGACAATCCAGGCAAACTAATAAAAACAGTTTGTGCTTTGTAGTTTAAATATAAACACAAAAATATGAGTTGACAAAAGTCTAATTCTATATATCACATAGGATATGTAATTTGAATGTCATAACATGTTTAACAATCAGCAATCTTATTCAGAGGCATACACTTCAACTAAATGCTTATTTTCTTATTTGATACCAGCTGTTTCTAAACACAAGGTAAGAATATGCACACGTTATATGACACCTGATATTGATGTGGGGCCTATACAGAACCTGTAATTGATCCTGTCACTTAACTATAGCTTCCTAGAAATGAGTGAATCTTCAAACTAAATGGGATAATGAGTAAAATTTAATATTGTTAATCTGAATATAGAACAATATAATGTAGGATTCTAGTGTTACCATCTTTCTGAATAGAGAATATAAAATCATTGGACATTAAACAATTAAAAAGAGTGTAAATTTTTTTTTCATCAGTAACAGAACATACTCTGCCTTCTGCTGTCATACTTTTGGGATTATATTACCCAATATTTGTAATCCACACTTTTATTCAAAAGATTAATAGCCTACCACTTCAATGAATAGGGGATTCCTATGCAGATAAGGTGGTAGAGGATTCTTTGTCAATCTTGTATCATCGCTGTAGGATTCCAAGTTCATACTAGCTGCAATTTGCTTTATAAGTCTCTAAAGAACATAATCAGCAACTTTCTTAAATTGTCTAACCATCAATTTTTCCAGAATTCTATCAGCATTCCATTAGGCACTGGAGTTACAAATGTCACTTTTTAGGACAGGCAACTCTGCTATTTTTTTTCCCTATTAACTTCTTCATAAATATGCAAAATGCTTAAACCCAGGTACATTTCCATCCTACAAAAGAACATGTGTTAGTTTTCTATCACTGTAAAAAAAATACTTGAGATAATTAAGTTATAAAAAAGAAAGTTTATGTTAGCTCCCAGTTTCAGAGGCTCCAGTCCAGGATCTATTGCTCTTGTTGCTTTTGGACCTGTACTGAGAGGGGACATTAGGGAAGGGAGCATGTGACCAGGCAGATCTGCTCTCCAAGTGGCCACTAGGTGAAAGACAGTAAGAGGACCTGGAGTCCCATTCTCCCCTGGGTGGGTACACCTCAATGACCCATTGCTTCCAACCAAGTTTCCACCACCACCTGTTAGTGCCACAGGCTACACACCAAGCCTTTGACACCTGGGCCTTTGCCATGTTTTAGATCTATAGATTCCGTTTCCACTGAAAGGAGGTAACCAAGTAGAAGGAGGGAAGATATTGTCACAATACCTTCAACATTGTGCAACCCGAGGGATAAGAAAATTGCAAGTTTGTGTGTGAGTCAGCTTTTCCTTGGTGTGTCCCAAGCATCTGATATGGAAATTAAAGGTGGAAAGATTAATTTTGGTTCACCATTTTAGATGTTTCAGTCCATGGTCAGATAATTCTTTGGTTGGAGCTTGAGGTGATGCAGAGAATCATGGCAGAAAAGTACAGTAGAGAATCGAATCAGCTTGGGCTGCAGCTAATAGAAGCAGCAGAAGGGGCTGGACATAAGAAATACCCTTCCTGAACCTGCCGCCTTGACCTGCTCAGGCAGCCAAATCAATAATCTATGGACTTCACAAAAATTGGCATATTTGTTTTAAAAACAAAGAACTGAATGTATTTGTGGAGCCCCATATGAAGTTTTGTTAGATGCATGCATTATGTGATGTTTAAATGAGGTTAAATAAATTTATCTTCATTTTTTTTTTCTTTTTTGGTACCAGGGATTGAACTCAGGGGCACTTGACCACTGAGCCACATCCTCAGCCCTATTTTGTATTTCATTTAGAGACAGTGTCTAACTATGTTTCTTAGCACCTCACTTTTGCTGAAGTGGCTTTGAACTCACAATCCTCCTGCCTCAGCCTTCCTAGTCACTGGGATTACAGGCATGCACCACCACACCCAGTTTCTTTCATCTTCAATTTTTAAAATCTTATTTCAATGATCAAAATCATGCCATTCTATCTTTCTGTGTTTTCAATTACAAGTTAAAGAGTTTTAAAGGAAGTAATAAATACTCAGAATCCAGTTTTTCATCTGATAAGATAGCTGAGTGCCTGCTCTACTAACTGTCTGCTTCAGGAGTCCTGGAGATCTGGCCAACCCCTCCCTCCTGCCACCTTCCCCATACTAGGATAAGAATACGTGAAAGGACTGTAGGCTCCTGGGCTGGACTCTATCCTGCTCAGTATAGCCAGGTTCGGAACACAATTCTGTTTGAATTAAGTTTTGGTATCCTCCCCATACACACATAGAGTGTTTAATATCATTATCCTCTACACATCTGGCAGAAACACTGGCAAATGCAATCAGTCCCTATCTCTGTGACTCTATAAATAAATTCCATTTTTTATTCCATTCTGCTGGCTTGTTTCCCATAAATTTAAAAGAGCATAACAGCAACTTGCTTGTTGTATTGATTTTACAACCTTGAAGGTGTTTTTAATCTGAGGAAAAGTAAACCTTTATTAACAAGTTGTCACTTTCACAGCAGATAATTCTAAGTTACAGGATTTCATTAGGAAAGGAAAATATCCCCATCCAATAATTTTGAGTGCTTAGAATGGTATTTGCTTAGTCTGTTGAGTTCTAATTTGCTAAAAGTATTACACTTAAGAAGTTCATTTGTTTGCATTACATAGTACTTTGTAGTTTACTTATTTTAAATTAAGGTTCACCTATATCTGCTCATCAGATGGGGTGGGGGAGAAAATGATGCCTTTCATAATAATCAGCAGAGCAAGAAGAGTTCCAACAGAAATAAGGGGAAAGAGTAGAGTCACACAAATGAGGTGGTGCATTTATATGCAACTTCAAAGGACCAAGCCAATCAATCCTGTCTAATTTAGCCATGTTATAAAGACTAGTGCTGTAAGGAAAGACTCCTTTAATTTCAACTTTTTCTTCTACTTTAACCAGATGTCTTACTCAATTAGAGTAGACATCTCTCAGTTACCAGGTAACATGATTAATTGATGTTCTGCACCTACATTTGCATGCATCTTGACGGGGCGGAGAAAGTGCTAACTTCGACTGTGCCTTATGGTATTGATTCAGAGAAATGAAACTGATTCTTTTCCCTTATGGAGGGAGAATATCTTCCAGAGAGACTAGAATTCACCAGAGGTACCAAAACAGAAGTTTCAAATAATTCTCCTTATTCTAAAATTTTAGAAATTAAAATCAGAATAGTAGACTTTTACCCCGAACAACTGTTTGGCATCCCAAATTTTTGTTAATAATAGGAGAGGATTTCAGTCTGATTCAATGTTATAAATGAAATCTAATACAAAATTGCAATTCTGATGTAATATATTTGGAAATACTAAGCTGGTGTATTCATTTCTCTTTGCTGCAAATCAAGTATTCAGCCAATCCTTTTACATGATACACCAGGGAAAGAGATAGAGCAAGTGCCCTTTCAAAGAAATATGTGTCATACTAGAGCTGAGGAGACACTGCTAATGGGGAGAAAGTCACAGTGGCAGAAAAATCAGTGATACAAATAAATCTCCCCACTCTGTGGTCCTAGAGGAGATGTGGGGGAGTTAGGTTGAAAGGAAAATGATAAGGGAGATGGAAACCTGAGAGTACCCTATTCCCTTCACCTACAGGACTACCTCTATCATATACCTTCCCAAAATAACTATGGTCAAGACAGACTAGTCAGGAGGCTGACCTAATTTGGCAGAGGGGTGCCTGATTTGGGCTGTCATGATTTTTTCTTGGATTCCATGTGTTTAGCAAGATATCTAGGAGTTGCCCTTCCCTAAACTTCCAGAAGGACCCATGAGGTTGCTAATTTGCTCACTCTAAAGCTTACCAGGGAGATCACTGCTATTGGACTTGAGTGATCTTGTAGCTGGACAGTAAGACCATAGATCAGGAGTATTTTCAAGTTCAGCAATGCCCACTGCTCCCTTGGAGGAAAACAGAAGAGAAAGGGAAATCTGAAAGACCTGGCCCTCTGGAAAACACACATACACACAAACAAACAAAAAAACAGAAAATATAGAAGAATGAACCGCTTTTCAAGAGCTTCATAGTTTTTCAGTCCCACAGCGCAGAATGGGTTTCAGCAGGGAATACAGATAGTTAACTGAGCACCTAAGGTCACACCTGTTTGCACAAGTCATGTGAACACTGGTCTCCACTGTACACTTGCTTTCCAAGGCAGTGCTGGCTCCCAATTTCCAGTAAATAATACCGATTTTAGACAATGTATGCCATTTGAGAGTATGATGTAATGAAGGTAGCAAGGTTCCAACAATTTTAATTACTAATATAAAAGGAATTATGCAGACAATACCCTTAATTGCAAATGCATTGAATTTAACAAATCTGTATCAGGAATCAGCTCAAGCAACTTACAAGAACACGAGCAATTTTACAAGAGAAAAAGGTCAGGCCTTTGAGATATTTTTAAAATAAGACTGAAAGAAAAGAGGTTCTGCTTTGAATCTTAAAGTTCTTGGTTGTCCTTTTCTTGGCAATTCTTTTAACCAGTCTATGGGAGGACATGATAGGATAATTACTTTGTCAACAAAAGGATGTAACTGTAGAAAACAATAAGAACCAAAGGAGGAAATATTCAGAAACTTCCTGTTGTTCTTTTATGATGATAAGCACCGTGCTGTTCCATGGTCATATAGAAGTGTGATTTCATGCCTATTATTGGTCTAGAGAAAATACATGCATATATCATGTATAAATATGTATATATTATATTTGATGTGTATATATATTCCTTTCCCTGTATCAGCAATGTGTATTATATGTGTGCTTATGTACTATGCATTTTTGAGATTTTCATTCAGTTGTTCAGAAGACTGAAATTATATTTTTAAAGTAATTATGGCTATGTGAGAAACTCAGAATTTGGATTCTGGTTTATATTTGAGATCTTTCATGCTAGCTATTTTAATTCTTTATGAAAGGAATCCCTACTCACCCCCAGAAAACTTTATGTGTAACAATTCATGATAATAAGTGACAAATGTAGCATAATTTGTAAAACATATAAAATAAAAATGAAACCCTAAGGACCAGGTGCCCCACTCTGAACGGGTGTATGTATGCTTTTACACACTTTGTTGTGGGAATTTTTCAGTCATAAATAAAGGTCAAGTGGTAAATATCATGGCATAACTTTTTAGTTTCTCTACTCCCCACTGGTCTTGACCTTCCTAAACTTTGGAATGATATATGAATATTGAGTTTTCAAAAGAGTAATATATTTTGCTACAAATATAGTAATAAACAAAAGGAAAAACATAGTAGAAGATCATGCCATGATTCATCAATCTATGTCTATTTGTAAAGAAAGAACTCACCAGTGTTTCCTGGCAAGCGTTAGCATTTTTAATTGGAAAAGCAGTTGAAGAATATGCCATATGATGGGATCTGAAGGGCAAAAGACTGCTCTCCACCTCACCCCATCTTCTCTAAGGTGACCAGTGTTTTGCATTTATTAGGAAAAACTAGAGGGATCCCTAAAGCAACACAAATGAATGGAAGGACAGTAAAGATGAAAAAAAAAAAAAAAAAACTATTTTATCATTTCAAAGGATTCATAAAACACTTTTCAACTCTAATGTGGAAAAGAAAGCTGAATTACACTGACCAGTACATTTTACAACTCTACCCTTATAGAGTAATAAAAACAAAACATCAATTCCAAATGTTATGTTTTGTTTCTTTGCTTTTTTAAAAACAGTAACTTAGCAGGCAGTGATGGTATGAAAAATCCACAGAATTCAGCAAAGAGTGGTGTTGAATTTAAAATCTAACATTGATAATTACTAGCTGTTGTGCCTTGAGATGATCCATGCCATAGTATCTCATGATTAATGGGAATGATAATATAGGTCCCTTCAAAATAAATACTAAGAGTAATCATGTGGGTAAAGCGCACGAGAAACACTCTCAAATAGTAGCTACTCAAGATATAAAAAAGAGTTGTTTTTCTCCTTTATCTCCAACTTTTAATAGAGAAACGATTAGCACCTTTTCTGTGTGTCAGAATTCTTGGACATTTTACACAATTTAAATGTGTGGAGTCAAAATCTGATGGCCTGATATAATGATTTAATTGGTCTTGGGTTTGTCTGGACTACACACACACACACACACACACACACACACACACACAAGTGCACATTATCAAAGACCATTTCAGTGGGCACAACATATATCCAGCACCACCTCTAGACACAGTTCGTGGCCAGCGCCCCAGACCCAGAAGCTTCTGTGCACCTTACCCGGGACACCCCCCAATAAAACCTCTACACAGACATCTAAGCACAGAGAGTGGTTTTGCCCATTGTTGTGTCTGGCAGTCATCAGTCAACATCATTTAGTATATTAATCAGTGTAACTGTATATAGAAGTAGAAAACTCAATCCCATTGTGTGGACAGTCATCCCTTCTCTAAACACACTATGGAATCCATACTTATCTACTCTGAAGGAGCGTATTAGTACCATCTAGATTTTTTCTGTAATAAAAACAGGGTTACCATTATACTGAGGGATACATACTTTTGTGAACATGTATCTATTGTATATTTTTCAAGGAATGGAAATTCTTGGTTATATTATATTCATATGGTCAGATTTTTTGCAAAACTGACAATTTCCCAAATTGTTTCAATCTACACTGCCACAAGAAATACATGAGATATTCAGGGATGCCAGTTTTTTCCGACACTTGTATTTGCCAAAATTTTGTTTGAGTCTTTATGATAGGAGTTAAATGGTATCATAATTGTACTTTATATCTTTTGATGATTTATAAAACTGAGCAGTCTTGCATTATCCAAATACACCTATTGGGAAAGTTTCCCCCCCCCCACTCCACAGTATTTGTCTAAGTCTCTCTGTCCTATTTTTCATTATATTTATGTTATTTTTTCTTATTAAAGTAATGGTATGGAGACCAAGTGTTTTACTGTGGCTGCTGTTAAGTAACTATTATCAAAGATACTGAATCCTCTGATGACTGCCTTTAAATCTCTTAATGTTATACTTTGACACAGAATTCCTTAATAAACTTTGTTAGATCCATCATTTTTTCCTTAGAATTCATGCTTAGCGGGGTTGTGTGTATGTGTGTGTGTGTGTGTGTGTATGTGTGTGTGTGTGTGTGTGCACTTTTGAAGAAATATCTGCCTTCTCTAAGAGAACAAAGATTTTGTTTTCAAGTGGAAGCTCTACCATAATTCCTAAAATCAGATTACAGTGTCCTGAAAGAAGTCAACACTCAAATAAATCACCTTATCCTGTTATATTGGAAATTTTCTTATTCAATATCACACTCTTCTACTATTTAGGATTTTTAAATAACTAGCCTGTAATTCTACCTACTCTGGAGACTGATGTAGAACAATCACAAGATCAAGGACAGAGTAGACAAAATTTAAAACTATGAATAAAAGTTAATTTTTTAAGAATTTTTAAAGGTATGCAATGTAACTCCATGGTTGAATACCTGCCTAGTATGTATAAGACCCTTGGTTTGATCTCTAGCATTGCTAAAAACAATAACAAAAATGTAATATCTGTTCCAAAAGACCTCAGCTTTATTTTCTTTCCTTCAATTTCATTGCCCTTATTTTTTGCTATTGTTTTCTGCTTTTCCACATGAATTACAGAGTAAACTTGGTAGTTCTACCAAAGAGTGTTTGTTATCTCGATTTGGACAGTGTGGAGTCTATAGATTTACTTTAAGAAATGACACACTTATAATGGGAAGTCTTTTAACCCATCAAAAAGCTATATCTTTTCATTTATTTAAATATAAAAATATTCTCTAATTTCTCTCAATAATGATTATCTTTATTGCTTATAGCATGATTTCATGCTCATATTTAATTATATTTTCCTAAACATTTGCTATTGTTTAAAGCAGTTTTGTAAAAATAAATTTCAGATAATATATAAATTATTTATTGAAAGGATGTAATTATATTCACGAAATTTGAATCACCACATTCAAATTTAGAATATTTTCACTACTTCCAAATGAAACCCTGCACCTATTAGCAGTCACTTTACGTGAAAGCCTCAGACAACCTCCAGGCCACTTCTAGGCCGTAGATCTGCCTGCACTGGGCATTTAATACAAATGGAGTCAAACAGGATAGGAGCTAAAGCAACAGGCTTCTGTCCCTTCAGCATGAGGCGAGCCCACTGAGGTGAGGACACTTTCCTCCTTGCCTCTGTCTTGCAAAGCCCATGGGATCTCCCTATGCTGACAGCCATGAGGAGCTGATGGCAACAAGGTGGTGGTCCTGGCTTTAGTTTCTGGAGAACCTTATTGTTCATCCCTGCGAGAGATTCACCACACAGCACCTGGTAACCAGGACAACAGCCCATGCTTCCCTGCCAGTGGGAAACTGAGAGCTGAAGCAGTCTAAGTCCCTTTCTATATCACCGGTCCTAAAGCTACTGCCCCTAAATGCTGCAACATGGAGTCACATACTGGCTGCTTGGTCACTGGCTCCTAGAAGGCAGAGCTCTGGCTATTGTAGGACGTTCCTCCAAACTGTTATCTCTGATGAGCTTTAAATAAAACATTCCATCATCCTACTCTTGGGTTCCTTCCCTTGGGCATACATCCACTGATATCCACACCCACCAGTTCAGAATTGCCATTCAGAGCACAAATCCCCCGTAGTTTGAACCTGAGCAGAGCATGACACAATCATGCAGTTTTCTTGATAGCTCCAGGGCTTAGCAAGTTCAGTGACCCTAGGAAAAAAATGTGCACTGAACTCTCCCTCAGAGCTACCCTGACAACAAGTGGGCTAAATGCATATATCCTGGTGCATAAAATAGTTTTTTAAATACATATTATTCTTTTCCCTCCCTTGACATAAACTCCATGAACTAAGGTTGTCTGTATCATGTTTGACATTATTCCCAACAAGCACTATAAGGTTTGGCAAATGGTAGACTCTCAAGAGATACAGAATGAATGACTGAATGAATTAATTCTTTTTATGAGTAAGCATAGGACTTCCATTAATTATATGAAGTGCAACATTATTAGGATCATTGAAATATCAAGGCTTCCCTCACCTTATGGTAAAGATGAATAATTCATTACTTGAGGAGTCGATGATGATACAATGTCTTTCATTGGCTCATTCCTGATGAGCTATTTCCCAGCACCCCCAAGGAACAAAACACAAAAGCAGATGACACGCTTTATTTTTTCAGTATTTTGTTGAACCCATAGATATGAGACTGAGTCTAAGCACCAGGTTTGAGATTTAACCATTCAAAACCTGTTTCCCCTCCCACTAAAGGGTACATTCTGTCATGATGTCTGAGTAAAGATCGAAACACTTAACAAGAAAGATTTACCTACATAGCACCGGTGTTAACAATACAATTTAGATGCTTGGCTTATAATGAAGCAGTAGCATTTTGAACAAATTTCTTCATATCTCTGATTCCAGGTATATAAGCTTTATTGAGGTTTAAAAATAATTCCATACTAGCCAGGCATGATGGTGCATGTCTGTAATCTCAGAGATTCAGGGGACTGAAGCAAGAGGATTACGAGTTCAAGGCCCACCTTGAACAATTCATTAAGACCCTTAGGAAGTCAGAAAGAACCTGTCTCAAATCTATAAAGAACAAAAAATTAAAAATAAAGGACCAGGGATATAGTTCAGTGGTAAAACATCCTTGGGTCCAATCCTCTGTAAGAAATAAAGAAAAGAGAAAAATAATTCTTCAATAAAAGCCTTGTTATCTCAGGAGGTAAACTATATGTTAAACCAATTGCAGTTACCAAACTATTATCTAGACTAGTGTTTAAAGTAGATACACACATCCTGTTTCAGTTCACTATTATTTTTTCTGCTGTGACAAAAAAATCCTGACGAGAACAACTTTAGAAGAGGAAAATTTTATTTGGAGCTCAGGGTTTCAGAGGTCTCAGTTCATAGACAGCCGACGATTCCTTGGAGCTTGAGTGGTGAGGCAGAACATCACGGCTCAAGGGTGTGGCAGAGGAAAGTGGTTCAGGACATCACAACATGGAAGCAGAGAGAGAGCAAAGCTCACCAGGACGGATATAAACCCAAAGTCATGCACCAATGACCCACCTGCTCCACCCACCCCCTGCTTCCAGTTACTCTCAGTTAATCCCTGTCAGGGAATGAACCCACTGACTGGGTTAAGGCTCTCATAACCCAATCATATTCCCTCTAAAGCTTCCTGCATTTTCTCCCACATGCACTTTCTGGGGACACGTAACATCTAAAACATAACAAATTCATACATAAATGATTAGTGACAAAGTTAAAAAGAAAGACCTCATGAAATAGATGATTTCAAACTGAAATACGTATATCACAGTCATGTTTGATTTGATCCTTAACTTTATATTGGTAGCTAACATATTGAAAAATCTCCTTCCATTAAATCGCAACTTAACATTTGTTAAGTGAATACTTAAAAGTGTGAGCAATGATCTTTATTTTGGTGAGCATGTTGAATTTGCAGTTTGGGATATGTGTGTGTGTGTGTGTGTGTGTGTGTGTGTGTGTGGTGTCACACAAATGATCCTAATTCATTCACCTTGAGTTTAAGAAAGGAAAGTTCAGCCACAGTACCAGGCAGCTAAAATTTATGATGTGAAGATGGATTAGTTGCATCTCATCTTGAAGTGGCATTGAACTTTATTCACCCTTACAAGCATCTTTACTTGTTCACAAGTATGAGCCAGCACATTTTTCTTCTTTGACAACAAGGGACCTAGAAATATAGCTTAAATTGCAATGTGCTTGCAGCCTTTGTTGCTTCTATGCCAAGAAACAAGCATTCTCCCCTGAGGAATGTCGTAGGCTTCTAGAATTTCAAAAGTCAACCAACTCCAGTGCATTTTATGCCTTTTCCTCATCTTTTATTAATGGTTGCTGGATCTTAAATTACATGCTCCTATCCCTTATCTGGGTATGGGCAATAAGTGGTTTCCAGGTAACATTGCCCAATCATGGGTATACATAAAATTTTTTTGAAAGGTGGAATTCTGGAATTGGAATTTCTGCTTGAATAGTTCTATACATTTATAATTTTTATACAAATTTTCAAATTATCTTTACAAACATTTTGTTCATGTATGTACTCACCAACACTTAATGAGATTCTAATTTCTCTGAATCCCTGCCAATGATTGGTCTTGTCAAATTCATTTAAAATGTTTGGAAAGTGATGGAAAGTGACTCATTTATCCTGGGTCAATGACTCACACCTGTAATCCCTGTGGTTCTCGAGGCTGAGTCAGGAGGATTGTGAGTTCAAAGCCAGCCTCAGCAACAGTGAGGGCCTAAGCAACTCAGTGAGACCCTGTCTCTAAATAAAATACAAAATGGGGATGGGGTGTGGTTCAGTGGTAAAGTGCCCCTGAGTTCAATCCCGAGTATCCCCCCAAAATCATTTATAACCTTTTTTTTAATTTAGGTGATTTATGATAAACATTAGATTATTTTCCAACACTTGTGATTTTGCAGTGAAAACCCATTCATTTTTATTGGCATTTTTATATATTTACAAGGATAGTGTATGAGCTCTCTCTCTACCTGAAGGATTCCTCCACTTATTTTAGAACTTAATGACCTACTCTCTCTCAGCAGCACTATACTCATTCCTCATTCACACGGTTACTTCACCCAGTTAGACCACAACCTTACAATAAAAATTAAAGGTGCACCTCTATTTTAAAGCCTCCTTTGCTGGTGCTTGCTCAGTTCAGACTGTTTCTGTCATTGTCTCTACACTTCTCCAGGCACTTCTGATCTTTACGGTGAACTGAATGCTAGTGTCCAGAATTAGAACCTAAGGCATGAAGGTTACATAAGATTTTATCTGTAAATATTCCACTCCTCAGACTTCCAATGAAATATCAAAAGTTGCTTTTAATATGCTAAGAATTTCAACATTTTATCTAAATGTAGCACAGGAAGGATCACAATAATGAAAAAACAGTCAGGATTTGTTTCCCTCTGAAATCTCAACATGACCTCTACACCTCTAAAAAAACCAATTCCTGACTTAGTCACACTGACTAACTGAGAGGGGTTTGGATAGGGGGCAAGACGAAGTGCCAAAGCAGCTGACAGCACTCTTGTTTCCTCTGATGCAGCTTGTGGGTGCTCTTGGCACATGCAACCAAAGAAACCAAAAGCCATACAGTGACTTTTAATTAAAACTTTTATTTGACCAAAATCTTAGGCAGAGGCCAGGGGAGGGGCCCATGTAGAGTAACCTAAGACTTCCCACATTAAAACTAGGAAAACTTGCTTTGAATAATGTCTGCAGGAACATTTTAGAGAAGGGAAAAGGGAAGAGTGGCCAAGTAATTCATTTCTAAGAAGAGTCAAAGCCAAATAAAGTACAAATTTTGTGGTAATTATTACAATTGTTTGAAAATACTCCAGTGTGTTTCTTGGGCATGTGTTATGACTGCATACCTCTATCTGCTCTGAAGTAGGTGAGAAGATACGATTCATTGGCTGACAAAATATGAACAGGACGGCTGTGTGTCATTTCCAGGGAGAAGGCTTAGAGTGATGTCATGGTTTACCACAGTTCTGAGGGATGCCTATGATAAGATGGCATCTCCCATAGCCTGGATCTCCACTTGAAGGCTGTGGGCTCTTCAAGTAGAAGATATCTTTGGCAACTAAACTTTTTTGCACAATAATCTTCAAATGACTCCAGCTGGGAGAAGTTTTCCCAGTGATACTCATTCTCAGAAGGAAAATCCATCCTGTTGTACTTGAAGTCTTGAGTGACTTTAAATTCCAGAATGGCCCCCCGAACCAATTTCAAATTCTATCCAAGTGGAAGGAAACAGAATTTAGAATATTGACAAATCACATCAGCAAGATTTCAAGTCCATTTGGGAATGCATTGTAAGGATATTAAACATAGGTCAAATATAAAGTCACTTATAATTGCTTTGTACAAGTACATTCATCCAGGTCTGAGGATTTAATGTGTTTTATCAAGTTCATGGGAATATTTCTAACACATTTCTTTGTGTTTAAATTGATTCCTTGGTGCCAGGGTGCTCTATAAACAATAAGGCTGAGATGCTAGAAATTCCCTCTCATACTATAAAGAGTTGGAAAACTTAGTATAGTGGAATGCAGAAATGGATTTATGATGTGCAACTTCTTAATTATATTCTAAATCTCCCCAGAAGAGATTACCAAGGGAGTCCACTCCCTTTACAATGAGAGGAGTAACACTCTTTCTGAGAAATGTGAAACAGGAAGAGGGAGGGACTATTTATTGTATTAATTGGTATCTCCTTCTATGAGAAGTATCTGTAATAGTCAAAGCTCCGAATTAATTTTTAGATCTTTTTTTATTGAATGAGTATTACATTGGGAGGATTTGATTGCTATAAGAAATGTGTAGTCGATGATTCCTATTACGGTTTGAATGCGAGGTGCCTCCTAAAGTTCATGTGTGAAACAATGAAAGAATGTTCAAGGAGAAAAGATTAGATTAGTAGGTCCTTGACCCACTCAGTGAATTGATGCCCTGATGAGATTAAATGAATGGTAACTGAAGGCAGCTAGGGGTGACTGGAGTGGGCAGGCACTGGGGATATGCCTTGGGGTTTATATTTTGTATCTGCAAATGGAGTCTCTATCTGCCTCCTGATCACCACGTGAGCTGCTTCACCCCACCACACTCCTCCGCCATGATGTTCAGCAGGTTGTCTATGGTCGGAGACTGCTGAAGATATGAGCCTGTAAATAACCTTGTCCCCTTCTAAGAGCTCTTGTCAGGTCTTTTAATCACAGCAGCAAAGAAGCTGATGAAAACAATTCCCTTCATTAAACAAAGTGCAGTGTAAATAGCAAGTGACCAAAGAGGACTCTGAGCACCACCCAGTCTTTCTCCTGTTCCTACCTCTCCTGTCTGCTCTCTTCTCTTCCACAGGAAGCTGTACATAGACACTGAATTCACCTGATTGGGCTGCTTTGTGGCCTTTGTTGCCTCCAGACAGGAGAAGGCAGGGATTAAAAGCAAATTCAGTCAAAATAAGTGAATTAAAAAAATACTTACCACGACACTCCATAACTCCTTCCACTTACCAGCAAATGCCAGAATTTCATTCTTCTTTAAAGTTGAGTAATATTCCATTGTATATATGTATACCACCTTAAGTAGAGGAGATTGAAGGGAGGGAAAGGGGTATGGAGGTAGGAAGGATGGTAGAGTGAATCATACATCATTACCTCATGTACATGTATGACTGCATGACTGATGTGATACTGAACTATGTATACTCAGAAAAATGAGAAATTATACTCCATTTGTGTATGATCTATCAAAATGTATAAATGCATTCTACTGTCATGTACAAGTAATTAGAAAAAATAAAAATTTTTAAAATACATCTAATTCGTAGGAAACTTCTGATCCATTTAGGAAACTAAAGGATCACTGATATATTTCAGTCTAATTTATTTTGAACATGAAGCAAAAAATTAAAAAAAAAATAAAAACATGTTAAAATCCTTGTAACCTCAAAAGATTTCATTATTTAAGAAAATAAAAATTTATAAATTCATAGTGTAATAATTTAATAAGATAATAGGAAAATTACCAAATAATATCAAATTTCAATAACATGAGTCAGAAACAAGTAATTTATAAGTATGTTATTTGATAACTGCAAATTATTCTAAGTTTAATCAGATAATAATAGAATTCAAACAAAAAGTGTTATGATACAACAGTATAAAAGATAATCCAATATTATCAATAAAGTTAAAATCATCAGTAAAGTTACTCTTGATACTGATAAATATTTGATGTAGACAATGACATAAAAAACTATAAACATCCCTACTTGCCCATTTATAGTTCACAAATAAATGTTGATATATCCACATTGTTAGAAAATCACTCTGAAATAAAATGAATAAATTCTGAATGTGTTATGCAACATGATTTAAAATATATTACATTAAGAAAAACAAATCAACACAAGACACACAGTACCATGTAAACACATCTTCATGACCGGAGAAATAGGTCAAAATATGGGATTTGAAAGAAATGTTGCTTTTAGGTACTATGACAAAGATTATCTATAAGGGGACACAAAACATGTTTCACTGATTAAATGCTCCATAATTTCACTATTATTGTAACTACTCAACTGTATGCATTTATGAAAACTCAATAGTGCATAATCTAGAATTGATTTTATGAAAGTAAATTTTATCTCAGTAAGTGACTTTCAAAAGCAGTTCCAAAATTTTAATACAGAAAGAGCTCAATTGCAATAAAAGAAATAAAATAACTATGAAGAATTAGTTTCTAAACAAGCATATGAGCAAGTTAGTTGTATAAGTTATTTCCAGATTTTATGGAAACACTCTATAAACCTTTACAAAGAAAACACTTTCGAAAAGATATCAACATCCTGCTAGTATTTAAGTTATAGGTAGGAAAAAGGCATTTTTGTTTTACTTTGTATTATTGACTGCCACTTAGCATAGCTTTGGTAAACTAGGAGATCTACAACAAGTGTTTATTTAATAAAAAAGAAGCAAGTGAATTAAAATGACAGAGGAAGCCGCAACCACAAATTCAGACTTCAGGTGTCTGAGGTTCAGAAAGCCCGGCATGCAGCCCAGACTGGAGAGTGAATCTGAGCAGAGTCACTTGAGTGCCAAGAGATATGCAGAAAAAGTAAAGGAGGATAAGGACAGAGTATGTACCATGAACATAAGAAGCAGAAGTTGTCGGGACAATGAAGATATTCAGCAAAGAAATTTAAGAGGGAAAAAATATAATAAATTTAGTTTAGTGATAATTTTTTAGTATAATTTTTGATACCAGTATAAAAGTGAAGTCTGTTAATAACTATATGGGTGTGTTTGTGTGAAGAAAGCTCAGAATTTTCAGGCTCTGGTTTGTCTTTAAAACCCTGCATGAGGTCCACAGGGGACATTGCTGACCAGTACCTGAATCATAGCAATTTATGTCTGGGGCAGGTGGGCAAATTATGTTTCCTCCATGTTGCAGAATAAAGCCTTGTTTCCTGATTAAGAAAAAAAAATGACAGGATATTTAAAAATAGAATTTAAATGATTTTTACAGCAACTGGGGATTGCAAACAAAATATAAATTCTTTTCAACAGTTTATTAACATAATGTCATATCAAGATTGCTCTGAAGTCTTTTAAATATCAAAGGTGATTCACTTGGCAACAATTATGTCAATGATTTAAATAATTGAAGTAATATTCTTATTTTCTTACTAAGCCAAGTAACAACACTTAAACATATTTTCTTCTTTAAAATAATTTCCTTGTATGTCAGGTAGACAAAGATGCTTCCATAATAGAGACACATTGAGGGGGAGGGCTGTAACCCAGTGCAGAACACTTGCCTAGCCTTCACAGAGCCCCAGGTTCAAAGGTCATGCAAGGCAGTCATACAGCTGTAACAACTGGTATGTATATACTTTGAAAACCAAAATAAATTAAAATCATACAAATCTGTGAGACAGGAAGACAAGAGTGACTAAGATCCTATATAATTTTTTTTTTTTTTTTTTTTTTTTTTTTTTTTTTTTTTTTTTTTTTTTTTTTTTTTTTGCGGTACTGGAGATCGAACTCAGGGCCTTGTGCTTGCAAGGCAAGCACTCTACCAGCTGAGCTATCTCCCCAGCCCCAAGATCCTAGAAAGAACAAATTCTTCCTAAATGTTGCTTCTGTCCTGGAAGCATTCATTGATTCTAAATACAGGTTGTGTTTGGATGGTTATACTGATACCATGTAGAATTAAATGGGCTTAAGAAAAAGGCACAGGAATAACATGCTGGATCCCTAATACAGAATGTTTTTCTTCCCTTGAGTCACCTAGTGAATCCTGGGATAATGCAAAAGATGCTGTATTCTGGGCTAAAGTTTTCTAAAAACCAGAATGAGAAGCATTGACTCTCAAAATCTGGGACATCAAGTTCATGTATGAGAGGGGGCTGCTACTACTACTACTACTACTACCGCCAGGCTCACCTGGTGATACCAGCAGATTTTGAATTTATATAAGGAAGATAGATAATGAGGCTAACTCAAACCTCAAACAAGAACTAAATTTCCCACAAACTTTCTGTTCTGGGGACAAATACTCTTGAGGCTATCAAACTTCAAAAAAAAAAAAAAAAAAGAAAGAAAGAAAGAAATAGAATCAGATCCCTTGGACTTTCAGTACTCTGGACAGAGACGCATCAGGCCAACAAAATCCATGAGCAAGGAATAGAGAAAAGACAGACATGGAGGAATCTTACTCAAATACCAACCCCTCTCTGTTCAACATATCTGCTCAACAGACGGGAAAGCAACCATCTCGTAGAAAAGGGACATAATTTGCAGCTTCTAAGGTCATTTTTGACATATGACATACAAACAAAAATTAATATACTTTAAGGAAAACTGAAATAATGACCAATAATCAAAAGAAAAAATAATAATGATGAGATACATATTTATAGACAATCCAAAAAGTGCAGTCAGAATAACAAAACTTTAAAATAGCTAAATTGAGATATAGAAAACAGAAAAAAAGGAAAAAGTTTCATGACAATGTGAAGAATATCACCTGAGAATCAGAATATATAGAGAACATTTGAAATTAACATTTTTGTACCATTCCATAAATGTATCAGATAACTGAACTTTTGATTACATAACATTTTGATAAATAAGTTTAAGAGTAAACTGTATAACTCAAAAATTAATTTACTCAATTTGTTGACTAAGAGCAAACACCCAAACTATACCAAACAAAATAATTTAAATATTCACCATTAGTTTTTGAAAACTTGAAAAAGAGAGCCTTCTAGGTATTTGAAATTTCTGGACTTTGATATGAATGTTTATTATAAAGATGTTTGAGATTCTTGAAGGCAGCATGGCAAATTAGAGAGATTCTGGCTCAGATTGAAAAATACAAAGGGCTCAGTATTTGAGTATCCCTGGGTTCAATTCCAGTTCTCAAGCACTCCCACAAACAGAGAATAAATGGGAGAAAAAGAACCTAGATACATTAGAAAGTATTCTGATATCATTGAAAGTATATGATGATTTTGATAAGTCTGTGGTTTTTCTTGCTTCTTGTCCCAAATAATGTTTACAGACTGATATTTATGCCCACATTGTGATAACTTTGGGATTGGTAGAAGGGGCAAACTGTACAGACTTCTAGATGAATTTCATAAACACAAATCCTGGGGGCAGAGAGGATTCAAAGCAGTCTGTAGTCTACAAACCAATTTTGATGCTCCAGTAAATACAAGCTTCTCCGAGAAAGAACACTAGTCTGAAACATTTTTTTCTAGAAGAAGTCTGTACCAGAAGTCTTTGAAATTGAACATGATGAAAACCTCAGGATTATATTAAAAGCAACTTAAATTAACTTTAGCAAGTCTCTATTGCAGTCATCAAAAACTGTTCTAGCTCCGGTCTTTAATTCAGAACTCAGAAGGGAACTTGGCTATGAAGCAATTGAATATAAACTAAGGGGATAGGAAAGATCATAGTCATATGTATAATTTTTTCTGTTGATGCAAATCAACTTGTGGAAAGGTGCTGAGTAAGTTCTCCAAAAACTGTATGATAATTTATAGTGTATTCAATGATTCTTCTTTATTATTTGCATTTAAAGACAACTTTCTTGTCTTAGCAATTGATAATGAAAAATTGGGGGAACAGTTTGGGGTTTAAGGCCTAGAGTCATTTTAAGATTCCTTAGAGAACATTTCCCCATTGCTAAAGACTCTCACAACCATGGGCTACTGCAGCCAGTACTCCTGGCTCTGTAAAAACAAGGATTTCTGTGTCAGAGCAACTACAACAAGATGTCTGAAAAAATCTCTTGAAGAACCTGGAAATATCACCTCTGAGTGACTCATTTCAAACGTAATTCTATAGGATTGCTTATTTTTCTTTTACTTATGTTGATTCCATATTTCCATATTCTTAATACTACTTATGAAATATTAGAGCAATATTATGAATTATATCACATCACACTGAGATATATTTATATAGCTAGGCACAAAGGAAATTAACTCTCCCCTTTTTTAAACTTTTGAATAGTGAATAAAATTTAACTTTATAATAAACTTGCCATCCCCTTTATGCTGAATATACATAAATTCCTGAATAGGCAGGAGGAAAATACAGATTGACAAAAATTGGGTACCTCCGATGTAGGCTTAAACAGCTTAATTAACTTGTGAAGTTGTTTACTTAGCCTGAAAGAAATACCTTGCAGTTTCCCCGAGCTCTTGTGTGTGGCGTGGGTCCACAGAACAGGGCTACCCAGGATGGAACAACACAGTCAGGACCTAATTAATTGTTTAACCAGCCCCCCTGGTAATCTGGATTGTTTCGCTCTGGGATATAAATATGGACTTGGTTCCCTGAATTCAAGTGACTTCTCCAACCTGTCAGGAAGATGAAAAGAACTATTCATATCGCACTTGTGACAGCAGCGAGGCAGACTGTCATGTTTATAAGCAAGCTCTGAGAACAATTCATGCAAACTGCAATGCAGCCTGTCATCTCTGGGTCTTGTTTGCTCTGGGCAAAGAGTCTGTAACAATGTACTGACAGGTTGCAAGAAGCAGAAGCAAAGAATGGCATAACCGGGGCTATTGCGAAGAAGAAAAAGATTCCAGAGAAAGGAAAGAGCAAATCACATGGAGCCTAATCAACGTGACTGGATAGAAATGATGTCGGTCTTCTCTGAAATGGAGAAAATAGAAACAGAGCACAATTGTTCCCAGGTAAATAAAATTGAATAACTAAAAACGTGAAAGCAACATTTACTACATAGACGAGATGGCCAGAAATGAGAAGTGTGATAATGAAAAGTAACAGAGGGAATGCTATTTTCATCTTTGCAATTGAAAAATTAGAAGGATTAATTCTAAACAGGCTATTTAAATCAAATCATCACAAGGACACTAAGTAAATACATCATGAGCTCACTGTTTATGGACTGGACCTTTCACTGTAGCTTGTTGCAATTTTCAGAACATACCTGTTTCTTCTGAGTTTTTGTCCTGGAAATTTGTGCAGTACATGAGAAAAAAATAACATTTTCTGGGAAATTAAAGATGTCTCTGGAAAATATAGAAGGAAATTTTTCTAAAGTAAGTAGAAGATGAATTTTCTGGGATAAGAAACTTCATTTTGTTTTTCTTTGTATTCCCATGATACTTCTAGAATTGTTAGGAAATAAAGATGAGGTTGTCTTGTCCTAGATTGCTACCAGTTTTAAAAAAATGAAGAAGAAGAAGAAAGAAAGAGAAAAGAAATGAAAAATAACTGTGTGCAAGAATGCTTTGTAAATAAGAATCCTGACCAGAACTTCACAAGGGACACTAGAATGTCCCATAAATAGGACTGAGAGGGCTTTGAGGCAAGAAATCTGAAGTTGAGTCACATAAATAAGGATGAATAAGGATGCCATCAGTAAAGTAGTGACCACTGGAAAAAAATTGCTGACACCGCCCTCAGTCTTAAGTTATTTTATTTTATTTTTAAAGTTGATGGTAGTAATATGGTGCAAATTGCTGTATGTTTTGAGTATGACATTAATATAATGAATAGTGTATATTCACTAATTCTGACTGTTCACTTTTATACTAAGAAAACCTATGATGAATCTGTTGCTTATGGAAGCAGCTAACATCTTTAGAGCAAAAACCAAGAAGTTTACTTGATATACGCCTTGTCATACTTACTCTGCTTGATATCAAGATTTTATCCCAGAAATAAAAATGACTTGTTTTATATTGCTTAGCCTCAGTTCCCATATAGATAATTAATTCCCAGTCAACAAAGTAGTGTACAAACTTTTTTTCACCAAAACGTGTATACATTTATTTATTTATTTATTTATTTTTACAGGCTGCATTTTGATTCATTGTACATAAATGTGGTACAACTTTTCGTTTCTATGGTTGTACACGATGTAGATTCACACCATTTGTGCAATCATACATGTATATAGGGTCATGATGTCTGTCTCAGTTCACCAACTTTCATACCCTCACCCCTCCTCCCCTCTCGTTTCCCTCCACATAATCCAAAGTTCCTCCATTCTTCTCTCACCCCCAACCTACAACCGTCATTATATATCATCATGCACTTATCAGAGAAAACATTCAGCCTTTTGCTTTTTGGGATTGGCTTATTTCATTTAGCATGCTATTCTCCAATTCCATCCATTTACCTGCAAATGCCATAATTTTATTCTTCTTTATGGCTGGATAATCTTTCATTGTGTATCTATACCACGGTTTCTTTATCCATTCACCTGTTGAAGGGAATCTAGGTTGGTTCCACAATCTAGCTATTGTGAGTTGAGCTGCTATAAACATTGATGTGGCTGTGTTACTGTAGTATGCTGATTTTAAGTCCTTTTGGTATAAACCAAGGAGTGGGATAACTGGGTCCAAAGGTGGTGTATATTTTTGTGCTTTGTTCTGTAGTTACCATAAGGTAGGAAAAGGAAATGCATTACATGGATGTTTTAATAAGTACTGTTGGTTTCTGTGGTCTTGTGGTGTTAGGTCTTCCTGTGTTTCTTCTCACTATGATTTTTTTAAAATCATTGACTACTGTATTTCAGAAAACTCCATACAGATTTCTCTCCATCTTCCTAAATGGACATGTCATCTCTGGGAGTTCCCAAAGAATAAAGTTAAGAGACAAGCACACAGCCATAAAGCTCATTTCTCTTCCCCTCCCAGGTACCAATTACCCTCATGATTAATAGATTGACCAATGCCTCTTGATTTTCATTTAACTTAATGGGATATTAGATTATCATTTATTCATCACGTCATTCAACAAGTACGTAGTGCTTATTAGAGTTACCTGGTGTACCTTGATGAGCAAAACACGGTCCCGTCCTCAAGACTATTTGGGTCGTGATGCCTTTTCCTACTGGAAGAGGATTATAGAGGATTATTTCCACAACCATGCTGTGGATCTCAGGTCTGTATTTCTGGACACATCTGTCCAAACTCGAGACTGCAGCCAACCCTACAGCTTTCAGTTCATGACCTGACCAATAACCTCTGTCTACCTGCAATCTACAGGTATCTGAGCTTCAGAGACTCGTGTCCTGGGGCTGTGAACTTCCTTCACAAGTGTTTCTCCAGGGGCACAGCCTCTCTCCATACCCTCTTCACCTTCCTTGGCTTCAATAATCTTAATCTATTACTTTGATGTCCTCATCCCTACTGACTTTTCGGTCCCATTATTTTCTTTTAGTTAGCATTGCCCTCTACCCAGGTGAGACAAAACCAAGCGACATGAGAAGAATGACCCTCTGACCATAACATTCTGTGTCTTTGGCCCCAGGTATGGACCTTTACAGTGGAGAAGGCTCTGTAGCTAGCTCACAATGGCATTTCTGTTTCCTCCTTCCTGCAGATCGTGAGATATTTCTCAAATATTCAGAGTGAGAAAATATTGAGAGTCCTGAAGGCACAACCCACAGAAGCACAAGAGTCCCATCTCCCAGTGCAGGCCCCGGGAATTTCTTACACCCTTTGTTCTGCATTCCACCTTGAGAAGCTAATCAAATTTCTCAAGCTAGAGTTCCAGCCAGTTATAAATTCCTTGGCTTCTCTTCTAAGGAAGCAGATCTCACATGTCTTTCCAAATTTCTAAGTGGCAGATTTCCCTTACCTGAATTTTCCTGATAGATACAAGATAATTTATGGAATTCTCAAGTTCGTCCAGTCTTTGTTGTATCAATAGGAATGAGGACTTGATAGCTCTTTCTTTACATGACAGAGTACAAGTTGGATGTTCAAATATTAGCATTATTAATCTAACTTGTCAGTTTACATCATCCAGGCTTTAGAGATTTGAAACAATGAGCAAGACACAGGGGGGGGGGAATATATTTTAAGCACAGATACAGTATACAAAACTATGGCTCTAAAATATACTCCAAGGGTTGGATATAGGTGTGGGAATGAGGAATTGAGATCTTGTTTCCAGGATCAGTGGTATAGATGAGGAGAAATCAAGTCCAGATTTGAACTGAGAAAACCAGATGAATTGACAATTAGAAAGTGTGGTACAGGATGCAAAATGAGAATCAAGAGTTGGATTTTCAATGTTCACAGATCTTTTCTCAGGAGTGTTTTTTGTAGCTTTTGACTGTGTGTGGAAAGTATCATGGGAGAGGGACGGCAGCTCACTTAAGGGATCCTCCATCACTAAGACTTGTGAACTTCATCACTAGAAGATGGTCAAGGGGTGGAGGACATTCAGTGCAAACTCAAGTACACTTGAGTGATTTACCATCTTCTCACTGAAGGTTGATTTCCCATCTTGTCAAAAGTGACTGGAGTCTTAGACATTGAAGCAAAGAAAGTTTTCATCCTTTACTTATGATGAAGTTCTAAAGAGTTGTCATATGTAAATCTGTGCCATCTTATAAAACAAAGCTTAAAGTGCTGTCATGCTTAAAACTTGGAGGGGTGTTCTTGTCTGGGGCTTTTAGACAGCTTTTGAGAAATTAGTGTCACCTGGAAGCATTTTATTGACAATTTAATGATTGACTTCTTTTCAGATTATTCTGCTAAGGGCAGGAATTTGAAGGTGAAAGCAATGTCACTACTATTCAAAATGACTTGCTCACTCTAAAAAGCAAGTTATTTCAAGCCTTAGCCTCTTTGAAAATCTTGGGTAAAAATAATTTTGATTCCGAACAGGTTGATTTGGGGCCATGTGTTGCCAGAGAATGTCAGTTCTGTTACATAAAAACTGCAAGGCATGGTTAGGGTTTTATAAGAAAGCAAGATCCCACTCATCTTGTTTAATTGTTATAGCATGAGGTGCTCACTACATTCTGCTTTTTATTTGTGATATATTAAGACCAAGTATATCCTCATGGTATCAGCAAGAGTCACACTGAGTTTATCATGGCAACTTGCAACAGCAATATAAAATCAAAATTTACCTAGAATAAACCTGGTAATTTTGCATTCATATTCAAAACACAGTAACTTAAATTGATCCCCAGATTCATCTATAGTTTAGGAAATCAAACAATTAACTAAACTTTAATCTTTGAATAAATTCAAACCTGTTTTTTTTTTTTTTTTTTCAAATTAAAACTCATGAGTTCCATTTTTTATGAGGCGTCACTAGACAGTATAGTCCATTCCCAGTGCTGGCTGCCAGAACAATCAGGGGAAATACAAGCAATGATGTCCCTTGAATGAAAACAGAATCTGGAAATTTCAGGAGAGAGTTGAAACTTGGAGAGGAGGCTCACAAGAGGATGAGGGTCTGTTTCTATTTTTCCTTTCCTTTTTTTTTTTTTTTTTTTTTTTTTTTCTTCTCTGAGGCTTTGCCAAAGGATGGACTTCAGTTACAGAACAGGGCAGCATTATGCACTGCCGTTACCCTGGTAAAAACACACTGAACTTTTAATCACAGGAATTAGGGAAAGAAGCCACCATGAGCAGGTAAGAGCAGAGGGAATTGTGGAGAAGAGAAAGACCGAGAAGTGAAGACTGTATTCTCATGTGCATGACACAAGTCTCAGCTTCACTTCCAAATTGCACAAGAAGACCCGACCAACACCATAAAACCACTGAACTGAGATTGAAACAGTTCCTACATGGGACACATCAACACCACCATAACATATGCTTATAAAACTAACCAGGTTAAAAAGAATTTTACAAGTCTCAGCTGAGTACATGCATGGACAATTCCAAAATTACGAAGCAAAAGCTCTGACAATGTAAATGAAATGTGGACCTTAAAATTTGAGACTGAATTTATGGTCTTCTTGATTGTCCATTTGATAAACGTTCTATTGAAAACTATTACATGTTTCACACTATATGAACATGCCATTTACATTTCCCAAGACACCCTGCGATAATACTCAAGATTAAAACATTAAAACAAAGCAAAATAAACAAAAAACGAAAAAAGAAAAATGTAGCCCATTCTGAAGTGGAAATAGGAGTTGCAGATAACAATCTTTTTGGACTCCATATGTTGGATTAATAAGACAAAGTTTTATAGCAGATATTAAAACCACGTCTATGAGGAAAATAAATCAGACCCAAAAATCAATGAAGTATAGCAAATCTCAGTGGAGTAAAAACCAGTGAAAAGAAGCAAATAAAATCTTTATAGTTATTAATTATAATATTGAAAAATAAAAGAAATCACTGAGCTAAATAACACAATATTGCTATGGAGAGGAGAGTGGAAAAAAATCAGAAACTAAAGGTACTAAGTAGTAATTATCCAATCAGAAGAAGAAAGAGAAATGAACTAAAAAGCAGAATATTTTATTTTTTTATTAATTTTTGTTCTAATTCATTGTGCATGACAAGAGAATACATTTATACATTTTGTTAAATCTTATGCAAATAGAGTGTAATTTCTCATTTTTTTGATTATATATATTGTAGGATCACATCAGTCATGCAGTCATATATGTATATGAGGTAATAATGTCTGTTTCACTCTACTATTATTCCTTCTCCCATAACCCTTCCCCTCACTTTACTGCCTTCTATCTAATATAAAGTAACTCTATTCTTCCCTTTTCCCTCCCACTTATTATGAATTAGCATCAGCATATCAGAGAAAATACTCGGCCTTTGGTTTTTTGGGTTTGGCTTATTTCACATTTTCTAACTCCATCCATTTATCAGCAAATGCCATAATTTTATTATTCTTAAAACTGATTAATATTCCATCATATACACACACCACACTTTCTTATCCATTCATCTGTTGAAGGGCACCTAGGTTGGTTCCACAATTTAGTGATTGTGAGTTGAACTGCTATAAAGATTGATTCAGCTGCATCACTGTAGTATGCTGATTTTAAGTCCTTTGGGTATAAACTGAGGAGTGGGATAACTGGATCAAATTGTGGTTCCATTCCAAGTTTTCTGAGCAAACTCCATACTGCTTTCCATAACGGTTGCACCATTTTGCATTCCCACCAGCAATGTATTAGTTTACCTTTTTCTCCCACATTCTTGCCAACATTTAATGTTACTTGTATTCTTGATAATTGCCATTTTGACTGGAAAGAGATGAACTCTTAGAGTACTTTTCATTTGCATTTCTCTAATACTACAGATGTTGAATATGTTTCATATATTTATTGATCGATTGTACTTCTGTGAAATGTCTATTTAGTTCCTTAGTCCATTTGTTGATTGGGTTATTTTTTTTTTAGTAATGTAAGTTTTCTGAGTTCATTTTATATCTTAGAGATTAATGCTTTATCTGAGGTACATGTGAAAAAGATTTACTCCCAATCTGTAGGCTCTTTCACCATAATATCCATTTTTTTTTTTTTTTTGCTGAGAAAAAGCTTTTTAGTTTGAATCCATTACTGTTATTTATTCTTGATTTAACTTCTTGTGCTTTAGGGGTCTTGTTAAGGAAGTCAGATGTCAGATTCTAGGCCAACATGGTGAAGATTTGAGCCTACTTTTTCTTCTAGTCCCTGTTCTTGTGCCTAAGTATTTAATCCACTTTGAGTTGATTTTTGTGCAAGGTGAGAGATAAAAGTTTAATTTCATTTTGTTACTTGTGACTTTCCATTTTTCCCAGCATCATTTACTATGTAGGCTATTTTTTCTTCAGTGAATGCTTTTGGCACCTTTGTATAGTATGAGATATCTGTATTTATAACAAAAAGTTGGAATTAGTTTTCTCACTAATGAAGAGAAAAAGAGAGAAAACCCAAATTACTAAAATGTATGATGAAAAAGGAAATTTCACAAAAAATTTATACTCCAACAAAATAGAAAATATTGAAGACATTGCCAAATTTCTAAAGGCAAATGAATCAGGAGATCATTCATAACATAAACTGTGCAATTTCAAGTAATGAACTATAAAATGCCATCAAAATCCTACTAATTAAGAAAGGACCAGGACCAGACAGGTTCTCAGCCAAGTTCTACAAGACCTTCAAATAAGAATTAACACCAGTCCTCCTAAAATTATTTCATGAAATAGAAAAGGAGAGAACCCTTCCAAACTCATTCTATGAGGCTAGTATCACCCTGACACCAAAACCAGACAAAGACACTTCAAGGAAAGAAAACTTCAGATCAATATTCCTGATGAACATGGATACATCATTTCTCAATAAAATTTTAGTAAATCACATACAAAAACATATTAAAAAGATAATTTCTTTCTTTAGTGTTCTGTGGTTTTCATTGGGAATTCGTTCACCTCTCACAACTGGCCCAAATCTCTGGTTTTAAGTAACATCAATGAATTAGATGGTAGGTGTCTGCTTTAGAGTGTGAGCAACCTGAGTTTACTGGGACATTTGCATTTCCATAGGTTTGTTTTACCTCTAGGAAATTAAAAATTAAAAAGAAAAAGTTGTCAAAGAATCAAAATACTTATATGATATATTTGAGAATATGTATTTACAAAAATAGATACACTTTATCAATATGTATTTAAGAAGGACTCTTTGTTATATATACAATTTGTTATTGTAAAACTTAAAAAACCATTTGGCCTAATAAAATGATAACCTTAAAACTCAAATTAGAATGTGTATCTGAATAATTGGTTGAGAAGTGTAGTGTAATTTGAAATTTTACTGCCTGTTTACAATTTTGGACCATCTGAGAAAACTCCAGATTCTCTGTATTTATAGGATTAATTTATTAAAGTTGAGTATCATTTAAATAAAAAAGATAGTGCACCACAATAAAGTGGGGTTCATCCCAGGGATGCAGGGTTGGAATTCAATAAATATAATTCATCATATCAATAGACTTAAAAAGAGAATAATATGATCATCTCAATAGATGCAGAAAAAGCATTCAACAAAAAGCCTTTCATGTTCAAAACACTAGAAAATCTAGGGAGAGTAGGAACATACCTCAACATTATAAAAGGCCAACATCATTCTAAATGGATAAAAATTGAAAGAATTCCCTCTAAAAACTGGAACAAGACACGGATGCTCTCTTTCACCACATTTATTCAACATTGTCCTTGATACTCTAGAAATTAAAGGTATTAAAAATAGGTAGAGAAAGCAATATAAACAGGATGGTTTTGGCACCAAAACAGACATGTAGACCAATGATACGAAGCACATTTTCATAGAACTGTGAGAAACCAGCACAAGATCTAATTGATATTTAATTAGAGAAAAAGAAGGAGAAAAAGATTTGAGTAAACACAGAATTTGAAGAAATAATGAATGCAAACTTTCAAGATTTTATAAAAGACAAATGTTTACAAAACAGATATTCAACACATCATGAAAATGATAAATTAAAAGAAAACCAAGACTAGTCACATCAAACCACCTAGATAGAAACCTAAGATAAGGAAAAACAATTGAAAGAAAGTTGAGAAATGTGGAATAACTCCTAGGGGGGAAAAATGGAAATTATTATATCATCAACTCAGAGATCACAGAGGTCAGAAGACAGCCAGAAAACATCTTTAGAGTGGAGAAAAATAAATAATGAATCACTAACCAGAATTCTATGTTCAGCAAAAACATGATTCATTTATAAAATAAAAAAATGTCATTTTCTCCTGAAGAAAATAATAGGAGTATTCTACAAGCAATGAAAAGGAAGTTCTCAATGCTAAAAAGGAAAACACACTATAAAGAAAATTTATCACTTAAGAATGGAAGTTCATCAAAATATTAAATATCGGGCTGGGGTTGAGGCTCAGTGGTAGAGCGCTTGCCTAGCACATGTGAGGCACTGGGTTCAATCCTCAGCAACACATAAAAATAAACAAATAAAATAAAGGCATTGTGTCTATCTACCACTACAAAATTTTTTTTAAATACTAAATATCCTAGAAAATATAAAATCTTCATAATGTTGTTCAGTTTTTTTAAAAAATTAACATTATAAAACTGTGAACTTTAGTTGTGATTGTTTTTCTTATAGCCATGGAGCATGTTTGATATGTTTTAGTATCCTTAGGAAACTAAAGTAGAAAATTAAGGAAATAACAGGATAAAAGAAATGTACATAATAATCATTTTGCATTTTCTATATTTCTTATACAGTGGTGAAATATTAACTATAAATAGGCTAAGAAAATTTAAACAAGTGTATTGTGATCCTAGTAGCAATCACTGAATCCTAATAAAAACAATTTTGGCAAAAATGTCAGTAGATGATTTAAAATGTCCTATTAAAATGATGACACAAAAGAAAGTAATAAATAACCCAATGGAATAAAAACTACAGTGAACAAACCAGATAAATAATGAATGAAAAATCCCAACTTCAACTTTTGTATATTTTATTGAATATTAATATTCTGAAAACTAAATTTAAAAGGTTCATAATGGCATTGTGGATTGTAAAATGCTGGTAGGATTGCAAATTGGTGCGGCCACTCTGGAAAGCAGTGTGGCGATTACTCAGAAAACTTGGAATGGACCCACATTTTGACCCAGTCATCCCACTCCTCGGTTTATACCCCAAGGACTTAAAATCAGCAAACTACAGTAACACAGTCACATCCATGTTTATAGCTGCTCAATTCACAATAGCTAGATTGTGGAACCAACCGAGATGCCCTTCAACAGATGAATGGATAAAGAAACTGTGGTATAAAGAAGAATAGTATAATGGTATATGTAGATAAATGATTGGAATCAGAGAATATTATGCTAAGTGAAATAAGCCAATCCTCAAACCAAAGGCCAAATGTTTTACCTGATAAGTGGATGATGATATATAATTGGGGTTGGGAGTGGCGGGTGAGAGAAGAATGGAGGAACTTTAGATTATGTAGAGGGAACTTTAGATTATGTAGAGGGAAATGGGGGGCAGGGGTATGAAAAATGGTGGAATAAGACAGACACCATCACCCTATGTACATGTATGATTACACAATTGGTGTGAATCTACATTGTGCACAACCATAGAAACAAAAATTGTACCCCATTTGTATACAGTGAATCAAATGCAGTGTAAAAATAAAAAAAAAATTTAAAAAAAATAAAGTAAAAATTTAAAGAGAAAAAAAACAAGACTTAAGCACGTGGTACTTAAATTAGAAGCAATTTTAATGTAAATGGAGAAAAAGGTTGAAAGTAAATAAGTGGAAAAAGTTAAAATGTACAAATAATTGTTATATTATTAATAAAAAATTATTTAAAGAGTATTTCCAGAGATAAATAAGGATTTTTATGGTGGGAGGGTCATATTTTTAGAAAAAATAAAATCCTTCAAAATAACTTATCTATTAATGGAAACTCAAATTATATGAGGATAAATGTGAAAGAATCAAAGGCAAAATTGACAATTTAGCAATTATACCAGTAGATATTATTACCTTTTGGGGGAATTTAAGGAACAAGAGGAAAAGATTTGTAAACTGACCAATCTCCCCAACCACTCCAAATGAATGGACATTTTTAGAATACTGCATATAATGATTACAGAATCCAAGTTCTTTAAGGTTCCTGTGGTCCTTTCATCCAGATAAACTATATGCTGGGCTATCCAACATGTTTTGATAAATTTAAAGTACAGGACGTTTTCTCTAATTACAATGCAATTAGCTAGGTAGCAATCACAATAAAATATCTAAGAAAACTTCATGTTTTTTTTAAATTAAACACTCTGTACTACAGGGAAGCAGATCAGTGATTCCAAAGGAATAGGGTTGGAAAGATAGATTGCAAATAGACACAAGAGCACTTCGGGGAGTGAAATAAAGGTGGCTTATTTTGACCATTAAAAGGATTTCATAGATGTATCCATATGTCAAATCTCAGAAGGTAGTACATATTAATAAATGCATAGAAATTATTACTCCACAAATTAGTGAAAACAAAGAAAACAACAGATTTCCAAATATATTTCCCATGGGTTAAGTTTTAAATATTTCATTTCAGTCTTATACTATTTCTTTAGTGTCCAAGTAGAATCCAATCAGAAAATGTGGATATGGCATAATATGCTACTCTTTTCGTATACTAAAACCAAGGACAAATCGAATGGAACAAAAATGATGGTCTAAAGTACCCCAGGGAGGAGGCACTGCATCTGGGATCAGACGCCACACCCTGGAAGGTCCCAAGCAGGGCCCCAGCGGTAGAGAGCCTGCCCGCTACTTCAGGGTGCACTGCAGGGGTTCTTTGTGGGAGGTGTTCTTTGTTTCTTGCCTTACTTGCTCCCAATGTTGTTCTTTCATCTCCCTACCTTTCTCTTTTCCTTAATTTTTCTTTTTTACTTTCTATACAATATTACTTCAAAATACTATTCCCCTCGTACTCTATCTTGTGCTCATGTGAATCCAAAGCAAACTTATTTTTAATATTTTCATTATTTTCCATTTACTTCTCTTTCATTGTTACCTTAAAATATATTTTTCTTTTCACCATCTCATTTATGTACTTTTTCCATTTTTTCCTATTTTTATTGGTGTGTTATACATAATAGTGGGATTTATTGCCACATATTTGAATATGCAAACAATATTACAATATAATTTAGCCAATTTCATCCAGTTTATCTTTTTTCTTTTTTAATTTGTTCTAATTAGTTATACATGAAAGTAGAATATACTTTGATACATAATACATAAATGGAGTATAATTTCTCATTCTCCTGGTTGTATATGATGTAGAATCACACTGGTCATGTAGTCATATATGTACTTAGGGTAATAATGTCTGATTCACTCTACTATCCATTTCTTCTCATTTTTACAGAACAAACCTCTCAATGTGTAATTGGTATGTCGAAATCTGTTAAAACTTTTGGAGATGTTTGGTCACGTTTTCTTGAATCTTTTCACATTTATCTGCAGAGAATTATTATGTGTCCTTAATTAAATCGCAGAAACTGTCACCAGAACAGGAGAAAATCTCCTTCCCTGGTGAGACTTTTCACTTACTGTAACTATGCACTTCTACAGCAAGAAAAAGCCACCACACTGTGGATTACCTGGGGTTTCATAGGATCCCTTGTGTCTCACCCTCTAGTCAAATGTTTGAAATAGAGTTGCAACAGACGTTTCTGGAGTGAGTTAGAAGCCAAAGGCAGCACTCTTCTGTACTGCATTTATGTACGTATAATACATACTATGTATGTATACTTCATACTCCATTTATGTATGATTCTACTGTCATGTACAACTGATTACAACAAATAAAAAAAATTTTAAAAAGAATTCCCAAGGAAGGAAGAGGGGAAAGAATTAGGGTATTGTCAAAGGTAGATTACAAGGACTGGGATATAACTCAGTGGTAAAGAGCTTCCCTGGGATTCAGGAAGCCCTTTCAAATCTCTGTTCCCAAAACAAACAAACAAACAACAACAAAAACCAAAACCAAAAAGAGTAGATTTCAGTAAAGGGTGAATTGGGAATTAAGGAGGCTAGTTCTGGTTCTTCTGTTAAGTGGAATCTTTGGCACAAACTTCACTGAAGTCTCTTTGGAAGTCGATGGAGATGACTAAATTGTCTTTAATAAAGATTTAAGAACTAATGATTGAAGCTTTCTTCAGGAAGCATCGAAGCCTTGTATCTGATAGTAGCTCCTTTTCCTAAATAAGAACTTTGTCCTCTGAGCTCAAAGTAATTTTTTGGCTGCTGAAGTAATACTGAGATATAATTTGACTTCCTAATTAAGATTCTTCTTTCTTTACTCCTAAGTTATCATATTAAAAAAATTAGATAATATAGTTTAATGTCACCCATTCCAAACCAAAAAGAAAATACATAATTGAACTAATGGGGCATACAACAGCAAAGCTTTTTTTTTGTATTTTTTTTATTGTAAACAAATGGGATACATGTTGTTTCTCTCTTTATACATGGAGTAAAGGCATACCATTTGTGTAATCATAAATTTACATCAGGTAATGTTGTTTTATTCATTCTTGGCCTATACCCAAAGGACTTAAAATCAGCATACTACAGAGATACAGCCACATCAATGTTCATAGCTGCTCATTTCACAATAACCAGATTGTGGAACCAACTTAGATGTCCTTCAATTGATGAATGGATAACGAAACTGTGGGATATATATACAATGGAATATTACTCAGCCATAAAGAATGATAAAATTATGGCATTTGCAGGCAAATGGATGAAATTGGAGAATATCATGCTAAGTGAGATAAGCCAATCTCAAAAAACCAAAGGACTAATGATCATTTGCAGGCGAATAGATGAAATTGTAGAATATCATGCTAAGTGAGATAAGCCAATCTCAAAAAACCAAAGGACTAATGATCTCGCTGATAAGCAGATGATGACACATAATGGGGGGTGGGAGGGGTTAGTGTTAGGGTTAGGGTTAGTGTTAGGGAGTGGGGAAAGAATGGAGGAAGGAAGGACTGTATAGAGGGAAAAGAGGAGTGGGAGGGGTGGGAGGGAAGGGGAAAATAGGAGCAAAGTTTTATATACACTAAAGATTTCATTAAGTCCATGTACACACAACACAAATACATTCTTAAAAATTTTTAGTTGTAGATGGACACAATACCTTTATTTTATCGATTTATTTTATGTGATGCTGAGGATCAAACCCAGTGCTTCATACGTGCTAAGAAGTGTTCTACCACTGAGCCACAAATCCAAACCCAACACAAACACATTTTTAGAGACATTTTTGAGGTGTCAGTTTTTTCCCATTAATCTTTCTATTTAAAAATCATATTATTTTTCATAAGCACATAATAATCACACATCTTTATGATGTTAGACTGTATTTAAATACATGAATACAATGTGTAATAATCTGTTTTTATACCACTACTACTCTACTACCTGGCTCTATAACTGCTATTTCATAATTTCATTTCATATATGAAAGAACAAATTCTTAATGTGTTTTCCTTTTTTCACCTTTTTTATTGGTTCCTTTTAGTTATAAGTGACAAAGTATTTACTTTGACATAATTAAAGAAGCATGAAATATAATTTGTTTTAGTTCAGTCCCTAGCCCCTCCCCTTTCCCTCCAATCCTCCCTCTCCCTTGTCCTTTCCCTCAATCCTAATGAGCTTTCTGCTATTTACTTAAGAGTTTTTGTTTTCAAATTAGTGTCAATGGATGTACATGATTCCCTGTGGCATATTCATATGTGTACACAGTAAAGTTATGTCAGATTCATCCCATTTTCTTTCCCTGTCCCATCCCTCCTCCCTTGCCTTCATTCCCCTTTCATGTCTAAACCTGATTGTACTGATATAACAAAATACCAGAAACTGAGCCGCTTATCAACAACACAAAAAAAAAATTGTTTCTCACAATTTGGGGCTCAAAAGTTCAAAATAAGCCACCTGCAGATTTGGTATCTGAAGATGGTCTCTTTCTGGTACATAGCGAGTTCCTTTGTATCCGAGCACCCATCCCATTCTTGATACCCCTATGCCCTGACCTAAGCACCTCTCACAGGCCACCTGAGGGCCTTGGGGGTTCGGGTTAGGGTTATGAATCATGGGGAGACACAAACCTTCAGATCACAACAATATGTTGATACAGCTGTTCATGCATTTCTGTATTTACAACTTTCTCAGCAGTTGAATGTGTCTTAATGTTATCAACACCAGGCCACAGATGGAGACCACAACACCTGGACGAGCTCATTTTCATAAGTGGAAACTCGTTGAGTGAAGATTTAAACTGGGGTAATTTTGATCCAAGAGAAATTCTCATTTTGTGGCAGCATATTGGTGATCCCTGCCACATTCCTCCACACTGATAAGCATCTTGTAATAAATACTATGTCTAACTAATCTAAAACCCTGGTAACCAATCCCCATTTGATTAGCAAAAATGACATGTATTTTGTTTGATTCTGGACTTTATTATTTCATATATAATGGGAGTCACAGTTGGAATCATTAGAAGATAGAATTACTCTACCTGGAAGAGAAAATATGAATTTTCACCTAGTGGTGTTATATATTTAAGAAAATATGGTAGTTGAAAAAATTCCACTGTTCACACACTGCTTAAAAATGGCATATTTTCCAAAGATCTATCAGCAAAAACATAGATATACTTGGATAGTTGGAGTCTTTTATGACCAAAATGTTAAATTGTGGATTCTATTTCTGTGAAAAAAAGTATCTGTATTTTGTTGGAGATTATTTGGAATCTGAAGGTTGCTTTGATAGTATGGACACTGTAAGAATATCACCTCTTCCAATTCATGAACATGAGATATCTTCCTATTATTTGTGACTTCCTCAATGTATTTCATGGAAGTTTTATAGGTTTTGGTGTAAGAAAATCAATGACTTATAGTGTCATCTCCTTGGTTCGATTTATTCCTCAATTTCTTGGGAGTTACTATAAAAGGGAAGGTTTCTTGATTTCTTTTTTAGGAGTCTGATGTTAGAGCATGAAAACACTACTTATTTTTGTAAGTCAATTTTGTTTCCTACAACTTTACTGAATCCCTTTATGAGTCCTAAGAGATTTTTAGTGGAGTCTTAGGCTTTACTTCATATAAGATCAGATTGTCTCTAAACAGGGACAATTTAACCCCTTCCTTCTTGATTTGTATGCCTTTTCTTTCTCTTGCTTACTTGTTCTGATGAGAAATTCCACTATTATATTGAATATAAGTGATGACTGTGGGTATCTTTATCATGTTCTTTACATTAGAGGAAAAGTTTCAACTTAACCCCATCAAGTATAATGGTAGCTGTGGGTTTGTTGAATATGAGCTTTATTTTGTTGAGGTGTATTCCTTCTACACCTCACACATTGAGACTTTTTATTAGGAAGAGATGTTAAATTGCGTCAAATGCTTTTGATGTATCTATTGAAATGACCATATGGTTTTTGTCACTCATTCTGTTAATGTTGATATGTCACATTCATCTATGTACATACATGGAGTCATCCTTGCATCCACAGGATGGATGAATTCCATGTGATTGTGACAAACGACCTTTGTATCATGCCTTTGAATTTGGTATGCTGCTGTTTTGTTAAAGAACATATTTCCTTGACATATTTTTGCAATAATTTGTCAAATAAAGTCAACATACAAAAGTTTTAAATAACTGTCATTATTACTATTCTAAATCTATTAATATCGAAATCAATAATTTATATAGACATAGATTTTTAAATTTAAACTTAATATGTATTTTATCAGTCAACGTTTTTGTGAAAATACAAAAAAAAATAAGTGAAGTCTGTATTATATTTGGTTCAAAGTTCCAGCTAAAACAAACGGTGGATAAAAAGCTTCTGTCAAAGACATGAGAGCCTCAATATGCATACCAAATTCTAGCAATTCTCAGTCTAACATTTGGGATCTGGCACATGATTATAAATCACCAACAATTCTTATTATCAAGCTTATGAAATTAGCACAAGAGCAGCATTTTCAAGTTCTCTTCTAAATATTTATATGCTACTATTTTGACCAGAGTCAATCACTAATTTTTATGCAAATTTTTCATTCAGTCACCTCATTTGTAATTTAGTTCCAGGAATGATGGCAGTCTATTCTCTGATTCAGCTTAATTGTTGTGCATTTCTTCTCACTGTTGATTGGATTCAATCTTTATAAAGAATTACTTCCAGCTCATTCTTTTTCTTTTTCTTTTTCATATTCATCTCTTTCAAGTTCTTCTTATACCTGTGGTCAACATGAAACTAGAAGCATCTATAACCTTTTGTGGCACGATGGCAACAGTGAAATCATTTAGTTTGGGTCATTTTTTTGTTTTATTCTATTGAAATGCATTAGTTCCTATTCTGATGGAGCATTTATTGAGTGATGTTTTTAATTATGTCACAAAGGGCATGTCTCAAAATGTAATTAATTCAAGTCTTTGCATATTAAGGATTTGCTTTAATGAACAGATTTTGGGTATAATTTATGATTTGAATGAAAATGGTATTATGAAAGATGTTTAAATATTTGAAAATTGTTTTACTAAACCTTTTATATTGCAAAGATATATATAATTATATATATCACATATATTATAATTACATATGTATAATTAATACACATAATTATTATATAATTAATATATATACATTAATATATAATTAATTCAAATCATTGACATGCAGAAAGGAAAGTGCTTAAGATTGACACTCAGTGAGCAGAATTTTGGCAAAATCGAGTTTTCTAGTGGTAATTATTTTAAACCTGCACATCAGAATATATGACTATATTGACCTAGATTCTGCTCAATAGGTCAAAGGCTAAATTCAGCCTTCAGGTAACCAAGAGGCTAGAAGGCCCAGACAGAATATTAGGTAGCCATCCTTACCATTCTGAGAGCGTGTCAAAGGCAGCAGAGGGTTCAGTCAAGCCTACTGCCAGTGAACCAGGACAACACACAAAGGGCCCACATATGTGGCAGCTGCTTGTATGAAGGGACAGAAGCTGATAATGAGCAATTATCTTGAAACTCAAATGCTGGTACTAAGATAATCAGATACAGTTTCCTGTATCAAAACTGAATTTCTCCAGCCCCATCTGAAATTTTTATAGAAGAATTTCACCTGAGTACAGTTTACAAGTTTACAAGTTACAAGTTAAACCATAGTAAAAGCAATCTCTATTATGGAACAGGAAGTTTACTGTTGAGGTGAAGAAAATAGAGAACAGGATGGAACTGGCTGTTGAGTAGTCAGACAATTCCAGTGTGCTCTGTTTCTCCACTAAAAACTTCTTACTCTTTCTTAAAAGAAATCATCATAAATTACTTAAAATTTAAAATTTCATTATTAAATATCAGTTATATTAAGACATATTTTTCAAATTATATTTTATTGACCTGAGGTGCTTTCTCCTGCCTACTGGATTTTTATGTTGTCCTATGCCAACTGGAAGGGGAGGCTACCTCAGTAAATGTACCTACAGGGGCTAACTGTCTGTACAACCGGAAAGGACCCCACATGGGGTAAAAAGGGACCTGTTTCTTTAACACAAATCTTTCACATGACAGTTCCACACCTGGTCTTGGAATAAAACAAATCATTCAAGAAGACTGGAAAACTAATATTTCCAACCTCCAACATACGCCTGGGCACGTCAATAGTGGGGAGGCCCCAACTGCTTCTGCCTCCAGCTCCACCTGCGTTTCTTAATTTTATCATCCTGATTCTCAAATTCCACACTCTGGATTTGGCTTTAACATCCATTTCTGCCTCTTTGAATAGCAGTTGGTCACACTACCATCCGTGTGGAGGAACGAATGCCCCTCAGTCTGTGCCTCCACTAGTACCATGGCCACCTAATATCAGGAAATCCTCTGATGGCAGCCATCTGAGCCATATGTGGGACATAGTTATTCCATCATGGATTGTTTCATCCTTGATACTTCTATCTTAATTCTTCTGTATAATCATAGTATAAGATGGTACACTCTTTTCTAAAGTAAGCTGAGTAAAATTACTTCAGTAGGTGAATTTATGAGATATGGAAGCCAGACTGGAATGGAGACAATGGTTGAATTTTTCCACTGGAAAAATGAAATTTGTTGTTTGTTTTCATTGTTACTTTAAAGAATTACTGAATTGTTAGGTTCAAATATCAATTTTGTCTCAGAAATCAGTTCAAATTAACTAAAAGTATAACCTCTCTATATAGAATACCAGGCATGTCAAGATTTCTTTATTAAATTGTGTTGATTTAGACATGAACTGTTTGTTTCTGTTCGCGTCAGGCTATTGAAGATTTATAAAGAGATTTTAATCAAGTCAATCAAAACAATTCAAGGAGTCACCAGACGTTCATACATTATTACCACAAACCAGTAAGAGAACAGAGATTATTTTTATCTGAAATTTGGAAACAGGTGATACAAAGCACACAACACTTGTGACCTCATCTAAATAAATTGAGAGTTCCTAATGTTGGATTTGTATTGCAGAGTTTGTGATGAGTTGACATTATTTCAAATGTGATACCATGGAAAATAATTATGTCAAAACTCAAAACAATTATGTCAAAACTCAACGTGGACTTGTCATCCTCTACCTTACAATGTGTTTTAAAATATAGTAATGCTCACTATTTCAGAAAAAGCTACCTTTCATTGTTTATTACATCCTTTTATAATTTATCCCCAAAGAAACCAAACTGACAAAAATCATTGAGCCAGAACTGGCAGCCTGTCAGCCCTCACTGCTCAATGGGAGAAGAGCAAACAGACACGGCTCATCAGAGACCACATGGCTTCAGCTATCAATTAGCATCATGCTTTACATCAAAATATAATCTAGAATCTTCCAAAGATGCACTTACATAGCGTAAGCTAAGAAGGAAAGCATTCTTTAAAACCTATTGATTTATTCTAAATCCTGTCATTTTGATGTCTGGGAGGGTTAGGGAAGAATACATTTAAATTATGATTAATTTTCCTAAGACTTTCAGTAGAAAAGATAAATGTAATTATTAAAGTAAACCTAGTTTGGCAATTTTTAAAAATTATTACCTCTGGATTGTGTTTTCATTTTCTTTCACTTCATAAATCTTATATTCTGCTTATGAATTTTAGGCAGATGCCAAAGATATCTGAAGACACATATTAACAGTAGCAATTAATTACATTTAAATAACAATAAGCCTTTTAATTTATAAATGCTGGTAACCAAAGTCTATTAATTTACTTCAATTTAAAAAGGAAATAAATATTCCTTTCTCTGCAGTTACAGTTGTCTCAATTCATTACTGCTTTCATACTGGGATTAACAGCTGTAAACTTTAGCCCTATTGTTGAAAGAGGTGGTTTTGATGATTTAGATAAAACGTACAGTCATAGATAACATAAAAGTGTGAAATAATTAGATTAATTCACATAATTATTGTTTCTGAATAGTGTCATAGGAATCAATCATTTGTTCATGGATTTTTTCTCTGCGTTTACCATATGCATTCTTTAATGTTCTGGTTGCTCTTTTATTAATACAAAAATATACAATTTTGACACTCCATTCATACTGATAGCCTGAGATGGGGACAGAATGGAAATTGATGGAGATTGCTGCCTTGTAGCCCATTTTAGGAAGAAAGAACATCATTAAACACAATGAACAAATGATAGACAAATTTCCCAAAATACACACATTTTCACACAAAATTAAGATGATGCCCTTCAATAGTGAATTGGAGAAACTATTTAGTATCTTCACATAAATGCCCAGTAAAGACTATGAACCAAATGATTACATGAGGGAAAACATTCCTTTACTTAAAAGAAATTATAAATATATAAAATGTACACAGAAACACACACACACACACACACACACACATAATATATATGTTAAGATTACACAGGTTACTTTAAATAAATTGTATTTTTCAAAACTTCAATGCTATTACTAATTTATGCTATTTATTTTATGGTTGGTCCTATCAAATTTGCTTAACATCATGATTACTGAGATGAAAATTCTTTTCTTACACTTTACAAAAATAATACCAACAGTACTGTTTTTATTACACATCTGCTTTTAACTCTGAAACTTGCATCTGAAATTATTTTTTTTATTCTTGCCTATGTATTAAATTAGAAATATCACACGTGTAATCTGAGTCCTTAAATGTAGTCTGCTTTGAAAGGAAATTTTCTTTCAAAAACGCGCCGATCTCCACATCTGGGTTTCCCAGCTCTGTGGCTGACACCCTCACCAGCCCCATCCTGCACGTTCCCAGCACCGAATCACTTCACACTCCCTCTCCCCTTCAGTCTCTGGAACCCTCCTCTGCCTCAGTGAAAGACTCTTCTTAAAATGTTTGTATTCTGGAACTGGGGAGATAGCTCAGCCGGTAGAGTGCTTGCCTTGTAAGCACAGGCCCTGGGTTCGATCCCCAGCACCCCCCCCCCAAAAAAAGAAAAAAAGTTTGTATTCTTACTACCAAAACATTGTCCCAAAAGCAGCCCGTGGGACGGGGTCAAAGTCGACCTGGGTGATGAAGAGACCCTTGGCTTTAAATGGAGAGGTAAGGTGATGAATTGGGGGTGCTGCGGAAATAATGCAAATAAATACAAAGGAGTGGATTTGAGAAGGATTTGGTTGGGGAAAAGGCAAAGACAAAATAAAGTAGGGGCATGTGCTTTTCTCATTGTGTTAGAGACAACACAGAGGGCTGTAAACCTTCAATCAGAAAATACAGCCCAGGAGGAAGAACAGCCTCCATGTGTCTTGCTGGAGCGTCTGCTTGGGCAGGGCCCTGGGGCCACCACTCTTGGTGGTCATGTGCTTGTCCACCGTCGTGTGTTAGGAACGCACGATCTGCTGCTGGCTCTAGCGACTCTGTGCAGGAAAGTAGACAGAAAGCCAAGGGTACGTGCAGTAGCGCACAGAACTGCCGCACACCTCATATGCACAGGACTGATCCGACTCAGGAACACGCGGGAGGCTCAAGGGAGGACCTGCGGAGGGAGGCTCTCATGTCCTTGGAAGCAGATCGGCTGCACTTCCAGGCATTCCAAGGTTTTAATGCTGGTAAACACAGTTTGTAGTTTCAAAATGCTTCCAAAACTCTTAGAAAGCAGTAAGGTTAAGAGGATTATTCTATGAGTTAATCTTCTCAAAATGACAAAATGGTATTTTCAAAATGACTTTCTTTCATAAATGAGACTTCTGGCTTTTCCTCACCAATGAAATGGTAACTAAAGATGTACACATTCTTGGAAGCACACTCACACAGAAAAGACCATTTTAGAAAAGAATGCTGCAGTTTGAGGATTCTTTAGCAATAACCAAAGAATATGCAGTATTTTTGTTTAATATACCTTAGCATATGTGAATTATTTGATTAAAAACTTGTAATTACTTTGGATTACTCACTGGAATTATTTTGCTTATGATCATAAAAAATGGCCCCCTGAAAAGTAATATAAATGGCAAGGTGATAGAAACATCAGAATGAACCTGGTATTGAGGAAATAATTCTGTCTTGGGGCAAGACCACCAGAGTTTGCACCTGTCTTCTCCATTTATTGTTGTAAACCTTGAGCAATTTATCTAAAGCATCCATAAAAATCTGTAAAATTGTGTATGTATATCCTAATTAGAATAATTCATACTTCATATATATAAACATGCATAAATATACAAACAGTGATAAGACCAGAACCTTCCTCACTACACTATTTCGAGAATTAAGAGAGATTCGTGTAAGGAGCATGTAACATTAAGCAGTTTGAAAAATTTAAATAATGTCTGCTCAAATATTAATTTCCCACACTGATATGTGACAGCAGACATCAAATCTGTTTTTCACTTTGAAATGTAGCACACTAGTATATGCGCATGAGACTGATTTAGATTTTAAATGTTATAACAATTCAAAGACACATGGTTTAGGAGAAATTGTTACTTTAACCTTGGCATTTCCTATTCTCCTTCTTGTCAACATCTCTTCACACATTCCAAAAATCCTAACATGTAAACACTTGTATATACTTTGAAATATTCATTCTTTTTTTAATTCTCTCTCTGTCTCCTTCTGGATACACACACACACACACACACACACACACTCATGTACGTGTGTATATATATCTTTAAGTATGCACGATCTAAATTGACTTGTTGATAGAATTTAGGTAGTTTTGAAGTGACTAGTTTGGGAGTCTGTCCAATACAGCAGTGGATACACAGAAAAGAATATTCCAAAACAAAAGTCCCCAGTGTATAAGCAATTACAAAACTTTGCATAACTCACTGGCCCTAGTCCAGAGCTATTGTGGGAGTGTGCTACTCAAAAACATGTACATGGATGTGAACAATTCATCGGGGGCTGTAGGGGTGCCAGGCTAGCTCAGGTGCAGGTAAAAGCCCACAGAGTCAGAACCCAGACCCCAGGAATTGGGTAAAAGCAGACTTGTGGTGAGCAACCTGCAAACTGGTTTACTGCAGGAAAAACCACACATTTTATAGACTTTTAACCCAATCACAATGTGCCACAGGGTATCAGACCACCAGGCCCCTATACAGGTTCCCTTGGTAACACTAGGTCAATTTGGGGGCAGTTGTTTACATTCCTAGGTGGTCAGAGTGGAATGCTCTTCTCTGCAAGTTTACACACTTGAGACATTAACTGCTGCGAGCCAAGAACTAGGATTTCTCCCAACAAAGGGCCACCAAAATAATAACCTTCCAGGAAGATTTAGGCAGATAGATGTGAAGTATCTCAGAAACATTTTTCCAGGTAGCAACTGACCAAATGTGAATTTTTTTGTGATTTTTTTAAGTTGTTACTTGTTAGAACAGGTGCTCAGAAATGTGAAAAGTAAATGATAGTAGAAGGACTCTGACACAACGTTCCTATGTTCACATGTGAATACACCATCAGCGAAACTCCACATCATGTACAACTACAAGAATGGGATCCTATTTAGATTAAGTTATACTCCATGTATGCATAGGTCAGAATACACTCTACTGCCATATATAGCTACAAAAGAAACCAATAAAAATAAAAATAAATTTTTTAAGAAGAAATATGAGAAGTCTTCAAAGGACTGACAAAATTTCTGGAAAACAGAAAATAAAATCTGGGCATTACTTACAGAGTTTAAAGCTTGATTTATAATCTTATTGAACAAGGTAACCTAAGTTAAATTTTTCCAAATATTTTCTGTGGGTGAAGAATCAGAGCTAAATATAGAGATTAAGTTAGTGGGGAAAAGGTGAAAGAACACAGAGGTTTGGAACTAGAAAGTGTGTGTTTCATCTCTTAGCTATGACCCAAATTAAAAATATAACTCATATCACCTGCCAAACAGCATATTTAGTAATATGATGATTTTTCTTGGTGACCACACTGGGGAAATAATTTTAGTTCTAGATTTTGTTTTCATTTTTGCTTTCTTCAGAAACAACAGTAATGATGTCTTGATCCTAATAAAAAAGCTGTGTTCAGATAATAAACTTACATTGACAGAAACTCTAGTACACATTCAGATTGCAGAAAGCAGAAGTGGTCTCTCCAGAGGCAGAACCCCAGGATGGGTACCCATGGCAACCTGCTTCAAGGCAGTGAAAGAGGCCTGATAGCAAGGGGTAAGGGAGCAGCTGCTGCATGCAGCACGTTTAGCACGACCAATCAAAGTAAGATCAGCAGCTGGAATAAGCTGTGCATCAGAAAGATAAACTTCAGCTACAGATTCTGAAAATATTGTCTACAGACACAAAACATGACTATGTTTGTTTAGGTGTTGCAGAAAGGGCATTGAAAAGTTCAGCAACTTTTGTAACCACAGGCAGTTAAACTATCTTAATGAGCAGCTCAAAATGAAATACAATGGATAGAAAAAAATGCATTGTCTGACAAATAAGTATGATTCACTCCACAGGTGGTGCTGACTAGGGATTCTGACGTACTCCTGTTTCTTGCTTGGATGGATTTACCAGACTTCACCTTGTTCCCTTTCACGCCTAGGTCTGCAAAGTTATTTTGGATAACATTCTAGGAGAACACTGTGTTTCCTAAACTATGGTTTTAAGCATAATAAGAGATTGCATACTCTCCTGCCTCTCCAAGGCTGACAAATCTTGGTTATAACCTTCAGTGTTACTCACCCTATACGTTTAAGAAAATTAGTGTATGAAAGTAACTTTTTGGAGATCCAAGATGGCGGACTAGAGGGTGACTGCATCTCCCTTTGCTCCAGAACTCAGGATTCAAGAAGGGGAGGTATTGAGAGACTCAGACCAACATAAAGCCACAGGGTGAGTCTCTCCTACCAGGTGAAGCACGGCCCAGGTGGCAGGCCAGGACAGGGACAGCTTTTCAGAGCTTCCCAAGCCCTGGACCCAGCAGCAGTCCCCCACCCACAGGTGGCTTCTGGGACCAGGGCAGGGCAGCGAGAGTCTTCCCCAAGCAGCCCTGTGGCAGGCAGGGTCCACAGACAGCTTCTTGGAGCAGGCCTGCCCAGTGAGAGCTTTTTCGCACAGAGCCAACCCCAAGCCCTGAACCCAACTGCAGACCCCGACCCGCAGGCGGTTTCTGGGACCAAGGCAGGACAGGGAGAGGCTTTCCCTGAGCAGCCTGGCTCCCAGCTTCTAGGAGCAGGACCGCCCAGTGAGAGGATTTCCACGCAGAACCAGCCCCCAGCCCTGGACTCAGTAGCAGGCTAGGGTCAGCTTTCTTCCGAAGCACTGCATTATCAAGTTCCTCCAAGACTTCAGGCTACTAAGGTTGGGAGGTGATATACTGAAAATCTACAGGGTCACTATAAGCCAATAGAGGAAATCTGCAATATCTCAGAGTCCCATTGATATCTGACCAATATGAGAAAAAAGGGAAGAAAATGTCCCAAACAAACCTAGATACCATATCAATAAAATCCAATGACAGCACAGCAGAAAAAATGTCAGAAAGAGAGTTCAGAATGTAGATAATTAAAACAATCAGAGAAGCAAATGAGGAGATGAAAGAGCAAATGCAGGCATTATATGATTGCACCAATCAACAGTTAAAAGAGCAAATACAGGAAGCAAAAGATCATTTCAATAAAGAGATAGAAGTACTGGAAAAAAAAAAAAAAACAGAAATCCTTGAAATGAAAGAAACAATAAACCAAGTTAAAAACTCCATAGAAAGCATAACCAATAGGATAGAACATCTGGAAGACAGAACCTCAGACATTGAAGACAAAATATTTAATCTTGAAAACAAAAGTGACCAAACAGAAAAGATGGTAAGAAATCATGAACAGAATCTACAAGAATTATGGAATATCATGAAAAGGCCAAATTTAAGAATTATTGGGATTGAGGAAGGCTTAGAGAAACAAACCAAAGGAATGAACAATCTATTCAATGAAATAATATCAGAAAATTTCCCAAATCTGAAGATTGAAATGGAAAACCAGGTACAAGAGGCCTATAGGACTCCAAATTTACAAAATTACAACAGACCCACACCAAGGCACATTATTATGAAAATACCTAACATACAAAATAAAGACAGAATTTTAAAGGCTATGAGAGAAAAGAATCAAATTACATTCAGGGGGAAATCAATAAGAATATCAGCAGATTTTTCAATCCAGACCCTAAAAGCTAGAAGGGCCTGGAACAACATTTACCAAGCCCTGAAAGAAAACGGATGCCAACCAAGAATCTTATACCCAGCAAAACTTACTTTCAGATTTGATGTCGAAAAAAAATCCTTCCATGATAAACAAAAGCTAAAAGAATTTACAAAAAGAAAGCCAACATTACAGAACATTCTCAGCAAAATATTCCATGAGGAAGAAATGAAAAACAAAGATGCAAATCAGCAACGGGAAGAACTAGCCTAAAGGAATAGCCAAATAAAGAAGAAACCAAATCATGTCAAAAAACAAAAATGAGTCAAATGACTGGGAATACAAATCATATCACAATAATAACCCTGAATGTTAATGGCCTGAACTCATCAATCAAAAGACATAGACTGGCAGATTGGATTAAAAAGAAAAATCCAACAATATGCTACCTGCAAGAGAATCATCTCATAGAAAGAGATACCCACAGACTAAAGGTGAAAGGATGGGAAAAACATACCATGCACACAGACACAGCAAAAAAGCTGGGGTATCCATCCTCATTTCAGATAATGTGGACTTCAAGCCAAAACTAGTCAGAAGGGATAAAGAAGGACATTTCATACTGCTTAAGGGAAGTATAATTCAGCAGGACATAACAATCATAAATATCTATGCCCCGAACATTGGCTCATTCATGTACGTTAAACAAATCCTTCTCAATTCCAGAAATCAAATAGACCACAACACAACAATACAGGGTGATTTTAACACACCTCTCTCACCACTGGATAGATCTTCCAAACAAAAATTGAATAAAGAAACCATAGATTTCAATAACACAATCAACAATTTAGACTTAACAGATATATATAGAATATACCAACCAACAAAGAATGAATACACTTTCTTCTCAGCAGCACATGGATCCTTCTCTAAAATAGACCATATTTTATGCCACAAAGCTACTGTTAGCAAATACAAGATGATAGAGATACTACCTTGTATTCTATCAGATCATAATGGATTGAAATTAGAAATAAATGACAGAATAAAAAACAGAAACTTCTCCAATACCTGGAGATTAAATAATACACTATTATATGATGAATGGATAACAGAAGACATCAGGAGGGAAATAAAAAAAATTCTTAGAAGTACGCAAGAACAAAGACACATTATATCCAAATCTCTGGGACACTATGAAAGCAGTAATTAGAGGAAGATTTATTTCATGGAGTGCATTCAACAAAAGAAGTAGAAATCAACAAATAAATGACTTAACACTGCAGCTCAAAGCCCTAGAAAAAGAAGAGCAGACCAACACCAAAAGTAGTAGAAGATAGGAAATAGTTAAAATCAGAGCTGAAATCAACGAAATTGAAACAAAAGAAACAATAGAAAAAATTAACAAAATAAAGAGTTGGTTCTTTGAAAAATAAACAAAATTGATAAACCCTTAGCCACACTAACAAAGAGAAAGAGAGAAAACTCAAATTACTAAAATTTAGAATGAACAAGGAAATAATACAACAGACATGAGTGAAATACAAAACATAATTAGAAGCTATTTTGAAAATCTATACTCCAACAAAACAGAAAACCTCGAAGACATCAAAAAGTTTCTAGAGACATATGAATTATCTAAACTGAACCAGGAGGACATACACAACTTAAATAAATCAATTTCAAGCAATGAAATAGAAGAGGTCATCAAAAGCCTACCAACAAAGAAAAGTCCGGGACCACATGGGTTCTCAGTTGAGTGCTACAAAACCTTTAAAGAAGAGCTCATTCCAATACTCTGCAAGGTATTCCATGAAATAGAAGAGGAGGGAACCCTCCCAAACTCATTCTATGAAGCCAATATCACCCTGATACCTAAACTAGACAGAGACACATCGAGGAAAGAAAATTTCAGACCAATATCCTTAATGAACATCGACGCAAAAATTCTCAACAAAATTTTAGCAAATCACATACAAAAAATATTAAAAAGATGGTGCACCACCATCAAGTAGGTTTTATCCCAGGGATGTAAGGTTGGTTCAACATCTGGAAATCAATAAATATCATTCACCATATCAACAGACTTAAAGTTAAGAATCACATGATTATTTAGATAGATGCAGAAAAAGCATTTGATAAAATACAGCCATCCCTTCATGCTCAAAACACTAGAAAAAATAGGGATAGTAGGAACATACCTGAACATTGTAAAGGCTATTTATGCTAAGCCCATGGCCAACATCATTCTTAATGGAGAAAAACTGAAAGCATTCCCTGTAAAAATGGGAACAAGGCAGGGATGTCCTCTTTCACCACTTCTATTCAACATTGTCCTCGAAACTCTAGCCAGAGCAATTAGACAAATCAAAGAAATTAAAGGGATATGAATAGGAAAAGAAGAACTCAAACTATCCCTGTTCACTGATGACATGATTATATATTTAGAGGAACCCGGAAATTCCACCAGAAAATTTTTAGAACTCATAAGTGAATTCAGTAAAGTAGCAGGTTACAAGATCAATGCTCATAAATCCAAAGCATTTTTATACATAAGTGATGAATCTTCAGAAAGAGAAGTTAGGAAAACTACCCCATTCACAATAGCCTCGAAAAAAATAAAATACTTGGGAATCAATCTCACAAAAGAGGTGAAAGACCTGTACAATGAGAACTACAGAACACTAAAGAAAGAAATTAAAGAAAATCTTAGAAGATGGAATGATCTTCCATGTTCTTGGATAGGCAGAATTAATGTTGTCAAAATGGCCATACTACCAAAAGTGCTATACAGATTCAAGGCAATTCCAATTAAAATCCCACTGACGTACCTTACAGAAATAGAGCAAGCAATTATGAAATTCTTCTGGAAGAATAAAAAACCCAGAATAGCTAAAGCAATCCTTAGCAGAAAGAGCGAGACAGGGGTATTGCAATACCAGATCTTCAACTCTACTACAAAGCAATAGTAACAAAAATGGCATGGTATTGGTACCAAAATAGGTAGATCAATGGTACAGAATAGAGGACATGGACACAAACCCAAATAAATACAATTTTCTCATACTAGACAATGGGGCCAAATATATGCAATGGAGAAAAGATAGCCTCTTCAACAAATGGTGCTGGGAAAACTGGAAATCCACATGCAACAGAATGAAACTAAACCTCTATCTCTCACCCTGCACAAAACTCAACTCAAAATGGATCAAGGTCCTCAGAATCAGACCAGAGACCCTTCATCTTATAGAAGAAAAAGTAGGTCCAAATCTTCAACATGTCGGCTTAGGATCAGACTTCCTTAACAGATTACCATAGCACAAGAAATAAAAGCAAGAATCAATAACTGGGATAGATTCAAACAAAAAAGCTTTCTCTCAGCAAAGGAAACTATCAGTAATGTGAAGAGAGAGGCTACAGAGTGGGAGAAAATCTTTGCCACTCATACTTCAGATAGAGCACTAATTTCCAAAATATATAAAGAACTCAAAAAACTCTACACCAAGAATACAAATAATCCAATCAATAAATGGCCTAAGGAAATGAAGACACTTCACAGAAGATCTACAAGCAATCCTCAGATATATGAAAAAATGTTCAACATCTCTAGTAATAAGAGAAATGCAAATCAAAACTACCCTAAGATTCCATCTCACCCCAATTAGAATGTCAATTATCAAGAATACAAGCAACAATAGGTGTTAGAGAGGATGTGGGGAAAAAGGTACACCCATACATTGCTGGTGGGGTTGCAAATTAGTGCAGCCAATCTGTAAAGCAGTATGGAGATTCCTCAGAAACCTTAGAATGGAACCACCATTTGACCCAGCTATCCCACTCCTTGGCCTATACCCAAAGGACTTAAAATCAGCATACTACAGAGATACAGCCACATCAATGTTCATAGCTGCTCAGTTCACAATAGCCAGATTGTGGAACCAACCTAGATGTCCTTCAATTGATGAATGGATAAAGAAACTGTGGTATATATATATATATATATATATATATATATATATATACACAATGGAATATTACTCTGCCATAAAGAACAATGAAATTATGGCATTTGCAGGCAAATGGATGAAATTGGATAATATCATGGTAATTGAGATAAGCCAATCTCAAAAAAAACAAAGGATGAATGATCTCGCTGATTACATAATGGGGGGTGGGAGTGTTAGTGTTAGGGTTAGGTTTAGGGTTAGGGTTAGGGTTATGGAGCGGGGCAAGAATGGAGGAAGGAAGGACTGTGTAGGGGGAAAAGAGAGGTGGGAGGAGGGGAGGGAAGGGAAAAAATAACAGAATGAATCAAACAACATTACTCTATGTAAATTTATGATTACACAAATGGTATGCCTTACTCCTTGTACAAACAGAGAAACAACATGTATCCCATTTGTTTATAATTTTAAAAAAAGAAAGTAACTTTTCTCTTTTTTCATTGTAGAAAAACTCCAGTTGTTGTCCTTATTTGTCATTTCACTTGAAATATTTTATATTTTATTGTAGGTTTTTTCTTTTTTTTTTAAACACAAAGGATGTTTATTGACGTGCCTTTCAGTTTCTTCATGTATAAAATGGATGGAACACTGACCCATATTGTAAGTACCTTCAATTAAATGGGGTAATAAGGTCCACATACTAATGTATGTTCCTGATCATAATCTTCACCAAATCCAGAATTATCACTACTGGGTCAGTTTGGCACAGTAACTAGACAAAAATCTCAATGTCTTTCTTTCTGCACCTTATTTTTGAGAGGAATAGATACAGAGTGGTTTTGTCCTCAGAGACACAGACTCTGAGACAGACACTATAGGACATGCAACCGTGTTGACTGTGCCCCCAGGCACCCAGAGACAGGCATTGAGCACTGGAGATTCTTATGGCACATGGAGCATCAGGGGCAGCCACTGTCAGTACTGGAGATGAGGAGCCACAGTGGTAACAGATAAGACTTGAAGGAAGCACTCAGGATTGTAGAATACAGAACGAACACCATCTAACTCACGTTGAAATCTTGTCAAAGCAGCTTTAAATAGGAAACGGTGCCTCAGTTTTAGGGAAAAATGATTCATGATGACTATCTTATATGTACATTAATGTTTCACTTAAAACTAGACACCCTCTCACTTCTCATGGTACAAAATGCTAAGTAATATAGCAGCTCAATTCACAATAGCTAGATTGTGGAACCAACCTGAGATGCCCTTCAACAGATGAGTGGATAAAGAAACTGTGGTACATATACACAATGGAATATTATTCAGCCAGAAAGAAGAATAAAATCATGGCATTTGCCAGTAAATGAATGGAGTTGGAAAATATCATACTAAATGAGATAAATCAATCCCAAAAAATCAAAGGCCAATTGTTTTCCCTGATAAGTGGATGATGATACATAATGGGGTGGGAGGGGGTAAGGGAAGAAGGGAGGAAGGATGGATTGTGTAGAGGAAAATGAGGGGAGAGAGGGGGTGGGGTAAAGGAAAGATAATGAAATGAGACAAACATCAATACACTATGTATGTGTATGATTACACAAAAGTTGTGACTCTATGTACAACCAGAGAAATGAAAAGTTGTATGCCATTTGAGTTTGATGAAAAAAAATAGTTTTAAAAATGCTATATAATAAATAACAGAGAATTACGAAACCAAGATATGTAATATCACATTTGGGGGACAGGAGTTAATGTGAGACTGGCATATGAATAGGTGTGAGTGAAACAGTCATCTGCACATTAGGAAACTTTGAGATTTAGAATGGAATTTCCTGCTCTGGCAGCCTCTTCGAAAGGTGGCTTGAGTGTCCTCTTGCTAAGATTTTTGCATGGTGGTATTTTGATCATCTACATGTTAACACTTTCCAAGCCAAAATTACACTTCTATACAAAATAGTGGTAGGAAAAGGGCTCTTTGGCTAAAAATATTTTGGAATTTTGCCTTAAAATTGAATTCTTATGCCTTCTAATCTACCCATCTGAGTAATTTCTGAGAAATTTTCACATACATCCATGACACATCATATGCAAAGATATTTAGCATGACATTGTTGAGAGCATCAGGGAGCTGGAGACAGCCTAGATTTTCCTGACGTAGAGAATATGTAAACAGAGAGTACACCCTAGAGTGATCTTTTGACATGAAGCACAATTTAATCGCCTTTGGTACACGTTAAAGTCTATGTAGTGCATAATTTTGAAATCATAGTGCCCATATGTGTAAAAATACACAAGTACCTCATTTGATTGTGTGAAAATGTGCACCAAGTCAGTCCCTGGTTGCACACTTTCAAAGAATGATCACAGGTTCTGATGTCCCAAAGCTCCCATGGAGTTAAAAGTGATAAAAGATTCTAGATCACTGGTTGGTGGAAAGTGATAAGAACAGCAAGACATGACTCCAGAAGAATTTCAGCTTTGGAGGAGCAGAGTCCAACATTTAAAATCAGATAACTTCAGTGGTTCCATATGTGGAGACCATAAAGGAAGTGGGGAAAACAGATGGAATCTTCTTGCGATCCCAAGGTCCAAGAGTTGGATCAACACTTGAAGCATTCTCGTCATGTCTTATTCTAAATTGCTAAGTTAAGATTACTGTGTGCTTATGCATTTGACCAAGAAACGCAAAGAGGACATTGAAGTTGCAAAACTGCTTTAGCTTTCACTCATTAACTTCTGAAAAGAAAGCCACTGGAATTTTGAAAGACAAATGTTTCAAAGGATATAAAAGGAGCACATGGCACATAGCAGTTCTTTTTCATTTTGTCTGGTTAGCAACGTTTTGAAAGGAAAAGTTGGTATCATTAGCTAAGATGCTGCAAAACTATTAACCAGCAATTTCACTTACACCTGGTAAGTCATTTGACTAATTAACACAGGTGGGTGGGGGAAGAAATTGCTGGATGCACCAGTATTTGTTGGTACCATTGACTTCCCCTTTGGTACCACTGAATGACAAAATTAGTACTATTCAAGGGTAGAGAAAGGGATGGAAGAGGTGAGAGTGTCTAAGAGGTACAAAGACGGCTAGAGAAGAGGAATATGCTAAGGTGTGTTATTTTTAAATATTTTGAGTTGATCATTATATACTACATACATGTAATACAATATAGTGAGATGGATGCCAGACTCCAGGCCCAACCACCCCACACCCCATGCTGACTGGACATGCCTGCGCTGCAGCTCCCCAGCTTCTTTGGAGGCTGGTGCAGACATTTTGAAATATTTCTGAGGTTGTGGTCACCATCAGGGGAGGGGCAGCTCCCTTCCTGAGACACTACAGGAGCCTGGAGGCCCTTTGACAGGTACCTCTATTTACTCACTTACATCCTACACCCTTCCCCAACCTCTTTGTTCACCACTAGAAATACTGTAAATAGTAATCGAACTCATCCTGTTCATTACAATAATGTTTTTAAAGTCTTTATAGGGGCTATCTGGTTCAGGTCTGCATTTTCTCCGTATTGGCTGCTAATATTGATCAACTCCCCAACAGAGAGGTACTGGAAAACTGCAGTCTCACAATAGCCTTCAGGGGAAAACTTCAACTTCAGATCTTCACTGCTAGAGGGGAATATACAGAAACAATATAATAAAACAGGGGAAGAAAGAGTCCCTAACAAACCAAGATACTATTTTGATAGAATCCAATGACAGCATGGCAGTAGAAATGACAGAAAAAGAGTTTAAAATCTGTATAATTAATATGATCCGTGAAGCAAATGATGAGTTAAGAGAGCAAATGCAGGCAATGCATGATCACTCCAATAAACAGTTAAAAGAGCAAATGAAGGAAGCAAAAAACTCTTCAATAAAGAGACAGAGATTCAGGAAAAAAAACCAAGCAGAAATACTTGAAATGAAAGAACAATAAACCAAATTAAAAACTCAATAGAAAGCATCACCTACAGAATAGATCTTGTGGAAGACAGAATCTCAGACGATGAAGACAAAATATTTATTCCTGAAAATAAAGTTGAACAAACTGAGAAGATGTTAAGAAATCATGAACAGAACCTCTAAGAGTTATGGGACATCATGAAAAGACCAAATTTAAGAATTATTAGGATTGAGGAAGACACAGAGATACAAACCAAACAAATGAACAACCTGTTCAAGGAAATAATATCAGAAAAATTTCCAAAACTAAAAAATGAAATGGAAATTCAAATAAAAGAGGCCAACAGAATACCAGGTGCACACAATCACAAAGGATCCACACCATGGCACATTATACTGAAAATACATCAAATGCAAAATAAAGATAGAATTTTAAAGACTGCAAGAGAAAAGCATCAGGTTACTTATGAGGGGAAACCAATATGGATATCAGCAGATTTATCATTACAGACCCTAAAAGCAAGAAGAGCTTAGAACAATACATTTCAAACACTGAAAGAACACAAATGTCAACCAAGAATCCTAGGCCCAGCAAAACTAACATTCAGTTTTGATGATGAAATAAAATCTTTCCATGATAAACAGAAGTTAAAAGAATTTACAAATAGAAATCTTGTGCTGCAGAATATTCTCAGCAAAATATTTCATGAGGAGGAAGTGAAAAACAACAATGCAAGTCAGGAAAGGGAGGAACTAACCTAAAGGTAAAGCCAATCAAAGGAGAAACCAAGTCAAGTTAAAAACCAAAAAGAAGTCAAAATGACCAAGAATACAAATCATATCACAATAATAACCCTGAATGTTAGTGACATAAACTCAATAATCAAAAGTCATAGACCCACAGATTGGATTAAAGAGAAAGACCCAACAAAATGCTGCCTTCAAGAGACTCATCTCAGAGAAAAAGACATCCACAGACTAAAGGTGAAAGGATGGGGAAAAACATAACAAGCACATGAACTCAGTAAAAATGCAGGGGTCTCCATCCTCATATCAGATAAACCTAAGTTAGTCAGAAGGGATAAAGAAGGACATTTCATACTGCTTAAAGGAAGCATGAAACAGCAAGACATAATGATTTTAAATATTTAAGCCCCAAACAATGGAGCATCTATGTACATCAAACAAACTCTTCTCAATTTTAAGAATCAAATAAACAGAAACACAATAATAGTGCAGAACTTTAACACATCACTCTCACCACTGGATAGATCCTCCAAACAAAAACTGAACAAAGAAACTACAGAACTAAATAATACATTCAATGATATAGACTTAATGGACATATACAGAGTATTTCATTCACCATCTAGCAAATATACTTTCTTCTCAGCAGCTCATGGATCCCTCTCCAAAATAGACCATATACTATGGCACAAGGAAGCCATTGGTAAATACAAAATAATAGAGATACTATGTTGTAATCAGATGATAATGGAATGGAATTCGAAATCAATGATGAAATAACAAACAAAAACTACTCCTACACCTGGACACTAAATAATATGCTATTGAATGATGCAATGATAACAGAAGACATAAGGAAAGAATGAAAAAATAATTTCTAGAGGTAAATGAAAACAATGAAATTACATATCAAAATCTCTGGGACACTCTGAAAGGAGTACTAAGAGGAAAGTTCATTGCGTTGAGCTCACACACTAAAAAAATAAAAAGTCAACAACTAAATGACCTAACATTACATCTCAAAGCCCTAGGAAAAGAAAACAGATCAACACCAAAAATAGTAGAAGACAGAAATAATTAAAATCAGAGCTGAAATCAATGAAATCAAAACAAAGAAACAATTCAAAAAATTGACAAAACAAAAAGTCAGTTCTTTGAAAAAATAAACAAAATTGATAAACCCTTAGCCACACTAATGAAGAGAAGGAGAGAGAAAACTCAAATCACTAGAATTTGTGATGAAAAAGGAAAGATCACGAAATACAACATTGAAATACATAACATAATTAGAAGCAATGTTGAAAATCTATACTCCAACAAAATAGAAAATATCAAAGACATTGACAAATTTTGAGACATCTGATCCTCCCAAACTGAATCAGCAGACATAAACAATTTAAACAGATCAGTTTCAAGCACCAAAATAGAAGAAGCCATCAAAAGCCTATCAACCAAGAAAAGCCCAGGACCAGATGGATTCTCAGTCAAATGCTACAAGATCTTTAAAGAAGAACTAATACCAATACTCCTCAAAGTATACCAGGAAATAGAAAAGGAGAGAACCTTTCCAAACTCATTCCATGAAACTCATATCACTCTTATACCAAAACCAGACAAAGATTCATCAAGGAAAGAAAATTTTGGAACAATATCCCTGATGAACATAGATGCAAAAATCCTTAACAAAATACTGGTAAATCACATACATAAACATATTAAAAAGATAGTGCACCATGATCAAGTGGGGTTTATCCCAGAAATGCAAGGTTGTTTCAACATCCAGAAATCAAAAATGCAATTCATCACATCAATAGACTTAAAGTTAAGAATCATATGATTATTTCAAAAGATACTGAGAAAAAGCATTTGATAAAATACAGCACCCCTTCATGTTCAAAATGCTAGAAAAATAGGGATTGTAGGAACGTACCTCGACATCATAAAGGCTTTCTATGTTAAGCCCACAGCAAACATCATTCTAAATGGAGAAAAACTGAAAGCATTCCCTCTAAAAACTGGAACAAGGCAGGGATGCCCTCTTTCATCACTTATATTCAACATCATCCTTGGAACATTAGACAGAGTAATTAGATCAAAGACACAAAAGTGATATGAATAGAAAAAGAAGAATTCAAGTCATCACTATTTGCCCATGACATGATTCTATATTTAGAGGATCCACAAAATTCCACTAGAAAATTTCTACTATTTGGAATTCATCCAAATAGTAGGATATAAAATCAATACACATAAATCTAAAGCATTTCTATTCATAAGTGATGAATCCTCTGAAAGAGAAATTAGGAAAACCACTCCATTCACAATAGACTCAAAAAAATGAAATACTTGGAAATCAACCTAACAAAAGAGGTGAAAGACCTCTACAATGAGAAGTACAGAACACTAAAGAAAGTAATTGAAGAAAACCTTAAAAGATGGAAAGATCTTCTATTTTCTTGGGTAGACAGAAGCAATATTGTCAAAATGGCCATTCTACCAAAGGTGCTATACAGATTCAATCCAAATAAAATCCCAATGACATTCCTCACAAAAATAGAGAAAGCAATCATGAACTTCATCTGGAAGAATAAGAGTGCTTGAATAGCCAAAACAATCCAGAGCAGGAAAAATGAAGCAAGAAGTATCTCAATATCAGACCTTAAACTATACTATAGAGCAATTGTAACAAAAACAGCATGATTTTGGCACTAAAATATACAGGCATCAATGCACATCAATGTTTATAGCAGCTCAATTCATAATAGCTAGATTGTGGAACCAACTTAGATGCCCTTCAACAGATGAATGGATAAGGAAACTGTGGTATAAATATATATACAATGGAATATTATTCAGACATAAAGAAGAATAAAATCATGGCATTTGCAAATAAATGAATTGTATTGAAGGATATCATGATAAGTGAAGTAAGTCAATCCCAAAAAAACAAAGGCTGAATGTTTTCCCTAACGAGTGGATGATGATATATAATTGGGATTGAGGGTATGGGGAGTGAGAGAAAGATGAAAGAAATTCAGATTATGTAGAAGGAAATGAGAGGGAGTGGGTATGAAAAATGGTGGAATGAGACAGACATCATTGTCCTATGTACATGTATGATTACATGAATAGTATGAAGCTACATCACGCACAACCATAGAAACAAAATGATGTACCCCATTTGTGTACAGTGAATCAGAATGCAGTCTGTCAAAATAAAAAACAAATAAATAATTTTAAAAAATCATTGTACCCCATTAATATGTATGATTAGTATCTCAATTAAAAATTCATTCCTTAGTTAAAAAAGATTACAAGACCATAACAAAGCCTTAGAAGACTTCACCGTAAAATGTTATATAAACAATGTTAGTGGTGGCTACTTGTTATTGTTAGTTATCATTAATAACTACCAATAGCATTAATAATAAAAGTATTTATATTTTATAACAGGATTACAGTTGCATAAGAGTATTGTACTTTTATAACAGTTTTTAGACATTGATGTAACTATTACAATTTTATTATGAGAATGTCATAGCAAACATTTTATTATCAGGATTAAGAGATTAGAAAAATATGAGGAAAAATAGTTCTTACATTTCTTTTTTTCCTAAGGAGACCAATTCTGCATCTGAATAAAAATGCGGTGTATCACATTTTGAAAAGCAGACACTGTATTTAAATAGAAAATGTGTGGCAAATGCTTTCTTATTTCAATCTCTTTACCTTTTTATTTTCATCCGATATGTCACATTATCAAGGAACTCTTCAGACAACAATGTGCCATATGAATTAAATAAGTGCTCATAAGCTCTCCTCTTTCAGAAGTTGTCATGAAGCATGAAGATAAGATCCATGGAAGAAGGATATTTAACACTTTCTGCTTATGGAATGACTTCTCTGGTCTTTCCATTCTCCCTTTACAGTCTTTGGGACAGAAAATGAATAATTAAATTAATGAAAACTTTTCTGGTTTTACCTGCAGACAGTTGAAATTTAGCAAGTTATTATTAGAAGTGTAAGATGAAGTCACGCACAGTGGTCCATGCCTGTATTGCCAGAGACTCAGGAGGCTGAGGTAGGAAGATCTCAAGTTAGAGTCCAGTCTGAACAACTAATCAAGACCCTATGTCAAAAAAAAAAAAAAAAAAGGAGAGAGAGAGAGAGAATTAAATATGAATAAGATAACATTGGGTGTGTGAGTCACAATTAAGCTATGTAACTCTACTAAATTAAAATCTTTTTGGTATGATTAAAGATTAAAATCTAGTAACTAGTAACTAAATGCATGTATAGATATAAATGAAAGAAAAATATTTCAAAATCATCTGAAAAAAGTAGATTTTTTTGTTCCTTTCTAAATCAAACTTTAAAAACTTTCCTCCAATAGAAACTATTTTAAAGGTGAAGAAATAATTATATAAAGATAAAGGAAGATGAATATTAACTTAAGGTCAACAACAATTACACTGCTACAAAATATCATTATGAAATATATCTTAATAAAAAATCTGGACAAAAGCCAGACTGGATTTTCATGTAGTGAAAATCAGAAATTTGAATTTAAATTATTTTTGCTTTTAAAAAATAAATATTTTGATTGGATTCTTTGTATTTTTGGTGTAAAGTTTTGCAAATTCTTCATAAATTTTGGAGATAAGTGCTCTATCTGCAGTGCATGTAGAAAAGATTTTCTCCCACTCTCTAGGCTCTCTTTTCACATTATTGATTGTATCCTTTGCTGAAAAAAAGCTTTTTATTTTGAGTCCATCCCATTTATTGATTCTCGCTTTGATTTCTTGTGCTTTCTGAGTCTTGTTGAGGAAGTCTGATCATAAGCCAACATAATGAAGACTCAGGCCTACTTTGTCTTCTATTTGGCGCAGGGTCTCTGGTCTAATTCCTAAGTCCTTGATCCATTTTGAGTTGAGTTTTGTGCTGGGTGAGAGATAGAAGTTTAATTTCATTTTACTGCACATGGAATTCCAGTTTTCACAGCACAATTTGTTGAACACGCTATCTTTTCTCCATTGTATGCTTTTGACTCCTTTGTCTATTATGAGGTAACTGTATTCATGTTGGTTTGTCTGTGCCTTCTGTTCTGTACCATTGGTCTGCCTGTCTATTTTGGTGCCAATAAACTTTACACCAAAAATACAAAAAAACCCAATCAATAACTGGGCCAAGGAAATGGACAGACACTTCACAGAAGAAGATATACTAGTGATTAATAAGTATATGAAAAAGTGTTCAACATCCTTAGTAATTAGAGAAATGCAAATTAAAACAACTCTAAGATTTCATCTTACTCCAATTACAATGGTTATTATCAAGAACACAAATAATAATAGATGTTGGTGTGGATGTGGGGAAAAGGCACACTTTTACATTGCTGGTGGAGTTGCAAATTTGTACAGTCACTCTGGAAAACAATATAGAGAATCCTCAGAAAACTTGGAATGGCCCCTCCTTTTGACCCTGTTATCCCACTCCTCAATTTATATCCAAAGGACTTAAAATTAACATACTACCGTAACGCACCCACATCAATGTCTATAGCAGCTCAATTCACAATAGCCAGATTGTGGAACCAACCTAGATGCCCTTCAACAGGTGAAAGGATAAAGAAACTGTGGTATATATACACAATGGAATATTATTCAGACATAAAGAAGAATATTATGGTATTTGCAAATAAATGGATGGAATTGGAGAATATCATGCTAAGTGAAATAAGTCAATCCCAAAAAACCAAAGGCCAAATGTTTTCCCTGATAAATGGATGATGATATATAAAGGGAGTGGGAGAGAGGAGGGTGAGAGAAAATGGAGGAAATTTAGATTATGTAGAAGGAAATGAGAAGGAGGAGGGGGGTATAAAAAATGGTGGACTGAGACAGACATCATTACCCTATGTACATGTATGATTACACAAATGGTATGAATCTACATCATGCACAACCATAGGAATGAAATGATGTACCCCATTTGTGTACAGTGAATCAAAATGTAGTCTGTAAAATTAAATAAATAAACATATTGACTGTAACCAAAAAAGAATGCCCCTGATTTTAAATCTTTTTAAATTGCCAATGGACCTTTATTTTATTTATTAATATGCAGTGCCCCACACATGCTAGGTAAGAGCTCTACCACAACTCCAGCCCCAAGAATGTCCCTTTTTATATACAGATAGCATAACTGTCCATTTTACAAAGTCCCAAAGGAACAATTTTAAAAGTTAATAATAGGAATAAGCATGCAAGATTCCACTTTATCATTAAATATACAAAATTAAATTCCTCCTTTATGTCCCAGATATTATGTGATTTTAAAATTATAAAAATCAAAAGAGCACCCTCCAACATGAAATGCCTGGATCTAAACTCACAGATATGTATTTTTAAATAGGAAACAACCAAATCTGATGAATGAAATGAAAGAACTAACTAAATGGAGAGGTATTTAGGTTTCTGGGACCCTAATAGTGATGTGATGAAATTGCTCACAACTGGATCTGTACCCAACACAATCACAGCTCAACACCTAAGACACTGCTCTGCAGATGTTGGAGAACAATTATAAAGTGCCGATGTGCCATGGTTAATCTTTATCGTCAAATTCACTGGACTGAGAGGGGCCTAGAAAGTGGCAGAGCCACCTTGTCTTGGAGGGTATTTCCAGATCAGCGGCCTGCAGTTCAGTGAGCAGAGAGGTTTCGCACTGAACTTGGTCAGCACCATCCAATAGGCTGGATGCCCACATAGTACAAAACAGCAGAGGGAAGGGGGAAAACACACAGGCTCGGAGCTCCGTGCTTCCGCGGCAGGCGCTTCTTTTACTGCTGCCCTTGCTCTCGGGGTTAGACTCCAGATTCTTTACCCTTTGAACATGGACAACATCCACAGCCCCTCCAAGGACCTTCTGGGCTTTCAGCAGCTGCATCATTGGTCCCTCTTATTCTGAGGCTTCCAGTTTCTCTGACTGAGTAACTATTTGTTTCCAGGCTCTCCAGCCTGCAAAGGCCAGTGAGGGGCTATCCAACCTCTGCTCACATAGGCCACTCTAATGACTGTACGGGCCCTATACCCCTCGATGATCCTGAGTAACACAATATGGAAAGGCCAAGGCCTAGAAGAGCCAAAACTCTACTGAAGAAAAACAGAAAGTGAGAGGACTCCCACCACCCAGTTTTAAGTTTATAAACTGCAGTAATCAGAAGAGTGTGACACTAGAGAAAGAAGAGACCCAGAGATCAATGGAACCAAATACACAGTCCAGAAGTGTAGACTTGCACAAGCAACTGATCTGCAAAAAATTATCAAAAGGAATTAATAAAAGAATGATAGTCTTTAGACCAACTTGAAAAACTGGATTTGCATGTACAGAAAATCAACCTGGATAGAGAATTTACATCTTCCACTGGGAGGCAGGGATCCTCAAAAGGATTGTAAACCTAAATGTAAAATGCAAAACTATGCAAAATCTAGAAGGAAACAAAGGAGAAAATCTATGTGCCCTTGGGTTAATGATGAGTTTTTAGATACAATACCAAATCATTAGTGCATGAAAGAAAAGACTTTGTAAGTTGAACTTAATTAAAATCAAAAGCTCCTTTTCTAAAAAAGGAGAATGATGAAAAACAATTTAAAAAGCATTTACAAAACACAAATCTGGTATAGAAATTGTTTGTAAAATATGCAAAGAACTCTGAAAACTTAGTAAGAAAACAAACAACCCAATTTAAAAATGGGCAAATGATCTGAACAAAAGACTTTGCCAACCACTTAAAGAGATGGCAAGTAGCATATGGGAAGATGTTTAAGTTAAAGAGAGGGTGAGATACCTCTGGTACCTCCTAAAATAGTTAACATTGCAAACTACAAGTGCCAACTTTGTAACTGTCACTCACTGCTGGTGGGAATGCACAGTGGCAGACACGTCCCTATACAGTCCAGCAGGGTCCTTTGTTGTTTGTTGTCTGTTTGGGGTGGGGCCTCCTTTTGAAAATCTAAGCATTGTTTTATCATAACATCTAGCAATCTTGTACCTAGGTATTTGCCTATTTAATTTAAAATTTGTGTCCCTAACAATTGTTCATGAAAGTATTTGTAAAAGCTTTATTCATAATTGTCCCAAACTGGAGACGATGGATTCAGAAGAAAGCATAAACCAAATATAGTACATCCAACAATGCTACATTAAATAGTAAAAAGAAAAAAAATTAGGAGAACACAAAACCATGTGAATGAAGTTAAATGCATGCTTCTAAATGAAAGAAGCCAGTCTGAACATGGTAAAAACTATATAATTCCCATTATCCAGCATGTGATAAAAGGTGAACTTTTAAAAATTATTAAACATCAATAGGGGCCTTCTGGAGAAGCAGAGTGTTTAAAGTGTGAAGGCACAAAACATTTTTTAGGGCAGAAAATATTCTTTATGATGCTATAATTTTGTAAGCATAGCACTATACATTTGTCAAAATCCATACAATTTTGTATGTCAAAATCATGAGTGCAAATTTTCCAAAAAATATTATTTAGGAGGTTGGGGGATTCCCAGGATGGAATGCACAATATGATGAGTCTATCAAACTGTGCTACAGAGGTATGAAGCAATCTCACGGAGATAGGTTAGTACAAAATGTGCTGACCTGAGTAAGTCTGGAAATAAGCATAGTCGATAGGACTACAGGCCAAAGAAACTGATGTCAATCTGTGGTTGTTTCCCATGGGAATATGACTGAACAATTCTCATAAAAGCTTATGCATGCTGGAACTAAACAACTAATTAAAAGAATGTAGATGATGGAAGCCGGAGCCCTCACTAGTGAAGTAGGAGATGCAAATAAGCCAGAGAAAGTAGACCACAGTGATTCATACAGGGATGGAGTCCAGCCAGAGTTGGCATGAACTGATGTCACCATAATACAGACACTGACGGATGCCTACAGACATATTTGTCAAAAAGTATAGATTATATACATCTTTCCTTGCTGACGGGTGCCAAAGACTGGAACAGTGGTTCCAATGGCCAAAGATTGAATACTTTGAAAAACCAAGTCAATAAAGTAATATTGAATAAAAAAAACATGATTCTACTATGATCTGAATAAAATATTAAATAAATAATAAAATTAGGGATCTTGTGCAAAAAAAAATAATTCCAAATAATATACATACATCCTTCATTCTCAAGGAGGTAGACCACAAGTTTCCACATTTAAATGTGTGAATTGTGAATACTGATTTCCTTCCAAATAATACAGTATGAAAAGGAAGGAAAAGCATAAGCTCACAGTGTATAAATCTGATAAATCCCAGTTCAGTCACATGGTCAATATATTAAAATTCTATCTCCAAGTTGATGGTAATAGAAGAGGGTGTTGGGGAGGTGATAAGGTCATGAAGGAAGAGTTCTCCTGACTCGATTAGTATCCTTATTAAAAGAACCTCAGGGATTCACCTTACCTCCTTTCACCAGGTAAGGTCACTATGGGAGTTGACCTTTTGAAATCTTTTATGGTTTGGATATGAGGTGTCCCCCAAAAGCTCATGTGTAAGACAATGCAAGAAGATTCAGAGGAGAAATTATTGGGTTGTGAGAGTCTTAGCCTAATCAGTGAATTGATCCCTGATAGGATTCACTGAGTGATAACTGAAGTGGCAGGGTGTGGATGGAGAAGATGGGCATTAGGGGGTAGGTAGCTTTGGGGTATATATTTGTATCTGCCCAGGAGAGTATCTGCTTCCTGATCACCGTGTTGTGAGCTGCTTCTTTCGGCCACACTCTCCAGACATGATGTTCAGCCTCACCTTGAACCCTATGAATGGAACCAGCCTTCTATGGACTAAGATCTCTGAACTTGTGAGCCCTCAAATAAACTTTTCCTCCTCTACAATTGTGCTGGTCACATTGTTTAGTCACAGTAATAAAAAAGCTGATGAAAACAAAACCTAAAGAGGGCCTCAATAAAAAATACAAAAACAAAAACAAAACAAAATAAAAAACCCCCAGTAATTCTGTCGGGCACCCCAGTCTTGGACTTCTAGCCTCCATAACCATAAGAAACAAATTCCTGTTGTTTACAATCCATTCAGCATATAACATTTTGTCACTGACTTAACATTTATTTTAGTCAGCATTTTCACCACTGTGACCAAAAGACCTGACACAAACAATTTTAGAGGAGGAAAAGTTTATTTGGAACCAATGGGTTCAGAGGTCTCAGTCCACAGACTGTGAACTCCATGGCTTGGGTCAGCGGTGAGGAAGAACATCGTGGAGAAGGGCATGGCAGAAGACAGCAGCTCAGGACGTTGCTCCAGGAAACAGAGAGAGTTCTACTCAACAGGGACAAAATATAAACCCTAGAGGCAGCCCTCCCAGTGACCCACCTCCTGCTGCACACCCTATAGTCACCACCCAGTTAATTTCTACCAGTAGATAAATACACAGATTAAGTTAAGACTATCATAACTGGATCATTTCACCTCTGAATTCTCTTGCATTGTCTCACACCTAGGTTTTTGGGAGATACCTAATATCTCAACCATAACAACCTTTTCCCCCATAATCAAAATCTTATAAAATAAAAGTTTTCTTTAAAAATTATGATGGACATTTCCATACCCAAGAACAGTTATTATGGCCTCTCCATTCTGCAGAGCATCATAACTAGCAAAGCATGAAAGTGAATAAACTTGAATTCAAAACTTAACAGAAGAGTGAAGAACTGCTGACCAGGAACTGGAAAATGATATGCAGTGAGTTCCCTGCAATGTACATGCTACTGAGGATTTCTCCATTGTGATCAAAATACCTAACAAGAACACCTTAAGGGAGCAAAAGTTCATTTTGAGCTTTTGACTTTAGAGTTCTCAGTCTATGGTTGGCCTACTCCATTGCTCAGAGCATCATGGCAGCAGGGCGTGGTGGAGGGGAACTGCTCCCTTATTGGCAGCCTGGGATAGGGAGGCAGCAGGAGCAGGCAGGCACAAAATGCATTATCCCTGTGCATGCCCCTGAACTACTTACTCCAGCCACGCCCCACCTGCCATGTTTACCACCTAGTACAACAGTCCTTTCAGGTTATTAATCCATCAAGTGGTAAATCAATTCTTCAGGTTACAGCTCTCATATTCTAATCATTTCATCTCTGAACATTCCTGCATCGTCTCACAAATGTGCTTTCTGGGGACAGCACATATCCAGACCAGAGCAGTCATCTTTTCCCCACAACTAGTTGCTGATGCTCAGCCATTCCTAATAGGTTGACAGGTTGAAATTACCCATGACTTCCCCAAAGGGCTGGAGAACTAACGCTGGAGCTTGAGATACAGCCAGCGGAAGTGCCTTGCTTTTGGTGGTGATTCAGAAGACGGCACCCTTGAAAGAGTGTTCTGAAACTGGACCACTCTTCTCTTACCAAGATGTCTCACACACCCTGTCACAGTACATTGCTGTCCCAGAGTGTGCGTGCTCTGTTGTCTTAAAAGAGGAACATAGTATCTTTTGAATTGTCACATTATTTTAACAAGGAGTTATGCAAAAGCAATATTCAGTCTGTAGTCACATAATCAACTAAGAAAATATATGCTCACAGAAGATAGCCTGAGAAACTGCCAGAGGAGCCTAAAAACATATGTGTTTGTGTCGTGTATATGCGCTTGCGTGTGTGTGCGCGTGCCTGTGTGTGTGTGTGTGTGTGTGTGTGTGTGTAGACTTAATTTAGGATATATTTTAGGAATTGGTTTGCCTCACTATGGAGGTCTGCAAGCTAGGAAACCAGGAAAGCCAAAGATGCATTCAGTCTGTCTGAGAGCTGAGAATCCAGGGTAGGTAACGATGGAGGTCCTAGCTCAAGAAGAAAGAGCAAACTCATTTTCTCCACGTTCTTGTTCTATTTAGGCCTTCACAGATTGGATGATGCTCATTGGGCAGTGTAGATCCTCTTTTCTCAACAAATGACTCAAATGCTAATTGCTTCCAATGACACCCTCAAGGATTCACCCCGAAATGTTTTATCAAACTATACGGGCATCCCTCAGCCCAGTCAAATCGACACCAAAAATGAACCAGCAGAGTTGTACCCCAGAATTAAACTTCTCATGCAGATGCAAGTATATTTTAGTTGATTATTAATGAAAATGTGAAACAGTAATGCATATGAGGGCAAATAAACGTGTGCTTAATAAGATATGTAAATTTGGTTGCTTTTAAGGGGAAGGAGACATGTGATCAATGACTGAAGATAAACCTGCAGGATTTGAAATGGAATAGTAAATGCATCACAGATATAAAGGAGTAAATAATAAATGCAAACAGAAATTAATGAAATAATAGACAAGATGTCAACAAAGGTAAATTTGATTGTGACATTATAAAATAAGAATCTGCTTAATTCCTGGTGATATTGATCAAGAAAAAGTTAAAGAGAATAGGCAAATTAACAACAGATATATGAAAGACACCTATATATTGTTCAGGCAATAAAAAAGAACCACAAAATGATTTAGTGAATGATTTTTTGCCAATCAGAAAACCAAATAGAAAAACAAGGGAAATTCTTAGGGTTAACGTATGTCCTTTGATTACTGAAATCATTAACTCTATGCTATCCAAACACATGTCACAAGGAAATAAATAGCGCAAACTGGCTTGTTCAGGAGAAAAAAGAAGCCAATTGCATGATTCAAATTATGATTATTTCTACTGAAAAATTAAGGTCAAGGTGCGCACAATGGTGCACTCCTGTAATCCCAGTTGTTTGGGAGGCTGAGGCAGGAGGATCTCAATTGCAAAGCCAGCCTCAGCAAAAGTGGGCCACTAAGACACTCCATGAGACCCTGTCTCTAAATAAAATACAAAATAGACCTGGGGATGCGGGTCAGTGGTCGAGTGGCCCTGAGTTCAATCCCCAGTACCTGCCTCCCCCAAAGAAAAGGTCTTTTATCACATTTTCTTCTCATATTATGTGTCTGGACTTTGTTCATGGAAAAAGCATTCTTGCACTCCATTTTAGTCAAGTAGAAGGACAGTGGGAGGGGACAGTGGGAGAGGTTGGTCAGTGGGTGTAATGTTCCAGCTGGACAGGAGGAGTAAGTTCTGCTGTTCTGCTGTACAGTGGATGATTATGAATAAGAGGAATGAATATTTCAAAGAGCTGGAGGAAAGCACTTGAATGCTCTCCCTGCAAAGAAATGAAAAATGTTTAAGATGGTGGATTTGCTAATTGTCATGACTTGTTCATCTCCCACTGTATACCTGTATCAAAACAACACATCGTAATCCATAAATCTGTACGATTATTACATGCCAGTAAAAATAATAAATAAATGGAAAGTGATAATTGTCACTAAGAACTAATCAGTTTTGAAACTTTTCTAAGGTACTTATTTGATTTTTTCCAGTACCAGGAATGGTACCCTGGACCTCACACATGCCAGGCAAGCATACCCCTGAGCTACATTCCCAGTCCTTTTATTTTTCATCTTGATACAGGTTCTCTCTCCATTGCCCAGACTGGCCTGGAACTTGCCATCTTCCTCTCCCGGGCTGCGAAGTAATTGGGATTATAGGTGTGCACCACTGCTCTTTGGTTGAAGGTACTTTCTTTTGTCAGTTCCCCAGGAAGAGAGACTGAGACAGATTCTTGTTTAAATAATTGAGGGGTTTGTCTTAGCAGGGGACGAGTAAGCCCAGATAGGGAAGAAAAAATTGCCTAAGTAAAAGTGGGCCAGATCACAGAAAAAAGCTCAGAGATGAATCATGCCTCACAGCAGGGCTGTCCAGGAGTCAGAGGCAGGTCCTCTGCACCAGTATGTCTTCAGAGGAAGTCTGGGAGACAGAGGGTGGGAGCTAGGCTGTGCACGTCCTTTCAGGCTAGGGCGGCAGATTTGTTTTGCCAGAGCATCCCTGAGGGAAAAGGGGCCCCAGGCTGATAAAGGGCCTCAGAAGAGCAATACCAAAGCAACCAGCACCCTCTCCTTTCTTACTTTCCCATAATTATCTAGGACTTCCAGAGAACTACTGAGACAGCATTTCAGGGAGTTTTGCCATTAATTCGTCTTCTAAGCACTCACAGGTTATATAGTAAAGATTCACTTATTTCCTTAAAGACAAATTATACTCTCAACATAACTTGAGAATGAAATTTTCTATATTTTCAATGTGATTTTCTATTTGTATATTTCAATTACGTGCAAAATTCTGTCTGTAGTAAGACTGTCACACAATTTGACTCACAAAAGCTGTGTGACAGCTTGAGTCAAGGGTAGTGCAGGGTCCAGAAGACAGGGCCTCTTCGTTTCCAAACACAAACCTCCCCCACTCATCCACTGACACAGTCCATCGCAAGCTCAGCCAGTGAGGGTTTCCAAAATATTCTTATATCACCCCGGTTGTTTTCCTGACTAAAGAGAGGTTGTGTCAAGATATTCCATCACTGACTTCTTTATCCCATTTTTAAGCAGTAGTTAAAATGTCTAAGACAAGCAGAATTCTACCAAATAAAATATTCTGTCAGCCCTTACTTATGTTCCTTCTCAAATACCTGGCATTGACTTCTTTTCTGCAGTCCTCTCTTTTTTCTCTGATATTTCTTTAGGTGTTGAGTTCTACAAAAGCGAGCTACACAATGCCATTAGAACAGATTGTCATATCACTTCAGAGGCTGCTGCTTGGGAGAAAAGCATGAAGACATGTCAGAGATCCAATTCCTTGTCAGCCTTTTCCCTTTGTAAAGAAAATAAATCCCCAGAAGACTGAAGTGTGCCCGTCAATACCAAGCAGGAGACTTTTTGAACCCTTAACTCAACATTTTGATTAAATAGGATTATTCTTTTACATTTAGAGTTTAACTAGCCACATCAATGCATTAGTGTATAAAAGGAGAAAAGGAATGAATTTTTGCCAAAGTTCCTTCTTTCATAATGTTTTGAAGTGCAAAACATTTTAGGACAGCTGAAGCCCTCTAAGATGACTTGGAAAGTTCTCAAGTGCTAACTCCTCCAGCCACGGCCTTGGCTCCAGAATGGTTATTAAGAATGTCTCAATGGCATCTCCGTCTACTCCAAAACCACAGGTCAGGTTCATCAGTATAGCTCTTTTTCCAAGGCACTTCAAACAGTGATGATAGCCCTGGCAAGGACAACATAATAACTTAAACTTCAGTGACACTGAATTTTATTTACTTTTTATAAACACTTATTCCTGTAAACTGTAAATCTCACGATATTTGAAGATACAAAAACAGGCATAGAATTCATGTAGGTGTCCAAGTCCACCTTGTTAATAAGTGCTGTTGTTTGGATAATGGAGTATTTCCCCAAAGGTCAAAGACTTGGTCCCCTTCCATGATGCTGTTGGGAGGTGGTGGAAGTTTTCAGAGCTAAGGACTATGGGGGGAAGTTAGGTCATGGGGGGCATGCTTTTGAAGGGAATTCTGAGGTCCCAGGCCATCCTCTCTCTTTTTACTTCCCTGCTGCCACCAGGTGAACATCACTCCCTCACCAGGTGCTCCTGCCACGGTGTACTGTACCAGGACAGGTCCAAAGCCATAGGACCAGGGAACCATGGAAAGAAACCACCGAAACTCTGAGTTGACATAAAAATTTCCTGTGTTCAAGTTGTTTATCTCAGGCATTTTTTCACACTGGTGCCAAACTATGCAATAGCATGGAATAGAAACTGAGATTCAAACATAAAAGCTTGCTTCAGTAAATAAAGGTTTGTTCAGGGTGATCAGGAAAACATTTCTCTTCCACAAAATAAGTTTAGAAAACTCTGTATGCAGTTAAAGGAAGCAACAGAGAAGCCACACCTATGGTTTGAGCAGGGGGAATAGGGAGAAAAGAACTGACATTATTGGAGGTTGAAAGTCCAAAGTTCAACACACGGATTTCATCAACAGCAGCAAGTACTTGACAGCAGCGGACAATGACCATCAATGCTGAATTCCACATATAACCCAACTTCTGCATAGGAGTTAAGGAGAAAGAACATGTTTGTCAATTTGTTTTCAAATATTGACAAACAACCTGAAGTCCAGCCAGGCTCATGTATTCAGTTGTAATTATGGCTCAGTCCTTTCTCCTGATGGATGATCTCTGTGACTCTTGACTCTGTCCTGAGTCATCTTTACTATTCCACAAAAAAAGTAGTTGATGCCTTTCAAATGAGGAGCTTGTTCCTTCTGAGGTTTTAATGTACAGTTTTACATCACGCTCTCTATTTTATCTTTACTGTATTTTCCTGATAGCACACTGGATTACATCATTATTTTGGAAGCCGTGACTTAATTTGAGAATTGCCAGTCATCTGGAGAGGGTGGAGATGAGAAAGAACTTTATTTTTCAATTCAGCAGGCCCGAGCTCATTTATATTTAGATCATCTCTTTCTGTTTCATTCCTGCATAGCATAAAGTGGCCAGTGCTGCCTGGAAATCTCCTTAGTAAATTATCAAGTTCATCAGGTACACATCTTGTCTATCATCCTATGCAGGCGACAAATTATCATCACAAAAAACAAGGGTCCTCTCTCTTCCACCTTCCAATTTATTCTCCTTATTTTCTTTTAACCCATAAATAGGGCCCTTAACCAGGTCTTAAGCATATTTTACCCTGCCTGGGCCCCTTCCAGACTTTACCAGCACTTTAAGGTCATTCAAATTCGTTTATGTTTCCATTCAACATCCAGTCTAAAGTGTAATGCCACTTAGGATTAGCAGTTGGTAAAGCGCCCCATTTTTTGTAAATAGATAATTGGCATTTTTTCATGCTGTGTCATATATAGGTTTTGTTATTCTGGCCCTTCACAGACAGCTTCCATTGTACTTTACTTTGTTGTATTACTGTAGCACAGGTATAAAGTCTAAGAACTGTAATTAAAAAGAACATTTCAGTGTTTATGGTAAGGAAAAGCAAGGCTGAAGCATCTCTTCCAACACCTCACTGTGCATTCCACTCACTGAATATCTCTTGGAGTAAGTTGGGGACATCATGTGTCATTAACTGGTTTATTTTCCATTTAAATACCATCGACTTTACTTTTCTTTTTTTAAAACAATTGTAACCTATAAATCTTATTTATTTATTTATTTATTTTCTGGTACTGGGGATTAAACTCAGGGCACTCCACCACTGAGCCACATGCCCAGCCCTATTTTGTATTTTATTTAGAGACAGGATCTTATTGAGTTGCTTAGTTCCTCGCTGTTGCTGAGGCTGACTTTGAACTCCTCATCTTCCTGCCTCAGTCTTCTGAGTCACTGGGATTACAGGCATGTGCCAATGTGCCCGGTTTATAAATCTTGATTTATAAATTTGTAACCAATTTCTAAGAACTGAGGGATAACTTGTATCCGATTTAATTTTATCCCAGGCTTTATCATTAGTTCCTTTGTTAATTTTACATTTGTATTCATTTTTTTTATTCATTTGTTCCACCTCCACATTATGGAACTTTGTAACTCAAGTTGATTTTTCAAGTGGTTTTAGTAATGGAAGTGACTCTACATGGGGGGGGTGTCATATGGAATCAAATATCAGAAAAATCCAGTGCACCTTTTCTGACTCCAGTGTCATAAGACTGATTTGCCATATTATCCCAGTCATTCTGTTCTGGTCATTTTTTTAAATAGAAAACATTATTAGCATTTCAAATGTCTTTGCAACTGTGCTCTACCCAAAGACCAGTGAGTCTCACTTATGACTGACATGCTGCAGAGAGGAAGCTTAATTAGAGCTCTCCAGGTGCAATGGGATTATAAGCTATTGATTTATGTTTCTATTGGTGCTTGATAAAGTTGATTTCTGTACACTGTCCTTGATTTGGTTGATCCACATCAACTGCTGAAGTCTCTATCCAAGTCGTAATAACCAAAGGGCTATTAGCATTTTCTAGACTTGGAAAAATTTGAATCCAGGAAAGATGATAAACATATGGCATGCCTGGGTGGCAGTCCAATGAGTTCTTATTTGACACGTATCTGTACATGGTGAACACTGTGTTTATTTATATCTGCCTTAGGAGTGAGGTTCTGCTTCTAAAATATCATATAACTATAGCAGAGAAAGGTAAGGAGTAAGAAGTGGTACCTTATTAACAGAATAAAATCTCTTTGGTCATTTACATGGGAACTTGGCATTTTCATGTCATGAATAAGACATGAAGGAAAAATGTTTCCAACTGTATTTTTTAGTGTAGTTATAGCTGTTTTATGGTTGTGATTTAGAAAATGTGTTAAACCACGTAAAATATGGTAAAGATTAAGATGATATATGTGTTCAGAAATTCCATTTTCTGGGAAAAAACAAATATTAAAAAATCGACTTAATGTTTGACTTGAAGGACTGAGATAAGAAAAGGCTTCATGTAAGTATATTGATTGAGAAGCTTTGTATCAGCCTGTAATCGTGTATGTTGAAAATACAGTGACAGGATTCACATATTTTTAACTCACAAAGAACTTTCTCAATAGTATTAAATAGAGTTCCCTGAGTTACAATAGGATTACAGAGGAAAAATAAATCCTTGAATATTTGCTTAGGTATAATTCATTTTATTTGTGACTGCATCCTGCAATCCGCACCTGTTGTATACCTACCAAGTGTCGGTGACCATGCTGTATGCTGGGAACACTTTCAGTTGATTACTTTCTTGGAGAAGATCATGACAAAGGCAGAGGTGTTCCAAATGAGAAAATGTCATTTCCCATGCTGTGATAAGCAGAGAGCAAAGAAGAAACACCGAAGACAAGCTATGTGCCACCAATGAAATGTGCTAATTTATTTACCAAATTTTTATCATAGTTATACTATGTGTTAACTGCCAGGGATGAACTAGTGGACACAAAATATGAAATGACTGCTGAAATACAAGTACTGGCAAAGAGAATTCAAAACGAACAGCAGGAACTGGCTACTACAGATGAGTAGGACTGTAGACTACTACAGATGAGTGTAGACTTTGAAGGACCACTTAGTTTCCTCTGGTTCTCTACCTTTTCTACTTATGAAAAATATTCAATTGTCCTTCACAATTGACAGTCTCTTCTGTATCCATTATCATGTGGATATTTACCATTTATTTTTCCCAGCCTCCAAAGATTTAGCAAAGTCTGTTATTTGGAATACGCTCCTTAGCTATAGCATCAGGCAAATATGTAGAAGTTATACTGCACCTAAGATCAAATCTGGTGTAAGACTGAGAGAAATGAAACAGGAAGATTGATCATAAATTATGCCATCTGTAAAAACTAATGAATTGAATACTTGGTATCATACAGCTTTTATTAGGAGATAGAGTCTAAATGCATATTAGGTGAAAAATTGTAATGAAAAATTACTGTAGTAAAGAGCTCAATAGAATACAGGGCTTATAGTGTCATATAGGAAAGGGAACTAAGTTTAGCTCTCAGGAAAATCTCAATAGAGGAAATTATTTTCCTTCATTCTCTAGCATTTCACTGCAATGGCAATGTATGTGAGACAATTGAAATTCAATGCGAAACTAGAATATTTAGGATGAAAAGATACAAAACTCATATTTTGCAACTAGGTTTCTACCCACAATCTCTTAATCTTTTCTGGTTCATTTAATAATTATAATTACTATTAATCTCAAAATGTACACTTGAAATTCATGTCCCATATGTGTGTCCATATTCACACACAGCAAACATTCATATTTAGGAAGTGCTTACATGTGTTGAAATTATACATGTGAACATTAATCCCACTCTAATATCAATCTTTCATTATTTTAACACAGTATCTGAAAAATAAAAGGCAATTAATAAAATTTCTATCTACATTTAACAATTAATTCTTCAAATTTATACATAGTGCATAACATAAGTACACAGAGGATGCAAATACAAACCATAAACATTTTTCATAAACAATAATGAAATACAAAAATAAAGAAATTTTAGTGTACTCGTCTTCAGAAAATAAAGAAATTTTAGTGTACTCGTCTTCAGAAAATTGTGAATACTTTTCATTCAGGGATTAATTTTCACTGGTGAAGTCTCCATGGAATCCCTCATCACTTTGATGAGGTTCTGAGTAGAATTGTTACTTACCACACTTCTGCAGTCAATCAGCTGTGCTCATTCCTTACCCAAGTCATAACCAGACATTTCCATTTCTATAGCAAATATTAATCAGCAGATATTCTACCATGGATCTTGAATATCAGGAGCTAAATTGTGCTGAATTATGATGCACATTAATAAAGTAGAATTCTGCAGAGACTGCTGATATATGGCAGTTGTAATTCCATTTTTAGTGATCATCCATTAACTTGTATTAAAGTGAGAAACACCCCTTAAGTAAATACGTGAAGGCTTACTCTGCCTGAATAATTTCAATTTAGAAATTAATGTGTTAACATGGCCTGTTTGTCACTGTCTGTCTCCTCCACATCAACCACTGTGGAGGCAGAGTGTGCTCACTTTATATTCTACTGCCCTCTGGCTGATAAAACTTGCTGCCAAGAATAAGAGATTAGTTAACATTCAAAATATGTTAATTAATGTTCTTTATTAAAATGTGTTATTGTTTCCTTTTATTCATTCTTAATACTTAATTCTTTGCTGTAGGGGATGTAATAAAACCATTAGGGTTTTCCAAACAGTCATTAAACCTCACACAGCTGAATTAGATTTTTAAAAGTAGGATTCCTCCATTCATTTGCTGCTGCTTATAATAATAATCTTTTCACAATGTGTGGCAAATCATAATTTAAAATTTTATTACATCAAGGAAATAAGGGAAATACATTATCCTAGGAAATTCAATTGAATATGTGTGAAATATCCTGTTAAGGAGAGGCTAAATCTTGCAAATATGCAATGATTGGCAAAGCCACTTAAGTTGGTGATATATACTCTCAGACATACAGTAGGACTCTCTTGTTCAAGGTGGTTTATTCCTGCTACAAAATAGTCCAGCTAATGTCCGGAAAAAGCAGAAAAGTTTCTGTTAATGGACAATGCTCATTCCCACCAAGTTACTATGATGTGATTCAGCTTGCCAGCTCCTGACCCTTCTATATCCATCAGGCAGGGAAGGCCATGCTGGGACACTAAGGGAGCCCTAAGGGAGCCCCAAGGGAGCCAAGGGAGCCCCATCTCTGTGGTTTGGCACAACCAGAGTTTGCTGCTTAGTTGTGTAATCTGCTGTACATTGGCTAGTCCAACTTTCCTATATGAACACCCATACAGTTCCATCATGTCATCTTTATGGGCCTAACCTGCACCTCCAAGGTTGCTGGGGAAGGAGGAGAGGGAAAGTAAGGACTGTGTATCTCCCCATACCTCCCAGTGGACTCCAGACCCTCGTTAACCAGAGCCCCATTCCTCAGAACCCAGCTGACTGCAAGGAGGACTGGGAAGTGCGGGGATATTTGGTGAGCACTAAATGTTTCTCTTACCATTGTTGTGTGACTTAACCAAATTCAAATCAATCTGCCAAACAGGAGTGAAAAAAATCAAGATACAGTTATCTAAACTGACTACTTTAGGAAAACTTGGTAAAACCCATTACAAAAGTAGGCTGTCTGATTAGATGTAAGACATAAAAAAGGAAAGAAAAGGAAACATAGTAAAATCTGAAAGGATGCTTAGCAAATAATTTTAACTTCTCAGTAAACTTTTATAATAGTTGTTTACATAACTTTTATGAAAATGAAGTGAGTACAGAAATTCTAATAGCAGACATATTGAAAGGAAGGATCTTGATCTTACATTAATTTAGAAATGAAGATGCTTTAAGATTGAATGTTTAACTTAACTATATATCACTTTTAAAGAAAAGTGATATTGAGGGACTCTACTTAATGCTGTGTGACTTTGATCAAGTTATGCAACTTTCCTATGATGCAGTTCCTCTTCTGTAAATAAATAAAAAATAATACATATCTCTTGGAGGTGTGAGTAATAATGGGAAAAATGTAACATAGCACAAAGGAATTGCTGAATGCATGTTCTCCACCATTAGTATTATCACAACTTTGACTTGAATAATAATCCCTTTCTAGTCTTATCTCCATTGATCAATAAAACTTCTTTTAATTTCAAAATAAATTTAGCCCTGTACTGTATTTTTATGCACAGGGTGGACAATGAATCCAAATGCATTCTGCTCTGATGTATAACTAAATAGAACAAAAAATTTTAAAAAAAGCTAGCCATCTAGACTTGTTTGAAATTACTTTCGTTAGCATATTATTTTTTCATAAATTTAAGAAATAATATGCAGTAATTCAAGCAAGTTAAGACATGTACAATGGAGTTTTATTTGGTTTTAAAATTCTTATTGAGATTTTTTTTATATGTGCTTTGTAATTTTACATAATAGTGGGATTAAGAGTATGATTTTCTTTCTTTCTTTCTTTCTTTTGTTCTTTCTAGACATATACGACAGTACAGTTTATTTTGACATACTATGCATAGACAGAATAAGTATAACTTGTTCCAGTCAGTAACCCCTTATTGTGGTTGTATATGATGTGGAGTTACATTGGTCCTGTATCATACATAATGGTAAGAGAGATATGACTGATTCATTCTACTGTCCTTCCTATTCCCATTCCCTCTCCCTTCCCTTCATTCCTCTTTGTCTAGTCAGATGAACTTCTAATCTTCCCCTCCCTTGTTGTGGGTTAGTATCCACATATCACAGAGAACATTCTGCCTTTGGGTTTTGGGGACTGGCTTATTTCACTGCATGATATTATCAAGTTCTATCCATTTAATGGCAAATGCCATAATCTCATTCTTCTTTACATCTGAGTAATATTTCATTGTGTATATGTATGACACTTTATTTATTTATTTATCTACTGAAGGATATCTATGTTGGTTCCATAGGTTGGCTACTGTGAATTGAGCTGCTGAAAACATTGATGTGTCTGCATCACTGTAGTATGCTGATTTTAAGTCCTTTGGGTACAAACAGAGTGTGGGATAACTGGGTCAAAAGGTCGTTCCATTCCAAGTTTTCTGAGGAATCTCCAAACAGTTTTCCATAATGGTTGCACCATTTTGCATTCCCACCAGCAACATATGAGTGAACCTTTTCCCCCACATCCTCTCCAACATTTATTGTTGCTTGTATTCTTGATAATTGCCATTCTGACTCATAATTGACATTCTGAGATGGAATCTCAGTTTAGTTTTGATTTGTATTTCTCTAGTTGCTAGAGTTGTTGGACATTTTTTAATATATATTTTGACCATTTGTATTTCTTGTTCTGTGAAGTGCCTGCTCAGTTCCTTAGCTCATTTATTGATTGGATGATTATTATTATTATTATTATTATTATTATTAATTGGTGTTAAGTTTTTTGAGTTCTTTGTTTATTCTGCAAATTAATGTCCTATTTGAGGTGCAGGTGGTAAAGATTTTCTCCCATTTTGTAGGCTCTGTTCATGTTCTTGATTGTTTCCTTTGCTGTGAAGAAGCTTTTTAGTGTGATTCTGTCCCATTTATTGATTCTTGGTTTCACTTCCTGTGCTTCAGGAGTTGTGGAGGAAGTCAGGTCCTAAGCTAACGTGGTGGAGAGTCGGTGGAGAGTCTTTGGTCGAATGTCTAAGTCCTTGATTCAATTTGAGTTTAGTGAATCAACTCAACTTGATTCACTTTGAGTTGGGTGATTTCATTTTATTTCAATTCTAAAACCTTGCTAACATTCATAAGGACATAATATTTGGGATAGTATGCCAAGTCTTCTATAATGATGTCCTAAACATCAGAAATGTATTTCACAGATCTGGGAGATGGGAAATTCAAAGTTAAAGTACTATTCATTTAGGGCACACTCTCTGTTCTTACAAGGGCATTAATCCCACCATGACAGTCTCATCCCCATGACTTTATCTAACTGCAGTTATCTCTCAGGTGTCTCAATTCCCAATACCATTACGTTGGGGGTCAGGACTTCAACATGTGTATGAAAAGGTGAACATAAATATTTAGTCCATAACATAAGCAAATACTATTTTCTACCAATAGAGTAGCATTTACAAAGGTAATATTTTAATATTGGTAGTTGTCTTTGTAGGCTCAGGCTGCCATACCAAAATGCCATTATACTAGGTAGCTTAAACAATAAAAAGGTTTGTTTGTTTTCCTCACTGTTCTGGCAGCTGGAAGTCTAAAATCAGGTGTCAGCATAGTTAGGTTGTAATGAGAGTTCTGTTCCTTGCTTGCAGATGGCCACCTCCTCATTGTGTCCTCACACACAAGAAAGAGAAGAAAGAGCTGTCTCTTTTCCTCTTCTTATCAAACCAGAGTCCTATCAGATTGAGGCCTACCTTTATGACCTCATTTAACATTGAATGAAGACCCAATTTGCAGATGCTGTCCGGTCCAGATGCTGTCCGGTTGGGGGACAGGACATGAATGTACATATGATATAGGTAAGGCACAAATCAGTCTGTAGCAGCAGTTGGTAAAGCAGAGGGAATCAAACAGGATTTTAGAAGTGACAATTTGGTATCTATAATCATAAAAGATAAAAAAAATAATAAAGTTCTGCAATGGTAAGAATGTATATTAATGTAGTCCATATGGAGATTCCAGAAAAAGAGAAAGAGAGAAAAGAACAAAAAGAAGTTGAAGAAGAACAACAACAACAACAATAATAGCAACAACACTATTTTTCAGCACTCCCACCTTTTGGGATATCCAACAAAAACAAAAGCAGAATTTTTTTTTTTATTGTAAACAAATGGGATACATGTTGTTTCTCTGTACACGAAGTAGAGGCATACCATTTGTTTAATCACAAATTTACATAGGGTAATGTTGTTTGATTCATTCTGTTATTTTTTCCCTTCTCTCCACCCCACAGAATCAGAATTTTATCTGCATGTCCATGTTTCTCAGAGCACCATCCTCAGTAGACAAGGTATGAAATTAACCTCCATGTCCATTGATACACATCTAAAAAACAATGGAATACATGTTTTTTCATATATAATGATATGCTATTCAGTCTGAAAATGAAGGAATCTTTGCAAAAACTTAAATGACCTGGAGGACACTGTGCCAAGTGAAGTAAGCCAGGAATCTAAAAAAGCTGAACTCATAACAGCAGAGTAGACAGTGATGGCACCAGAGGCCGGAAACTGGGATCCATGGATGAAACGATTTAGTCATTGTGTTGCACTATAAATCTGCAGGACTTATTCCCACTGCCTATGTGGAACTATGCCACCAGTGAACACATCCCACAAGGCAAGCTGACTTATCCTTAAGGTGATTTTTAGATTTTAGGTACTGACCCCAGAAGAGCCAGCCATGACTTAGGGAATACCTTGGCATAATAATATGTCAATCAGAGCTTGTCCGGTCCAGCAAACTCCGAACATGCCAATGAACTTTTATTCAAAATAACTTCCTTAGACAGTAGAGTGAATCAAACATCACTTTCCTATGTTCATATATGAGTACGTGGCCAGTGAAACTCCACATCACTAACAGGAAGGTATACTCCATGTATCTATGATGCATCAAAATACACTCTGCTGTCATGTATATCTAAATAGAACAAATAAAAAAAGTTGCCATGCACAGCAGGAATAAAAAATAACTTACTTAGATTTCTCTATCCTAAGGAAACCCCCATTTCTTTCTTTGTTTTCCAGACATACTAGTGGCCACCTCAGACTGTGCATGTGTGTTCCATGCAACAGTCCTAGTCTTTATTGCCAAATGGAGGTTCCTTCACTGGATATACATCTCTATATTTTTTATTCTGACACAACAATATTTGGACATAAAGAAGAACAGGCAATAGGAAGGCAGTTGGAAGTATTTATTAAGTAGTAAAGCAGTATCAAAGATTGATTCATCTCCACTCGTTCTGATAGAATTTTCAGTCTCCTGGAAGCAAACCTCAGTCCTAGGTGCCATGTATAGAAAAACGCATCTCATGACTTCTAACAGCCCACAGCTGACCAGAGAATGTGTATTGTAAACAGGCAAATATAGAACCATGCTGTAAATGAAATGGTAAAGTTTTATTCTTGAGAATATGAGGACTGAGAAAAGGGATACTCTTTTTAGCTGGGGAAAGTCATTGATAGAAAGATTTTCAGGGGAGATTCTGAAACCGAGAAATAAAATTAGAATTGATTACTGCGGCTGCGGTGGAGGGATCAAGAGAGCGCTTCTTCCAGAGGAAACACGGCGAAGGAAGTGAAGGAGGTGTGGAAAAGCTTGTCGTGGGCTGGTGGCCGGGAATAGCCCAGCTCTGCTCACCCACCAGCTAGTTTCCAGAGAGTGAGTTCAGAGATGAGGCACAGACCAGAACTGGTTCTTGGAGGGCCATCATTGTCCCCCCTGGGGCGTTGACAGTGCAAGTTAGCAGTGTCACTGAGGGCTTGCAGGAGCCTCCAATCCACCCATATGCAGGGTGTAGAAATCTCATTCTGGAGTAGATAAGGAGATGGATTTAAAGGCAAACTGGAAGGGACAGAAAACTTCTTTACAGATGACGTGAACATTTACAGTAAAAACATTTAAAGTTTGCACAGAAGAATAGGAGCCCATGGAAGAGCAAAGGAATGAATTATCAGAAAATTGGGATGAGTAAAACTGAAAGAGAACAATGACTTAGAAACAAGAACAAACCAGTATACTCGAGTCATTAGAAACAGAGGAGTTTATCTCAAGCTGCCAGTATTTCCTCGGTCTGGCTTGTATTATTCCATCACAGCAATAGCAGAGTAATGCTTTCTGCTGTCCCCATGTATTTTCTTATAACATTTTCCATTCTTCCAGGTAACACATTGCATGGATTCCCCCAGGATTTACTGGAGAAACAATATAACAAGCATTGGACCCCTAGGTTTTTGAAAATTGGTAACTTAATGTAAGGAGTCCCCAATTCTGAGGAAGGTATTGATGAATATTAAGAAAACTGTCTGTTCTTTGAACAAAGAACCACTGCTTACAGTGAAGGAAGGTTGAGAAGACAATTTAAAGAAAGATTAAGAAACACTGAGGAGTCTATTCCTGAGAAACAGAACTTGTATCTTTCCTTATTAAATTGCTTGGTTACCGTCATTTGTAGACTGAATTTACTCTTAAAATCCAATCGTGGTCAATTTGTCTTCAAAAGCTTGCATTATGAACCTGTTTCTTTGGATAATGGATTTCTTAATGTGTCTGCCATGCTGTCCTGAAGTGACATCTGCCTCCTTCTCCCGCTCATCCTTCGCTAATCTCCCACCACCTCTGTGGTCCAAGCTGGAAAATGAAAGAACTTTCCTTGGTGATCTTGTTTGAATACTCTTCCACAAAACACAAGTCCAACCAACTAATAATAGGAAGCAAAGGAACCTCTCAAGGCCAAAATTTCATAACCATGGGATCATTAGAGTCCTTTTCTTCTAGGGGAATTGACTTGATAAAGAATATTTTCTCCAAATTAGTCTTTCCTCGAGTGTTCATTTGCAAAATCATGAAATGCTGCATAGTTTCTTCTTATTAGGTGCCAAATTAATTACTTCCATTAGGAGATTTTTTTTTAAACTGAAGCAAGAGAATGTCAAAATCATTAATTACACATTCCTAAACACTGCCACATTTTTAGTTGTTTCTTTTTGAGTGATCTATCTTAACACTGCATTGGAAGTGTCAAATGAAACATCATGTGATGATTCTCTAACATGTTTGCAAAATTAATTTATACTTTAATAAGCAATGATTAATAAATACAAGAAGTCATATGCAATATATTTTACAGAATAATACTGTACATACAAAATTCTCTTTGGTCAATTCTCAATAGGATGTCAATTCTAAATAAAATACAAAAATATTGGATTGAATGACTTCTTTGCCATATTAAGAAATTGTTTTTGACAAATATACCTGTAAGGGAATGAAGAGGCAGCATATTTACACACTGGAGTGTTATTTAACAAAGAGAATAAGCCAACAATTGCAATAAAAATAAAATAAAATACAAAAATAATTTCAACTTAACCTTTATGCTTTTTATTGTTTTCTGGGACTATGTGAAAAACAAAAACAAAGACAAAGACAAAAAAAAAGACAGGCAAAAGATAATTCTCTAATGACTTAGAATAAACATGAAAATACATAAAAGAGCAATCATTCCTGAATTCATTTTCTCTATTTTGGAGTCCAATACAAGAAATGATAATTATAAATGGTGATAAGCCAGCAGCCTCCCGGGGTCTTTCAATAAGGCCACACATTATAGGGGACAGCAATCTACCAATTTCACTGTTTCTCCACTTTCTATTCAAATGGTAACATTACCCAATATGTAAATTTGAACATATTCAAATTCTACTTAGAATAAAGAACACTTGAATTTCAAATGATATTTGGAATACACAGACAAAAATTGTATTTATTTTGATCTTTTGAAATTTGGGTCAGGATCAAACATTCTGCCTGGAAAAAATAGAACCTTTGGTTCCATGTATTTGCTGAAAAGTCTTTGGTCATAATATAAGTGGAAATATTCTCTTTAGAGCAAGATAAAATATGCAACCAGGACCCCGGGCTTTCTTAACACTTGGTTTATGGATGCATCTATGTATATCATCTATAAATTTGATGGTAAATATTGAATTGGAACTATTGCTATGTGTTGGTATAATTTAACAAAGAAACTTCTTTGAAAATAGATTTGTAAGCACAGCATTAAGAGGGGCTCCTGGCACTTGCTTGTAGTGCCAAATAGATTTAAACAGAGCAGCTGGTCTCTGGGAGGGATTCCCTATGGTCCTGAGGATAGGTCTGTTCCCAATGCTTAAGAAAGTATTCTCTTATTGTTTCTGACAACCATAGCAGTTTGGTCACAGGTGTGGAAGCTTAGAAGAATTGAAAGAAAAAAAAGAGAAATATTCAAATTCTGGCTACCATTTTGATTGTGATTTCACAGAGTGAAGATAATGAAAGTTACAATATTTTTTTTTTAAATGTGACATTGGAAAGCATGTTATATATTGTCATCAATAGGAAATCTTTTAAAACATACATGTATATTCTGTGCTTAAATTGTGCCCTCCATGACATTATCACCATATGCAAAGGAATTAGTAACATAAAAGCTTTCATTTGTTTATTTATCCATTTAGTTTACCAGAAACATCTCACACATGACTCAACCTACAGTACGTTCAGAACTGGCACCTAATTATAGAACACATTATTAGACTGCATGTGATGTTAATTTGGTGACATAAGGAATCCTATATGTTGCTTTAAGCTATTTGTGGAATATAGTAAGAATTGCGGCAGATGCACCAAGTGAAACATTTCCATCATTAAATCACATTTCAATTACATAAGGGGTTTACCTCTTGCCACCACTGACTTCCTTTGCAGTCCTCATAGAACCATGTATTTCTCTTGATATGACCTTCCATTTCATTCAGATAATTTAGTACCTGGGTCTAATTTTCATTTTAGTCAGTTTCACTGGATGATTCTACTCAGTTTCAATTCTTTTTCTTAGTATTCAAATCCTCTTGCTATCTCAAACTCCATAGTGTTTTATAAATTTGTAAATCTCCTCAGCTTTGCAAATGTTTGTGCATCAAAACCATTTGATCATCCGCTTCTAATGTTTAATTCAGACTTTTCAAGAAGATTTTAGCATTCTCACAATGTAGCCATTTTAAATATCCCAAGAAGTGATAAAATATGAAAAAAGATTATATTGGCACCAAATAATTTTGCTACCCCATGAAAAATAGTTGTCACAGGCTGGTTTGCATACTATAAAGATTCAGTGCATGATATAATACATATATATATATAATTATAGATAAAATAAATATCTAAATTTATGTAATAGATACATTATATTTTATATATAACATATAAATATGTAGTACATGTGTATCAAGAAAACAGATTCCCAGACATGCATGGAACACTTTGAGGCGTTGCTCCCTTCTGCCCCACAGTAGAAACCTAGCTGTGTTACATATACACGTATCTTCCACCGTTTCACCCAGCTGTGAGAAATTCTAGGAACTTGCAAGTGGGCATTGGGAAGGCATCAGCTCTGCTCTATCTGCAGATTTTTCTATCTGCAGATTTTTCCAAATCTATCTGCAGATTTTTCTTCCCTCCTGTGGAGACTAGATTTTGCTGAGGCTTCTCGGGGACCCAGGAATGTTTGAACTTGCCTTTCTTTGAACCTGTCCTCACCTGCAGTCAAGAACTCTCTACCTACTATGGTGGTTAGAACAACCTGGCTCTTCATAAACTCTTCCATAATCGTGTCTTAGGCACTAATTCTCTAAGAACTAAACATAAGCACAGGCTAGTTTTTTTTTTCTCCTCTGTTCAGCTGTACGAATCTTGTCCTGAAACAATGGGACAATGAGTCTAACTGTTGGCTCTGGAGAAGTAAATAATAAGGCGAGAATGAAAGTAGGTCCACAGAGCCCAGTGGCCAGGAGCATTATATCTGAGCAAGAGAAAAGTCACTGGAAAAATCAGGAGTTGACCTCCCACCATGGGCAGCCTCCGTGCTCTGTTGGATGTAATTTCAAAGAACATCAACAACAGACAAAGACACTCAGGGACCATGTGTGTTGAAGACAAGATCATTTCCACTGTGCAATTACATCTGAACAAACAAAGCATGACCAGTATCATCGTCCTGATCCTGGCTAAGTGACCACTGATGCTTTGTGAATTAGAGCTCTTGCTTCATCTCTAATCTGCCCTCCAGAAATACGAAGTCCAGTGAAATATCCAAACAGAATTGTCCATGATTTCTGACAGTAACTCAAGGCTAATCCTCACTTCCTCAACCCTTTCCAAAAACCAAACACAAGGTCACATCCAATAAGAAGCTTTTCCTAAGATCCTCTAAACAGACACCCGAGCTCCTAAGATGAGTAATAAACCCAATCTGTTTAACACAAGTGTCTGCCAGATACACTAGGAAGACAAAACTATTTTCATATAATAAAACTGAGATATTATATGACTTTTCCCGTCTTTCTGAATTTTGTACTAATTGTGCAAAATCAATAGAATATGAAACTATTAGGATTCTTGGTGTCAGTAGCTCATCCAATTGCTTTGTGACTGCTACATTACTACGGTGTAGGTGAACAACCACAGTCAGAAGAAAAGTAAAAATAACAAGCATGTCTTAAGAATGTCCTTTTCAAGGGCTGCAATTGTGACTGGGTGGTACAGCACTTGCCTAGTACGCGTGAGACTCTGGGTTTGATCCTCAGCACCACATTTAAAAAAATAAATAAATCAAATAAAGGTATTGCGTCCATCTACAACTAAATAAATAAAAGGTAAATAAGAAAGAATGTCCTTGTCAGGGTAGTGAAAGTAATTTTACCTTTCAATATTCAGTGTGATAAAATTCAAGTTTCACATATAGCATTCTGCTACTCCTAAAAGTGTGATGGATCTTGGGCTAAAGCCCATGAATATGTGTTTGAGTTGGCAACTGAACAATCATTTTTTCCCAGAAGCACTAGCTTTGCTAAAAATTAAGACTAACAGCTAATCTATGCTAATTCAGCTTAGATATTCAGAAGATATTGTAAAAGAAAATGGACAAAGTGAGTCTGACACTTTCAAAAATCAACTGATAATATTGGTTTCCAATGACAACATTTCTACTTCCTAATGAAGATTAGAATTTTTTTAGACTTGTAACTGTCACCCCTTGACAGCTTCTAACACTTAAAGGAGATACATCAACTCTCAAGAAATCTGCATCCTCACTGAACTGCTACTTTGTAAATGCCAAATGCAATATCATCATACACATGAGAAAGATTCATCCCAAGTGCAGGATAATCCAGTGAATCTTAACCCACCAAAGCAGGAGAAGTTAATTGATAAAGTTTTAGACAACTGCAAATAATCATTAAGTAACTACTACATATCAAATTTTGTTGTAGTATCAAAGACAAATGTTCATAATCTCCTGGAAAGGCACTTCAAACATTCCCCCAAGTTCCAAATACATTATCTGTGTGAGGCAGAACTTCATTTTTGCTGCAAAAATTGAAACTAGCAATAGATGAATCATTGTCAGGTCAGCTCTAACTGCATTGCATTACTGCAGATGTTAAAGACATTTGCAACAGTATAATTCTGCCTGCCTTGCCTCTGTTATTTTTTTGACAATATAGTTTTCATGAAAGAGGTGTTATTTATGTTAACATGCTATGTGTTTTCTTGATATATAAAATAAGTAATAAAATCAAATGCAATTCAAATAAACGTTATTAAAACATTTATCACTTTTAATTTCCAATAGCATAATGAGAGAGATATTTAAGCTATTTATAAACCTCAATAATAGTTTTATAGTGTATAGGCATCCTGAGATCAAAAAATTTAAGAGCTTTGGAATTAATATATTAAATATATTTCTTATCACAATTTCAAGTAATTAATGCATAAATCTTTTTCTTCCCCTTTGGAAGCTTTGTATACTAAATGTAATGCAGATAGCAGAGTAGAAGTTCTAGATTAGTTTCAAGGGAGGATCGGTGTGTTAAGATTTAAAAACTTAAAAGTAATATTACTTCTCTAATGGTTTGGTTTCTGGAGCGATTCTACTTCAATAACAATTTTACCAGATTTATTTTTAGAAAGCCATTGTTTTCCAGAATATACAAATTTAAATTCTCAAATTTTAATATCTGTAAGACATAGGAGGCAATACACTAATAGTCAACATAATACTATATTCTATGTGGGTATGAGTCAAATATATAAGAAGTCACATCCATTTTTAGAAGGCAAAGAAAACAGCAGTGAATTGAAGAAAATGTGGGGAAAGGATTACCACTGAAAAAGAAAGATTCCCAATGACCCCCCTCCCAAAAAGTGTGTGGAAAACTATATTCCCATGTCATTTTTGTGGTCTGTTATTTGGTGTGTTTGAAGGACTGACTTCCATTTATTATATACAAGACTGGCTAACATTTTTTCCATTTTGTCCATTTATATTTTTATTTTTGTTGTTTTAAGGAAAAGTAGTGGAAGGGACATTGTTACACACTATATCATTGAACATAGAAAAATGATTGTATACAACTATGGACACCTTATCTTGGGAGTAGGAAAAATACTGTCACTGAGAAGCTAAGTGACTATTTTTATTTCTAACAAAAGTTATTAGACTAATTCACTTATTAGACAAATTGTTACTACTTAAAATTCATTAAGTGTTTGATAAGTGGAAGTTCCTAGGTAAAGCCTTAAAAAAAAATTTACCACTGAGAAACAATATTAAAAATCTATTCTTGGGCTGGGGTTATAGCTCAGTGGTAGAGCACTTGCCTCGCATATGTGGGGCACTGGGTTCTATCCTCAGCACCACATAAATAAAAAATATAAATAAAGTTATTGTGTCCATTTACAAGTAAAAAACTTAAAAATCTATTCTTATGAATCTTTTAGGCAATTGGTGTAATTCAGAAAGTCTTACTTACTCCTGAATCAAAATCAAAATTTTCTTTAGTACAAACTTTGAGTTTCTCTTGAATGACAATTCAGTCTATCCCTCCACTCCTCCATATATGCTAGTTTGCATTGTCCTTCAAAAACTAAAATATTATAATTACAAAAAAAGGTCCAAGCAGGAGATTTTTAAAATGTTGTTGCTATTACAGTTTGTCATTTTAAACTGAAAAGAACTACTAATTCTAGCAATTAACAAAAGAATTATTTGCAAAGTCTCAGAAGGTTCAGAATTCCTGAATAGTAAAGTCAGCAAGTGAGAAAACATTGTGGTTTCCTGTTTCTTGTCTAACCAAAATTCTTTAAATAAAACTAGGCATGCTGGTGCACACCTGTAATTAATTATAGCTACGCTGGAGGCTGAGGCAGCAAAATCACAAGTCCAAGAACAGTCTCATCGTCTTAGCAAGACTATGCTCAAAATAAAATAGTAAATATGGGTGAAAATAGTCAGGGAAGTAGTCAGTATAAATGTGCCCTTGGCAACACCTGCCGAGCGTGTGCAAGGTGCCTGGTTCAATCCCCAGCATATGAGGAAAAGGGAAAAAAAAAGGAAGAAAAGAAAGGAAAAAAAAAAACTTTAAATATTAAAGGCAATTTTCAGGCTCATTGTGTAACAGAACATCTTTGCTACCTTTGCTTCACCTTCCGTAAGATAAGACAAATTATGAATGCTATCATGTAACATGAGCATGTGCAGGAGCCTCGGGCTATTTTGAAGGTGAATCGTGCAGCAGAACAAGTTCTCTCCTTTCACTGCAATCTACCGTGGCCCAAACCACCTGTGAGTGTTTACATACTCATGTCCTGTTCTCGAAATATTGCCAAAGTAATATCAATACAGAAAACGGGGAAGAAACAGCAATTCTTCTTCTGTTTTGACAATATTAGCCCAAGAACATGAGTTTGATATTGTTTTACCCATAACATTTACAAGGTAATTTTTCTAACTCAAATTTAAATATTAAGCTTATTAACAGCTTTGTTTTCTTTAACAGACCACAACTTTCTTGGCTCATTTTATTTGAAAGCAGTAAGAACATGCAGCAAAGGGACAAAGTGATAATCCTGCTCATTGTCCCCCAAGGAGAACTGGGGGGGCTGCCTTCTCCCTTCATGGGAAGGACACAGCACCTTTGTTTCAGTCAAGTTTTCCATTTTTGTGTCCAAAAGGCCCGGCAAGAATGATGTGAGGGAGAAAAGTTTATTTTGGCTGATGGTTTCAGAAGTCTCAGTCCAGACAGCAGACGCGATAGCCCCGGGCCCAAGATGAGGCGGAATATCATGGCGGAAGGGTAAGGTGGAGAAAGCAGCTTAGGGCATTGCCCCGGGAAGCAGAAAGAAGGAGCTCTGCTCACCAGAGACAAAATATAAACCCCAAAGGCACGCCCCCAGTGACCCACTTCTTCCAGGCACACAATACCTGCCTACGGCTACTGCCAGTTAATCTGAATCAGTGGAGTGATGTACTAATTAGGTTAAGGCTCCCCCAATCATTTCATCCCAAAGTTTCCTGCATTGTCTCACACATGAGATTTTGGGGGACACCTCATATCTAAATTACAACATTATCTCACTTTGTAATCGTCCATATTCATATTATTTTGGTAATTTCAAATTTTGCTTTCTGACTCCAGGTTTCCAAGATTAAGATCCCACAGGCAGTTTGACCTCTGCATACATTCATGATTGGGCTTAATGAAGGATAAATTCGACTGCTCAGCATAAAAGAGAAAACAGTATAAGGTCCCTTGGATATCGTTTAAATGCTTAAGAGATGTTAATGTGCTGTATTGGGAACCCATTGTGAACAGAAAAAATTGTCAATTCAAGTGATTTCACAATGAAATGGCTAGGAGGCAAGGAAATTTAAGCCCCATAAAGTATGATAATTTGCACTTTGACCATTTCAGTTGGATAATACCATATATCATCTGGAGTGTTCATTGCTTCAGGCAAATGTAATTGTTTGTCAATACATAGATTTTGGAAAGTGGGAACTATCGCGTTCCCTCTGGCCACAGAGAGAGACACGACAAACGTCTGAAGCTTTGGAAGTTTATTGTGCACAGTCTTCCTTTCTTTCCCTCTTTTCTAATCCCTTTCTCTCTTTTCTTTCTCTCGCTCTCTTTCCCTCTGCTTAACTCTCGCCTGCTCCGGTCGCTCCGCTCCTCCCGCTTGGCTCACGCCTACTTCGGCCGCTCCGCTTCTCCCACTCGGCTCTCGCCCTTGCTCGCACTCTTCTTCCTCGCTTCTTCTCCTACTCTCAGCTTCTTCTTCTCTCAGCTTCTTCTTACTCCCAGCTTCAGCTTCAGCCGCCGCTTACTCCCCCACCCACCAAGCTTATATACACTTCAACCAATCAGGGGAGAGCACACGAGGTAAACGCGCGGACAGCTGCAGGCATAGAATAGGTACACGAGGGGGGGCATGCTCTAATCACATCGTTAACTAGCCAATCATTGGAATTCGCTGGTTGTTTACTGTATAGCTGGCCGCTTTTGGCTCAGCGCCAGGCGCCATCTTGACCGTGCTCAAGGCTGGGGGTCCCGGGAACCCCGACAGGGAACCATGTTGCTGGAAGCATAATGGTCCCATAGATCTTTCAAAGGACTTGGGAGAGAAAATGAGGTTGATGACATCCTAAAAGGAAATTCTATTTCATTTATTTTATTTTATTTTTTATTTTTAAATTGTTTTTTACTTTTTATTTATTCTAATTAGTTATACCTGACAGCAGATTGCATTTTGACATTTTGATAGATCATACATAAATGGAGTGTGATCTCTCATTTTTCTGATTACACATATTTTAGGATCACATCAGTCATGCAGTCATACATGCACATGAGGTAATAAAGTCTGGTTCACTCTACTATCATTTTGAAACTACAATGTTGCATGAGTGCTGCAACTTAGAACTCAGAGTGTGCATGCTTAGAAACTACCCTTGAAAACGTGGCCTGCAGTGTGTGCCTTTCATCCCCTCTTCCCTCTCTGTGCTGCTACAGGAACTCTGACCCCAGCTCCTCAGATACACAGCCTGGGGCCCTTTTCACATTCTTCATCTGCACTCACTCTCCCCACCGCCCCACCGGGACCTGATGCTCTTGACTGTCTCCTCAGGTCTGTAACACTGGACTTTCTTGGGTCCCTCCCCGTTCTAGGAAGCAGCTTCTCTGTCTCCTCTGTGAACTCATGTTCTTCCATTCATCCTTGAAGGGAATGACGAATTCCTGGTGCATCTAATTTCTCCATCAAATCATCATTATGGTTGGAGAGGTAACTTAAAGAGATATACAAATCCAAACATATTTTATAAATTCATATGCAAACACAGTTTTTCCTCTGTGAGTGCTACTGTGTCTTACATAAGGCAAAATATGTGAATTTTCAAATTTTGGTGAAAATAATTATATCACGTATCTTTACAGTGCTACATATGTTAAACGGTACTTTATCAACTATTTTTTCACTACAGTTTAATTACTAGTATTAGATATTAAAGTGGTTATTTGTATTTTCTAACTAGTTTGGCAAATATAAAACTGATTCTCAGAAAAGCTAAGTTAAGAATGCAAGTTTGGGAGCCCAATATCACAAACAGATAAGAATAAAAAGATCTTATCTCCTTTCAAATTAATAGTGTTTAAAAATTATAAAACAAAAACAGAAGATGATATTGCATGCTGGTTATGACATAGAGATTAAAAATTTCCAGAGCTGTGATTTAAATCCTAAAGTTGTAATTGTATATGAACAAAAATGGTTTTTAGTTTATTACCCATAAGTATTATGGAATGTTAGTGAAAATATCATTAAATAAATGTGCTAGAAAATACATTTCATTGATTGCCTTTGTGATAAATTATATTGTGATACGTATCACATTTATGATGCAATGAAAACGGTCCCTCATCTCTATTGCCTTCTTTCCAAAAACCATAAAACACAAGTCAAATCATGAGAAAAATATCAGAATTACAATAGTTAAGGAGCAGTCTAGATAATACCTATCTACTACTGCTCAGAAACACTAAGATCATAACAATAAGAAAAGTTAAGAGACACCTCAGAGCCAGGAGGAGCTTGTGACGCCATCTCTGCTATGTGGAAGGTGGCTTCCTGAATGAGATGACTTAACAGGAAAACCCAGAAAGTACAAGTGTCCTGTGTGTCTCACCTGTTAAAAAAATTAGCTCAAAATGGGTTTAAGAGTTCAGTGTAACACCTAAAGCTATGTAAAGAATAGAAGATGACAGTAGAAACATTTCAGGATGTTGGAATGGATAAGAGTATTTTTGACAAGATCTCAAAAGAACAGAAAACAAACAAAAAAATGGGATTACATTAAATTTATAAGATTTTCCTCCACAAAGGAAGGAAACAAGAGAGTGAATAAACAACCTACAAAATGGAAAAAAAATATTTGCAAACTCTACATCTGACAAGAAGATAATGTTCAACATATTAAATGAACCTTAAGAACTTAATAAGAAAAAAAAATACTGACGAAAAGATGAGCAATATATTTCAATTAGATATTTCTCTAAAGAAGACACGCAAATGACAAAGAGGTTTAAGAAAAAATGCTGAGCATCACTAATCATTAGGGAAATGCAAATAAAAACCATGCAGAGCTATTCCCTCACCCAAGAAAGAATAACTGTTATCAAAACAACTAAAGGTAACAGGGGTCGGCCGGGTTATGGAGAAAGGGGGACCCTTGCACACTATTGGTAGTAATATAGATTAGGACAGAAATAATATAGAGTTTCTTCAAAGCATTAAAAATAGAACTACCATTGTGATCCAGCAATCCACTACTGGGTACATATGCAAAGGAAATGAAATCAGTATGTCAGATCTACACACCCATGTTCATTGGAGCATGTTCACAATAACCAAGAAACAGAAGCAACCTAAGTGTCCATCAGAAGACAAAGGATAAAGAAAATGTGGTACATATACACAATGGAATATTATTCTTCCACAGAAATGAAATTCTTGTCACTTTTTCCAGCATGGATAGAACTGGAGATCACTGTAATAAATGAAGTTAGATAAGCACAGACAAGCACCACCACATGATCTCACTCATGGAGAAGCTAACAAAGGGATCTCATCAAGACTGACAATGGAACAGCCGTTACCAGAGACTGGAGAGAATGGGGAGAGGGTCAGATGGGGAGAGGTTGACCAATGGCTATTAACTTAGAGTTAGAAAGAAATATAAAGTTCTGTTGTTGTATTGCACAGGAAGATGACTGTAGATAATGAAAATATGCTGTATACTTCAAAAAGTAGATGAAAAATTTTTTAAAATTTTCACCATAAAGAAGTGGAAAATGTTGGGATATATAGAAATGTTGACTCTTAAATATTATGTAATATATATTCAAGTATCAAAAATCATATGAATGTATACAAATTTTATGTACTCCATAAATATGTACATTTTTTATATTTTTTATTTATCTCTTAAAAAGAAAAAATATTAGAAATGAATTGTGTACAACTAATTAGAACAAATAAAAAAATAAATGAAATTAGAATAAATTATGTGAATTAGTTCATAATACCACATGAATATTCATCCATTAATTGTGACAAATGTGTCATACTGAATTAAGATGTTCCTCATATAGGAAGCAGGTCCAAGTATATGGGAACTCTCTGGGCTATTTTCAATTTTTCTATGAATCTAAAACTACTTTAAAATAAAACTACATTTTTAAAAACCTTAAGCAAACACTCACCGCTTACCAAGTAAAATTAATTCTGTTAACACCAAAGTTGGTTTGAGACTAGTAATTGGTGAGTAGTGTTTTATAGCAGCTTTATTCGTCATTGCCAGAAGAATGAGGAATGGCTGCTATATGAACTAGGAAATTTGTCTACTGTGGTTAATTCATCGAATGAAATAACACTCGGCAGTCATAAGAAATGAGATTCTGACAAACACACAGTGATAAAACTCAAATGTATTGCATTTAGCAACAAAGTCAGATTTGAAAGCTAGCTAGTGTGCTTAAATTGATTTGAATTTTCACTGAGACAAACTCATTCAGACAAAAGCACATCAGATGTTACCAGAGAAGTTTTTGCAAATAGACCTAGAGCACTATTTAGATTATTTGTTACTGTTCAATATTTTGACTGTGGTAGTGATTGTACAACTGTAAACACATGTTTTAAATCAAAGAATAATACATGAGGAAGGGTGAATTTTATCCCCTATTACAGAAAAAGAACATATATACTGCAACAACATAAAGTGTCACCTTAAAAAATATATGCCACAAAAATAATCTCTTGAATGATAATCTAAAAATACTCATGTCCTCCTGGTCAAATCTTGGAGAGTCTTAGTAGCAGTCAGGACAATATGGACTGGTTTACACACCAGAGCAAATTCTGAGAGGAATTTCCAATTAGAATCCTACAAACATGAGAAAAAGCATTGGTTTGTGTTAGGCAAACTGAATGGTGTAACTTATTTTCAAAGTTAGAAATCAGAGTCTGCTTGGGCTAAAAGTGTTTAAAATTCAAAAGCACTATGAGTTGGACTGGTTTTGTATAGTTCATTAGTTCCTAGACCTTTCAGGACTTGTTAAGTTAGATTTTAAAAAATGTAAACTGATATGATCACCACTATGAGGAAAATGAAGAAGGTTAAGATGCTGACCCTAAAAGGTTAATAATTTGTCGGCTTGACCTCTTCTAATGAATTCATTTGTTAGACGAAAATTTAATGACTCGATTACAACTTGAAAAAAAGAAAGTATCTTAAATTAAAATGAAATAATTAAAGATAAATCAAGGGAAGTAATCAGGATTAGAATGCCAAGTTACCAATAGTTCTTGTTCATCCAGTAATTCATACAGGACAAGCACAGTCCTGCCCATTTAGATGGTGTCTGATCCTCAAGTCGTGTATGAATGTGGTAGATATGTAATAGAAATTTTATCTCATTTAATCCTCAAAGCAACACAATGTAAGTTCTGTAATTATTACCCCACTACAGATAATCACAGCTGTGATTATCAGATCGTTTGATACCTGAATTTTTACATTTTATAGCCCTTCAAGACGCATGTCCCCCTACTTTTCAAGGAGGGATTGGACAAGCTTAAGTATTGAATCCTGTCAAGCAGCTTATAATCCTGATGTGTTTGGAAAAGTTAGTGTTAAATTTGACTTTATTTTAATATTGCTTTCTATTTCAGTGGTATCTTTCTCCTTGTTTCTCCACTGTTAAAGAGGGGACAGAGTAGAAGTGAGTAGGACAGTGTTTAGAACAGCCTGTATGGGGCCCTAGTATGGACTGAACTAAACTGTGCTTAGAACAGGATTTGGCATCCAAGATTCACAGTATTTATTTAATCCTAATTTATTTGGATTGATTCTTTTAGTTTTCCTTTAAAACATCTAAAGTTAGGTGCTTGACTCATTAATGTTCAGTCTTTATTTTCTAATTTAATTATTTAAAACTATAAATTTACTATAAACTGTACTTAAACTGCATCTCTAAAGGTGCTGGTTTTGACAAGGAGAATTTGGTCATTTATGTTTAAAAGCTTAGTTTCCATTATAATTTCCTATTTTATCTAAAACTTATTGGTCATTGGCTTGTTTTTCTAGATTCCAAACATGATTTTTCTAGATCTCCCTCTCAATTAAATTCAAATGCATTGTAATCACAGAACATTTCATTGCTTTGAAAATATTCGAGCGTTGTTTTGTGTCCCAGGATATTGTCAATTTCCACACACACTTTAATGTTTTATGTTTGTACAGTAGATCTAACTTGTGTATTGGTTTGTTGAAATCTTTGGTGACCCTACTGATATTTTCAGTTTTCTTTGTTTATGACTATTAAGAAAGTCTAGCAAAAACTCTCACTCTGATTGTGGATCTTTTATTATGTTCATATTTTTTCTGAGAAATTTTGCTTAATATGTGGTTACGTACATCGACTGATGTATGTCTCTGATGAGTTGAAACATTCTTTTTTAAAATTCTTGATTTTTTACAGACTGAATTTTGATTCTTTGTACACAAATGGGGTACGTCATTTTGTTTCTATGTTTGTACACGATGTAGATTCACACCATTTGTGTAACCATACATGTATAGGGTGATGATGTCTGTCTCATTCCACCATCTTTCATACCCCACCCCCTCCTCCCTCTCATTTTCCTCTACATAATCTAAAGTTCTTCCATTCTTCTCTCACCCCCACCCCCATTATATATCATCATCCACTTATCAGGGAAAACATTCGGCCTTTGGTTTTTTGGGATTAGCTCATTTCACTTAGCATGAGAAACATTCTTAAACTCTAGTTTCTTTTATTCCTAATGATGCTTTTTGCTAATCAAAATTGCTTATTCATACTAGCATAGTTTCACCAGCAATCTCTTGGTTTGATCAGTAGCTGCCTGTTTTTCACTCTACCCAGTTAGATAAGCCACCCTGTCTGTTCGCCTTTCCCTTTTTCCATTTTGGATATTCTATGTGGGATGACTTTAATTTCGCTTTAAGAAATCCCCTTAATATTTCCTTTAAAGAGGGCCTGCGGTGTGAAATCTCAGCATTTTGCCTAAAATGTCTTTGTACTGCTCTCATCTGTGTGGTAATCTGTAAGCTTTGTTTTTATTTTCCCTACTGTAGGCAATTGAAGACCATTTTCCCAAGGTCCATCGACTCTGTGCCTAGGCTGGAGAAGTGGGCAGCAGGGTGAAGATAATCTGCCTTTGCTCCCCGGGTGCTTGTGAAGCTGAGTTTTCTCACTGATGATCTTGATTTTCACTCTGACACACTTAGGTCAGGCACTCTCTTTATTTGTCCTACTCCTTATTCTTGCACTTCCAATTATTTCTGGAATATTGTGACATCTCTCTAACTTTGCCTCTTCCCTATTCTCTCTCCATTTTCTTCACAACACTGACTAGATATATATTCTACTCCTCATTTTGACTTTAATTTTTCTTGAATTGTGAAAATGTCTTAATGTTTCTGTGCTGTGTTCTAGATAATCTCTTCAGATTCATTTTTAAGCTAACTAATGTTGTATTCGGATATTCCCAACTTATCAAACTGGTTTAATTAGTATTGAATTCACTTATTTCATTTTTCTCTTTAGTTTGATTTCAAATTTGATTCTGATTCTCTTTATATAGCTTTTCCTAATCATATTTTGAAACATGTATTTATTTCCTTTTTTTTAATATGTTGGGGATTGGACCCAGGAATGCTTTGCCACTGAATACATACCCAGCTCTTTTTACTTTTTATTTAGAGAACGTGTCTCACTAAGTTTCTTGGGTCCTCACTAAGTGCCTGAGACTGGCCTTGAATCTATGATCCTCCTACCTCAGCCTCCAGAGTTGCTGGCATTGCAGGCATGCATCATCCTGCATACCTAAACTTGCATTTTTTTAAGTATTTCCATAGGGTTTTTTAACACTTCATTTGGTAACTCTAATATCTGAAACTTTCATGGATTTCAGTATGTTCTCTGCTTTTTTTGGTGCTCCTGAAAAATGCTGTATGTTTCCCTGGTATGTGTTTGTGATTTGTGATTGTGATTTTATTTTATTATTTTTTTTTTAATTTTTTTTATTTTTTTTTTATTGTAAACAAATGGGATACATGTTGTTTCTCTGTCTGTACATGGCGTAAAGGCATACCATTTGTGTAATCATAAATTTACATAGGGTAATGTTGTTTGATTCATTCTGCCATTTTTTCCCTTCCCCCCCCACCCCTCCCACCCCTCCCCTCCATCTATACAGTCCTTCCTTCCTCCATTCCTGTCCCCCTCCCTAAACCCAACTCCAACACCAACACTAACCCTTCCCACCCCCCATTATGTGTCATCATCCACTTATTAGCGATATCATTCTTCCTCTGGTTTTTTGAGATTGGCTTGTCTCACTTAGCATGATATTCTCCAGTTTCATCCATTTGCCTGCAAATGCCATAATTTTATCATTCTTTATGGCTGAGTAATATTCCATTGTATATATATATACCACATTTTCTTTATCCATTCATCAATTGAAGGACATCTAGGTTGGTTCCACAATCTGGCTATTGTGAACTGAGCAGCTATGAACATTGATGTGGCTGTATCTCTGTAGTATGCTGATTGTAAGTCCTTTGGGTATAGGCCAAGGAGTGGGATAGCTGGGTCAAATGGTGTTTCCATTCCAAGTTTTCTAAGGAATCTCCACACTGCTTTCCAGAGTGGCTGCACTAATTTGCAGCCCCACCAGCAATGTAAGAGTGTACCTTTCTCCCCACATCCTCGCCAACACCTGTTGTTGCTTGTGTTCTTGATAATCGCCATTCTAATTGGGGTGAGATGGAATCTTAGGGTGGTTTTTTTTTTTTTTTTTTGTATTTTTTTTTTTAACTTTATTTTTTTTTATTGTGAACAAATGGGATACATGTTCTTTCTCTGTTTGTACATAGAGTAAAGGCATACCATTTGTGTAATCATACGTTTACATAGGGTGATGTTGCTTGATTCATTCTGTTATTTTTTTTTCTTTTTTTTCCCCTTCCCCCAACCCTCCCATCCCTCTTTTCCCTCTATACAGTCCTTCCTTCCCCCATTCTTGCCCCGCTCCCTAACCCTCACTCTAACCCTAAGACTAACCCCTCCCACGCCCCATTATGTATCATCATCCACTTATCAGCGAGATCATTCTTCCTTTGGTTTGTTGAGATTGGCTTATCTCACTTAGCATGATATTCTCCAATTTCGTCCATTTGCTTGCAAATGCCATAATTTTATCATTCTTTATGGCTGAGTAATATTCCATTGTATATATATGCCATAGTTTCTTTATCCATTCATCAACTGAAGGGCATCTAGGTTGGTTCCACAATCTGGCTATGGTAAATTGAGCAGCAATGAACATTGATGTGGCTGTATCTCTGTAGTATGCTGATTTTAAGTCCTTTGGGTATAGGCCAAGGAGTGGGATAGCTGGGTCAAATGGTAGTTCCATTCCAAGTTTTTTAAGGAATCTCCATACTGCCTTCCAGAGTGGTTGCACTAATTTGCAACCCCACCAGCAATGTATGAGTGTACCTTTTTCCCCACATCCTCGCCAACACCTGTTGTTGCTTGTGTTCTTGATAATCGCCATTCTGATTGGGGTGAGATGGAATCTTAGGGTGGTTTTGATTTGCATTTCTTTTATTACTAGAGATGTTGAACATTTTTCCATATGTTTGTTGATTGTTTGTAGGTCTTCTTCTGTGAAGTGTCTGTTCATTTCCTTAGACCATTTGTCGATTGGATTATTTGTAGTCTTGGTGTTGAGTTTTTTGAGTTCTTTATAGATTCTGGAGATTAGTGCTCTATCTTAAGTATGATTGGCAAAGATTTTCTCCCACTCTGTAGGCTCTTTCTTCACATTGCTGATAGTTTCCTTTGCTGAGAGAAAGCTTTTTAGTTTGAATCTATCCCAGTTGTTGATTCTTGCTTTTATTTCTTGTGCTATGGGAGTCCTGTTGAGAAAGTCTGGTCCTAAGCCGACATGATGAAGATCTGGACCTACTTTTTCTTCTATAAGATGCAGGGTCTCTGGTCTGATTCCGAGGTCCTTAATCCATTTTGAGTTTAGTTTTGTGCACGGTGAGAGATATGGGTTTATTTTCATTTTGTTGCATATGGATTTCCAATTTTCCCAGCACCATTTATTGAAGAGGCTATCTTTTCTCCATTGCATATTTTTGGCCCCTTTGTCTAGTATGAGAAAATTATATTTGTTTGGGTTTGTGTCCGTGTCCTCTATTCTGTACCATTGATCTACCTGTCTATTTTGGTACCAATACCATGCCGTTTTTGTTACTATTGCTTTGTAGTAAAGTTGAAGTTCAGGTATTGCAATACCCCCTGCTTCATTTTTCCTGCGAAGAATTGCTTTAGCAATTCTGGGTTTCTTATTCTTCCAGATGAATTTCATGATTGCTTGTTCTACTTCTGTAAGGTACATCGTTGGGATTTTAATTGGAATTGCATTGAATCTGTATAGCACTTTTGGTAGTATGGCCATTTTGACAATATTAATTCTGCCTATCCATGAACATGGGAGATCTTTCCATCTTCTAAGGTGTTCTTTAATTTCTTTCATTAGTGTTCTGTAGTTCTCATTGTAGAGGTCTTTCACCTCTTTTGTGAGATTGATTCCCAAGTATTTTATTTTTTTTGAGGCTATTGTGAATGGAGTAGTTTTCCTAACTTCTCTTTCTGAAGATTCATCACTCTTCAGAGGAGGGGTCGCATAGCTAGGTGATTGTGATTTTATACTCATGGAAAATTTCTGTGGCAATTCTTTGTGGCCTGGTTTGAAATACAGTTTCTGCAGAGAAAGTTTGCTTCTGTTCCTGTAAAGCATTTAAAGGGATTGCTTGGCCCAGTTTAGGGTACATTTTAGCTTTCAAATGTTTTATACTGACCATACTGTACAAATATATAATGTAAACTTTACAAAACTGTTTGTGCTTATGTGCCTTTAAAATTTTATTTCTTCCTTATCTGGGGGTTATATTTCACACAGATGACCAGTTGAGGGCAGGTTAGCTGATTTTTCTATTTTCCCTTAGTTTGACCATGTTGTTTGGGACACTTATTATGTGAAGAGCTAAGAAACTATTTTCTGCTTGAGTTTTCTGCAGATCACTAAGAAAATGGAGGTGAGAATTTTCATCTACTGCTAGACAAAAATATGCAGAAGTTGACAATGAGTGTAATTCATAAAAGGAAAAATTGTAAGTTTTTTTCCCAAAATTACAATTTACAGAAATTTTTATCCAACTTCTACTCAACAGTTGCATCAGAAATACAGAAGCAGGATGATGATGTTTAAACACAAGATCCTGAGTGGTCTCATTCATCCATCCTTGGATGCCATTGGCAACCACGTTGGTTGTTGAAGGTTTTTGAGTTCTTCCAACTATATGTGAATATTGATATTTCAAGGTTTTAATTTAATTCATTATTTCTAATAGAAAGCATATTTGACATGACTTTCTGAAAAACTGTAAGTTTACTACTTAAAGTGTGAAGACATTCTGCATTCTATTTTAGGAATCTTTGCATTTCTTTCCAACTAACTGATTAGAGTAAGTACCTGAAGGTAAGCCTCTCCTTCAGGCTTAGGTGAGAGTGAGAGTCCTTTTTATGGTTATCAGTTGTGAAACCCTGAAATGAAAAACAACCTCAGGATTAATTGGTATGTGGATTTTTGCCTTTTACAAAATAATCCAGATTGCATTGATGTGCTAGAAGATAATTTTGTTTCCACGTATTCGGGACATATAGTTTTACTCTCCTGAAGACATTGGATTCAATATTCTGCTACAGATGAAGTACTGCAAAAAAGATAGTTGAATCTCAATTTCAAACACAAGGCAAACTTAAGTGGACTGAGATTCTTGCAGAACAAAGCAAAGAAAATAATTTCAACTATATTTAAGAACTCAGACACTTTTATGCTTATTTTAGGTTGATAATTTAAGCTGTGAATTTAAATCACAGAATTTCTGTCAAATAATTGAACTTTTTTTTTTTTCTGTCTGGAACACGAAAACTCCAAACCCACCTGGCTTTGGTTGTACCATGCAAATACAATGATGTTACACAAAAAACTTGAAACAGTAAAACAGAACATCAGGTAGAGTCTGGTCAGAAAAATAGAACATGTGTTGAATACTTCAACAGAAGGAAAACATATTCACTAGGAGTGAAAACATGGAAAGGGTGAAAGCAAACAGGTGGCACCAACAAGTAGAATCAAAAGCAGAAGACCACTGCCAGCCCTAGGGAGGAGGTAAGTTGCCCCAGGCCTGTGCCCAAGGCTTCTGATGGAAAGGAAACCCATGGATGCCAATTGGTTCCTTCCAAAATGGCTTCCTGGAACAGAGAAGTAGATGCATTTTTCTCTCATCCCTCATCCTCAAAGTTGGCTCCAGTGCCTGCCATTGCCTAGCAAGGAGCAGGAAAGACTTGGTTAAGGGAGAACCCATCTGTGCGCAATTAGGCAAAGCTGAATCCAGTGAGAATATAAGGAAATAATTTACAATTTAACATTGACTTCCTGAAATTTTATTATGTGCTCAGATATTCCCAGGGGCATGTTATTTGTAATATCTCAGAATTAATTCTCCATAATTACCAGGCCCCTGGTTGCTACATTTTCTTTAACTTCTGTTGCTGTACATAAATAACATAATTAAATTAGAAAATGTGATTATGTTTATTATAAATCAATTCTGTATTTAACTTGAATGTAAAGTTAAATGTCACTCAAAAATCCAGGGAACCTAAGTGAGGAAAAAAAATCAATTTGTATGTAGGTGTTAAGAATGTGTTGTTGGTTTGAGGTATCCTTACATTAGAATGCCCTAGAGCCTTGTTGATAATTATATACTTGTGACTTCTAATAAAGATAGGCCAAAATTTCTAGTAGATTCTTATTCAAGATATTCTCTTTTGGCACTTTCTGAAAAGACTAAGAGAAGAAAAAAATTTCCCAAATAACAGCTAATATTATTGGGAAGTAAAACCTATTATAGTCCAATTATTTAGTTCAGGGATTGTCTCAAAGTTATACTCCATTTCAGGCATTCTATACTACTTTATCTATGCACTTCTGTAACAACAAAATCCCCTATGTTCTTCCTCACCTAAGGAAACCACTTAACGTCTACTCTGATGGGCCAGATGCACTTAACTTCTGTTCATTAGTGAGACAAAGTTTAGAAATTCATTAAACCTCTCTGAATATATCTTAACCATTTAAATATGTGAAAGTATGTAGTAATCAAAATCATTTACCAGGAACCCTAGTTCTCAACTCTTTTATCAAAGATCATTCAACTCTCAAAAACCATGTGCAGATATTCACTCAATTGCACAGGGAGAGAAATACTAGAAAACCAAATCCAATCGCACATAAAATCATCATTCACCATGATTAATTGGGAATCATTCCAGGCATGTAAGGATGATTCGATACATGCAAATCCATAAATGCGATACCATGTCAAGAGAATGAAGGACAAAACCATATGAAAATTTCAAAAATATAGAAAAGGCATTTGATAAAATTCAACATTCCTTTATAATAAGAATGTTGAACAGAATTAAGTATAGGAAGAATGTACCTCTTCATAATAAAGTTCATTCATAATAAGCCAACAACTAAAGTTATACTGAATGAGGAAAGCTTATAAAATTCTCCTCAGATCTGAAAGAATACAAGGATGCTTACCTGAACTACTTTTATTCAATCTAGTGCTAGAGGTACTAGCTAGAGCACTCAGGCCAGAGAAAGAAATAAAGTTCATTCAAAGGAAGAGGAAAAGTCATGTTGTCACTACAGATCACACGATCTTTTGTATAGAAAACCCCAAAAACTCCACAAAAAAAACTATTAGAAGTAATACATGTATTCAGCAAAGTTACAAGATACAAAAATCAGTACACCACTAGATGCCAATGTCTCTCTCTGACATAGAAATCAAGAAAGCATTCTTATTTATAATAGCTGCAAAGAATGGTGGTGCATATTTTAGGGTAGAGAAATGGACATATGAGGTGATATTGAATATAGAAACATGCTTAGGAAGGGTCTCTACTTCAGTTCATTATCCCAGATTCCAATCATTCTTAGACACGCCCTCATGGACACACCCACAGGCCTCTTAATCATTGGCATCTCTTAATCCAATCAAGTTGACAATTCAAATTAACCATTACAATAGTCAACTGAGAACTGACAAAAGGGTGAGTTAATGCAATGGAACAAACACAGTCTTTTCAAGAAATGTGCTGGGACAAGTGAACAAACACACACACACAAACACACTCACACACACACACACACAAAGTGAATGCAAATACAGATCTTATACCCTTCACAAAAATCATATTTTTAAGTATAATGTGCAAAGATGTAATATCAGAAAACCTAGAAAAGTGTAGATGTAGTGATGACTTTTAGATACAAAACCAATGACATGCCCATCACCACAATAATTGACAAACCAACATTCATTGAAATTTGAAACTATTGCTCTATGTAGTTAATGTCAAGAGAAGGACAAGACAAGCTACAAACTGGGACAAAATATTGACAAAACACACACCTAATGAAGGACTGTTATCAAAAACATACAAAGAACTCTGAAAACTCCACAATAAGAAAACAATTTGGTTAGAAAAGGGGCTAAAGACATGAAGAAATATTTCACCAAAGAAGATATACAGATGGCATAAAGAAGTGTATGGAAAGATACTCCATATCACAAGTCATCAAGGAATTGCAAGCTAAAACCTCAATCAGAGCCTACTACATATCAATCAAATGTTAAAAATACAGAACTCCAATAAGATGGATCCTGATGAGGGTGTGGGACAGCAAGAACTCACATTAACTGCTGGTGGAACACACAAAGGTAGAGCCACATTAGAGGACTGACAGTTTCTTATGAAACTAAATACACCTTCAATATACAACCTAGCAATCACACTCCTTAGTATTTACTCAAGAGCATTTGATCTTATCTCCACATAAATATCTGCACTTTATTCATAATTGCCAAAACTTGGAAGAACCAGATGTCCTTCAATAGATTAATGGATAGATTAGTGAGGTTCATCTTGACAATAGGATATTTTTGAGCACAACAAAAGAATGAGCTATCAAGTCATGAAAAGACGTGAGAACTTTAAATACATATTATTCGGTGAAAGAAGGCAACCTGAAAACATTGTAGACTATATGATTCCAAATGTGACATTTCATACAAGACAAAACTATGCACACAGTAAAAATGTTTAGTGGTTGTCTGAAATTTTGGGCAGAATGACAAATGAAGAGACAGAACACAGATTTTTAGGGCAGTGAAAATATATGACATTAAAATGGTTGATAAAAGTCAGTATACATTTGTCCACATCCATAGAACCTAGAATGAGAATGAACCATAATGTAAACTGGAGTCTGGGTGATCTTGATTTTTTGATGTACATTCATTGGTTTTAACAAATGTGCCACTTTGGCAGGGGATGTTACTAATAAGGGAGCTTATATATGGGTGAAGCCAGGGATGTATAGGAAATCACTGTACATTTTTTTCTAATTTCCTTTGAACATAAAACTGCTCTGAAAAAAAAAGTCTTAGTAGAATGAATCAGACATCACTTTCCTAAGTTCAAATATGAATACATATTTGTATTGTATTGTATAAGTCCAAATCATGTTCAAACGCAAGAATGGAATCCTAATTAGAATAAGTTTTACTCCATGTATGTATAATGTAATCCACTATACTGTCAGGTATATTTTAAAGGAACATGGGAATGGAGCTGTGGCTCGGTGGTAGAGCGCTTGTCTGGCATGTGTGAGGCCTTGGGTTCGATACTCAGCACCACATATAAATAAATAAAATGAAAGATCCATTGACAGCTAAAATATATTTTAAAAGAAGATTTAAATATTTAAATAAATAAATAAAAAGAACAAAAAGAATTTTTAAATGCATACACATGCAGACTGATATATTAAGCCAAGTAAATCAGACTAGTTTAGTACATCATAGTACATTATAATATTTCTTCATGAGGTAGGGAATTTTGTTCAATTCATTTATATGAAAATATTAAAATATAGATAGGCATGGCGGTGCATGTCTTTAATCCCAGCTTCTCAGGAGGCTCAGACAGGAGGATTGCAAGTTCAAAGCCAGCTTCAGCAATTTAGCAAGGTCCTAAGCAACTTAGACCCTGTCTCAAAATAAAAAATAAAAAGGGCTCGGGATGTGGCTCGGTATTTAAGTCCTCCCGGGTTCAATCCCTGGTACCAATCAATAAATAAATTAATAAATAAAATAAAATAAAATATTAATACCATGCCTTCCTTCTGAATATTGTCTTTAATTCATCCTTGACATTCTGAATTCCTTTTCAGAGTACTATGAATGTTTAATGTAATATCTAGGTCCTACTACTATCTTTGGGTTTCTATTCTTATACAAACAAAATTATTAGTTTAATTTTACTTATAATGTGGGAATTTGACTGTTGAACAAACAATTAGTCATTGAAAGAGCTGATGCTTAAATCTGCATATTTAAATAATGCACTTTATAAAGCTACTAATCTCTGTTTATATCCTTCTTATTCTGAACGACTGATGGAGGAATCATATACTTTAATAAGATTAATAGTCTGCCATCATTCAACATTTGTTAATCTCTTTGTATACGAAGTAAGATCCCTGAAAATTAAAAAGATTGTGCAGATTTGGAAAAGACTTCTTTGAAGAAAAAGAAGATGCTCATAATCTACGTTAGAGATTTGGCAGAGAAGCAAATTAACATTAGGAACAATACATACGCCCTCATAGAGCATCTTTGCAAATAGGAGCAGAATGGGCCCTGCTTATGACTGCTAATGGTCCTTCATAGGTACATATTCCAATACTTTACGAGTCCAGTTTTACCCACTATTGTTATAATTTTTACCTGTTTTAGTCAGCTTTTTTGCTGCTGTGACTAACGGAACCAATCAGAACAACTATAGAGGAGGAAAAGTTTATTTGAGGACTCACTGTTTCAGAGGTCTTAGTTCATAGAAGGTTGATTCCACTCTTCAGGGCTCGAAGTGAGACAGAACATCTTGGCAGAAGAGTGTGGCAGAGGGAAGTGGCTCGCATGGTGGCCAGGAAGCAGAGACACTTGGCTTGCCAGATAAAAGACATCTACCCCCAAACCACACCCCCACTTCCACCTCCTCTACCACACTCCACCTCTCCAGTTACCCCTCAGTTAATCCCTACGGGGGAATTAATTCACTGACTGTGTTAAGACTCTCATAACCCATCATTTCTCCTCTGAACCTGCTTGCATTGTCTCACACATGAGATTTCGGGGGGCATCTCACATCCAAACCATAACATTACCCAACACAACCCCTCCAAGAGGAATATTAAAACAAGGACGGGATTTATAATACTCTCACTCCTGAGGAAATGTCTGCAAAAGGCCCTATCTCCCGCCTTAGTCACAATGAAGGGGACTCTTTTTCAATCCTTGCAATTCTTTGTTTTTTTGGCCAGATGTTTTTCTCACCCTCACTTATTTCTTCACTTCGGTCTTAGAGCGCAGTTACATCAAGGATGCAGGGTTGATGATGCTACAGTGACAGGCCCTTTCATTTATTTGGTTTATGGGATTCATAAAAGAACCAAAATTTCCCTAAATTCGACTAAGAATGTTTGACGACTTCTTATTTACTTAACTGGGAGCCGTGGGAGAATATTTTAAATAGAAATAAAGCGTTTTCTTGGTTCAAAAAGACTGTGAACAATTTTGCATCCAAAGTGAAAACAAGTTTTGGGGAACATGAGGAGATTTTATTTTTGATTTATTTTGACTGAAGATGAAGAAAATCTTCACAAAAGAGGATGAAATTTAAGCTAGCCTTGGAAGTTGAGCAAGACTTTGACAAATGAAAGTGTGCGGAAGAGCCTACTAGATATTCTGATATTAAAAAATCTGACAGTGCAACACTTTTGGCAAGCTCTTTTTTTATTAACGTTCTTTCCCTCCTGAGCTCCAGGGAGACATTTAGCAATTAATCTTCTGGTGCTCCAGTGAAATAGGCACATGTGATTTGAATTGTGAATAGCTCTGTGAGAAGATAAAAGATAAAACAGACAGAAGCGACAAGTCTAAGATCATAAAAGCAGCCGCTCATCAGAGATTAGCTTTCCCAAACTGTAGACTTCATTCTGTAGTCTTTAGTCACTGGACACCAATGGAATTCTTCCATTTGCTGCCATGGTGGCATCTCGGGAGCAAAGAGAACTATAGGAGACCCGTCCCCATTCTCAATGTGCACTTTATCAAAAGAAAACAAATTAATTACTTCAATATCGAATGGAGAAAGAGATGGTTCCCACTTTCCTCCCTAAAGAATGCCTTCATATTTGTTCACATTTGCCTCAAGATTGATTTTATATGTTATCACCTTCATCAATTTCATTTTGTTCTTCCTATCATGAATCCCATCCAGGAATTTACTTTATGACAGTATTCCAGTTTTGATTTTGTCACATTTTCTGATGGTATAATTGCATATTCAAAACATACTTATACAATCCAAATATACTTTTTCAGTGAAAATGCATGCCTTCAGCATAGCAGATTTTCTCCCTGGCTTTAGTATTTAGTAAATGTGCATGATAATAACTACAAAATCTCTGAGACAGGAGCAGAGCTTTATTCAGGGAAGCAGGAAAGCAAGGATTACTCATCCTAAGTGGGAAAGGGAGTGTGGGTAATCTCAGTATGAGAAGCCTAAAGAGTTTTCCTGATGAAAAGTGAAGTGTTAGGCTTTTGTTAAGCTCAGCTCAAAATATTCTAGAACTAACTGAACCATCAAATCGTATATAAAAAATGCAAGTGTATTTCCTCTGTTTACTTTTGCTAATGGACCAAAATTTTGTACAAAGTTTGAAATAACAGTTTGAAAGAGGCATGATACAATGAGTATTGGAGTCAAGATGAATTCCCATGTTCAGGCTTCCTGGTTATTATAGACAGAAGCAGATATTTGTGACAACTTGGAAAGGACACTTGACTGCTCTGTGAATTAGAATAATAATTCATTATTTTCATCTTTAACAAAGCTTCTTTGAAATATAGGAAAAGAAGCTGAACCAGATTAAAGGATAGAGAACACAAACCAGGTCATGAATATGATTCACATGTTCTAAAATGAAAGGGTCTGAAAATTAGACCTCCACAAAGACAGCAGAGATCTAGAGGCAGAAAACTCTAGTCAGGGAACTGAACATGGTCTCAGTGATCTGCAAAGCTCAATCTAAATCTAGGAATGCACATATTAGCATGATACAGCCCAAAGTTGCAAACTTGTTGGGTTCAAGGATCAACAATTACATTTATTGAAATTTAGAGCTTCCATAAAAATTTAAAGTTGAGAGAGGAAACAATGGAAAAAGAGGAAAGACACATAGACAAAATCACAAAAATATTTATTCTAGTACCTGGTCAAATTGCCTGATGTCTGAACTCCCTTTCTCCAAGAAGTTCAGGGGGAAAACAGATATTGCAATAAAAATCATGATTAAAAGATTTCAGCAACTTTCTGGGACTTAGAAAAATAATTTGGAGTTTAATCCTGCCCAGTAAGAGGGACTCCATAGGAATTTGTGTTTTCCATTGAAACTCTAGAAGAGGCAGGGCATAGCCATATTGACCATATTTGAACCCAAGGTATTTGCCTAGATATAACGTCAAAAGGAAAGACACTTACTTTGTCAAACTGCAAACCAAAAATCTCACAAAATCTGCAATAATAGTTTAATGGTCCCCTAGGGCAAAACTCAAGATAATCTTAAAAGGAAGAAAAGAAAAATCAGTTTATAATGTATCATCCATAATTTCCACTATGCACTAAAAAAAATTAAAAATAAAGTTAAGCTGGGCAAGATGGTGCACTCTTATAATCCCAGTGACTCTGGAGGCTGAAGCAGAATTGTGAGTTAAAAGCCAACCTCAGCAAAAGTAAGGTACTAAGCAACTTTCTGCAACCCTCTCTCTAAATAAAATACAAAATAGGACTGAGGATATGGTTCAGTGGTTGAGTTCAATCCCTGGTACCAAAAAAAAAAAAAAAAAAAAAAATTAAATTAAATGCACATGGGGAAATAAAAAACATCAAAATATGACCCAAAGTCATAAAATACAAGTTTTCTTGTTATCAACTCATGGCTAAAGCTATAGTAATTAACACGTTGCAGTACTAGTTCCAAATATGGACAAATGGTAAAGAATAGCTATCTCAGAACCTGGTAGGCAGATATGTGGACCCTTGCTTTAGGACAAAAGAATGGAAACGAACCCAAAAAGGTACTATTTTCAAAACTGATTCTATATCAATAGGATGTTGTATGGGATAATGAATTGCAATATCAAACAGAAATTGCTTAATATAAAATGCAATAATTTTTAATGTAAAAGGCAAAAGTATAAATCTTCTAGAAAGAAAAACAACATGCCTTTGACTTTGGAACTAGGCAGAGATATTAGTGCAATACTTTTGCCTAAATTTAAGTCTAAAACAAAAGATTATATCAATATTGTTTATTCAATTTTTAAGATTTTTCTCAAAGTTTGTGGGAAGTTTACCAGAAGATGAAATTAGAAAGGGGGGGATTGTGAGAAGTCATTTGCAACATGCGTGAGTAACAAAGAGTTCATAACTAAAATATAGTTTAAATTTGCACAAACTAATAAATAAAAAATAAAAGGCAATGCACTAAAACAGTGGGAAGAGAAGTAAACAATAGCAATAACCCAAAATATGAGTACATTTATCCAGAAGTAATTCTTTACAGTAATAATCAAAAGAAAAACAAAGGAAAGCCACAGTGGGATACCGACACAAACACAGTAGCATGGCTAAAATGATTCAGGCCAAACCAAGGTTTGATTCAAATGTTTCCCAAGAACTCATGCACGCTGCACACAGGAGAGCAAACAGGTTCAACCACATGAAGAAAAATCTTGTTGACAGTACCAGGTAAATCTAAACCCATGCATATCCCATGTTGCTGCACTTCTATGTGCACATACCATGAAAATTCATATTTATGTTCAAGAAGTTCTACTTGTAGCCACCAAAATTAGAAGCAATTACTTTTGAACAGTCCTATCTAGTTATATGAACGTTATTCTTAGGTTGGCTATGATGTGGAATATTTACATAACAGACCATTCATCCATAAGGGGAATAAACAAATGCTTATTACATGTAATAGCATGAACAAAACTCACAAATAAATGGTAAGAAACAAAAGCCAGAAATTACATACAATTCTGTAAGAATTTGCAAAAGGAGCAAAATTAATAAACAGAGCTAGAGGTTAGGGTACAGGTCTTTCTCTAGCAGTAGCTCCTGGACAGGAATAAGACGAAGCTTCTACGATATTATATGTTCTATTTCTTGATCTGGATACTAAATAAATAGCTATTTTCACATGTGGAAATCAATAGAAAATTATACTTATTATTTTTACTCTATGTTGTTTATATAACATGCTTCAAATTTTTAAGTTGATCTTATCAAGAATTGGTACAAATTAGTACATAAGAAATTGTAAAATACTGCCAGGAAGTATTTAAAACATTATGATATGAGAAAATAGCTCCTTATGAACTACCATATGGAAAAGAGAAACCCATGCCTCTGCAAGCATAGTAAGAGCTTATGCGCAAGAAGACATTTTCTAACAAGTTCAGAGCAACATTTTAATCATAACACCAAAAAGTAACAACCAAGGTGTCAATAAAAACAAAATAGATAATTTATGATGCACCCATATAATAAGTAAATACTATGTAGCCACAATAATAAATGTATCACAGGCATAGCAGCCACCTAAATGAATCATAAAAGCCTAATGTTCAGTAAAAAATAAAATTCTACATGATTCAATTCATATAATCTCTAATTATTAAAATGAAACCCTATTGCAAAGTATAAAATAAAGCAAGGAAGTGAATTCTATGAAATTCAAGCTGTTCCTGTGAAAAGTATTCTGGAATAGAGCCCCCAAACTTATCATGTACACCTAAAGAGGAAGAAACAAATTTTAACTGATAAGTGCTTCTGAAGAGATGATGATAATAATAACACACACAGTGTGTTTCTGGTAGTTAGACTTCTAGCTGTGAGGTCACCCTGATGTGGAAGAAATACCACCCAGCACCCTGGTGTTCACTGCACAGGTCCCGTGATTATTCTCTTATTTCTGAAAAAGTTCTAAAGCCGTTACGAGTAGAACCAGAGGCCTTAAATTATGGCACTCCTCCTGACCTTAAATGGTGAATCTCCAGAGTCCCTAAATTTTAAACCTGAAGTCCTTCAACTCCAAGTCCATGCAACAGGTCAAGCCAACCTCTCAGTCTTCTGAGAGGAAGGAAATGCATGCATTTTAGTTCTGCATGTCTAGTTCTATACTTATATATTCATAGATTCAATTTTTTTGAAATTAATATAGCATATTTGTTCAGTGACAAGCCAAGTAAGATGACATTTGCAATTGTCAAAGAGCAATAAATTGAGAAACAATGATTTTTTATTTATATTAAACTACTTAAAATAATATTTTATCATGATTCACCAAGGAGCCTCTTTTTCTAATCTACAGATTTTTTAAGTGAAGATAATGCTTTAAAGATGATATATGAAATTTGAAAGGATGCAAGAGAAGTATGGAAATTAAATAGATTGAGATTTTTAACCATCATTTAGGACCTGGGTCTCATTCACAGAGACTTCAGTAAGACTGATAGGGACAATTCCTCCTCTCGCAAAGGTCATACTCAATCACGTGCAGCTTCATGCAAATCTCTACTCCACTTTTACTTTCATCTCTCCAGGAGAAAATGACTGCATCCTCTTCTTTGCTAATTAGAGAGAAAGAGAAGAGAGAGAGAAAAAACTCAGACTTTAATTTTAGAATGTGTCACTTTATGACAATTGCTCTCAAGGCTTGTGACACAAACAGCTGATATTTAATTAGATCATTCATCTTTTAGATCATTTCACTGTGATTTATTCGCTTGTTCATTTTATATGCCATATATCCTGATCCGTGAAAAGGAAAGTTTCATTTTGAAAGCACAAATACAATTCTGTTACTACTTAGGAATAGGTCAGAACTGACTGAAAAGACAATGCTTCAGTTGAGAAGGGTGCAGGAAGCGAGGTGTTACTTCACCAGGTACCCAGTATACTTAGAGGTAGTTAGTTGGTGACTCGTCACAACATAACAATCTTAGAAAAATAGGTCTACATGTTTGTACCTCTCATTGACTTGAATTTAATTGTTAGAGAAGAAAATAACGACACCATAAAGACATCTCTGAATAATTAAAAAAGACTGAAATGATTCATGTCGCAGGTGCAGCCTGTGTTTTTGCACAACACTCTTGGATGTTGGATTGATGAATATTTCAGGTCTCTGTAACGTTGGGAAGCTGATCACAATTGAAACCCAGAGCTCTAGGAAAACGTCCTCACTATGACCAAGGTAATGCAAATTATTCATGTGATATAATCTTGCCCAAGTTACCTAACTGCCCCACAACCTAGTAGTGACCCTCCTAGCCCAGATTTCACCTTGATGGCTGAATGAAGTATATAGCACAATCCTGTACAAGAAAATGATTTGGATTAGGCAGAGGGGAGTGAAGGTGGGGAGAGGACCTGGGGGTAGGAAGGACAGTAGAATGAATCGGACATTATTCCCCTATGTGCATATGTGATTACATGACCTGTCTAACTGTACATCATGTACAACCAGAAGAATGAGAAGTTACATTCTATTTATGCATGCATGATGTGTCAAAATGCATTCTATTGTCATGTATAACTAATTAGAAAGAATGAAAAAATTTAAAACAAAACAAAACAAAAAAATGAGTTACTTGGTCTCTCGGGCTAGAAGCAAGTCAGGCAAAGAGAGTAAGTCCTGAGGTTATTATATTTGATTTTTACAAAGCAGCCATAGAAGCAAAACACTGGGATGATTTGTTACCAGGGCTAGAAACTATTAAAGACGTTTGGAAAGATTCTACCTCTGAAATGATAATGAGGATCCTTGTTCTGAGTAGATACACGAAAGATACCTTGTTTCATTGTCTTGGGGGAATGATATGCCAGATTAAATTGAAGATCTTGGACTACTCTGGATATTTGATTTACGAAAGTATTGTTTAATGAAAAAAATGGGGGAATTAAAAAAAAATAAGGAGGCTTTGGGTAAATCAACAACAACAACAAAAAAAAATAGGAATTCTTCCTTCATAAGTTTAAGAACATAAGAAAATAATTCATCTCCCTAGGTCTCTGCAGACCATCTCTGAACCATAGACCCCCTGCTGTTTGGGTACACATTTTGTTGGGTGGATTTGGGAATTCTGCTGCCCTGATAGTAAAACACCAAGAATGGCAGAAGTTTCAGTGTTAACAGATTTGCTAAACATGAATATAGGGGATACATCCACTAACTCTATCTCTTAATCCTTAGAGACAGGATTGGCCCTAAAAACCAAGACATGACGAATCGTGGGCTGGTACAATTTTCTAGATGTGTGATAGAATGACTTTCAAAGGCTCATTTCTGGAAAGATTTCAAGAAAATTTAATATTACTTTCAGGAATTCGAAATGATGCAAATGCCATTTATTTTCAGTTTTCTAAGCTGTAAATTGTTTGTGTAGAATATAAATATGAAGCTGAAATATATACTGTGGGTGGTGTTACATTTCTGTAAAGCCACTTTTCCTGTACTTTCCACAGTATTTATATGTCATATACGTTTACATATGTAAAATGTGCACCACACAAATACGTATAAATGACTCTGAACTACCTGAATATTCCTATTTGTACTAACTTCTTAAAATGAATTCATAAATAATAGAACTAGCACTTCTTCAGTTTAATGAGTATGCATAGGATCCTGTGGCAAATTATTGCCTTCTGTTACATTCAATTCTAACATTTGCATTTAAATACAATATTTTGCATTTAATAATCTTCTCTTTGCTGTAACAAAAAATAAGGCCACACTGAAGTCTTAGAAAATATAATTGTACAAACTAAACAAAAAGTATAATTTTTCTATGTATAAACTGTTAATAAGCTTTAGACAAAGCTAATGCCAATTTTTTTCAAACAAAGAATAGAAATTAGTATTGAATGGTTTTCTTTCTTGTTTTGAAAATGTTCCCTAAAAATGTTGTTTTATTACTAATTCAAAGAAAAATGGACATTGTTAAATTGGGGCAAATATTTCTTGATTTGTGCTTTAGGATTTGTGCATTAGCTCAATACAGATTTATACCCATTTTTAAACATTGTTAATTTTGATAAATGCCTTAATGGTTGCTGGCTTTTAATACATTTAGCTCTAATTTTATAAGTTAAGGGAAATGAAATTGTAGAATGGCAACTTTGCACTAGTAAAGTCAATCAAATATATGTGATTTATATATATTAATATTGCAACTGATGATTTTAAACATTTTTTCAATAAGCTATTTTTATGGCTAAATTTATAGAATAAAACCTCAGTCAATTTATTTTTACACTTCATCAATTAATTTAAAAAGCAAAAGATAATTCACACACACACACACACACACACACACAAAATAGGAATTAAGGACTTGTTTCAATGAATAATTCCACAGTATACCTCAGGGCAGTACCTATGAATCCTGACCACTTTCTATTTCTTTAATCATGGGCTTGTACAGTAAGACATTGAGTAAAAACCAAGTCATGAAAGGAAGATTCAGCAATTACTTTTAACAATATTAATTGCCATATCATAAAAGCAATTGATTTTGTAAAGAAAAATATCTAACCAAATATTTGGGACAAAAATGTTTATCTCTTTCTTGATTTTTCCACCCAAAGCCTAACAAAAGATATCCAGGCTTCAACACAGTGATCATTGATAAACATGGCAAGATAATCTTCCTTCTGCCCCGCAAAATATCCTGGACCCCTTATACCTGGGCAGTGTCTCTGGAACCACATACCCTTTCCCTCAGTGATTCCCATCCTGAGTTGTTCGAATGGTTAATAAAGACTGGGAACAGTAACTACCATGTCATAGTTAAAGGTCATCAATGGTTACTGGACAAAGAGAGAGGGCTTTAGCCCTGGACTGTGTCAGTACCTTCCCAATGGAGAAAGGCAACCAACTACCCTATTTTCACTTTCAAAGGTAAAGACAGTGAGCCTTCAATAAGGTGAGCATTTAAAAATTGCACTTACTGAATGATCAGATTTAGAATCGCCTTCCTGATCATGCTAGATAGAAAGAAAAGAATAACTCTAAAAGAAAGAAATGCTCAGCAATTGTAGAGCAGGGCTAGAAAACGGCAATATAATGTTTACGGTAACAAAAAACTTCAAGTACCCTGGAAACCTGGAAGGGAAGAAAGGATTTTTAGAGAGCAAAGGAAGATATGTGAAGCAAATTTATCTAACTTCAATTTTATCTGGGAGGCAAATTTATCTAGCTTCATATTATATCTGAGATAAATGCAATGGCTTAAAAGTAGGGGAACATCTTTTCCTTTATCTTTGCTTTTTTGGGGGGTATTTTTTTGTTTGTTTGTTTTTTGGTTTTTGATCATGTATGTATGACACTAAAAATTTCCAAATTTTACTTGGACTCTTTGCAACATTTATACCTTCTATGGTTAAATGAATATTTGACTTTCTAGAACCAATCTACAGTACATCAAGTCTCTGTGTTCTTGATTTCTTCCAAAGGACCACTAAATGGAATTTTGCAAAATGTGGCATTTGTAAGATGGAGAACACCTGTTGAGTGGTTTCTAGTACTTCTACTGGTACCCCAGTTCAAGAGATCTACTTAAGCAAATATGGCTGAAATTTATAGCACCTCAGTTCTTACAAACACCTGCTTGTCTCCTATAGATTTGTAATTATTTAATAGCCATGTATATATTGCTTATCAAAAACTAAACAGGTTCAAAACACTTTATATTTTATTAATAAATGAAAACAGTCCTTTGAGGAATATACTCTCATAGAACCCATTATAGATATTAGAAAACTGAGGCTCAAAGACACACCCAGATGCAACAATGAAGATAGTAAATAACAAAGCTAGGGCTCAAACTGTTTCCAAGTGATAGTAATACAACAGGAAATATAGTTTTTTAATATTGCATACTATTTACATCATTGAGAAGAATTTGGAAAATCTTGATATTCTTTGTCTACAAGTCTGATATATTTTATAACATAGAATTATATTTTAATATTGTTTCATTATAAGAAGATGCCATGAAAGTTACTAAAATGTAAGTAACTAACTAGAAATAAGGTCATCTAATAAATACATAGAATTTACACATGCTGTGCTGTGTTTCTACAAAATATATTCTTTTGATTAATTTATACATACCCATTCTAAGACACAAAGAAGTTTAGGTTTTTAAAAGGATTGTAAAATGTATTTTTAACAGAGTCATATGTAGTCATCTTCTAGGTATTTTGGATGGGTAAAGATTGTGATATGGGTCCTTTTGTCAAGGAAGTTATATCTGCTTTGGGAAAATATGGACCCTGAGTGAGTAAAAGACAAGGAACTAGAGCATACTGACAATTTTTGAATTCTGCCTTCAGACCACTTTCTAGGCTTCTATGTGTCCTAAAGATGTAGTTCTAGAGTGTACCCTAGACCCCCTAATTACTGTCCTCAGAACAGAGATATGGATTTTTCATTGCTAGGATGATTTTCAGGGTCTGGGAATAAAGTTCTGTGCTAGAGCTTTTTGCTTAGTGTTCATGAAGCCCTGGGTTAGATTCTCAACACCACTAATAATAAAAATAATAATAATAACAACAACAACAACTATAACAACAAATCTAGATTAACGATAAAAAAGAAATCTTCCAGCTGTTCCTTATCTGCATTAGAGATTACAACTGACATAAAATGACTTCATAAATATTTAAGAGATGCAATGTGTATGGAGAGAGGCCATCACAGAGAAGGGATCAACATGGACAGGCATTCCAGGATGCTAGAGTACATCATCCTGTTTGTATAGAAATGACAGAGAGAACCGAAGTTGTAGCTCAGTTACAGAGTGGTTGCCTAGCACATGTGAGGCGCTGGGTTCAATCTTCAGACAATATAAAAATTAAAAAATAAAGGTATTGAGTCCATTTACATCTAAAATGAATTTTAAAAATGACAGAGAATTGAAAGAAAGAGAATCCTCTTTCTTTTTGTAAAGACCAAAATACAGGTATATGCACGCTTTGGTTACAATTACCAGTGTGTTTGGGGGTAAGACTGGAGCACAGAGTCAGTGAAGCTAGAATGCTTGGCAATATAGACAATGTTCAAGAACTATTTGTTGGCTGAATAAATTCATAATGAATTTCAGGGGCAAATGAAGAAATTCAAAAGCATTCTTTGAATAATTATAGAAAGAGATATCATTTATTTCAGATAGTTTCAAATATAGTATCATGTTTATCTTGCATGATGTTGAAAACACCTCTCAGTATTTGTAAATATTTTTATAAGTTATAAATTAAACAATTCAGAGATAGAGCATATGCTTAGGATGCCCAAGGCTGCAGTTCAATTTCTGGCACAGAAAACAAGAAAAAGAAAGAGAGAGAGAGAGAGAGAGAGAGGAGAGAGAGGAAGGGAAGGAGAAAGATAGAGAGAGAAAGAGACAAAGAAAAGGAAGAAAGGAAGACAGGAAAAAAAGAAAAAGAAAGGAAGAAAGAAAGAAAGGAAGGAAGAAAGAGAGAGTCAGAGAGAGAGAGAGATGGAGGGAGTGAGGGAGGGAGAATTATGGTTTGGATCTCAGGTGTACCCCCAAAGCTCTTGTGTTAGTGCAGGAATATTTGGAGGTGAAATCATTAGATTAAAAGGGATCTAACCTAATTGGTCCACCCTACTTGGATGGACTAACGGCATGGTAACTGCAGGCAGATGGTAACTGTGACTGGAGGAGGTGGGTCCCTGGGGCATGCCCTGGAAGGCTGCATCTTCTCAGCAGCCCCTTTCCCTCTCTCCCTTTGCTTCCTGGCTCCACCACATTCTTCCACCATGAGGTTCTGCCTCATCTTGGGCTCAGAGCAATGGAGTCCACTGCCCATGGACTGAACCTCTGAAACCATGAGCCAAAATAATTTTTGTTTCCTCTAAGTTGTTCTTCATAGGTATTTTGGTTGCAGCAACAAAAAGCTGACTAATACAGAAGGACAGAAAATAAAGTGATTTACCTGATGTCGTGTGTGCTATTTCCACCACTGATGCTGTGTCCTCACATCAGGAGGAGACTTGGTAGTGGCGAGACATCCAAGCAAAGCAAGGTTAATACCTCAGGAGCCCATGTATTACATGTGGTTTTTGGTAAATTTTGTGTTCTAAATGAAATTCCTTGTCTTCACTTAGAATACATATTTTTTCCTCTGAATTTCTTTTCCTGCTGTTTACTAGAGGAGAAATAGCTTGCTCTTTCAATAAAGACCTCACTAAGTTAATTTTTAAATATATGAAGCAAATGCAATCTGATTTATTTTTAAATTATACTGAAGTCCAACTCCCTATATGTAAATATGTCCCTGTTCTTAAAAGTGAAAAACATTTTTTATTTCAAAATATCTGTCAGTTGGTCTTAGTCTTGCACTGAACTGCGAAGCATAATTATGTTGATGATTGGTTTGCTCAGAAGCCTGGTAATAACTCAGGGGTGAGAAGGGCTAATAGTAAACCACATTAACCTACATCGAACGTTTCTCTTAAGAAATGAGATTGTGATTTCTATTGGGATTACAGTCACCAGGTCTGAACGCCATTAAATCATTATCAACATAACCCACACTGATAGCCTCTGTGGTAGCACAATTACAGTAATTGCAAGGCTATAATGTGACAGTGGACTTTCAGGCCCCACCACCCTCTCCCACAATTTCATCAGTGTTACAAAATGAGAATTTTAGTCTACCTGCATTTGACTGGATGTCCTCACTTTGTGATTTTTGTTGTTTAAACTACCCAGTTTGCTATTTTGTTGCAGTAGACCAAGCTAACTAAGGCATACTCTGTTGCTATATATGTAGCTATTGTTAGCTGGAAAAAATTAGGCAGGAATTTCTCACTTTATTTGGTGAAGATTTGTGAGTATGATTTGGTTTAGACAAGTTTCTAGGAGCTTAGATTAAGATAAATTAGTACACAGTATACAAGAATTTATATGTGTGTGTGTGTGTGTGTGTGTGTGTGTGTGGTGTGTGTGTCAGTGCTAGTTGAGAAAGATATCAAAGGAATTTAGATGCTTTTTAAATCTGAATAATCCAAATACCGTATAGTCCTCTGGATCCTGCCTGCTGAATCCAAAACTTCAAGTCATAGCAGAGTAGAATAAAATCAAATGCATCTTATTGACATAAGTGGAGCTTTTACAATGTGAGCATAACCGTTATGTCTGCTCATAAAGACACAGCTGTGAATGACACAGGAAGGACAAGGTTTGACACAGCAAAGAGTAAAGGAGCACCTCCCAGGGCGAGAGGTCACACTGACCTTTCCACAGCGGGTCATGCAGTGTGAGCCACAGGGCAACCCATTTTGTCTTCTCAGGCTTAAAATTCTGCACTGAGTAATGAGAGTGGGCCTGACCTTCCGCACCATGATAACCATGAACACATAATGAGCTTTGGGGATCCTTTCAGTACGATGCAGAGCTGGAATAAAAAGTCATTAGTCCCATAAACATCAGGTTGTGCCCTTTGGCTTTAGCCAGTGGTTTATTTGGATTCATGTCCTTCAGTCCCCTGGAGTTGCAGAGAAGAACTGAAAAAAGCCATAGTGTCTATTAAAGGGAAGTAGAAATGAGGCAAGTAGATACACTCTACTTTTGTCTCAATTATCTGCACATTTTTAAAGTATTCAAGAGGCTGAATTATCTGGATAATTAATTAATAGCTTAATATGACTAATTTCTCCTTTTTACAACTTAGGTCATAAAGAATTAGCTTAAAATGGAACAGAATGGAATGTTTCTAATCTAAGTTTTCTGTAAACAATAATAAATAATGTTTCTAGTTACTGAATTACCCTAAAGACTCCCCTTACTTTTTCTGTAACTTCATGTGAATTAAATTTTGAACCATAGCTAAATTACTCAGTGTATCCAGAACAAGGAAATGTGCATGTTCTTATATTTTATTTTTCAAAATAATGCTAAAAATTTGAAAATATCACAAGATGTAAGGGGTAGTGATTATTTAGAAATATATCATATAAAAATCCTGTTTCAAGAATGGAGTGACTTTCCAAATAAGATAGCTTTAATCAAAACTTAAGGCATGCACACAAATTTCTCCTTTCAAATCAAATATCTATATTTTCCGTGAAAGTGTAGTGAATACTGAATTATTCAGAAAGTAGCTTCAATTTTCCATTTCAGTTTTCATATGTTGATAATGTACAAATTGAATTTCTTCTAGGCCATAATTGTCCACATGAAATATGTATTTAGGCATGGGTATACACAATACATACCTAAAACAAGGGAGTAGGGTGAACATTGGGGTTTTACATACCAATAACTCTCTCTGATCTTGTGAATATGCTGTATTAGAACAATAATCTGTCAATATACTACTTTAAAATATTGCTAGTGGAAAGAGATAAATTATCGAAGACATGAATGGTAAGTTTTTTTTAATATATCTTACCTAGTTAATTGATCCTGGCACATATAAAATTAACAAATTTTACATTCTGTCTTTCAAGTTGAGTAAGACATAAACATTACCATATAAGGTAATATTTCAAACACCAAATTATGGAACTATTTGTTTCATATACATCATAATCTGTTTGACTGTGGAATCTCTAAATGGGAGAACAGAATTCACCTATGCATAGCCAGCACCCAGGCAAGACAGAAGCCTCAACCAGCCTTGACTAATAGGGCAGCTCAGGGTAGAAACTCAAATGAGATCGACTCAGGCCCTCCCCTCAGTACCCTTCCTATTTCTTTTTTTTTTTTTTTTTTTTTTTTTTGAGGAGGTGGGGACCGTGGATTGAATGCAGGAACTCTTAACCATTGAACCACATCCCTGGCCCTTTATGTTTTATTTTTTAAATCTTGGAACAGTCTCACTCAATTGCTTAGGACCTCGATAAGTGACTGAGGCTGGCTTTGAACTTGTGATCCTCCTGCCTCAGCTTCCTGAATGACTGGGATTACAGGCATGAACCACCAGGCCCAGCTCCTATCCTTGTTTTCTTAAATTGTGGTAATATACACATGTAAATAAATTTTACTCTTTCAATCATTTTAACTGTAAAGTTCAAAGACATAATGTAGCCTAACAGTATTCTATAGCCATTACTACCTTTTTTTTCACAGAATTTGTCATACCTCAAACAGAAACTGTTCCCACCAGGCAAAAATTTCCCATGTCTTCTTCCCTAGTTTCGGTGACCTCTCATCTACTTTCTGTCTCTATAGATTTACCTATTCCAGATATTTAATATAAGTGCAACAACATCTTTAAATTTCAACTTCTCTTATTCCCTCCAATCATTCATTCACGTGTTCTATGGTGGTTGACAAGAACTCCCCAGGTATAGTGCCCATCCAAGGCAACACCTTGCTATGCATTGTCACCTGAAGCTCCAGACCTGGAAGTGTTTGACCAGCTAACTGTAAGAGAGAAGTTATCTATACCCAAGATCTTCTGGAAGACTGACTGACCATTCTGTGATAGACTGATGTCCACTGAACTGAAATGTGGTATTCTCCCAGTAACGTTCTGTATGGATGAGAAAAGGGTTAACTGCCAGAGGATGATGTTGGCTGTAAATCAGTCAATTACCCATAAATTTATCTAATCAATAAACATGCAAGGGCCAATACTCCTTTTAACTGAGAGGGGGTGTGATGGGTCTGGCCATATCAACTCTGGACTTTAACAAAATGGAGTAGTCAAACTCTCTTTTATTTATAGACACACAGGTAAAGGGGGCAAGACCAGGAGGAGCTTCTTCTGTGATGGACAGGATAGGGTGGAGTTAGGGGAACCATTCTCTTAGGGAGACTATTCCAGAAGGAGACAGGGAACCACTCCCATGCAGTGCCACATGCTTCCTGCCAGTTCCTAGAAGCCAGGCCCCTTTGTCCCATGGCTCAACCTAGTCTGATTCTGCTCAATAAGAATGGCTTCCCACATCTCTCCCTTTTTAGTATTTTTTTAAGATACAAATGATGGGCAATTATTTTGAGGTTTCAAATCTTGGTTCTGAGAGACGCTCCGAGGTCCTAGCTCTTGGTTCTGAGGGTATAGCAATCTATTATCATTACACAAATAGAATTAGAGGCAAACATGTTATTCTAATAATATACCATTCAATTTTGGAAGAATTTTATGAACCAGAAATGCAGAATCCATGAGATCCATTTTACTTTTTAATATCCTAGATGTGGTAATGTGATTTTATAAGATCCAGGCTATTATTACTGATATGTCAACTGTCCATGAGATGATTCATAATTATCTTTTAGTCCCATTGGGAAGTACAATATTTAGTTGTAGCAATATACATGCTTACAATCATTATGACATTTAAGACTTTGTTCAAACTGAAAAGAAAAAGACTCATTACTGATATTTGTAATAGTAGTTGTTAAAGCATTTGATTTGATCTCAATCATTCTATTAATACTTAACTTTCAGGGTCCATATCATCTTAACAGAAGGAATCATGCCCCTACATATAATGAATGTGGGAATAGATAAAAACCTGGAAGAATACACTAAAATGTATAGGAACCAAATTATCATCAAAGAAATAAATGTTAGAATATAAATGTGAATTATTCATCTTTTAGTGTAATATCAATCAGTTTGTTGGATTCTAATTTGGTCTTTATTACATGGATACCAGTAGTGCAAAGTAATATCCAAACAATAGGGAATAGTCCAAATTACATGGAGTTTCAAAATTCAGAATGATTTTATATCTAATCTTATTTTGTATTCTGAAAATAATTTTAAATAGCTCAATTATTTGCCTAGTTTCTTAGATCTTTCATTGTATTGAAATTTAGATTAAATATGGTTGTTTGTAAATTATTTTTAAGAAGTAAAAGTGAAACATTTAGTGACAATCTTGCCATGTTAGGCCTTTCTGACTTTGAATCTTCTAGAGGAAGGTATTTTGATACAACTGTCTTTCATCAACTTTTGAAGATCAATCCAAAAACATATTCACCACATTTAGAGATATTATGTAGCATTGGCAAGACATTTGTATATTTTATCCATTTAGGAAAGGTGCCAGATTCTATTGCAGAACAATTAAGGCAGTAAGATATTCGTGGATATTTCATAGAAACAACTGACTTTATATGAGAAAGTCCCATTCTAATAACTGTTTGAACATACAATCCTAAGTTCCAAGGGCCAGGCCTAGGTATACCTTATGCTGTCTTTTTCTCAAAGGTTACATCTAGACAGTCAAAGAGTCTATCATAGGACCAGCATATAGATAAGTTTCCATTGCAACCAGTATAGTTAAATCCAGTCACATGGATGGGTATAATGTGAGTATCTGTAAAACCTTCCATCATATGAATATCATCAGTAAATACTGGGATTGGTTCTCTAGTCCCCATTGTTGGGTTTATTAAAGTTGGATCTGGGAAATGGGCCCAAGAGATTTCCCATATATTTCACTTACCTGAGAGTTCAATAGAGCTAGCATATAAATATTGTGGTTGGAGATTTAAGATCTCCTTATTGTAAAATGTGTTGCATTGTATCGCTCCTTGTCACTCAGCAGTGGTGAAACTCCTAACATCATAATTTTTAAACAATATTTTTTGAAATTAAGTGGGTTTACAGAGGAATCTGTTTCCTCCCATTTTAGTTTTATTTTTTAAATTGTAGAAAAAGATTGCTATACATAGAAGCATTTTTAACTTTAAATTGTAGACAATGGCCTAGCATTGTACAAGTATTTAAACCATAAGAAATGACTTAATAAATATTTCTATTTGGCCAGGAAGATCAATAAAAGTTACCTATTATCAATGTTGTTAAGTTGAAAAGGGCATGACAATAAAAAAAAAAAAAAAAAAGATCCAGTTTCCACCAAATATATGATCTGATTCTGTCTCTAGTATTGGGCTGAGATAAAAAATTCTAAAATGCAGTCAGTACAGACATTGAAAATTAGTCTTATGACATGTTTGTTCTGTAGGTAATGACCTTATAATTCTAAATTAACTTAAGCTATTACATTAGAATTGGTACTATCTGTCAAGATAGCAATTTAATAATTTATTTAAAAAACCTTAGAATTTATGTCATTGACCCAGCAATTATATTTTAAAGGATCTATGGAAAGATAATTCTTATGTATAAAGGTATATTTGTATGAATATTTTTAATAACCTTGCTTTTAAAGTAGTAAAAATAACCCAAATGTCCAACGTAGGGTTTTGGATAATTGAACGATATGACAAAAATCTGGTATTAAAAATAATGTTGTAGAAGAATACTAATTATGGTGCAATCTAAAACAATGTTATAAGCTTTAAAATAAACAATGTAAATCTGTAAGTACAAAATATGTATATATCTGAGCTTATGTATGGAAAGCAACTTAGAAGATTATTTAGTAAATGTTAATAATAGTTGTTAGAACCTCAAAAAAAAATTTTTTTTAATGTGTACTTAATTTTTCCTAAGTGTGTCTCTTGACAAAACCTAGGGAAGCAACCCTAATCTTGAAACCATCTTTAACTCTTTATCTGAATATTATTTTATAAAACCTCCATGTATAATTCTTTGGATTAATATAAATCAAGTAGCATAATCTAATATCTCATCTGAAACATGAACCAGAGAAGCCAAGAGCTTCAATTCCCTCTTGGGGGAAGGTGTCAAATTACTTCTATATCCCATATTTTTGGCCTTTAAATAAGCCAGTGTCTCCTGAATGTCTTCTAAAACTATAGCTACATTTACTTCTTAGTATAGAGAGTAACATAAAAAGTGTATAACATATTTATTTAATTTTAAAATATTAAATTATAATTAATTTTTAAATTAATTTGTTTTTATTATATGTTTGTAAGAGACCATATTGAAAGAGCTTTAGTTTGGGGAGCATCAGTTTAGTAAAATGTCCCTTCAAATCTTAAAGTTTAAAGACTTCTTTATCTGGAAAACAAGAATATAATTAACATAATAAGTTAGTACTAATTAGCATGGTTAATTAAAATATAGTCATTGATGTTTTTATATTAATCAAATTTGACTTTTAAAGAGAAATTTGAAATTTGAAATGGGAGGTGGTATTTTAAAATGTTATTGTTAAACCAAATTGTATTTAAAAAGTCTTGAAATTGTTTTTTTTTTTTTATAATAGAAATTCAACAGGCATAAGAATTATTTTATTGGAATGATAAATTAATGTTTTAAGTATTTTCTTTTCCTTCTGTCCTTTAGTTAGAAGGTCCAATTAATAAGAGTTTGTGGAAAGATCTTATCTATATTTGTAACTACCCTTTATGATAGAAACTTAGAATTTAAAGAATAAAAATCTTTTAATAACCTTAGTTGATTGTGTTAATTATATATTGCCAATTTAATTACATGTAAATCTTTTGGGAATTATTTTGTACAAGTTTTATTTTAATTTACTCAAAATGTTATATTTTCTATTTTACCAGTTGTAAAAAAAATACTTTTAGAAACTTATATATCACTTCTGATAGTTTAAGCGCTAGTATCTTGGTTCTCAAGGAGAACATAGCAAACAAAGGAATTTTAGACCTTTCTTGTATAAACCAAATTACAAATATGTCTAATGTTTAAATACATTTTAGTTAAGAGTATCTGATGTTTTCATATTTAGTAGATGATGTTCCAATCCATGATCTTTTAGCATCTCATCATTGTAAATCAATTATCTCCTGTAATAAAACTTAGATAATTTAATTTCATTTAACTCAAATTAAATTTATTTATTCTTAATTGCAAAAGTGAAGACACCAAACAAATGTAGATAATATTAGTAATTTATTTCCTATTTTAAAAAATCATTAGAAACAAGGGATATAGATCTCAAATATTATGGAATTTAACAATTTTATTATTTATTTGACCACCTGGAAAGATGTGAATTAATTAAGAAGTCTTTTTACCTGGAAAAATGTGAGTTAATAAGTATAAAGAAGCCTTTTTTATTTGTAGTTGTTTACCCAATATAAATTAAAACTTATTAATTCATGTGAATTGAAGTTTGGATCCAGTTTTATTTTAATTTTAAAATGTGAGCATGCTCATTGAACTGTAAATAAATTTTGAAATCATGTAAATATAGTCTGTGTATACATATTTAAAGAGCAGTCAAAAAAAGGAAAGTTTTAGAATTTATTGTAAGTGAAGCTCCACAGCAATGAACAAACATGCATTAAACACTGATTTAATTTGTCTAAGAATTTAAGACATAAAAAGAAAAACTTAAAAATATTTCAGGTTGCTGGTTTTTGTCCCAATGATTATTATTGACCTTTAAAATCATCCCTAAAAGGCAAAAGATTAATCCACTAAAAATCACAATTAGAACATCTTTAAATAACTTTGGAAAATTTTTCTTCTTTTTCTCCTTGGGCCTGAAGAAGGTCTACTAGTGAGCCTGCAGGCTTCTACCATTTACATTTCAATGTAAGCCTTCCCTAAGATCTGCAAGGAGCCCAGGGAAAATTACTAGTTTGAGCAGGAAGTCCAGGGAGTAGAGAAGTAGAAGATTGTAGCTAATATTTTAATTTTCCTTTTCTTTTTGTGCTGTAGAATTAAGAAAAGTTAGCTTTTAAATGTAGGGAAGCAGGGGGGGAGGGACTGGAAATGAGCCCATGAAGACCCGGTGGTTCTGCCATGTTGGCTCTGAATTCCTTACAGTTGGGGCAAGGTGAGTCACTGGAGAAGAACAGTTCAAATGCAAGTTACAGAGGTCCCATGCTAACTCATCCTCTTTTGACTTCGAATGCTGTCCACTCTTCTGAACAGAGATTTTGCCCCCGTCCTTCAGTATCTCTTTGTCCATGAGGAACTGCTTAAGTACTTAAAACTTTTTAAATATGTTCCCAGAAGACAAAAAGGTCTTGGAAGATGAATATTTCTGACTCTTAGATTTAAAGCTCTTAATAGCATTTCGAAGCCCTGTGATTAAATCTCCCAAAGTCCATAAATCAACATCTAGGTCCAAATACAGGCAAGTTTCTATTACACGCCAAACTCTCTCTATACTTAGAATTGTACTCCTAGGCATGTTAGCAGAGATACAACCTACATAGAATTCCTGGCCTAGTTTTTCACAAGTATGCAAATCAAGTGATTCTTCCTCAGAAAACCATGGACAAATTTCCTGAATTGCCTCTAAGAATTGACCAAGATCAGCTTTTTGTACATAGTATCCCTTCTGTTTTAAGATGGTTTTCAGAATAGCTAAGTAACTTTCTCTCTCTACTGAGATTTACCCTGAAGTCCTGGTTAGGATCTTTTCTTCCCAGGATTCTAAACTTTTGCAACTATCTCAGCCAAGTTAGGTCTCAGTCTCATACAGAGACGCAGCAGACCTGACTAATCCAGTCTGCAGTATTTAAGGTGATCAAGTTTCCATTTACATTTCAAGAACAGGAGGAGTTGTGTTCTTTCCACTGAATTTTCACTCTGGCTACATATTGAATATGTTTGAATAAATTTTATTTCTCTCTCTGTAGAAAGTGAATTCCCCAGCCTTAATGTCACACAATTAAATTCCCTTTTCTTCCTTACTACTGAACTTATTCATATAAGCACACTTCCCACAGGAAGGGGTCAACACCTTACCTTTATTCTTTTTTTTTTTTAATGCATTTTATTTTTATTTTTTAAAATATTTTTTAGATGTTTATAGACCTTTATTTTATTCATTTATTTATATGGGGTGCTGAGAATCGAAACCAGTGCTTCACACATGCTAGGCAAGCACTCTACCACTGAGCCACAACCCCAGCCCCTCTTACCTTTATTCTTTCTTCTAAAATCTTCTCGAACAGCTGCTATTCAAGCACCAAATGTGGGGGTCCTCTCTGCCATATCCCGCATGGATGAGAAAAGGGTTAACTGCCAGAAGATGATGTTAGCTGTGTGATGGGCTGACAGATCTGACTCCATGAGAATGTTCTAGGCCAGACTCTAAGGGAAATGACTAAACAGACTCCATTTTGCTCTGAGACTCCATGTTATATAGGAAATAAGCTTCTCCCATGGGAACCCCCTGCCTCTGTGCCCATCATTAGTTACTTGGTGTGACACGTTTAATAATATACCATGGCAACTCCTATGTAGTAAAGAATTGCTCTCTTTTGATTCCTATTGCTCCTAAACAATGTACCATGTAAACAGTAACTGTGTGGATGTTAGCAAACATTCTTTAGTTTGTACCTAGGTAAGGATCATTCTGACCCACTTCCCCCTCTGTCGATGATTTCATGATGTTAATGTATAATTTTGAATCATAGCAACAGATACTTATGATTAATGTGATTTTTGGTATATGGACCCCTACAACCCTGTGGTCGGGGCTGTTCTCCCAATAGCCATTTTTTGGGGCATTGTGTGAGACAGTCAGCTGGCCAGCTTAATAAAGACTCTCAAATTTGAACTTCTCAGTGGTGATCAGTCTGTTCTTAAGTTGCTCCCCATAACAGGCTGTAAATCAGTCAATTACCCATAAACTTATCTAATCAATAAACATGCAAGAGCCAATACTCCTTTTAAATGAGATGGGGCTTGATGGGTCTGGTCATACCAACTCTGGACTCTAAAAACATGGAGCAGTCTAACTCTCTTTTATTTGTAGACACACAGGTAAATGGAGCAAGACCAGGAGGAGCTTCTTCTGTGATGGACAGGATAGGGTGAAGTTAGGGAAGCCATTCTCTTAGGGGGAATATTCCAGAAGGAGACAGGGAACTATTCCCAGGTAGCACCACATGCTTCCCAGATATCTGCATTCCATGGTTCAACCTAGTCTGATTCTGCTAATAAGGATGGCTTCCCACAATGGAAGAAGTTAAATTGTTTCTTCCCAAGGATTTTAAATTTGTCCAGGACAAAACTTAAAAGTTTCTTCTAGATAGATTTGTTACTTCAATTTAGAAATTAGTTGCATATAATGAAAATTTTGACACCATGATCAACTCTAAAGACCTATTCTTTTTAGAGTTCTGATCATTATAAAAAATTACTCTTGACCATTTGTGGTTTTATGTATAAGCCTGCCTCTTCTTCCTTTATTTTTTCCCAGAGATTTTTTTTAAACATTATTGCAGGAAAATATACATAATGTACAATTTAACATCTTTACCATTTTAACTATTGTAAAATGTTCAAATCAGTGTTATTAGATAAATATACAATATTGTACAACCATCACCATTATCCATTCCAGAACATTTTTATTATCCCAAGAAGAACCTCCAGGCCCATTAAACAATCTGTCCTCTTCCTAAGGCAATCATTAATCTAATTCTATCTTTTGGGGTTTACCTTGTAAGAAAACCCATGAAAACCACACTGGACATGGGAAATCACATAAGGGAGTTTATTAAGCAAACAGAGTGTCTCCCTGCAGGGTAAGAAAGAAAATGAAAGGAAAAGAGAAAGGGAGCCACAAGAGAGAGTGTGAAAAGCGAGGAAGAGAAAGAAAGTGAGTCAGGAGAAGAGAAAGTATGAGAAAAGATGGCAGGGGTGCTATTCTTAAGCAGCTGAATTCCTCCAGGCTAACAGGGGACCAATAACGGAGAAGGATACTTGCAAGCTGAATGCTGAACCAATAGCTAGCTAGGGTGTTCACAGATTGACAAGTGGTTGGGAGGTGGGGAAATGAATGCAGTGGAAAGGGTGGGGAGAGCAGTTTTCAGACTAACAAGCTAGGTTGTGATGCAACCGAAAGGGCGGGGGACCAGTTTTGTATTACATACCTACTTCAGATAGTTGAAATAAATGAAACCATACAACATTGGGTTTTTTTTTTTTTTTTTTTTTTTTTTGGTGGGGAGAGGAGTACCAGGGTTTGAACTCAGGGGCACTCAACCACTGAGCCACATCCCCAGCCCTTTGTTTAATTTTATTTAGTGACAGAGCCTTGCTGAGTTGCTTAGCACCTCACTGTTATGGAGGTGGGCTTTGACCTCACAATCCTCCTGGCTCAGCCTCCCAAGCTGCAACATTGGACTTTTTAGGACTGTCTTTTTTACTGAGCATTGTTTTTCAAGGCTTACCATGTTTTAGCGTGTGTCAGAATTTCATTTCTTTTCATGATGGAATTATAATGGTTAAATCACATTTTGGGGGAGAAATGTATACCAGCACAAGAGTGATCTGATCAGATTTGTGATAGCTACATTCCCATTGATCCACCTCCTTCTTGGGTGTAAGCATTGCTCTTATTGGATATGTTTGTCAGAAGGAACAAAAGTGATCTTTTTAAACTTCACGTCCCACTTCAGCAAATAATGTTCCTGAAGTTTCACACTTAATACCTTATCAGCTAGAACCTGAATGTAATGGTCCGTATCTCACACATTTTATGGCGCGACCAATGAGGCATAAACTGTTGTTGAACATTAGAATTCAAGTTATAGAATGAGATTTTCCATTCAAACAAAAAAAAGATGTTTCGAGTTTCCTGTTAACAGCTCCCTGGCAATATGTCTCCCTGGAAGGATCATTATTCACGGACCTGATTTGCACATAGTCCTCAAATTTCTCCCTGTCATTTTAAGTAGTGGTTTTGTTCATACCATGAAAATTGAGAAAGCAGGTGTTGAATTCTTGTAGATAATCAAAATTACCTATTATATTGAAAACAGAAAATATTTTGAAATATAAGCCTGAGAGTTAAATAGAACTATTAAACAGTGGAACTAATATTGCACTGTTATATAACTGCTATATAGCGGTAAATTCCCATGAAAATTATTTCTACCTATGTAAGCCTCAAGATCCTAGATACTATCATTACATTATCTGAAGATTTAGAATAAAGTCCTCCCTGATGATTCCTGAATCATTAAATATTACCAATGTGTCTGTCATTTGATATTAGTTTTCAAAAAAATATAACTTATTCATGAGGTAGGGTAAAGGAGGCACCACATTCCCCACACACACTCTGTACAGGTGGCTAGGACTTCCACTCACTTACCTACAGATTATGAAACTGTTTTCTGAAGGCTAAAATGCATTCCTCTAAGAATGTACTAGTTGTCAGATAAGCCTAAAAATGTCCAGATACTATAACTATTACTTAAATTTCATATATATGTATATATAATACTACTTAAATTTGTATATATAGCTCATGTATATTTATATATATATATATCATATGTTATTATCTAGGAATATCTTTATACAGTATAATAGTATAATTGTATATGTCTGTTTACACACAAACATAGTACCAAAGTCCCTCAAAGAAAATTTTTACTAATATTGGCCTTGTAAGCTAAAATGTCAGCACTGAGCCCAAAAGCGCAAACTTAGTATAATTCTGACATATGTGCTCTTTGATTTATTTGTCCATGTATATAAAATGATAGTCTAGTTCACATGCACCAGATACTTAATACTGTGTTCACATGATAAATGAAAATGTACTGTGTAATTTCTAAGACTGTAGAAAGTTCTCTTCATTGGCTGCAAGTTTCTTCTCAGGGGAATCTCCATTTCAGAAGCAAACCTTTATTGTAGCTTAGATTTTGACTTCAGGCAAGCAACATATAATAGTATTTCCTTACAAAATTACAAATTCTTACAGATAAATACAAAGAAGAAAATGAAAGAAAGAGAGGTTTGCATGATGTAAGTCTGAGGTATGGTGGTAAATTCATAAGGAGTTTTTTTTTTTTTTAATGATTACATAAAATTGAATGAAATGTAGATTACTAATAAAACACTTTTTTCAAATTCCCTACAGGAAATGTATTTATCTGTGGATGTAATTGATCATAGACTGCCATTAAAAGTACAGCACTTATTACAATTCCAATCATGCTATGCCTATATCCTTTTATTTTTCAATTTTTAAAAGCCCCATGAATTTATAATATTTAAAAGGTTAATTGATCTAAATATTAGCTTTACTATTCCGTTATAATAACAACCTTCATTGAAAGACTTTAGAAGGAGGGAGTATAGACAAGTTCTGCATCCTCAATTTCTGAGTGTGTTGACGTAAGCTGACGTGCTCCTTAAACACGCTGCTGGCTCAGCCACGCCCCCATCCAGGGTCTCTGACTCAGAAGGCCTGGGGCAGGGCGTGAGAATATGTGCACTTAACAAACTGGAAGTGGTGCTGATATTTCTGAATCAGTCCCAAACCTGAAGAACACTGGACCAGAACAATGAAGATCATCTTTAGTTAAAGCAAATATTTCAAAATAAAAAGAAACCTAGAATTATAGTATCAGCTCCTGATATTCCTATGCCAAACATAATTTTAGAAAGGAAATCCTGGCTACTTAGCCTTTGAAAACACTGTAGGAATTTACCTTCCTGTTTCTCATATGCACAGAATTTTCTTTCATTATATAGATGAATTTGACATTTATATATGAGATTAATTTGATGTTTATGAGGAAAAACAGATCTTGTGAAACTCAGACTATACAAAACATTTAGATTTGACCTTGACAACCTTCTGAAATTCCTAAAGTAGGTATTTTTTTTATCAGTCCTATGACTTTTACTAGCATATACCCCATGACAAATTTACTTCATCTTTAACTGTGATTATGAACTGCACCTAAGCACTCAATAGTCATTTGATCAAAGAAAGACAGAAGAGAAGAAAGGAAGGAAGGATGAAGCAGGGAGGGAGAAAGAAAAACATACATTGATTTTAAAAAGAACATGCAAAAAACACAACATTAATGAATTTCACACCTATATTATCAAATATTTCCAAAACATTTTCTTTCTGCATTCCATCCAAGAAGTAAGAAGGCAGACCTGGTTTCCTGTGAATGTGACCTCCCATCCTCAGAGCCTCATTATCAGACTGTGTCTCTGCTTGGTTAAATATTCATTTAAATTGTTTTGAATCTCTTAATAAGTTTTGAACAGATTATATATGTTCGTTTTGCTCTGTATCCTGTTCTATATGAAGATATTAATTCGAACACTGTTTTTCCTCTTCCATTGTAAATTTATACTTCTTAAATAGATGTCTCAAAATTTTAGAATGGAATCATAGTATGACTTTTAAAGCCAAGAAACACAACCCAAATATCTGCACATAGGAAACGTGTTAAATATGACAAAATAATAAAAAAGAAGAAATCAAAAATTGGAGAAGGAATGAGTACATAAAATGGGAACAACTATCCCTTGAGATTCGATCAAAGAAGAGAATTTGAGTAAAAGGACTTCCAGTCTTTGGAGGAACACTCCCATGTCTTCAGAAGGAAGATAATCCAACTTGTAAGTGAGAGGGTGACATTATCGTTTTACCTGGTGTGAAATACAGGCCAATCTAACAACTTATACATTCTGTATGGGGAGATTTCTGGCCTGAATGATCATTGACTGACTCCCTAGAAGCAAGGTTAATTCACCCAATCCATGTGGGCATAAGTTCCATTTAGAAGGTTTAGAAATGTTTTATTGGTGCATTGTGTTTATATGAAATAGTGCGCTTCATTCTGACATATGCCTACAAATATGGAATATAATTAACTCCATTCCAGTTCCCAGTACTTTCTCTTTCCCTCCCTCCGCTCTCCCTCTGTTCCCTCTCCTCTACTCTACTGGTCTTCCTTTTGTTTATTTATTGTTTTCTAATTGATGCTTTATAGATATACATAAAGGTAGAATCCACTGTGGTAAATATTTATACACACATAGCATAATTTGGTGGATTTCATTCTACACTTTCTCCCTTTTCCTGTGCCTCCTCCCTCCCCTTCAATCTCCTTCCTCTCCTTCACTGGCCTTCCTTTTATTTTCATGGGCTGCCCTACTATTTTATTTTCTTTCCTTTTTCTCTCTAGTCTCCACATGAGAGAAAACATTCAACCTTTGACTTAGAAGTTTTTATAAATTATTAGTGCAGTTTGATGATACTCACAGAAGAGTAAACAGTTAATATTTCTTTATTTTTATCAAATTATACAAGTATCCCAAATCCAAGAAAAATACTAAAAAGACTCGTGCTACTTTCTAGAGGCCACCTTAAAGAGATGCCTCCGTGTGAGTCCAGCCATATGGAGGGAACAGAAGATGAAAGTAGAATAACATTTCGTTACAGTTATAGTAACTTCCAAGTAGCAGGAAACAAACTGCCCCACACATTTTGATAACTCATCCTGTGTTTGAAATAGCAAAGCACAGTAAATAAAGCATTCTAAATAGAATATTGGCCCTCCTGTCCATGAGGAATTTATTTTTATTTAAATGTAGGTAAATAGTAGGCACTGAATCGAAATCATTCTAGAGTTTGAGCAGTAAGACTATAGTTGATGGGCTTCATAACAGTAAAATTACATCCTACGCTTCTGTGTACTGAGAATGTTACAAACGGGACTCTAGATCTTCCAACTCTTAGGCAAGTGTCATACAAGAAGGATTAATCTATGTTATTGTTTCCTTGAATTATGAGATTGAATAGTGAAATCAAAAGAAATCCTGAATAAATCTCTAATTTAATTTGTTTCTAGTGGCTTGGTTTCCTCCCTGATTTCAGAAGCAGCCATGTTCTGAACAGGTGTTCTCTGAAGCAACCTGAAACTGGTTACACACAGGCAGACCAGGGTCTACTTCCTTCTGCTTCCACAGGAAGATTTTATCCACTCCTCAGACCACCCTGCTTCTTTATCCCATCAATTCCCCTAAACTGTATCCTTGGGGAGGCAGATTTGGGACTTACTATCACATCTCTGAGCTGGATCATTATGAGAATAAGCTGTTTCTTTCTTGCAAAACCTGTTGTTTCAGTGAATGACATACTGTGCTGTGGGAAAAAGAACCTGGTTCAATAACAATAGCATGGTATACTTTTTAAAATTTTCACATTAAAATATGATTCAGGGAAGAAAAGTAGAGAATCAGGCTACAGAAGATTAAATAATGCATCTGACACTTTATTAGCTGTGTGAATTTGAGAACATGCTTCAATTCTTGCTTTTCCATGTTCTGCTAATGATAAAGGGAGCAAAATACACAAAAGAATAAATTAATTGGTAGATGTAAAGTACTTAGAATAGTGTCTGATACTCTGTAAATAACAGGCACTGCTACTGTTTTGTTATTATAATATAGCAGGGTCCTAAACTAATGAAACAACCACAAAAAGCTACCCAAAGGAAATGTTTTTTGAAACTGAACTTCTCCAGCAAATTTTATGTGCACATTTACTAAACATATATTGCTTAACTGATCTCATATACTGCACTTACATAAAGCAAGGTCTGTGTTTCATGCTGAAATGACATGGCTATATGACATCAACTGTCTGCATGCATTCTTTCCAAATATTATAGAAAGGCTATGTTCTTTAAGAAGAGATAAAATAAAATAGGAACCCATTAAATTTTCAGATATGGCCAATAAGAGACCTTAGCCATCACAAAGTCCAGAATAGTTAATGGAGAAATCAAAAAACTTGACCTAGGAAAGGCAAATTGCATGTCAAAGTAGATAGTGAGTGACACTACACTGAGATTATAACGCAGATTTCTTAGTTGTCTCAACAACACTGCTTAAATCAGTGTTGTAAATTATGAGATCTTCAGTTTCCAGTTTCCCAGGTGTAAAGGAGATTGCCTTATAGCATGATGTTAGCCTTCCTTCCACTGTTGAACATGCCTAATAAGGGGATATAGTTTCCTTTATTTTATTTTTAATTTTTTTAAATTTTTTTATGGCACAGGGGATTGAACTCAGGGCCTCGCACATTCCAGGTAGCTGCCCACCACTGAGCCCAAGCCCAAGGGATATATTTTCAGCTACTAGCCTGGCTCTGCTGATAGGGAAATGACCTCTCCACTTCCTTAGACAAAGTGGTCTTTGTAAAAAGGGAGACTCAACTTAAATGTTACAAGCCAGGAAGTACCATCCAGAGATTTTTCATCATTTCTAGTGTATTGAATATAGGAAATGAAACAATGAAAATTTCATAAAAAGGTTAACTTGTTCTTCCTTTATGAGTCAAATGAATGAAAATGCAATATTAACTTTTTAAATAGTAGTAACTGCATTTTGATAATGAAGTGGTTAGAGTTAAGTATGCTTCCTTGAAATCTCACATCTTCACATCTTTCTCATGACTAAAGGACATTTTTTGTTTTAGGGATGAGATACATACTGAAGGGTTTTCTTCTTTTCAGCATTTTGAGATCTTTGAGTTCACGTCCCCCACATACACAAATACACATATATGTATATATAGTTTGTATATATATGTATAATATGTAAATATAGCATGTATATGTGTACTTTATGTATTTGTAATGTGTATATAGGAATAATATATAATATGTATATATGTATAATACATATCTTTTCATGTGTCATTTTCATATATAAAAATTTTTGCAAAAATAAATTCAATGATTCATAAAATAAGTTTATGATATAAAGTCATTCTAATTACCACACATTTGAACAATATTGTGTGTTCTCAATGAAATTTCTCTTTCACTGGTATTTATTTATTTATTTTTTATTTTAGCAAACAGCATATAGTTCATCTAAATATCAGTAAACTCTACTGACATGACATATCTCTCAGGTCCCTCTACTAAGAGCAGAGAATCTCAAGTTCTACAGGGTACTCCCCATACACAGAACAGTGCTGAAAAACCAGTCTGCATTCCATAAGAATTTTATGAATGAATGAAGGAATATATGAATATATATACAAATGAATGAGAGTGAGTGGGGGTTCTATGGAGAATCTTTTGGTGAAAATAATTTATGAACATTATTTTAAAACAAAGTCCTTAAATTAAAGTTGGTCTCAATTCAGCAGCTAAAACCAAGTTGTTAAAAATCTATGCCTGATATTATTTCTTCCTGAAACCCCTCCAAATTCATTTCCTATTTTCATGTTTAATCTCCTGAGTTTTCCCAAAGAAAACCCCTGACACAGTTTGACATCCTATTACCTCTGTGACCTGCTATCCTCACATCCTACAACTTCACTGTCTCTCTCTGGTCCAGGCACATGGGTCACATCGCTATTCCTCCCAAGTACCAGGGACCTGCAACCGCTAGCCCTTCGTACTGGCTATTAATAACTGGCATGTGGTGACTCTTAATCATTAATGCCCTAGAGAGCAAAACTCTGATTTTTTTAAAATCTCCACCTGATGCACTCTTCCTTTAGAATAAAGTATGTATAATTTTTCTCTAATTTTCTTTTTTAAAAATTAAATATATATATTTTTTTAGTTGTCAGTGGACCTTTATTTATTGGTATGAGGTGCTGAGAATCAAACCCTTTTTAGTTGTAGATGAACCTTTATTTATTTATTGTGGTGCTGAGACTCAAACCCTGTGCCTCACACATGCTAGACAAGTGCTCTACTACTAAGCTACAATCTCCCCCACCTTTCTTTAATTTTCATACTTGCTATTAAAACTTTTGTTCCCTCTGTCTCTTACAGAGAGCTCCAAAAATTTAGAGTTGAGTCCCTTTAACAGACATAGAAACGGCATATGCTGCAACTTGAATAACGGCCACCTGCCTGTCTAAGTGCTCTTAAATAAACAAGATAAGCTTAAGGTGACAAAGGCAAATAAGTATGGGGTGGGTGGAGGCGGGTGATCTTGGTCCTTAGCTACATCGTATCACTGTCTTAAACTAGTGCACAGCTTTGACTAAGAAGTTGACTGAGAAAATACTGCTTTTAAACAAACACAGATTTGTGTCTTTAGAAATTATTACTGAAAATTTTACTTTGAGTTTTTTTGTTTGTTTGAAGTAATGAAGTAATGTTTTAAAAGTATGCTCTAAAATGATGGAATTGTTCAAGTGCCAGAAAGATGAATGGAGTAAGAATTTCAGAAATGGAAGGAACTTTAAAGAAAAATCTGTCCGACTATGAAATAGAAATGTGAGCAGGTTACAGAACAAAACCCCACTTTGCCCATTTCCTAGTTTTTCCTGCAGGAAAATGATGGATGAGAACACTACTGTAGGATCCTTCAACATTAAACACTGTCTGACTTTAGTTCCCCTGAACTGCCCGTTTTCCCTGGAGACACCACTGCTCTATCTTCCAGATGTCCCCCTCAAATGAATGACTTCCCAATTCAGAGCCACCCACACCCGCTCCCCACAAGCTCTGCTGGGTGCTTTTCCTTCTGTAGGTATTGGCAGAGCCATACTGCTGAACAAGGGGTTGCTGAGGTATGGTGACAGCAATTGCATAAAGTGGAGCAGCCAGGGGAGGTTTGGAGATGCTCTTTCAGATGTATGGCCTGAAATAAAGAGCTGAACTTTCACTGGGGCAGAGAGGAGGAAAGCACAATTTTACAGTAAACTCCCCCGAGTGCGAATGCACACACACTCTGACATAGCAATCCCTTGTCCTGGAGTCTATCCTAGCATTCCAGTTGCATTTAAGTGAAGAGTCATGTGCACAGTTATTAAGTACAACATCATTCCTAATAGCAAAGAGAGGAGAAATAGCCAGGTGTCCATAAAGAGGACACATAAACACACCATAAGCAGAATCCTGTGTAGCATAAAGAGAGAGAGTGAACAAGCTTTCCATTCACACATAGGAATTGAGCTCCAAGTATGTTTGAAAGAAGAAACTCAAGGTGAAGAATAGCATGTATAATATGTACCAACTTATAGGCGCATACAGTTATGTGTATCTTATTATGTAGCATACAGTATGTACTAGCCATGTGCCATGTAATGACACTTTGATAAGCAACGGACTGCGTATAAGGGGGAGGCCACACTGCTTTACAATACCTAGTTGTGCTGTGTGTTTCTTAGTTTGTGTACATCTGCCCTGGAATGTTTACACAATGATGAAATTATCTATTGATGCATCTTTCAGAAAGGATTCTAGTCCCTGACACTTGACTTATTTGATATTTACCCATACAATTTTAAGATTAATCCTAATAATTTTTACAAATTGTAATTTCTTTAAGATTTAAATTTTCTTGATAGTAGCCATTCTAATTGGAGAAAGATGAAATCTTAGAGTTGTTTTAACTTGCATTTCTCTGATTACTAGAGATGTTGAACACTTTTCCATATATTTATTAATCACCTGTATGTCTTCTTCTGTGAAGTATCTGTCCAGTTCCTTGGCCCATTTATTGATTGGGTTCTTTTTATTTTTGGTGTAAGGTTTTGTAAGTTCTTCATAAATTTTGGAAATAAATGCTCTATCTGAAGTGCATGTAGAAAATATTTTCTCCCACTCTGTAGACTCTCTTTTCACATTATTAATTGTATCCTTTGCTGAGAAAAGGAGTTCACCCATTTACTGATTTTTGATTTGATTTTTTGTTCTTTGGGAGTCTTGTGAAGGAAGTCTGATCCTAAGTCAACCTAAGTCAACATGATGAAGATTCGGGCCTACTTTATCTTCTATTTGGTGCAGAACTCTGGTCTAATTCCGATAAGACTCTTGTAAAAAATAAAAATAAAAGTACTACCTGTACATAATGAATGAGGGAAAAGATGGTTCTCAACGAAGTTTTCTGCAACGTAGGGTTTAAATTATCTAAATTTGAACTTTATTAATGCAATTATATTCAAATATATTTTTAGAGTGAAATGCTCAAGTAGGATACTGATGGATAAAATTTGGATATTTCTAGAGGGAATATCTTTTTTTTTTCTTTTAAAAAACTTTACATTTTTATTTAGGTGTAATTGGTAAGTAGATATTGTATATTTCCAAGGTCTATAATATGACATTTTGATATATGTATGCATGCACTGTGAAATGATTTCTATAATCAAGCTAATTAACAGGTCCATGTAATAAGGTCTATTTTCAATTTCAGGTACACATTGCATTATTATTAGCTACAGTCCCCATGCTATACACTGGGTCTATACAACTAGTATCTGCAAGGTCTTACCTGTGAAGAGGTAATGCTCTCCCCCCTCTTCTACCACAGGTCCCTGGTCACCACCATTCCTCTCTCTTTTTCTATGAATTTAACAATTTTGTGGCATGCATGTACATGAGATCATGAAATAATTGTCTCCAGCTTGCTATACTTAGCTGTCCTCCAGCTTCAACCACACTGTACCTAATGATAAGACTTCCTTTTCTCAAACTGAATAACATCCTATTGTATATGCTGTAATTCCTTTATCCTCTCATCCTTTAACAGCACTTAGGTTGTTCCCATATTTTGACTATTTACATATTTTGGCTATCATGTTCCTTGACTATCTTCCACTGTATCTACAAACAATCAGTAAACCATTTCAAAAGAAGTGAGAAATCTATCAGTGACCAGAGAATATAGTCCTGAATCACTTAAAGATAAGGGTATTTAGAGAGATACATCATTTGGTGATTTTGTCAGTGCTTAAATACCAGAGAGTACTTACATAATCTTAAATGACGATTGCATTACTAAGCAATATACTGTTACAGGGTTACAATCATTACTATCATTGAGGCGCATTGTTGACCAAACTGTCATCTTGAAATGCATGACTAATTTGTTTTTTAAAATGTCAATAGCAAGTTCTTACTTATCAATAATTAATTTACTATAATTGGATTAAATTCTCAAATAAAAATACATAGTCCTCAAAAAACTAGGGATGGAACCTCCATTTGACTTGGTTATACCACTCATTGGTATAGATACAAAGGACTTAAAATCTGCATTCTACAGTGACATAGACACATCAATATTTAGAGTAGCTCAACTCACAATAGCTGAGCTATGGAACCAGCCTAGATGCCCTTCAACAGATGGTTGGATAAAGGAAATGTGGTATATATACACAATGGAATATTAGTCAGCCATAAACAAGAATGACTTTATGACTTTTTCCAGTAAATCAATGGATCTGGAGACTATCATGCTAAGTGAAATAAGGCAGTCCCCCAAAACCAAGGCCAAATGTTTTCTCTGATATGTGTATGCTAACACAAAACAAGCAGCAGGGTGCAGGGGTGGGCATAGAAGTTCAGTGGATTAGACAAAGGGAATGAAGGGAAGGGACTGGGATGGGAATAGGAAAGGTAATGGAATGAATCAGACATAGCTTTCCTATGTTCATATATGAATGCATGACCACAAATCACAAAACTGGGATTCTAATTAGAATAAGTTATATCCCATGTATGTATAATATGTCAAAATGTACTCTACTGTCATGTGTATCTATAAAGAACAAATAAAAATTTTTAAAAAGAGATAGAGTGACTAATTGGATTAAAAAATAAGATATGAGTCAGGCACGGTAGCTCACACTTATAAGCAGCTCAGGAGGCTGAGGCAGGAGGATCACAAGTTAAAAGCTTGCCTCAGCAAAATTGAGGTTCTAAACAACTCAGTGAGACCATATCTCTAAATAAAATACAAAATAGGACTGGGGATGTGGTTTAGTAGTCAAGTGTCCCTGAGTTCAATCCTCAGTACCCCCTCAATAAGATTTCATTATAAGCTACATAAAAATGACTATTTCTGCTTTAAGAACGTATATAGTCTGAACATTAAGTGATCAAAAAAGATATTCCATGCAAATAAAATCAAAAGACAGGAGGGATAGCTGCATTTATATCAGACAAAATAAACATTAAGTTAAAAATTGTTCCAAAAGACAAAAAATGGTTATTATATAATCGTAAGGGTCAATTAATCAAGAGGATAGAAGAATAGTTCTCTATACAGCCAACATTAAAATGTTTAAGAATACAAAGAAAATAGTTTAGAACCAAAAAGAAATAAAGACTGCAATTCAATAATAATAATAGAACACTAAAACCACAATTTCCTCAATGAAACCACAATTTCCTCATTGTCTTGTCAATGGGGATCACAGGACTTAAGCAACAGTTCCACCAGAAGGACCTAACAGAGAAGTGCAGAGCCCTGAAGCACAGCAGCAGAATAAACTTCCTCCTCAGGAGCACGTGGAGCCCTCTCCAAGTCAGAGCATATGCAGGACCACACAACAATCGAAGTTGAGAAGCTCAAAATCATGCCAAGTAAATTTTCTGTATCAGAAAAAAATGGCAGACATTCCACAAATACACGGAAATTAATTGCTCTTGAACAACCCATGGATCAAGTAGGAATTCAAACAGGAAATTTAAAAATGTCTCTAGACAAATGAAGAATGGAAATATTCCAATGTATGGATGGAGGAAAAGCGTCCGTCTGTCTATGAAGGACATCAGAGAAGAAAGGCCTCAAACGACCAGACTCATGTTGCATTTCATGGAACCAGAAAAAGAAAAAACTAAGCTCAAAGGTAGTAAGAGGAAAGAAATGTTAAAGATCAGAAATAAATAGAAACTAGAGAAACCATGGAGAAGATCAACAAAACACAGTTGATGTCCTTGAAAACATATACTAAATTGATAAACCTTAAGCTAGGCAAACATGGAAAGACAGAAAACTGAAAGGACATCAGGAATGAAAGAAGAGATGTTATAAAATTACAGCTGACACCACTGAAATGCAAAATATCAGAGAGACCATTCTGAACCATTATACAGTAATGAGCTGGACAGAAGTAATGGGTAAATTCCTAGACACATACAACCTGCCAACACAGAATCATGAATAAATAAAAATCTGAACAAACCAAAATGAGTAAAGATACTGAATCAGTAATTAAAATAAAAATCTCCAGTCAAACAAAAGCTAGGGACCTGATGGATTTAGGGGTAAGTTCTACCAAACATTTAAAGAATGGGTCTAATCTTTAAACTCTTTCAAAAAACTAAAGGGAAAAGAACATATCCAAATTCTTCTTACAAAACCAGCATTATCTTGAAACCAGAGCCAGAGATACCACCAAAAAAAAAAAAAAAAAAAAAAAAAAGAAAAAGAAAAAAAGAAAGAAAACCATAGGTCAACATTTCTGATGAAAGTAGATGTAAAATTCTCAAAAATAAATGAATAGGGCTGGGGATATAGCTCAATTGGCAGAGTGCTTGCCTTGCATGCACAAGGCCTTGGGTTCAATCCCCAGTGCCATAGGAAAAAAAATAAAAAAAGAATAAATAAATAAGCAAGCAAACCTAATTGACTAGCACATTGAAAAATATCACCCACCATGTCCAATTTGGATTTATTTCTAGGAGGTAAGGATGGTTCAAGATACATAGATAAATGATCCTCACATAACACAGTACCCCCTCACTGATATCTCACTTTCTGCAATTTGCATCCTAAGTCAATTGATGTCCCACAACATTTTATAGCAAAAACCAGAAATAAGGAATTCACAAGTTTTAAGTAACTTTTATTTTAGAATATTTTTATAATTGTTTTAATTTATATTAGCTATACTAAATTGATAATTTTTTGTTAGTCTATTACTCTAATTTTTAAATTAATTTTTTTTATCCTAGGTATATGTATGTAGAAAAAAATCATACCATGATACCATGTACATGCACATAGGATATATAAATATACAAGTATGGTTCTGTGCTATGCATGTTTGCAGGCATTTGTGGAATATTCTGGGGCTTTTTCTCTGCAGATAATGGTGCTACTTTACTACCTGAGCACAATGAAGGATACACATCCTTTGCTCAGTGCAATAGATAAAAATTGACTAATTTTAACACCCTTTCATGATAAAAGCACTCAACAAATTAAGTACAGAAAGAATGTACAAAGGCCACACGTCATAATCCCACCACTAATCAGTCTTAATGGTACAAGGTGAAACATTTCCTCTAAGACCAGAAGTAAGACAAGGTAATAAAAGATTTGCCACCTGGAAAGGTAGAAGTAAAATCCTTTCTGTTTGCAAATGATTAACAGGAGTTATACAGAAAACCCTAAAGATAGCACCAAAAAAAGGTGTTAGAACTGAAAAAGAGATTTAATAAGTTGCAAAAGCCAAAATTAACATTTCTATACAATAATGACAAAGTATCTGAAAATAAATTAAGAAATTAATCTTGTGTATAATGTCATCAAAAAACATATTTAGAAATAAGTTTAGCTATGATGTTGAATGATCTGTACTCTGAAAACTATAAAACATAAGTGAGAAAAATAGATGACTACTAATAACATATTAGATATACTATGTGTAAAGTGGGTATACTGTATTCATACATAAGAAGATTCAATATGCCCACACTACCCTAATCAACATCTCAGAAGACAAGTGTATGCCATCCCTTGTGTGTACAGAATTCTCATGTTCCAGGATGATTTCAAACTTTCTCCCCTGACCCTCAAACACCATCTACAGATTTATATTTTAGATCTGAAAAAAAGGTTTTCCCTCTGCTGAATAGGACCTACTGACTACTTTTGTAGATATCTACCAACAAATAGTTGGCAGGCATTACATCTTTCTGCTATGTGGAGGCCCCCATCTTGGGTCACTGGTTTTAGTTTTAGCAGAGGAGCCTGAAATGTTAATAGGAGTTTTTACATTATAGGCCACAAATTGAACTGGACAATAAGAGGTGAGCCCTTTCAGATTAGGGATCTTAGGCAATAGAACTTAACATGTTTAAAACACTTAATTGCAAGGCTCTATGATAAAGTGCCTCTTCATGAATCTAAATAGTACTTTCTAGAGTGAAAATTTTTATTCAGTTTGATTTACTACAGAGCCAGGAGCTAGCATGATTTAATGCCAAACTTCCATTACATCAGCCCCTGCATCATCCCATTTGTGCGACTTAAAGTTGATAGACAAGAATTCAGCAAACATTGCCCCTGGGAAAACACACAGAGAAATACAATGTGACATGGAACTTGATTTCATTTTTTGATTTTTAAAAAATTTTAGTAAGAAAAAAGGTGATATTTATTACTCATAGATGAATGTTCCTTCAAAAAATTAATTTACTTTATATTGATTTAAACAAATTTATCCATTCTGTCCTCCATGGGATACACTCCCCCTAAGAAAAGAGATCACATTTAAAAGTAGATTTTTGAGAAAACCAAAATTTTATAAACAGGTTAATAAAACATTACTTTAAAAAACAGTCCAATAATGGCTGGGTGTAGTGCACACACCTGGTCTGTAATCCCAGAAACTGTGGAGGCTGAGGCAGGAGGATTTCAAGTTCAAGACTAGCCTCAGTAACTGAGTAAGACCATGTCTCAAGATTAAAAAATAAGAATAATTTTTAAAAAGGGCTGGGGAATAAACTCAGCATTAAAGTACTCCTTCTTCAATTCCCAGTTCTTGCTCCTTCCCACCAAAATTAATGTAAACAGCCTATCTTAAAAAAATACTATATCCTCCCATATTCTACCCCCATCCCCCAAAAAGAAAGAGAGTGGAATAATATTACAGATTAGCACATGTTTTCCTGTTGGCTTAATAGATCACAGCAGAGCTATCTGTTGATTCCGCATACGTGTAGTTAAAAAAGGGAAGAATTTTTAAAAGAATTTTCATATAATTGTGTAAATTCTTCTTTGATAACAAAGTTTGACAAGTGGTGATTGATTAAAGGTTAGTCACAGTGTAGAATCTGAATTTGTATAATGTATTCTTGACATAAAAATTCATTTTCTTGCAATCTGAAGGATTGTTTACCCACGCATGATTTTCTGACATCATTATTGCTCATTTGGGATAGACTGGGTTCCCTGTACTACGCAGATCATGATTTTGGAGACAGTTTTGTGGTATCGAGATAATGTATTTGTTAATATCACCATGATTTCTTCAAGGAAGTTTTTAAGAGCCATAAACCTCTTAGGTTCCTGACAGTGGACATAACTTTTCAAAAATTTGAATACTCATGATCAATGTCAAAAAATTCTGCCAGTTGTCCAAGTAGGATTTGGACTTCACTGATAAATTTTCAAAAATGTCTTTCAAATACCCATGTCTGAATAATTTGTGTGTCTGTCAGTAATTGTTTGAAATTAACCTTGTGCTCCATAAAAAACAGCGAGTTTAGCTGACAACTCAAGCCATGGCACACCTGCTTCCACGCAGGCAGAGGGCACCTACTCCTGCAGCAGGTGCACTGAGTGGCTTGGTGTGAATTTCCCGTCTTGCTTCACAGAACATTGAAGAGGTGGGTACTGGAGGGTCACGGTGTGCTCCTCCTTGAATGGTAGAGAGAATAGGGGAAGCTGGTAGAAGAGGAGTCGTGCTAATTATTAAAATGCTGTTCTGAACAGCAAAGTGTATTCACATCTCCCACTTCACCCCTGTTGTGACACCTTCATTCTGTTTTTGCCAAAAAGAAAAGGGTTTCCAAAGCCTAGTTGCATACAGGAATATATATGTGTGTGTGTGTGTGTGTGTGTGTGTGTGTGTGTGTGTGTATTTAGGTATCAGAACTGGAACCTGGGATGCTCAACCACTGAGCACATCACCAGCTGTTTTTTTTTTTTAACTTTGTGACAGGATCTCTCTAAGTTGCTCAGTGCCTAACCATGTTGCCCGGGTTGGTTTTGAACTTGCAGTTGCCCTGCCTCAGATTCCCAAGCAATTTTGATTATAGGTATGCACCAGCACAACCAGCCAAAATTTAAATTTTTACCAGAATTAATGAGCATTCTATCATATTAAGGTGTGAATTTGCTTTATCTTAAAGTGATGGTCTGTTCTTTATTTGTACCATAAAATACATATCTGATTTTGATATTAACACCTAATACACTTTCTCATTACCTCTCTCATATATCATTATATGAATTATTATATATAATGTATTGCTGTATATACATAATATATATACATATATTTTCATTTAGTCTTCTTGGTTATATTATACACAGAATTTATATTTTTCTAAATACTTCAGACCTATATGGATAAGAGTAAATGTTAAGCATGAGAAAAGTTTTCTAATTAGCATTGACCTTCAAACTAGCTTCAAGTGCATCCAAAATTAATTAAAGAATTTCATCAGTATCCACCAATTATTATGTAGGTGTGTTTACAAGTCTTACATGTTAGAATTCTATTAAGGACAATTGATTTATTTTTGAATTTTAACTTATTTATATAAAGTGTCTCAAAGTGCTTAGAGTTAAGGTGGGAAATGGTGAATAAAATAAATGAAAGTAACAAAGACCTTAGTCTAGTGGGTTCATTGTGTGAGACACATGACAATAGAAATGTTCAATATACCTTTGCTAATTACTTGAAAATATGTAGATTAATCTCATATACTGTTTCAGTTATGGAAGAATTTTTGAGAAATTGATATGTCCTTAATGAAAAGGACATTTGATGTCTGAAGAATAATTTCTGAATAAGTTTTCCCAGAGAAGAATTATATATAAAAGGGAATTCAAACTGTGGATTAAAAGAAAAATGGAAAGAAATTTCTATTATTTTAATAGAGAAAAAAACAAGTGGAAAGTAGAATAAATTGGAATAAAAAACAACAATGTGATATTTTCCCTGAAGTGAACTAAATCACACCACATTAAATACAGAAAGCGTTTCTTCTAGGGCATAGCACCAAGGATAAGCCGCTGCAGAGGTTATTTTAAGCTAATGGTCTAAATCATTTCTTTTACTTTATCATTAGCTGGGGAGTTAACTCGGAGCAGTATTTGTATGTGCAGTGTTGGTGAGAACCCCCACAGCTGAATTTAATAGAAGAACACCTCACTGGGAGGCAAATGACTTTCTTTGCTCTCCAGCCAATCAGGAGACCTCTAACAGACAGGGCAGGGTGCGTGGCTTACCACCAAGCTAAACACGGATGCGATGCGGAGAATGCAGGCTTGCTTTTGAGGCGATAATGAGACATATAATTCATACCGGAGCCAAAGTAATGAAAGATCAGAAACTGCTACTTACAAGTTGCATCACTTAGAAATGAGTAAATAGAAGTCCAGAAGTCTAGATGCGTGATCCTTTGCCCATGTTTGCCTGGGAAGACTTCTAGGCTTGCAGCATCCTCTGGTCCTCACCAGGGCTGCAATATCATGGAAATTGCATTTCTTCCTCCTTTGTCCTCAGTGTAGCCTCCTGGATAATCTTCTTATCAGAAATAGATAATCTCACAAATCTATTTAATAAAGTCATAAACAACTAGAGGATCAAGAGAAAATATAATGACTTCCCCTGTTATTTTCCCCCAAAATATCTTTTCCATACTAAAACCTTTTACTCTTTAATGACCATTAACTCAAACTTTTACCCAAGAAAGGAAATGGCAAGGCAGTCAGTAGAGAGTGATGAATGTGGAATAAAGCTAGAAAGATGATGAATAAAAGCAGATTATTGAAAATGATTCAGTGTGGGGACTTATTTCTCTAGAAAAAGAGAGAGATTAGTCTTTTAGGGGAGAGAGAGAGATGTTGCCTTTGGAAATCAGAAGGTCTTTGTGACTCAGGAGTAGAATGCAGCCATCTGGAGACGTTCTGACAGAAATCATTAGGGAAGTTGTGTGAGAACCACATCTCCACATAGAGCTCAAGTCTAGCGACAGTTAACAGACTTCCATTTCCTCGTGTGTCAAGGGCTAAGGGAGGTAGACTAGGTTTTTCCTAGAATTTTCAGCAATGTTTTGTTCTGGTTATTATGGGATTCTGTGAAAGGTGTGCTTTATCTGCTTTCCCACTTCATAAAAGATGACTTATATGAAAGTAAGACTTCAGTTTTGAAATACACACCAGTATGATTGCAGAATGTGTATGCATGTGGTGTGCTGTTGGGTGTTCATGCATTTTTATAGGATGCATGGATATATATGAGTACAGTGTGTGAGTGTATGCACATTGTGTGTGTGTGTGTATGCATGTGTGTGAGAGAGTGTATCTTCAGGAAGGAAATGGTAGAAGACCAGCTGAAAACCTGCTTCTGAAAACTTCAATAAGATTTTCCTCAATTTCTATATGGAAAATCAAAGTAATAAAATTGTGGCTTGATTCCAAGACAGCCATACATTTTGTGTTGAGCAAATTTCTTTTTAAAAGATTTGTATTCTACTATTATCCTATATACATGTATGATCACACTACTGTTGTGACTCAGCATCATGTACAGCCAGAGGAATAAGAAGTCGTGCTCCATTTGTGTACAATGTGTCAAAATGCAGTCTACTGTCATGTAAATGAGAATGAATGAATGAATAAATAAATAAATAAATAAATAAATAAATAAAGGATTTGTGCTCAAATCTTTTAAGTTCTCTACAGCTCCTCAGAGAAGGTAAGGAAACGTTACCTCATTCTGCCTGTGAAATCTGTACTTCAGTCTGGCTCTATGGGTTCTCACTCTTCAAAGACACAACCCATCCAAGGCCATCTCAAAACTCAAGGTGAGATTTCAACCAGCATTGAGCTTGTGATCCTTTTGAATACCTTCTTTGTATATTAACTAAACTTGACAGGTAATTCTATGAACCTTCTGTTTCCACAGTGGTTTTTTACCCAGAAAATATTTTAGGCCCACAAGGAGAAGAAGAAAGATTATGTTGGATCTCACTGCTTGAGAAGGCTACTGAGCAACCTCTTCTATAGTTCCTTTAGGAAGTACACCAGTAAGGCTTCCGAAAAAACAAATGGTAACTGGTTAGGAATTCTTCAGCCCAAATTATCTGTTGTAAGACATTATATTCTGCAATAACAACAGGAAATTTCAGAAACTGAAATGTGGTAATAATCTGATATTTAAGTAATATAAATGCTCCCGCAAATGACAGTTATAAAGCATAATGTAAAAGAATATGATTGATAATTTTGCAGATGGTGATAGGTATTAAGTGTTGGGGAAAGGGAATACAGGTACAGGAAAGATCATTTCAAAGTCATGTTAAAAATCACTTTTTGCTAGGGTGTAGCTCAGTGGTAGAGCTCTTACCTAGAATGCACAAGCCCCTGGATTTTATCCCCAAAGCTGTAAAAATGAATAAATGAATGAATAAATAGGGAGAGGAAAAGGGGTGGGGGAGAGAGAGAGAGAGATTGATTTCCTTTTTCCTTTGTGGGTGGGCATTTGGCACTGACCCATGGCATTATCCCTCATAATCTGCCTTATGTAAACCATCTGCATCCATCAGTAAATCTCTCTGGGGTCAATCTTTAGTGAACCAGAGTGTCACACATGCCTGAAATCCTACATCTGCTATACTTGCCATTCATTTCTCATCTTGGTATTTAGGGTTCATACTTATTCATGATTTGTGTCTTGCCAGTAGTACCTCTACCAAAAAAACAACATGTCTTAACAGTTCACTAGAGAAGATTATAAATCATAGATCATAAAGCATAGAAATTATTTTCATATTGGAATTCTGTCCAAATACAAATCCCAGATGGAGGTTCACGTGTCCTCTGATGTTGTTCCTTAGCGAATCCAACCTGGGGAGATTTGTGTTTCCTCCCATTGCCTTTTGCATTTATATCTCCCAGCAGAAACTTAATTACATATATTTAAACTCCATAGTTATTCTCAGTATTAATTATTAACCCAACAGTGTTTAATATCCTGTCAGCAGGATCTGTTATTCTGTCTATATATTCTATGAAGTGCCTGGAATACTACTTTGTAGGTACTCAAAAATCTTGATAGATTTGATTTGGTAATGTCATAAATGATAAACTATAAAAGCATTTAATCTCTTCAATTATTAGACTTCTAGACCTGGATTCTTTTTTTTTTTGTACTCCTTTTTTTTTATTGTAAACAAATGGGATACATGTTGTTTCTCTGTTTGTACATAGAGTAAAGGCATACCATTTGTGTAATCATAAATTTACATAGGGTAATGTTGGTTGATTCATTCTGTTATTTTTTCCCTTCCCCCCACCCCTCCCATCCCTCTTTTCCCTCTATACAGTCCTTCCTTCCCCCTCTATACAGTCCTTCATTCCCCCCTCCCTAACCTTAACTCTAACCCTAAAACTAACCCCTCCCACGCCCCATTATGTATCATCGTCCACTTATCAACGAGATCATTCTTCCTTTGGTTTTTTGAGATTGGCTTATCTCACTTAGCATGATATTCTCCAATTTCATCCATTTGCCTGCAAATGCCATAATTTTATCATTCTTTATGACTGAGTAATATTCCATTGTATATATATGCCACAGTTTCTTTATCCATTCAACAATTGAAGGGCATCTAGGTTGGTTCCACAATCTGGCTATGGTGAATTGAGCAGCAATGAACATTGATGTGGCTGTATCTCTGTAGTATGTTGATTGTAAGTCCTTTGGGTATAGGCCAAGGAGTGGGATAGCTGGGTCAAATGGTAGTTCCATTCCAAGTTTTCTAAGGAATCTCCATACTGCTTTCCAGAGTGGCTGCACTAATTTGCAACCCCACCAGCAATGTATGAGTGTACCTTTTCCCCCACATCCTCGCCAACACCTGTTGTTGCTTGTATTCTTGATAATCGCCATTCTAATTGGGGTGAGATGGAATCTTAGGGTGGTTTTGATTTGCATTTCTCTTATTACTAGAGATGTTGAACATTTTTCCATATGTTTGTTGATTGTTTGTAGGTCTTCTTCTGTGAAGTGTCTGTTCATTTCCTTAGACCATTTGTTGATTGGGTTATTTGTAGTCTTGGTGTTGAGTTTTTTGAGTTCTTTATAGATTCTGGAAATTAGTGCTCTATCTGAAGTATGATTGGCAAAGATTTTCTCCCACTCTGTAGGTTCTTTCTTCACATTGCTGATAGTTTCCTTTGCTGAGAGAAAGCTTTTTAGTTTGAATCTATCCCAGTTGTTGATTCTTGCTTTTATTTCTTGTGCTATGGGAGTCCTGTTAAGGAAGTCTGGTCCTAAGCCGACATGTTGAAGATCTGGACTTACTTTTTCTTCTATAAGATGCAGGGTCTCTAGTCTGGTTCCGAGATCCTTAATCCATTTTGAGTTTAGTTTCGTGCATGGTGAGAGAAATGGGTTCAGTTTCATTCTGTTGCATATGGATTTCCAATTTTCCCAGCACCATTTGTTGAAGAGGCTCTCTTTTCTCCATTGCATATTTTTGGCACCTTTGTCTAGTATGAGAAAATTATATTTATTTGGGTTTGTGTCCGTGTCCTCTATTCTGTACCATTGATCTACCTGTCTATTTTGGTACCAATACCATGCCATTTTTGTTACTATTGCTTTGTAGTATAGTTGAAGTTCTGGTATTGCAATACCTCCTGCTTCATTTTTCCTGTGAAGGACTGCTTTAGCTATTCTGGGTTTCTTATTCTTCCAGATGAATTTCATGATTGCTTGTTCTATTTCTGTAAGGTACGTCATTAGGATTTTAATTGGAATTGCATTGAATCTGTATAGCACTTTTGGTAGTATGGCCATTTTGACAATATTAATTCTGCCTATCCAGAAACATGGGAGATCTTTCCATCTTCTAAGGTTTCCTTTAATTTCTTTCTTTAGTGTTCTGTAGTTCTCATTGTAGAGGTCTTTCACCTCTTTTGTGAGATTGATTCCCAAGTATTTTATTTTTTTCGAGGCTATTGTGAATGGGGTAGTTTTCCTAACTTCTCTTTCTGAAGATTCATCACTTATGTATAAAAATACATTAGATTTATGAGCATTGATCTTATATCCCGCTACTTTACTAAATTCACTTATGAGTTCTAAGAGTTTTCTGGTGGAATTTCCTGGTTCCTCTAAGTATATAATCATATCATCAGCAAATAGGGATAGTTTGAGTTCTTCTTTTCCTATTCGTATCCCTTTAATTTCTTTGTTCTGTCTAATTGCTCTAGCTAGAGTTTCAAGGACGATATTGAATAGAAGTGGTGAAAGAGGACATCCCTGCCTTGTTCCAGATTTTAGAGGGATTGCTTTCTGTTTTTCACCATTTAGAATGATATTAGCCATGGGCTTAGCATAGATGGCCTTTACAATGTTAAGGAACATTCCCACTATCCCTATTTTTTCTAGTGTTTTGAGCATGAAGGGATGCTGTATTTTATCAAATGCTTTTTCTGCATCTTTTGAAATAATCATGTGATTCTTGAGTTTAATTCTGTTGATATGGTGAATTACATTTATTGATTTCCTGATGTTGAACCAACCTTGCATCCCTGGGATGAAACCCACTTGATCATGGTGCACTATCTTTTTAATATGTTTTTGTATGCGATTTGCTAAAATTTTGTTAAGAATTTTTGCATTGATGTTCATTAAGGATATTGGTCTAATATTTTCTTTCCTCGATGTGTCTCTGTCTAGTTTAGGTATCAGGGTGATATTGGCTTCATAGAATGAGTTTGGGTTCCCTCCTCTTCTATTTCATGGAATACTTTGAAAGTATTGGAATGAGCTCTTCTTTAAAGGTTTTGTATAACTCGGCTGAGAACCCATCAGTAGACCTGGTTTCTTACTGGTGTGCGAGTCAACCAACTGTAAGCTCCTGGAAAGCTGAGGAAATGTATCATGTTGACACTTCTACTCCACATACATCTCTGTGCCCTGTAGGTTAGAATGCAAGCTCAGTGGAGCCAAGGTCGTTGGTTCTCTGTTCATCCTGGAACACACTAGGGGTCCTCAGTAAATGCATGGTGAGTGAAGAAAACCTGTCCTTTCAGCCTACACTGAATGTATGCAAGTCCAAACCCCCACTCCTGAGAAGACTCCTCCCCATGCAGAGGTGAGCCCGATAGGTATAGTAAAGTCCCTTCCATGTTTGCCACAGCTGACCAACCCTATGGCACACAACTGACTTGAGGAAGCTAGTCAGATCCCACCATATTCCCGCAGAGATAGTAATTGAGGGCACTGGGGTACAAAGAGACTCAGGAGGGCACTGAAGTGGGCAGCAGGCCGGAGTGCCCCATACTGCCATTGCACAACAGTACTGAAGCAGAGAACGTTGATCTGTGGAGAAAAACAAATGAAACAGATGCCAAGAGGAGGAGGGTCCTGTGGCAAGAATGGAGGAGCTGCCCCAGGGCCCTTGCCTGACCCTGCTTCTAATCCCTTGAGAGATCAACTGATTTCCAACCCTTAGTTTCCAGGAGTCACTACTGGGCAATTACAAGCTGGTTATTGGGGTTTCCTACTACTGTGTTACCAAAATTATTTTTCCTAGTTAAAATATTCAGCAAAAAACTGTAGTAGAATTTGAACTAGAAGATATTGCGAGGTGCTTTTTTAACTCGTAGTCAGAGAATTTGCACTGGCGTCAGCTCTACCACAGGCTGTGCCTGACTAAGTAATGTCTGAATTTCTCATTGCTCAGTTAAGGATGTTGGGCCTAATGGTCCCCATGGATCCTTTTATCTCCCAACTTTTGCGATTCTTGCACAACACCAGTTATGTCAATGAAAACCACAATAATCAATCACTTAAATGTTTCCACATATTCAGACGTTTCAGACATTTTGTAACATGTGGAGAACATATCTAGGTATTGATAGCACGCTTTAATTTTCACTTAGATGACTTAAGTTAAATTGGTACAGTTTCTTTTCAAATTCATTTCATAGTCCTTCACATTCATGTAGCACCAGACTTTATTTGTTTTATGCTGAGATCTTTCCGAATAGCATTCATGAAATCAAAATTATGTTTAAATAGGCTTTTCTAATCCATGTGCGTGGAACACCTGTCTTTTTATGTCTACAGAAGGCTCTGTCTCATTAAAAATTTAGTACCATGATTTTATGTTCTTTTGTTCTGCATATATTTAAGCAGCTTTCCCAAAAACATTTATAAGATTTCCTGGGCTTATGTAATGTAAAAAAAACATAGATAAAAATAAATATAATAAAATATGAATTTGGGGCCTGGCCTTGATAGTCATCAATACAGACCCAAGGGGCAGAAACAAAAAAGATGGCATCTTGGAAGGAAAAAACAATAAACACTTATCACATCCAACTCTAAAATTTTTAATAAACCATTCATACTTGGTTCTATATAGAAGGACCCTCGGTGGTTAGATTGAATTGCAGTTGTTAAAGACAGAAAAAAACAGTTTGAAGTCATAATTCATTCTATTCTCTCTCCTGTTAAGCTGCTGCAAAATATGTCCCCTGACCCAAATTCAATAGTATGCATAAAATTACATTTATGTTATACAACAAAGTCTGCCTAAAACAATGAAAACAATGTTTTAAACATTTTCTCATAACTTAGTCCAAGTCTAAAATGTTAGTTTTGCTCATGCAGTTATCTGTAATATGATACCATCATACGATTCCTCAGGAAAACTTGTGTTACAAATGTGGCAGAGCCACAATATTAGCCCAGTGTCCTAATCCATGCTGTGCTGCCATCCAACCTGAGCAGATGACCGTTGATCCCTGTGCTCAGATGCACGTAGACAGTTAAGGAGCTTACTCATAGACATAAGCCACTCTCTATGTGGTGGAAGCCAACCAGTCTCGGCATCCAGAGTCATTTCTGTGGAGCAGAACAGCTATGTGGGTGGCTGGCAGGAAGTAAGAGCTGCCTGACAAACATGGATGGGAAGAAAACCAAGAAATATGCCAAAATTAGGACTTCAGGAATTCTATGAACAGGTACAAAAACAACAAATAGCTTAGTTTAGATGGCACATAAAGTGGTTAGTAGGAAATAAAATTAGAAATTTATGTTGCAACCAGAATATAGATGGATTTGCTTGTCAGGCTAAGGAAGTCAAAACTAAAACAAATATACGAGATGCCTATTCTGGTCATCTTTTTCATCACTATGACCAAAAGACCTGATGAGAATGATTAAAGGAGGAAAAGTTCATTTGGTTCGTGATTTCAGGGGTTTCAGTCTACAGACAGCCTACTCCATAGCTCTGGGCCCAAGGTGAGGCAGAACATCATAGTGGAAGGGTGTGGCAGAGGAAAATCTTTGGAGACATGGGGACAAGGAAACAAAGAGCTTCATTACCACAAAGTATAAACTCCAAAGGCATGCTCCCAGTGAGTCACCCCCTGCAGCCACACCCCACCTGCCTGCAGTTACCACCCAGTTAATCCTTTCAAGTGGATTAATGCATTGATCAGGCTGAGGGTCTCATAATCCAATCATTCTACCTCTGAATTTTCTTGCATTATCTCACAAATGAGCTTTTGGGTGATACTTCATATCCATGGTATCTACCCTTGATTTTTTAAAATTTATTTGTTCATTTTAGTTATACATGAGGTAGAATGTATGTTGACATATTATACATACGTGAAGTCTAACTTGTTGTTCTTGTGGTGTACATGAGTGGAGTTACACTGGCTGTGTAGTCATTCTACTGTCTGTCCTATTCCCATCCCCCTCCCTTGGCTTCATTCCCCTTTGTGTAATCCAATGAACTTCTCTTTCCCTGGATGATTTTGAAGCAGGCAACTGACTTATAATAATGGCAAAAGGAATGACAATATTAGATCCTATTAATAAGTTATAATCATCTAAATTGAGGATGGTATTGCATGAAAACCAAGATTAATAAGGGATAGTACATGGTCTCAAAAAGGAAAAATTACTTTATACTTATTTAACACAAGAATTAATAAAATATATCTGTACTGTAAGGTGCAAAGGCTTAATTTCGGTAAGAGAGGGCCAGAATCATAGGGATCATATTAGTCCCATGCATTCTTTATCTCTGTATTCTTTTTCTTCCACACTACCAACTGTAACCTAGCTGCAGTCTTCAGAAACAAGTGTGATTTCAGGAAAAAAAAAATATATGGAATCAGCTTTGATCTACTACTCCAAGAGAGCAAAAATCATCTTTACTGCCATAAATGCTAATAGCCACTGAGCACACTCTAGAAGTCAGGCATAGTTCTAATCATTTTACAAGACTTAGCTCATTCAATCTTTCCAAAAACACTACATGGCAACTTCTATTGTATCATTTTCCGAGGTTAAGAGATATTGAAGAATTTTCTCGAGGCTTCAGAGTTTATGCTCTTTGCTCTTAGCTGACCCGTACGCTGCATACTACATAATTTAAAAACAAAACCTCTGACCTAGGTGGTCAAAAGCTCTCACATGTTCATAGTTTCTGCTTTTTCCCTGTGAACCTGTCTGCCCCTTGTGCTCAAATTCTCTTACATAAGCTGTGTCTGGTGGTTCCTGCTTCAGTCCAGGTGGGAAACAACAGCGCTGTTTACCCATGCCCAGCACACCCCCCCCATGGCCCTGTCTGCCATGGAACCATCTCTGTGCAAAGCATGCCCACATGATGTTTCTGGGCAATGATGTCTGAGCACAGTGACTGGAATTGTTTCTGGGGAGGATACAGAAGAGCTACTGATAATTCTCCATGGTCTATTTTCTCTTCTCATGAAGGCAAATGATACAGATAAAAAGTTCCATCATCCTAGCTCTCAGAATAGAGACGTGTTGAGCAAAAGCCAGCTGAGCTTCAGTGGACCCCTCTAAGAGCCAAACTCAGCTGCCTCAGTCTTCTGTCCTAAAAGTTGTGGTTTCTTCTTTTCAGTCCCTGCAGCTTAGAGACATTCCTCACAGCATTGGTTTCTACCCTAAGTGTTGCTGTAGATCACATTCCCCAGGAAACACCTCAGAATGCTGAAATTTGCAGATGGTGTATATATTGGGCTATGGTCTTTAGAAAAGTATCTGGAGCACTGAGGGAAGCAGGATCAGGGATGGAGGAGTGAATCGTGATACAATTGCAACACAGCTATTGGTGATATGTTTAGAGATTGGGAACTGGAAGCCCCTTGGACATTTCCCAGGTGGTGAAAGAGGACAGAATCCATGTTCATTCCATGTACCTGTCATTAGACACAAGCTCTACCTGTAGGAAAGGCAGCTTCTTTGGTCACTGTCAGTTTCCAGATAAGGACTTAACCTTTGTCCATCAGAAGCAAAATTCTGCAGTTAGGATAATGGGTTTCTTCCTAGTTTTAAGTTCAGTATAACTTTTGCTGCATCTCCAAATGGAATCATTCCCCTCTCAAAACTGAAACCTGCAAACCAGAAGAACTTAAGAGTCTCATGAACGAGAAGCACAAATTCCCATGTATGACAGTCAGAGTGATAGCTGACCTCCTCAAGAGACAGTGCAATATCAGGACCTCAAGGTTGCTCTGTTTTTGGGAAGCTGAATTATCTGAAGCAGTAGAATATGAATTATCCAGGTGAGTGGCAATCCATGCTGGGTCAAGGGACAACTTATATTCCTGCATGTATGACCATTAGGCCACCATGACCTTTCAATTTACATTTCCACTCTGCCAGCACTAGAGTTGCACTGATATAGGCAACTGGCATAGGTCAACCTGTCTACTTGCTTTTGCGAGGGCATGTTTCATGATGGATGCTCTCTGTTGGACATTTATGTCATACGAAGTTGTTTGCACTTTATGCCAACTTCTACATGTTAGTCAGGTGTGTCCATTCTTACATAGCTCTTCTTGTCTTTAATCCTCCAATATTTTTCATGTCCAGCCCTTACTAGGCAGCCAAACCATGCCTGTTGCCCCATAAGTCCAATATATTATTTTATTTCAGGATAACTTTCTACCCACACAAAACTCATGACATGATGTATTACCTGAACTTGGCCAATGGGGGCTTTCTCCTCACTGCTGTTTTTGAGTCCACTCTGAGAAGAACTTTAGTATCTCAGCAGGTTATTTTCATCTTGCACATACCAGATGACCCATCTATCAATACTGACTTTTTTTCCATCAGCTGTTCATAAGGAAGTCTCCATGTGGCCGTAGGCATGAGCTGATGTAGAGAGACCAGTGAAATGTGGCGGATGATATGTAGTTCTCAGTCACTGCTTATGGAGATTACTTGCACTTTCTTTCCGTGCTTATGTCTAAACCCAGATGTGCCTTTTCCATTTTTCTGTGGATGGTTGCAAGCCAACAGAATATATTGTTTTGAGAGGACTGACAAACCAATGATTGGTGTCTAAGAACACATGGTCAGTCAGTGCCTTATGGCCATTTTATCTGCTCTTTCAAATCTCAGTAACTTTTATGTGACATATAATTGCCTGGCTTGTAGGCCCTATTCTGCTCCCATACCCAGGTGTGTATATTGTGTTCATCCTCTGGGACGTGCCATAAATCACATAGCATTGTCACCCACTGTGGCCACCTCTACACCACAGGAACTGTTGGTCTATATGGACCAAGTACAAAGTCTGTTTCCAGTGCAAACCATCCCTTACCTTCTCTGTTCCTTATTACAAACAGGCAGCCTTCATTGTCATTTGATAAATTAACTGAGTAGTTCCTAAGTATGGATTATATTACCCAGAACATATAGATACCTACCACATTTTCATCTTTTTTTCTTAGTGCTTCAAGGAACTAATACACTGTGTCTGAAACCACTGAATTCCACGATCTCCTCCAATGTGTTAGGCTCCTGAAACTTCTTAGGTTTATCTCCCATCCTGTGGAGTACTTGTGTTTTTCAAAGGCCTTGCCATTTTTTGCTTTTCTTTTTCAACTAATAAAATGTCACAGACTTAGTAGGTTCATGTGGTATTCTATAGACTGATCTTAGTTATTTTAGACTGCGTTAAGGTGGAGGGTAGGTTAACACAGCTCTGGAGTAAGAACACAAATGTGCACTCTTGGTACTGTCATGTGAGTGTGAACTGCTTCTGATTCTCCTTCCTAGTAGGAATGAGAAGAAAACATGCACCCTCCCAATGGCTGCTCACCATGTACTTGAACTCCCACTAATATGTTCTATAATAATACAGCACTTAGCCAGTTCTGTTACCTTGGTTGGGTTACAGTCATCCATGTTCATTCTCCAGGACTGATATTTGTTGTTGTTGTTGTTGGTAACTTGCCAAATTGGTAAGTTAAATGGGTATATGATGGAGATCATAGTCTCAGAAAATGCTGCCCTTAAACATGACAGTAATCTTTGATTCCCCCTGCATGAATGCAATATTCCTTCAGTTTTATGTATCTTAACCAAGTGAATCGTAGTTTCAGAAGTCATCCTGACATTGCCTAAATTTGATAGTCCTTGCTATAAGTTCAGATATTCCTCATTCTATTATGGCAGGGGGACCTTCTGGGTAGGTCCTTAGAACGAGTGCATCATCTGTGAGACAAAACTGGGCTAGGGTTTCATCTATTACTTGACTTTATTATACCTCCACCCTAATAGGGTTCCATGATGATGTTGAGGATCCCAAGCACCAATGCCAAGGATGGCCATTGTCTAGTAGTCTTGAAAGCAAGGTTCTAGCCCCTTCAGTGAAGAACTGAAGAAGTTATTACTGTTTTTTCCTCATGTTGACCCAGACCTTCCTTCATGGCTTAGATTCTCTTACCTAAAGTCCAGTAACTATTCTAGGGACGTGAGTTTTCATTAAGGTGCATGCCCTGTCTCCTGATCAACACTCCTTTGTTTCTTTTGGTTGCAGATTGATCAGTACCTTTGTTGGTTACCCACATATTTGTTTATGAGACTGTTGTATTCAATTAAGCACATCCTGAACTCTTGTGGTTGGGACACCCAGTTGACATTCTCATCTAGTTATCCATTAGAATTATTTTGCCTATATCTTAAAGGTTTTGTGCTTCTGTAACAGAATATCACAGTGTGGGTAATTTATAATGAACAGAAATTTATTAACTCATATTTCTACAGGCTGGGAATTCCAATGTAGAAGTACTGGTATTGGGCAAGTTCCTTCTCACCTGAATCATAGCATAACAGAATGCTTCACATGACGAAAGAGAGGAGAGAGAGAGAGAGAGAGAGAGAGAGAGAGAGAGAGAGAGAGAGAGAGCAAGTGCAAGAGAGGGCACATGAGTGAGCAAGATGAGTCAAACCCACACCCAAAATAATAACCCAGCTCCAGAGATAATGACATCAATCTATTCGTGATGGCAGAGCCCTCAAGACCAAGACACCTCTTCATGATCCCACCTCCAAATACCATCACAATGGTGATGAAATTTCAGCATGAGTTTTGGAAGGAAACAACATTATATTATAGCACCTTCCTTGTCAACGATCAAGAACTGCCATGTGGCGTGGAGTAGAGCAAGGGGATTGAGGGGCCAAACTTTCCTATGTACATATTCATATGCACTGCCGGGAATTTCACCTCCATGCCTTAATGCATAACTTAAAAAACCTATAGATAAGCAGAAGAAATATCACTGGAGTAGAGAAAACAGAATGGAGGAGGGAGATGGAGAGGGAAAGGGGAAGTACTAGGAACTGAATTGGAGCAAATTATACACCATGCTTGCATAATTATGTCAAAATGAAACCCAATAGTACATATCTATGATGAACTAATTAAAAAAAAAAAGAAAACACTTCCATGTGGCCTCTGTTGTTTCAGTGTTCTATCATTCCAGGTGTTTTCAGGGATCTTATTAGCTCTGGCTACAGGATCTTCAATTCCATTCCACATCTCTTCATTAACCAACTTCATATTCCGTCCCTCTTAATCCAACTCTCTGAGTATTTGGGTACAAGTCAACTTTCTAAAGGAGCAAACTGGTTGAGCTCTACAGCAATTTGGTCTACATTAACCTTTTGTAGGCCCAGGATTCTCCCAGGCAGGTCAGGAAGGGAGGTAGAATTAGGCCCTAGAAGATCTTATGGTCTGACAAGTCCTCTGTAATGTGTTGAGGAAAGGGAAGAGTTCTAGCCTCTCACACAGTGGGTGACTTCTAACAAGTTCAAGGGAATATGGAATTGGAGGCTTTGAGGGCATCAATTCAGATGTTCTCATTTCAGATTTAAGAATCTCACTTCTTCACAATGGGGGTCCTGACCTTGTCACACCGACCTTGAGCATGTCACATACCTAAGATGCACTGCCCTCTACATCTCTGCCACTCCTTTCATGAATAAGACCTGAACTCCATTATCATTTACTCTGACCTCTAATCACAGGCACTGAGATGCTCTCCACCTGCTGCAGCAACAGCTCTCTTTTCTTCATGCTTTGCCTTAGTTTGAAGTTATTTGCCTTTGATTTCTGATTATCCTTCCTCAATGCACCAATGATCCCCAGCAAGGCTCTCCTGCTCCATTTAACTACTTCCCCTCCGAATTCATCAAACACCTGATATAGATTGCACACCAGCTCATTCCCTTCCACTAGTATTCATCCCATCCACTACGAGTGAGAGCTGAGTGTCTAACCAGAGCCCCACGTCATGAGAAATCAATGCTCCATCTTGCACAACTAATAGTTTTAACTGCCAGCCAGTCACTGGATAATCCAACTTGAAAACCACGTATCAGAGTCGATTTTCTCATGGGAACAGTTGGCACCAGCTGTTATAGATGAGATTACCAGGAAACAGACATACTGAGTTTCTGAGGTTGGCAGTGAGTGGTTTATTCAGGAGGAGGGTTGAAGAGAGCAGGATTGGTTGGGTAGATTAAATTGTGGTGAAATTTCATGGTGATATTGTGGTGAGCTCTGGAGCTAGGAAAACTTCAGCTTGTTTCACCTGGGGCCAGGGGCCCATGTCATTCTGTTCCTACATCAGTTCCTTGAATTTAGGTTACCCCAGGAAAGCAGACATAAACTGGCACAAAAGAGCCTCCTCCTGCTGTGGACAGTTCCTAGGGGGAACTCAAGTGTGAGCAGTCAGCAGACAAGTCAGACAAGACCAGCAGCGGTGGAAGGAGTGCCTAAGTCCTGAAGAAAAGCTGCTTGGTTCACCACCGCAGGATAAAGTGCTCATCTAATTCCAGGGTGCTTTTTCTGAATTTGATGTTGATTAATTATTTCCCTGTGGTTCACCTCGTTCAGTCCACATAAAGGCTCTTGTGTTAAGGCCACATCAGGCTGTTGGCCTAAAGCTATCTCGACACAATGAAATAGAGTCTGCCTTTCAATCCCCACCTGCACTTTCTTAATGAAATTAGACATACGGGATTCAAAAGGAAATGCCAAATTGAGTGCCTTCCCATTTCTCTTTAGCTCCACTAAGGTATTGGTTGATTACACACTTAAGGGACTTCTGTTCTTTGCAGTTTAAAACAGTCTCAGAAATCTTTCAAGTTCAAGTTCAAATTCGAGACCCACTGTAGGCAAGGAAATGCAAATATTTTGGAGGAAAGAATTTACTTGCAAAAATTACAATGTAGGTGAATACCTATTTATAAAGTCTGATCATAGTAAAACATCTCAATTTTAAGCAATAACTATATACTTATTGACCACGATTAATAATATACTGTGAGGAGAGAAATACCATATGGAAGGCATTGTCTTTTTTTAACAGACCTCCTCATGTAGAAATAAAATGTTCATTTATTCAAACAACCTTTGTTGACTGGTCAAATACCAGTCATTTTCTAGCCACCTTAAGTGGACACAGGAATAAACACATGACTACTAAGTTCGCAATTAGCTAGGATAGCCAGAGAAACATAAAACTAATTATATTAAATGAGACATAGATATTGGTTGGAGGCCAAATTGATTTTAAATTTGAAGTCATTTTTCACATATTTCATAGCTGCTTCTAGCACCAATCAGAGAAATTCCTAGAAAGATGCTTATAAGGAACTGTAGGTGCCGTGGTCAACAAAGATGATCACACAGGACTCGGGGTAAGCAGTTCATGGAGGCTGTAATCCATACCAGAAACTGAACCAAATGTACTCAGAAAAGAACCCAACAGGGATAATGGGAAAATAATTATTCCTAAGCAAAAGGAAATGGCATCTTTACATTTCTGCATGTACTTGTTTGTTTTGTCCCTGCTGACAAATAGCTGGCAGTTTTCAAATGGGTTCAGACACCAACTATCTGAAATACAGGTCAATGACAATAGGCGAATCACAAAATCAATCCCCTACATCTCAGAAAGTATGGATTTACTTAACAGAAGGGAAAACTACAATTCAACTGAAAGTTGAATATAAAATGAACCTTATACTATACCCCAAAGAAAGCAACACATATACAATGAGGGATTGTTTAGAGGTTCTAGCAGGATAGTATAGCTACTCAGACCCAGGACCTAAGAAAGGTCATCCTCTTCCACCAACACACATCTTTGGAATGGATGTGCATGGAGAGGTGAGGGAGGAAGGGGATACCTACATCGTCTGGATCAACCCTGGCATCGATTAGGTGACAGATGTCACATTCAAAGCACCCTCACATCCAACAGATGAGCTTTGAAAATGGAAAGAAAAACTATTAACAAAGAATCTTAGGCAAGTCACAGCTTGGATATTCATGCCCAGGGACTGATAATAATAGAATTATGTTATCTTCCCTCTGCTTATTGTTAATTGTTACATTTCATCTACACAGGTATTTATTGGTACAACAGAGTATATATTATATATCTCTCAAATAATGAGGTATGAATTATCCATGAATAACATAAATATTTCTGTGGAAATAAATGCATATTAATGGCATACTTAAATAGTTCATTCAGTCCTGAAAAAGGAAAATATAATCATGTGCTCTCTCTTTCTATTGACCCTAAGAATAATTTTTAAATAGTCAGTGTTGTTCACTTACTGAACTATATTGAATTTCCTTCATTTAATATATTCAGTCTTATCTAGCTTGTATAATCAAGACCTACTTCAAACATAGGACATATTTGAGCTTTGGGGATAAAGAAAGATTTCATGAATATCCATCATATGTTTATCATTTCAAACTAAAATACAGATTATATATGTATGTATTCTCTTTTGTGAATCAAAAATAAAAGTAGTAATTTTAAAGGCAACAAATAAATGTAAGTTGAACTGAGTCTGCTTCTATTACTTTTGGTTTCCTAACCCAATTTATCCATATCCAAAGTTTACTAGTTAAATATTTTTCACTTCTAATTTATTGAAACATTCAGAAATTCCATTATACCCCAACCTTGAGAAGAAATATCTGAGCAACCAGTGTAGTTATAAAATATGACAGAGTTCCAATTGTACTCCTCATTGGGAGTATCTCAATTCCTGAGTAAAAATTAAATGTATTTATAAAAGTGTTTATTCAAGGCTAAATGCTGAAGAACAAAAGTAGTTAGCACTGAAATAATCCAGCTTAGGCTTGACATTTTTATAATAAAGGATGATTATCCTTGACTTATATTACATTATCTTGATTATAGCTTTCATAATGTTACTGTTGAAAAAGATCTCTTAATTAACAAAGCTTTTCAAACAAATCCAAATTTGAATCTATACTGCATTTACTTGGATGTTCTGCTCATATTCAGCAAGTCTCAAATCCTAACTTCACTTTTGTTTAAATAAAACATGAATTTTATAATTATGGATTTAAAATTTAAGTATAATGAGAGAATCGGGTTGAAAATATATCAAAGCAGCACTTTTGTAAATAGATATCATTAATATTAAATTGATTTTTTCCATTTATCCTTCCTATATTTATGGCAAAATTACAAACTTAATGCTCTTAAGTCCTGTCTACTTGAATAAGAAGGAGTCAACACTTAATTATGATGGTCCCTGATTGAAAGTAAACAGTGTGGGGCATGGGGGATTGACTGGTTTTAAAGGCAGTTAGATTCCTACATTTCCTCAAGGTTTGCTCTTTACCAGAACTTTCCATAACAGAGATGAGAGTGAGCTAGGGGAACATGATTTTCTTGTAAATTATGAATTTTTCTTTCATGGATTGCATAGTCATGGATGATGTAAGAGGAGACTATTGGAAGGAGGGGCTGGACCAAAGAATGATCAACTTTATGAAATACAGAAAACAATATAAGCACTGCTCAGAATATGACAAAATTGTCACTGTATGTTCACTATTTGAAACTTAAATAAATCCAGATAAATATTACATAAACAAATCAGGATTCTATGTATTCTCCAAAGCATGGAATGAGTCATTGGGCAGATTACAGAAATTTGAGAAACTCAGTTGGGAGGGATGCTTGTTACAAAAGCCTTAACCAATGTCTTTCTCACTACTTAGCTCCAAATATTGAAGTTTAAAAGAGAAGTACAGTCATTCTTGGTGACTTCAGGGGACTGGTTCAAGGGCCTCCATGGACAGCCAAATCTGCAGCTGTTCACAGCCTTCCCTTAAATAAATTGGCATAGTGTTTGCATGTGACCTCTACATATCCTGCTGTGTGTGTTATATCATCTGTAGCATAATTATAATACCTATAAGTACATAAATATGATGGGAACAATCGTAATGTTTAGGGAATGCTGACTGTGAAGTCTGCACATGTTCATTACAGGCTCCACCATCACAGCCTTAACTACAGGGTCCATGAAGGAGACACCAGAAGAGCCATGCTCCAACAAGGAGCTGGTAAGAGACCGGGGATCTGTGGCATACTGGAGGCTGCAGCAGAGTATGCCTACACATCACCTTGTTACCCTGGACTCCTCCTACAGATGAGCACATGGCAAATTCAAGTTTTACTTGTTGGAAGCTTCTGGAATTTTTGGAAGAATAACATCCATCTATATTTGGTTGAAGGTGTACAAGCAAAACCTATGTGTACAGAGAGCCTACTTCACTGTTCTTCCCAGACTGCTTGTAGTGCCCAATATGAGCACTACATCAAATTCAATATGAAGAAGAGGCTGGCTAGGGGCTCCCTCCTGACCTCTTCTTCCTGTCTTGAACACAGAGATGATGGTTGGAGCTGCAGAGATCTTGGCTTTGGTATCATTTGCCACTGAAGCAAAACTAACAGTTTCCTTCTGATTGACTTCTCACATGAGAAATATGTCTGTTTACATAATTCATTGTTGAAGCGTTTTCCATTTTCTTGATTCTAAATATACATTGCTTAAGGAAATTTCTTTTATAATCTTGCATCTTCTTGTTTTCATTCTGATACAAAATATATAGACTGATAAAAGACAGACAAATAGGCTGATAAACATGGATGCATAGTCAAAAAGTGCAAGGGAGTGCATATGAATTCAGGGTGTCTTGGTTTAAACCTCTGCTCCAATACTTAAGATCTGTGCGATCATACATCTATTTGTGCTCCAATTTCTTATATTTTAGAATGCATTTTATGAAACAGATTTAAATGCATTGCATGACAGTAATTATTCAATGCTATTTTAAGACACAAGAATGAATACACACAACCCTGAAAATTTACCATTAGACTAAGCAAGCAATATTCATTTAACTCATATTTTTTCTCTGATAAAATAGAATAAAATTGTACACTCATAAATAGAATGCATATGGAATCTGAACATTCAGAATGAACCCCTAGGATGCTAGAGAAATAGATGAGAACTTAAAAACTCTCTAATATTTTAGGCTTAGTCCGACCTCAAGTTTTTCTCCTTTTCTTTCTCTTCCTACAACTCTTCAGATAATATAAAACCTTCTTCCCCTCTGCCCACATACCATTCTTCTCCTGTCCTTAGGACTTTGGAGGACAGTCTTGGGCTTGTCAAAGAACAGTTTCCAAGAACATTCAGTGTTCTCCCTGAAATAATTCAGTAGACTATTCCTTTTTTTGTCTTCGCCTCATTACTCTTAGAGTTAGCATTTTACTTAAACTTTCCATATAGGACTGAGGGGATGCAAATCAGAACAGTATTCTTCTCTACCTGAGATAAGAAGTGTCTTGATATTATTTGAATGGGAAAGGGAGTTGAGAGATCAGGATATCTTCTTCATCATTCATAAAACTGACAGAAAGGACCTGGAATGGACAGAGTGACTGAGGCATCTTGGGGTTGACCCAGGTTGCACTGTAAATTTAAAACAAAGAATAGAGTTTCTAACCTGAATCTGAGTTCTCTGTGCCCAGCTCCTTCCTCCACATGCATTGTCAGAGCAAGACACTCCTCATACATCAGGCACCAGGGACTGAGGAAGCAGACAAAGACCAGGAGTGCCGTGTTGCAGGAACTTCCTGGAAATCTGCTAGTTGCCAGCAACTTCCAAGAGGGGACACACTGCTTTCACCCTAAATGCTGGTACAACTTGGATCTCTCCTACTGGATATTAAGGGTCCTACACATCACCTCAATGACTGGACTATTTCTACTCCTTTTCTAATTCTTGGTGGTAGAGATAATCAACATAACATAATAAATTAAATTATTGTTCTTAAGTAATATCTACTAATCCCCAATGTTTACAACTTTGGCTCAAAAAATTCATCAGGCCAGTTCTGAGAAACATGTTCTAAAATAACTAATATCACTGGAAATAACCCATTTAAAATAACTATAAGACCATTCTATGAATAAAGATAAAGGGTCATTTTATTATTACATACATACATATAACCAACTAAATGTTGTGCTAGATGTTACAGTATAAACGACAAAAGTGACATTTTCTTATCATGAAAATGACTTGTGATGAAGTCCATAAAAACTTGAGATGCTTAATTTTAAATAGGAACAAATAAAAATTCAACTGATGATGTAAACCACAAATATAAAATCTTAAGCAGCAATGCTACATATTTACACCTTATCAACAATGTTTACAGAAGTTGTTACTACACAAAATCTCATTAATTTCCAGAACAGAGTCTATAGTACCAGTGGTACCTACCATTGATCTCAGGGGTTTTAAGGCTGTCTTGAAAAGGAAGCTACAGTGATGAAGAAAGAGATGGAGGGGAGGAAGGAAAGGAGGTGCTAACGGTTTCATAAAGATATAGAAATCCTAGAACTGGCTATAAAGTAGCCAGGACATTGTGGTAAGTGCTAAAACTCTGAAGTCTGATGAAATGAACTATCAAAAATAGATTTGCTCCAAAACCATGTCAAGGATCTGGACTTGTAAACAATGTGAATTTATAATTTTTTTTTTAATTAGTCACTTTGTCCCAACCACAGAATGATCCTGCTGGCTGTGCTGATCCTCGTTCCTCCACCACTTAGGTCTAGTCGTCCTGTGTTCTGGGTGAGGTCCTGTCACTCTTGGACACATTCCACCCACAGCTGCGCCACGCCCTTCTTCCACTCTCCTCAAGACCCCTAACCACGCACAGACCCTGCAGCGAGTGCTTTCTGAAGCCTCTTGTGGAGACACCCTGTGGGTCCCCATGGTGTGTGTTCCGCCTGACTCATGCTGGTGGGCTCCTGGCGGACTCGGCAGGAGGGTGTTGACACATCCATCACCTCCAAAACCCATGGCAGGTTTTCCTTTGAGGGTAGTTGCTATGCTGCTTCTTTAAATGTGCTAAAAACACATTCTAAGGAAATGCACAGACATGTCTTCTGAAACCTGGATACGAAACTACCGCTGGAACACACACTTGGTACCAGCTGTGCCAGCGAGGAAAGGAGCCTATGCAACTGCACGGTGCTAAGTGCCCACTTACCTCCGTTATTTCAAACACAGACCTAATGGGAGGTGTGTCCACGGCCATCCATCGGGACTCTGTCCTTCTGGCTTTACATTTTCAGTGTGCCTACTAGATTTTTTAAAATGTCGATTACACTCTAAGTCTCTGAAAAATGAGCTCATCCTAGGGAAGCTTTATTGTTATGGTTGTGAGACGTGTATTTTTTTTTTTCCTGGAGAGCAGATGAGAATGTATCGTATATTCTTTAATAAAGAAAGAATGATTTATTTCTTTTGTCTTACTGACCAAAATATTTTTGGATTGGAAGAATTATTCTGCATATTGCTAAACCAGCTCCTAATAATTTATATGATTTTTATGCAAAATCAATTGATCGATTTATATATTTACCTTCTAATAATTTTTGTTTGCTTCTGAATTTGCCAGTGGAATGTCCAACTTGATTTATTACATGTATTTAAAAAAAAATCTTTGTGTAAATTTCAAATAAGATACAGAGTGGAAAATATGATTTTTCATGACTAATGGAGTTTGTCTAGTTTTCTCCATTTTCATATTATTCTTAACTAAGTTCTCTTAACCCGTAAACAAACCCTCATTAAATTGGTAACCCATGTTGAACTATTATCTGTTTAGGTTTAACTGAGGTAGATAGACTGCTCTTCTTTCTTACAGTTAATATTTCCCAGTGAGTCATAACCAATGAAGTTGATCCCTGGAACTTTGACAGAACTACAGAATTTGACACTGTTCAGAACAAAGATAAAGAAGAAATATTGTCATTTATAGGACAAAAACAAAAAATCAGTCATCATCTCACAGTGTATCAATTTCTAAGGAATGTTTTTAACATAATTAATGGTTTCCAGTTGAGAGTTTGCCTGGTTATGGTACAGAAGAAGTTCTTCCACCAAGACCTCACATGTAATGTCTTGGAAATCAGCAGATGTATATCTGTTCAGCGTAAGGTACTCTACATTTTGAAAGCAAAGAACTTGTGTTGACATGTGTCATATGCATCAATATTTGCTACATTACATTGTATAATTGAGAGTGTTTAGGCATATTTGATTCATTTAAAAATATTAATAATGTTATTACATACTGAAAAAATGGCATATTATGTAAACAATTATGTTTTCCAAAACAAAAAATAGAGAAGAGTAGCATTAATAGCCTTTTCAGATCATTTTAGATATATTTTATTATAACATCAAAAGTCAACATAACTAGATGCCTTCTGAAATCTGAAATCATAACCATCCATATTTTGTATTCTGTAGCATTAAAATCTGTTAGTGCTTTTGAGATTTTTTGTTTGGTGTGGTTGTGGTTTTGTCGTTGAAGTTGTTTGTTTGGAGTAGATCTTTTATGTATATCTTAATTTTCTAACATCACACATTTGTCATTTAGAAATATTAACCCAGTGATTTATAGATCTTTCTAATCTTAACACAATATTTATGCAATAGAAAAAATCACATTTGTCAATATCACTGGCAACTTGTCAGAACATTCCTGAAGTTTTTGGAAACAAAGTGATACACAGACCGACATTTTCAAAATTTCTATTTCTCCTAGAAAGTTCAAATTCTATCATTGGTTTAAACAATATCAACTGCTTTCTTACAGTTAAAATCTCTTTATTTTGAGAAAATGCTGGCCAGACAATCAGGTCTGAAAAACAGGTCTGTCAATCATAATTTCAGGTAAGAAAGCTGTTCTATGCAAAGCAGTTCGATTGTTCAGGACACAAATAACCATGCACGCACTTTCTCCAGAGACAGCATTGTACTTCAGGGAGCAGGGGAAGTGCTTGTGTGTCCTTCCAGGTCCACCCATCAGAATGCTGAAAGTAGGAGAACTTGACAGAGAAGATACAATGAAACTTAAAGTTCTGCAGGTTGAAATCTTCCTCAGCTGACACAGGTAGCATTTCCTACCATTGTATTTTTCTTCTTGTTTGTCTACTGCATTGTGTCCAGGAGTCTATTATATAATTTACCAAGTATGCATAATGTAATATTCACATATACATGTACTCTTCTTAAAACGTGTTAGTTCCTCAAGGTTTTAGATAATCCCATTCATCTCTGTGTAATTGACACTATGCAATTCCTTTGATAGGTAATAAGACTTTAGGAAATGTAGGAGTAATGGTGCTTTCTACAGGAGCTACATTTGGCGCCAGAGGATTCTAGGTGATTCTCCCAGCCTCTCTTCATTAGGACTTGAAGGTCAGACTTCACTTACTTCTACTGTGATCATTTATTAGCATGTTGATCATCAAATTTAATCTTTTGGGCTGTCTTCTTTACTTTCAGGATCATTAGAACTAACATCGTTCTTTGTTTCTTTGCTTACTGAATATATTTTTAAAAACTCAAATTGTTATCAAAATAACCCCACAGAAACCTTGTATTCTTTGTTACATTCTGCAAAATACAGAATATCATGCTGTGAGATCACTTCACCCTGCCTCCTGGTTAAGCATTCTGTATGATCCAGCCTGTGGTGCCAAAAGAAAAAAAAAATGTATACAATAAACATTTTATTTTAGAACAGTTTTAGATTTATAGAAAGGTTGCAGAAATTCTAGGAGTTGCCACATGCCCTCACCAACTTTCTTCCAGAGTTTATCTCACATTAATATAGTATGTTCATCAGAACTAAGGATCCACCATTGACTGTATACTATTAATGGAATTCCACTCTGTATTTGGGTGTCCCAAATGTACTTCTTGCCCCTTTCTTTTCCAGGAAATGATATTTGAGTCTCAAACTTCTTGTCCTCTAAGAGCTCCTCGACCTTTCCTTACTATTGATGAACTTGAAAATTGTGCTAAGCACTGGTCTGAGATACTGCAAACTTCCTCTTAATTTGAGTCTATATGATGCTCCTCAAATGGATAGCCCTAGGTTTGAGGTTTGGGGAAGGAGAGTCCCAGAGGCAAAATGTCATTCTCATCACATTCAATATGGGATAAATAATATCAACTTGAGCTCATTGAGGAGGGTAACCTCGCTCACCTGATCAAAGTAGTGTTTGTCTGACCTTGACATGTACAGTCTCTTAAAAGGACTTTCACCTCCCACACTGTGGGCTCCGTGGTGAGTCACTAAGTACAGTGCACACTTGAGGAAGATCACAGGTGAATTCCAGATCCTGGGAATATCTGCACAGTTTGGACAATGGTGTTCTACAGTAGCAGTTGTCTTTTCTGTGAGCTACTGTATTTTTCCCCAAATTTATGTATTTATATTGGTAAGGGCTAATGGATATTGAAGTGGAACTTTGGGTTTTACTCAGAAACTTGGTTGTTTATTTTGTCATTTCATTTGTTCCACCTTTGGCTATTGGGAGCTCTTTCAGGTTGGTTCCTTTGTCCCAAGTTCATGAATCATTTTATTGTATTTTTCCCCCTGGGACTTTTATAATTTTCCTCTTTATATTTAGGTCTATAATTCATTTTCACTTAATGTTTAAGAGACACCTAGATGTAAGGTCTGGGTCGACTATCCTTTTTCATGTTTGGCATCTAATTCTTCTAGCAACATTTATTCTGAAGATTATCTTTTTCACACTTATTTGCCTTTGTATTTTCATTTTTAAAAAATCACTTGAACCCATTGTGTGAATGAACTTCTTGGTTCTTTAAGCAGTTTCATTGATCTATGTGTATATTATTTCACACTGTCTTGTTTTATTTACTCCAGTTTTCAAGGTCTGGAAGAGTAATAAGGTGAATCTTCTATCTTTGCTCATTTTCAGAATTGTTTGAGCTGTTTTAGTAACTGTGCCTTTCTGTATCAATTTTGCAATCAATTCATCGATACTTCAGAAAAATCTTACTACATTCTTGTAGTAATCCTACTACACTTTATTTATAGATCAAACTGGGAAGAACTGCTTATTTTAACAATATGGAGTCATTCAATCCAAAAACACCATATGTCTCTCCATTCCACTCCATCTTGAATGTTTTCTTTAGTCCTTGCTTTCTTTCTACTTTTCTTATTATATCTTCTGCCCAGATTGTTTTTTATGGTGATAATTACTGCTTTTTTTATATTTTAGTACTACTATAATTGTAATCATGCTTGCTTTTGTTTTTAAAATCCAGTTGTTCATTGTAGATGTAGCAATCGCCTATTGTTATTTTCACTGTACCCTGTGATCTTGCTCAATTCTCTCCTTTGTACCAGGAAGAGTTTTGTTTTTGGCTTTTGTTTGTTTACTGTTTTTGGAGTTGTCTACATAAACAATCACATAAAAAACCACATCATCTGTAAAGAAATATATGCTATTTGTTCATTTCCTTTCTTGAATGCCTGATTTTCCCTCTTTTTTTCATAATTTATTAAACTAGGTAGGACTTCCAGCATATTGTTGAACAGAAGTACAGGGAAAGACAATACTCTATATTATTTCTAATTAAACAAACCCTGCAATTCCTGGATATTAAGTACAGTTTAAGCCATGATTTATATATATATGTCCTTTAATATGTTACAAAACTTTATTACATTAAGAATTCCTTCAATTCTTAGCTTTTTTAAAAGCTTTGTCATGAATGGGTATTGAACATAATCCAATCGGGTTTTTTTGCACCTATTGTTATGCTTGTATGATTTTCATGAGTTTGTTAATGTGAAGAATTGTTTTGCTTGACTTACAAATGTTTAAACATCCTTGCATTCCCAATATGAGCCCACTAATCATTATCATTTTAATCCCTTTTGCATATTGACACATGTGATTCCCTAGTATTACATTTAAGTCCAAGAGAGGTAGTAATCTTTAGTCTTCTTTGTAATTCATTTGTCTAACTTTGGAATTAGCAAAGTGATCCTTTCTCTTACATTTCCCAGAGGAGCTTGTATAGATTTAATGTCAATTTTTATAAAAGTGTTTTGAAAACATCACCATTGCAACTACATTCATCTGGTAATTTCTTCATGGGGAAATTTTAAACTATCATTCAAATTTGCACAATGGATTAAAAAAATTCAAATTATTCCTCCATGAATGAGTTTTGCAAATGTTGTGATTTAAGGATATTATATAATTTTTTGTATGGGATCTTGGTATGCTTCCCAGGCTGGTCTGAAACTCCTGGATTTAAGAGATAATTTCTAAGGTACTATAAGATGTACATATAAATAAATCTAAGATGCTTAGATATGAATCATATACTTCTAATATGGTAAATGGAATAGATAATATCCAGGAATCAATATCCTTAAGTACTTTGTAAGTACAGCAGAAATTTTGTGAATCCTGTAGGATGGTTCTGCATAAAATTTTTCAGATTTGAATATTAGTTTATCTTTCAAAACTTTTCTAGAGCCTTTTAGTTTAATAAGGTGAGCAGTGTGATTATTAAAAATCAAGTAAAAATTTTAATGAAGTAAATATCAATAAAAATTACAATTTTCTCAATACAAAATAATGCAGACAGTTTTTGTATTACACAATACTCTGTTAATTGAGACACTCATATTATAGTTGTGAGGAATGAGGATATGTTTTCCATATTCATGGGTTTTCCTTACCACATTGAAGGGCAAAGTGAGGATTTCTTATATGTGAGAGTTAATCAAATTCTTGAAAATGCACAGTCAAGGCACGATCATGTAACTTTTGCATGCTTGTAATTCAAATTTCACTTTTTCTTTTTTATATTTTTATGAGTCCATTATCATTGAATATAATGCTGGGGCTCGTTTTGACGTACCACATGTAACGTGGGGAGTTCCGTAATGCATGGAATCTAATTTGTTCCACTTGGGTCCCCACTACTTCTTCTTTCCCTCCCTCCTTTCCCCATGCCTCCCCTTTCCCTACCCTACTCTTCCTTCTACTCATTTATCCTTTTATGAAATTGGTGCTTTATAGATGTGCATAAAGCAGAAATTCACTCTGGTATATTCATGTATGTGCATAACATCATGTGGTCAATTTCATTCTATTGTTCCTTTCTTCCCTTATCCCTCCTCTTACCCCCTCAGTCCCTTTCCTTTACTCCTCTAATGTCCTTTCTATTTTCATGGTATTCTCCATCCCCTCCTCTCTCCCCCTTATTTTTGTCTAGCTTCTGCATATGAGACCCTTCACTTTCTGAATCCGACTCTTTTTTCACACAGTGTGAGGTTCTCCAGTTTTACCATTTATCAGCAAGCCCCATAACTTCATTCTTCCTTACAGCTGAGTGAAACTCCATTGTGATACATACCACATCGTCTTTATCCATTCACTTGGGATGGGCCCCTGGCTGTTCTAGTCTCCTAACTTGGCTACTGTGAATTGCATTGCTATAAACATTGCTTTGTCTGCATCACTACAGTAAGCTGATTTTAGTTTTGGAGGATAAATACCAAGGAGTGAAATGGCTGGGTCTTATGGTGGTTCCATTCTTAGTCTTTTCAGGAATATTCATACTTCTTTCCAAAGTGGTTGTACTAATTTGCAGCCCCACCAATAACATACAAGTGTACCTTTTTAAATAGCAGACATAAATACCTAAAAAATGGCTAAAATAATTACTAAGTACTCTTTGGCACTTACTGTGTTCTTCCTGAGTTTCACATTTTATTTTTTTTTTTTGTGTGTGTTATTCTTTCTCTAGTTGCCTTAATGTGTACATAGGTCACGAATGTGTGCATTGTCCCTTTATTATTGCAAAGGTTTTCATTCCTTAATACAGGATGCTATCGTGTCCTGTATTGTCCTTTGTCTTTCATTTAAGTTATCATGTGCTCAAAGAAACATATGCACTGTCTTTAGTAGTCATTTAAAATCTTTTTTCTCAGGGCAACATTCTTCTCAGAAGCAATCTCTTCTCAAACTATGGAAATACTTCTGTATTGTGTCATGTAACCTTTGCAAGGTTTTTATTTCATTTTTGCTTTTCAAGTTTGAAATATCTCTGCTGCAAATCTACCTCAAAGGACTCTAAAAAGTATCTTCTAATACATAGTGTAATATTACTTATGAGAACAAATTATTGAAGATGAATTGATGCATATAAAAAAGCCATGATCAGGTATGGGATATATCAATATAGATATCTTCCTGTGGAAAAGGACTAGGGAGGCATGGACATGGGATATATCTACCTTTAAAGAGAATAAGGACACCGGAACATAGCAATCTGATGTATGTACATGGGATTAGGATATACCAAAATAGTATTGCTGGCATAGCATTGAGTTAAAGAAATGAGAGATTTTTCTATCCACAGAAGTGTAAGAAAACACATTTATTGTAACAAAGTACTCACCTATTTATCCCTAGAGTCCAAATCAACAATGCCTACCATATATCAGACATTCAGTAAATACTCTGTGACCTGGTGAATGTCTAGGATATACACCAACTATTAATCCTGTTGACAGATAAAAGTGTGATCTTGAGGAAACTGTGGGAGAGAAGCAAAGAGATTTTGTACATTTTGTAGTTACCATATCGCTGATATCTCTTCTGCAGCATGTTATGGTATTTGGTGTTTGTGTGTGTGTGTGTGTGTGTGTGTGTGTGTATGCACAAACTTACTGTAACTATATAACAGATTCCTGGAAAATGCTCAAAAGTCAATAAATAAAATTAAATTTCTTACAACAAATTAATAAATTCTATTGGTGGGAACAGGTGTTAGGGGATTACTCAGGATTGAATCCAGGGTTGCTTTGTGAATGAGTTACATCCCCAGCCCTTTCTGTTTTTTTTATTTTGAGTTGGAGTGTCATTAAGCTGCTGAGGCTGGTCTTGAACTTGCGATCCTACCTCAGCCTCCCAAGTCACTGGGATTACAGGTGTGCTGCAGTGTACCTGGGAAAACAAATTGACAACTAAGAAGAGCCATGACCTGGAAACCTTAGTGGTCCTTGCTTTCTAATATGTAAATCATTGCCAAAATAGGTAGTTCAGCAGAAACCTTCTTTCAGTATTCTAGTAAACCAGCATTCCAGTATCTTTTAGGGTTTTGTGGCTTATACATCACCATAGATAAGGAAGCAACCCTGGTATATTTTATGGAGAGAATTTTCATGTATCAAATGATGACATTGGTTCAATGCCTCTGTGACCTAAATGAAATTGTACTGATACTCTGCTGGTGGCATTACTGACCCCTAAAACGCAGAATGCCTTCAAGCACTCTCACCTTTAAAAACATCAATTCCAAATACTGTTCATATGTAGGCACATCACAGTGGTTCCCTAGAACAGCTATGGAAGAACTTACTCCCTTGTGAGAAAGTGTTACTGGGAAGAAAAATAGAATATACACAAAATGACCCTCTCAAATCCCATTTGCTTGTAAATTCTTCTGCCTTTCCTTGTTGACATTTCTCTTTCTCTATTCTACTGATTAGGACAAATCTTTGGTTTCCTATTAAAAGAGAAGAAAGACTTAAGATGATTTACTCACCAAGAAGGAATTTAATGTTATCCTCCTCAAACCCAGGATTAAGAGGAGATACTCTATCAAACGCAACAAACAATTTTGGGCATTAAACTAACCAGTTTGCCCTTGAATTATTTTCCTCATATATTCATTTATGTAACAAATATGTTTTAAACTTCTGTTCTGTAGCAGGTTCCGCACTAGTTGGTAAAAACAGCACTAAGAAAATAAAATTTTCTTGGATTTTGTTGTCCAGAATTTCTTTTACTTTAAGTATGGGAAATTTAAACAAGCACATATTCAAATATGTAATTACTAATTTCTATGAATAAGATAACCAGGATGTTTCTAGAGAATAATGGACCAGGCACTACTGGTAAAAGCCTTGGGTAAAGAAGGTTCCTGAACAAAAGTTGGGTTGAAAGTCAAAAGTAAAATATGAGAAAAAAATAATGACGAGAGAAACCAAGGCAGTGAGAGCATTCCAGACAGAAAGAAACCTTCAAAGCAAAACAAAGTTTTTCCTATTTAAATAACTGTAAGAAAATCTACCAGAACCCTATTGAGATCAAACTTAAAAGAAGCAAATTTAGGTCTACAATCAGTCAGATAGGCTACTAAATGTTATAACCACAGATGGACCCTGGAGTGGCTTAACCTGAAGATGGCTTCTCAATCACACCTAGTCCAACCAGGTTCCTGATCAAGAGTGTCTGAGGGACACAGCCCTTGCATTTTCAATACACAGACTCGAATTTCCTCCTGTCATTTGGCAGTCAAATAAGAACAGAAAAGGGGCATGGAGACAGTGTTCCTGCTGTTAAATGTTTCAAATCAGAAGCCACAGTGCAGTCAGCTTAGATGCCTTGGTGAAATGAATATAGGAACAAAGACTCCTAGGCATGGTTTTCCTCCATCTTCTGAGAAGAAATGTGTGCAGTATGCAGTTAGTCACTTGTTACCAGGGATTTTGGGGTATCGGTAAGACTTGAATATGCACGTGATACACTAATAAACGTAAATGAAGACTGACACCATAGGAATGACTTGGTGATGTAGATGTTGAATTGACAGCACGTTATTAGGTCTAAAATTGTGGAAATGGAATGTAATATTTTTAGAGGAAAATATATAAAAATATGGATACAGACTAGAATTAGGAAAGCAAGGAAACAAAGAAGAAATGGTTAGGGATAGGAGACATTTCTCAAGATCTAGATGTCACAAGTCCAAATAGTAACTGTTGTTTGCTGCTAAGAAATGAAGTACACAGGTAGAAAAAACATTGCATTAAGTTGTGGTAAGTTTTATGAGAGAAATTTGATCAATCCCTAATGCAGTAAAAGTGAAATCATGACTATTTGGGAGATGCTTGGAAACATATGGTGCAGATGTTCAAGATTTAATAAGCTAAATAAAGAGCAATAGAAGATGAAATGTACATAGAGTAAACAAAGAAGCACAGCAAGCCTGAAATATAATGAAAATGTCTGACTGGAAGAAATGGAAGCAATGGAACAAACAGAAAAGGGACAAAGCAAATCTGAAGCAATCAGTGATATCTGGGAGACTGATTTTTGCAGAACAATAGAAATCAAATTATTCCATGCCAGAAACATGACATAAGACAATTTTGCTCTGTGAATCCAGTATTGGGGTTCATTCTTCAATCAGTATCAAAGATTTTAAAACTTTTTGTTCCAATGACACCTAGAATTCCCTGGAGATGGAGGCGCCACCCAACCAGGGACATAGAGCTGCAAACAATCAGAACCGAGCCAGGTGCTCCTGGAGTTGCAGTGGGTTTACCATATCCCGATCTCTTAGTGGAGTTGACTCAACTGCCCTTAGGAGACTGTCTCTGGATGGGTAGGGACTCAGTGGGCAGAGGAGGGAACTACAACTCCAAGTCAGGGAGGTAGGCCCAGAGAGAAAGCGACCCCTGAAAGCAGGACAGTGAGAGAAAGCAAGAGACTCAAAATCAGTGTTCAAATCAAAATTTGAAAAACACTTGAAGATATGCAATACTAACAGAAGACCAATAAAATCAATCAGTAGTCCATGAATTCACAATCAATGAATTCCATTTAAAAAATACACAACCAGTAGATTTTTATCTACAAATTGACAAATGACATGGAATAACAATTGTTAAATTAAAAAAAAAGGAATGAAAAAAAATAAAGACTTTAAAATCAATGCATTTAACCCAAAGAAGCAAAGTCATGATTTTACTGAAAAATAAAAGAAATTCTTCAACATGAGGAATAAATGAGTTGCAGATTATGGGAAAAATAAAAAGCAAAAGAAGACAAAGCTAGAGTATTATCAGTGGGAAATATAATATCTAGAATAAACCCTAGAAAATAAACTGTGGAGACCCTGCAACATGAATTGTGACTAATTGAAAGAAACCAATGCCAAACACCTAAGGTTGAACGTTCTCTCTGATATGTGAAGGCCAACTCACAACAAAGCAGGGGTAGAAGCTCCTTGGATTAGACAAAGGGGACTGAAGGGAAGGGAGAGGGGATGGGTATAGGAAAGACAGTAGAATGAATGAATCTGAAGTAACTTGCTATGTACATATATGAACACAGCACAGAGAATCTTACCATCATCAACATCTACAAGACTGGGATCCTAATTAGAATAAGATGTACTCCATGTTTTTCTACCTACATCAAAATAGATTCTGCTGTCATGTATAACTAAAATGAACAAAAAAAATTAAAAAAACAAAACACAGAAAGACAGACATAAAAAGCATGGAAAAGCAAAGCTTTCTGGCAGCACTGTCAACACTTTCATTATTCTCTGGGGTTTTCTCATTTGGGAAAAAATTTATAAACTAAAGAACTGTGTAATTTATATATTAAAAGTACATCCCAAATATTAAGTAGGAAATACGAGACTATATGCACATTTAGAAACAGTGTATCAAAACTACTTTTTAAATATCAAAATAAGGAAGCAGTAATAAAATCCTCCAGAGGAAAAGACTCATTTCCTTCTATTGCACACTTTTCATAGAAACAAAAATGCTAGGAAGACATGTAATTTCATTATCAAAATTCTGAATGAAATGTTCTGCTAACTTAGCATTTTATACCAAACTATGATTTGAGAGTGAGTACATAATAAGTATTTTCAGATATGCAGTGACAAATATTACTGGTAGTTATCAACACGTGTGGCCCTCATATATGTCTTATACCCATATATTCCATTTTATAGAGGAATCAACTGAGGCACAAATGAATTAATTGACTTTCTGAAGGTGACACAGCTAACAAAACCACATATTCTCTACCTTTAGAGTCTGTGTATTTCACCTAACACTAAAGGAATTATTAAGAAATATTCATCAATAATTGGAAGATTCAGTTTCAAATCAAGGTAATGCGATCAAGCTATCCTTGAATGTTTCAGCTTGACACATCATCATTCTGATACAGATCTTCATATCTAAATATGAAAAGTTATATCTCATGTGTGGTCTATTCCCTATATCATACGGTTCTCATTTTGAGATCTCAGGTTCTTGCTTATATTATTATATTCCACATGAAAATTTTTGAAAAGAAAGTTCTGGAAAATGGAAAGTAAAAACAAGCCTTTTGAGAATATATATTTATGCAATAAAACCCAAGTGCCTGTCTGGCCCGTCTCTGGATAGAAACATATTCAAAGGAGTAATAGATCTCTAATCCAGAAAACTCGAATCTTGTTTTTATTATCTGACTGGGGCTTTCTTAAAAGGGATAAGTCAAGATTTTTACATATTTTGTCTGATAAAAATGTTTATAAAAATCTTCTCTATACCTTATTTTGTTTTACAAAGAGAAAAATTTGTAAGCACATATAAGGAATGAAATAAAAGAACACATAAAAACATATATTCAGAGAAAGAAATCAGTTTCTAATGGCTTCCATTTCTCAGAACCAGACTTCCTTGTGGCCTGGCTATACTGTCTGCCCTTGGAGTTCGATGAAACTCATGCATAGCCTTCTGAACACAATTCTGCTTAAGGAGGAGTAAAGACCATGTGATTGATAATTCATATAAAAATGACTTATGGTGTAGACACACATGGTCTAGAAGCCGATGGAATAAATGAAGAACAGGGAACTTTGTGAAGTTTCAGAGCATGGTTATATGTGCTATGAAAATCTAGTAGAGAGAGAGGCTGCTGGTGTAGGAAGACAGTAAGAACCAATGAAGCAGAAGTCCCTGAGAAGGCCAGAAAACCTGGGATCAAGGGAGGAACTTGCCTTCTGTAAGAGAAGGACCTGCAGAAGAAAAGAGAGGATGGGCACACAGTAGTCCATACAGGTCTGTTTTGTTTGGGACCTGGAAAGAGGAGAGAACTGTTTCATGGTGTTATCACTTTTTCTCCATGAAATATAATAATAAATGGCCTTTAAGATTGAAGCAGTGGGAAAAATGTATGGAATGTAAGACTGTATAGATACAATAGTCAGATGCAAAGTAAGTTAGTAACTTTATTATACAACCATTTCTGTCTTACTAATGCAAGGCTAGAGATTATAAATATAAAGCAATAAATATCAGTGAGGATATAAGAACTTTCTCTGACAGTTTTTAACTGCACATTTGTGGGTTTATTTAGCTTTGTGCCATGGTGGGGAGAAAGGACTCAAGGAATTCAAAAGTGTATGTAACAGTATGATAAGTCCAGTGAGGAACTATGCAGTCCAAGCTGAAAAACAGGAGAGATAAAGACAGAAAACCAGAAATGTGTGAATAAACAGATTGAAGATCTCAGTGAAATAGAGCATGCTTGCTTGGCACTATTAGAGCAAGGGAGAGGAATGATAATTTTGTACAATCGGAAAGTTAAGCGGAAAGTGTGAATCCAAGGGCTTCATCTGAAATCCCCCTGACTAGGGGTTCCCTTTGAATTAGCTCTCAGTGCTTTGGATTCTGGTCCAAGAATTTCATCTGCAGCTTCTAATGAGTTCTTTTTTTGGCTTTCGAGTATTTAGTCTGCCCCATATACACATGCACAGAATTCATTCTAATTAGTTCTGAAAGGAATAGATTTAGCAAGAGAGACTGAGAAGTTACAGAATTGATGGACAGCTGGAGAGAAATGCAGTCTGAACCTCTAAGAGCAACTCTGAGAATCAAACCCACGGCCCATTCGAAAAGGCAAAGACATTGATAAAGTACAAGTTTCCAAACGGTGCGCCGTCAAGCAGATGTCACCCCCAACCCGTTACCTGGTTCAACAGAGAGGATGAACCTGGAACTTCTACCTGCTTCTTCAGGTAGCTCCTAAAACATAAATAAATAAATAAATAAATAAATAAATAAATAATTCAAAGTGTTTGATTGGTAGGAATTAAGCTACGTGTTTTCTCTCTGTAGACCTGGGAATCTGGGTGGTAGAGCACTTGGTGATGAAATGAGAGCTTGGAAACTTCTAAGATGCACAGAAGGGGGACAAAGGGCTTCGGCTGGATTTCTAGAGGGTTTAGGGGAGAAAGCGTGTGCTGCTTCTCCCAGGACTAAGATTTTTGTGTTTTTGACATTTTAGTTTTTTATTAGTTCACTATAGATAGACATAATATTAGGGTTCATTTTGACATAATTGTACAATTATGGAATGCAATTGTTCTGACTCAGCTCCCAGTAATTCCCCAGCACATTAAAAATTTCTTTAAAGTTCCTTTAGTTAATAACTTTTTAAAAAATTTATTTGTTCTAATTAGTTATACATGACAGGAGAATGCACTTTGACACATCATGCATAAATGGAGTACAATTTCTCATTTTTCTGGTTGTACATGATATAGAATCACACCAGTCAGGTAGTCATATATGCACATAGGGTGATAATACCTTATTCATTCTACTGTCCTTCCTACCTGATACCCTCTCCCCTCCCTTCACTCTCCTCTGCCTAATCCAAAGTAACTCTGTTCTTCCCTAGCACCCTCCCCCTTATTGTGAATTAGCAACAAATAAAAAAACTTAAAGAAGTCAATGTGCTGGGACCATTATGGGAAGCAGTATGGGTATTCCTTAGAAAACGTGGAATGGACTGACCATTTGAACCAGTTATCCCACTCCTCAGTTTATACCCAAAGGACTTAAAATCAGCATACTAGAGTGATGCAGTCACATCAATGTTTATAGCAATTCAATTTATAAAAGCTAAACTGTGGAACAACCTAGATGCCCTTCAACAGATGAATGGATAAAGAAGTTGTGGTACATATATACAATGGAATATTACTCATCCTTAAAGAAGAATGAAATTATGGCACTTGCTGGTAAATGGATGGAGCTGGAGAACATCATGCTAAGTGAAATAAGCCAATCCTCAAAACCAAAGGCCAAATGTTTTCTCTGATATGTGGATGCTCATTCAGTACTAAGATTTTTTATGCCCTTTGTTTTTCTTAAAGACCTTGATTTATAAGTTTGTCTTTATCATATTTTATTATTTATACTGTAATAAGTATAGTCGGGTTTCCACAGAGGAGAGATTTGAGATGGTAACCTTGTGACAAGGACAGGAGAGACCAGCAGGCTTGCTCTGCATTCTTTCCACACAGACAGGGACTCATGTTTTACTCATAAAGATGACACTTCTTCAGAACAATTTAAAAACTATATTCTAAGTGATAAATGCCAATTATTTCATAGCTACCAAACATTAAAATATTACAGATTGAAATATGTAGGGTTGCCCTGACATATTTGCCAAGACAGAACCATTTGACTCCAGAAAGTGTGATACTAAATCATGGTACTAACCTGGAAACAAATTCATCTCAAATTCTAAAATAGGGCCACCACATCAAAAATACTTGAAGACTACATTTTATCAATTTTTTTTTTGCCTCACTTACCAAATACCTCAAATAAGTGCATATTTTTTAGCCAAAATTTACTATGATCACTTCAATTCTGGATCTCATCTCTACTGTCTAATTGCTAATATACTACCAAAGAGAAGTAGGAGAAACATTTCTGATAAAACATTTCTTTACACAAGACACTGAAACTCTGTAATTTTCAGCAAGATGATTACATAAAGGATTAACTGTAATTTTATTTAATTGTATCTTTGTATTCCATTTTCTCAGACTAACACTTTTTATTTCATCCTTGTCTCAAAAGGAAAGTGTTGAAACTATCTTCAAGCACAATGTTCAGGGATATTTACATGGTTAACTATTCTCAAATTGTGTCTAACGTTACAGCATTTTAAACAGAAAAGTTAAAATCCATTCTAACAATTATTTGCCATAGTTACTAGAACAGAGAACTACATTAAAATACTGACCATAAAATCTTAATGATGTACTATATATAAGTAAAAGGAAAAATCTAAATAAAATTCAGAAATAATAGGATATCACAGTGTATGCAAATGTATCTTACAGATCACTATGAAAATACATGTTCAGAATAATGGACTTTGTGTGTTTAAGTTCCATGTTGTCATAAATACATATAACACATTTTCTTTATTCATTCCACCAATTTGTTGCTGGACATTCAGTTGATTCCTTATTTAGATTATGGTTAGTGATGTTGAGATAAGCTTAGGAGTGCAGTTATCTCTTCAAGATCTTGGTTTTAATTCTTTTGGAGATGTGTCCAGAAGTGGAATTTCTGGATCACATTGTATTTCTACTCTTGATTTTTTAAAGAACTTCCACACAATTCCCAAAGTGGGTGCATCAATTTTTACTTTGCTTCCAATACTGTACAAGTTCCAGTTTCTCCATATTCTCACTGTTATTTATTATCCTTGTTTTTCAATAATATGTAAAACAAGCCCATCTGACAAAGACAATTCTGAAATGAGAAATCTAACATAGTGTAACTTGTGGAAGCAAAGAATAAGATGGTGGTTTCCAGAACCTGGGAGGGGAACTGAGGTGTGCTCATTAGGGAGAAACTGTCAGCTGAGATGAATATCTAATGACCTGCTGTACAACATAGTAGGTACACCACAGTGGTGTGGGTGTGCACTTACAATGCTAAACATTGTTATCACTAAAGAAGACAAGGAAAATTTTGCAGGGGACAAATTTATGTTTTAACCCTGACTATAGTGATAGTATCATAGGTGTATGCATATGTTCAGATTAATCAGATTGTGTACATTAAACATGCAGTTTTTTCATATAACAACTATACTTTCATAAAGAAGTTAAAATTTTCCACTAAGAAAGTTTTAGACCAGGCATGGTGGTGCACACCTGTAATCCTAGTGGCTCAGGAGGCTGGGGCAAGAGAATAGAAAGCTCAAAGTCAGCCCCAAGCAAAATAGACTTGTCTCAAAATAACATAAAAAAGGTGGGGATGTAGCAGAGTGATTAAGAACCCTTGGGTTCAATCCCCAGTACCAAGAAAATGAAAAGAAGAAGAAGAAGGAGGAGGAGGACGAGGAAGATAGATAAAGTTGTCATTGTTGCTATATAGAGGGAGGTTGATGGTTCAGAATGTTGATTCTGGAGCAAAATATCTGAAACTCGCACCCAGCTCTGCCAATACTAACTGCATGGGCTTCACCAAGTTCTTTAACATCTCTACCTGCTTCCTCATCTGTAAAGTGAAGATGGTAGAAGATGATGTTTGTACCTACCTCATATGATTTTTGTGAAGCTTAACTAAGAATGGACAAGTTATTATGCACTAAGAACATAAACTACTGCCTGGCACATTGTGAGACCCCAGTGCAGGCTAGCTTTGCTTAATTACGTCCATATTTTTGAAACTTTTGATAGTGTAGATTGAATTAATCAGTGACCTATTTAAAAATATTTCCATTTGTAGCTTCTACTCCAAAGATAAAATTTAACTTCAATACATATTCAGACAAAACTCTCAATGTTTTTAACACCAATAAAAACTTACAGAGCTTCAGCTACAGTGTAGTTTATCATCCAAGCAGAGATTGGCATACTTTCATATACAGGACCCACTAGTTAAGAGTTTAGTCTTTGCAGTTCAGTTTCTGTCCTAGCTACTCAACTCTGACAAAAATGGAATAGTAGACACAGGCAATACTTAAGCAAATAGATCAAGCTGTGATTCTGAAACTTTATTAACAAAAATAGGTAGCATGCCAGATTTGGACCACAGGTGTAGTTTGCTGACTCTTGTAGAAATATTTCATAAAATGAAAAGAGCACTTAAATAGTTTAACTATACTGAATCTTTCCTAAGGAAAAGAAACTCAATTAGGCAGTATCACATTTACATTATCTGTGAGTTTGCATTCAGACTCTCAATTCACTTAAATCAAATGAAGTATAAACAGTAGTCAGAAAATGTGGTGTTTCTTGTTAGTGAGTACAAAGAAAAGATAAAATGAGAGAAATATGCCTGATTCTCCAGTTAATAAGATGAAACTTAATGTTTCTCTCTTCATACAAAATGAAGATCAAACACAGTCTATGTATAAGTGGTCTCTATGGTAAGGAATGTTGATTTCTCTGATTCTTGAATTTTTCAAGTTCTATAATCTCTCTTCTCTATTTCTCACCTATCTATATATCAAGAAAATATTCCTGGACATTTACTATGTTTTAATGCTGTAGATGAGGTAATTCACATTAAGAAAAGAAGAAAAAGAGAAAAATATTTCTTCTTTAGGAGTCAAAATATTTGGTTCAAAATAGTTCCCACCATCCCACACATAAACTTACTAAATTTTAAAGAATGTTCTTCCTGATATTACATATTTATAGTTGAACAAAATATACTTAAATCAAAGTGTACTTAAGCAATAAAATTCTCATTCACTGTATGCATAACAAATTGAATCCAGTCAGTCATGCATGATTCAATCCACTCCCACTCCAAGTGTGGCTGCTGTGCCATTGATAATCCATGGACTCTTTCAGCCTGTGACAAGTGCAGAATGAAATCAGGAGCAGTTCAAAGTGTTTATGGCACATTGAAGATAAATTTTATGGCTGGTGAGACAAAAGACAAAAAATGCAGGTTTATATTTTGTGTCTTTTGCCCCAGATTTTTTGAGACATAATTGACAACAATCATATATATTCAAGAGAAACAATGTTATATTTTTACATACTTGTACCTTGTGAAATATAGTTCAGTAAAGCTAATTAGCATCCATCCATCACCTCAAATAGCTGCATTGTTCCTACTTTGAGTGATAACATTTAAGATCTACTCTTTCAGCAGATTTCTCATATATAAAGCATTATTTTTAAATATATTCACCATAGTGTACATTAGGTCACCAAAATTTATTCATCTCATTGTATCTTTTTACCTAAATCTCCCCATTTTCCTTTATCCATAACCCTAGTAACTGCTCTTCTACTTCCTATGAGTTCACCTATTTTAGATTCTACATGTAAGTGAGATCATGCAGTATTTGTCTTTCTACATCTGTTTTAATTCACTCAGCATGAGGTCCTCCAAGCACACCCATGCTATGGCAAACAGCAGAATTTGCTTCTCATGCAATATTTCATTTGTGTGAGAAATCTTTTATCCATTCATCCATTGACGGACACGTATTTGCTTCCAAGTCAAGGCAGTCGGAAAAGATGCTGCAATGAACAGGGGAGGCACACATCTTGAAGAAATAATGTTCCTACAGCTGTGTATCCAGAAGTGGGATTGCTGGGTCACAGGGTAATTCCATTTTTTGACTTTTTGAGGAAGTGCCCTACCATTTTACATACTAGCTGAACTCATTTACATTACCTATATGTCTTTTTTTTTTTTAATTCTGGTTTAAAATGAGAAATTATCCTCCATTTATGTATGATCTATCAAAATGCATAAATGCTAATCTACCATCATGTACAACTAACTAGAAAAAATAAAAAAACAAAAAAATTCTAAAAATCTGGTTTATGACTAATTAAGGAAAAAAAAAAAAAAAAAAAAAAACAAGTATTCCTGTGCCACAGGAAGTTTGAGAAGCAAAACTCCATAGTCACATTCTCCAGTCCTCATAGTGTGGCCTCTGTTCCCTCTTCTAAAACCTCTGCTGTCTCTTAGAAAACAGTCCAGCATGGAGGACTTAGTACACCCTACTTACTGGGCTCCGTGGAATGGCAGGGAGTTGGTGAGGCGTGGTTATAATCTGGCTGGGGAAAAAGAACAAAGACTAAGGGCTCAGTTAGGAAACTGGGGTTGTTTACAATAAAGACCTAACAGTGCTCTGTAGATGAACCTCCAGCATCAACAGCAGTGCCAAGTTCTCTTGGTGTCTTACTGCACTACCTGTGCCAAGAAAAGTACAGAAAATGTTTTATGCATCATGCCTCCGTTTCATCTAGGCAACCATTCAAGCAGACAGTGCAACTGCTTACATTTCAACAAAATCCTTGATACTTACGAATCCTGTTTTATTTATATTTTCCCCCTACCAAAAGGTCTGTTGAAGCAGCAGTTGGAAGAGCAGAGTTGAAGAGTCTCCCATCACTCTTAACTTTCAGACGAGTAAAATGTGTTTTGGAATCTTCCCTCACCTCTTAATAGACTTCACTTCACACTTCACCTCCTCACGTAATGAACGGGGAAAACGAAACCCTCTTCTTGACAACAATTTGGACTCAGTAGGGATGTGTTAAATCAACTGCCCTAGGACAAAAACATCTTTGTCACCCCACAATAGATGGAAACTGACAGATCTAAGAGGGGAAGGGGAATGCTCTTATCCTCTATGCTTTAAACCTTCCAGCTTTACCCTGCGGCCAGAACCACCTGGTGTCCTTTGCTGCACACACAACACACACTGACATTTCTTTTAATCTATGAAAAAGCATAAACTCCACAGTGGCAGTGAAGTCCCAATGGTCCATTAGCTACTTGGAGGCTTTTCTGACATTACCAAATAGTAGCAGAAATACAGAGATGTTCAAAATCAATTTCACGTTTCAAAAAATTCCCATCTCACACTCAGCGTTCTTACAGGGATCACCACAGAAACACATGTAAGCAATACAAGGTTTGACGGCTTCCTTAAATATGCATGAAGTTCTTTTAATCATTTTATTCCCATTCTATTTTCACTAAAGAATATTTCCCAGTAAATTTTGAAGCATATTTCACAGCAGAAAAAAAAAAAAAAAGACTTAATTGAATACACATCTGTACCATTTATCAAGAATTTAGGTCTATACAACTTAACAAAAGAGAATTTGCTTCTCCAATCTCCCTTGTTCTTCACTTAATTATTCACTTTCAACAACAGAGTGAATTTAAAATTGAGTTGACCTAAAAATTAACTCATAAATTCTGTACAGACTTTGCTATTCATTCAAATGCTATAATCCTGAAGATGGGAAAACAGATCAAAGTAGATGGAATTACCATAGGAGGAATAGATTTAAATTTTTTCAAGAATTTCCAAGACAAGTATTCCTCAATTGTAAAGCTAAGTCATTACTACTACTTTGGTTCTAGAATTTCATTACTATAAGACCGTAATCATAGAATTGAAGAGTAGTGTATTCCAGCATTAGATACATAATCTCTGTATAATCTTGGTGGCACAGAAATTTCAGCCAGGGTCTCTTTGTGACACTTAGGTATAATTTCAGAGCAAGGAGGATCAAATAGGTAAAAGGAAGTTGTTTGTAATGTCATTTCAGCATTTAGATAAATAATAATCTAATAGAGAAAAATTTCAGGAACCTCCCTTATCTCCATCCTAGATTATCTCCTTGTTCCTTAGCATGCCAAATGTGAGCCAGGCCGTCATCACCAGGAAGCAAGGAGAGTCCGTGTTTATCCGTGTCCCTGGGACTGGGCACAGAGATACCTTCATTACAGGAGGCATTGCAAACTTCTTGTCTGAATGAAGAAATCATTTCAAGCTTTCTCTTTGAACTGGAATAGAAAATGTCTCAAAGCTTTATAACTGGTAAGAAAACACAACCCACTGTTCTCTGGAATTTTAGCTGATGTAAGCATATACTAAAGTTGTCATTAAAGATTTGGGAATGTAACTGAACAGAAGGAAGGGTGCAAATAGTGGAGATGAAATTGAAGACATTTTATTAGAGAGACAACCAGAAAAGAAATATAAATGCTTCCAAGCTTCTGAGTAACAAGCTAATGTGAAACATTTTCTGGCAAAACCACCCATGCTTACAGAGACAAGGAGCTAAAGTCGGTCCGTAATTACTTAATCTTTGTATCACCAGCTAAAAGGCAAGAAACTGCAAGGATGCTAATCCTACTGAGCTCAAGATGCCACTAGGGGGCGACTGTCCTGCTCTGCAGAAAGGATCATTGGAGTACTCTGGTCTGCCTGTAAGTAGCTGTGCCTATAATGCCACCATCACAAAGCAATTAAAGGGACATGAGCAATTAGAATACTACACCACCCCACCACCATAATCCTACAAAAAGGCAAACATGGTAAAAGATGAACAAAACACCTGTTTGTATTACTTATACTAAAAAAGAAGTCCAGTCTAAAATGAAAATTTGGAAGATGTGATGATTGCATTCCATATTCTGTGTCCCCTGCCAATAAAATCACTGTGCTCATCAGCTCAACAGACCCAAGCACATCTTGCTTAACTCATCCACGGCCAGCAGCATCTTCAGCGTGAAAACTCCCCTCCACCGGCATGGCTGGCACTATTTTGAGAACTCACACATCCATGAAGGTGATACTGGGTACGTCCCTTGTTAAAATGTGATGACCTAGAATAAAACCTGGCAGGAGAAACACATGTATAAGAAACAAATGAATTACCTTAACTATTTTGTTGCTTTGTGCATGATACTATCAGGATATGAATTTTAACAAAAAAGCTTGTGTTTGGTGAATGTGTTTCAACATCCTAATGGATGACATGATGATAACGATAATGACTGATGTCTGAAAAATTAAATACAGAAGGGTGTATGAGTATTATTCTCTTTTACTGTTTTACTATTGTGGTTTTATGCTCCAGGAAGCTTTAAAAGCATAAGACTTCATTAATAACCCACCACAATGCAAGACCTCTTCTCATACAGTAAGAAATGAGGCAATTGTGCAGCAGTGGATGTGATAGCAGTGGCTCAGGAGGAAAAGGATGAGACATTTTTATTAAGGAAAATGGCTATTTCAGATAAGTCTAACCTACCAAGAAACCAACCAAGTATCCATTGCATTCAGTTCCTAGCAACAGTGCCTGAACACCAAGTTTGAATTGGGACAAGATTGCCTTAATTGCCCTGCAGTTTCTCAGTGTGAAGTCCAGGTCAGTATTTTAACGTCAAATTCTGGGCCTTTATTCTGTTACCAGAGTTGAGAATTTCTTGGGAAATGTGGAGGTGTCCTCTAAAGTCGAACTGATATCTGAGCAAGACTTTAAACATCTTTGTCTTCAGGCTCCATAAGGATAAAACTTTTTCAATCAAGTTCAGAGCCATCATAGTTGATGTGAAGGTCCACAGACTTACAAGTTGGAATTTAATCAGTAAAGGAATGAAAGACGGAAAAACTTAGTGCATTAAAGAACAGAAAAAAAAATGGAGAAGGGGGGGTATGAAATTTCTAGGTTAAATAGCAAAATGTTTAGGAATTTCAACTACCTGAAATTTATATGAGTAGAAAAATCCTGTTACAGTAGAAATAAGCAGAAATGCCGTCTTAATTCAATTCCAACTTCCTATTTTGAGCTTCTGATACTATACTTTCGCAGTGAAGAAGTGGAAGGTCCAAGTAAAAATTGCAAAAGAACAAAGAGGAAGTGACTGCGTGGGTACCACATTCTTTTTGTCTGTCTTCGTTTCCACATCGCAGACAAGTGGGCTGGAGAGAGAACTCAGGTCCAGAGTGAACAGTGGGGGAGGTCCTTTCAGCCAAGACAGACTGATACTGCTATAAATGGTACAAGTTTTGCTCTTCCACTTCCTACCCATGTGATTTCTTTCATTTTATTCTTCCTACTTATAGTTTCCTTTTTTTTCTGAACATTGTGATTAATTATATGTAAATGTTGGGCAGAAAATAGTTAAAATATCTTAATATTTTTCCTGTCCTTTCACATAATCTTACAAGTCCCAAAGACTTCGATGTTTCCTAATCTTTTTATTAAAATTTAGTTATTAAAGGATAATATACAAACATCGTGTTATATGCAGCATCACTCAAGAGCTATTCTATCTTTGAAAGAGGAACATGACTGACTTTGATTTCTGAACTATATTTTAAACACAGATTTCCCAATAGGTGTGTTATAGCAGCCAACTCTAACAATAAAACAGATTATTATTCACAGGAAATTGAAGATCCAATACATCAAATAAGAGCCAAATCACCATTAATCCCTGTCTGAACAAAGAGACTTTTGAAGCTTGGTGATATTTTTTTCACTCTGGTTTTATGTTAACTGAGTATTGCTGGTGATCTGCGCTGGTTCCCTGACAGTTGCTCTATACTATAAAACTCTTCTGTATGAATTTCAGTCAAGGTGGAGTAAATTATGTCTTCATAAAAAAGTCCTCTTTTGAATGATTTCAATGTTCTTTGAGATAAATACCATGAATGCAATGTGCTTCCACGGAAAAATGTAGTAAGTCTACATATTGATGACAACAACAATAAATATTATATGGAGAACAAAATTCGGCAAAATGATTAGTACAACACAGCTTCACAACTCACAACTGCATGCCTTAGGTCTGAGTCAACTTTCACTGCTGTTACGGACTATCTGAAATAAACAACTTATAAAACAGGAAAGATTTATTTAGGCCCACGGTTTCAGTCCTTGGTCAGTTGTCCTGTTTCCTTTTGGGCCTGATCACACTGAGGAAACTAAGAAGCAGAGAGAGAGAGAGAGACAGAGAGAGAGAGAGAGAGAGAGGGAGAGAGAGGAGGTGGTGGTGCTGGGGCCCTGCTATCCCCCTCAAAAACAGGCCCTGCAGTGAACTGAGGCCCCACCCCCTAGAGTTCCACCATCTCCCAAGATGACACAGAATGGCAACCAATCCTTCAATATGGTCTGTCAGAGGAACTTTAAGGTTCAAGCCATCACCACGTAAAAGACCATAGAACTCTGTGTATTTTCAATAATACTGTTATATAGATTATTGTCAATTCCTATTCAGTCTGCTAATATGTCTGAACACATCATAAACTCCTTCCAATCTGAATTATCCCATGATCCTTATGATTGTCTCACACGAATTCTGTGGTTCGAACTGGAAAGATTTAATGGTTTTTAATTTACTTTCTTCACACAAAAACTTTAGTCAAAGTATTCTAGGCTGCAATGCATGGAGCCTTTTAATAAAATCAGAAACTAGATCCATTAAAATTATCAGAAGAGCACTTCTGACAAAATGTATCAGTGATTTGGCTCAATACTTGGCCTGGCAGATCCTTACGTTGAAAGACTTTTTCAATGAGTCGTCATTGAAGGACCCCAAATTACTATTTGATTCAATTCCATACATATCTCCCTTATTTGAAGGTGTAGAAAATAATAGTAAGCTTAAATTCACTGGAACTATTTCCAAAACAAATTTAAAGTGTAGCACATTATTTTGGCTTTCGGTAACTTACAATGTCTGTGGTGACATGTTTATATTCTAGAAAGTTTATGGGAAATTCATTATTAAATTTGGCCTTATCTATAAAAAATTAACTCCACTCTTACATCAAAGTGAGAAAGATTGCTTTAAAGTGTGACTTAAGTGCAGCATCTATTTTGTTGTCTCAGTTGTTTGTGGGTACCTGAAAGAGATTCATGATCAAGAATGAATTTCCAAATAAGTTACACAAAAGTATTGAAAGAAACTCAAACATACCTTAAAATCAGCTCATCTCCCCCACACTTGTCTGTTCCTGGCTCATGCAGCATGCAGTATGGAATCGATAGCTGGATGACCACACGGGTTGCCATATTTGGGACATACTTGTGCTTGGATAAAGCTTTCATTATTCATCCAGAATTTAAATTTAACTGGGGGTTCTACATATTATCTGGAAACCCTGTTGACAATATAGTTCCTTGAAATATAATAGTGGTCAAGTTAAATAACCGTTAATATTTCTTGTGTTTCTCTTCTTGGAATGAATTATTCATCTGTGCTGAGCAGAGTGCAAACAATAATAAAGCCAAATCCACATTTTTGTGACACTCCTGACAAACTACTGCTATATTAAAGAAATAAATTACAAGTCCTATATTGCTCAGCTGCATCGCTCTCATCCATGCTTTTGAGGCATTTCAATCAACCCTACAATCTTCACCAAGTTGTCAGATATTAAGCATATATTTTATCTACCTTGGAGCAGCATTTTTTTTCTGAAACTGTAGGTTCTTCATTTTTTTTTTTCCAGATAACAGTCACACTGGCCATTTGGGTTATAAATTAGGTTTTTCATGGCTAATGTACTTCACGTCGGCACTTATTATTCAAGCAACAATTATGTCATCACAAGGCTCTGGTACAACATGAAAGGAATGTAAATGTTAGGATTGATGACGATGGCTCTGAGCCAGCTCATTAAAGGCAATGGTGTGAATAATATAACTGTGTTGCTATTGAAAGAACAGAATATGTATTATCCACCTATCAGTGTACCAAAGCAGAGTCGTAAACATAGATCTCTAACTGCAGCCCATTTAAATGATGAAAGGGTGTATATTAATCTATGAAATAGATTTTGCCCAGGGGGGAAAAATTGTTCTATTTATGAAAGTTAAAACATTCAGTGCACAGAGAAGCACTTATCTGATGAGCATTCATGGTATGCAGATGTGTTTTACTAATGTTTCCTGCTAAGATAAATAGGCCACTGTCAAAAAAGATGCTACCATATTTTACCTGAAATAAAAGAACTGAAAAGAGCAACATGTAGAGAGATTTTTGTAAAGCACAGACAGTAAGTATTTTAAATTACTGGGTCTCTGTGTTTGATGTATTTAATTCAAAAGCTATTGACAAAACATGACAATAAATATAAATATCTATGTATTACATAATAGAAGAGCTGAGTATATTTTCATACATAGTATTCCCTAAAGCAAAGTTAACAAATCTCCTGGCAATAATTATATACTTCAGAACCACCTTTATTTTCAGAATTATAGGACCTCATTACAAATTTTTTTTTTTTCAGTTTGGGGGCATTATTTAATTATTCCCTTTTCTTTGCATTTATAATTAGGTCAATAAATTCTAGTTTACCTGCATAACTTCAAGACAGCTCAACAGATTCTTTTCCATGATACTTGTGGCTCAGATAACTTTGAAGCATCATATCTTTTTTTTTTTTTAATTTTTGTAGTTGTAGATGGACATCATGCCTGTATTTTATTTATTTTTTTTATGTGGTGCTAAGTATCAAACCCAGTGCCTTCCATGTGCCATGCAAGCACTCTGCCACTGAGCTACAGTCCCAGACCCAGTACCATATCTTGTCTATTAAAACAGCATCCACTAAGCCAGAAGTTAGAGGGTATTTATTTTTTGTAGACTGGTACAGGTGTTTCCGGGTCCATCTCCTACCTGCTGATACCCAAATTACAAATTCCAGGGAGAATCAAATTTCAGGCAAAGTAAGGAATAATTATTTGTATTTGGGGATAAAGCAGGCACTTCAAAAGTTCTAGCAGATAATTGTCCATCAGAATCTGTGAGGGATTGGTTCCAGGGTTCCTGGAGATACCGAAACCTACAGTTGCTCAAGCCCTTTATAAAAAAATGACATAGTATTTACAGGTGACATATACATATCTTTTGTATTCCTCTACATAGCTCTAGATTACTTACATTGTTTAGTACAATACAAAAATTACATAAATAGTTGCCATACTGTGTTGCTTAGGAAAGAATGGTCAAACAAAAAGTCTGGGCACATTTAGTAGAGTAGGTAAATTTTTTTCTCACATATTTTCCATCTGTTCTTTGTTGACAGTTGTCTCCCTTAGACCACTGGCATACCTCTTTGCATTTTTGAGATTAAGATGCCAAACACACAAGAGATCTTGCATGTTGCTTGAGGTCTCCAAGCTGAGAAGTGTTAGAGAAAATATCTGGACCCAGGACGTCTCGTGGCAGCTAGGTCTCTTTCCCCAGGACCTGGGATGGCCCACAGAGCAAGAGGAAGATGATGTGCAGGGAAGAGTTTTGATTCTGGGTAAGTCTGTCTCCATGCCACCTTACCTTCTTTCTCCAAACACACCTGTGATGTCTCATCCTGTTTCTCTTTCTTCTTGAATAATATGACCTATGGTTTGAGTATATCCCCTCCAAAACTCAGATGTTGTCAACGACATAGTTCTATGAGGGAAGGCTTTCAAGAGGTCATTAGGCCATGAGGGCCCTTCCTTTGTGCATGGGGATAAGAGGATTCATGCAGAATAGAGTTTGCTCTCTTGACCTTCCTTCTAACTTCTGTTTCATGAGGACACAAATTTAGTGACTTTGTAATTTGTCACTGAATATCATACCATATCACTCTGTCAATCTATTTTTCTATAATGCTATAATGTCAATCTAGTTTTCTATACTGCTGTCCCTTGTCCCTAGAGTAGCTTTGAGCTCTGCCTCCAACATTAAAATGTTGCACAATTTTTTTTCATATTTTAAAATGGCTTCAAATAAAATTTCCTCTCTGAATCTTAATTTTTCTTTAAAATATCTTTTAGTTGTAGATGGACACAAGGCCTTTATTTTATTTATTTATATGCAGTGCCAAGAATCGAACTCAGAGCCTCAAGCATGCTAGGTAGGTGCATTACCACTGAGCCATAACCCCAGCCGATATGAACCATAACTTTAAACAGTGTTCTCTCCCTCTCTCTCTCTCTCATATCTATCTCTTTGTGTGTGTCTGTGTGTGTATTTGCATTTTCATCCTCCAAAGGACTGTAAGTAGTGCCACTGAAATGACTTTCAGAGCGAGCAGTCCCTCTGTTTAAAGCCCTGCATAGAGGATAAACATACTAACTTTTCAGAATGACGTTCAAGACATGACTCTTGTTTCCCTCTTCAGTTTAATCTCTCATTATTTCCTTTCCCTTGGAATTTACCAAACTATCTTTACTTCTGCAAAGATATCAACCTTATCTGTACTTCTGGATGTTTCCATGCTGTTTTAAATAATGAGAACCATCTTCTTTCCTTGACTAGATAAAATACAGCTCTTTCACCACCTTTGTAATAGGTAATTTTCAGAATTTGATAGGTAAAATTGAATAGCACAGTAGTCCTACTTTGATAACAAATAATAAAAAATCCTCAGTGGCTACAACTTCATTCCTCACTCTCTAGCTGAGGTTTGGCTGATAAACATTTCCCATGTACCTTCTCATTTATTTGGGGACCTTGGTAAAGGAAATGCTCCTATTATGACTTATTTTTTTCTGTGGAAAAATATAAATATCTAAATAGATAATAGAACTACTAAAGAGCTTTTATAGTCGCCTATTGAATTTCACTGCTCATCGCCACCTGTCACATGTCACTGGCAAAAGTCAGCCACATGGTTGAACTCAACAGAAACAGGAGGCCCTGCATGTGCTAAGGCAAAGGCAAGGGTGAATGAACTTTGTATTGGAAAACTGAGTATTTGGAAACAATAATTATATCTGCCTCTTTCTACCCCCTTTAATTAAGTTCATTTGAATAATTTATCTCTAGAGTTTTTCTCTTTGAATAAAGAAATGTGATTTATTTAACTTTGTGACCCTAATAATTACTGCAGTTCCTGAAAAACAATAGTGTTGATTAATTATTTGTTGAAGAAATTATTATATGAATGAATGGCTAAATAAATGGAAAAAGATCTAATATGAAAATATTGTATTGGGATTAATTTTGAAAGTTTTCCTGTCCTGACCATAACCAAAATGCCTTGGGAGCATGGGTTTTAGACAATTTTCTCTCTCCCTACTTCCTCCATTCTTCAAAGAGCTTGGCATCGTGTGAGTATACATTCAGAAAATCTTATTAAGGCAAGAATAATAGGTGAATGTAGGGTAAGCAATTGTACATACCTTATGTGAAACTAACCATACCTGTAACTGTCTCAGAATTAGTCCTAAGTGAGTCTGTCATGACCCTCCATTAGCTGCTCTTTAAGATAAACAGTCTGCTCCAAGTCTACTGATTTAAATGCTAAGCACAGCTGAAAAGCAATATCCAAACTGTTGCTTAAACAAAGATCTTACACCACATCCTAGACCAGTTAACACGAAAATGAACCATTATACTACTGTCATCCAGAGAGAAAAGGAGGACATTAAAGACTATTTCCCTGACATATCCTTTTCATTTCACAAGAAACTAACCAAGTTGATGGAACAAGAAGAACAAATCTGGGTCAGAATATTTAGGTAAACATAGTATCTGAAAGAGCATCAGCTTTTTCTTGTGTATGCTGGGAATTACAGCACCTTAGAGTGTCATTTGCAGGAAGGTACTTTCTTGCATGTATGCTAAGTTCTTGGGATGCAGGTCACACAAAGGGACAAAGCAAACTGAGCTAGTGATGTCACTGCTACCGCAGTCTAACATACAAAACCCTCTCCCTGCAGTGACTGGTGCGGAATGAAGGACACTAGAGCCATAAGAGACAGAGATGCTATTCTCTGGCATGGCACCAAGAGGGAGGGGTGTTGTCTACCCAGGCTGTCATCCCTGGGCTTCCTGGAATACAGTCTACAGGGTTTCAGGCACTACTTGGTGGAGGACAGAGAGTTGGAGAGGAGCTATCTGCCCAGCCTGTTGCCACTGGATATTCTCCATAAGCATTTTTCAATAAAATTTATGTTTCTCTCAGAAAGAGAAAGAAAGAAAGAAAGAAAGAAAGAAAGAAAGAAAGAAAGAGAAAAGAGAAAAGAAAGAAAGAAACTTTGTAAAAATTGTTAAATATTTGCTTATTAAACCTAGCTCTGGGGAGCATACCACGAATGCAAATTTGTTGATTGGGTTTGTTTTAAATACATCTCTGCAAGGAAAATTCAAGGAGGAGGAAGAAATGTCTACCTGCAAAGACATCAAATCTCTTCATAAAAATAAAGCTGATACAATACTTCTCTATTTTTTAAAAGCAAAATTTATTATTTTATTGCATTTTCTTGAAACAGCATGGAACTGAGTAAAAAAGAAAAGCTGTAACAGTTATTAAGAGAGTGAGTGGAAATACCATGTCTCTGTAGATACACTTCAATTAATTCTTCAGATGGTGGGAAACCAGGGCGGGGCCAGCGTCTGTCACTCACAGGGACTCTGCTGACCACAAATGATGGCCCCACTATAACTGGTGTCGGTGTCGGCACTTTGTACTGAATTGCCTGACTTTGTCACTGATTCCATCCCAGGCCCGCCTGTCCCACTTATGTCCAATTTATCATCTTTCTCAATTTCCCACCGCAGCTAGAGTAGTTTTTCCTATTCCTGGTATTCAATTTGTAGAGTGATTCTTTTTTCAACAAGCTAAATTAAGTACCTGTTGAGAACAGAGAAAGCATAATGGAAACTAATTTATTTGTCACAGTCAGAGAAGGAGGTCCTGAAGAAGGTTTTAGGACACCTGAGATATGACTTCCTTTAAAATCATAAAAAATAACCATTTTGAAGGAAATCCTTCCAAAAAGGTATACAAAAGTTCCTTCTTTTCTTAAAAAAAAGCACTCAAATCTATATTGCGATTACTAGTTTCCATATGTATGCCAAATGCTGACATTCTTGTTTTACAAAAGCTGTCAATTATGATATTCTGGTTAGTGTTTTGTTACCTATGAAATACATCCCCATACATATTTTCTAATTCACTACTTATTCTCAACAATAAAACTGATAATATAAAAGATTTAGATTGCAAAATTTCTATATGTATTAAGTCAACAGACTGGGACTAAATCTCATTTATACAAAGTGAAATGCAGTCACTAATGGTATATTGTTGCTGTGATTGTTTTCTCCTACATCATGTATTTTATTTTTTTCTTCCCAATTACTTTTCATTTTAGTAATTAAATTTGCCCCAAAATGTATGTTAGGTTCTTTGCTGAAGCCAATAGACAGGTACATTAAACATACTATAGTTTTCAAAAACTGTAGGACACCATTTAATATAAAACGTCATTGTTTTTATCACCCTCTAAAAAAGAAAAATTCTTCCAATTAAGCTTTCCTTATGCCCTAGAATGTTTTATTATATATTCAATAAATGACTACTTATAGACTTATTTGCACAAGCATTTTTATCTTGCACTCTCCAAAACAAAAGTACATGAATGGAAGGAGGTGGCCATGACGCTGCCTGCTCAACTTGGAACTTCCTGCCCAACTTCCTTGTGGTGCTGATCACTGCGCTTCATTCTGGCTTCCCCATGGGGTATCATTTCTTTCATCCTGATTGTATAGTCCTCAGTTTTCCCTCCAGTAATTTTCATCAGTTGTTTTATCAGTGTTTTCTAATTAGACCAACCGAAGCTCAGCTCTAAACCTGAAAAAGCGTAGCATCATGTTCGTGTTTATTTTCCTGGCTTAATTGGGAGAAAACAACACCACTCTGTGACCAGATGTTCACTATAGTTCTGCTCTGAAAATTGTGAACCTTTTGAATCTTCTGATATGTAACTCCTGTCTTCTGTATAGGAGGATCCCCTCTTTTTCCTCTCTCTCTCTCTCTCTCTCTCTCTCTCTCTCACTCACATACACACACACACACACACACACACACACACACACACACACACACTTGAAAAGACAGGGTTTTCCCAGGATCTGAGTTAAATATTGTTATACATCAGGGCAGTAACGGCTCACAATAGAGCTATTTTTTTGTTTTGTTTTGTTTTGTTTTTTTGTTTCATTGTTGCTGTGGTTGAGTGTAAGCTCAGTGTCTGGGTCTCTATGATCTGCCAGAGCCACTGTCCCTTGATTGACTTTCTAGACAGGCTACTTTGTTTCCATGAACATGATACTTGTCAGATCCTTTCAGTGCAAAGGAGTCCCTGCCTGGAAAACTCCCCAGGCTGAGGCGACAAACCTGAGGCAAGCAGGACCTCAGCCTCCCAGGTCCTCAGGAGTCGCTTCCCTCTCTGCTCTCATCTCCACTCTCATCTGACTTCACCGTCCTCTCCACGATAGCCACTGAGACTTCCTTATGACGCGTGTTCCGTTTCAACCATTCAGATGCTTGGAACCAAGCATCTTGGCAAGAACCAACCTCAAGGACCCACATCTCATGTTGACCCACCTTGAACAGAGTGTACTCTGTTAATGTCACTTCAGGTCTCTAAGCACAATGATATCTCTCTCCAATTTTCATTAAGTGAAAGTTTAGATTATAGTACTTTGCAAACACAGACAGAAATTTACCTGCCTCATCAACATAAATCCAGCATCCAAGAAAAGAAAGAAGGAAATATCCAAACACTGACAGGGTTGTAGCTTCTGATTCACCAGGCTGGTGTGGGGACGAGACTGTAGCTGCCGTCTACCAGTCCTTGGAATCCATAACCCGGTGGCTTCAAGCCAAGACAAGGCAGATGGGACACCAGTTTTTAGCTCCCGTGGGTGTAATGTTGGCAAAGACGTTCAGAAGCTATTCTCCCTGTCAACAAGGTCTGCCCTCTCTCAGAAAAGAATGAAGGCATAAGTATGAACTAAAGATGGAGGATGATTTGATAGTATCTGTGGGAACAAAACTCTCAGTTTAATGACAGTATTATAAATATTATAATAGAGCTATTAGCGAGTGCAGACTGAAAACCAGCTGGATGGAGCAGCCACAAACGCTGTCGCCTCAGGCCTGAACAGGACACAGCTAAAATGGGGGTGCAGCCGGAGGAAGAATGCAGCCAGCGTCCTCCACCACTGACTCCAGGGAAAGAGTGGCTCCTATTCGGAAGGTTTAAAGAGACTTTGCTCCTGAGGAACAGCGGTGATGATATCGGAGTGAGTCTCCTTTGACAGGTGTGTCTCTGGTTGAAATATTGGGAACTGCAGGGCATGTCTCTGGAGAAGAGGAGAGAACTTAAGGCATCCTTAATAGTGCTTTCTGGAATGTAAAATTCCCCAGGTCCCTTGGAACGTGATGAGAGAGCGTGCTGCCGCTCCCATTAGGTGGGTCAGCTGTGTGCAGGTGTCTGCAGGCACTGATGGCTTGCTGTCTGACGTGAGGAGGTCGGGAAGATTCTGAGGGAAAATAGCAGAAACCAACTATTATCCAAAGCAGTACTTGCACTAGAGATCACGAAGCAAATTCAGACAAGTTTTCTGCCTTAGTCCCTCCTAATTATTTTAGGAATAGTGGATATCCTAATTTAGTCCAGATCTCAAAAACACAAGGATAGATATGTCAACTGGGGACATTCGGGTTGGGAGGAAGCCACTACAAGGCAGAAATGGATTCATGCAAAGATACTTCTGCGAATGGATGGTAGTTATTCTGTGGCCGACACTTGACAGTATAGTCACTCAGGTTGCTAGAATGTATATACAGCAGGGAAGGATTTAAGTAGAAGGTAATATAAAACAGTTTCTACTGTGATATTAGTGCTTGAATTAATGTAAGAAAACTGGCCTCTTAACTATAACCATTTTGACCATAGGTACAGTCTGAGAAAAACGAATAATAATTTCAAAAGCAAAGTTTTAGGAAAGGCCATACAGAAATAAACGTATTATTCCTTGGGAGGTAGTTTTCCAAGAAACAACTTATCCTGAAGCCATTACTTTCTGCACAAAATAGAGTCCGCGTGCACAATGAAGAAAGTTGAATTGATGAAACTAGAGTTATATAAGACTTAAGAATTGACTAATGAATAGGAGAAAACTGATCGGGGGGTTCCTAGTCAAGGTAGCTAAGAATACAGAAGGGTCAGAAGTATATAAGCAGCTGTCATGTGGTCAGAAGGCAGCTCCTCATCGGATGAGTTCCACATCCTTGCTCACCAGTGGCAGATGGGTGAGGAGAAACACCACCTTGAAAGGCAGAGATTTACAGGGAAACTCCAGAAGTTATCACGAGTTAGTTACATGGGTTCATTAATATTTTATGGGGAATTAAGAATAGAATATTTTGTTTTTTTAAAGAATCTGGAAAGGTAGACTGATGACTCATAAGTTCCCTTCACAAGTGAGGATGTAGAGGTAGACAAGAGAAATGTGCTAGATGATTGTAGGTGATTCTGCCAGTGTCTGACCCCTATCTTCTTGCCACTCTCAGTGACAAACCCCACAGTGAACTTCCTGAAAACAGGAGCCAGCGCAGTCTCCTTGCAGGGCAGAGCAGGTGTGCTGGAGAGTTTAAGCTCTGAAGTATCCCACAACTAATGGCCAACAGGAGGGACGGGCAAGCAGAATAGTTTCTCACTCTGTTGGAGGAAAAATTCTGCAGTCTGCCCTACACAGAACCCTGACTTCTGACCTCAATAATATACACACTGAGTTTCACATGGAATAAGTAGAAATTGCACAAGGAGAAAATACACAAGGAAGCAAAGGAATTGGAAAGCAAGAAGGTGAGGGAAGGATGGAGGGGTGTCTTGGGAGCAGGATAGTGGAGGTAGCTGTGAGGGTCAGGGCTGGGTTCCGAGAGCTCACCTTATTTATGCAATGGGGCATAACTTATTGTGTACCTAGGGTTCAAGTTCAGAGCTCATGTTCTCAGGGCCCAGCTGCCTGGTGGAGCAGGGCTCTTCAGATGATGGAGACACACCTCTCCTTTTGGAATTCCAGTTTTTACTTCTGGTATAGTGTGCTTTCCCACTTTCTTTCTTCAATATTTTGGGAAAAGTATGGACAATGATCAGAGAAGGGAAAGCTTGCTCCAGACCACTGAGTAGCTGGAAGCTTCTTTATTCTCTTCTTCTTCCCACTTCTCTAAATCAGCTATATTAGCAAAGAGAGAAATCTGAACTCTCAAGGCAGATTAGAATAGTATTATTCCAGGGAAAAAGACAAAACGTTGTGCGTATAGTACAGGGCTCCATGGTACAATTTCAAACAATGATTCCGTGACCCTGGGTTTGATGATAAAGAGGGTTCATGATATCTGTAGGAGAACAAAGACTCCCAACCCTTGATCATCGGTCTCCTCCCATCTCAGGCGAAGCAGCCAGGCCTTTGTGTTGGGGCTGATGTGGAGGAACCATGCAGCTTCTGAGAGATGTTCATCAGAGGCAGGGGTCCTAACTCTGCATGCTGCGATGGCAATGTCATGTCCTTGTCACGGGAAGGAATACTTCCTGAGACATCAATTGAGAATCACATAGAGAAAGAAGTTCTTTGAGTTTTCCAGTGTAGAAATATAAGAAAATATTGTTGTGCCCTTGTAAATGAATAATAGCTTAGCAACACAGAATACCCACACCGCCCAATGAGAGCAAACAGTTGAATCTCAGCCCTGCATTCCTTTCTCGTCTTTTGGACTCAATGTGGATATAGGAAGAGGGAAAAAGATGATGAAGTGAGTGATACCGAGTGGTTCTTTTGGCCTATTCATCCCTGAGCTCTCCAGGGTTACCCATAATCTCCCTTTTCGCAATTACTGTGACCATCAATTCAGACATAATTTGCAAGAAGAATACTTTTTTGTTAACAAAATGAAATCCCTCAGATTGAAGGCACACAGATAGGGAATCATTATAGGAAACAGCTCATAAAAGTCAATTCAGAATGAGGATTAGGACTTTGTTTTGATGGCTTTTACCCCAGACAAAAGAGAAAGGACTGGAAGATAACCGTCCACATGCCATGTTAGGGTCAGCTTCTGGTAAAGTGTGAATAGAAATGTCTTTGGGGAAGTAAATATGCTGAAATTGAGAGAAAACAACAACAACAAAACCCTTGGGCTTAACTTAGGTAAGAAAGTTGAATTTGTTCATTGACTTCACATTTGGGCTACCAGATGGCAGAGTCCAGGTGCAGGCAGATTCCTGGACATTCATGCAACTGTCCTGCAGAATCTTGGGGTCTAGATTTTTTGGGTAGGAAGATAAGAGAGAACATACCTCCCAGGAAACTCTGAAATCCTAAAACCAATAACCATGGTCCAAATGTCCTCCCTCTATGTGCCCCAGGGAGCCTGTGGCCCAGCCAGCACCAAGTAGGATGATCCTAGGGTCCCAGGAACTGCAGAGCATTGTCACCATCTTTGCAGATGTGTGTTTTGTTGGCAAATAGAAAATTAACCACTGACCACTCCTGACAGTAAAATTTTATACCGAGATTGTCTTCCTCTAGTCAGCACATGCATTCACTCATTGGAACACACCCCTGAGGAAGATTTCTGCTGTTTGAAATCAGTGATATTTATTCTTAACAACATTTTGTCCTTCAGCTAGAGGAGTAGAGTCCTTTCCCTGTGCCATGGCTCAGACTTAGGTTTGTAGTGTTGCAGCAGCTTGGTGTTTGAGAAGGAAGGTGCCAACTTGAGCTTTAATTGAGAATGTGTTTAAGCCTTAAAAGCTAACTAGGGGCACGGGAGGGGAGGTAGAGAAGGACTTTCCATACCCACTACCATCCAGTTTTCTTAATCTTCTAAAATAAGATAATCATAAAATATATAAATATTTGTTTTTAAATAATAGTCCTGTATGTCATTGTATGATTTGACTCAGGCAATCCTTTGCCTCAGCTGCTTCACCAATCTTAATCTGTATACAGTGGTATAAAGTGAGATTACAGACATGATTGGGGCAGAAATCTCTCACTAAGTAGGAAGGGCAAGAGACAAATAGCTTCATATATCATCAAAGTAAAAACCGAATAATGAAAGATAGCTGCATCATGAGTTCAAATGCGGAGGTGCAGTCTCTTACTCTGGGTCTCTTAGAGGGAATAGCACCAGTCCAAAGACCTCGACCTGGGGAGAAGGGATACACTCCCTCCACTTACCTTAGCCTTAAGGAAAATGGGCAGAGATCCATCCCATCATTCTTCCCTACCCTCTCCTATTGTGAGGAGACATTGGAAATCAAGCAACGGAAAACACAGGTAACAAGTTTAAGCAACAAAAGGTAAAGGACTGACTCATGGAATCGCCATGTCTGGGACCTGGATTGCTTTTGAGCACCTGACTTATGGCAGGGGTTCCATTGATAGTCACAGGATTCTGTTTCTTTCTAGGTCTTGGCTTTGTTCTGTTGTGTTTCCAATTCTCAGACTATAAGTGGTAGAAACATGATTTCCAGCAAGTTCAAAGGGAAATCTTCCACAATTGAAGTGTAGCTGAAAATATGGTACCTCTCTCAGAAGAGCCTCCATAAGTCTCATTCTTAACAACATTGGGCTTTATAAAGTTGATTCACCTATCCCTTGTCCATCATTGGACGAGGAAAAAGGGTGGAAGAAAACTTCACCTATACATGGAAAGAAACTAAGGAATACCACTGCTTTTCCTTAGAAATAAATCTTGATGCTTGTTTTTAAGTATATATATAAAAAAAAAATGAAACAAGTAGAAAAGAGTCCTCTGCCGTGAAATCTCCAATGAACTGTACTTCTCAGTAACCAAAGAAAAATCTTTAGTGAATTGAACTCCACATAGAAATAATGACAAATGCCCAAATGACAGATTTTCTGTTATCTCTCACCTCAGGAGAAAATAGATTTTAATCCATTAATCCATTTACAGTGTTCAACAAATGTTGAGACTATAAAAACAAATTTCCAGTTACTGCTGCCACCATTGGGCATAAAGTTTCATCAACAAAGAAACAATAATAGAAAGATAGAAAATCTGGAAAAACAGAGATTGAATAAAATGGTAACTGTGGTGCCACTCTTGCTCAGCTCTGCAAGTCAAGAAGAGACACATGGGATTATGCTGCCCGTGAGGGACATTTATGTAGCACTGTGGTTCACCTGACTGCCAATGAACCCATTACATATCTCAGTGAGTGTCCTCCAAAGCAGTAAAAAGATGATTTCTGAAAAAGATTATAACCATTACTCTCATATAGATATAAAATGAACATTGTCAAAGATTTATTTAATTCGCTAATGACCAATGTAACCAGTAATTGTTTCAACTGGTTCAAAAGGGAATCCAAAGTACCACACAAATAGACAAGAAAGGATGAAATGAATCTGCAGGTAGATACAAAAGGGTCTGTCCACAGGGCAATAGCCAACTGCAAACTAACAGACATAACTCATTTATCTGTAGATGAGAATCCTTTGTGTTATCAGCTTTATAGAATTTACAGAGACATACAATACCTAAAGCCTATAAAAGACAGAAGTAATCCAGAAGGGTTGTAATAGTGAGAAGAGTACCCATTTTTACCATTTCCTTTACGATGCCTCAGTTCCGTCTGCCTGCCTCAGCATACACTACATTTATTAAGGAGAAGTGTACCCCGTTGTCTTGATGTATTTTATTATGTTGGAAATAAAGAAGGGATTTTTCTGACTTCCAGTTTCACTATGTTTTTAAAAAATCTTTCCCTCATCTTTGTTTGAATTCTCTTCTCTCTATAACTGAACTACAAGTTCATGCAATTGTACCAATGTAGTTGAAGTTCATCATAGGATACTCGGTGATCACAGTGAGTGATCTTTTTGTTGTGCCATGGAATTTGATTTGCTAGTATATTATTGAGAATTTCTACATCTATGTTCATCGGGGATACAGGTCCAAAGTTTTTCTTTGTTGTGTCCTTGTCTGGTTTGGGTATCAGGATAATGCTGGCCACGCAGAATGAGTTTGGAAGGGATCCAACCCTTTCAAGCATTTGGAATACTTTGAAAGGGATTGACATTGATTCTTGTTTACAGTTTGATGTAATTCAGCAGTGAAGTCATAGGTCCAGGGCTTTTTATTAGGGAGATACTTTATTAGTGATCCAGTCTCACTACTCATTATTGTGTCTTTGGATCTTCTGTCTCTACGGTTTAATTTTGTAGTTACATGTGTGAGAAATTCACCCAGCTTCTCTTAGATGTTCCAACTTGTTGACACAGAGTCTCTGTTGATCCTTTTTATTTCTTGTGTATCAGTTGTAATATCTCTCATTTGATTTGGGTCTTCTCTTGTAACAGTGATCTCCTTATTTTCTAAATGAAACCTTCATTACTCTGAGGCTTGTTTTCTGGAAGAACATGATTTTTTCTCTTCTCCCTTCTCCCCGTCTCTAACAAGATTAGGAAGGCAGAGCTATCTTTTTCTTCCCTAGTTAATTGCCCTTGAACACACCCACTACAGGAAGGAACTGCCTGCTGAGGGTCTAGGAAATGATTATCTCCCAAATTAACTAGTGGCCATGGAAGTGCCCTGGAACCCACTACCAGAGCACACGTGGAATGTAACCCTTGAAGAGCTCCTTTAAAACCCCCTGTCCCTCCTGATGGGGAGGAATCACAGCCTTTGGGACAAGAGTCCCCTGTGTTTCTCCTTTGCTAGCAAAACAATAAACTTTTTTTTTCCTTTTTCTCAAAATTGTGTCCTCTTTATTGAATTGGCATTAGGGACAACGGCCCAACTTTTAGTTACACTCTCATGTTTGCTTTGTCAGTCTAGCAAACATTTGTCTTTAAAAAAAAAAAAACTCTGTTTCATTGTTCTTTTGTATTGTTTTTAAAAACTTTTTAATTGGTGTATTTTAGTTATACAGAATGGTAGGTTTCACTGTAGCGAATTTCTGTATGCACATAATTTGATCAATTTCCCTCCAAAGTACCTCCCTATACTCCCCCCTCCTTCCTCATCCCCACTGTTTCTCTGATCAAATCACAGAACAAGAGTGTCCACTATCACCTTTCTTATTAAGTATAGTACTGGAAGTTTTAGCCACAGCAATTAGACAAGACAAACAAAATAAAAGGCATAGATAGAGGAAGGTAAAGTTAAATTACCCATTTGCCAATAATGTGACTCTCTATATAAAAACCTAAAGACGCTAGCAAGAAAAACTATTAGAGTTGCCAAGTAAATTCATTAACATTGAAGATACAAAATCAACATAGAAAACTTGGTATCAGTAACAAGATTGGTGAGAAGAAAAATATTAAAGCAATCCCACTCATAATAGCTACAAAAAAATGAAATATCTAGGAATAAATCTAACAATGAAACAAAGAAAGTGAACATTGCTACAGTGAATATTACAAAATGCTTATGAAAGAAACTGAAGATGTGAAAAAAATGAAAGAGCTCTCATGTTCACAAATGAAGAATTAATATTTTTAAATGTCCATACAACTCAAAGTGAGTTACATATTTAATAAAATCACCATTAAAATACCAAGGACATCCTTCACAAAAGTAGAAAAACATTTCTAAAATTCAAATGGAAGCACAAAAGATCATGAAGAGTAAATCTTGAATAAAAAGATCAAAGCTGAAGGTATCATAATACCTGGTTTGATACATACTCCAGAGCCATAAAGCCAAAACAGCATGGTCCTACCATAAAAACACACAGATCAATGGAACAGAATAAGGATCCCAGAAATAAATCCATAAATCTACAATGAAGTGATTCCCACAAAGGGGCCAAAAATATACATTGAGGAAAGAATAGCTTCTTCAATAAATGATGCTGAGAAAAATTGGATGACCACATGCAGAAGATTAAAACTTGAAGCCTATCGCTCACCCTGCACAATAATCACCTCAAAATGAATCCAAGACTAAATGGAAGACAGACTTACTAAAAATGAAAAAGTCATACAGGAAACACTTCAAGACATTTACATAGGCAACAATTTTCAGATATGAGCCCAAAAGTATAGGAAATAAAACAAAACTCACAAATGGCATTACATCAAGCTAAAAAGCTTCTGTACAGTAAAGAAAATAATCAACAGATAGAAGAGACAATCTAAAGAAGGCAGATAATATTCACCAACTATATCTGACAGATTAATATCCACAATATGTAAGGAGCTCTAAAAGCTTAACAAAAAAATTAATCAAATAAAAGAAAATAGGCAAATGATTTGAATAGACACCTTTCAAAAGAAGAAATAACACGTGTCCAACAACTATGTGAAAAGAAAAAAATGCTTGATGTCATTAGCCATCAGAGAAATGCCAACCAAAATTACAAGGGCATATACTCTCACCTCAACTGCAATGGCTACTATACAAAAAAAAATTTTTTTTAATTCTAGCAAAGATATAGTTAAAAAAGGAACTCACATCCACTGTTGAGGCTGGGGTAAAGTCATACCAACAGTACAGAGAATAGTATGGAGTTTCTGCTAAAAAATAAAAGTAGATCTACCACCTGAACTGGGTACATTTTCCAAGGAATTTAAATGAGCATAACAAAGAGGGACCTGCATGTCCAAATTTACTATCCTACCATTCATGATAGCCAAGATATGAAATCCTTCTTGATGCCATCAATGGATAAGTGGATAGAGAAAATGTGATTATAATATATATCTATAAATATGTGACATTTTATCATTAAATACTACTGAGCCATAAAGAAGAATGAAATTCTGCCATTTGCAGCAAAATAGATGGAGCTGGAAAACATTACGTTAAGGAAATAAGACAAGTACTGCACCTTGTATTTCACACATGGAAGTTAAAAACAAGTCAACATGAATGTGGAATAGTGATTTCTAGAGGTTGCAGGGAGGGACATGGTGTATATAAAGAGAAGTTGAATTTGCTTAGTGCATGCTGAATGCACATATTGAAATGTCACACTAAACCCCATTAATCTTTTCAAATTAATACATGTAAATCAAGATTAAAATTTTAAAAGAGCAACCTTGATATGTAAAGGAAGAAAGTTTCTCATTTCTTGCTTCAACACATTGAAGCAAGTTCCCCTAAGCAATGGGGTACTTTAGGAACACAGTTCACATTTCTTTCAATTTGCATAATTCTGTTGCTAAGGAGATACTGAATGCTATGAACAAAAAATAAATATGCTTAATAAATTATTTATTATGTCAAGAAGAATTTTTGAGATCTTTCCTTCAGAATTAAAGTGTGATTTCAATATTTCAAAGATACTGAGAATTCTCTCAACTCCACTTCCTGTAAAGAGGCGGTGTTGTTTAAATGTGAAAGAATAAAAAAAAATACTAAACTCCAAATGTTTTAGAGAAGTTTTGCCAAATCTTAAAGGAACAGTTATTCTTATGCAGGTTGTCTTCTAGAACTTCCTATCCAACTTATTTCATAGGTTAAATGATAACATGAATTGCTATAACACTGCGATCGTCATGGTTTTTCAACGGTTTGAGTGTGTCCTTCAAAGATTTCGTGAGTTGTAAGCTTGGTCCCCAGTGTGGCAATGCTAAAAGCTTGTGAATCCCATAAGCTGTGAAGACTAGCAGGATGTGTTTAAGCCATTGGGCATGCTACTATCAAAAGAAATTAAATAGTTCTTCTGGAACTCTAGCTAGTTCCCACACAGGTGAGTTGTTACTAAAAAGTGAGCCTGTGCCTTACCTGCTTTTTTGAGTTTCTGTTTTATGACATAATTTTTTCTGAACATGCTTCCAAAATTGTGATGACATTTACCATGAGGACTTCACCAGAGACCAGATCAATGAAGCCACCCAATCTTGGACATTCATCCTCCCAAAGTGTGATCTAAATAAACTTCTTTTCTTTATAAAGTACCCACCCAAGGTACTTCGTTAAGGCAACAGAAATCAGTCTAATAAAGCAATATATGAAAATCACTTACAAATTATCTTAGTCAACTTTTTCATTGCTGTGACTAAAAGGACCCAACCAGAACAACTGTAGAGGAAGAAAAGTTTATTTGAGGGCTCATGGTTTCAGAAGTCTTAGTTCATAGAAGGCAGGCTTCATTCCTCAGGGCTTGAGGTGAGACTGAACATCATGGTGGGAGAGTGTGGCAGAAGGAAGCAGCTCACATCATGATCAGGAAGCAGAGAGAAAGACTCCACTCCTCTGATACAAAATATATACCCCATAGCCACGCCCCCAGTGAACGACTTTCTGTGGCCACACCCCACTTACCTCCAGTTACCACTCAGTTAATCCCATCAGGGATTAATTCACTGATTAGGTGAAGGCTATAGCCCAGTCATTTCCCCTCCAAACCTTCTTGCATTGTCTCACACGTGAGCTTTTGGTGGACACCTCACATCCTAACTATAGCAGAAACATAGATGCAAGTATGCAAATTAAAGAACACTCTGACCTCCTCCCCTATTTTGTTTTGTGTTCTTTCTTTATACTGACAGTGTGAACAAACTGTTTTGCAGAACATCCCTTAATGTGGTTTGATTATTTTCAGTGTTTTATGCGCACATTTTTATGAAGAAACATATAAGGACTTAAAAATTTCCCAGTTGGCAAGACCTTGATTTTTTTGATGAGACTAGTTCCTGTCAACTCTATCCATGTTTTCTTTCTGTGTTTATCTAGAATTTGTTTTTACATTTATCTTTATTATTTACTTTGTTATGTGAAACTATTCAAGTTTTTTTTTAAGTAGAAGAAACAGCTCCTTTATGATTGATAGGAACTTTTACAATGTCATCAATTCACTCCTTTGCCAAAGATGTTTGAAAGTTATTTGCACAATATGTATATTCTGAGAATGGACCATGCCTTCCTCATGACAAGCTTTAACAGCAAACTTAAGTGTTAGCATTAGAAAATGCAGTGCATATAGCAATGTTTCCACATTGAAAAATGTAGTCTGCTTCTTAGGCTAACTGATATAAATAATAAAGTAAAAAGAACTATTGAGTTTTGAATCTGCATTTGTCTTTGAAAAACCAATAAAAGAAAATATATATAAGGAGTCTAAATTAGATGTACTAGAGAAATAGCGTCTGTTAATTTTAAAGAAATTCAATCCTCTGGACCACAAAATCTGAAGTTTTTTGTCATGTAGCCTCTTTTCAGAACAATGTTTTTAATTTAATACAATAAAATATAAGTTTACACTAAATATACATAAATATTATTGAATTATTTCAGAATGTACAGATTTTGGTATAGAAACGATATGCTTGTTTGTTAGCAAGTTAAGTGAGATGTACAATTAAAATGTAAGCAAAAAAAGATACATTTTTCTCTTTTAAAGCAAGATTAACTTCAAATGATAAAATTAAACTCTAGGGTTAGATTCTGACAACCCAACATACATATCAGGCCATACAGCAAAAATTTTCAATGTTTTGTTTGAATGTTACAAGTCTTGAAAATCCAGTTCCAAGGATGTGTTGCTGCAAATGGAATTAAGCTTCCTTGAGTCATTTTATAAGGGTTGGTTCTTTCAAATAAATAATTCTGTAAGGACTTCTGAACTGAACTCCACTGTAAGAATATGTGACATAATCATCAGCTGGCTGAACAACCGCTAGAACCAGCATCAACCAAAACGGGCAAGTGGGAGACTCTAAAATTGACATCCTATGACATAACTGCAATTTGATTATAGCCATGAACATAAATCTTGCATAGGAAAATATTCATGATTCCTAGTAATACCAACACCACAGTAGTGTTCAAAGTTATTTTGGGTTTTATCTTTATTCATAATGAAAGTATAAACTAATCTGAGAGGTTAGTAAAAATAAAAACGTGATTTTTTTTCACATAGATTCACAAATATCCTGAATTCTACACCTATCTTCTGTCAGACTTATGAGCCAAAGATTGAGGATTTACTATGTCTAGTTCCTGATAACATATTATCCCAGGGTATTAATAGAACTAACACATGTAGTGATAATATCACCCACAAGTATAACAGAGAATGTTTGAACATATTTTACACGTATGTAAATCCTTATAATAGGACAATGAGAACACGCCACACTCACTATCAATGTCAATATCAGTAGTTTACTTAATGACAACATGAGAAACACATTGCATATATATGTGTTCACATGGGTCTTCCAACAGGGCTCACTTCACAGTAAATTTCATATATTGGATGATTGGATTAACTCTGAGGAAAACTGGCAGAGATTTAGAGTGAGAAACCAGGTACTGAATAGAAAGAAGAATTAAATGCATTGAGCAAAGGAGGCGAAATTTGGTTTTTCAACAGGAAGCACAGGAAGGGTCTGCTCTGTAATGGCAGCAACTAAGTTGACGCAAAAACATTGGGTGAGAGAAGCAGACTACTCACCTAACATCAAGGAGGGGAGATGCACAGCTTCCACACTTGCTGTGGGCCACTCTGTCTAGGTGAAAGAAATCAGTAACAGTGAGATCTACACTTTCTTATCACACCACTACACAAGGCTGCTAAGTTGCCCTGACAACTTCTAATCAGCAGTGCATGTTTGGGGAAAAGCCTTTCAAATTAGATTCCACGTAATGTTATTTATCAAAATATGATGAATATGTGAGAATGTTCATAGATTGTTCTATGCCTGTCTGCTATATATGTGTTTACATTATTCATTAGCAAGGTGCTGAGCAGTTAAGTACATGCCAGATACATTAACACTTTTAACACCTGCAAATGATGTTTAATGAATTACCATAAACCTTGCTGAAATCACCTGGCAGTTTTCCTAACTGAGTGCTAATCTCCAAAATAATAATTTGATCATACTATCACTTAAGCTGTATGTCTAAGATGACATTACTTTTTAGGAGGAACAATAATAATTAATGATAATTACTGTGAAAACAGATTGCACACGAGTCTTCAGCAGCACACAGTGATATGCCTCTCCAGTTAAAACACCTGAACCTAGCCACATCTGTCATTGTGAAATCTCCGAAGACCAAGCATAAACAGTGTTTTAATTGTCCTGGTGATAATCAATATTAAATAAGAATGTGCCCCCATAAGGACATGCAGAAAATGTGATTTTCAAAGTTATTTTGAAAATCAATCTAATATTCAGAGTCTTACACAGCTTTTTTAGGAAAGAGGAAAAAAGCAAACATGCAATCCTTATAAGCCCTGCAAAACATTGGCTTCATTTCTTTTTATAATTATTATCTCACTTAAATATAAAACAATATGTTAAAGTATCCTGGCAAAAAATAGTGTATTTTGTGCAAAGCTTTTTATCATTTTCTTGATACAAACATATTTGACCATTTTAAGATATGATACAAATGAGCATCTTCAGGCTGCATTTTTTTACAGTTAATTTATGTATTTAAAAATATTTGCATATAAAAACACAGTGCTTCAAAAATTCCAAATACGTCGGACTCCAGCAAATGGAATTATGTGGCCTGACAACCTGCCCCAAGTGATGAGCTTATGAAGTGCAGGACAAGCAGGTTGCACGGTGATATGGAGATGGCCATCATATGAATTAAATTGACCAACACAGGAAACCAAATAAACAATTATTTTTAAAGTCTGAATGATTCAGTCTGGAATGGAGTAGAGCACATGAGACAGAAGAGTGAATGGACACTCACACCCATATGAACACTTCAAGCTTTAAAATCTTTATCCCTGTGCCTTTCTTATTTTTGATATTTTAAATTTTTAAAATAATAACAAGTATGCCAAATTCCTCTTAATAACTATTAGTCCCGCATCTGCCTTTTCTGATGGCCTGCACTGATTAACAGTATGGCCATAAATTATTCTTTTCATATAAATAAACACTAAGAGCCCATTTAGGGCATCTGAGATTCCATTAACTGTCAAAGACCCAAATGTTAATGTCATACGCCAGGTTATTAGCAGTGGATTGGCAACTAGCAGTCAGATTGTGGATACCTTTAAAAGGTATAGCTAATGGAATATTCTGAGATGAACTCTGAGAGAAAATGAGAGGAGCAGAGTGCCTACAAAAGTTTTTACCAAGATGACTGTAACAATGATTTTATGTGGTAGGAAGGACTTGAAGGACACATGAAGAATCTAAAATTTTAGCAAATTTAGTATGGCCAAAAATTTTGTGTCATTGCTACCATGGTGGGGTGGGTCTATGCTCTCCCCTTGAGCCAGGGTGGGGCCCGCTACTGTTCTAATATAATATACCGCACTTGATACTGAGAGAGGCAGACATATGTGCTAAAAAAGCCTCTTAGCCATCTTGGGAGTGCATACTCTAGACCCAGACACACCAACTGATGTATTGTGGATCAGATATCAAATCTATCTCCCTTTCCAAATTTTTAGTCCACATGAACTGGGACAAAACAACTTGTTTTAAGACACTAAGTTTAGGAAAAGTCAATTACACAGAAATAGATTATAACATTAATCAAGTGTTAAGTTTTATGCATGCTAGTTTGAGATGCCCTAGACATTCAAGTGGCAATGTATCCAAACCTCTGTATATTTGACAAATATTTATCTGAAGATTTAAAGAGGTGATATATGTGGAAGATCTAATTTAATTCCCTCTATTATAAATCACTAACAAATACCTAAACAAATACCTAATGGTTTCCAATTTTTTCATCGTGCAATAGCCAAAGGAAAAAGAAAATTAAGTTGTGAACCAGAAATGTTCTACAAACTTTATAATTAAATAATGCAGAGAGGTAAAGGGGGGAAAGATACATGAAATTAAGGGTGCCTATGATAATGCCATCATCTTTTAGAATGCATAGCCAGTATTTATTTATGTGAAAATGTAATGTATGTATGAGTCAAATTTTCATATCTGTGACCAAAGTGCATGACAAGAACAATTTAGAAGAGAAAAAGTTGATTTTAGGCTCATGGTTTTAGATGTTCAGGTCAAGATCAGCATACTCCACAACTCCATGTGAAGCAGTGTCATGATGGAAGCATGTGGCAGGGAAATCTGCTTGGCTATGACAGCCAGGAAACAGATTGAGAAATAGAAACAGAGAAGAGCAAGAGAGAGGGAGAAAGACAGAGAGAAGAGAGACAGAAGCTGGAAACGAGGTGTATAATCCGCGAGGGCTTGATTCTGGTGACATGCTTCCTCTAGCCACGCCCCAACTGCTTACGGTTACCACTCAGTAGCCCATTCAAATTATTAATCCATCAAATGGATTAATCCACTGCTTAGGTTATAGCTCTCATAACATAGTCATTTACCTATGCACATTCCTGTAGTAAACACTTATAAGCTTTTGGGGGACCCTGTTTGCAAATCCTAACAATACATTTAATAAAATATTAGATAGTTATAGATATTAATTTGATAAAATTTAAATCTAGAATAAACTGAAATAATATTTCTAAAATAGGGTGATTCAAACTTGACAGTCTGTTGAAGATATTATTCTTTCCTTTATAGCAGAAAATCGATGTCTTCATAGTAGTTTTCTATTATTCCCCAAACAAATTACTCTACATGTACACATACATATATATAATGGAAAATAATATGGATTGTAAAATCCATTTATATTAATGACATTAAATATATATTTTTCACATGCCCATAATACATTTTAAGTATATATATAATAAATCAGTGTGCTGGAGGGGAAGAAAAGAGAAAAATTTTCCACTCTTACTTTCCTAATTTTGCAATTTCAAATGAAGACTTCATAAAACAAAATTGCTGCAAAATTCCAGTTGCTAATTAACACATTTATAAAACCTGTCTTCATTCTTTTCCAATGAATAAAAATTAAAATGTACACATTTTACTTAAAATTATGAAGTATTTATTCTATTGTACATGTATTTTGTTTTCTAGTATTTTTTTAGTTGTAGATGGACACAATATATTTATTTATTTAGTTAGTTAGTTAGTTAGTTTTATGTGGTGCTGAGAACTGAACCCTGTGCCTCACACGTGCTAGGCAAGTGCTCTACCACTGAGCCACACCCCAGCCTCATACATTTATTTCTTAAACTAATCTCTTCTCCGATAGAGCTTCTTTCCTATAAAATCTTTCAGGTTTCAGTTCATCCAAAGTTATTTTAAGTCCACATTATATAAATCCTACCAATTAAAAAGTGAGGAATATATACTTGAGAATTTTATTCTTGAACTTCCTGAGTGAACTGAATATCTCCAATCTGCAGAGCTATAGATTAGATTCAGAGAGCTCTAATGTGTGTTTTCTTTGTTCCTTTCCTTTCTAATTCCAATCAAAAACTGCCCTTTTACCACCACAGTCTCCTGCAGCCATGAGCAACTTATAAGATTTATATCACAGATCTATCCAAAAGCAACTTTTCACAGATAAACTACGAAAGAAAACTGCTTCTCAGATTGGGAAGAAGCTCATTGGTAGAGTGCTTGCCTAGCAGGCACTGGGTTCCATTCCCAACACTGAAAGAGAAAAATCTACCTCTCTCTATCTCTATCTCTATCTCTATCTCTATCTCTATCTCTATCTCTATCTCTATCTTTATATGGTGAAATAGTGCTATTTTGATGACTTCAATCATGTGGTCAATTCATTTAGTAAAACTATTTTTTATTAAAATATTCAGATAAGTGAGTGAACAGTGGCTTACATATTCTGCCTCTGTTTGCTGATGGAAAGCTGTCTTAATTCTTCATACACAGGAATAAACATCATTTCATATCACACGTCTCACCTTATCACCAATCCTTACTTCCGTTACAATTATAATTACTAATTGTTTACATTTTTCCATCAGAAAGGACTCAGAAAACCCCCAAATAACAAAACAACAAAAAAGAAAAAGGAAAGAAAGGAATCTGTAGCATCTACATTGAAATCTCCAAAGGGAAGTACCATTCCATTGTCCTTTTGTGGCACTGTTGGAATTATTTTTCAAAGAAATAATCTGTACAGAATTCTATCACTAGCTCTGTCTAAATGTGTTTTATGAAGAAAAATACATTTAAGCAAAAGAAGGCTAAGGAACTCTATGGCACTGAATAAAGAAGTTTAGTTTAAGACCCGAATGCCACACGGTAGCTGTTTTATTAAAATTTCATTAAGTGCTTTTCCTTTCTCCGCCTTGCCTTCTTTGCTTCTGCGGTGTATGTTTATAACCAACTATGTGCACAATGTGCTCCATCTGTCAGCATACTTCAGGAAGTTCCTGCAGTCTGGTATTTGGGACAATCTAATTTGCCACCACGCAAGAAACGAGGACACATTCAGTGCATCATTGCTCTGGGGACTGCATTGTAATTCGCCAAGGAGATAGAGTGACCCGAAAGGTTATTTCTATCTTTCATTGTTATGGTAAAACACAAGGCAGTGGGCATCCTTCCTGTCTCAAGTTAATCAAATCAGACTGCTTGCCAGGTAGACGTGCAGCTATTTTTGGAATAAATAAAGCTAATAAATGGCAACTCAATATACAGGTTAAAATATGACAGCTTTATGGGATTCCAGTAATTGATATCACCTGTTTAGCACAATGGCTGAACCATCATGTTAAAATGTTGTGCAAGTCAGGGAGGCTGGAGACGACAGAGGAAAAATAACCAGAAAGCATGTAAATGGCTTTCATAATTCCTACCATTTCGAAACAAACCCCAGGAAAAACCCTCACAGGTTTACTCCCTTGAGAGCTCTGATGGGAGTCAGAAGTGAGAATTCTGACAGGGAAGACAAATCACGAACAGAATTGCAGAGCGTTTGCAGGCATTACTAACTTGGAGTAGAAAAATGGAGCCCAACTGCTTCGCACTGACCACTGGGGAAGATCTGGATTTCTGATGTCTACTGCAGACCTGGTAAATCTCTTCAACATCTACTGTATGTGTCTCTGCCTTGTAATTATAAATCAACACATTCCAAACCCTTGCATGAAGTTTGAGGTGAAAAGATCACAGTAGTATGTCAATTTAGCTCAGCTGCACTTCCTAAGGACAATCACTTTCCATAATTAAGCTTCAAACAGTATCATTTGAAGCACTGTCTCTAGCCACCGAGGTTTATTCTGCCACATTAAAAAATTCTTATAAGGGAATTTCTTGAAACAGAGATAAGGAATCATCTATACAACCTGGAAAATACAAGAATGGAATTTACATTAGAAAAACTTTTGCTGTTTTATTTAGGTCTGATCCTTCTTCCCTCTTCTGCCATATACTGCACATTACCACTCTTCTTACCACCAAATGCACATCTCTCTCTTAATGCCTCATGTATTAATTCAGTCAACAGCACTTTGTATTGATCTTGTGTTATATACATTTATGATAAAATATTGAGAAAGCCTGGTCATTGTATAAGTAGAGCAGAAAGCTCATACTGGGAGTAACGGAGAAGTCAGCATAAAATTACAATTTCATAGGTTTGGTCAAAGCACACATGCCATGGGCTCACAAGGATGAGGACACGTAAGTTTTAAGGATTAGAAAATGTTGCCTGGGAGAAGTGCATTCAGCACTTGAGATCAGAAGAAAAGGCGGGGTGGGTTTCACAGAATAAAGCAAATATGGATGGTTTCTAAAGCCTTTAGAACAGAAAATTCCAAAAGAAAGCAAGAATTGTTACACTTCAGGGTCTCTCCTTGTATAGCTTTTTCTTTATTCTCTTTTTTAAAATTATTTATTTATTTATCTATTTTTTACACACTGCATTTTGTATAGCTTTGGTTCAGACGTGGTTATCCACACTCCCTACCTTCACACCTGCTAAACTATGCCACTCTCCACAGCTCTATCTGCTGGTGTTTCCGGTGTGGCTTTCCTAAGGACTTCTCTCTTGCAATTAATTCTCCTTTGGTTTAATCTGTTGTTCCTACTTTTTGGAATCGCTTAACCATGACACATACCTCATAGTACCTATGAAAAAGAAAAAGGAGACAAAAAAACAGCTCTTGACACCCCATGCTAAGATGTGGATGGCTTTACCCTGATGTTGATGGACAACCAGTGAAAGGCATTAAGCAACTAAATATCATGACATTTAATGACCTAAAAATGTCATCATGGGTGCTGTGTGGAGAATCAATTGGAGAGGACAACATGGGAAGCAAGCATGCCTATCAGAAGCTTGCTACCAATCTTATCGGGACAGTGGCAGCAGGGGGCAGGGCTTAGACAGAGGTAGAGAAAACCCAACAGGTGCAAGGTGGCAGAAGTTCATGATCAGATCATTGCCGTGGTAGCCTGGCCTCCCTGGGGCTCAGGAAATCTGGAGGGACTGGGTTGATCTCCCTCAGTTAGCCGTAGAGCCACATCAAAGAAACATAAATAAAGTGAAAATGTGTGCCTTCTCCACAAATACTCTTGTAAGAAATGTTTCCTAGCCATTCTCTTGCAACCCAATTGCTTTCCCAAACTTGGTTACTGATTGGGTGTTGAAGACACTTCAGTGTCTAGATGGCAAGGGGAGTAATGGGTGAATTGCTGACTTTGGTCTGGGCATCTATGTGGATCCTAATCTGCAGTGACCATCTAGAAGATGTGCAGAAAATGTGTACTGAGATTTGGTGTTATTCAGAGGAAAAGAAGCACCAAAGGAGGTGGAGTTGGATTTACACCATTCGTGCAGCCTGTTCAACACCTCAAATGTTGGCGTCCAATGAGCTTTCAAATGCAGTCCTTATACATGGGCATCTGGTGCTTGGGGGAATAAATTGGCAAGAATTTTGAAGTCTCTTTGGCCCTTGAGTTCCAATCTTAAAATATTAATAACTTATGCACATGCCACCTTGAAGATATTAGGAAAAAATTGAGGAGAAAGCTATTTGAATCTTATCTCCTAAAAGTGCTACCATATATACCACCTCATGTAGGTTTTAAGCTACTTGTTTTCCATTCTTACACTGTTGTTGCTAACTACTTCATACCTTGGCTTCCTTGGAATACTTTCTCCAAGTGTGAAATAATGGTATTGGAACAGAGAATTCTATGGTTTATGTCACTCTCTAGTTCCAGAGTTTTCATTCACTTCCGTGTCTGATTCTTGTAGCAATTTGTAAACTTCAGAGAAAAAGAAAATTCCTCATTTAATTTCATTGATATTCCAGCCCCTCAACATGAATCACCTGCCAATCCTGTCAATTAAAACTTTCACACCAAACTGAATCTCTCTCCTGAGGCAGACTTGGGGCCCCTTTGTGCCTGTTTGATTTTACTCAGGAGCATATTCTTATATAAGGTTGTGCATACCGAATAGTTAGGGGGAAGTTACAAAACACAGGAAAAGTGTGGAAAAAGAGGCAATAAAAGATGTAACTAGAGACATCCCTCACTGTGGGTCTTTGAGTTTATTGCCCCTAGGGAAGCTTGGGCAACCAGAGCTATCCCACTTGTAGAGTGAGAGGGCTGGGGTATTTGCACACCGTCTGTTGGTAGCCTTGCCTGAGGTGTGCATATGTGCACAGCCAGCCTGTTGCACACAAGCCACAGGGCTCTACAGCAACAGACAGAAAGTAGGTGCTGAAGGATGGAAGTTAGGGAGCAGATCCTCATAAGGGCAGGGACATACAGAAAAACATGGCCATTATCTTCTTTCTCACATCAATAGGAATAGATTAAACAAAGTCTTCAATCCCAGAAGCCTAAGGACCTAATAGGAAATGCCTGGGTGAATCCTGTAAGTCGAAAACCCTAGGAATATATCCCCAGCCTTTCGGGGTCATTCCATAGCCTTGTGACTTGCATGTATCTTAACAACTAACTTTACCTTCTCGTCAATAAGAACATAGATGTATAAATAGTGATTAAGATAGGAAGGAATTATGATGAACCCCTACTAGAAGGGAAAACGAGACTGGTTGGAATGAATTGCAAAGTTTTTACATATTTCATCAGCTATGCATTCTATTTCCTGGGGATTTGTTGTGGAATCATATTGTGATATCAAGTATATGGATTTCAAACGTTTCTAACTCCTAAGCCATCTTTGAGAATAGAAACCTAAAACAGTAATTAGAAATGCCACTTTTACTTTGCAAAATTGTAAAGTTAGTTTAGTAATTAAGAATATACAAGTCCAAAGTCTTTAGTGATTTTGCAGTTATGAGTAAAAAACATTTCCTAATATATTCTGGGTGGAGTAAACATTTTCTAATTTCTTTCCCCAAAACTCTTAGTCTTGTTAGGATAATTTCACTTGGTCATGTTTCATAAATGGAAAATAAAGGACAGATTCTATCTTTATTTTGAATTTTGCTGTTCATTTATTAGTTATTTTATAATAAGGGAAGTGCTATAAAAATGCTTTTTAGGTAGATGGATCTAAAAATGAGAATAAACCTGTAAGTTCGGGATCATGACTAGTGGCCAAATAAAATCAGACAGAAAGTGGCCAGAGCAAGCTTTATTGGAATTCGGCTCTCAGGTGAAATTCCCAGTCCCCCCAGGGTAAGGATTCGGAGAAGATCACACGTGGCTCCAGCTGCCCAGGGTCTTTATAGGCTGTAATGGGCGGGGGTTCTACTGAGTGACAGGTGGAGGTAAGGGTCAGTGGAGTTTTCCTGCCCGTTGATTGGTCGCCGTGTGGCACGCTGCCCTTTGCCTCAGTTGCTCTGCTCTCCGTCGCATAGTCGCCCAAATTCTGACCTAACATCCCGACCTTTTTGGTGATATAGGGCGCCAGAGTCCATCTGGCTACTTCCTGCATGTTAGGGGGCATCGTAGGGAAAGAAAAGTTTGGGTTCTAGGTCAGTGGGGAAGTGGCTATAAGAGTGTAGGAGCATCTGGTTGTATGTTACCCTGGCAGCCTCACTCATGTAGTTCCAGGCAAACCTGAGAAGACAGGGAACAATCATTAGCAGAAATCCCATCACAAATAGGGGAGTCAGGGAAGGGATCAGCCAGGTGACAAGAGTGGAGTTCAGTCATCCTGACTAGGGGTCATTTGATTCTTCTTGCTTCAGCCTTTCATTCAGATGTCTGAGAGTTTTGATGTTGTTTTCCATTAGACCAGTTTCATTGATGCAGCAACAACATTCTTCTCTTAGGAGGAGGCATGTTTCCCCTTTGTCAGATCCAGTGCTCGACTGTTCTGCAAGGAAACTTGAGCAATAAATGTTATTCATCTTTGCAGGGATGTCAGGGGGCAGCAGATGCCTTTCCTGCCTTCTGGAGTTGCTGTTCTAGCTTTTGGTTGACAGTGACTGCATAACCAAGTCCTCTTGTTGGCATAACCTGTGCGTAGTAGAGATCTCTGTATTTCTGTGACTTAGGGCTAGATAATCATACTAGCAAGCATAGATTAAGCCTACCTATGTAGCTTAGGAGGATCTGTAGGCCTTGAATTGACTAAAATCTCCTGATTCTGGTAGTTTCTCTTGATAATTAGCAGGAACATCTGCCTAAGAATCTCTCTCTTGTAGCTTCCAGTCTTTATTTATTCTAGGAGGGTTAACACAAGTGTGTACATCTTAGGTTGCATTTAACTATTGCTTCTTTTAAATGCCCAAGAATGGCTATATCGGTTTTAACTGTTTTGCTAGGTGTTTAAGACAGAACTGGTCAAATTGACCTGTTCCTGTCTGTTAAGAGTCAGCTGAGCTCCCACAGGGGTCACTCTTAGGGAACTTAAGAGCAGTTTCTTAGCTCCATTAGTGCCATCCATTATGCAGGGTCTCCTTGATGAGATGGCTTCCCTTGGAAGCATCAGGGATGTCTCCCTTTTCCAATGAACCTCCTCTGCAGCAGGTGCAGTGTTGGGACTAATGACACTTTAACTAACTCAGGCTGACTCCTTACTCCCTGGCAAGTGAGCAAGATCAAGACTCAAAGGCGGTTTCAAAGGTTCATGACGATAAACTGGACCACCGTCAGGGATTGGTTAACAACAGTTCCGTGAACGTGATCAGCTTGTGCTTGCCATATAGTCCAATGGGACTCTCGCCTGCGTGAACCCCCCTGCCTTGCCGACCTTTAAGCTGATTGGTTCCCGCCTAGCCCCCACCCTACACAAAAGCTGTGTGACTTCCTCAATAAATGAGTTCCTGCTGTGATGGGTCTCCCTGACGCGTCTGATTGTCCTCCGCCGGGAGGGCTGGAGCGGGCGGTCAGTCGGCCTTACCTATCCTGATCTGATCTTGTTGGGGAGTGTCCCCTTCCCTTGTCACTGGTCGAGAAGGGCAAGGGGGCTTAAGACCCCGACATCTGGCGCCCAACGTCGGGCCCCTCAAGGCTGAGCCGCAGCCAAAGCGAAGAGGCAATTTCAAAACCGAAAGTACCGGCAGATTGGGCCAAGCGAGTTCCGAGGTAAGGCATCCCTGAAAAGATGGGGCCAACACACACCACACATGGTGACCCTGCACTCTCAGCTCTTAGACTCATGCTGAAGAGCAGGGGCATTGAGTGGTCTGATGCACAGGCGGAAAAAGCCTGGGACACCTTTACTCGGGTGGCTCCTTGGCTTCCTGCCGCTAATCTTTTTGACTGGTCCACATGGGACGGTGTAGAACAACTTGTTAGGAAGAGGGAAATCAGTTTAGGGGAGGGTCCCCCATTGGGAGTCTGCCCTACATTATCCGCCCTTAAGGCCTGCTTCTCTCCAGGACCTCCCAAAGGGGGCTCCAAGTTTCTCCCTAAAGAGCCGCCGCCTAAAGAACTGCCAGCTCCTCCCGTTGCATCTCCTTCCAGAAACTTGCCACATAGTAAACAACGTTGGGAGACCTTTAATGAGGAGCCCAATCCATCTCCATCTGCTCCTCCCAAGGTTGAGGAACCACGAGGGTAGCCAGCCTCTACACATAGGGAGGGCCCACTACCACCCCGGGGAGGCTCATTGCTGCCATCTTGTATTCTGGGGCCACATCAGACTCCAATGAAAGCCCTCACCCTCCTCCTTCTGGATGGCGGGAAATCTTCCCAGTGGCCATTTTATGATACTGGGCAAGAACTCACAGACTCTAACCTCCCCCGTCCCTGTATGGCCTTCCTGGTAAATGTTTAAAAAGTTAGTTTGGGAAGGAATGACTACCGATCACAAATTGGCCTGTGCAGGGATGAAAGATCGCTCCCTGGGAAGGTGGATTGTGGCTACCAAAGATATTGGCACACAGCTTATGTGAGCGGGCAGATGGAAAGGGATTCCTTATCTTCAAGTCTCTTCTTTCTTGCGCTTTTCTCTTAATTCCTCCTCCTCCTCCAACTTCGCCCCACCCAGCCCACCTAGTCCTCCTGCCATGAGGTCCCACATACGCCCGTGTGGAAGGAGTAACCAGCCCAACCATCAGTGACATGTCCTAGTAAGGAGTATGATATAGTAGCCCCAATCCCCACAAGTATTGGGAGATAATTGTTTCATAATTTTCTGCGTCCAAACCTGAATTGATTACTAACCAGGAATAAGGGTTAAAATGCCCTAGGCATCAAGTTTCTGCTAGAACAATTTAGCCCCTTTCAGATCCAGATCTCAGTCAAGGCTTACATTGAAATGTAAATAGAGAAAGCCTGAAGGCTCAGTAGGAGACTGGTTCAAACCCAAGAAAAAAAGAAAAAAAAGAAAAAAAAAAGAGCAAAAAGTCTTACCTGAACTCCAGCAAAAGTAGATTTTATGGTGCTTTAATAAAGTAATTAACGGCCGTATCATTTTTCCAGGACTCTTGTTTTTTTGAATTCTACATTTTTTTTGAGCTCATGACTTTTTTTGATCAGTTCTATTTTTTTATTCAACTAGTTTTTGAACATCTGTTACATTGCAATGGAGATTCACCTATAAAGTTTCAAGGCCTTTGATTTTGTGTTATGTGTATGTCATGCTGTCTGATGTCATGTTTTGTCTGTATCAAAACTGAGTGTTCCTAAAATTAAAATTTAAAAATGGATCCAAATATTTTTAATTCACGTGATTTAAAGAGGTTTAATTTAAATTGGGTAAACTAATAGAAGTAAAATGTCTTGAAAATAACTTACAAGTCTCTAGGTGGTCAAACTAATATAATGTTGATGTTTATAAAATGTCTAACATCAATTTTTCTAGGACTTTCCTCCAACAAGAAAAAGCTGGCAAATACTGTTCAGGACACTTGTCTGATATCTTGGTTTTCACAAAATAAGTGAAGTAGAGTTGACATGCATGGGATTACTCAAATGTGTTTGTAGAGAAAATTGTTTTGTGTCATCACTAAACTAAAAACAAGGTTACTAAGAGTTATGTCCTAACAGGTACGATTCTATACACAAAGGGTTCTAAAAGTTTCAACTGTGTTTCAATTAGAGTACTATAAGTAACAAAATATTTAATATTATTAAAATGGAGTCATTTATATAAATTAAGAAATTTCATAAAAGTTGTTTCAGAATGTGAACAAAAAGGGGTCAACAGGAAAGAGAAAATAAAAGGTTCTGGGTATGGAAATATATTTAGTAAAAGGGAAAAGGAAGTGTTTCTGGGTAAGAAAGTGCTTGTGTGATGAAATACATGAGGGTCTAAGTAAGTGCTAAGAAAGTCTATGTAAGTAAAGGACAAATTTCAATAAGTTTGCATATAACTAAGTTGGTTGTATGTATGTGACACAGTTAAAGCTATTTAAGGTTTTTTCCTAAGGTGAAATACTAATGTTCTGATATAAACCAAAGTTTAATCTATATGGTAAAATGACAAGGATTTCTTAGAAACACTAATTTACTCTTAACTTTGTGTCTATTAAGTTTTATTCTTCAGAACAATTAGTCTTAAAAATTGGGGTTTATACAATTATGGTTAAGCAACTGTTAGAGTATTGAACTACATTACAGAGTCTAAATTTTTCTTTAAAAACTAAATTTGGTAATATAAAAGTGTCAAGGTAATTGTGAAATGGTCACACATTATATATTGAATGTGTTCATATTTTCCAGGTATGTAAGTTTTTAAAGCAGGGAATTTATCAAGCTGCTATTCTCCAAACTAAACTTGTCTGTAATAGTAATTTTAAACTTAAAAAGAGTAAATTTTATTGGGGATTTATTTCTATCATTTAATGTTCTATTATAGGACCTGTCATCAATAGAGTAGATGTAAAATTTGTTAAATGTATTTCTGAAGGTTATTGAGAGCCTGATTTGTTTAAACGTTAAACATAAAAATATTTTGTCACTTCGCCACACAAAAGGAAAGTTAAAAACTCTCAGCCTTTCTTTAATTCATGTTTTAGATATGATGTTAAATTGTGTTAACTAATGTTCATATAGACTCAGGAGTCAATATATGTAAACTTCTTAAATGATATTTAAAAAAGAGTGTAATGCACAGTAGCAAAAATGGGACAACAGTGATTAAGATTATGGTCTCTGACCTCATGACTCTGGACAGTGGACTTCCTTGAGAGCTACACAGAGCTCCTAACATTGCACTTTGCAGCTCTACCATCTTAGATCTACAGGCTCAACTTGATTCCTTGGCCGCTGTTGTCCTGCAAAATCGTCGTGGTTTGGATCTGCTAACGGCGAAGGAAGGAAGGCTTTGCCTGTTCCTTGGTGAGAAGTGCTATTTCTAAACCAACCACTCTGGCATTGAACAAGATAAAATCAAAAGCCTACAGGAAGATTGGAACGTCATAGGAGTGAGCTCTACTCTAATTTCCTCTGGACTGGGTTAGAAGGGTGGCTCCCCTACCTCCTCCCACTTATGGACCCACTAATCACCATTGTCCTTGTGTTCACCTTTGGGCCTTGCATAATCAATAAGCTTATCCATTTACTGAAAAGCCTGACTAAGTCTGTGCAGCTCATGGTGGTCCTACAGCATTATACCGCCCTTCATAATGATGATTGGGAGCCCTATAGATCATGGATCACTCGTATCAGGACACTGGGGTCTAAGTGTCTCTCCCTTAAGCCCTGCTCCTCCTGAGGGCCTGCCTGAAGTGCTAAGGTGGTAGTCAAAGATGGGTAAGATTCATGGGGAGCTCATACCGACCTAAGACAGGAAATGAGAGCTGGAGCCTCATTGTCCAATGACGGGTAAGGATGTTGCTCTGCCATGGACAACCTAAGACAGGCACATCTTCGAGTAAGGCGGACCCCCAAACTGCTAGGGTGATGGTCCATGATGGGTAAGACCCTCCCAGAAGCAACCTAAGACAGACACACCCTTAATATAAAACAAAAAAGGGGGATGTGTTGGGACTAATGACACTTTAACTAACTCAGGCTGACTCCTTACTCCCTGGCAAGTGAGCAAGATCAAGACTCAAAGGCGGTTTCAAATGTTCATGACGATAAACTGGACCACTGTCAGGGATTGGTTAACAACAGTTCCGCGAACGTGATCAGCTCGTGCTTGCCATATAGTCCAATGGGACTCTCGCCTGCATGAACTCCCCTGCCTTACCGACCTTTAAGCTGATTGGTTCCCGCCTAGCCCCCACCCTACATAAAAGCTGTGTGACTTCCTCAATAAATGAGTTCCTGCTGTGATGGGTCTCCCTGACGCGTCTGATTGTCCTCTGCCTGGAGGGCTGGGAGCAGGCGGTCAGTCGGCCTTACCTATCCTGATCTGACCTTGTTGGGGAGTGTCCCCTTCCCTTGTCGCTGGTCGAGAAGGGCAAGGGGGCTTAAGACCCCGACAGTGCAGTGATTGGCTTTTCACCCTCCAGGGGTCTCATCAATCTCCCTGATCAGGAGGTTGTGTGGCCCAGAGTTGCAAAGCTCCTTAGAGAAGTTCTCTTGTTCCCTGGATTCAGGCTAACTCTCAGACAAGAGCCAAATATTGGCTTTTCTTCGCCTCTGGATTTCATCTCAATTTCTAAGTTTCATCTTAAACATCCAGCAAGCTAGTCTCACCAGTCATAAAGTAAGAGTACTGGGTTTTAATTTCAATGTACATGATTTCACAATTATTCACCCCCTTTTATCTATTTGAGGTCTACATTATCTGTCCTATAGGTGATGGCTTACTATTTCAAGTTAATTTATGCTGTTTGCTCTTGAAGCAGTACTTTTACAAAAAATTAATCAGGCAACAATTATAGAGTGTACATTGAAAATACAAAATGGAATCACCAGCAGAAAACCATTCAGTTTGTGCAATAGCTATCTTGAATTTTGACAGAGTTATACATTATATCCCCTGTTGGAGATCACAGTAATCTTTACAACAAACATCAAACCTTTGAACACAACTTTAAATGTATTAAAGTCTGGCTTACTTTGGAGTCATTCTAACATGCAGCAGGGTATAAGGCAGAGCCTTATCTCAGGTAAGGCAGAGCTCTTCACAAATCTTAGGTAATATTTTCTAATTCTGAACCCTTAGTCACACTAACAAAGAGATGGAGAGAGAAAACTCAAATTACTAAATCTCATGATGAAAAAGGAAATATCAAAACAGACACCACTGAGATACAGAACATAATGAGAATCTACTCTGAAAATCTGTATTCCAACAAAATAGAAACTACCGAAGACACTGACAAATTTCTAGAGACATATGCTCCTCCCAAACTGAACCAGGAGGACATACACAATTTAAACAGATCAATATCAAGCAATGAAATAAAGAAGTCATTAAAAATCTACCATCCAAGAACAGCCCAGGACCAGACAGATTCTCAGCTGAGGTCTACAAGACCTTCAAAGAAGAACTCATTCCAATACTTCTCAAAGTATTCCAGGAAATAGAAAAGGAGGGTACCCTATCAAACTCATTCTATGAAGCAAATATCACCCTCATACCCAAACCAGGAAAAGACACATCAAGGAAAGAAAATATTAGACCAATATCCTTGATGAATATAGATGCAAAGATCCTTAACAAAATATTGGGAAACCGTATTCAAAAACATATTAAGAAAATCGTGTACCACAATCAAGTGGGGTTCATCCCTGGAATGCAAGGATGGTTTAACATCCGTAAATCAATAAATGTAATCCTTCATGTCAATAGACTTAAGGATAAGAATCATATGGTTATATCAATTGACGCAGAAAAAGCGTTCGACAAAATACAACACCCCTTCATGCTCAAAACACTAGAAAAAATAGGGATAGTAGAAACATACCTGAACATTGTAAAGGTTATTTATGCTAAGCCCATGGCCAACATCATTCTTAATGGAGAAAAACTGAAAGCATTCCCTGTAAAAACAGGAACAAGACAGGGATGTCCTCTTTCACCACTTCTATTCAACATTGTCCTCGAAACTCTAGCCAGAGCAATTAGGCAGACCAAAGAAATTAAAGGGATACGAATAGGAAAAGAGGAACTTAAGCTGTCACTATTTGTGGATGACATGATTCTATATTTAGAGGATTCAAAAACCTCTTCAGAAAACTTCTAGACCTCATCAATGAGTTCAGCAAAATAGCAGGCTTAAAATCAACATGCATAAATCTAAAGCATTTTTATACACAAGCAACAAAACATCTGAAAGGGAAATGAGGACAACAACTCCATTTGCAATAGCTTCAAAAAAAAAAAATAAAATATTTGGGAATCAATCTAACCAAAGAGGTAAAAGATCTCTATAATGAAAACTACAAAACATTGAAGAAAGAAATTAAGAAAGACCTTAGAAAATGGAAAGATCTCCCATGTTCTTGAATAGGCAGAATTAATATTGTCAAAATGACCATACTACCAAAAGTGCTATACAGATTCAACGCAATTCCAATTAAAATTCCAATGATGTAACTCACAGAAATAGAGCAAGCAATCATGAAATTCATCTGGAAGAATAAGAAACCCAGAATACCTAAAGCAATCCTTAGCAGGAAGAATGAAACAGGGGGTATCGCAATACCAGAACTTCAACTATACTACAAAGCAATAGTAACAAAAACAGCATGGTATTGGCACCAAAATAGACAGGTAGATCAATGGTACAGAATAGAGGACATGGACACAAACCGAAATAAATACAATTTTCTCATAATAGACAAAGGTGCCAAAAATATGCAATGGAGAAAAGATAGCCTCTTCAACAAATGGTGCTGGGAAAACTGGAAATCCATATGCAACAGAATGAAACTAAACCCCTATCTCTCACCCTGCACAAAAATCAACTCACAATGGATCAAAGACCTTGAAATCAGACCAGAGACCGTGCATCTTATAGAAGAAAAAGTAGGTCCAAAACTTCACCTTGTTGGCTTAGGATCAGACTTCCTTAACAGGACTCCCATAGCACAAGAAATAAAAGCAAGAATCAATAACTGGGATAGATTCAAACTAAATAGCTTTCTCTCAGCAAAGGAAACTATCAGCAATGCGAAGGGAGAGCCTACAGTGTGGGAGAATATCTTTGCCACTCATACTTCAGATAGAGCACTAATTTCCAGAATATATAAAGAATTCAAAAAACTCTACACAAAGAATACAAATAACCCAATCAACAAATGGGCTAAGCATATGTACAGACACTTCACAGAAGAAGATCTACAAGCAATCAACAAACATATGAAAAAATGTTCACCATCTTTAGTAATAAGAGAAATGCAAATCAAAACTACACTAAGATTCCATCTCACCCCAATTAGAATGGTGATTATCAAGAATACAAACAACAATAGGAGTTGGAGAGGATGTGGGGAAAAAGGTACACTCATACATTGCTGGTGGGGCTGCAAATTAGTGCAGCCACTCTGGAAAGCAGTGTGGAGATTCCTTAGAAAACTTGGAATGGACCCTCCATTTGACCCAGCTATCCCACTCATTGGCCTATACCCAAAGGACTTAAAATCAGCATACCAGAGAGATATGGCCACATCAATGTTCATAGCTGCTCAATTCACAATAGCCAGACTGTGGAACCAACCTAGATGTCCTTCAGTTGATGAATGGATAAAGAGACTGTGGTATATATATACAATGGAATATTACTCAGCTATAAAGAAAAATAAAATTATGGCATTTGCAGGCAAATGGATGAAATTGGAGAATACCATGTTAAGTGAGATAAGACAATCTCAAAATCCAAAAGGCGAATGATCTCACTGATAAGCAGATGATGACACATAATGGGGGGTGGGAGGGGGGCAAGAATGGAGGAAGGAGGGACTGTATAGAGGGAAAAGAGAGGTGGGAGGGGTGGGGGGAAGGAAAAAATAATGGAACAAATCAAACATCATTACTCTATGTAAATGTATGATTATGCAAAAAAAAAAAAAAGAAAGTCCACTGTCCAACGTTACTGCAAGGTGGGCAGGAACATGACAAGGGAGCTGAGGAAACACTGGTTATCTAGGAAAAGAATTCCTTCCTGCCTAAGAGCTGTGTGCCTGAGCTCAATGTCAGAGCTGATAGAACTCCTGCACAGAGCCTCCCCAGGGAGGGTACTGCCACAGCAGTTAGGCATCTTGTGCTCCTGCACAGGAACACTCCAAGGCGCAAGGCATGCCACAGCCATGAGGTCATCAGAGAACCCAATCTCAGTCACTGTTGTTCCATATTTTGCTATTGCACATCACACTCTTTTTTAAATGTCATTTTAAGAAGTTTATAAAGAATAACACTTAACAGACACAATGTCAAGAGTAAATTAGTGTATTTAAAGGAATCCTTGTCATTTTTTTTTTGTTGTTAGAATAATATTGGGTGACTTTAATACCCCTTGACCACTAACATCATCCAGACTCCCCCCCAAAAAAACAACAAAGAAACATCAGAGTTAGTTTACACTATAGATCAAATGAACTTAGCAGGCATTTATACATTATTTCACCCAACAACTTCATCAACATATAGGACCATTTCCAAAATATATCACTTGTTATGCCATAAGACATCTTAAAAACTATTTTTTAAAATTGAAACTCTTACATGATATTGGCTCACAATGGAATGAAACTGGAAATCAACAGTCACAGAAACTGCAAAAATTATGTAAGTATGGGACTGGGTTTGTGACTCAGTGTTAGAGCACTCAGCCCAGCATATGTGAGGCACTTGGTTTGATCCTCAGCACCACATAAAATAAATAAATAAAATAAAGGTATTGTGTCCATCTGTAATTTTTTTAAAGTATTTTTTTCTGATAATTTTTATTATAATTTTTTTAAAATTTCTTTTATTGTAAACAAGTGGGATACATGTTGTTTCTGTTTGTACATGGAGTAACAGCACACCATTTGCATATTCATACATTTACCTAGAATAATGATGTTTGATTCATTTCATTATTTTTTTCCTTCCCCCCCACCCCACCTCTCTTTTCCCTCTATACAGTCCCTCCTTCCTCCATTCTTGCCCCCCTCCCACCCCCCATTATGTGTCATCATCTGCTTATCAGTGAGATCATTCGCCTTTTGGATTTTGAGATTGTCTTATCTCACTTAACATGGTATTCTCCAATTTCATCCATTTGCCTGCAAATGCCATAATTTTATTTTTCTTTATAGCTGAGTAATATTCCATTGTATATATATACCACAGTCTCTTTATCCATTCATCAACTGAAGGACATCTAGGTTGGTTCCACAGTCTGGCTATTGTGAATTGAGCAGCTATGAACATTGATGTGGCCATATCTCTCTGGTATGCTGATTTTAAGTCCTTTGGGTATAGGCCAATGAGTGGGATAGCTGGGTCAAATGGAGGGTCCATTCCAAGTTTTCTAAGGAATCTCCACACTGCTTTCCAGAGTGGCTGCACTAATTTGCAGCCCCACCAGCAATGTATGAGTGTACCTTTTTCCCCACATCCTCTCCAACTCCTATTGTTGTTTGTATTCTTGATAATCACCATTCTAATTGGGGTGAGATGGAATCTTAGTGTAGTTTTGATTTGCATTTCTCTTATTACTAAAGATGGTGAACATTTTTCATGTTTGTTGATTGCTTGTAGATCTTCTTCTGTGAAGTGTCTGTACATATGCTTAACACATTTGTTGATTGGGTTATTTGTATTCTTTGTGTAGAGTTTTTTGAATTCTCTATATATTCTGGAAATTAGTGCTCTATCTGAAGTATGAGTGGCAAAGATATTCTCCCACTCTGTAGGCTCTCTCTTCGCATTGCTGATAGTTTCCTTTGCTGAGAGAAAGCTATTTAGTTTGAATCTATCCCAGTTATTGATTCTTGCTTTTATTTCTTGTGCTATGGGAGTCCTGTTAAGGAAGTCTGATCCTAAGCCAACAAGGTGAAGTTTTGGACCTACTTTTTCTTCTATAAGATGCAGGGTCTCTGGTCTGATTTCAAGGTCCTTGATCCATTGTGAGTTGATTTTTGTGCAGGGTGAGAGATAGGGGTTTAGTTTCATTCTGTTGCATATGGATTTCCAGTTTTCCCAGCACCATTTGTTGAAGAGGCTATCTTTTCTCCATTGCATATTTTTGGCACCTTTGTCTATTATGAGAAAATTGTATTTATTTCGGTTTGTGTCCATGTCCTCTATTCTGTACCATTGATCTACCTGTCTATTTTGGTGCCAATACCATGCTGTTTTTGTTACTATTGCTTTGTAGTATAGTTGAAGTTCTGGTATTGCGATACCCCCTGTTTCATTCTTCCTGCTAAGGATTGATTTAGCTATTCTGAGTTTCTTATTCTTCCAGATGAATTTCATGATTGCTTGCTCTATTTCTGTGAGTTACGTCATTGGAATTTTAATTGGAATTGCATTGAATCTGTATAGCACTTTTGGTAGTATGGTCATTTTGACAATATTAATTCTGCCTATTCAAGAACATGGGAGATCTTTCCATCTTCTAAGGTCTTCCTTAATTTCTTTCTTCAATGTTTTGGAATCCTTATCATTTTAACATATAGATTAAACTTTGGTTTATATTAGAACATTAGTATTTGACCTTAGGAAAAACCTTAAAGAGCTATAACTGATTGTCTCACGTACACAAAACCAACTTAGTTATATGCAAACTTGTTGAAATTTGCCCTTTACTTACACAGAGACTTTCTTACCCAGAAACATTTTCTTTTCCCTTCTACTGAATATATTCCCATACTTAGAACCTTCTGTTTCTTTCCTATCTGGTGACCTCTTTGTGGTAAAAAATCCATGCTCCTTCAAATAGCTGATTTTGAGTGAGCAATCAAGAAGGCATATTTGGAATCTGTATAGATTTTAACCTGCTTACCTTTGGATAGAATTAGAACCCTGATCAGAGCAAAGAGTTTGGCCTTTGGGAAATTTTCCCTTGGAAGGCAATTGGCTTCCAGAACTGAGGTGGTGGAGACCACTGTGTAGCGGCTCTACAGCGTCCATCTGTACCCAGCACAGAACTGCCATCTACAAAGATGGTTAGGTCAGGTGAGGGAGTGGGTAATCGAAGAGGTCTTCATGAGGTGAATGTAGGGCCTCCGGCACCTGTGGACAAGAATGACTGACAGTTGAGGGAGGAGGGGACAGAGGGAGAAATATAACAGGGTTGAGAAGAAGAAGAACAGAGAGTAATGGTGGGGTTTTCTATTAAAAGGAGATGAAATTCTTGATTCCACGATGGGCTCAGGAGTGGAAGGGATTTATAGCTTAAGAGGTCCTGCAGTTGATGGGTTGAAAACACAGTTATTGGTTGGAATAGGGTGAGTTTTAGGGCTTCCTTAGTTAATTCAGCTGCTACAGTCAGTGCTTACAGACATGGTAGCCACCCACAAACAGTAGAATCAAGTCACCTGGGGAGATATGCCATCAGTCTGTAGGAAGGTCCAGTTGGTTGCACAAGGAGGCCAGTGACAAAACCCCGTAAATTAATTAGATATTTCCAAGAAACACATTTGAGTAATCCCACAAATGTGAAATCCTTATTTTACTGTAAAAAACAAGATATAAGATAGGTATATTGAACAGTATTTGTGGTCTCTTTTTTGTTGGAGACAAGTTCTAGAAACAAATGATTAATATCAATTAATATTTTTAAACTTGGCCACCTGGAGACTTGTGAGGTAAGTCATGATATCATGTACACAGTTTTTGGACACACAATAGACAACACAATCCACACAACACCAAACAAAGGCCTTGTAGTTTTTATATTATAATAAAGGTCTTGTAGATTTCCATTGTAATGTAACAGATACTCAAAAACTCAAGTTCAATAAAAACAGGACTGATCAAAACATCAATGCCAAAACATCAATGTTATGAGCTCAAAAAATATAGAATTTAAGAAAAAAAGCAAAACAAGAGTCCTGGAAAAATGATATGGCCATTATTACTTTGTTGGAGTTCTGGTAAAAGGCTCTTTTTTTTTTTTCCACCTGTGGGGAGAGTCATGTCCATTAGGTGGACTTGGTCAGTAAGATCTTGTGGTGCCTGTTGGATGCAGGATTGTTAGTGTGGGGTGAGAGCAGAAGAAAGACATGCTAAGTGAGATCATAAGTCTGGGAAAGACACCTAAATCCCTTAAGGTAAGTAGAGGAGTTAGCAGAGAAAGACCCTAAACATTTCTCAATCTGGGAAAGATCCTGCAGTGAGAATGGAACTTGGATTGACACAAGACCCTCCGCACCAGCCAACTCTGGAGGAGAAAGAAGCTCTGGGTTAGGCAGCAGGAAGGTCTGATGCGATTCTGTGCCAGCACTAACAGGGGAGGAGGGAACAGACTGGGTGGAGGGACGTTCTGGAGGAGAAGGAGGAGGGGAGGTGGGAGGGCTCTGAGGAGGAAGAGGTGGTGCACCCACAGGAGGAGGGGCGGGTGTGCAGGAGGAGGGCAGGAAGAGGAGGGGAATTCTGGCCAGAGCACCGAGGGGGGCGAGGTTTGGGACAGTAGGAGAGGAGAACTTGGGCGGTGGAACAGGTAGAAGAAGAGGCAGGCAAGTGCCAATTTCCAAGCTTGCAAATGGTCACGAGTGCCCTTTGGTGGCCGTCTTGAGATCTGAAACATACTGAGGCCAGGTCACGGTGGAATAAAAACTAGCCATTTCCCATAAGTCTTGGGGGAGTCCCAGTTTAGTAAAATTACCCTAGAGACAGCCCAAAGGAGTTTTGGGGTCCAATGAGCTATCGGTATTTCCCATGAGCTGTCCAACTTTACCCAGATGGATGTACAGAAGCAGAAAAAGGCGTCCCAATTTCAGCACGTGCATACCGGAAAAACAGCGGGCAGGCTAAAGGTCAAAATGCCTTTCAACTTTCAGAGTCTGGAACGGAATGAATGGGGGTCTAACTGGAGGCCGGGATGTCTCCGCAGCGACCAGAGCCCAAATGGAGTGGGCAGGGGGTCTATGGCACACTCAAGGGACAAGCCCTTGTGGATTGGAGGGTAAAGATTGGAACGGCCAATGGGAAAAACCCCAGGGAACTTACCCCGTCTGACGTCGGATAAAGGGAAACGGGATGGAGCAGAACGGAATCTCCTGGTTCTTCTGAGGAGGGTGTGGATCTCAACCCCAATGGGGGATGCCCGAAAACCCTCCTGGTCTTGGCACCAAATGTAAGCTCGGGTGCTCGGCTAGCGGCCAAATAAAATCCGGCAGAGAGCAGCCCAAGCAAGCTTTATTGGAATTTGGCTCTCGGGCGAAATTCCCAGCCCCCCGGGGTACAGGTCAGGTAGGGATCCGGAGATAATCTCACCGTGGCCCCCGGCTGCCCAGGGTCTTTATAGACCGGAATGGGCGGGGGTCCTGCTGAGTGACAGGTGGAGGTAAGGGTCAGTGGAGTTTTCCTGCCCGTTGATTGGTTGCTGTGTGGCACGCTGCCCTTTGCCTCAGTTGCTCTGCTCTCTGTCATATAGTCGCCCAAATTCCGACCTAACAAAGCTGTCATCTAAATCTATGTCCTGACTGCCCCTCCCATGCTCGTGAGTGATGAAAGATTGAAAAAATTTATGGAAATAATATTCTCGACTTTCCTCTCAGTTTTGCTCTCACAGGTTTGTGTGTGTGTGTGTAGGGGCGCATGGCAGGGCTGCTGCAGGGAGTCCAGAAGTCCTTTCTGAAAGTGTCCTTTCTGAAACCTGAGGAAGGACAGGTTCACTGCACGACACCCACGTAAGTCAGGACTGGCACACTAGCAAGCGGCATGGCCGGTTTGCCCAGCTGGGGCTGTTTTAAGAGCCCTGGGTTTTATGACTATAGTGGTTTAAGTGGTGCAGTGCACCTCAGGTGTATATATAAATACAAATGCAAAGACATCTTTTCCACCCAAATCTTGCAAATACGATTTTATTAGGGAGTAGAAGTTAACTGTAGTGTGAACGTCAGTGTCCTTTCAAAATTCCTATGTCACATCCCAATGTGACCGTAGTAAAACGTGGGCCTTTGGGAAGTAAGGAAGGCATCAAGTCCCCTCTCTGATCCCTTATGAAAGAAGTGCTCGAGGGACCTTTGTCACATGAGCAGCAGGAAGATGTTATCCAAAAGGAACACACCCTCACCAGACACCAAATTATCTGACACCTCCATCTTGAACCTCTCAGCCTTCTTGTTGCTTATAAACTAACCAGTACAAGGTCTTTTAGTATAGAAACCAGAACAAACTAGGACAAGGGTCTTTGCAGATGGAAAATAAAGTAAGGTTCTCCGGATGATATCCTTTTGGTTATCTGCCTGGGTACTAATTCCACTAACAAGTGTCCCCACAAGAGACACCGAGGAAAAGGCCACAGAGAGATGGGAGCTGGACTTGAAGCGATGTGGCCACAAACCAAGCAACACACAGACCACAAGAAGCCAAAAGAGAGTAAGAGAAGGGTCTGCCCTAGAGCCTGAGGAGGAAATCTTTCCTGCCAATACCTTGATTTCAGACTTCTGTGGGAGAATAAATTTCTGTTGTCTCAAGACACCATGTTTGTGGTCATTTTTTATGGCGGCCATGGGAAATAATACAGTTATTGTCTTTTCTATGAAAGCTACTTTCAGTCTCACAAGTGACCTTTTGAATGGATTTTCCATTTTCATATCACTTGAAGAGCTATTGAAGGTTGTGATTGTGATGCCAGCTTTGACCTTTTTAGTTTGAGCAAATACGGCACATGACCAGCGTTCCCTTTATTTTCCTTCAATTCTCAGCACATGGAGTATTTTACTTCTTGGTAAAGAAATAATATATATAGTGATTTATATATATATATATATATATATATATATATATTGTGTGTGTGTGTGTGTGTGTGTGTGTGTTTACTGTGTTCTTTTTTATTTGCACAGATGACCTAGTGTCCGATCTGTTTAAGCTGCTTTAACAAAATGTCAGAGTTAAACAGTCTGGATGGCTTAAAAAAAAAAAAGATGCTTATTTCTCCTAGTTCTGGGGACTGGGAAGTCTAAGATTGGTGTGCCAGGCTGGTCAGGTGCTTGGTACAAGCATCACATTGATGCCAGGACTTCAACACATGAATGTTGAGGGACACATTCATTCTATATGTTAGAATGGAGGTCAGAGCAGCAGACGTCACCCTACAGTATCTCCCAGGAACAGACTTACATAAGCAAGAATAAATTTCTGCTATGCTAATGCATGATTTATAACGTAAAGAAACACAAAAAAACTTTTGCTGGAAGATCAGAATTCCTAAGATCATCATGTACAGTTTTCCAAATGTTCAAAGCCTAGATTTGTATTACAGCCTTCAAGAAATTTGTAGATATGGACATACTCTTCCATCAGTAATGCTTTAGGACTGTCAGGTTTTACACTTTTTTTTTCTATTTACATAGCCCCTCAGCAACCAAGTAGTCAAATGGACTTGCTAGAAAAGCTAGTCTTTTCCAATAAAGGTGGAAGAATTCATGCAACCACTCACAGTTTATTATTAGTGGCAGTAGCATGCAAATTCAGGAACGCTCAAGTAAGCACAAATGCTCTTCCAACTCTTAGGCAAACTTGAAGTTTATAAAATGCAATAAAAAAACTGTTCCCTGGGTAAAAATGAATATCAAAAGTAAAACATAATTAATTATGATAAGGGAATGTTACAAATAAAAATAAGTAATTAAATAAAACATCGGAACTAAAATTTAATATTTTCAAACTTTTTTATTTGGAATTGTTCTAATTTTTTTTTTTTTGGTCCTTGATCAGAAGGACTTGGGCCCCCCACAAGTGGCGCTGGGGAGTGGGTCCTCTGTATGCCACATTTCCCTCTAATTTTTTTTTAACATCCTATGTTCTAGGAAAAATATCTGAAAAAAATATTTCCACATCCTAATCCCTGGACTTGTGAATATGTTACTTTTCAGGAAAAAAGGGGATTTTACAGATCTCATCAAGTATCCTGAGAAGGGAAGATTATCCTGGATCATCTGATTGGGCCCAATGCAATCACAAGTGTTCTAGTGGGAAGCAGAACAGAAAGGAGACTCTAGACTGCTGGTTCTGAAGATGGAGCAGAGGCGAGGAGCCACAGAATATAGGCAGCCTCTAGAAGCTGTGCAAGAAAAGAAAACTCCTTTCTCCCTCAAGCTCACATAAGGAATGCAAGCCAGTCAGCACCTTGATTTTGGCCCAGTAAAACAGCTTTGGACTTCTGACCTCCACAAATGGAAGATCGTGAATTATGTGCTGCTTTTAAGTCTCAAGATTTGCAAAGATTTGTTAGAGCAACAATGAGATAGTAATAACAGCTTTCACATTTTTAAAACTTACATTGTTTTCAGTCCAAAAAGGTTTTAAAGTCCTCTTCAGCAGTTTGATTTCTCAACTTGCTCAATGCAATTAAAATACTTTAGGAATTTTTGTTTCAAAGTGCCTCAATTGACAACTTATAAAGTATTGTGGAAACCTTATTTCCTGGCTGCCCTAACTTCCGCATAATGTAAGTTAGGATGAAGGGTTGGATTTCAGAAACGCTTTCTCACCCTGTACCCCATACCCCAAGGCCCTGTGATTTTACCATTCAATACAGAAGAGAGAATTGCACGTTGAAATACTGGGTTACACGCTTATGTCAGGGAAAAGATAATTGAACACAGCAGAGACAACCATCTTCCAGTTTCAACAGTGCTTCCCCTATTCACAATAAATACGAAAACTAAAAAGATCTGGGTCTCCTTGTGGATTCTGATGTTTGTTATTGCTAAGGACTGCTCTTCTATAAAATGACCCCTGTCAGAGACAAACTCTAGTTCCTACAAGGAGCAATATATCCAGCCATTTTATAAAATGTTTGAAAACAGTGCCTTTTAAACCAAGCTGTAACTTCCTGGCAGGGAAGTAGTAGCTGCTGCTCTGTCCATCTTTGCTTTTACAAGCAGGCAAATGAAAGGGCTCCTCCTCCCTCTGCCCTCCTTCTGTGAGCCCTTCCTCTGGCAACACTGGGGAAGCCCTGGAGAGACAGGTACTGACGGAACCTCCAGATTGTTATCCATAGCAATGAGAAGAAGTCCTAAGTCAAAAGTACTCAGTTCACGGACAAAAGACAGCAAGTGCCCAAAAAATGGCCCCAAAAGCACTTTTTGTTGTTGTTGTTGTTTAAGACAACTGAAAGCTTTGTCTGAATTGATTTTGCAAGTTGTATTAACACCTCATGTTCACTTTGCTTCTAAATGATCCATAGATCATTAAGATAAACATTGTACAAAAACACCGCTCCATTATTTCATAAAGATGATATCGAGCTTTTCGGAATTAAAAGAATAAATTATTTTCAAAAGTTTGGGATAATGTTAACATTCCAGATATCACGGAAGATTTATGGCCATTATTCAATCACATAAGAAAAAACTTAAAAGCACAGCTTTGATCGTCTGACAGTTATATTGACCAGAAAACTGATCTCTGCTAAAACAGCGGGAAGCCCATTAATCACCCTGACATGTCCATTAACAAGTCCCCACCAAACCCACCTAGATGCTGTAGTAACTGAGCCCCTGGTGGTGCTTCTGACAGACTCTCTGACATGGGGAACCAGTGGGATAAATGCCACTTCATCGTTTTGGTCCCCAAATTCTGAAATTTTGACTTAGATAAAGCATAGAGGAAACCATTACAGCACTTTTTCCATTTCAAAGTCACTTCGTTTCACTTTTTTTTTATTTCAAAGACATTTTAATATTTTCCAATGTTTTCTTAAAACAGTGCTTAAAAAAAAGTCAAGTTATTCAAAGGAGGATTTTTGAAACTGCCTAGTAATGGTTGCTCATTTAATAACATGACATCATATTGAAATGTACAAGTTATATACATTGTTCATTTGGTAATTATTTACACTTATATTACATGCTTTAGAACTTTTTTCATTATGATTGTCAATATGTTTTATTGCTAAGACAAATCCAGGTGAAAATTTCTACTAAATTTTTAATTTTTAGATAACCCTCCTAAAACCAAGTTTTAGTAAAATATGAGCATGAATCTTAATAATTAGAAAATTTCTAACAACCTATGCTTCACATGACTTGGTAAATAAGAAAAAAAAGTTCTTACAGAGCCTGAGTTATAAACCAAAAAGATTTTCTATAAGTCATTAAAATGGGGATGTGTGATTAAATAATTGTGTGTTTTCTTTTTAATTGTGGAATTTTATATTCTACCAAATTTATAAGTAACCTTAGATAGTAATAAACTTTCTCAGAAAATAGTTAATTGGAGAATTTCTTAATAAAATTATGTAATCAGTAGGGTTTACATCCATTCTCAAACCTTTTAAGTATATTTAAAATATAATGTTCAAATTAAAGTAAAGAATTTGCTATATTTGAAAGGTAGCATAAAGTATTTGGGTTATCAAAGCAAATTTCTCATATATTCATACATTCATAATAAGAATATATATTTTATGTATATGTTATGATTTGGGTATGAGTTTATTCCACAAAAGCTTATATTAGGCAATGCAAAGATGTTCAGAAGTGAAATGATTAGATTATGAGATCTGCAACCTAATCAGTGAATTAGTCCATTGGATGAATTGAAACATTGAATGGATTACTGAGTATCAGCTACAGGCAGGTATGGTGTGGTCACTGTAAGCAAGTCTTTGGGCATTTTTTTCCCCTCACTTCTCTCTCTCTCTCTCTCTCTCTCTCTCTCTTTCTCTCTTTCTCTCTCTCTCTCTCTCTCTCTCTTTCTCTCCCTCTCTCTCTGCTTCCAGGCTGCATGAACTGACCGGCTTTCCTCCACGATGCCCTTTCACCATGATGTTCTGCCTATCCTGGGACCCAGATCAATGGAGTCAGCCCAACTATGGACCAAGACCACTGCAACTGTGAGCCAAAATAAGCTCTTCTGCCTCCAAGTTGTTCTTGCCAGGTATTTTAATACAGCAATGAAAAGCTCATTGGTTGATTAGTAGGATATACTATATGCATATTTGTGTATGTATATATTATTTGCTTTACTAAAACAAAAGATAATAAAAATTGTTTAAATCTACATATAAAAATCACAAAAATAAAAATCAGTTTAATAATGACTGATTTTTAAACGTTGGTCTTATTTCTCAATGAAAATAACAGATGATAAGAAAATGCTTATGTTTTTGTTCATCTATAATAAAACCATCTCTGGTTCATACAACTTTCCATACTTACTCTTCAACAGAAATCATATTGCATAAACTAAGCTTAATACAAACCTCTCTCTATATGCATCTTACAGGATATTGGGTATGCAATAACTAGAGAGTAATAATAGACTGAGAGATTTTTTCCATGAATGTTCTATGAGCTAGAGGAGAAAGGGCATGATACTTTGTACTAAGAGCTCAATCAAGTGTGCTAAGATGGCATAAGTAGATTTTTTTCTTGTAAACAAAAATAATGGAGTAGATTTTAGAATGGATCCTTTTAAGAAGTTTGCATATTTTCCACCTGCATATGTGAGGGTCCCAAATAGCTAACGATTTTCTGTGGGATGCTGACTTCTGTGAACATTGATGCAGCAGGTAGTAAATTTCAACCTGACACTACTCAAGAGTACTGGTGATTGTGTATTCTCAAATCCTTCCTTAAAAGTTAAGTACACATGCTTCTCATCATTTAATTTATTATTGAACACTGAAACAGATAAATAGATCCTATGGCTTGAAAAACCAAAAATGTTAAACACACACACACACACACACACACACACACAACTTTCCTGAAAGTTGGTTTGTAGCAATGATACATATCTGAGTGTCATGATAGGGACAGAAGAATATGGCAGATTCTTGCAAGATTGCCACCTATTGCATATATACTGTAAAGAGGGCCACAAAAGGATATATTTCCTGCCCACTGCACATTTATATCTTATAAAGTAATAAGACATGTATGTATAGATAGCTATTTTTAGCAAGCAGCTGGAAGAACTACTCTTGCTCATCAGGTTCAATCACATGTTATTATCAATAGAGTGGATTAGGATGAAATTGCATGGGATGAAGAGGCAATTAATTTCCTTTCAAACTAATAATGACAGAAAGTCATTATTAGAGATCTGGAATAACTATGAGGTAAATCCTTAAATGACTATGAATACTGAAAGCCCACTGTTGGTGATATTTTTTAAATCTGTTCTTTTTGGTTATATATTGTAAGAAACCCATGAAAACCATGACGGGCATGGGAAATCACATAAGGGAGTTTATTAAGCAAACAAAGTGTCTCCCTGCAGGGTAAGAGAGAAAATGAGAGGAAAATGAGAAAGGGCCCGAACTAAAGAGAGTGGAAAATCAAGGAGGAGAGAGAAAGCAAGAGAAAAAATGGCGGGGGTGCTATCCCTAAGCAGTTGAATTCCTCAGGGCTAACAGGGGACCAAAAATGGAGAAGGATACTTGCTTCTAGGATGATGAACCAATAGCTAGCTAGGATGTTCACAGACTGACAAGTAGTTGGGAGGCAGGGAAATGGATGCAGCAGAAAGGGCGGGGAGAGCAGCTTTCAAACTGACAAGCTAGGTTGTGATGCAACAGAAAGAGCGGGGAAGCAGCTTTGTATTACATATATGACAATAGAATTGTTTTTGACATATGAATCATATATGGAATACAACTCCCATTTTTGTGATTGTACATGATGTGGAGTTACAGTGCTCAAATATTCATATATGAACATAGGAAAGTTATATCTGATCCATTCTACTGTCTTTCCTATTCCCATTCCTCCTCCCTTCCCTTCATTTCCTCTTTGTCTAATTCAATGAACTTCTATTCTTCCCTCCCCCCAACTCCCACTTATTGTGAGTTAGCATCTGCCTATCAGAAATAATATTCAGTCTTTGGTTTTTTGTGAGTGGCTTATTTTGCTTAGCATGATAGTCTCTAGTTCCATTCATTTACTGGCAAGTGGCATAATTTCATTCTTCTTTAGGGCTGAGTGATTTTGCATTGTGTATATATTCTACATTTCCTTTATCCATTCATTTGTCGAGGGGCACTTGGTTGGTTCCATAGTTTAGCTCTCGTGAATCGAGTTGTTATAAACATCCCTGTAGCCACATCACCATAGTATGCTGATTTTAAGTCCTTTGGATATAGGCCACAGAGTTGGAAAACTGAGTCAAAATGGTGGGTCCATTCCAAGTTTTCTGAGGAATCTCCATACTGCTTTCCTAAGTGGTTGCACCAATTTGCAGTCCCACCAGCAATGTACAAGTGTACCTTTTTCCCTACATTCTCACCAACATTTATTGTTGCATGTATTCTTGGTAATTGCCATTCTGACTGGAGTGAGATGAAATCTCAGTGTAGTTTTAATTTGCATTTCTCTAATCACTAGAGAGGTTGAACTTTTTTTCATATATTTGTTGACCTATCCTATTTCTTCTGTGAAGTATCTGTTAAGTTCCTTAACCAATTTATTGATTGGGTTATTTATTTATTTTTTGGTGCTAACTATTCTTTTGTGAGTTATTTATATATCCTGGAGATTAACGCTCTGAGGTGCAGATGACAAAGATTTTCTCCCATTATGTAGACTCCCTATTCATGTTCTTGGTTGTTGCTTTGCTGAGAAGACGCTTTTTAGTCTGATACCATCCCACTTATTGATTCCTGGTTTTGCTTCTTGCACTTTAGGAGTCTTGTTGAGGAATTTGGTTCCTAAGCCAACATGATAGAGAGTTAGGCCTACTTTTTCTTCTAGTAGACACATGTCTCTGGTCTAATGCCTAGGTTCATGATCCACTTTGAGTTGAGTTTTGAGCAGGGTGAGAGATAGGGGTTAAATTTCATCCTGCTACAAATGGATTTTCTGTTCAGCATCATTTGATGAAGAAGCTATCTTTTCTCTGATGTATTTTTATGACACCTTTGTCAAGTGTGAGATAACTGTATTTATGTGGGTTTGTCTCTGTGTCTTCTTTTCTGTATCACTGGTCTTTATGTGTGGGTTCTCTTTAATAAAGGGTGTAAAGGCAGACAAAAAATTAAAAGCAGTTCTCTAGGTCAGTAATTGCATATGGTATCTGAAAGCTATTTTGGCTTGTCTGTGTCAAGAAAATGCACCTGGAGCAGTATTTTTAAATTTAAGTCAGTACTGGATATAGGTAATGACAATCCATTGTTATTCTCCAAAGTCCAGCTCTTTCTTTGTTTCAGTACTGGGATTGAACCCAGGGGTGTGTTCCACGGAGATAAATACCCAGCACTTCTAGTCTTTTACTTTGAGACAGAGTCTCTCTAAGTTGCCAAAACTGGCCTGAAATTTGTAATCCTCCTGCCTCAGTCTCTCAAATAGCTGGGATTACAGGTGTGCACCACAACCAGTCCCTTTATTTTGCATAGAGCAGATGGATGATTAAAATGGTAGAAATCACTACCCCACATTCTTCAAGTACTAGTCAGTGGCATTAATTTGTGCACACCTTCTAGAAATGCAAGACTGCTTTTGGTTATCCAGTTTTGTAGACATGGAAGATTTAGTTGATTATATCTAACTGATTCTAACATAAAACTTCTCACTCCACTTGTTAGAGAATCTAAAAAGGAGTTCTGTTTGTTTCTGAGTACATTGGCACTAAATCACACATTCAGAAACTGCAAAAATAGCCTTGGATATATTCAGGAACCAAGCAGACACATTTTACTGCCAATCCTAGACAAAAGTCCATTACTTACTTAGACTACCTATGCCCTTAATCTACTGGCTGATTTTAGGACTTTTTAGGAACTAAAGCCAGTAGAGACAACTTCAAGTAATGCTGGAAAACATAGAAAAATTCATCCTTTTGCTCATTTCTCAGTCACCCCAGTAAGTGACCACAGTTTGCTTCATAAATTAGGAACAATATTTTCAATGTAGATGTTTGGTAAGAGATCCTTGACAGACTCCTTCCCTATCTCAAGATCATGGAGACATTCTTTAGAAACTTTCCATCTTTCCTTTGTTACATTTTAGGTCAATTTAGACTAAATTTTGCATTTGAAGAAAGGTAAAGGTCAGTTCTCATTTGTTTTCCTGTAGAAATAAGGAGTGGTCCCACTATTACAGGTTGCATGAGAGCCAAATCCCAAATCAAAGTAGCAACCTTTAAAGATGATATTTATAAAATCATGATCAAGTAGATCAATCTACTCAAAAATGTTTAAATATATATTGCACAAACAAGGGTAAGCCAAGGTCCCATTTCAGAACCATGATGGGACTCCCCGCTCAGTCCAAAAGGACTGGACGTAACTCCCTTCCACTCTCACCTACTGAAGAATCTTGTTTTTGGCTATCCTCATTCTCTTCTGCATTGTTGATTTTTTTTTTCTGTAAACCTTCTTGAAATAACTTTTTTATCTGTTTCTAACTCTTCTTCCCCCATTATTTTATAAACCCATTCCTATAATTTTCCTTTTCCACAGATGAACTATGTGTTTCCACCAGATCCCCTGTGACATCCACATTGCCCCCATTTTTCTTTTCCTTCCTTCCTTCCTTCCTTCCTTCCTTCCTTCCTTCCTTCCTTCCTTCCTTCCTTCCTTCCTTCTTTCCTTTCTTCCTTCCTTCCTTCCTTTCTTCTTTCTTCCTTTCCTTCTTCCTTCCTTTCTTCCTTCCTTCCTTCCTTCCTTCCTTCCTTCCTTCCTTCCTTCCTTCCTTCTTTCCTTTCTTCCTTCCTTCCTTCCTTTCTTCTTTCTTCCTTTCCTTCTTCCTTCCTTTCTTCCTTCCTTCCTTCCTTCCTTCCTTCCTTCCTTCCTTCCTTCCTTCCTTCCTTTCTTCCTTCCTTCCTTCCTTTCTTCTTTCTTCCTTTCCTTCTTCCTTCCTTTCTTCCTTCCTTCCTTCCTTCCTTCCTTCCTTCCTTCCTTCCTTCCTTCCTTACTTCCTTCCTTCCTTCCTTCCTTCGCAGTACTGAAAATCAAACCCACTTTCATGCTAGGCAAATGCTCTACCTCTGAGCTGAACCCTCAACTCCTGACCTCTGCATTTCTATATCCAGTGATGAATTGTTCTCCATCTTGTTCATCTACAGCTACAGATGATTTAGTTAACGTGATCTGCTCTGTGAAATACTTTCTTCAGTTAACTTGCACAACACTCTACTGTATCTTCTTTTTTGGTCCATCATCTCCTTAACCCTTATATTTAAATCACTCTAGGATTCTGAGGTCTCTTATTTTTTGTATTTTTCCTCCTTGGATGACTTTGCAATGACTTGTGTCTTTCCTAAGAACTGGAACTTAAGGACTCAACAGATTTTTATCTGCAGCTTATCTCCTGACATCTAGCCTCAAAACCCCAATAAGTTTCTTAATATATTTAGATAGTAAATTAAAACATAATTTAACATTAAGTTATAGCATAGATTTTATTTGACTTTTGCCCTGCAAGTAATCCATCAGCAAATCCTATAAGCCTGATGTTCAGAAGGCACCCTCAGTTTGACCAGCACTCACCATTGCTGTTACTACGCCTTGCCTCTCCAATCCAAGGCATCATTTTTCCAGCCTATACACCACATACCCCCTATATACAGACACACATACATATATCTGTAGTAAATAACATAATATAAAATACATAACACACACTATATCACGCATATAATAGTATTCATATGTGTAAATTATGTAGGAGACATGTAAATAGATGTTCCTAACCACCAATCACTATTTAAACTACACTTTCCAGGTTTTTGTCATCAAAGCATGTGGAAGAGCACACCACACCTCTTCCTAAATCTCTTGGGAACTTCCCATTTTCCTCCAAGTAAAAGCAACACGTCTTAATCTCCACCATGTTCTATGAAACCCACTGTAATCTATTTCCTGCCACTTGATATGCTTCTACCACATTTTCTCTTTTGGTCCATATATTAATTTCCTCTTACCACTCAAACAAATTATGACAAACTTGACTTAAAGTAAAACAAATTTATTTTCTTACATTTCTGGAGGTTGAATCTGAGTTTCCCTCGGCTAAAGTGAAGGTGTCAGCAGAGGAAGTTCCATGTGGAGTCCTGACCGGGGACTCTGCCCCTTCGCCGCTCGTGTTCCTGTGCTCGTCCATTCTTCCCTCTTCAGCATGTACTACCCAGGTCTCTGCTCCTTCACCACATCACCTGCTTTCCTCAGTCACCTTTCATTCCTCTTGTGATGGTTTTGTGAATACATACACCTACACAGGAGATTTTGGAATGATCTTTCCACCTTAAGATCCTTACCAAATCACATCTGCAAAGTGCTTTTTCTCATGTAGCATATTCACAGACTTTGGGTGTTGGGATGTCTTTGAGGCTATTATTCACGCAGCCACCCTCACTGAATTTCAGAGATGCACACTGACCACCCTACTCTTCCTCTGATACACCAGACACACAGCTACATCAAAGATTTGCACTTAGCGTTCCAGGTATCTAAACTGTTATTTCTCTAGCTCTCCATGTAGATTCACTCTTTAACTCATTTCATGTCTACTCTATAAACTTTATGCACTTACTCGGGTTCTCCCCGTTTTCCTTCATGCCCTCCATTTTTGCTTTGGTATATTTATCAACATTTAATGCAATATAGCTTAGATTTTTCTTGGTTTAATATCTGGCTTTTCTACCAAAACCTAAGTTCCAGGGTGGAAAGGGCTATTCTCTTTTTCATCCCAAGCATCTACTACAATGTCTGTGTTATAGGAGTATTCAATGATGGTGAATAAATGTTAAATAATGCTATGATGTATATGGGAGAGATACTACCTTAAGTTCCTTCCATATGGAACCTCCTTTGTGGAAACTGAAGAGAGGGTACCATGGGCTCTTAGATTTGGATAAATTACCCAAGGCAGGATAAATCTCAAGTACTCTTTTATATTAAGAGAGGAAACAGGAGCATATGGGGATCTCATGCAAATGAAAGGAAGGTCGCTTGGGTAGAAAAGGGGAATATTGGGGAAGGAGGGGTGGGCAAGGGGAAATACTGAGAATGAATTGATCAAATTATGTTATATGCTTGTATGAGTATGTCATCATGAAACCCATTATTCTATATAATTAATATTCACCAATCAAACATTTTTAAAGGATTCTAATTTTAAAGTAACAGAATTCTAATTTAAATGCAAACTACTGAATGGCTGGTTAGAAAAGTAAATTCATCATTTCCAAATATCCGCTCTTATTCCTATTTCCACAAATGAATGGCAAAACTATAGACTCAAAGATTTTGGATCAAAACCTAGGAGTATGGCCACCCCCTCTTCAGTACATTTCAACTTTCATCTCTATCTCAGATCTGCTCTCCAAAGACGGGTTCTGGGCAGAGATATGCTGGAGGGATTGAATTTAGGAAGACTCTTGTGAGCAGCCCATGGAAGGGAACAAGGAAATCAGGACTGGGCAGAGGCTGACATGGACATTGCCACTGGGAACTCAGTCAATCCTGCAGGCACCTTAGAGCTACAATAGCCCTTCAGAAGTGACCCAGAACCATGACAGTGTACTCACCTCTGTAAACTGCTCTCCATCCACGTCACCCAGTCATTGAAGAGGATGCATAATGATGTAAAACCTAGCTCTCTTCAACCAAGGCCAATTTCAAAACAGAACAAAACTGGGAGACAAGTCTTCTACAGCCAATAACTCTGAGAGGCGGGGAATGAGAGTCTATCCTAAAGTGTCAGAGCAGTGGAGTAGATCTATCTCACCTGGGAAGAACACCTACAGCATTCTGCGGTTTCCCTTTTCTTGGAAAAATTAATAGAACAAGCTACAATCGCCATGACTGCAACTGACCTCAAGATCAAGATCCACTCCCACCTTGTCCCCTCAAATACCCATTTAAAAGTTCCCTTGACCCTCAGCGAGCACTGTGCTTGTCTGTGAGACCCGCCTGCTCAAATGACCCAACGCTCACTCCCAAGGGTTCTCAACCCCTGGGTACCATGCCTGCTCTAGCCTTTGGGGCTGAATTGTTTATTTACCAGCAAATTTAATCAAGAAGGACACTTTAAAGCAGAGGTCAGTAAATTCTGTCCCCAAACCAAATCCTTCCCACAAGCTTTATTTGTAACTAAATTTCACTGAGACAAAGCTGTCAGTTTTGCATGGCTGCTTCCACACATTAAGGCAGAGTTGAGTGGCTCTGCAGGCAATGAGCAGCCCATGCTTACTGCAAGGCCCTTTCCATCTCCTAAAGGATGCAGTCTCCTCTGCACCCAGTGCAGAACAGCAGTGTTTCTACATCTTGATAATCAGGATCACCTGCCCTGCCAGGATGGATTGGAAATGACCGAGTGACAGTCACACTTTTAAGTTTAATAACAAACTCCCTATGTCTTTGGGCACAGCTGCAAGAACCTCAATCTACAGAGCCAGAAAGCAGAAATTCCCCAGGAGGATCACTGGGAGTAACAGGAAGTTGCATCACTCCTATTCCCACGTCTTGTCGTTCCAGGTTACAAAGTCAACCATTCATGGAGTGGCTTGAGATCTTTTTTTTTTTTTTTTTTTTTGATGAAGGATGCATGGTACAACCTGGAGGATGTTGAATCATTCTTGTAGGGTATCTGCCTTGGTCTTTCACCTCAGCAATGCCTTTAAAAGAATATTATATAATGAGTAGCTTTTAGATGTGGTGTTAGACCTGTAGATCCTATGGTCCCAGTCCATTGTCATTTCCCTTCAAAGTCTGACCGATTCCTTGCTTTGAGTCAATATTATGTGATACTGAGTCACTGAATCTATCATTTATGAACCCTTGGACAGTGGTGCTGGTCAAGCCCTGCAGACAGAAAAGGCAAATTGGTAGCTGGACATGTGTTGACTCTAGTGAAGATTAATGGCTGCTGCTTCCAGGACAGAAGCAGCTCAGTGTAATCAATCTGTGGCTGGTTGATTTCCTCCAGTGCTCTGTGATGTCTCTATCTCAGCACTGGTCTCTGTTGCTGGCAGGCGAGACAAGTCACACAGCAGCAGTTGCTCCTGAATAGTCTTAGAAGAATCAGCTGTGTTTTGACAACAAAAGACATAACATGAGTTATTCAGTGTGAAATGTTAACAATCTTACATCCACATGAACATTCACAACTGAGTGGTTTACCAAAGGCTTCTAGAAACTATGCTTGCCTATTCAGAAGAGTGATGTTTATTGGTAAAACACACAAGGTCCGTATGCTATGATGTTCACATTGGGTGCTCCACATTGACCATTTGCCCTCCTCTGCCTCAGTTTCTGAAGGTTCCTTATAACAACTACATCTGTGACTGCTTTGTCCATGTATTGAATTTGGCTTGTGAGGTTCTATAGAAAAAGTTCGTTTGGAGAAAAGAGTAGTGAGCTTGGGTTTCTTACAATAGCTCCCTACATTCAGCACTCTCTGTAAATGACTCTCTCTTTCCAGGTTGCAGGAACCAACCATCAATCCAGAATAGCAAAAGTCCTGGTATTTCTAATATTAGATCATGTGTGAAACCTGATGTTTACCTCACCTGAATCTATATAGGTAGTACATTTATTAAACTTTCTCCAAAATATCTTATTTTGAATACTTCATCTTTCTTCTGCAGGTACTCTGACTGAAATAGCATATGAGGGGGAAAAGTAGGGAAGAGAATTTTATTAAAGTCCAAAAATGCAAATCAAGAAGTCCTTTTCAAGTGACTAAGAAAATGGATAAAATTTTCTTGTAAAAATGTCTTATTGATGCTGAACTGAGAACCCAGGCAGGTGATAAATCCCAGTAGATATAATTAACTGATAATATGTAATCTCTTGCAAGGAAGGATTTAAGATCGGAAGCTCCAGGAATACTAAATCAAAGGTAGATGTAATCTGCTTTCTCTAATGTTGTTAACCCAGCTAACTACGTACATTCTTGCCAGATGAGTGATCTAATTAATTATTCCTGTACTTCACCCCAAGCAAACAAATGTTTTTCACTACTGCCCTCATTATAATCCCCATCCATCACAGGCTATGCAGCTTATCTGTTGCCACAATAATGATACATAACCAGAGGCAAAAAGCACGGCCATGTGTGTGGGGCCAGCTGCAACTTGGCCACGTGGCTTTCCTAGTACTGAAGGGCAGTGCAATGTAATGACTGACTGGAGGCTGCATGACCCTTTGTTCCCCATGGTGTCCTATGCTCCAGCAAGTTCTCATGGCAATGAAGAAGTGCAAGAGTAGCAGTAGAAGCTTTGAGGACCCTCAAGGCCTGCTATATTGGAGTATGGACTGAGTATCCCCCAGGATCCTTCATGATTAAAGTCATGGCCATCAGGGTGGCACTGTTAGAGCTGGTGAAACTTTGAAGAGGCAGTACCTAGTGGGAGGTCCTTAGGTTACTGGGGACATGAGGTAGTTTAGGTTCAACTATTTGGTAGCTCTTATAGGACCCTTTCAATTTCTACAAGAAGTAAGTTACCAAAAAAGCAAGCCTGGCCCTGCTTGCCCAATTGTCTGCTCTTGTTCGAGATGTAATGGCTTCGTCACATGCTACCATGATGTGCCACCATCCTCTGCATTCATCGGAGGCTAAACTATCGGGGCCATCCAAACTTGGACTATAAACTCCAAAACTGTGAACTGTAAACCTTTTCTCTTTTTAAGTTAGATGTCTCCAGTATTTTGTTGTAGTAATGCAAAGCTGACTAACACAGACCTTGACTTGGAAACTTATACTCATCTCAAGCACATGCTACTCAACAAAACACTTTTCAGGGCTATTTCCGATTTGAGAGATTGAGAAGTAGTCTCCAGCCCCTTCATGAGAGAAAGTCTAAATCATGTGGCAAATGAAGTGACTGCAGGTAGAGAAAATGCACTGGGGCCCTTAATGTACTCAGTCTACCTCGCCTGCCTCTTTTCTCACCTCACCCTCCAAGTCCACTTCTTGCCCCAACTTTAAAGGGCTCAGTTCTCAAAAAAAAAAAAAAAAAAAAAAAGAAAGAAAGAAAAGAAAAGAAAAGAAAGTAAAAAGAAAGCATTTCCATTTTTCCATTTTCGATTATTCTGCATCCTTCTTAACTGCAAGGAAAAGAGACTGAGATAGGAGTATCATGAAATGAGAGAATCTTTTCAAGAGACTTAGGAAAAAGCGAGCTACTGGCCTCAGAAAGACCAAGGCTGCACACAGGGTACAGATAGCAGATGGGCTGTGTGCCAAGTTGTCTAGTGACCAAGTAACTTGCCACATTTGTGTCTCACGTTTAGATTCATGATTACCCTGCTCCTCCTTGAATGTCCCCATACACCATGGAATGCACCCTTCCTAAGTCCAGACTCCCCACACCCTCTCTCCAGCCTTACTCAGCAGCTTTGACGGAGCAGAGAACAGCTTTGGTGGCTCTTCTAAGCGGGGCGGGAAGAGTGAACGCTGTAAGGTAAACAGCGGTCGGTCACACGAGGCTCGCGTTCTGATGCAGACACTGTTCCCATGATTGCTATTATTATCATGAAGACTGCCTTTCCCTTTTGTATGACTCAAAAGTGGCTGCATGACATGAGCCATACAAACAGGAAATATAAATTCCCGATGTGTTCTTACACAATGGGGAAATGTCCTCCCTCTTCTAAATTGTTACTTACTGTGGCAGGAGTAGCCTAATGAGAATGACATTCACATCTCCTCCGTGCAGTCCAGCTTGCTCCCGCCACCACCTGTTTGTTTTATCTTTCGTCACTGCTGTTAGTTGCAGCTTCTCTAAGGCCAGACATAGACCTGCACAAGTGTCTGAGCGTCTTCTGGTCGCCTTTCCAGCAAGGATTCCAGCCCCAGCTCCTTTAAACTTCAGAGCTCCAGCAAGACTCAGATCCATTTCAGCATCTCAAAGCCAGAAAGTCCTGGGGTGGATTTAGAGAGGTTCAAGGTCAAGGTAGAGAATCCTATATTTTTTTACTCATTCTTATTTTCAAATTAAAATGCATTCAAACACATACTTTTTTGTGTAGTTTGCCTCGCTCAAATGCATTATTAGGTTTGTTTATAGTTGAGTGTATTTATTAAAATTTAGTATTTCAGCCCACCCTCCTCCTTTGGTGGAAACCAGGATTAAGTTTCACACTTGGCACATACACACGGGGACCCTGGGGACTCTTTCCCATCCTAAGTTTCAGCAATCCCATGACATATTGGACCCGAAAAGCTAGAGAGGGTGAGCTCTACTGTCCAGGCCACTCCATATAAGACGGCATAAGTGACCACAAAGGAAGGTATTAGCAGCCACATCGAATCGACCAAGGAAAGACTGACCTGTGTTCTACTAAAACACGAAGAGAACAAGATAATCTAGTAAAACACAATTAGTTGTATCTGAATTTCACTGTAAGTTTGAATTCAACCTTACTTAGCCTATGAGATACTTTCAGAGACTTTGAAAGGGAAATCTATAAGTTGCCAGATTTACTGAGAATGTTTACCTCACTAGGTTCTTCTGAAATGAAAACTGAACACCCCGGGCATGTACAAGTGGTACCTGCACAAACGTCTCATCCCTGATACAAGCTGCCTGAGTATTGTAGTGTGGGGGTGGTGTTCAGGGTCACCTGCCTGAATGCAAACCCTACCTTCAGCAGTGGTCCTTCACCTGGAGGACTTTGGGCATGTTACTTAATTCCTGCTTCAATCTCATGTCTGTAAATACAAGTAATAAAGTGAGTGACCCTAAAGGGCAGTTTGAAGGCTAGATGAAGGGAATTCAGAAATTATAGTGGTAACACCAAATAAACAGAAAATAAGCATAAGTTGTTATCATTTTACTACTGCAAACTTTGTTATTAGAGATCTGTTTTGATGTTTCTTAAAAAAAACTGGCCTCTCATTTGACTTAATTCAATGGTTCATTAAAAAACATAATATTAACTTATGATAAATTAACTTAAGACTGTATTTTTAAACTGCTAGCCTTATCACTGTTTCATCCATCCTTTACCTGAAAGGAGGCACGTTACCATTGTCAGATCCCACTTCATACTCTAGAGTCCCAGAGAGCATCTTAAATTCTGAAAATAAATCATACAATTTACAATTCCAAAATTGAATTCTACTCCTCTCTAATAACAAGAGAAAAAAAAATCATGGGATCTCTCTTGCCTCATGCTGAAAGGATTTTTTAAGATTAACTTGTTCATTCCTTGATTTCAATCTCTTTCGTGGAATACCTCTGGCATAGGAGCTATTTTGCATTTTAACTAAAGGCCTCCTTAAAACCTTCTCTTTGTGGCATTTGAAGAACTCTGACCCTTACAAAGGGCAAGCTGTAGGGGAAAGGAAGGGCAGGCCTCCCTTTGTCTCCTGTTCCTCGAAGCCCTTGGGGGTGGGGGCAGGGGCTCTCTGATTAATTTGCACCTTCTGGTTTCAGCAACACCATGACATATTGGTGTTCCTTTTATGATTTCAGCTTTGCTCTTGTGCTTCCTTCACACACTTCTGCAATGGAAAGCTAACCTTTATGCTTTTATGGACTGACACCGCTCAGAGTCAAAGCGAAGTTGGCAATCAAAGGCTAGGGTGGCATTTGAAAGGAAGATCATACCATTGGGGTCACAGCAGGAGTTCTCTGAAGGCTTAAAGTCCATATTTCCAAGCCAGCCTTCTCTGCATATCATTTGTTACTAAAATGCTAATACTCTTAGTATAAGGAATTTCCACATAATCACGCCAGACATGAGCAATCACATAAGGGAGTTTATTAAGCAAACAGTATTTCCCTGCAGGGTAAGAGAGAAAATGAGAGGAAAATAGAAAGGAAAAGAAAGGGTGTGCGCTACAGAGAGTGGAAAGCCAGGAGGATAGAGAAAAGTGTGTAGGACAGACAGAAGAATGGAAAAAAGATGGCGGGGAAGCTACAGTAAAACAGTTGAATTCTGCCGGACTAACAGGGGACCAATATGGGAGAAGGATACTTGCAAGCTGACTGATGAGCCAATAGCTAGCTAGGATGTTCACAGATTGACAAGTGGTTGGGAGGTGGGCAAAATGTACCTGATGGGCGGGGGAGCAGCTTTATACATTACATTCCCCGTTTCTGTTTTTATAAGAAAATCCTTTGCTCTCCAGTTCTTTTTGGAGCCTTCTCTCTCCATCCTGCCTAAGTGACTGGGGTTGGTTTTGCAGGTGAGATGTAAAATGTCCATTCTCCTTCCAGACTTCCAAAGGCAGATGATTTTCGTGGACTTCATTTCCTCGATTTGACTGATCCCCTATTTCTACACTAACTGCCTGTCCCCAATTCTGACTTCATTTACCCCTCTAATTCTAGGAACTCCTTCATTGCTGTAGGGAAAAGGGGTGATGACCGATCTGGCTTCCTTGAGCTGGAAGGGGGCAGCATGGGGCAAGCAGTTTGGAGTTTCCTTTTTAGAAATCGGGTCAATTGAGGGGTTCATGGTAGAAGTCGGGTTGGGGAAGAGCAGGTTGTAAAGGCATCTGGAGATGGGTGCTTCTATGAGAGAAGAACAAAAAGACATGAGTACTGAAATAAGATTGATACAATATAAATGTTGCGAAATCTGGAACATGCCAATGACTATCATAAAGATGACAGAAGTCAATAATTCCTCACCAAGGGGTGGAAGAACTGAGAAGTTGTTCCCATAACAAGGCCTAGCAAAGGCTGGAGAGGACAAGGCCTTTATTTGGGAGCTTTAACATTGTCTAGGTTATCAGGAATGTAAACACAACATTTAGTAGAGATACTAGCAAACATAGATTAAGCCTACCTGTGTCTACAGGCCTTAAACTGCACAGATTGACAAGTGGTTGGGAGGCAGGCAAAATGGCTGTACCTGGTGGGCAGGGGAGCAGCTTTATACATTACACTTAGTGTTCAAATTACACTCCAATTCTCCCTAGGCTTTATGTACACTAGCATTCACCATGTTCACAGAACTGATTGTTAGGAAGAGTTCTGGGTCTTTATTCTGATTTTACAGCAGCTCCATCTCCTTTAGGGTCACTGTGTTGATGAGCAGGTACTATGCAGCCAATAGGTGATTACCCCTAATGCCATTTCTTACTTAAACTTCTAGGTAGCAAGTGTAGATATGATAATATGTTCTTCTCTCTAGAGGCGAGACTTCTAATGATTAATCTCTGGGATCTTTAAATATATGGCAGAGTTTTAGGTTTGTTAGATTTTCAATTCACTAATCTCATCTATCTGACCACCTTCCCCTTGGCATTAGAGACACACGTCAGCATAATTAGACACACTACAGAATTCAGTTGTCATCCCGCATAGATGAGAAAAGGGTTAACTGCCATAGGATGATGTTGGGTATAAAGCAATTGATTACCCATAAACTTATCTAATCAAAAAACACACAAGAGCCAATGCTCCTTTTAAATGAGAGGGGGCGTGACGGGTCTGGCCATACACTTCTGGCCTCTAGCAACATGGAGTAGCCCAACTCTCCCTTATTTTATAGACACACAGGTAAAGGGACCCAGACAAGGAGGGGTTTCTTCTGTGATGAACAGGATGGGGTGGGGTTAGGAGAGCCATTTTCTCAGGGGAACTACCAAAGAATCAGACAGGAAACCACCGCCACACAGTACCACATGCTTCCTGGCAAACAGGGTCATTCCTCTGTGGTAGCCAGACCTCCGTGTTCCATGGCTCATTCTAGTCTGATTCTGCTAAAAAAGGATGGCGCCCCACATTCAGGAGTACCTTTATTAGCTCCATGCACTACAAGGTATGAACACCTTCAGATCTCTGTTGTTATTCGGACAGAAAGCGGAGATGTGGGTTGGAGGAATGGGGTGGGTGGAAGCAGGACCTGAGAGGAAGACTGGAAAGAGGTTATAACAGGGCAGGATTTCTTTCTCTCTCATTCCATATAGGAAAAGGGACTTTGTGGAGACAAAATAAGGAGAGTCCTTGTCAGCTCAACAGCATATTGGCTTTAAGCTTCTGGGGCGGACTTAATTGTCACTACCTATGTGCCTCTGTGGGAAATCTGAGTGACTGAAAGCTTGAAGGAGATAAACCACTTCCAGTCCTTGTCTCTCCAAAGGAATCATGGAGAATCCAGACCTGTATCTTCCCCACCAAGATGAAGGCAGGAGCTTAGGGCAAATGAAATGCAAGAAAAATCCAATATGAGGAGTTACAACTCTCTCAAATAAAAAGATACCAGTGTAGAAGATGACTCTGAAGGAAAAAAACTATGGAAATGTTCTATGTCATTGCCTGAATAATTGTCATATATAATGCTGATGAATGATGATACTTTGATGAAAATGGACAGTGTCCACCTGCCCACAGAGCATTGCAGGCCTAAGAAAGGTGTAATACGTAGAGGCTCCGGAGCATAGGACAGTGGGGCAGGCACCAGTCTCTAGGTTAGCAGACCAGGATTTTTTCCAGCACTTTCACCAACAAATCTTGTGAACCTGAGTCATGCATGTTATGAAACAATGGTAATAATGTCTTTCCTGTGTTCTAGGGGGGAAAAAAAGCCACCATCTATTCAAAATGCCTTTTGAAAATCTGACAGACTTCTAAAAATGTAAAGCAATACTGTGGGCAAATCAATCCTCACTGTCACCAGAGGGGCTCCTGCCGCAAATTGCCCTGGGCAGTTTTGCCCTCAGTAATTTATCTGAAATTAATCCAGCTCATTATTTTCCAAACTGGAAACTTGAAACCTTAGAGAATATAGGCTCTTACAGCTGCGGAAAGGAGGCCCTAGAAGCTGTACCCTGTCTCTGTTACCATTAACTGAGAGTTTCCATGGAGGAGCTCCTGTTTACCTGTGCCAGGATTTGAATGAGAGGTGACCTCGTTAATTCCACCTGACCTAATCTGCTCTTGGCAAAGTAATGACTGTACCTTCTGAAAAGCAGGAAACCAGAGCCAGTCAGTTCCCAGCTTCTAACCAATCCAGGTGTGTTTCTGAGTTTTTGCTGGATACAATCCCCACTGCACCAGAGAATTTAAAACTGGATTAAAAGAAATACTTGGCAAGCTGAGTATATACTTTAAGACATGTTATTTAAAATAGAATCATGTTTGAAACTTCATTCTGGGACATTCAAAGAGGTGCAGAAAGGTCTTGAAAAAAGACATTTAAAAACTATTTAATTTTGCCAATACACAGTCTACGTACTTAGAGACTATGACTTTTTTTAATTTATTTTTTATACTATTTATTTTATTTATTTTATTTTTAAGTGGTGCCGAGGATGGAACCCAGTGCGTCACACATGCTAGGCAAGTGCCCTGTCACTGAGCTACAGTCCCAGCCCCAGAGACTATAATTTAAACATAAAACAAATCTGATTTTTCTGGTTATCTGAAAGCCACTGCCTTTTCTTCTTTAGACATGTCCACAGGCCAATGCTAAATGTATTCATACGGATTATGTGGCTTGAAAAATACACTTGATCTTAGCCAAAAGGTTGAGAAGTGGTGAGGTTTAAAAATTATCAAGTAGCATGAGGAAGGAAGGTCTACAATTTTATTCTGATAATTAGAAGTCTGGTTTTTGAAAGGCTTCAATATTTGCTCTAAAACCACCCAGCATATCATTATGAAAACAAGAACTCAAAGGACCACTTTTGGTCATTGGTAGGATCATTAACGGTAACACTTTTATTCCACTCTCTCTACTGTTTAAAAGGCACAGATTTGAAACTATAACCATATCCTTTTCTTCAAATGTGTACACTTTACATTTTAAATAGGATATTAGTTTATTTTCAATGGTGAATTATTCAGTTGTTTATGCTCAGCCGGGTGAGAGCTTTCGGATGTTGACAAGGTTTTAAGATCGCCTTCGCAAAGAGCCACTAACAGTTACGTTGCATTTGTACTCTAAATATAAATATTAAATGCACTTTTCTTTCCTTAAACTATTAAAGGTATTTTGGGGGGGCAATGTGAAAAAGAAAGCACCCATTTACCTTTTATTTCTCTCCATTGCATCTTCATCCATCATCTCAAATCTTCTTGAGAAAAGAAATGGAACAGAAATAAGCAATTTTGAAAAGAAACAAAGATTTTGTAATATCACTGCATAGCTAGACAAGAATATGTCAGTAGGTGCTGTTTTGAAGTACATATGAGATATTACTCATCAGAATAGGCCGTTTTACTGCAGTTACAAACCCAGCCCACAATTCACCAGTGTAACCACACAGTTAAGGTTCGTTTTCCCCTTGGTTCAGGAATCTGAGTCTCACTGGAGATGCTGCTCATCTTGGTCCCTCAGAATCCAAACTGAAAAAGGAGTCTCTGTCTCAGACGCTGGGTGTTGTTCTGCATGCAGAGGGAGAGAGAGCATTATGGGAAACTGGCATCAGAATTCCATGAAGTCCAGAAGTCGTACATAGTTGTTCCAGATCCAACTCCTTAGTCAGAAATGGTGGGTGACTTTAAAGAGCACAAGGGGTTAGAGAATGAACCAATACCATACTCAAAAACTAGGGGAGAACAATCCAGGAGCGGTAAGTAACTTATGGGTTAGCACAGTCTAGCCTTTCCAACCACAAATACTTACTTCATGGTCATTTCCTGGTGCAGTATGGTTGCAGTCTCCCTGAGGGAGACAGGCTGGACACAGTGCACCCAGACGGTTGTGCCTCGCTGGGTCCGTCTATGCAGGACACAGGGCAGTATTTCCTTCCAGGGTGTCCTCGTTACTCAGCTATTACCTTGCAGTTTGAATCTCACTAGTCCGCACTCACTTCCTGACACAGATTCTGAAAACCCTGCTTTCCCTCTTGCCAGCTGATGTCCTGTCAGGCTTTGCCATCAAGGGTTCTAGAAGAAGCTTGAGAGACCAGAAAATAATGCATGCTAATTGCCTTTTAATCCAATCAGAATCGCCCCAGTTCTACCCTTCAGTCCGTCAGTGGAAGTTATTCCAGGAAAAACAACTGATGATAGTGTGTAATTTTTCAAAATCCCCCAGAGTCTTGGCTCACTCCTTGAAAGACAGCTGTGGCAGCTTCCTAGGGTTCACACCGAGGCTTTCATTTCATTTCTAGAACTTTCCTGCAAGTGCATCAGTCACAGGGCTGACTCCCAGCTCTGTAGTCATTCCACCTTCCCCTCAATTACAGACCCTAGCAGCCGTACTGTCTCCTTTAGATACTCTCTGTGCAATACTTAAATGTCCCCTTTCTGCCTTTTCATTCCCTAACGCCTAGTTAACAATGTTTTCTATTGAATTCTCTGTTAAAATATCTGCTGTGTGCCTTCTCTGCTGACTGCTCCATCTGTGTGTGAACACACTTCTCTTGATTCAGGGACTGTGCACTCAAAAGACAATGCATTTGTCCCCAAATCACCCTATAAAAAGTCGTGGGTGAGGGACAGGATAGCTTCAACAAATGTTTCTATTTAGACAGTGATAAAGAATGTGAGATGTTAAACAGTTAAGTTTCTAGGGGTGGGAAGACTTTTTTCCTATGAGAAGAGACCCTCAGTTCATTGTTTTTGGTGGTCCTTTGCTTGCAACCTATGAAAGTCCTGCGTTTTCTATTATCCTTGCAGACCATCTCTGAGAAGGTCATTGGAGAACATGTCCTCCGTCATTTCCTGAGACTTCTGAGAAGTAGATGCTAAGAGAGAATTAGACATGCAAAAAATGTATTAGGAATAATGAGTGTGAGGGAAAAAAAAATGAGACGGGTTTACAGGGACCTGGGGAAACTTCAGATCATGATGCAGATCTGACCCAAAGGGAAAGAGAGCAGGGACAGATGGAGGGAGGCTGGAGCATCCCAAATGCAGGACAACGCTCAGAAACTGAGGCAGGCACACCCGTGAGTCTTTGGGCCACAATCGCCCATCAGAGATGGCCTCATCTCCAGGCCTGCCTCTCATCCTAGATGCGCAGCCACTAAGTGTGGAGCCTGCAGGAGGCGTGGCCTCAGGAGTCATGTGATTTCAGTGGGCAGCCAACGGAGCTCCAGCCCTGTGCTGGGGACAGTCCTAGCAGCCCATCCTCAAAGCCGCCCCATCTCTTTTGGTACTAAGGATGTCTTCTTCCAATATAAATGTGAACGTCTAGATTCAAAGCATGCAAAGCAGTCAGATCTAAACCAGGTTCTTGCTTCCTTTGCTAGGACAGCTTTCTCAAAAACTTAATCTATTATATTCCAATCAGTACCACATTCCGATAGTCTGAGTCACACTTCTTTCCAAGACTTTTAACGTTCCTCATCTGGACCTAATGGCTGGTACCTGGAGCCCACATTATTTCCCTGAGATAAACACATTCCAATTTCCTCCTCCAAAGTTACTCTGGCCAACTAAAAGCCCTTCGAAGAATGAACAATGGGTGTGAAAATGTTGCCCTTAATTTTATTCTTGCTTCATCACAGAGGCTTAATCTGAATTCTTGACTCAAAGAATTTAATTGTCTTTTACTGTTTTGGATTCAAAAGCAGTTACTTCTTTCAAATCTACAAACACCTGCACCTTTACCCTCTCTATTTTCTGTTTTCCTGATTGCAAACCAGCCAATTCTGTTCCCTTGTTTTCAGGACCTTTGGAAATAGAGTGGCAAACACAACTAAGCAAATTTCTGCCCCTCAAACTCTTCCACTAAAGCTGCAAGATCATTTAGGAATCTTATGAGACTTGAAAGTTTATTCATCAGTTTCACCAAATAATTCACCACTATGTAACAAGGACTGTTTTTCAGAATTCTTGTGTGTTGGTGATTCAATACTAGTTCTGGAAGGACACACACCATTGATCAGAGCTACTTTCATGACTCCAACAAACATCAAGGACATTGATGGAAAGGTCATTTCTGAAATGCACCTAGAGAGGGTAAGAACAGGCATTATTTGGCAGGCAGTTGGACTTCCTTAGGGTTTTGGAAAAGATACAGAAGCATCAGCATCAGGTGCACTAAATCCTTCTCAGTTTGTCCATTTACATTTCTTTTATCATTAATCTAGTTCCTGCACATGAAGAAAATGGATTTCCAAGGTGCAACAGGATCGTTACAAGTGATCTGGAGAATCTGCCAGTGGTAACACAGGATTATTTGAGGACATCTACACTCTGAGGAGAGTTGCTGGTGCTGGAATGTTTCCTTCAGTGCATTTGCTGTCCTAATTGGGATAAAGTGAACTTGCAAGCATGCAAGAAAAATTAGTTTTGGAATGTGCCTATCATTAGTTAACAAAGCATTATTTGTTGACATATCTCTACCTGTTGGTGGTGCTTTTTGTTCATTCCCCTTGAGCTATAGGGAAGGAAATTTCTGCCAATAATTCCATCCTGTTATAGATTATGTTGAGAGGGAAGTTTCTAGCTCTCTTTCTGCCCACTTTTATTGAACCTTCAGATAAATGGTAAAGTGACTAACCCGAAGTGTGTAATGAAGGAAAACCTAACATTTGTTAGAATATAATGTAGATGAACTTGCATCACAGTTCAATTCAGAACATCCAAGTTCCAAGCTATATTTTAGCATATTACTAATAACAACCCATTCTTTTTTTTTTTTTTTTCTTATTTATTTTGGTTCACAGATTCAGAGGTTTCCATCCATGGTGGGCTGGTTCCAAGGCAGAGTCATCATGGTAGAAGAGCATGGCAGAGGAAAACTGTTCACTTCATGGCAGCTGGAAAGCAGAGAGGGGGGAGTCAGAAACAAGACAGAGTCCCCAGGAGCATGCCCCCAGCACCCTCACTCCGTCCCACTAGGTTCCACCTTCCATGCTTCCCACCACCTTCCAAACGGTCCATTCCCCATGGCGCCACCTCCATAGCTCTCTTCACTTTTGAAACTGAAACTCTGGGTCAGTTAAATAATAAATTGCCATTCCCTGCTGTCCCTAGCCCCTGGAAGCTAACATTCTATAGATTGGTTCTGTGATTTGGACTAAGTGCTCATTTACATGGATCATATGAGTATTTGTCTTTCTATGACTGGCTTAATTCACTTCGCCTCATGTCCTCAGGATGTATCCATGATGTAGCCTAGTGCAGACATGCTTCCTTTCTAAGGCTGAATAATATTCCATTGCATGAATTTTCCACCTTTGGCTTATCCATTCACTCATTGATAGACAGTTGGGATGCTTCCTCGTCTGGGCTACTATGAATGGGGCTGCTTTGAAAATGAATACACAAATATCTCTACAAGACCTTGTTTTGATACTTTGGGGTATGCATTAAGAAGTGGAATTACTGGATCATATGGTAATACTATTTTTATTTTTTACTCAGTAATTGTACCATTTTAAGCATTCTAATACCCTTATTTTTTTCTTTTCTTCATTCTAATGGTAGCCATCCATATGGGTGTGAGGTGTATTTCATTTAGTTTTTACTTGAATTTCCCTGTTAATTAGTGACCGTGACATTTTTTCATGTGCTTATTGGCCTAAATGTGTCAGCAATAGCAGATAATTTTGTATCTCTATAGTTAAATATATTTGATAATACATCTCACATACTGCTTCCTGCTTCCTCCTGCCTCTGCCAAGGTCCTTGCCCAGCAGATTTGGAGTTTTTGTTTCCACGCTATGATTCTCTCTGAGCCAAATGCTCTTTACATTAGAAGGCCATGAAACAGGGTTAATTTTTATGTCAATTTGGCTAGACTCTGTTGTCCAGTTACTTGGTCAGACACTGAACTGTGTGTTGTTGCAAAGTTATTTCGTGATTAACATTTACTCTCTGTTCACTTGAAGTAAAGGAATTTACCCTGGATAATGTGGGTGGGCCTCATCCACTCAGCGAAGTATGAAGAGCAATTTCTGAGATTTCAGGGAAAAGGAATTTCACATCAAGACTATAGCGTAGTGTACTATGGGTCACCACAAAGTCAGAGAGCATTTCTGATTACACCTATGCCTTTTCTTCCTGCCTCGCTCCTGAAGGTCACAGACTGCAAGCTGTAAACTTAGGGTGCTAGTTTCCAGCCCTGACCTGCCACTTCCTAGTCAACTCCCCTTCTCCTCCTTCCCTGGAATGACACTGGCAGACGCTCATGGGTTGCTGCAATTCTAGTCCCTATAGCCTGAGAACATCAGCTTTCCACATGTTTTACAGTGCTCTGCATTTTTGTTACACAGAGAAGTTTGTAATGATTTTAGGATGTGCACATGTGTTCTTTAATGCTATCCCTTCAGCTTCAGCCACCATCACTGTGCTTTGGGATCAGGAAGATATCCAAATTATGGAGTCCCTTTGCCAATGGACAACGCAGTAGCACACTCCTGGTCAATTATCTGAGGCTCTGGGGACTTCTGGTGGTGTTACTTGCTTCTGTTGGCTTTTGTGTTTTTTCAGACTTTTCTTCAATGATTGTGTACATCCTCTGACAAGAGAAAAGAAAGCATGAATATAAGATTACAATCTTAAGGGAAAGGTAGTTTGTAAATGTTTAATTTATGAACTTTCTGGTGAGTTTTCTAATAAATATTTATTGGACTATTTCTGTCTAGAAACCAAGAGAAAAAATTCTCCAGTGGATTAGGACATCAAACCAGCAGGGCTAGGAGGATATTAAGATTAGGATGCCAATTTCATTCTTCCTTCATTAAGTTGAAATATTCCCCTATAATTAGCAGTTGTCACTGCTGTGCATAGTGTGAGTTAACAGTCATTTTCCAGACAGCAAAGGTAATTTTAGATACCGCTTGATGATTTGTTTGCAAATCCCCAAGCTGAGCACTGGGATTTAAAAATTACCTCTTTGACACCAATATGTAGGTTTGGCCTTAATTGTTCATCAAAATCTCAACCAGGTATATTTGCATAAAAGAAAATATGAGAAAAATACTAATAAGAAAATAAAGGGAAATGGATTTTTCCTCCCAGGCTGAGAGGGTAAAAAACATGCTTCAAGGAAGGCTGTCCAAATCTCATGAAGATCCACCTCTTATTTTTTGGATGATGTATCATGTAATATTGTCTACAACATATTACCACAAATAGATTTCTGCCCTTAAATTTACAAATTAAAATTTAATCACTTATGTTTAAATAACAAAATGTGTCTTAGTCCATTTGGGCTGCTGTAATGCAATACACAAACTGGGTACTTTATAAAGAATACAAATTTTTCTCACAGTTGTGAAGTCCAAACTTTTAAGGTCAATTTGTTGGCAGGTTTGGTTTCTCCTGAGGCCTCACTCCTTAGCTTGCAGGCAGCTATCTTTCTTCTTTGGTCTCACGTGTGCTCTCCACTGTGAGGATGAATCTCTGGTGTCTCCTCCTCTTCTTATGTGCATACCAATTTTCCTAGATTAGGACTCCTTCCTGATTAATTCGTTTAACCTTAATTACTTCTTTAAAGGTCCTATTTCCATATACAATCCCATTGGGGTATAGGGCTCCCACAATATGAATTTGGAAGGGGTGACACACTTCAAGTCCTAATACTCCTTGACCTCCAAAACACTATGCCCCATGCTCAGTCTGCTGGCCCTTCTTTATTAGCATTCCCTTCCTCTGTCACTGCACAAAGTCCCCTGGATAGCAGTGACATTTTAAAACTGATGACACCAAATTTAGATCCACAGCCCTGAACTTTTCCTCTGAGTCACAATTCCTAGAGACAAATTCCTATGTGCCATCTCAGGTTCACATTTAGTAGGAACCTGAAATGTAGGAAGCAGCAAGCAGCCCCCATTCCCTTTTAAGGCGCACCGGCCCAATTTCCTCCGTCTCAGGAAACAGTAACTCCAGCTGCTGAACTCAAAGGCTCTCCCTGTCATTGCTCACCTTTCTCATGCTTTCATGTATCTAATCCAGTCCATCAGTCCGTCTTCCCAGCTCCACTTTTATCTTAAACCTCCCCTGAAGCCAAAGAGAAAAGGCATCAAACCATACGCTATGCTTTGGACCTGAAATGTCCCTCCAAGTCCCGCATGGTAGAGCCGTGGCTGCAGCCTGTGACACTGTAGGGAGCTGGTGGACCCGTGGGGAAATGGAGCCTGCGGGGAGGAGTTGGGTCACTGGGACATGTCCTGAGGGATGATGGGGATCCTTGCTCCTTCTCTCTCTCCCCTTGCTTCCAGTCACCAGACCTCTGCCACACATGTATCATCATGTGCTCTGCTGTCCCAGGACCAAAGCAGCAGGGCCAAGTGACCATGGGCTGGTTTCAAGTTGATTATCTCAGGTATTTTGTCATAGAAATGAAAAACTGACCAACACACTCTAGTTCTGTGTTTTTAGTTGTGTGAATTTTCATAATTGTGTTAACCATTAAGTCCCTTTTTATCTAAAATGGATATTTAAAAAATCTACTTCACAGAATTTTTGTTGCATACACCATGCATGATGTGTAGCAATTGCTTAATAAAAGTCAAAATAATCACATGGCCTTCTTTAAGAACTTCTCCAGGTTAAAAAATATCATCCAGTTTACCAAAGTGCAATAGCTTCATCTTTTTCCTTTTTTCTTTTTCCTTCCTACTCCCCACAGGAAGTCTTGGTCAGCACTTAGGCACACTCAAACCTGAAATGGGTGCACATAAATTGGGTTTATTGTCTCATGCTCCTCCTCTCACCACTATCTGCCTGAAGGTGATGCATGACTCATTTTAACTGAGACAAGGCAACAGCCAAACATAGATCTATAAGCAGCAGTAGACTTGAATCATGACCACCACTGTAGGGCTTGTCTTCGGCCAAATTGAACATTCAGGAAATATAATCTCCACTACATCTAATCTCTCTGATCTGCAGTCTTCTTCTGGAACCTTCTTTTTTACAGATCACTTAGGGACATCCAGGTTGTAAAAGAGGGTAGATAATCCATACCAGCCCCATAAAAGTTATCATCCTAGTTATCATTATTCTCTCCTTTTTTCCCCTTCTGCCAAACTTCTCAGAGTTATGATCTCATCAACAAAGTCATACATAGAGATTGTAAATTGATAAGAAAATGTACGAAGTTAATAATACACCCAGAGACATCAGTTTCTAATTATGGGGTGGTAGGGATAGGCATGCTAAAAATGATACTTTGTGTAAAATGTTTTATAAACCACTCAGCCTGAAGGGACCTCAGTTGCCTCGGTCTGCATCCCTGGGGATCTTGACCCTGACCTTTTCCAGGGCAGACCCTCCCCGCTTTCTTTGGCATTGCCTTGGTCAACCTATGACTCCTTCATTCAGTAAAGGAAACGTGACACTCACCAAGTCACAGAACTGAGATAAAGGTGTGAATGTGTCAAGAATCCCTCTCCAGCACTCAATTTCCAACCAAGAAGGAGGTAGGTGTTAACTAAAGAAAACCATCCTGACCCTTGTGGCTGGAAAGGGCAGCATCATCTGAGATTGACTGGTTACAATGGTAGGTTTCTAACAGGCTTGGTGGCTATGGCGGGTGCGAGGGGCGACTTTTCTTCTCCTTTTTCCTGACGGACACCAGGAGGGTCGGTCAGTGTTTCAGGAGGTTTACTTGAATCACACTGTCCACTTTCTGGGTCTTGCCTTCTATCTGTTTGCTGTGTTGCTGTTCAGAGCAGAGGTTCTGCTTCATCAGCACTGAGGACCAAATGTCTTGTGGCTGAGTCCTTTTCCCACAGCTCTCTTCTGGGGTGCAAACTGTAGGAAATGGCTGTGACATTCTCAGAGTGGCGGAGGTTGACTGGAATTGCTTCTGATAGACAATGTGCCCATTTTGCTGTACGTGCTGTTTGGACTTTTTGAAGTAGCCCGGAAAGGACTAGATGTTGGTGTGCTGCCTCTGCTGCCAAATGGAGGTGTGCCTGGTTTATATCAAGGCCACTTCCACGGCCTTTAATTCCATTTCAGACATTTTTTCCTGTGGTTGCAATCATGCTGTGCCATGTCCCAGCAGGGATTTGTCCTCTGAAGGGTCGGTTTACTTTCTATAGCCACCAAACCTGCAAGAACTGGACCAGTCCAACTTCAAGTGATGAAAACTGAAGAAACAAAATCTTAAAGGCTATGACTTATTGCAGGGTATTGAGGGAAGGGGGAGAGGAAACAGAAAGAAGTCAGATAATGCCAGTGGCCACCAGGTTAAAATGGTCTGTGACATTATCCTATCCAGAGCTTGGATACGCACAAGGACATAAGAGGGATTTGCTCTAACACCCAACTACTGCACCATTACAACCAGCCTTTGTATAACATTTACTCAGTTGATGGACGTGCATCTTCAGTCAGAATCTATATATGGACAAGTGACATATTCCTTAAGTGCATATAATTTAGACCTGGCCAGTAGATCAGGTGCTTTCTTTGCTCCCTTATGCTTGTTGGATATCGTTATGGTGCTTGCAGGCGTGGAGGTGAAGAACTGAAGGTAACTGGTGCTGGAGAGAGGAACCTTATTTTTTATTGTGGGAGCTGCTGTTTTTATTGCATGATAGTTGAGTTGAACACAATCAACGTACAGTAGTAACTTATCGCTCCTTCTTCCTGAAGGAGTGAGCAGATGACTGAATACTGACACCAGCATCCTGGAGCGTATCTGAATGAGCAGTGTTTGGCAGTGGTGAAATGATGCCGTGTTCCAGCTGTGGTCTGGAGCTTCGGAACGCGGCTTGGCCTCTTCTTATTCCCATGGAGCGCTCACCATTCACACAGGACAGATTTGTCAAAATGCTGGTTAGGTTGAGTCTTGCTTGCCTCCACTTGGTCACCTGTGTATGAATCCAATGGTTGTTTTGTTTTGCTTTGTGTTTTGGGGGGGGGGGGTTATTATTATTATTTTTTTAAGTTTTTAACTGATGTTCATGAAGAGAATGAGTCCTTGGAACTGTGTCGCCAATAAGAGGAAATCCTAAGGAAGGAAGTATATTTTTTTTTCTTTTTTTTTTTTTTTTTTTTTTTTTGCAGTGCTGGGGATTGAACCCAGGGCCTCGTGCTTATGAGGCAAGCTCTACCAACTGAGCTATATCCCCAGCCCAGATGTACATTTCTTTACAGAGCTGTGTCTTGCCATTCTTTGGGCCCTCTATTTGATTATTTGAGAATCAAGTCTCAAATAATTGCCTTTTAAATTGTATACTCTAGTATCGTAGGCGTAGGACAGTACCATTTCATCATCTGTGAATGTAAAACCTCTTGTACCTGCTTTCTGATACCTAGTAGTGACCATGCTTTATCAGAGCTATGTTTGTGATGTTACTCTAGAAGGTTTTCTTTTCAGATGATGATTGAGAAGCTAATAAAAAGAAGATCATGCCAGGTATCACAACAGAAACAGAACTTTGCTGTTTTCTTGGGATTTGTTTTTTTGTTTGTTTGTTTGTTTTTTTACCCCTGCCCCCATTTTTATTGGAATGTGCTGGATGTCTCTATAATTTTGTTCAGATGATTGCAGAACCTGGAAAAGCTGTTGCTGTTTTTGATGATAACATACTGCTATTATTGGTCTTTTATATAAATATATATATGATTTGAATTTTTGGAAACATTAGTTGTGCTCTCAACTTTGGAAAAACTATTCCAGTTTACCATGTTTGGTTGGCATTGTACAGAAATTAATATTGATATTAGTCTATAAATGTTAAAATTATTTTTTCCATTTGTACAGGAGTAACACGCTATATTATATATATAAGGTCTTATCTACATGATTTTGATTACAGAAACTAATAAAATTTCATTCTAAATAATGAAAAAAATGGTAGGTTTCTGTCCCTTTATTTTTCTCTGAGAGACTTTGAAATAGGGAAACAATTAGCTCTTACCTGGAGAGAGGGTAAGGGAAGTCAGCAAGACCTCATCGGTGCTGCTCCTTCAACGTGGGGAACTCCACAGTTTCTTCTCACTTGGCATCTTTAAGCCGGAATGTCCTACGCGCCTCTCTCCTTACCTGAATTCCTCCAGTTAAGCTTGAGTTTCTTCTCCTGGAGACTTGGCCTATTCTAAGCCACGGGGTTCTCTACCACCTTGGGAATTATGTAAGCCTACGTTACACATAAACTTATTCTTATATACTTCTTTGTAATGTAGGTTAATTTTTATATGATAATACTTCATCATCCATACTTGTTGGGACCTTAAGGTAGCAGTTGATAGCAACTCATTGGATATGATTAGTATTCATGTAATTATATTTTTAAAAAGACAAAATTATTTTCCAAAAAAATTCTTGTAGTTTCAATAATCAAAGAAAGATTTACAGGAGTCACATTGTACAATATATTCACCATGTATATACACTATACACACCATGTATATTACTATATTGGATCACCCCCCAAAAAACATTTTAGGGACCAAAATGGGGAGTTACTGCCACCAAGTGACCTACCTATATGTCAAGTGGAAATCAAAGGGTCCACCACTTGATTTAATGTCACAAAAGAACTTAATGTCATGGGAAAAAAATCAGCAATCTGAGAGATTCTTTAAATTTACCAGTCCATCCAACTAAGGAAATAAAATGTGGGTTTCAGGGCACGTCTGTCACCACTGGACCTACGGCTATTGCTGGGTAGCGGGCTTTGCTTTGTGCTGGGTACTTACTTGCACATGATTGAGCTCCATTTGGGGAATGCAGCTCCGTTGGAATCACAAGTATTTGTAAAGAAAGGGATACTGGAGGAACTGAGTTAGCTGACGTTCCTTGTGCTCATTGTTCTTTACAATGCTGTGCAAGATCATATGGAAAAATGTTCAACATCTCTAGTAATAAGAGAAATGCAAATCAAAACCACCCTAAGATTCCATCTCACCCCAATTAGAATGGCGATTATCAAGAATACAAGCAACAACAGGTATTGGCGAGGATGTGGGGGAAAAAGGTACACTCATACATTGCTGGTGGGGTTGCAAATTAGTGCAGCCACTCTGGAAAGCAGTGTGGAGATTCCTTAGAAAACTTGGAATGGAACCACCATTTGACCCAGCTATCCCACTCCTTGGCCTATACCCAAAGGACTTACAATCAGCATACTACAGAGATACAGCCACATCAATGTTCATTGCTGCTCAATTCACAATAGCCAGAGTGTGGAACCAACATAGATGCCCTTCAATTAATGAATGGATCAAGAAACTGTGGCATATATATACAATGGAATATTACTCATCCATAAAGGATGATAAAATTATGGCATTTGCAGGCAAATGGATGAAATTGGAGAATATCATGCTAAGTGAGATAAGCCAATCTCAAAAAACCAAAGGAAGAATGATCTCGCTGATAAGTGGATGATGACACATAATGGGGCGTGGGAGGGGTTAGTTTTAGGGTTAGAGTTAGGGTTAGGGAGGGGGGCAATAATGGAGGAAGGAAGGACTTTATAGAGGGAAAAGAGGGGTGGGAAGGGTCAGGGGGAAGGGAAAAAATAACAGAATGAATCAAACATCATTACCCTATGTAAATTTATGATTACACAAATGGTTTGCCTTTACTCGATGTACAAACAGAGAAACAACATGTATTCCATTTGTTTATAATAAAAAAAGTAAAAAAAAAAAAAAAAACATTAAAAAAAGAACATTAAAAAAAAAGAAAAAAAAGATCATAGGTATTCACAATTCCTGCTCTCAGCGTCAGTGTGCCCTTCCATCTCAGCCTATGTAAAACCAGCCGCATAAGATGGGTGACTAAAGCACCTCTCCAGCTCCTCACCGTGGACAGGGCTTATCTCAGGAATGGTCAGGAAAGGTAGCAGGGCAGACACACCTGATAAACTGCTTGTGGGAAGCCCACAGAGTCACATCAGGCACATTTACTCTGTGGCTCCCTATTCTACTGTCTCCCATTTCCCTAGGGACAATTCATTGAGAAAGGAGTATTTAAATCTTATAATTATGGAAGTCCCATGAATAATCTGACATCTAGCCATTTGGGGATGGTTTTCTGCAGACTTGAAAGGTCCCTCCTTCAAAACTTTATGTCATTTAATAGCCATCAAATAGTTGGAAAAAGAGTGTGTCCCCTTGTTTGCATTCTTGCTACTGCTAGTAAGTTCACAAAAACACTCCAGTCTGTTTGACTTTTAGCCAATTCCATTAAATTTTCAATTTTGGATGTTATGTTTTTTAAGTTCAAAGATGCAAATAACAGTTTAGCTTTGCTACAATTCGACAAAGTTTGGCAATAACTCCAACCACTAAGGCTTCCCTGTGACGACATCAAAAGCCCCGCACTACAGTAAATGCCACTAAGACCACTACTGATATCAGTATTTGCATTGGTTCAGACTCTTTCATTTGCAAGCAGAGGAACCTGTGATACCTTAAGCTAAAAGGGAGCTTTGTTGATTCACATCCTTGAGATGAAGAGGGAGAAGGACTAAAGTGAGTTAGGGCTGAGGAACCGAAAGTGAAGTTCAGCACCACAGAGGTTCTCTGTCTTCTTCTGTTTCTTAGTTATTTTTAAAAGAATTCTGAGTCTACACTACCTTCAGGAAGAAATGCAGATTTTTGCTACAGCCCCTGATTCCCAGTCTTCCACCTCAGAAGTCTGAAGTAAAAGACAGATACATATTATCTCATTTTTTTCAAAGAAGGATTTATATGTATTTTACCTGAATCATGCATCCACTGTCTTTTTGACCACTGTTTCTAGAAAAATGAAATCCTATGAATAATAAGATTTGAGTCATATTTCCTTCCCTGTGGACTAATGAAGAGTGTCCAGCTGTGATGTCAAGCACTATTATAACCCTAACAAAAAAGGAGAGAAACAATTCTTTTAAAAGGAAAAGGCATTGAATCAGTTCTCTACTACTCCTGTTCGGGTTTTCACATGTAAGTGCATGACAGTAGATATTTACAAAGTCCTTTCCGTGGACTGTCACATGCTGACTGTGAATTGTCCTCCTTCACTTACATAGTAACAAACTTTGACTACCACCATTTTACAGATGCGGAGTGTGAGTCTTAAACAAAGAGGAGACATGATCTAAGACTCCAAGGCTAGGAGACAGCAGGGGCTGTGTGATCCCCAGATTCCTCTGACATTCCAGCACCGTGATGAAACAAATCAGGCGGCACAGCCTTGGGACTGAGAGTTCATGCTTGGGATTCTTATCCCAGTTCTGCCCATTGCTGGGTGCGTGGATTTTCAATTATCCTGCTGCACTGCACAGAGGAACCAAAGAACTGCTCATTCAATAAAGAAAGGGATTTATACATGTATTAAGATTTTCTAAGCTGAGAAATTGAATTGTACCTTCTGAGTCCTAAATGGCAGTGAACATAAAAATAGTTAGGTGTCTATCTCTGAAAGTCATAAGGGAAATGTAATCTTAACAATCCCTCTGGTTACCCTTTCAGACTGAATATACCACTTAGAACCCGTTTATGTTTTTTTTTTTTATTTCAAAATTGCTTCTCCAATTACATCTTTTGCAAAGCAATGTGCTCTGTTTTGTTTTTTTTGTGTGTTTTTTTTCCCCCATTACATAGAAAAGAATGAAAATATTTGTTAACAGATTAGGTGCAGGGCAATTCTGGAACGTTAAAGATTTGGATTGGAAGTAAGTAGTCTAGGAGACGTAATTTGGAACTAGCACTACCATCTTGAATATTTTTTTACATACATTATAAGTGTCCATAAAATGTGGGGCTGCACTAGTGTAGAAATCAACATACCTGGAATCAGGCTGCCTTATGCCTCCTTGTTTCTTACCCAAACTTCATGTATACATTATCAAATTTCAGCCTTCATATATCTTCTTCTGTGAAGTGCCTGTTCAGTTCCTTAGCCCATTTAGTGATTGGGTGATTTGTTTTTTTTGGTGTTAAGTTTTTTGAGTTCTTTATTCTAGAGATTAATGCTTTACTTGAGGTGCATGTGGTAAAGATTTTCTCCCAATCTGTAGGCTCTCTCTTCACATTATTGATTATTTCTTTTGCTGAGAAGAAGCTTTTAGTTTGAATTCATCCCATTTATTGATCATGATTTAAAAATCTTACTCTTTAGGGGTCTTGTTAAGGAAGTCAGATCCTAGGTTGACATGGTGAAGATTTAGGCCTACTTTTTCTAGTAGGCACAGGGTCTCTGTTCTACTGCCTAAGTCTTTGATCCACTTTGAGTTGAGTTTTGCACAGGGTGAGAGATAAGGGTTTAATTTCTTTTTGTTATATGTAGGTTTTCCAGTTTTCCCAGCACCATTTGTTGAATAAGCTATTCACTTTTCTCCAGTGAATGCGTTTGACTCCTTTGTCTAGTATGAGATAACTGTATTTATGTGGGTTTGTCTTTGTTTCTTCTATTCTGTACCATCGGTCTACATATCTTTTTGGTGCCAATACCATGCTGCCTTTATTACTGTAGCTCCATAGTATAGTATGATCAATCAACAAATATATGAAAAAATGTTCAACATCTCTAGTAATTAGACAAATGCAAATCAAAAATACTCTAAGATTTCATCTCACTCTAATCAGAATGGCAATTATCAAGAATATAAGCAACAATAAGCATTGGCAAGGATGTGGGGGAGAAAGTACACTCATACATTGCTGGTAGGACTGCAAATTGGTGAAAACATTATGGAAAACTTTAGGAAGATTCCTCAGAAAACTTGGAATGGAATCACCATTTGATTCAGCTATCCCACTCCTCGGTTTATACCCAAAGGAGTTAAAATCAGCATATTACTGTGATGTAGCCACATCAATATTTCTAGCAGCTCAACTCATAATAGTTAAACTATGGAACCAACCTAGATGCCCTTCAACAGATGAATGAATAAAAAAATGTGGTGTATATTTATATGATGAACTATTACTCCGCTTTGAGGAAGAATGAAATTATGGCATTTGCTGGTAAATGGATGGATTGGAGAATATCATGCTAAGTGAAATAAGCAAACCCAAAAACCAAAGGTTGTATGTTTTCTCTGATATGTGAATGCTAATTCATAATAAGGGGGAGCACTAGGGAAGAATAGAGTTACTTTATATTAGGTAGAAGTGAGTGAAGGGAGGGGAAGGGGTAGGGGGTAGGAAGGATAGTACAGTGAAACAGACATTATTACTTCTTGTACACATATGACTGCAAGACTGATGTGATCCTATAGTATGTACAATCAGAAAAATGAGAAATTACACTCCATTTATTATGATCTATCAAATTGTATAAATGCATTATACCGTCATGTGTAGCTAATTAGAACAAATAAAAAATTAATTTAAAAAGTTCATCCTTATGCCTTATACTCTGCCAAAATATAAGCTTGCTGAAATGTAGACATAGCCTTGGAGTGAATTGATTTCCGTATCCAAATCCCTGAGGAGAATGTACAGTCTACCCTCCACCTACCCCAGGCCAAATTACCAACATCAACAACAACAAGAACAACAACAACAAAAAATATATATATATGTATATAGACATACATATACATATGTATACACACACATATATAAAACAGATTACACCCACAAGTGTATCTATAATTTTTTTAAATGTATCTTTTATTGAACTACTTTTCTAAAATAACATGAAAACTGGTAAAAGTAGAAAAATCCAAATTGGGCTATCTCGATATTTTCTATTAATGCATATCAATATAACTGATGTTTCCTCCTTTTCAATAACTTTCTGGCATCATCTGAAGGGAAACTGTTATCCTTTTCTCAATCTTCAGTATATACATAGGTGCCATTTCTTGTAGAGTAAGAAGGATGTCAGATGAGATAGTCACATGTACCGTGTTCATCCAAAAGTTCATCCTTAATCCACATTGGACCAATATCACTTTGTTTGCATCTGTTTTGAATGTCATTTTGAAAAAGGGACTATTTTTTATCATTCTCTGTCTTTTACGGACATCCAACATGTTTTCACTTTGCTTGACAGTTCACTCCAGACATTTTGTGAGTTTTCAAAGGTATGGTACATCAAGCATACCTTGCACCTTATACCTTATACCTTATACCAAGCAAAAGGTTGGTATAAGTTGTGGACTCCCTTAGCGGAGGACTGACTCATTCCAGTGTTTTTGAGCCCAAACTGCCTGACAGCAATCACTGTCGCCACAGAAATGCCCTATGTTGGTGCTGACCTTAGGGGTGACCGCTAGCCACATGTGGCCATCCATCTCTTAAGAATTGCTTCCTGTGGCAGAGAAGTAGAATTTTAAACACAGTTTAATTTTACTTAAATTAAATAAGCTCCTGTGACTCGAAGCTGCCACATTTAACACAGTTTTAGGCAATGGTCTGCATTTCACACTGCTTTCTTGTATATTATGAAAATTTTCAATTCCCATCTTCCCTGTTGACCCATCTTCCAAAGACTCATTAGACTCTGCTTCCTTACCTAATGTTCAACAAAGGCTCATTGGGCTCCTAATATGTGACTGACTCTGAGGCATGCAAGAAGCATAGACCCTCAAACAAAAACCACGTAACCCCTACATTCATTCAGCCAAAAATCTACTTGTTAAGAATATGCAAATCATTATGAATAGTTTAAATCAATTTTAATCTCTTTCCAGAGTCTTCTTTGGCTCCCTATTACCATTCCCATAAAAAACAAACATTTGAACACAGAACTCCACAATATATTTTATCTATTTTTTTAATATTTCCTAGCTTTACTTCCTATTCATAATGGATCATAAGTAATTTCCAAAAATTTCCTAACTTCATTCATATCAAAATGCTCTATAGAGAAATTATCTTCATATTCTGTATTTCAAATCTTTTATCAAATGTCACCCTTTCTAGGCAATGTATTTATTTAATGATAACTTGGAGTCAGGCTCTGTATAGCTTATATGTCATGTAGATATAGATTTTCACTCTCAATTTGGACATATCATCTTTCAGCAATAATTTTGTGCAAATTTAGAACTGAGGCAGAAAATTCAGAATATAAGTCAAATAACAAGCTGTTTTTTAAATTCAAACTGGTAAGAGGAACAAAAATGATGTTGCTTCAGTTAATCGTCTAGTTTTGCAATAGAGAGCTGTGAATTTTTAAAAAGAACGATTTGAGTTGATCCATACATCATGTGTGCTGAAGTGTGAACATGAAACCCAATGGTTAATAAACCTAATTCTGAGCAATATTGTCCCATTCCATCAGAAAAGAAGTTCAGACGGACTGGGGAATCTGGGAGGAGTGCCAAGGTGCCTTGTCTCCTACAAAGTCAGCAAACAAGCCATTTTGGTGATTCGGTATAATTTCTGACACCTCACATTTCTATTGACATTTCTGTTATGTGTCAAAGGCAAATATGGCTAATTGGTCCTTGTCCAATAATCCACTTTGATACACAGTTGCTATAAGTTAATTCTTTGTGCGGTGCTTTGATAAAGCAACACTTACATTGTGTCTTACTCGAGTTTCATGACTACCCACTTTAAAAAGAAGAAACTAGATATTGAAAATATTAGCTGTGCAAGGCCAAAAGCAGCCTAGTGAGGAATTATATAAGCTATTACATCCACAACCTTGGTATTTCATATTATTGTTTTTTCTGATCTTTTTATCTTCTCTCCTTTTTTCTCCATTCTTCTTCTCTTTCTCTCTACCTATGAATGGATATTAATTATAAAATTCTTTTCCCACACTAAAAAAGAGTAGTAAAGATATACATGTTCATGTTCTATGTGAGTACATTTTTTCATTTCAAATGCACAAGTAAAATTGTTTTATAAAAAGACTATTTAACACATTTTTCAGTGGTAGTTAAATAAAATTTGTGAAAGGAATTTTTCATTGTCATACCATTAAAAGTGTGTCATACGTGACTTCTGTATTTGGACAAATAAACGTGATTTTGACACACAAAATATACAATGATTATTTGTGGAGAATAAAATCCTTAATAAAATTCCTAAATATGCTATTGTAGAAACGACCATAACTCCTACTTATAAATCTTTTAAAATGACAACTTTTTGTCATTGAGGGCCAGGTCACATGGCTGTGCTCCCTCGTGGAAGGAGGGTACTTCAGTCTGCCGTGGGTCCATGTACGTATCCTTGAACCTTTGCTCTCTACTGTGTTCTTTGTTTTAATTATGTTTCAAGGATTCTCAGGTTCACTCATTTTCCTTTGGGTATTTATTATTTTCCTATCCTGTGTGATGAACCTTTTATTTTATTTTGTTCTTTTTAAAATTTTTAGCATGAGAAAAGAATTTTGAAATTGATACTCTGGAAATGTGATCTCATAGAAAGTTTAATCCATCAAAGAACATTTTCCTCACCTAAGAATTTCATCACGATTCAGTGGCCCTGGGTTCTTAGAAGTCGGTAACAAAGGGTAGGTGTTGTGATGGGGACTAGAGCTGCAACATATTCCATCTTGCTCCTTCCAAACAGGTGGCGACATTTCTAATCTTGTTATTTATTTTTTTCAGGCCTGCACAACCAATTCTGGACAAGGGTTGGGAGGGGGAAAATAACTTCATAACTTTGGGGCCAAGCACATTGTTTCCAATGCAGGACCCTCAGCTCACACTTCCCCTGTGTCTTGAAATCTGGTGAAGGACCAGAGAGTGAAGTGCCTGCGTCCCTCTGTCCCCAAGAAGAACGTGGGTGATATGGAGGGGAGCTACAGAGTGAATGAGAAGTGAAGTGAGGTTCTTTAGCCACTGAGATTCAGGGCTGTATGTTACCATGGTACAGATGGGCTCAGCCTAATGCTGAGATGTTGAGAGGGATGGAAGATACCAGTTGTGCTGATTACCTGGGCATCTCTTCTAAAGAAATATGAAACACGTGCCATCTCTCTTCTATACAAAATACTCTTACAAAATTTATAATATCTGTCCTTACTTTCTGTTTCTCTATATTAATATCCAAAATAATTCTTAGTTTCCCACGTTTCTTTTTCCCAATGCCCTCCAACCTAAAACTGTTTCTCTTTATTTGTCAGATACATTTTGTATGGAAATACATCATAGCCTAATCTAATATAGACATAAAGCTTCTGTATTGCATACTCACTTTGAGAATGTCTGTCAAATCCAGTGAACTATGTAACGCCATTCGTGAGACAATGGTGCTTAATCTTTGCATAATTGGTTATCTTCTTTAGTGATATTAATCATCCAGAAAGAAAGAAAATAATCCCCATAAAGTTTCACTGTATTTTAAAACTATACTGTAGTTTCTTATTTAAATATCTTATAATATATATCTGGATTACAATAAAGGACAGTCTTTTAAGGAAACAAAATTTAATCTTAGTTGGTTTGAATGTCAATGAGAAAAAGTGAAAATGCCTAAATTATGCAGATAACAAACTTAAGCAATAGTAGCGCAAATACTTCCAACTGAATGACTGCAGAGGCATCTTGTCGACATTTATACCAATTATATAATATAAAATATAAAATACATGATATCATATGATAATTATCCATTATTCATACAGTACATAAAATATTCATGATTGTTATCATTATTATTGTCAAGAAACTAGAAGTCATGCATCTTTGCTGAAATCATTCATTTGGAACTGCTTGCATAATTGCTTAAGTGTGTTATCATTGTACATTCTCAGGTGAAATTCCGCCTCCTTTGTGTAGAGGAAGGCACGACTTCCTCGTGGAACTTCTTTAAAGAACGATGTCCCTCAGGATGCACATGGACATTCTGTCAGAGAGTAGATGTGAGCAGGTCTCTTGCAGGGAGCAGAGTCTGGGCCAGGGCTCCCCAGACAGAATCAGGCAGAGCACACGTCTTGACCTGGCTGTGCTGCTGTTGCAGGATTCTGCTCCTGATCCCGGAAGCCTTCCCTTTCCCTTGCTCGGTTTCATTTTCCAGAGGCTTCGTCGGACTCCGCTTTGCATAGATACACCATGTATTTTGTGACATATCTGCTGTAACTCTCCAGAATGGCTGATCGCTCAGCACATTGCTAGTGGACCTATTTTTTAAAATACACAGTCACAGAGTTTGTTGCTTTCAAATGTGCCACCAACAAATCTGATGGAAAAGAAAACACATTTGTAATAAAACCATCAAGACTGGCAACAATAGCAGTAGTCTCATGATAATAACAACTCCACAGTGTCAGGGTTTTACTACTTTGCTGGACAAAGAGGAAGATTTTTTACTTTATTTGTTCTAATTTGTTGTGCATGACAGTAGAATGCATTTATATATTTTGAGAGATCATACAAAGATGCTTTAACATTTTCAAAACACATAAATACATTTTAAAGAGACTTTGTGATCTTTTCAGTAACACCCATAAATGGTCACCCTCTGGAGGACTGAACCAATCTGTAGGACCCTGGGATGAGTACCAGCATTTGTACTAGTGTGAGTCATGTTTATCCTGGAAATAAGGAGAGTCTGCCTCCTCTGCTGACAGTACTCTCGTGTTCCGTGGAAAAGTGGCTATTAAATTGGAATGTTAAGTATTACCTGGAAACCCTGTTATAGATAGGGAGTGGGGGCTTCAACTTCTGGAGAATCTGAAAGCAGAAGTCTGGTGAGCAGATAAGATATCTGCACCTTTGGTTTCTCTCTGAAAGGTTCTGATGTAAGTGTTACCTAACCCCCTGTCACAGCCAGGCCATGACCTGAAGGAAGCCACTAGGTGATGGGTGTGCTCCCCATTCTTGAGGGCCATGGGGTTGGTGAAGAGTTGCATGAGCTCTTGGTATTTTCTGTTGTACGTTTGGCATCCTGGACACTCTACAACATGTGATGCACGCTACACAGCCCCATTGCATCAGAAAATTGAAAACTGGCTGATTTTAGTGTCAAAGAAGTTGGGGTCTAAAACCCAACTCAGTCACATTGTAATCATGGGAGCTGAGACTCCTTATTTTGCCTTCTGAAACACTTTCTCCATGTACAAAATGGAAAGTTTAAGTCAAAACAAAACCAACTTTCTCGTTATAACAGTTAAATAAACTGTTAAAACAAATAGGTTTATTATAACAACTAAATATAATACTTTAGTTCAAAGAACTATGTAGCAATAATAGTACCCAGCATACGGGTACACTTTTAAAATTTATTTAAATACCTCTTTTTTTCTCCTGTCACCTTAACTTTTTCCATTTTAAACCTATACTATTGGCTTAACTCTGATTTAAACAAAAATGCTTTCCATTTAATTTTCATCTGAAACAGTTCTGGGAAGATTAAAGTTGACATTTTTCCTGGCTGCATGCAATTTTGACTGTCCAGTCAATTAACAGCCAGACTCGACGGGGTATAAATGCTGCTTGCGGTTATGTGTTCAGATCTCTAACCCCAGAGGGTGAATATAACTCTTCTTTCAAAATGCAACAAGCATTCTTTATGTGATGAGGTACCTATGCTCTTTTTTTTCCAGTGAGTGGAACTGTGATTGTCCTTCATGGATGAGATGTTTTATAGAGTGATGTTCTGCTTTCCAGGTGTAGTTGGAAAATAAACTCTTTAACCTTCCTTTGGAGTCAGACGCCTCGTGGGTGAAGGAAGGTTGGTAATCCTGGGCCTGTGGGAGACCGAATGGCTCAGGGGAATAACTGGTGAGGAAAGACCAAGTCTTTCAGCTGCAGGTCACCAATTCTAATATTTACCATCCAGCCGTGATCAAAGGTGTGAGGCATTTTAGATGTTCCTTTTCCAGTTTATGCTAGCTAGAGGGTTTATGTCAAAAAAAGGTCTCAGGACCGGGGTTGCAGCTCAGGGGTGAAACACTTGTCTCGCATGTGATAGGCACTGGGTTTGATCCTCAGCATCACAGGGAAATCAAATAAAGAAAATGGAGGTAGCGTGTCCATCTAATACTAAAAATATTTTTTAAAAATCTCCATACAAGGCAGCCTCAAAATGGAAGCCGCAAGTCAACTGACACACAGAACAGACATTATTTCATCGCCAGAGGCTGCCAACCCTAGTCGAGGTGGAAGCAACCCACATTCCCACTGCCCGGCAAGGGCACTAGCTGCCCATGACCAGAGTGGCATTCTGAAAGAGGGTTCCAGTGTGCGTAATGCCCCAAACGGACGGAGAAATCTGTCCAGCGAATGAGGGCCCTGCCACCAACACTTTCACCTCACCTCTTACGTTGGATGATTGAAACTGAATGTTAAATGGCCCACGCCTGTGTCCACAGCTCTCCAGGCTTTGGATAAACTCAGGTGCAATGCTTGTAATCCCTCCGAACTCTCAGCATCGGGCTTTACTCTATCCACCTCATTTTCTAAGGAAAGGTGGTTGGCTGTTTCTCTTATAATGTTCTCCCCGTAGGTTTGGAGGATCCATGTAATTTTGATATTCCTGTGATTACTGATCCTTGTCCATGGTACCCTTGATGACAATGTACAAATAGATCTCTTCTCCAACCAGAGATATTTTAATATTAAGACCTGGTCATTGTTTCACAGAAAGGACATCGAAAGAAGATAGTCTTGGATTTTTAAAGTCTTGTGAGTATTTGCTAATACATGAAAAAATTTATGCAAATTATCTTAACTTTTCCAAATGTCAGGGTTTTTTTTTTTTTTTTTTTAATTTGGCAAATGGTCATGAAATGCCCATATTATAAGGCCTTCGTAAGAATTTATTGAAGTATTATCTGTGAGTGTTTCTTAAATACATGTTCCAGTGACTCCTTTAACAAAAACAAAAAAAAAATAAGTAACTTTGTGAGATGAAAAACACATTAATTTGTTTCACAACAATAACCATTTTACTAATTGTATGTAACATCATTTTATAAATCTCAAATATGCATGATAAAATTTATTTTTGTTTATAAACATCAGTAAATGTCAGTGTCTTCTCCCAGCAGTAAGTATAGAATGGCTAAGACTTTCTTCTTCCCGGTCATGCATTGGTCCATTAACGGGCAGGTACTGGTATATGAGTTAGACTGAGGTCTCCTGTTTCATGGGAATGCCAGCCTGTGAAGAAGGGTGGCTCCTATAATGCTAGGGAAAGTGTTTTTTCTTTGAGATTGCAAAATAGAAAGGTTGAAAGAAACCCAGTTAGAAATCATGGTAAAGCAGATTTCTCCGTCACCCAAGACTGATTCCTTGGGGATCATTGATAAGCTTATCATAATCCTTATGTTCGACATTACATACATGTGTCAAATTGCTCATTTTTTCATTAACCAAGTACGAAAAAGGAAACAATTTGAGTGAAGTTAGGTTAACTTTATACGTGGGGTTGTGAATCAGTACCTGCCATTACCCAGTTGGTATCCCAGGACATGGGTAGTGGTATCCCTTTTTACAGCTATTAAACTTATCTGTGACTAATATGCTTGGTTAATAAGAAATACCCCAAAATGTTTCTATCTACAAAATTATCTGAACATTTGCTCTTATTAATGAGAAAAAATCATTAGAATTTTGTTTCTTATTCTGTTACCTTTCTACAGCTATTGACAATATTAATTTATTTCATAATTAAACAGCAGTTCAGTCCCACAGAGGTATTGCAGTTGCCTGATGTTGCATCATTTACTTCATTAATTATATTGCCCATAATTTTCGATTACAAAATTGTGTACTATCAATAATGAGACATGTAATAGAAGAATGCAGCTTGGTGTTCCGGCGCCTGGTTGATTTTACAACACAGACAATACAATTACTGCTCACCTGACAACAAACCCAATATATTTTGACAAGAAAGTCACTAAGAATAAATACAGGCCCCCGTGTTGATGCTATTCTGACTATAAATACAGTTTTAAAGAATAAAGAACTTTTTCCTTGACAACATCCTTGACGTTTTAGCTGCCAAATTATAAATCACATAGAAATTTGACAGAGTCGCAATATTAAAGCGCCTGTGTAGCCTGAAGAAATAGAACATCCAAACCAACCTTGAAACTATAGAAAGATAATATTATATGAAATGCCATTATCATAATTTAGTGGAACTTTTTCCTAGCATGGGAAACTTCCAGAGTCAGTCAGTCTGGAAACACGATTCTTCTCATTCATGTCTCACATGTTTATTTTTTCTTCCCTTTTGTTATAGAGTGTGGGTATTTTGACTAATTAAACAGAGTTTATTTTCTTTAAGTTAGGTTATGTTGGCTAACTAAATTTCATTACTTAATTGATTAATTAATAATGTAACACTCTATATTAAGCTTTGAAGTATTAATTTGGCATATTTCCTTGACCTGAGGGACTTGGGTACCCGATATTGGCAAACACTCATGATGGATCTTTCTAGAGTCACAGTATTTGGCAGATGCACCATCCATTACATGTTTCCCACTGGTGACTCACACAAAAACACTTCCTTAAAAATGTAATTTGAGATACACATACTTCTTTAAAAATACAGTTTTCCAGAATGGTAGAGTTACCTTGATTGGAAGAGAAAGTGCTACCAAAGATCAGTCAACAAATTTGTCTTAACTAGTTGGATAATATCATTTGAGTGTTGTGATTGATTTGTCTAAGACTAGACATGAGTTTTCAATTTACATCACAGAATAGAGGAGAAAAATCTGTTGAAGAAATTTGCTCCTGTTGTCAGAAACTAAGAAAAGTCTGAGATTTGCCTATATTCAAGTTAACAAGTTATCCTTCCACATTTCTATACGCATTTCTGACAGAAAAGCACAAGACCTGTGGGCCAAGGAATTACATTATTTAATATTCTTGTCGGAATGCAACAGCTGGAGACAAACTCTTCTCCAGTGTCCAGATCCCTGTCCTCACAGGGCGTGTGGTGAGGGGCAGATGCTCACACCCAGCTGCAGCTGGTGGCAGCCGAGGAGAAACCCAGCACCGGGAGGCCTGGTGTACATTCAGGATAAGGGACCGTCTTCCCTTTCTGCAGTCAAAGGTCAAAGAATGAGGGAGAGAGAAAGAAAGACTCCAAAATGTTGTGTAAACAGATCATCTCTGGTGAGGGTCGGGGAAAATCTTCAGGTCAGTGTCTAAGAACATAAGTAAATATGTCCCAATGAGAGAGAGAAGGCAGATGGTGTGTGTGATCCTTCAACTCTCAAGACCTTTGCTCCTCAAATGTGCCCTTCATTCAAAAAATCCAGCACTGCTAGTCTGAAATATCCACGGAGAATTGCTCTCAACAGCTTCCCATCTTGCATACGAACACAAAACCTTCCAAGATGAAGACCTTTGATCTCCTTTCTTCTGGTCCAGTATTTGCACATAATACTTAGAGATGCAAATACATTGGGGGACCATGAGGCAAGGAGCATGCTGGGAAGGGTCAGGATGCCTCAGATGACAGAAGAGAAAAGCAAAGCGATTCAGTTCCTCATTGGGTCACTAAACATCTGAATCCGTGCCTGCCTCTGGATTCATCATTTGATCCAGGTAGATTCACCAGGGTTTCCAGGTTCTTGAGAGTACAAACACTCCTGGATCACGAACCACACATGAGATGATGCATATATGAAAAAGCATGGCTTTATCCTGAGCAAATTTGCTGCAAGGTGCATGAAAATAACGAGAATAATCTATATGTAGGGAACACTTATAACATGAATAATATGAGCTCTGTTTAATCCTCAAAGCTCTGCGACATAAATAACGTCCCTGGTTTCCCCACTGAGGCAACGTAGGCTTGGCAAGCTTAGGAAGCAGCACTGAGGGAAGGTAAAATATAATGTAAAAAATTATTGTCTTGCTCTTAACCAGCCTTCCCTGTGCAGGCTTCTTCCCTCAAATTTTACTAAAGATATGAGCTCCTCTTTCTCCAGCCATATCCATGCTCCAGATTTTGTCACATCGTACTCAATTTGAATATTGTTTTGTCCACGGTATGGCCTCTACACTTTTTTCTTCTCTTAACCGCTTAGCTATTCTCATTCACTGAACTTTCTGAACATTTGCCTCTCCAGATAGTATATACAGAAGATGCTGTTATCTGGAGACAATGTCATGACCAGACAAATGATGCATGTGGTTGGATTGCCAGGCAACAATAGGGTGCTTGGAGTGACAGTAAATTCACTGGAATCCTGCAGCCCTTCTATGACCTTATGTGGAGAAGTCTGTTGGCTCTTATGTACAGAGTGGAGCATTAAATAACTAAAAGGGTTAACCCACCTCTGAATAATTTAATTTCCTGCAGGCAAAATCCCATTACAATAAGCACCTAATCTCTATAGTGTATAAAAGCTTTCCAAATCCCACTAGGCCAATGGCTTGCAAATTTCAAATTCTTCTCAGTATAACAGAATGTCAGTTAGACAAGATAATTAATCCCCTCAAGGTATGCATTGGGTAAAAAGATAAAGCAGGAGATGAGGAGATCACTGGACTGTTCTGGTTTGCTAAAACGTGTGATGATTGAGGTCACACAAATCAGCAATGGAACTGGAGACTCAATAAAGTTTTGCTGGTGGCTGGCTTGGTTATCTAGACAATTGGCACAAATAAGTTCACTCTGACATTTTCAACCATAAGAGAGTTTGCATAAGGACATTTCATGCTTGTTAGTCTTGTTTGTTTTGAATCTCTATTGTGAGCCAAGAGTTTTATAAAATAAAACAAATATGAATTATCATTAAAGCTTAAAAATAGAAGCATAAAATAATAGTTCTGAATACTTTAATATTGTTTCAGTAGACAGATTTCAGTAAATATAGAGTAAACATGCCATAAATAAAGACAAAACAATTTAAAGGCCAGAAGCTGTATTTGTTTAAAGTGTGTATAGGCAATTAATGGAGAGAACGTTCATGACACATAAATCTCTCCTTCCACAGTCAAAGTTAACCAGAAGTTATAAGTGAAGTGCTAAATTCAGTCTTATTCTGTTTCCTTTTGTTCTATGAAAAACTGACTCCAGAGAATTCAGTCGCACAGAAATATATAGCTGAGAAAAGTAGGAAAAATTTTTGAAGCAATTTCAGTAAACTTAAAATATTCATACTTAACTTACATCCAAGACAAAACAAATGTGTTTGTATTTCAGAAACTCATTTCTACTCCAACAGCAGCAACCAGTTTCAAGAATTTTTTTCATAAAGTTTCAGTTTAACTTAAATTGTCTTCTGATGAAAGCGGATTCTGTTTTTATGCACTTTTTTATGTACGTGCTGGTTAAGAGTTGACAAACTAACCTGAAAACACTGCACAGTAATGAGTTCCTGCTGTGTGTGACCACAACCAACTTGTACTGCAAGCACTGACGAGGAAAGTCCAAAAACTCTGAAGCCCTCTGTTGCTCAGGGAAATACACTGTACGCTGATGGTACGCTGGGATGGCCGGGAATATCGAATTGCTACCAAAGTTTCTAAACTCTTCATCTTGTCAGTGCACCACTGCCAGCCTCCATCTCCCAGGAAACACACTGATCTAGAAGCGGGGAAATGATCTGGTAAAGCCCATACTTCATGTTGCAGATGAATAGGTTGTTACTTAAAGCACCGACAGTCTTTTATGCAAATCTTCCCCCTTTTATCCATGGGAAACTTCTATCTCATTTCAACATTGCCTCAACTTTACCCTACACGACACCACTAAAATTGTTTGTTTTATTTGTGCTAATATTTTTAAATATAAATATTCAACAAGGAACTCTGTATTTCTGCAACTCTGTATTTCTGCCAGACTTAAACAGAAGAAATGATTCTCATATTTGGGCCACTAGGTGGCAGCAAACAGGACAGGCATGATTTAGAGCAGCTGTTCTCTCTACTTGGGTAAGCCATCTTGGGTTTGACAGGAGCTGTCATGAAAAGCTTCCTCAGGTCACTCTGGAGAGGATAGAATTTTCTCAATACAAGTTAAGAAAACATGTTTTGCCTACTATTCTATCTTAAATTAATTTTATCCTTCAAGTGCTCTTGGTGAAATTTGAAACTTGCTAAAATTGGGACATTTACATCCTGTAATTGTTAATATTAGTTGGGTAACTGAATTTCTTGGGAACTCCCCAAAAGTGCTGTGCAAAATAAGTATGCTCCTCTTTTATTTTTTTATCTTAAAAGTAGTTGCATACCACAATCCATATTACTTACTGTGTGGTATATAAGCACTCTTCAAAGTATCTTACTTGTTTAGCTACTAATAGTAGTTCTGAGCTACTTCAGTAGCCACACTGAAGTCATGTGACTATGCACCTCTTGGTTTTGGTGTAATTTTGAGTTCATTGCACACTGGACTCTCTGAAGTGTGTTTTCAACCACTGCTGTGCTAAGGTGCATTGTTAAGAGTCCTGACAGATGGAAATGCTGGGTTGTCAAGCACAACACCAGAAAACAAGGCCAAACTCCCTGGCAGGGTATCAGTTTACCCCTCACAATCTTCTCTCTATTGTTTGTGTGTTTGAAGAGTTTTGGACGGCTTTGTAGATTATAATTGATCCTAATTAGTCTAGGCTTCTGAGCCATAGCTCATTGGAAAGGAAGGCTGTTCCAGTTCCTGCCATCCCATAATTCTTCCTTCAGAAGTCCTCAGAGTCTGCAGCAGCTCTACAAATCCACCTTTTCCTCCCCATTTCTGTTATAAAAAACTATTATCATAGTATTTAAATGTCGGTCTCATTATTTGACAGAATGTACATTGCTAAAGCCAACAGATTCTATGGCTCTTGATGAACCAAAGTGTTTTATTTCTTTTGTTTCAAGGTTAAAAATGTACTGTGAAATAGATATTTGCATTTATTTTCATGAACACAATCCTGGAATAAATTACTGCATATCTCTGAAGTGCAGATGGGACTCCTGGCTTCAAAGGTTTTTAGAATGCTCTCTGGAAGCAAATAAATTGTACTTATTTTTACACATTGTTATTTCACACAGGGTATTGAATGAACACATTAGTTACAAAGTATTATAGTTCAGTATTTTTATATTTGTTGGGTATATAATTTTATTCTTCACAAGAGCAGTTAATAATTCTATCAAGAAAGAACTAATTTCTACATTTTATTTTAACGACTTGTTTTCGATCATGACAATTTCATTTCATGAAAGGCTATCAATGTCAGATACTTGAGACAGCAAGTATGTAGGTACTCAGTTATGAACACGATTGTTCTTATATGAAGTATTCCAAAGGATGGGATCTTCTCTTTCAGGCATCAGCAAATCTGGTAATCCAATGTCTATATTAAACCCTGTACTTATCCAGAATCTTCCACCTCTAAAATACTGAGCAATATAGAACATCAAGACAACTCCTTCATACATGGAAGTAAACAATTTAAGGGAAGAATGGTTCTCTTTAAGGTGCATCAGAGAATGCAACCTGGAAAACTCATTGATGTTCAATACTAAATCTCTCCCAAGTTACAAATTTATAGTCTAGCTCTTCAATTAAAACACTTTTACCTCTCTGCTCCCTTAGCTCTCACATTCTACCCCTAGTTGGCTTGTGTCCTGGGGCTTTTTAAAATTCTAAAATTCTATTTTAGTGGGAGAAATCAGAGGGACTTACTATGCAATAGAATATTTTTATTCACAAAGTCAAAAAACACTTTGGGCAAGGTGAAGTAAAATTAAGTTAATATGATGAAGTAGGATAATCATTCTATAAAGAGGAACTTCTTTAGAGAGGAAGCTCATAATCTAACACACTAGATATCAACTCTTCTGATCAATGAAACAACTTGAATGAACAATTACAAAACAAGAATTCTATCCACTAACTTGTTATTTGATAATCTTCTTGATTACCCTCCCATGTTCCACTTTTGAACCAATTAATAGAGGTAGATTGATAATTAACTAAAAGTAAAAAATGCAGGTCAAATTAATGTGATATTGTTTTGCAAGCAATTTAAGAGTCAAAGATGCCCTGGTGGGATGGTAACTTTGTATATAGTAATCCAGCACAGTCATTATATCTTATCTTACTCAGGAGACATGATAGATAAATTTCTAAGTGGTACCGAAAACAGGGCTAGGTCACCAATCTATGACCCTTCTAGTTCTTCTCCTCTGTACTTTGCCTTCCCTGGAAGCCTCCATTCTCCAACTATATTAAAATGGTGACTACCTTGTGGACTTCTCATTGAATCATCACTGCTGTCTCTCATCCATGATTGAGATACAAGGAGATAAAAGCAATAGACATTAAGCCTTTACTGCAAGCAAATGTTATACTAGTCACTCTTTCACATACTTCACAGTATAAAATAATCACACCACCTTGTGTGAGTCATTTATACCTTGATTTTGTTTTTTGACAGAGAAAATGAGACCCAGTAAAATTGTAGTGCATTGCATGAGACCACAGGCTAGTAAATGTTGCAACTGGGTTTCAATTAGTGATCCTCAAAAATGACTTTTTTCACTAAAAGGGGGGCTAATGCATGGATCAAGCTTTGATCACTAATCTGCAATTGAAAAACTACTACATGGTACTTCCAAAGAAGAATGCCTTTAGGAATAATGTAGGGATAGAGCACACTGAAACCTGACTTTGTTCTCAGTCCATGGAGCAAAAAACGTCTAGGGGTGTTGCTCAAGTTGAGGGAAAGGTAAAAAGATTTGGTCAAAATCTCTAACCCAAGCTATATTCAGAACAGCACAAATGTCTAAACTGAGTCTCTAGAGAGTATGTATTTTTTGAGGATGTCCAGTAATTATAACCCTTGCACACCATCATGACCCCAGTTGGATTAAAATACTGTAGTAAAGGTATTTTCTTCAAGTGCCTAAAACAGTGAAAACCACATGGTCTTGGAGTGATTGGAAAATCATCCATGAGTGTTTCCTGCTCTTTGTCTTGAGCTTGAGTCAGGACAGATCTTGCAGAAATTGTGCTGGGACCATGAACTCTAATCAATGACACTTTAATTCTCTTTTGAATGGTATTATTGAGTCTTGGAAGCTATTAAGTGATTTCAAGAGGCCAAAAGGTAAATGTAGGAAAATTATGACTAGAGAAATATCTCTTCAGATGGGTTGAATGGCTAACATTATGTATACCTGATATTCAAGTGTAGTCTCAGTGCATGGGAGAGAAAAATAATAAGAGCTATAAATAAAATAAGTAATTGACTCTAACAATCTCCTAGCTTCTATAGATTAAAAGTACTAAAATCGTGTTCTCTATTGTAATCAGATAGCTCACCCAGCAAACAGGAAGACTGAGGATGATGAAGACAAAAAATTGTGCAGAAAATAGAAAAGGTTAAAATTAAATTGGAAATCAACCTATTATTTAACAAACGAGATCAAACAAAAGGCAATGCTACTTTAGTTGTAGAATTTTCAACTTGGAATTTATTATCTCTTGTGGTTGTGTGGACTTAATGTATAAACAAGTTCTGCAAGTTTTTAGATAAATGTATGATTTGTGGATACATTTTATATTCAACAGAAAAGAGTGCTGTTCTAAGGGTACCATCTTACATTTTTGATATAAAAATTAAAATCATATTTGGCTAAATTGTGATCTTCATATTTGTAACAAAAGCGAAACTTGGGGCAAAAATGTAAAGTGAATCTGATTCAAAATAGTATTTTAATGCATCTATTGAATACATTTTTTCATTAAAATAATAAAAGTAAGACATTTTGAAGCTAACTTTAAAATACAATTTAATTAACTGGCATGCTATTGTCTCAAATATGTTACAGCAGTTTTTATTCCTAACAGAAAAACATTCCCTTTAATGGCATCTACTGCCTTAGAACTTGGACTCTAAAGATGATCTTTGAGCTTTCTAGTCTATTTCAGTTATTTATTTTACTATAGTTACCAAATTCAATTTACAAAGTTGGTGGATACACAGAACTTATATTACAAATGATTTATAAATATTACAAACATTTGTTGCAAGGAAATGCCATTAAAATAACCAAGAAGATAGCCTATTTTATAGAAAATTATCTAATTTTATTATCGTATCACTACAAATTGTTCAAACAATATTAATTTTCATAAGCACACTGTAGCATTTCTCTATTGAAGTCAAAATGTGTTGGCTTTGCAGTTTTAAAGAGCATCTAAAATTAAGCTACCAAGAAAAATGCTCTTTATAAGAGTGATTTTCTGCAGAGGCAAAATCTAATACTTGGCCTTCTGTTGAATAGTAATAACATCCAAAGCCATGTCTGACTCAATGTGAGTGGTTTGGGGAGCAAGCATATCTGGGTGTGACTCTCATCTTTTCTCCAAAAAGTCATACGCAAATAAGTAAACATTATGTCTAAAGACCTATGTACAAACCTTATGGTTTAATCAGTTGGTATATTTCTTATTCCTTCAGTGGAAGATAATGTTAGAAAAGAGAGAGAAAAAGAATACTATTGGTTTGGTTTAACTGTGAAGTGTTCCCCAAAAGCTTAAGTGGGAGAAAATGCAAAAAAGTTTAGAGGTGAGATGATTGAGTTAGGAGAGCCTTAACCTAATCTGTACATTCACCCCCTGATGGGGATTATCTGCTGGTGACTGCAGGGAGTGGCTGGAGGAGGGGGGTCGTTGGGGGTGTGCCTTAGGTCATTGGGGGCGTTTCTTTAGGACTACATGCTGTCTGTGGTGAGGGAAGTCTCTCTCTGCTTCCTTGTTTTCACATCCTGAACTGCTTTCCTCCAACAAAACCTTCCGCCATGATGTTGTGCTTCACCTCAGACCCCAAGCACTGGAGTTGGCCAGCTATGGACTAAGACCTTGGAAACAATGAGCCCTAAATGAACTCTAAAATTGTTCTTCTCAGGTCTTTCAGTTATCAGGGCAAATCAGCTAACAAAAACAACTGTGTTTCACAATTATAGACAATTAAACCAAAATGACCACAGGACAATTTTAAGCATGTTTTTTATTCACTTCAAATCAATTCAATTCAACTCAGCTAGCTAAAAATTGAATACTAAGGCATTGTACGAGGTCCTTGAGTTCAGAGGACTGAGCTAATTTTAAACCATATTAATTTAATCCAGAGGAATAAGTCTCTCAAGAAGGAAATAAACAACTACAAATTTCTCCTCAGAAATTTCACAGTGTAACAATGATTTTTAAATGCCTTTTTTTTAGTAAAGAAAACATATAAATGTGCTGTCTTAACCCAGTTTAGGTCCACAGTTCTGTTCACTCTTATACTATGCAGCCAATGTTGAATGTTTCCCTCTTGCAAAGCTGGAAGTCCGTACCCACTGAATGACACCCCTTTTGTTCTCTCCTCAACCCAGGACGAACACCACTCTACTTTCTGTGTCTGTGAATTTGAATTCTCTGCATACTTCACACAAGGTGAATCATGCAGGGCTGTCTTATCTGTCTTAACTCACTTCATCCTCAGAGTTCGTTTAAGCTGAGGCATATGAAACTCTTTCCTTCTTTTTCTAAGGCCAGTAATATTCCATTGCATGAATCTACCACATTTTATTTACCCTTTGTCCACAGATGGATGTTTAGGTGATTTCTATCTCTTAGTCATTTTGAATAATTCAGTGAACATGCTGGGCATTTTTTTCTTTGAGATCCTGTTTTCATTCTTTTGCACCTATTTCTAAAAACACAATCCCTCAATTGTGTAGTAATTTCAGTTTTTGATGACTCCCCTCATTTTTTCCTGTATCAATTTTCATCCCAACATCAGCACCAAAGTATTCTGCTTTCCTTACAATATCACCAAAAAGTTACTTTTTTTTCTGCTTCTTTTCTCATAGTTGTCAAATTAACAGGTTTGAGATGATACCTCATTAGATTTGATTCATGTTTCACTGATGACTAGTGATGTTAAGCATTATTTATTTATTCATATGGACATTTGAAAAACACCTCAGGACAAATGCCTATTCAAGCCAGGTGTGGTGACTCATGCCTGTAACCTAGGCGACACCAGAGGCTGAGGCAGGAGGACCACAAGTTTGAGGACAGCCTAAACAACTTAGCAAGTCTCTAAGCAACCTTGCAAAACTCAGTCTCAGAATAAAAAATTAAAAGGGCTATGGATGTTGTTCAGTGATTAAGCACCCCTGGGTTCAACCCCTGGTACCAGAAGAGGTGAGCAGAGAATGAAATACCTATTCAAGTCCTTTCCCTGTTCATTCAATCAAGTTATTTCACTGTTGCTGCTGCAGGAGTTCGTTACATGTTTTAAATTATAACTCTTTTAAAAAATCATTTATTTTTACAGACTGCATTTTGATTCATTGTACACAAATGGGGTACATGATTTCATTTCTATGGTTGTGCACGATGTAGATTCATACCATTCATGTAATCATACATGTACACAGGGTAATGATGTCTGTCTCATTCCACCATCTTTCATACACCACCTCCCTCTCATTTCCCTCTCTGTAATCTAAAGTTCCTTCAATCTTCTCTCACCCCCCCACCCCACTACCTCCATTATATAGCAACATCTACTTATCAGGGAAAACATTCGACACTTTACAGAAGAAGACACATAGGAGATTAATAAATATATGAAAAAGTGTTCAACATCTCTAGTAATTAGAGAAATGCAAACTAAAACAACTCTAAGATTTCATCTTATTCCAACTAGAATAGTTATTATCAAGAACACAAATAATATTAGATGTTGGTGTGGACATGGGGAAAAAGGCACACTTTTACATTGCTGGTGGAGTTGCAAATTGGTGCAGCCACTCTGGAAAGCAGTGTGGAGAATCCTTGGAAAACGTGGGATGGACCCACCTTCTGACCCAGTTATCCCACTCCTTGGTTTAGACCCAAAGGACTTAAAATTAGCATACTACAGTAGCATAGTCACATCAATGTTTATAGCAGCTCAATTCACAATAGTTAGATTGTGAAACCAACCTAGATGCCCTTAAACAGATGAATGGATAAAAAAACTGTGGTAGATATACACAATGGAATATTATTCAGCCATAAGGAAGAATAATATTATGGCATTTGGAGATATCATGCTAAGTGAGTTAAGCCAATCTCAAAAAACCAAAGGACGATGATCTCCCTGATAGCGGATAATGATACATAATGGGGGGTGGGGGGAGGCAAGAATGGAGGAAGGAGGGACTGTATAGAGGGAAAAGAGGGGTGGGGGGTGGGGGGAAGGGAAAAAATAAGAGAATGAATCAACCACCATTACTCTATGTTCATGTGATTACACAAATGGTATGCCTCTACTTCATGTACAAACAGAGAAACAAGTTGTACCCCATTTGTTTACAATTTTTAAAAATTTTTATTTTATTTATTTTTTTTACTAGATAACATTTTTATTTTTTTATTTTTAATTTTTTTTTTACGTTTACATAGGGTAATGATGTTTATTTTATTTTTCCCTTCCCTCCCACCCCTCCCACCCCTCTTTTCCCTCTACACAGTCCTTCTTTCCTTCATTCTTACTGCTCTCCTTAGCCTAACTCTAAACCTAACCCTAAACCTAATGCTAGCCCCTCCCACCCCCCATTATATGTCCTCATCCGCTTATCAGCGAGATCATTCGTCCTTTAGTTTTTTGAGATTGGCTTATCTCACTTACCATGATATTCTCCAATTTCATCCATTTGCCTACAAATGCCATAATTTTATCATTCTTCATTGTGGAGTAATATTCCATTGTATAAATATGCCACAGTTTCTTTATCCATTCATCAACTGAAGGGCATCTAGGTTGTTTCCACAATCTGGCTATGGTGAATTGAGCAGCAATGAACATTGATGTGGCTGTATCTCTGTAATATGCTGATTTTAAGTCCTTTGGGTATAGGCCAAGGAGTGGGATAGCTGGGTCAAATGGTGTTTCCATTCCAAGCTTTCTGAGGAATCTCCACACTGCTTTCCAGAGTGGCTGCACTAATTTGCAACCCCACCAGCAATGTATGAGTGTTCCTTTTTCACCACATCCTCGCCAACACCTATTGTTGCTTGTATTCTTGATAATCGCCATTCTAATTGGGGTGAGATGAAATCTTAGAGTAGTTTTGATTTGCATTTCCCTTATTACTAGGGATGTTGAACATTTTTTCATATATCTGTTGATTACTTGTACATCTTCTTCTGTGAAGTGTCTGTTCATTTCCTTAGCCCATTTGTTGATTGGATTATTTGTATTCTTCGTGTAGAGTTTTTGAGTTCTTTATAGATTCTGGAAATTAGCGCTCTATCTGAGGTATGGTTGGCAAAGATATTCTCCCACTCTGTAGGCTCTCTCTTCACATTTCTGATAGTTTCCTTTGCTGAGAGAAAGCTTTTTAGTTTGAATCTATCCCAGTTGTTGATTCTTGCTTTTATTTCTTGTGCTATGGGAGTCCTGTTAAGGAAGTCTGATCCTAATATTATGGCATTTGCAAATAAATGGATGGAACTAGAGAATATCATGCTAAGTGAAATAAGCCAATCCCAAATAGTAACTCTTATTACACACGGGGTTGCACTTTTCCCCACTTCCAGAGGACCCTTTCGTTCTGCTGACTGCTTCCTTTGCTCTGTGGAAGCCTTTCAGTTTGCAGTTGACGTCATTCCATTTGTCTGTTTAGCTTTTGCCATCTGTGCTTTTGATGTCATTTCCAAGAAATCTTTGAAAATCCAACATTATGAAGTCTTCTTTTACTTCTTCATGGTTTGGTCTTAGTAGTTGTATGTTTCTAGGAAGGGTACCCATTTCTTCCAGCTTACTCGGTTTGTGCAGAATTGTTCACAGGATTGTCTTATGATCCTTTGACTTCCACGTGGTGACATTCGGAATGTCTTCTATTTCATTTGTAATTGTTTTTGAAGTTTCTCTCTTTATTCTTAGTTGGTCTTGCTAAGAATTTGTCAATTTCAATGATCTTTTAAAAGTCCAAGTCTGTGGGGTTTTTTATAAATATATATATTTTTTCCCTATATTCTCCTTCATTTATTTCTGGTCCTCTCTTTCCATCCTCCTGCAGCACTGGATTTTGTTTTGTGTGTGTATATATACATTTGTTTTGTGTGTTTATATATATATTTACATATATTTTTTTTTTTCTTAAAGTAGTTGAGACACAGTTCGGGGTTTACCTGAAATCTTTCTGGTTTTTTATTATTGGAAAGATTTTCTGCTATAGTTCAATCTTATTTGTTCAGACTGGTTTTATGGCTCATATGTGACCTGCCACGGGGCGTGTCCTGTGTGCTCATGAGAAACATGTGTTCTGTTGTTGTTAAGTGGAGATTTTGGCATATGTCTGCTAGATCCAAAGGTCTTGAAGGATACACAAAGTTAATAATCGTGTTAATAGATTTTTAACTTTAAAGCAGTATTGGATTTGCAGAGAAACAGGGCATGAAGTGCAGAGTTGCCACATACCCTTCCTACCCACCCCTGGGTTTCTCCTGTGATCAGTCTTTGGGCAGCAGTTTGCTACATTTCATACAAGGGATGGATCAGTATTGAAACTCTGTATCTTAACTCTTTCCATAGTTTCTGCCGCATGTTCAATGGGTTATGGAGAATGTACGTGCATCTGCCATTACAGTGCCTCACAGAATATTTTCACCACCTTAAAATTTTCCTGTCCTCCACCTGCAGATGTGTCCCTCTGTCCCACAAAACTCTGGCAACCACTTCTGTTTTTTACCATCACCACACTTTTGCCTTTTTGTAGAACGTCACAGAGTTGAGATCATTCAGGAATCATTCATAGCCTTACCAACTTGGCTCCTTTCACTTCAAAACAAGCATTTAAATAATACATTTATTAAAGTAGAAGGATCCAAGGTTACCCCAACCAAAATAAAAGAAATGGTTTCTAAATTACCTACCAATTGTGTCTCAATGCATAAGCATTTAAAATAATTATGAATGCTCACTCATTTCTTAAGTGAGAGGGTATAAACAATTTGACCACCTTTATTTTTACAACATTAACATTCATAATTAAATGTTTTGTTGCATTTGAAGAGCATTCTTTATTTGTTCATCACATTTAACCTGAATGTGGTCATTTTTAATGCTTCTATTATAGCTCTCTTCACTTTTCTATTCCTACTGGTGAATCCCCTGGAGTAGTCCTCATTATTTTTGCAATATTTTAAAATATTTTAATGTAACTTCTTACCTCAGTTTTCTTTTGCTGTATTCAACCATCTCACTTATTCCCAGGATATTCCCTAGTGTGTAATTCTGATCATATCTTTCACCTGAGCAAAAATCATTAGTGATGCCTCTGTGCTGAACCAGGTCTAATAATGTGACCTCCAATCCACCCTCCACTCCTGCCTTCTCCCGCAGTACTTCAGAGGAAAGAGCTGACATTCCCTGAGTGTGGACTCCATTTTCCTGCCTTCGCTCACTCACAGACTCCCTTCATCTCACTCTTCAGCTTGATCTTTATATTTGGCACTGCAAACAGAATGTACTGATGTAGTCTGAATGCTCATGCCCCCCAATTCCTATGTGAAATCTAATTTCCAGAGCTGTGTTAAGAGGTGGTGCCTTTTGCGGGTGATTAGGTCAGGAGGACAAAACACTCATGGGTGGACTTATTACCATGATAAAAGAGGCCTGAGGGATCATTAACCCCTTGCCTCTTGTCCACTATGTGAGTACACAGCTGGGAGGTGCCCACTTTGAAGCAGACAGAGAGCATCCAGCAGACTCCGCATCTGCTATTTCCTTCACTTCCCAGACGATGGAACCATGAGCAAAGGTTACGTTGCTTGTGGATTAGCCAATCTAACATATTTTGAGAACTGACACATGCCTCAACGAATATAAACCAAAAATGCATAAAGTGTGGATATACTGATACACATATTTTTTAAACTGTCAAAAGTCTGAACATTTATGTTTATATAACACTGCTCAACACACACCATGAGTCCCTACTAAACATAATTACTGGCTTCAATTTTGTCCTAAACATTTCTTTTTTTTTTTCCTCTTGCCTCATAGTTATGAATGTCTAAATTATAATATACAGTGGTGTATTTTTAAATTTTATGGATGGTAGTACTTGCTAAGAAACAACATGTTCCTAAACTTGCATAAATTGCAAGGTGAAATTCATCCATGCAACATATCTGGGCTGCAGGTTGTTTTCCTTTCTGGGTGGAATGTTCAGAACATCTCGCTAACACCTTTTAATGGGCCTTGGACAACATTTAGCAGGCGTCCACATGCATGGATCTGAAATCCTAAAAAGACATCAGGACCTGGGAATCATGACCTATACACTGTTGCTAAGAGTTACAGGCATGGGAAGGATTGTTGAGTAAGGAGGAAGACGATGTCATTACCAGGAACCACCAGCTAACCTTGAGAGGAAGAGGTTAAGAAAGAGAAGGGGCCTGAGGAGATAGGGGTGTCAAGACGCCTGTGATGGGCTGGTCAGAAGATAAGTAAATGAGAGGCAAAGCCAACACAGGTGCTGACTCGGGAGGTGATTTGGGAGGGACTTTGGTGGAGTGACAGAGGAGGGGAACAGCTTCATTCCTGCAGGTTGGGGAGTGACCAAACTGGAAAGTGGAAACAAGAAGAAATATCTTTTTCTCCCAGATGGCTTCATGATACGGAAAGGCATAAATATAAAGTAATAACTGCACTGACATATCTGGCTGAGATTTTATTTTTTAGGGCAGAAAAACCTGGAACACACTTATGTGCCAGAAGAAAGGTTTCCTGGAGACAAGCGGCCATTGTTATGAGGCAAAATTATCACTTCTCCATAGGCAGAAAGCACTATGTAGAATTAGCCTAGAACTACAAAATTCCCTCAGTGTTATCTTTTTTTATGGATTTTCTTCTTCTGAACTAACTCACATTTCTTCTTGAACAGTCATTTAAGTTTTCAGTTTTCCAATTCATCAATCCTCTTTTGTCTTTTGAATTTTTAATCAACTCTTTGAATTACCACTTAGATAAACTTTATTAACTTACAGTATAATGTTGTGATTTTTGTCAAAGATACAAAAATCCCCACTACTTCAGAGTTTCCAGTGCCTTCTGTGGTCAATCTCTCAATCTGTTCCCTGCCCAGAGTAACCACTGACCTGCTTTCTGTCTCTCCATTTTCTTAGTAGATAATTTCATGTAAATTTAAATCATGAAGGATGTAGTGTAGAATTTCTTCATGTGTCCTCTTTTGCACAGTAGTTGTTTGTCCTTTTAATTGTTGAGTAGTGTGCAATTGAATAAACAGTGCAATGCGTTCATTATTCCTCAGTTCCTCAGTTGAAAGACATTTGGCTTGTTTCCATTTTTAAGTTATCAATTAAGTTTCTGTTGACATTTGTGTACAAGTTTTTGTGTACTCTTACATAGTTATTAATCTGGGATAAATATCTAGAACTAGAATTGTTAGGTGATATGTTGAGTGTCTAGTTGCATAGAAAATGCAAAACCATTTTTCAAAGGGATGGTACCATTTTAAAGTACTACAAACATAATTTTTGAGAATTCGAGTTCTACCTCTTTGCCAACATTTGGCTTTATCAGTCTTTATCATTTTAGTCATTCTAAACATGTATGGATAGGTAATAATATATTTTTGGTTTTAATTTGCCTATCCCTAATGACAAATAATGTTGAAAATCTTTTCATGAGCTTATTTTCATTTGTATACCTTCTTTGGTAAAGTGTTCAAATGCTTTGTCCATTTTTAAAATCACACTGTAGTGATGTGATATTAACTACAGGTTGTATTTGTGTTTTATAAGTATTCATAAGAATTGATTTATGTATTATGTATGTATAGTTCTACACAATTTTATTATGTATAAAATAAAATCATAGGATCAAGACAGAGAATATTCTCATCCCCATAAACAAACTCCTTGGCTATCACTCCATGGTAACACCTCCCCACCTTGGAAATAAAAGTGAATTTCAACTATTAAAAGTACTAGTTTTTAAGCTATATATAATTCATATTTCTTGTGCTGCATTTAGCACATCTTCATTTAAACCAAGGTTACCAGAATTCTCCTAGATGTTCCTCTGTAAGTTTTCTATTGTATGATCTATTTTGAGTTAAATATTTCTCTGAGTTAAATATTTCACATATTTTTGTAAAATTTATTCTGAAGAATATCTTAAAAGATACAATGTGTAGATAAATACTCAGACTAACCTAGTGAGTATAATCTTGTAACTTCTGTGATTTTTACTCACATAAAAATCTAAGCATTACCTGCTGTATAATTTTAGTTGTCGGTGCAATGAAGGCAAGATGCTTTCTACCTTGGCATTGTTGTTTCACTGGGGACCAGTGAATGTGCACTGTGTGATAGAAATAGACTCAAAGCTGTCCTGTCCTGACCCATGCTATGTGTGTTTGCGTATTTGCTTAAAGTCCTTTCTGAGCAGGCCAGTTTTTTGGGTTTTCTGTTGGGACAAGTAAGGACTCTGCAGTTTCTTCTTCCTGTCAATCTTTCCTGTTAAGGTCCTATTCTGTGCATCTAGCTCAGAATGAGTAGGAGGTAATGAACAGTTTTACTGTCATCTGTCACTTTGGTTTAGTACAATGTCTGGTGGAAAATCAGTGACCAGAAAACATGTATGTGACATTTCTAGAAAGACAAAAGGCATAATTATTCAATTTACAATATGTACCTCTGATGTTTTTTAAGTAAAAATAACCACCTGTACTCACTTTTCATTTGGCTAGTCTGGTTTTAAAGGATGTGCTACAAGCTCTACGTTTTTTCTGTAGTCATGTATTATTTATTAAATACTTTTGTACCATGAGTTAAACATGTTCATACTTTTTAAATGTTCACTTTTATTTGAAGACAGGAAAATTCCTGCAACACTGTGTTTTGGTCCAGACATTTTCCAGTAGTCTTTTGTCATCCACAGTGGAATGAATAGTGTCCCCACAAATTCCCATCCACCCAGAATTCAGTGTGATCTCATTTGGAAAAAGGACTTTAAAGATATAAATGAAGTACAGATCATGAGATGACATCATCCTAGATTAACATGGTGGACCATGAGATGACATCATCCTAGATTAACATGATGGACCATAAATCCATGAGTGTCCTCAGACAGAGGTGGAGATGCAGAGACACAGAAAGAAGTCCACAGGAAGATGAGGCAGAGGTTGGAACTTTGCAGTGACAAACCAAAAAATACCAAGAATCTCCAGAAACCACCAAAAGCTAAGGGAAAAGCATGCAATGAATTTTTCCTTAGAACCTACAAAAGAATCAATACTGCTCACACCTTCATTTCAGACTTCTGCCCTCCATTACTGTGAAGAACTTCCTGTCATTTTAAGTCACTCATTTGTGATAATTTCATGTGGCAGTGCTGGGAAACTTATACATCCTCGGACAACGGGGACAATTTCTCAATGAAAACATAAATTCTGGGCTTCTGAGCATTGAGAAAGTGATCAGGGACTATTTTTATGTTACATTAAAATAAGTATTATTAGGACACAATCAAAACCTCTCAGTCATATGATAAAGGTCACCCATGTCAAACTATGAGGAGGACTTTTACCAATTGGGACTATTTCTTCACTGCTAAATTATTTAATGAATAATGAATGAGTCCTCTAGGACTCACTCTGGAAAGCAATGATTATATAATAACTATACATTTCTATGAAGTTGATTCCTTTTTTGTTGGGACTAATGACACGTTAACTAACTCAGGCTGACTCCTTACTCCCTGGCGAGTGAGCAAAATCAAGGCTCAAAGGCGGTTTCAAAGGTTCATGACGATAAACCGAACCACCGTCAGGGATTGGTTAACAACAGTTCCGTGAACGTGATCAGCTCGTGCTTGCCATATAGTCCAATGGGACTCTCACCTGCATGCCATGCCTTGCTGACCTTTAAGCTGATTGGTTCCCGCCTAGCCCCCACCCTACATAAAAGCTGTGTGACTTCCTCAATAAACGAGTTCCTGCTGTGACGGGTCTCCCTGACGCGTCTGATTGTCCTCCACCTGGAGGGCTGGGAGCGGGCGGTCAGTCGGCCCTACCTATCCTGGTCTGACCTTGTTGGGGAGTGTTCCCTTCCCTTGTCGCTGGTCGAGAAGAGCAAGGGGGTTTAAGACCCCGACACTTTCTATTTCACCTCAAATTTTCTCAGGCTTGAAGCAAATAATTCAAAACCAAGATTGGATTTGAATGATACCAGTCTCTATCACACTGTAATGTTTCAAGATCTTTAAAGGGTAATCACTAAGTTAAATGAAATTGTTGAAAATAAATAAAATCGCACTTTACAAGGATGTTTTTTGAAACTATAATGACAAAGATTAGTTTTGGTAAAATCATTATTGAGAGATGAAATATTATATACTATTACAAGTTAATATTAAATCATAAACTTTGGCAATGAACCTTTTGCTGGTTTTGTCTTTCCGCTCTGTTTGGAACCAGAGGAAACAGGATGATGTTGTGCGCTGCAAAACACCCATAGGCCGCACCAATCCAAATGCAGGCAACATCAAAAAAGTTATTGTCAGCTGATCATCATTGCAGAATAGTGATATAACAGTTAATCTACATCTCAGATCCTTCAGATTCTGTCCTCTGTAACAGAAAAAAAAAGTGGGAGTTATAAAGTACACAATGACCAAAATCCAGAACACTAGCAACACCAAATGCTGATCAGGATGTAGAGCAACAGGAACTCTCATTCATTGTCTGTGAGAAAGAAAAACAGTACAGAGAGTTTGGCAGTTTCTTCAAATATAAAATAAGCTCTTATTGCATGATCTAGCAACAGTCATTTTTGGTATGTTTGTCAAAATAAAGAAGAAAGAAAGAAAGAAAGAAAGAGAGAGAGAGAGGGAGGGAGGGAAGGAGGGAGGGAGGGAGGGAGGAAGGAAGGAAGGAGGGAAGGAAGGAAGGAAGGGAAAGAGAAGAAAAGAAAAGACAAGAAAAGAAAACTCCTGCATATGAATGTTATAGAAGCTCTATTTCTAATTCCCAAAGCTTGGAAAAACCCAGATGTCCTTCAGTAGGTGAAGAGAAAAGTGAGATATTATTGTGCAGGCAATGCAATAATATTCAGTGATACACAGAAAAAAGCTATCAAGTCAAGAAAAGATATGCAGGAAAGTTAAAACCTTATAAATCATTGAAAGTAGATAGGGCAATCTGTAAAAGGCTACATTCTGTATGAAACATATAATCTCTGGAAAAGACAAAGCTATGGATATAATTAAAACATTAGTGATTAACAGGTATTAGGAACAGGAATGAACAAATGGACCACAGAGGACTTTTAAGGTGGTAAAAATATTCTGTGTGTTATCATAATTATGCAATTATGATTGTCCACACCCACAGAAAGCATATCACCAAGAGTAAATCTAAAGTAAACTATAAACTTTAGGTGACAATGACATGCCAATGTCGGTTCATAAATTTTAGCAAATGCATCACTCTGATGTAGAATGTTGACAATGAGTGAGGCCGTGTCTGTGAGGGTACAGAGTATATGGGAAATCTGTGTGTTTTCTGCTAAATGTTTCTGTGAACCTAAATTACGCTGGAAAAAAATGAAGTATAATTCAAATATATTTTGTATGTTTTTGGTGAAGAGAGGTGGAGTTACCATTGTTGCAAGGAGGGATGACCTTGGTTTCCTAGCAACTTCAAGCTTTCTACAGCTCCTGATGGGTACCATACTTCCAGGTTGCTATGGTAACACCCCTCAACTGACTGCCCAAAGGCTGTGCAAAATCTTTGTGCTGCTTAAGAAATGTCTATATTGTTGCTACTTGTAAGGTAGCCAAGAGTCAATGCTACGCAGCACAGAAAGCTTCACCTGCTTCGAGTGGTCACAGAACAGATAATTCTAGGAATTCTCCATCTTTGACTAAATCAGTTTAACAGTTTTTTTCAAACAATGTAGAAACTGTCCTAAGTACCAAGAATGTATCTGATCTAAAGAGTCAAAGTCCTCATCTCAAGAAGCTATATTTAGGCTGACATGAGGGAAAAATTTTAAAAGAAAAAGTCAAATGATACGACAGTACACAGTGGCACATGATATAAACCTAAGGTCAGGGTGATATGAGATAGACAATGGTCATCTTGCTGTTGGAGCCAACTGGGGAGGAAGAGAGAACGCTTTGATCTGAGGCCTTAGTGATGAGGAACCAGATGAGCAAAGGTAGAAGAAAAGTTCAGGTGAAGTAAAACATGGCCAAGCTCTTCAGGAGTAGAGAGGAGCTTGGTGAGATGGACCGTGTGGGTCAAGGGGTTTGGGTTGATTTTGTAAGAAACAATTAGAAACTATTGATCATTTTCAATGATCTGATTTAAGGGAGCATATGATCACTATGCTCACTCTGCTCCATAGGGTCAGGTTGTAAACAGGCAGGGAAGAAACAAAGGAGGGGAGAAAAAATAGAAGAGGTTATAAGAGCACCAGGAAGGAAAGAGGACTTGAACCAGGTAGGAGATGGGGTCAGTGCCTGGGTTGGACAGGGATTTGAAAGCACAGTCAATCAGACCTCCTGACAGATCCGATAGGTGGAGGTAGGGAGTGAAGGTGAGGTAGGGATCCACGACTGGCTGGGATCTGTGCATTAGTGCTTTTTCACAGAGAGCCTTGGGTGCTGCCTGTATCTGTCTCATCCAACATCAACAACACACTTGGTGGGGGGCTGTTTTCCATGGATCTCTCAAAACTCTGTACATTTTAAGAGAATTGACTTGATTTGTTTTGTACTGTCTCTTCCAAGGAGCATGAGTATAAAATAGTCTAGTAAGATAGACTTGAGGTGCCTCTCAGAACATAGGAGACCTGTGCTTACTATCCCATGAATAAAAATCACTCCCTCAGGGATTGAAGTGAGGCAGATTTATTTCCTATTATAATTTGGATTCTCTAAACTCAAAGATCCTCTCTGTAATGTAACATGTGTCTCCCTGTCATGTTATTCTGCAAACGGGGCTCAAGAAACTAGCACAAAGGCTATGCTTGTATTTCTTTGAATGATAAACGTTCCATTGCCTTTGACCCAAGAGTTTCAGGTTGGTAGGCAACACACTGACCTGACCAGTAGGAACATGAGGATAAGTCTATAAATGGGGCCTACTGGACCAACCCCATGTTTTCTTTTAAAAATTAAAGGAAAACTTGTGACCCTGCCTAACTTAAGTCAATAGGATATTCCTCAGCAAACAACCTGTTATTGGAAGAGATATGTAGGACAAAAAGATTCTTTCCTGCCAACAAGAATACAAGTTATGCTGGAGGGGGTGACTTTCATGACCTTTATAGACTCTAGGACTCAAGGAGAGAGACTAATTCGGAACCAAGTCCCCTAACCATAATATCTGTAAGAAAACGTTTCAATTAGATCCAGTCAGCATGGGACAAAGAGACCCAGAGTTACAGTGAATCCTTAGCACATCCTTATAATAAAATCTAAAATAAAATCTTGGCTCCAAAGAAAAAGACCATGTGCAGCAGGGACTTGAAAGTCCCAAGCAATCTTGCTGTCATTCAAGTCAAGAGTTGAACACGGGCAGGACTCTGAAAACTTGCCTGGACCCCAATAAAACTAGACAGCAGAAGGATTGCACTCTCTCCCTCTAGAGTGTCCCCTTTTCCCTTTTCCTATCCCTCCTAATAAACTCCTGCCTGCTACTCTGAGCATCATGTCTGAAATCTTTCTGGTATGATCACAAGAACCTGGGAGAGAGTATGTCCACGGTTGATTTGGTTTGGCAGATGGCCTTGCTCTGTAACACGTGTCTTCTATGATCAGCCACAAAACTACAGCAGGTTAACTTGGTTGCTGCCAGCCAAGTCTCAAGAAGGTAGGAGCTCTCCTCCTTCACTCCTGTATCAGAACCTTGGATTTTTCTGATTTATTCTTTCCTCATTTCTACAAACTTTTCAGAAGCTTCAGTTACCAAAAACCAGCAACATCTTGGTTGAAGTCGGGCACTTTTCAATTTACCTTTTCTCTACCTCAGCTGGCCTAAAAAAGAATCTCCCTTCCCTTTCTGTGTAAGGACAGCGGGTCCTATCTGTCGCTGTTCCTGCTCTGTGCTAGTTTCCCCTTTCATTTCCTTGTTTTGCCCCTTTTTAAAGGGAATATGTGTAGAGTTTTAAGGCAGTGTTAAGATCTTGGGCTTCAGACTTAGAAGGTCTGGATTTTTGGGGGGAGTGCTGGGGATTGAACCCAAGGCCTTGTGCATGCGAGGCAATTGCTCTACCAACTGAGCTATACCCCAGCTCAGAAGGTTTGGATTTGAACGTTAACTTGCCCCCTTGGCAGTCATGTGGCCCTGAGAAACACATTCACCCCTTGAATCCTGTGAACTGAAGTTCTATGAAAAGGTCACATCTATGTAAAAGACACCACAGACTGCTTGACCCTGACTTACTAGAACATCTTGATTGTGAGACATAGGATGTTGCATGTCAAGAACAAAAACTATCTCATGCTACCTTAGATGCTTTAGTAGCCATTAACTTTCAACCTCTGCCTCTGATGCCACATCCTCATGACTGTCAGTAAAACTCTGAGTGTGTTGCCACATTTAATGCTCTGCTAATGTCCACCCACCCTGAAGCTAAGACTACAATGAGGCAACATCTGAAACCTATAGATTTGCCAGCTTTGCTATTGCCACCTACCTCATGTCGCACCAATGTATTTGTTAAGTGTGTTGATTTATGACCTTCTTTCATCTGTGGCCAAAGAAGTTCATGTACCCCTTCCAGGGTAGAATTTGTCATTCAGGGAAATTTGAATCCATATTCCTAGGCCACGATCATTCATATTTGGCTCAGAATTAAAGTTTTTTCTTATTTTCTTTAAGTCATATTTTTAAAAATTTCTAATTAGTTGTACATGACAGTAGAATGCATTTACACATTTTGATAAATCATACATAAATGGAGTGTAATCTCTCATTTTTCTGATGGTACATATTGTAGGATCACATCAGTCATGCAGTCATATAGGTACATGAGGTAATGATGTCTGTTTCACCCTACTATTCTTCCTACCCCATATCTCTTCCCCTCCCTTCACTTCCCTCTACCTAATACAAAGAACTCTATTCTTCCCTAGTGCCCCTCCCCATTGTGAATTAGTATCCACATATCAGAGAAAACATTCGGCCTTGAGTTTTTTGAGTTTGGCTTATTTTGCTTAGCATGACATTCTCCAACTCTATCCACTTAACAAGTCATAGTTATTTTACATCCATAATTACTAAGGAAAGTTGGTATGAACAAGCTAAACAGGCAAGGAAGGCTTTATTGAAGACTGCTGAAAATTCTAGCAGTTGCAGGGTTTCTGGTCTAATTCTTAAGTCTTTGATCTGCTTTGAAATAAATTTTATTCATTACATATAGGAATCCAGTTTCATTTTACTACATATAGACGGTTTTCCCAACACCATCTGCTATCTTTCTGTGTTTTTGGCACAAATAATTACATCTGTGTGGATCTGTCTCCTTAGCTTCCGGACTGTTCCATTGGTCTTCGAGTCTGATTGTATGCCTAGCCTATGCTGTTTGTGTAACTAGCTCTGCACTATAACTTGAGATCAGGTATTGTGGTGACATCTGCATCAGTCTTATTGACTGCTCAATATTATTTTGGCTATTTGGTCTTTATTCTTCCATATGAATTTTAGGATCATTTTTTTCTATTTCCATGAAAAATGTCATGGGTATTTTGATGGGGATCATACTGAATCAGTATATCACTTTTGTTAGTTTGGTCATTTTGATAATATTAATTCTGCATATTCAAGAATATGGGAGGGCTTTTCATTTTCTAAGGTCTTCTTCAATTTATTTCTTCAGTATTCTATCATTTTCACTGTAGAGGTCTTTCACCTCTTTGGTTACATTTATTCTCCAGGGTTTTTTTTTTTTTTTTTTTTTTTTTTGAGGTTATTGTGAATGGAATTATTTTCCTGATTTTTTTCCCAGATGATTTAGTTATAAAAATACAGGAAAGCAATTGATTTTTGTATGTTTACTTATATTCTTCTATTTTGCTGAATGAATTTATTAGTTCTAAAGATCTTTGGGGCACACAGTGGCACACTCCTATGATCCCAGCAACTTGGGAGACTGAGTTGGGAGGCTGAGGTAGGAGGATCTTGAGTTCAAAGTCAGCCTCAGCAAAAGCAACATGCTAAGCAACTAGTGAAACCCTGTCTCTAAATTTAAAACATACAAAATAGGGCTGGGGATGTGGCTCAGTGGCCAAGTGCCCCTGAGTTCAATCCCTGTTAACCGCCTGCCAAAAAAAGTCTTTTGATGTAGTATTCTGGGTCTTCTAGATATAGAGTCATGTCATCAGCAAACAAAGATAATTTGATTTCTTCTTTTCCTATTTGTATTATTTTAATTTTCTTCTCTTTCCTGATATTTCTGGTTAGAGTGCCAAGAATTATATTGAAAGAGAGTGGTGAGGCTGGGCACAATGGCATATGCCTGTAATCCCAGCAACTCCAGGGGCTGGGGCAAGAGAATCACAAGTTCAAAGCCAGCCTCAGCAAAAGCGAGGCACTAAGCAGCTCAACGAGATCATGTCTCTAAATAAATACAAAAATAAAAAAAATAAATAAAGGACTGGGGATGAGGCTCAGTGGTTAAGCACCTCTGAGTTCAATGCCCAGTACAAAAAGAGAGTGGTGAGAGTTGACATGCTTGTCTTGTTTCTAAATTTAGAGGAAATTATTTCTTTTTTTCTCCATTCAGTATTTTCTTTGAGTTTGTCTATATAGACTTCTTGATGTAGAGGTATGTTTCTTCTATCCCTAGTTTTTCCATATTTTTAACATGATTGAGTAATGGATTTTTGCCTAAGTCTTTTTCTGCATATATTGAAATGGTCTTGTGATTTTTGTCCTTGATTCTATTTTGGCAGAGAGTTACAATTATTGATTTACATCTGTTGAAGAAATCTCACATCACTGAGATGAAACCACCTTGATCATGGCATACAATTTTCTTAATGTGTTGTTGCCTACAAATTGCTAATGTTTTATCAAGACTTTTTGTATCTGTGTTCATCAGGAATATTTGTCTGCAGTTTTCTTTCTTTGATATGTATTTTATGCTTTCAGTATCAGGTGACACTGACTTCATAGAACAAGTTCCCTCCCTTTTTTCATGGGAGGGAAATAATAATTTGATGAAGATTAGCATTATTACTTCATAAAAAGGTCTTGTAGAACTCAGCAGAGAGTCTTCTGATCCTGGGCTTTTCTTTATTACTGCCTTAATCTTCTTGCTTGATATCGGTCTGTTTAGGTTTTCTATATCCTCTTGGTTCAACAAAATGATAGGAATAATAGTCATGCAACTACTTTAACACTAAATGTAAATGATCTCAACTCTCCAACTAAAAGATATATGACTGGCAGAGTGGGTTAAAAAAAAAAAAAAAAAAAACAGAAACAAAAACAGGGCCCTACCAAATGTTGTTTATAAGAGACTCATCTTACAGGAAAAACATAAATAGGCTGAAGGTGAAAGGTTGGAAAAAGATGTACCATGAAAATAGAGATTGAAAGCAAGCTACTCTCATAACTGACAAAGCAGACTTCAAGCCAAAATTAAAAAGAAGAGACAAGGAAGGTCACTTTATACTGGTAAGAGGTCTACTCAACAAGAAGATGCAGCAACTATAAATGGGTGTGCCCCAAATGTCAGTGCAACTATGGATACAAAACTAACACTGCCAGGTGTGTTGGCACACACCTGTAATACCAGCAACTCAGGAGGCTAGGTAGGGGATTGCAGTCTCAAGGTCAGCCTCAGCAATTTAGCAAGGTCCTAAGCAACGCAGCAAGATCCTGACTCTAAAGGAAAAAAATAAAAAAAGAGTTGGGAATATGACTCAGTCTGTGGTTAAGTGCCCCTGGGTTCAATTCCCAGTACAAAAACCAAAAACCAAAACCAAAAACAAACAAACAAAAAACACTACCCAACATAAAGGCCCAGCCAGACTCCAATATATCAGTGCTGGATGATTTCAACACACTTCTCTCACTAATAGCTAGGACATTTAGACATAAACTGAGTAAAGTCTCCTAAAAATAAAAATAAAAAAAAGTTATCAATTAAATAGTCCTAACAGACATCTATAGAATATTTCATCCATTACCAACTGGATTCAATTTCATCTTAGGTGCACATGGATCCTTCTCTGAAATAGATCATATTTTAGGACAAAAAGCAAGTCTTAGCAGGTATAAAAAAAAAAATCAAGAAAATTCCTTGCATTTTATCAAATCATAATGAAATGAGGTTAGAAATCTGTAACAAAATAAAAACCAGAAGCCACTTTAACACACGGAGATTGAATAACAAAATCTCAAATGAGGAATTGGTCAGAGAAGAAATCATGGGAGAAATAAAAATTTTCAGAAACAATCGAGAACAGAGATATAACATAGCAAAATCTCTGGGTCACTATGAAGGCAGTTCAAAGAGGAAAGTGTATAGAATTGAAGGTCCACATTAAAAAATATCCTAAATAAACAATCTAATATTACATCTAAAGACCCTAGAAGACTAAAAACAAACTAATTCCCAAACCAGTATAAGACAGGAAATAATTAAAATCAGGGCCAAAATTAATTAATTTGAGAATAAAGGAATAATACAAAGGATCCAGGCAACTGAAAGTGGTTCTTTGAAACAAGATAGATAAACTCTTAGACAAACCAAAAACAAATAATAGAGAGAAAACCTAAATAGATGAAATTAGAGATGAAAAGAGAGATATCACCACAGACATTGCTGAAATCCAAAGGATCATTAAGATCTATTTTGAAAACTTAATATTCCTAAAAAATAGAAAGTCTAGAAGATATTGATATGGTTATTGTAATATTGACCATGATTGTTGTGGAGAGAAAGCTTAACTGAATTCTGCTAAAATAAAAGATGTTAAAGTTTCTAGAGTTGCAGTGAGCTAGTATAAAAGTAATGCAGAACTTTATTGTAGAAGTTCATCCATGTAATTAGGCTAACTGGGACCTAATGAAGTTAGGTTCCTACTCTCCCCCAGAGATGGGAGACAGGGAACCTGTCTCGTGATAACTGTATTATATATAACCAGGTCCTTGAGAAAAACATCTCCCATCTCCTGGGTTGTAAAGCTGGCAAGAGGCTCAGAGATATTTAACACCTCAGATTATTAGAAGAAGAATTTACAAATTCAAGTTTTGTAACCAAAGGAAAGACAGAGAGATTCAGTCAGGAATTAACCTGTCCAAAACTGGACAGCCCAGAGGAACATCAGGCATCCTCCGTCAGAACTTCCATATCCTACCTGTTAACACATTCATCATGTTGTTAAGAAGACTAAATGAGATATAGAAAGCTCTAGGAAGACCACAACTTAAAATATTCTATATGTAAATTGGCTCTGTGTGATAAGGATAGCTTTCAACATTAGAATCTGGATTCAGGAAAAAAATTAAGATTGACTACTATGCGGGGGCATCCGGAATTCCATCCAGTGCTTGACAAAGATCCTCTGGAGGATGATTGCAAAGGCTCATCCTAAAAGGAATTGCTGGATGTTTTGCTCCGGAGCATGGTGTTTTCTCTGCTGTGTTTTTCTGATAATATATTACTCATTTCAGTCTGAACGGATTGCTTAAGGGGATGAAGGGAATACAACAAAAATTCTAGAAAATATTACCTACAATCTGAAAAACAATGGGTCTTTACCATTAACAAAATTAAAAATAATTTTGCAACCGTGCAATGAGTCCCTGAAAGCCTCTGGAGAAAATAGTTGTAGATCTGCCTTTGTCTCCAACAGGCTGGTTAAATTTTAACGATGGTTTTGTTCATGTGTGATGGTGAGGTAAGAGAATAAGGTTTCATAACATTCCTTCCTTCCTACAAAGAATATGTCACCCCTATAATAAACGTTGGTACACAATTACAATTGGTACCGCTGCCCTCCTGTACCCTTAACTCAGCAATTCAGATATTAACCAGATGGACCTAGTAGAGATAGTCACATGAGATTACTTGTCTATTGTTTTAACCACGAGAATATTAAGAATAGTTTTAGGTCACATAGAGTTTAGATAATAATAGTTTGATATTTTTAAAACAATTGTGAATAGGTAAGGATAATCTGTAAGGTTACTGTTTTCTCATAATTTTCTGTTCCTTGTTAAAAACAATTTCTGCCTGTGCTTTGAAAACTTCTTTAATATTAACCACAAGACTGCCATTATAGCCTGAAGAAAACTGTATATAAACCCAGCCCTCCCCAGAATAAAGTGGGATTGATTGCACCAGAACTAGAGTCTGTGTCTTTCATTCTCCATCCATCGCCGACGCTGTCTCCCCGCGCCCCGTTTACCAGTGTGGAACCCATGGACTCCTGCTAGGGCTGGACCCCGGCACTACTAGGCACAAAATACTTATCTGTAGTCTTGGCTGTACAATGAATTACCTGGTTTTAATTCTTTACATAATTACAGAGAAGTGAATGTTTCCTATGTATGGGAGGCCCTTTTTGTCTCTTCATAGAACAATGAATCAAAATGTGGTCTGTAAAAATAAAAAAGATTTTAATAAAAAAAAAGAAATCTAATAAGACAGGGTATAAAACAAGTAGATAAGTAAATTGCAACTATCTGAATCAAGGTACACATTAAAGAGGTGGAAAAGAAATATATATATATATATTTTTTTTTTGAAGGCAAGGTAAGAAGAGCTTGCAGGAAGCAAATTTATAAAGAATGGGAGAAAAATTATGACATATATTAAGATAGGATAAAACTAAGATCAGTTTAGTGTAGTAGAGTCCAGAGTAAATTTGAGGCAATTATCCATGGGCAACACCCTGCTGGGGTAATTGAGAGGACTTCCCAAGAGCTCTTGAAAGGAATCATTTGTTACTTAAGAGTACTTACAATGAATGCCTTGCCACTTAGGCTAAGTGCATGTTCTTGGCCACAGATTCCTTACAGTAGCTATGGGAGAGCAATTAGCCAATTAACTACAGGGTGAGAATCCAGATAGAAAGGAAAGATGGGGTGTGAGGAGGACTTCCCAATTGGGTTAGGTTAATTCAACAAGATGGAACCCCATTTCTCAGTGAATTTTTTGTGGATCCTTCCTCTCTAAAATGACCCACATCCCTGATTCTTTTCACTTTCAGATTGATTGGGGTATTCAGGAAAAACATGCACCAATGAGGACAACATGCTTATAAAGGAACAGGGACATCATATTATCACCCACACCTGGCATCCCATCACTTCAGTGAAGCATCATCTGTAACCTCTTCCAGCAATCTCTAACTTTCTGAACCTTTAAAAATGACCTCTGCATTTCAATCATCTCCACATCAGAATTTAAGAAGAAATAAATGGTGACATTCTATCTTAGCCACCTTTCAATCATGGATTTCCAGCAGTATTTTCTATTAGGGGATGTAAGGAGACCTAAACTTGCATTTCAAGTTCATGCATGTCAACAGTATTAGGAAAGCTACCCTGAGAGGCGAACCAGGATGAGAGACAGAGTAAAAGTTTCGTACACATATATTCTGTGAAACTTTAATAAAGTTCACTTTAAGAGTTTTTTAACCTTCCTGAATTAAGAAAGACTCATTTTTGTACCCGACCAAATTACAAAAAGTAGGTCATACATTCTGATAAGCCTCATGGGGAGAGTTGATAAATTTTCATTTAATAGTCACATTAAGTGCAATCTTATTCATTGCTGTATTTCATTTAATAAGTTGAAGTAAGTACATGTCTTAATTTGTCCCAACCTACTTAGCTGGAGCCCTGTCTGGTCATAGATTATAAAACCTGTGATCCACAGAAATTTAAGATGGCTCCCGTAACCTTCAGCCCCAGATGCTGCCTCACATGACAAAAAGGCGATTATCCCAGTCAGCCTAATCTAATCACGAGCCCATTAAAAGCAGGAACTTCTCTAGCTGGAAAAAAGAGAAAATTCAGAGAGATTAGAAACATGAGAATTCCTGACATCGTTCTAGCCTTTGAGATGGAGACAGCCATAATCAGCAAGGACCAACTAGAATCTGAGGGTAACCCTGGACTTGACAACCTGCAAGAAAACAGAGACCTCAACCCTACAACTGCAGGGAAATAAATTCTGACAGCCGTCTGAATGAACTTCGAAGTCGATTTTCCCCTAGAGACTCCAGATAGTGTTCGGCCCAGCTAACTTCTTAATTCTGACCTAATAAAATCCTGATCAGGAATCTATCTGGGCCATTATGAACTTCTGACCTGAGAACTCTGAGATAATAAATGCATGTCTTCTCAAGATGCCAAGTTTGTTGTAATATTTTAGATAGGAAGAGAAAATTAATACATATTAATACATAAACAGAATGAATTATGATAGAGTAATCCCCATATTTACACGGGATATACTCTAAGAACTTCACTGGATGCCTGAACCAAACCACACACACACACACACACACGTACACACATACAAATCTATGTTAACCTTTTGTCTTTTCACTTAAGTCACTTAAACAAAGGGCTTTATGTTTTGTTTCTGGCATATTTGATTGTCAGCATCACAACTTTTTGTCTCGTGAGTTGGGGCCATGTCATCAGTGGTATCTGAACACAAGCCCCATGACACCACACAGTTGATCTGAAGAGCTGAGATGGGTACCAAGGGACTAAGGGGCAGCAGGCATACACAGACAAGGGGCGATCATGTCCTGGACAGGAGGGAGCAAGACAGTGTGGAACCTCATCACATGGCTCCGAACTTACCTCCATAATTTTCCTCTTCATATTTCTGAACAGTGGTTTACCAGAGAAACCCAACCTTGGAAAACTAAATCATGGAAAAGGGAGTAGCCCTGTTAGTTTCTTCCAATGATAAAAACAACATTCACAAAATAATCTTCTGATTTTTTTAAAAAATGAATAAATTTTAGAGAGGAAGCTTCCAGTTAAGATTTAGGCACATATTTTACTCTGCTTTTGCAGTTTAACCCTTATTTTCCTGTTCCGCAGTTTACATTTTCTTCTTTTTTTCAGCAAAATACTACATGATACTGAGCATTTTAAGGAACACTTAATGAGAAGATAATTTTCAGCAGTGTGAATGCTTCCTCGCACTTCTTTGTATAGCATTCAATCCACCTTTATACTTGGTATTATTTTACACTAAGACTTGCTAGAGAATTTTATTAAAAATCAAAGTTGCTTTGTTCCCATAACAAAAGCTCAGGTGACAGCTCAGATCTTACAGCAGATGTGAAGCAGTGTTGGATAAAGCAAAGCTTGTGGGTTCCTGAGTGGGTGTCCTCAGTTCCAAGTCTGTCTTGCCAGTTGATGGCTGTTTGTCTTGAGTGAGTTTCATAAACCTGATGTGTTTATCTGTGAAATCAAGAGAAACAGCATCTAGATCATAGAACGTATATCTCTGTGGTCTATTTGAGGTATTGAGATGCCTCCAGTTTTGCTTTTCCTGCTAAGGATTGCTTTGACTATTCTTAGTCTCTTACTTTTCCAAATGAATTTCAGAACTGTTTTTTTTTTTTTTTTTTTTTCTAGTCCTGTGAAGAATGTCACTGATCTTTTGATAGGGATTGTGTTGAAACTGTATAGCACTTTCAGTATGACCATTTTGACAATATTAATTCTGCTTATCCAAGACCATGGAGATCTTTCCATCTTCCAATATCTTATTTGACTTCTTTCTTTAGTGCTCTATAGTTTTTATTTTAGAAGTCTTTCACCTCCTTTGTGAGATTGATTCCCAAGTGTGTTTATTTTTTTAAAAATTTTGAGACTACTGTGAAGAGGACAGTTTTCCTAATTTATTTTTGATTTATTAATAGAATTTAGGAATACAATTGATTTATGAGTATTGATTTTGTGTCCTGCTACTCTGCTGAATTCATTTATAAGCTCCAGAAATCTTCTAGTGACATTTTTTTTTGGGGGGGGATCTTGTAAATAGAGGAGCATGTCATCAGCAAACAGAGATGATTTTAACTCTTCTTTTCCTATTTGTATCCATTTAATTTTCTTCTCTTTCCTGATGACTTTGGCTTCAGTTTCAAGGACTACGTTGAGTAGGAGTGGTGAAAGTGAGCATCCTTGTTCTGTTCCTGTGTTTAGAGGAAATGCTTTCTGTTTTTCTCCATTCTGGGTAATGTCGGCCTTGGGTTTGTCATATATGACCTTTACAATGTTGCAGAAAATTCCTTCTATCCCTCATTTTGCTAGTGTTTTAAACGTGAGTGGATACTGTACTCTGTCCAGTGCTTTTTCTGTATCTACTGACATAGTTATGTGATTCTTGATCTTAATTCTACTTATGTGGTAAATTATATTTATTGATCTCGGTATGTCAAACTAACCTTGCATCTCCTGATCAAGTGCCCCTAATCATGGTACATTATGTTCTTAGTGTGTTTTTGTATGCAGTTCTCACCCTGCACAAAAGTCAGCTGCAAGTGGATCAAGGACCTAGGTTAGACCAGAAACTGCAACTGCTAGAAGAAAATGTAAGCCCAATACTCCAGTTTGTTGGCACAGGAACCAACCTCTTTAACAAGACTTCTAAAGCAAAAGAAATAAAATCCAAAATCAATAAGTGGGATGGCATCAAATTAAAAAGCTTCTGCACAGCAAAGGAAACAGGAACATGAAGAGAGAGCCTACAGAATGGGAAAAGGTCTTTGCCACCTGCTCCTCAGATAGTGAATTAATGTCTGGAATATATAAAGAACTCAAAAAACTTAACACCAAAAAAGAAAAACAACAAATAACCCACCCAATCAGTCGATCAGTGGACAAAGGAACTAGAGAAATTTCTCAAGAGAAGAAATATGAAAGGTCAACTAATATATTTTTTTAAATGTCCAATATCTCCAGCAATCAGGAAAATGCAAACCAAACTACATTAAGAGTTCATCTCACTCCAGTTAGAGCTAGTATTATCAAGAATACAAATAATTATAAATGTTGGCAAGGATATGGTGGAAAAAGTATACTTATACATTGCTAGTGGGACTGTAAATTAGTACAACCACTCTTAAAGCAGTACAGAGATTCTTCAAAATACTAGGAATGGAATCACCACATGACCCAGCTATCCCACTCCTTAGTGTATTTATCCAAAAGATTTAAAATCAGCATATGATAGTGATGCAGCCATATCAATGTTCATAGCAGCATAAAACATAATAACCGAGCTATGGAACAAACCTAGATGCCCTTCAACAGACGAGTGGATAAAGAAAATATGGTATATATATACAATGGAATATTGCTCAGCCATAAAGCAGAATGACAGTATGGCATTTGCTGGTAAATAGATGGAACTGGAAACTACCATGCTAAATAAAATAAGCGAGTCCCAAAAAGTCAAAGGTGGAATGTTTTCTCTGAGCAGAAGCTAACTTAAAATAAGGGGTTAAAGAGAGAGAGAAAGGAAAAAAAGGAGAGGGAATTTCACCAAAATAGAGGAAAGATCAGCAGAGAGGGTGAAGGGGATTGAGGCGGAGGAAGGAGAGATGAGACCAAAGAATACCAGGGGAATGAATTTATCCAAACTTCTGTGTGTGCATACGTGAACATAGTACATGAATCCCAACACAAAGTATATCCACAGACACTGATTTAAAAAAACAACTATCAATGAATTGTGGAAAGATCAGCAAGGGGAGGGAGGAGGTGGGACCAGGTGCTGGGGACTGAATTAGAGCAAATTATATTCCATGCTTTGCGATTATGTCCAAATGTATTGAAATGTTATATAACATTAAAAAGAATCCATCAAAAACTATAAATGAATAGAAGGAAGACAAGTAGAGAAGGAGAAAGGGAGCAGGGGGAGGGAGGCGGGGAGGGAAAGGGAAAGTACTGGAGACAGAATTGGAGCAATTGTCCCTCATGCTTGTCTACTTACGTCAAAATGAAACCCCAATGTCACGTACGACTACTCTGTGCTAATAAAGAAACAAATTGGAATGAAGAATAAATACCATTTATGTGCTTCCTGGAAATAAGTAAATACTCATCAAATTCTTTCTTTATCTTCAAGCTGACGGCAACTTCAGTACGACACGCTTGGTTCCAGGCAACTTCTATCACTCTCAGAACCACAGTCTTTCTCTTGTCTTCTCTGCTCTTGTGGTAAGTCCTACTGTTTCCCACGTTACCCAGACCCAGAGCCTCACGATGATCAGAGGTCTGAGGCTGGATGACTTCTGATGGACGCCGATGGGTACAGTGTTAGTGTGAACCCCAGGGAGCTCGCGGTGCGGTTGGGAGGGAGAGGTGAGGCAGCAGCCCTCCCACCCTTACGGGGCTCTGGGTCTGGTGACTCGCATTGCGGGTCTGAGGAACTACCAGGCTGCGCTGCTCGGTCTTCCCTGGAGTCCTGCCTTGGTCTCTCCTGCTAGATCCAGTGTGGGTGTTTAGCTTTGTGACAAAGAGCTGCAGCCTCTACGAAATACTCCTTGTACCAGGTTGGAAACAAAACACCTGGTGGGGTCCCAGCACACCTTTGTGGGCCCAGTTTGTCCTCGGGCTATCTGCTTGACCTTGCTCTCTGCCACCTCTCCTCCAGCTTCCACTCCTGCTTGTCCACCACATGGACTGCCACCTCCAGGCTCAGATGGGCAGTGGCTGCCCTGCTCACGCCCATTTTTTTTATTTGGGCTGCAAAGAGGCGACTCGAACTCTTCAGCATGAGACCAAATAAAAAGAAACACCCAAACAGCACAAAACAAGTAAAAGGGTGGAACTAAAGTCTTTGGGAAAACAGTTACATACTACTCAGAGGTTTCAGAAAGGGGTGAGGAAAATGGAAGGGGCGAGGATGCTGCTCTGGCCTTGGGTGGGGCGGAGATGGAGCTGGGTAGGTTGGAGAGCTGACTTCTGAGCCGTTCCTGTCTCCATTCTCGGTGCAACAGCTGTTTTCACGTGAACATGGGCTGTGGCTCAATTGATGGTCAACAGCAGCAACAGGATCACACACACACACGCACACACACACACACACGCACTGCACCATCAGAAGCCAAACACCAGAAGCCAAACACCAGAAGGGACATGGCTAATGAGCAGATTTGGGCAGGCCTCCAGGGTGACACTCACTCATCTCCACATGAACCAATAGGAAGGGGTGAGAAGAGGGTTCAGGTCCAGTCTGTCCCCTGCCGCTGTTGACTCTGCCCTGCTCAGACCTGTCCTCTCTTCATTTAAAGAGCTATTTACATGCTCTCCTACTTAAAAAAAATAAATTATGGTGAAGCAGGTCTTCAGCAGGCGAGAGCATGAAGAATGAGCTGAGAGCTGAGTGACTCAGAGGTACCCTCTTAAATAGCTGAAGTCATGCAGGTGGAGTCGGGGGCTGGATCAAGAGAGTGAACACGTTTAGAGTTGAAAGGGAAACTTCTTAATGTCTTAGAAATTACCTATGGCTTTCGTAGAGAAAAAGAAAAGTAAATAAAGATTATGTTCGGGATGAAGAAGTTGCTACTACCTGGTAATGATATAAACCACTGTTTTTCCACATGATTTTGGTCAGAGTAAGTTCTCATCTTACTCTTGAGTTTGCAAGTGTAATGGCAAAAACTCTTCTCACAAGGAGGTTGGAGATGCAGGAAGGAAATAAGAGTATTTGGAAATCAATGTTCCAGTCTCCTAAATCTTATCAAACTTACAGCAGTTATTCTCAAAAGAACTTAAATTGGCCTAAGGAATCAATTCATTCAATTATTTGAAGTAATAAGAGTGCGGTGGGCAAACTCTGGAATGACTACAATTTTCATTTTAGTTGGCATCATAAACAGGGAACGAGAGTAACCGGGCTTCACGGTGACCAAGGCAGGGTTTCAGTCTGGAACTGCAGCTGCAGGAAAGCGGGAGGATGATCAGATTCATTGAAATGGGAAGATTATGGATAATGGTCCTAAGCAGCTGGAATTAAGAGTCCACTTACAAAAATTAGGATAAACCACATACTTCAAGGGAACATGGTGTTGATTCCATGAGGATGCCTTTCCCTGCTCAAAACTATGGATCCAAAACCCCATATAAATTCCCTATCACTAAGTCACCAGTCTCATTAAATGCTACCTCCCCTCCCTCTTTATCAAGAGACCTAAATTCATATAACTGCAGTAGCCAGACAGATGCAAAGAATGAATCTATGGTACATAAAGGGAAAAAGAAAGTGGTAGGAATAATAGTTGACTCAGTAATGTAAGAAAGTGGTAGGAATAATAGTTGACTAGTAATGTAAGCTTTGCTAAAGAAACTAGATCTTACCCCAAGCAGTTGACAGCACATGAGAACATAGGCCCAATATTCTCCTAACATCGATTTTTTTCTAAACAGAGACCGGAATTCAGAATGCTTCTATGGAAACACTTTGATTTTAAAATATTAGGTGGTACTTGAAACAACTTGAGATCTAGGTGCAGAATCATCAGTCAAGTTACCCTGAGAAAAGATGGACATTCAGAGGGTTGCATGTTCTCTGAACTATAATGACTAGACCAGAGATGTGGGTTTCTGATTCTAAAACACACAGGTTTTTACTGTACCATTCTGCCTGACATAGTTCTCTGGAATGTGACTAAAGGCCATTTATCTGACTAACATCAAATTAGCAATTAAAGGGAATAATGAGGATAAATTGAAAAAGAAAAACTGGACTATACTTGCTGTTATGTAAGACACAAAGAAAAGCTAGCAAACAGCTCAAAACCAGTCAATGGACCACCAGTTTGGCATCCTTCATCTATCATAACTACCTTGAAATATTCTAGTGATTAACTGAACTTTTAATTTAATAAATGGGGGGTGAGAAATAGGCTACTGATACACATGAAAAGATGGCACAAAGATCTGTGGATCTTGCACTATCAAATTGTTTTGTGACCTTAAGTAAATAATTTAGAACTATATTCTGATTTCAGCTTAATAGAGAAACAGTGTTATCACATTAATGGGGACATTATACTATGAACATATATCACTTTTAGACAACCCTTTAAGTTGGATGCTTATTATTCTACTATGAGATCAAAACTAGTAAATCACATTACTGCTCTACTATTAGGATGATATAGAATACTATTACCTATTTATGACCCTGAAGGTGGGGAAGAAAGAGAACAGCCAGCGTTAAGGCTTCGCATGATGACCGTCATCTTTGAGGACTGTCCTGAGTTTCCCACTATTCATAGCCTCTGAGGCGTCCGACACACTCCGCGCTACCCAGCACTGACGGCTTTCTCCAGAAGCCAGCAGCAGGGTGTTGACTGATATAAGAGGTTTTCTTTTTGAATGTGTATAACACCTTCTTTGAGATATAATTCATGTTATAAAATTTAAGTATATAACCCAGTAATTTTTTTAGTATATTCACAGTTATGCCACCATCTCCACTAATTCTGGAACATGTTCATCAACACAGATTCAAGTGATTAAGAAACCAAAGCAGACATAATAATTATAAATTATAAAATAAACCCAGCAACCCATTGAATGCAAAGGCAGAGGGGTTGACAATCTGTATCAGGAAATGATTAAAAATTTCCCAGGCATCTACATAATCTGGGGAATTATAGCCTCTTGATATTTAATATCAATGGATATAGACCTAATGGCCACATCAAACATGGAGTTTTTAAATATCAGAAATCACCTTCACAGTTCTTTGGTTCAATAGTTGAAGATTAGGGGACACTCCCTTCAGGCTCTGATCTGTTCTTGGTTCAACTCAAAATCAAACCCCAGGTCAGAAATTCCATAACCAGAGCAACTGCCTTTTTATTTAACACATTGGGGTTTATTTTGTATTTCATTATCATATGGATATTTACAGCATATCACTGGAAATAATCTGGGTTTTAAAAATGTCCTTTGTGTCCTTCTCAAGTGCCAAATCAATTATTATATAAAGATGCATTGACCTACAGTAACACAGCTGAGAACAGCTATAATGGTGGATGGGTCACCAGAAACCTCTGCTCCTTTGTAATGGATAGTTAGGGGACTTAATGGGAAAAAAAGTGACAAGTTCATTTGCACAAAAACTTCTGTGAGGTTAAAAGGTGGAGGGAGTAAGGATTACCTGGAGTGAGCAGAGCAGTTCAGGCCACAAGAAATTATCCTGAGAAATGAGGATGGATTGTCCCCTTTGAACCAGTAACAACTTCCTTCTCTAGTTTGTCATAAAGAAACTATCAAACCCATATATTTCCCTTTCTTTGTGCACATAGTACAACACCTTCTTCATTCCTTGGTCACAGTGCTCACTTTCCCCAAAGTCCACTCCTTCTCTACATCTGTGGTGCATCAGGAATCACTTTTTTAATCTAGTGTTGAACTTGACCTTGCTACCCTCCCTATTACAAGGTGTGTGCTGCCCAACCCACTCTTCCATACACGGAGAGCACAGTCCACCTAGTAATTGCCGACTCTTCTTCACACTCTCTCGCCAACCATGGCAATAGTCGCACGGATATTGTTACCGCCTGCAGCAACAATTGCGTGGGTATTTATTGGAGGTGGACTGGAAACTGAGCTACTTCTATTATCTTTCTTTTTTAGTGTGCTGCTTTCTTGCTTGTTCACTTGTTCCCTAGCTTATAGAGGAAGAAAGGCTTTGAGAGGAGAGAGAGAGAGAGGCTTTGCATAAGAGAGAAAGAGAGACTTTGCTTAAGAGAGAGAGACTACACTTTCAGAGATCTATATCTTCTTAAAGTCCTGCATCCTGCAAACTAAAGGTACGTGCTATCAGAGGAGCTTGTTCTGTGATCTGCCATCTGCCTTCTGCGATCTATCAGAGGTGCTGATTCTCCGTGCTCCTCCTTGCTTATCCGGTTATCCCTTCTACTAGTTGCTTATCCTCCATGCTTCCTATAGGTGTGTGTCTTATATACCTAAGGCAGCCAATCAGCTTAGGATTAGCACAATTGAAGCACACCCCTCGGTACCAATCAAGAAAGAATGAAGAATACCTGTTGACCACTAGCACAAAGGAGACATTAACTAATCAGGCAAAAGTAGATCACACTGTGTTAACACTAGTTATGCGCCACCTCTTGGCTCAACGCCAGCCACCATCTTAGGGTTACCCAAACAAGTCTTCTGCAACACTCCACATCTACTCTATGGAAATCCCACCACTCACCTTCAGGAGGAATTCTGACCACCTCTTACCACTTCCCCACTCCCACCCAGGCATGAGCTTCTTATCACACCTCTCCTTCCATGAGCTTCATACTGGCACATAGCCACAACTTTGACATCATTAAACATTGAGAGATTCTGCTATGTTGAAAGTTGGATTATTCTTACCAAAAGTAAACTTGGGGTTGCTCAAAGTTTAGTAGAACTTTCTTATTTTTTTCCAAGAAAAAAATCAAAAACACCTGAGGATGGCCCACAGACTCCACCTCATCAGCCCTGCCACCATGACTTCTCTAGCTATGTCTATTCTGGGCTCCCCTGTGTTCTCTCAGCTCCAGGATCGTTGACCTGTACCTCCAGACATTTACACTATCTCCTTCCAGAAATATCTTTCCCCAAGAAATACCCATGACTCTCATGAGCTCCTTCAGATTTTCACTGAAATGGCTCCTTTGCAGCAAGGACCTCTGCAACTCTTCTCCTGCAAACCACACCATCTCCCAGATTGTGGCCACTCTCCACAGAGTCAGGATCCTCCCCATCCAAAATTTGCTTCTGGTATCAAGACCAACACACATGCCAAGAAAGTATGAATAGGGTTATTCCATAATAAGACTTTCTGGGGAGAACAATGGTGATTTGCTAAGCAGGTCAAAAAATGGCATGAGAGAGTGGCAAAGAGACTTGGGGTTTTATCATGGTGGTTCTGGGGTGGGTTTCAAGGGAACATGCGTGCTTCCAGACATGGACAAGGGCTTGCGTGGTTTGAACTTGCTGTCAGTGCCAAAGGGAGGAACACCCAAGTTTTCTTGTTAGCTTGCTAAGATAGAGGGCGGAAGAGGAGAGAGGTGTAGCACAGCCTGCAAATTCTCAGCAACCAAATGCCAAAACTGGTCAGGAGCTTTATTCTACACATTTCCCTGTTCTGCCTTGTCACAAAACATACTATTTACTTTACAAGTCTCTCTTATCATCATCCATCTCCTCTTTCTAGATAGAATATAAGTTCAACTTGTCTAGGCAAGATACTTTTCTGATGGGTCTCTACGGTGTCATACAGAGTCCCTAGAAGAGTACTCAGTACAGAGAAGGAACTGTCAGGATTTGTTGGACCAATAAATTCACCTTTGTTTCTTCTGCATAAGAAGAATCCTGCATTTAAGAGCAATTAAATATTTGTTGAAAGAATGAACAAAATTCAATAAAATTTCCAACAATAAGATATATTAGAATATACATTCTAAATTAGTAAACTTTTAGAATAATTGTGCTCATCCTAACTACTTTGTTGTCAGACAAATAATAAAAATCTCTGGGAAAATAGTATCCCAAATGTATTATTATTAAATACATAAATTTATGTGTGAATTGTTTTCCAAAAACACCATAAATACTATGACTTATATATTCTAATTCAAGATATTATCCAAACAATATAAACTTGAATTAATATGTTAATAAACAAATGCTATGGTCATTTTGAAATTTTTCATTGTCTTTTGGAAACTGCCAGTCTAGAAACCTCAAGCAAAGAGTAATTTATTTGTCCAGTGGTAATGAGCTCACACTTATGAGGTAGCATGACCTAAGCCAGGAAATCCTCTAGGGAAGTAATGTGCACATAGCATTTTGGTTGATTTTTAAAATTTATTTTCATCGAAGCATATATTTTTTTAAAATTCCATAAAGGCAACAGTCAATGACACATTTAAGATGCACTTAAGGATAATTTAATTTCCAGGGAAATGTTACTTTGATGTGCAATCTGTTTTTTTAAGTTTTATTTGTTTTTTTTAGTTATACCTGACAGTAGAGTATATTTTGATACATTTATACAAACATGGAGTACACCTAATTCTGATCAGGATCCCAATGGTGAGATTCACTGTGGGTATTCATATATGTACGTAGGAAAGTTATGTCAGAATCATTCCACTGTCTTTCCTATTCCTATCCCTCCTCCCCATCATTCCCTTTTGTCTTATCATCTACTGGTTAAAATCCAAGATCATGAAGTTAGTTGTTAAATTGCAGATTTTTGTCAGTAAAGAAAAGAATGTTTCCTCTGATAGAAAGGAAAACTCCTAATGCTATAATTTTATTTTTATGACTTATAAAACATGGAAATTTAAGCTTTCCTGAAGATAACAATATTATTAATACTTTTAAAATTCCTATTCACATCCAAGTCTTCAAATGCTATTTAAAGCAGCTTTACCTTCCTGCTACTTTCCTCCTTTATGAATAAAACAATTTTGGACATGTCATTTTCTACTTCAAGGAAAGTTGATTTTATTTGTAACTTTGAAGAGCATACTGTGGTTCATCATCTGAATGTTGTAATAACAACAAAGATGACTTTCAGAAAAGAAAGAAAGAAAGAAAGAAAGAAAGAAAGAAAGAAAGAAAGAAAGAAAGAAAGAAAGAAAGAGAAAGGAAGGGAGGGAGGAAGAGAGGGAGGGAGGGAGGGAGGAAGAAAGAAAGAAAGAAAAAAAAGAGAGAGAGAAAGAAAGAAAGAGAGAGAGAGAGAGAGAGAGAGAGAGAGAGAGAGAAAGCAAGCAAGCCCTGGTACTTTAGTCAGAGGAGGTGATTTGAAACTAGAATTTTCAAAGAGAGTGTTTAAGATTCCAAGGCAGTCATAAAATCTCAGAATGTCATCCACAAGTCCTGAAATTTAAATGCAATAGTCCATGGCTGGGTAGTATCTAATGTAAGGGGCTGAGCTGCTCAGTCATTTCTATAACCATAAAAATGTATTTTCAGTATTTGACAAATAATATCATTTGGTTGCCTGTGCTAGAGAGGTTTAGCTTTCAAATCATAATGCCAGTATTTTATAACAATAGATAGTTCTTATACTTCTTTTCCTTTAGTGAGTTTTCTGGAAGAATTTTAGCCTCACAAATAGAGCCCATATCTCAGTCAAGGCTGTGGTCATGGCAGGCAGGTAATAGTGGTGGGTAATCAACTGCAGAAAGTAATGGTCTGAGGTGGGAAGTACTGAGACACTGGTGAACACCACCTCACCCATAAGTCACCTCTGCTATGGGTGCTGTTAGGCTGTCCTGTTGCTAGGACCAGACCCCTCATACCAAGGATCTCTCAATCTCCACAGAAACCAACTTCTCAAAAAACAAACTTCGTCAGAAGACCTCCGCTGAGCCCCATGTTCAATTAAATCAGCTCTTGGTCCGCTCTCTTGAGTACTTTCAATTCTTATCTAACGTGTTGGCAGGAAATGCTTGTTTCCCCCTTAATTACAGTTGTTTCCCCCTTAGGTACACTTGGGACTGGCCACGTCACCATTGGACAGTGCTTCAGAAGGCCAGGCGATTACTAAGCAGGCCATCGCCACTCCAGCCTCACATGCCCACAGCCCTGGACCCCTTCTCTCCTCTCCCGCCCCACCCCACCCTCTTCTCCCTCTAAAGTGATATTGAGCATTCAAGGAGGTGCTTGTTTCTAATTCCACATCCAGAATAATGAGCCTATCATCAATTACACTATTAAAAGTCCTGCGAGTTCCCTTCCCTGAAGCATGCTATAATCATCCCTAATCTGTTTTGTTCTAACACAGATTCTTTGTATGAGTACATGGCTTAGGGGATATCTTATGTTCTCATGAGTGCAATGAATTTGGAAATTGGGACTTTTTCCCAGCCTCTTGCGCCCACTTTTAAACCAGTCCTTGGAACTCTAGCTATATGTGTTAACATTTTATTTTACCATTTAATTGGCCAGGAAATGATGTGCATGAAATACTTCTTTCATTTCCTGTTTTTCACATAATCTGCTTATGATACAGTCATCCGAAAATAATAATGATAAAGTTAATAAGCCAATCTCAAAAAGCCAAAGGCCGAATATTTTCTTTGATAAGACAATGATGATACATAATGGGGGGCAGGGAGGTGGGGAGGGTAAGAGAAGAATGGAGGAACTTTGGGTTGTGTAGAGGGAAATGGTGGGGGAGGGGGTGGGAGAAGGAAAGATGGTGGAGTGAGACAGACATCATCTCCCTAAGTACAAGTACCATCACATGAACGATGTGACGCTACACCATGCACAACCATAGAAGAGAAAAGTTGTACCCCATTTATGTACAATGACTCAAGGTGCAGTCTGTAAAAAAAAAAAAAAAAAAAATTAAAAAGGTAAGAGAAAATGTTCTGGGATTTATAGTTAAAAAGAATGATTTGTAAGAGGTAAAAACAACAATCGGAGCCTCAGAGATCGCTGGGCCACACAGGAGCATTCCCATCTGTCTCCAGTGATGTTCCTCTGCTTCATTCAACTTGCAATTGGAGGGAGACTTCCCTCTTTTTCACTTTAGGAATCAGGAGTCCAAAGGTGTGAGTCAATAAGACTCTTCAATTAAATTAGTTTTCAAGTAACCTTTTTTTCTGAGAGTTATTATCAAGGACATTGAGTTCACAGTAGCATGGGTTATTGTGTTGTAGCAACTTTAATTAATTCAATTAAGTAACAAGTACAAAAATAGCCACATTTTATTTATTAGTTGTAAAATCAAAATATTAGAGGTGAATATATGATTTTTGTGTGAAAAAATGCATTTATGATAAAATGAATTACCAGAAATCATAGCATTATAACAGTTTTTTTTAAATAATAAAAATTGTACCTAAAGTGTATTTAAATAAATAACTACTTCTGTGCATTTGAAATATTCTCCACTCTGCAGTGATCTAACATAAAGGGAGATTTACATGTCTTCCTATCATTTTCAGAGTTATCTTTGACATGAATTTCTTTGGCAACATCTTTCCAGAGCTCCCTTTCCTCATTTAAAAAAAAAAAAAAAATGTCCAGGGTTGTCCTACTTTCATTTCTCCTAATGAGGAACAAACTTCCCCATCTACCCAATTAAAAATCATCCTTCCTTTTTGCCAAGAGTCCTCAAAAAATAAAATGACTTTTCCACTGACTTTTTTTTAAACATAATGTGACATCCCAAATATTCCAGAGAAAAATGCCAGCTATTTAAGCAATTCTGTCATATTTGAAAAATGAGTCTTTGCCTTAGCAACCCAGAAAAAAAAATGGAAAGATTTGTTACCTACCAGTGCTCTTTCATCACGGCCCTTCTGTGCCGTTCATCTTGTTGCTTGTCAACCGCCTTTCCTAAAAGAGTCCTTATAATTACCAAGTGACAGCTGTAGTTTTCAATGAGAATGGAGGGGTGTAAGGAGGCTGTTGCTTTGCATGAACGCAGCTCTCTCTGGAGATCCACACCACCTATGTTTTGTACAGGCAAAGAGTGTGCATGGGAATCTGGCACATTAAATATGGTTGGAAGCATGTGACCTCAATGGGGCAGGAATTTTCAATTCGCCTATTTCAAATAAAGCGTGTGTTGAAAACTATGCTAATGAAGAGTGTGGGAAGCCACGTGGGCCCGTACAGAAACCACTTGAGCTATTAGGAAAATCTGGGCTCAGAAACCGCCTGAGTCATGTGGTTTTCCTGCATTGGTTCACGTGGGAAGTTCAAATGCGGGCCCTGGATGTGGGAATGACCTGCTAGAGCCAAATGGCTTGCTGAACCCCATCCCTTCTCCTGTTTTTCACAGAACCAGCGCCTACTGGTCCCTTTTGATCTGTGCCGCTATAAATAAGCCAAGCAAGGCTCCACCCTTTGCTAGAGCTAGACCCCTCTGGACGGCTCAACCGTTCATGCCCCTGCTTCAAAGATAATTCTGTCTTCTGTCCTTATTTCTGATAAATAAAGTTCACCAGCTTTTATTTCGCAGCCAGCACATCCCTTCTACAGGAACCCTCTCGCTTGCCCACAGGGGACATGCTACCATAGAACCGAAGGACTAAACTGACCTTTGGCTCATGAGTGTGGATAGCTCGCTAGGTCCATGACAGAGCAGAAGCCAAGGAAGCACAAAGTCACGACCAAGGTCCGAAGGGAGCAGTTACAGGCTTCCTGACCACGGGCACGTGGGACACACATTGATTTTGTCCCTTGTACCAAACCACAAGAGGAATCTTTTGTCCAGTTATTACCAAATAATAATTATGCAAAAGCAGATGACTAGGGTCTCCAAGAAGGGACTCACCGTGGTTTAGTCTGGGGATGTGCAGACTCTGATAGCCTAAGGGTCCTTTCAAGTAAAGTAAAAGCCCTGATGGGTGATTATTTCTTTCTACATGAAGATAAATTAATTCAAAAACTTTTTTAAAATTGTGGTAATTTCTAAAGCTAGCACTCTATCTTTTACCTGCTCAACTTCTCCTTGAGCTCCCAGTTAAAAGGTCCCAACCTGAAGTAAAATCTTCCCTGGTTCTCCATTCTTCCTGAGCTCCTCATGCATGTACCTAGATGCCTCCCACTGCACCCTGCAACATTTATTCATAGCATTTATGACAGTTATGAAATATTTATGTGATCATTTAATAAATATCTGTTTAAGATTGTATACCACTTTAGTAAGAATGATGTCTTGCTGTCTGCTTATTATTGTTTCTTAAATGCCTACCCAAAGGGCTGGGCACATTATCAGAATTGGACAAATGCATTTGAGTGATAAAGCAACTGAATTAATTAACTAATAATGATTAATGATGGTCTGTCCTCAGACTTTGAGATATGAAGGTAAAAGGTAGCAGACCTTTTAGTGGCCTAAAGATCATTCTGAGCTAAAGGAAGTCATAAGAAAAGTTGTCTGACCTGGCCCACTTGCCTAAAAGCAGGATACATATTTACCAATGTATATGAAAGACTGACCACTGGGGATAACTTTAAATCACACCATAGTAAACTGATGGTAACATTATCTAACAAAATCTATCTATCTCCTAATTATAATATATGTACATGTTTTTTAAGCTCCCAAATTTCCCAAGTATAATTATAACACATGAACTATGGACTCAATCAGATTTCAAAATCTTTCCCAAAATGATTAAAACCAGAGATACCCTCATCACTGTGGTCAAAATACCTGATAAAAAATAACTTAGAGGAAAAAAGATTTACTTTGGTTTGCAAGTTCAGATATCTCAGGTCAGAGTTAGCTGTCTCCTGTGCTTTGGTCCTATGGTGAGGCAGAACATCATGGCAGAAGGACACAGAGGAAAGCTGCTCACCTGGCAGTAACCACAAGCAGAGAGAGAGAAAGGACAGAGGGAGGTCAGGACAAGATATATCCATCCAGGAGGTGTCCCCAGTGACCCACTTCCTCCAACAAAGGCCCCACCTCCTACAGTTTTAGCCCAACTTCCAGTGATGTCATTAAATTATTAGTCCATCAGTGGATGAATGTCTTGATGAGGTCAAAACTCTCATGATCGAATTATTCCCCAAGTGCTCCACCTCTAAATTTTGCTGCATTGGGAGCCAAGTCTTCAGTCCATGGACCTTTGAGGGACATTCCAGCTCCAAAGCACAATAATACCTATGATGGGAATGCGACACTATCTTTTCCTTATCTACATTGCTGTTAACTAGGCTTTGTACATTTCTGATATGACTGAGGATTTGATCCATTCTCAGATGAAAATAACTATCCTTGAACTTTACCATCTCTGACACTCTTACATAAGTTCACAAAATTGAGTACATATTTCAGCATCCTAAAACTACTCAAATTGCAAAGTATAAATAAAAGTCAAATATTAAGCTTTTATTGATAACTTCATTTGTTCCTAATGTAAAATAAGTAAGTCCAAAGTGGAGAAATATGCTGTTCTTTTTTAAAGGTTATTTCAAAGGCCCTATTGACACATAAACATCAAGCCATGACTGTATTACAGCAACTTCAGAGTTTGAGAGTTCTCTAGAGAATGTGGATCTGTTTCTAGAAGATTTTAAAAGAACAAAAAGGGGCTCACAGTTTCCATGAAACCAAAATTGTTAACAAAATGATATCCCAAACTTGAAAATAGGCTAAAATTGAGGGTTTTAAAACAATCCTATACTGACCCTTTTTCTAACAGGCACCCATTGTCTAATCTCTGAGGAAGTGAACCACTGTTTGATTTTCTGATTGATCAGTCTACATAAAGTTAGGCTTTTAGAAGACCAATAAATTTTAAGTGAGTTTCTCCGACAGTGGTGCCGTGATTTCCATCTTAAAAGATAAAAATAAAGGTTATAATTTTATTGTTTTACAGGCATTTGAAGTTTTGTATCTTACCTGATAATCTTTGTTTAGCTCCATTTACTGTCGCCATGATACGTAATTTATCAAATTTTCTTCTGTAACAACTGTCCTATCTTGTGGCTTTCTTCATTTAAAAAAATGAAATCACAATCTAACACTTGCTTCCTATAAATCAGAATGCAAATCATAGTGCTAGCTTTGAAATTTATACCTTAACACCATCAACTACCAACACTTGTCAGAATGTAAGCACTTTCAGTGAGTCAAGCCACCCTGCAGCTTTGAGTCTAGCTGTGTAATGACTTCCTGTACACTTTCTTGGCCATTCACTCACTACAGAAAATAATTATCAGAACTCTGAAAACATTCCTTGGTTCAGGCACACGTTTGTAAAACAGATTGTATTATCTTTGAAGCTAAATTATTTCCTCTCCTAAATTAGAGTTGTTTAGTACACGAATCAGCAGATTTTACGTGAAATGAATAGAAACATGAATATTCCATCCAAAAGACACTGTCTTCAGTTGTTTAAGAAGGAGCAGGACTGGAATATCAGGAATCAAGATGAGCCAAATAGTACTAGGAATCTTCTAAGAAGGTACATAGGTTCTGGGAAGCAAATTTGAGATCCTGTGTTATTTATGTCTGTAATAGTGCCATTTTAACTTTATGAAGACATGCATAGACTTTAACTAGTTGAGATCATTGAAACTATGTTAGTGATGTCATTAATAAATAACAGGTCATACTTAGCTAATTTCCCGATTGGGAAATGTTTACAAATTTAATAAAGCAGAGATTTTTACCAGATGCCTTATGAACAGGTGTTTTTTTAAAAAATGTATTTTAGCCCCTAGTTTACAAATGAGAAACTTGGTCACCACAAAAGCAGACCTTCCACCATTGGTACACAGTCTGAGAAAGAAATTCAACTTTACAATAACAAGATAGGCAACGGATGGACAAGCACATTTGATTTAAATTCTATAATGATGAGATATAAAATACTTAATTAGCAATTATATTATCCTAATAAAATAAAATGACTAACACAAAGCTAGAATTCTCAAAGAAAGTATGTCCCCAAGCTCCCATTTCTTTAGAATTATTTATTAATAACCACTAGGCTAACTGGAAATTATAGATCATGCTTCCACTAACTTTCCATCCAAAGCAGATATAAGAATATAGATACACAATTTTCCAGTCCTAAGGCTGATTATAAAAAATTTTGTTTTCTTTTAAAAAAAATAGCAGGTGAACACAAGTACATAAGCATCAAAATGTTATTCTAGGTAATAGAGCAAAGAATTCCAATCAAAATAAAACCAGAATCCCATATTGATTTATGAGACAAATGTTTTGACATTTATCCTCAGCATCTAAAAGAGCTATAGGATACTGTCCTTCTATTTCCCTTTAAGTGGATATTTAGCAAACAGATCTGAAAATAATACATGTTCTCTAATTTCTTAAGTTTTAATTTCCATAATATTATCAATATATCAAACATAAACAGAATACCAAGTTTACTCTTTTTCAAGTCCAGACAGAACATCAGTTGGAGACAACTCCTATAAAGACATCCATACCCCTCCTCTTCTACACCAAAAACTTCTGATTCTTCTGTGCCTTTTACAGTCCTGATTCTTTCAAGTATAAAGGCCTCTACCAACTTCAAAAGATTGTAGATGAATCACTCAGAAAGATAGAGAAGAATGAGAATCAAGTCCAAGGACACTGAGGAATTTACCAGAATAACAACTTGAACCTGGAAAGGAGAATCAAACTTATTTCTTAGTACAGTGCATGAAAATTAGGAAAAAAATGTTAGTGACCGCTATCAAATCTCATTAACACAGACTTAATTATTTAGTTATTTATAAAGTTTGCCTTTGCCGGGTGCAGTGGTGCATGCCTATAATCCCAGCAGCTGGGGAGGCTGAAGCAGGAGGATCACAAGTTCAAAGCCAGCCTCAGAAAGGCAAGGTGCAAAGCAACTCCGAGAGACCCTGTCTTTAAATAAAAGACAAACAGGTCTGAGGATGGGATGTGGTCTAGTGGTTGAGTGCCCCTGAGCTCAATTCCAGGTACAAAAAAAAAAAAAAAAAAAGTTTACCCTTGCTTCCACTAACTTTCCATCCAAAGCAGATATAAGAATGTAGATACACAACTCAACTAGCGAATATACAGAATGAACAGGACAAAGACATTCAAGGTAGACCTTTTGCAAACACATTGATAGCATCTACCTTTGCATATAATAAATGTTCTATACACCAAACGGGAGCATGTCAGTGACCAGCCTTGCTGAACTGCTGCTTTAGCAAGCAAACCAGAAATCATCCACCCTTACTCAGTCATTAAGGCAGTGCCTCAACAAGACAAGATCCCAATTCTATGTGACCTTGACCCCTCCTGTAAAGAGTGTGCAGTATAAATTTTCAAAATGCAGAGAGTTAAATGCACAATGTTTTTAATAGAAGATCTAGTGACAGTAGGACATTTTTGTAAGAGGTTTTTTAAAATACTTTTATATAATCAGTTAAATGTTTTCTACTATCATGTACAACTAATTAGAACAAATAAAATTTTAAAAATTAAATTAAAAAAACTTAGAAATGTAATAAGGAAGGTAAAAAAACTCATCTGAAACAATATGGTTTTAGTGATCATCCAATCAAATTAAGCCTTTATGTACAGGTGAATAATCTGTAATTTTAAAATAGAAAAAAAATCAAATTTAAAATTCTTATGTAACCCATTGAGGACAAATACTAAAAGTCATGATATTTAGTCCATCTATGTAAATATTCATAAATTTTACAGCAGTAATATTAGTATGTTTGATTATGGTATGCCACCCTAGTAAGCACTTCTTGAAATGTAAATAACATAGAATCACCTTTGTAAAATCTAAAACTGCAGAATTTTAAAGACATCTAATCCCAGTGATTTCAGATAGGAGACCATGGAGTTGTGCATGATCAAATATACAATATTTGATAATCTGGATATTATTATACCTCCTTCTTTTGAAATTTTTATTCTTCATGTGTATTTATACTTGTCTTAGATATTTGTGGAAATTTTTTTGTTTTGTTTTGGTTTTTGTTCTTGTTTTGTTTTTTGTTTTGTGGGAAGTGTTTCGGTACCAGGATTGAAACTGGAGATCCTTAACTACTGAGTCACATCCCCAGCCTTTTTATTTTTTATTTTGAGATGGAGTCTCCCTCTCACTAAGTTGCTGAGGCTGACTTTGAGCTTGCAATCCTCCTACCCCAGCCTCCTGAGTCACTGGGATTGCAGGTGTGCACCAGCCTGTGGAAAGCTTTTAACCTAACACTGGTTAATTAAAATTTGCAATGTTGTAACCACGATGATCTCTCTCCAGAATAAGTTTAAATCATTGAAAGTATTTATGTGATTACTATATAATAGGAAAAGAAGGAAAAAATTTTAGAGATTTTGAGATTAGAAAAGTATTTTGACCCTCGATCTATAAATACGGACCCGAGATATATTGTAAAAATCTAGTAGGAACTCAAATAAATTCTAGTAGAACTCAGATCCTTCAAATTAAAATCTCAATTTCCGTAAAATACTTGATTAACACTTTTTTAAAGGAAGTGGCTTCGGACTTAAAAAGGGCAGAATGTGTAATAATGGTGATAAAGAATTCTGACAATTCATTCATCAGGTAATAATTATAAAACTCGAACACTTTATTAAAAACAGAATTTAACACAAGAGAAAATGACCCAAATGAGAAGAGACCTTTTTAAAGGTTGTACTTGAAAGGCATCCATTTCACTAGGAAGAACTGTGGGCATGTGCCTTTTAACCTAGAGGGACTACCCAGGTCCCCCCAGGTGACAGCACATAACTGTGGCCTTCTCTCCTCAAAATGATAGATGTTAAATCTCACGACATTAGAGCAACTGAAGAGGATATTTCAGAAGAAAAATCCAATAAATAATAAAATCTCAGAACAGCCGAGGTTAAAAACCAATAACAATGGAATAACCCCTAACTCCTCCCATTCCACCTCCATCTCCCTGGCTGAATGCCAAACTGCTTGTTTGCACAGGAAACCCATTAACAAAGCAGAAGGAAAGTAGAGGATGATCAGACCCTTAAGGATAGATATGTATGTATGATCTGTCAAAATGTATGAATGCATTCTACTGTCATGTACGACAAATTAGAACAAGAAATAATAAAAAAAGAAAAAAAAAAAAAAAGATGGACATATTTCTGGTTAAATTAGCACATTTTTTTGTGTTTGAGACCAGTGAGTTCCCCAACCACCACAGAGCTCAAACAGCAGTGATAAGAAGACTTTCTAGCTTGAAAGGACTGAGCTCAAAGCTCAGTCTGATAAAGCGACTGGACATCTGGAGAGGTAGTCCAGTAGCAAGGGCAGCATAGGAAAGATAAACTACAGATTATAAGTGTAAACTCTGACCCGTCTGTGGTTCCCCACTAAAGCAAGCAGGCACAGAAGAGATCCCCCAAGAAACAAGACACAACCCAATAGGACTTGGAAACTGAAAACACTGAGCAGAGACACCTACTGCTCCACACCTAGGAGAAGGGGGATGGGTAGGGGATTATATAACTGAATCCAAATAAGACAACTTGGGATCTGTGGTATCGCTCAATGGCAGAGCACTTACCTAGTATGTATAAGACTGTGGGTTCAATCCCCAGCACCATGATAAAGCAGGCAAGTAAAACAACTGCTTTCTAGAAAAACAAATTGAAAGTCCTCCAAAGGCTACAGCTGAACCCAGTTACTCACCATGATGTATTTTCCGCAATGTTCAGTTTCAGTGAACAATTAACAATTTGCAAGTCATTCAAAGACACAAAATGATATGACCTATGATTAAAGAAATAATGACTATCAGTCGAAATGGACTAAAATGGTATCCAAGTGTTGGGTACAACAAAAATTCAAGACAGATTTTATAACCACATAAATAAACAAATGAAAAAAAGGTATTGTGTCCATCTACAACTAAAAATATTTTTAATCAAAGAAATTGTGGTATTAATGAGTAAACCAATGAAGAATCTAACAAAGAAATTGAAATCATAACAAAAACAAGTTGGAAATTCTTGAGTTGAAAGCACACTAACATGAAAAATTCACTGGATAGAAATACAGACAATAATTTGGGACAGATCAATCAAAATTATCCAATTTAATAAGAGACATAAACAGTATTAAAGAAAAATAAATCAAACCTCAGAAACTAGCTGGAATATATTGTGTGGTCCATAGTTCATGTAATTGATCTTCTAAAAGGAGAGGATACAGAGAGAAGTGAAGAAACAAATATGTGAAAAACTAATGGTTGGGAAGTTTGCAAGTTAATGAAAGACATTGTGTTACTGACTGATCCAAGAAGTTCAAAAACTCCTCGTAGGAGAAATGCATCTACACATGTGCACAAATACACACACACACACACACACACACAAATAACTTAGTCACTTTAGGTCAGAGCACTAAAATGGAGCAAAAAAAGAGAAGAAATTGAAGTATTCAAAGAGCTAAAGTAAAACAAAAATTCAATTAAGAATTTCATATTTACAGTAATTTGGATGAAATGAACATATATTTATATGAATTAATGCTGACAAAATATTTCTAGCAGACTTACATTTCAGGGGAAAAAATGTTGAAAGAAATCTCTCAGACTGAAGAAAAATGATACCAGATGATCACCCTCATGTATAGAAAGAATAAAAGATACCAGGAATACTAAATATGTATCAAAGAGTACAATATGATTTTTTCCCTTAATTATTTGAGGAGATTATATGAGTGATTAAAGGAAAATTTCAACAGTATATGTTGAGATTTACCATATATGTAGACTTATAAATACATATGGCAAAAATATTATGAAAGAAGATAATAATTATATATATAGTTATATGTGCAAGTACATATATATTTTTATTGGTAATAGGCATATTTTACTGGTAATATTTATGTATTAACTTTAAATAGATTTTAAAAAGTCAAAGATACTATTATAATCTTTAGAGTAACCACCAAAACCTGTTCAAAGAAATATGACTAAAGCAAAGAGCCAGGAACAATCAAAACACAGAACATGTTTCTTTGTCTCAAGAATTTGAAGAACGTAATGTTTGGACACAAGGGTGAGAGCAAAGTAACAGGATTTGTTAGTCATAGAAAGAAAGGAAGCAGAGCTCCGGAAGGGGAGGGGTCCCAAGAGAAGACTGCCAGCAGGTGTCTGTCATGCAGGGGATTTTATGGGCTTGATCTGTCCTTTTGGTGATTGACACAGCACAGGATTCGGAAAGGGACCAATCAACTCTCTCTATTTTTTCTTCTTCAACAAATCTGGAGAGAGTAGTTTTCAAGCCTTTTTTAACGTAAGGTGAGTGTGAGGATTTGTTGGTCAAGAAGTGCTTTGGAGAAGATTATGTGAAGGGCCATCGCTAGGGGTAGAGGAATGGGTAACCAGGAAGAGCTATTGAGGTTGAAGCTGTCAGCAGCAGTGACAGGAGGTTCTCCAGGCCTGGTGTCTCCTTCTAGGACGGCAGGAGCCCTTTCCCGCTTTCCCTCCTCAATGGCCCTTATCCTATCAGCCTTCCTGCTTCAGAACCTGGGGAAGGGGTAGGGAGAGAGATTGATAAATGCATTCCAAGTCTCAGCCAGATAGGAGAAAAAAGTTCTGGCTTTCTATGACACAGAGGGTGAATACTCTATATTGTAATTCAAAACAGGTGGAAGAAAAGGTTCAGAATTTTCTCATCACAGAGAAATAAATATTGCAGATGATGGGTAACCTCAATGTCCTGAGCTGATCTACACACAATGTGTAAATGCACGAACACATCACACTGTACCCATAAAGATGCACAATCCCGTCAAGAGAAATAGCCAATGCAAATAGAAAATAATTTCTCAAAAATATTTGTTTAACATGAAAGTGGCAAGAAGGAGAAATATTGTAAAATCAGTGAAAGGGATAACAAATAGCAAAGACAAATTCTAAATCCAATTATTTGTTAAGAATATTTGTAAATATTAAATTAGTAATAAATAAATCCAATTATTTAATAAGAATATTCAAATATATATATTTGAATACATATATATGTGAATATATTTATATTTGAATATATATGTGAATATATATTTGAATATATATATTTGAATACATATATATATTTCACTGCAAAGCTACTCTTTCAGTAATGGTTGAAATAAGTGAACAGAGCACTAGTGAGCAAATAACAGATGAGAACAACCCTACCAACCAACTTAACTTAGGACCTCATACCCAGTAATGGTGGAAACTGTTCTTTTCAAGTGTACACAGGATAATTTCCACATAAACTTCTACCTGAACTATAAAACAACCATCGATAATTTTTAAGGGTAAATGTCATACAAAATATGGTCACTAAGCAAAAGATGTCAATAAAATTTAATAACAGAAATCTGAAATTTTAAAAAATATTTGGAAATTAAAACATTACAAAGTAGTCTAAAAATGTTAAAAAAGGGAACTAAGAAAATAATGTGAACTAAAATGTTATAAATGATCAAAATGTGTAGCATACAAAAAAATTGATATATAGACTTATTTGCTTGTATTAGAAAAAAAGAAATATGTAAAGCAAGGATAGAATCATCCATCCTGTGAAGTTAAAAAGAAAGAAAACAATAAAGAAAATAAAGGAATCAACAAAATAGATAATGAAAAAACATCAAAAAAAACACAAAGCTGCTGATGAAGGAATATTACAATTTTATGTAACAAATTTGATAAATAAAATGAACAGATTCTCTGAAACTCAGATGTTCTCTTAAAATTCAGACAAGAAGAAACAGATAAATTAAACAGTTCTATTACTACTAAGGAAAGTGAATTACTGTTAAAATATCTTCCCACAAGGGACACTCTAGGGTCAGGTGAATTCCCTGCTAAAGTCTGTCAAGCATTTAAAGGAGAATAACAACACTGCAAAAATTTTTCTGAAAAATGGAAAAATTAGCATTTTCCAGTGTGTTTTGGGAGGTGAGGATCACTGTAATATGAAAGAAGGCAGATGCTGGAGATATATAAAACTCCAGGGAAGCCATACCAGAAATGTGAAAAACCTCAGACCAAATACTAGCAAACTGAGATCAGCAATACATACACACACACAAACACACACACACACACACACACACACAAACGCATTCAAATTTATTTACACTTTTGTCTACTTTGAAAATAAAATATTAATTGCTTAGTTTTTATACATTAGTGCATACAGTAATTTAAATTACTACACAGGAGCTGAGCACTTTGAATAGGACTCTTGACATATTCCCTGTATTTATGCTGCACTTAGCTCACGATGGAAACTCAGTAACCACGGAATGGAATGCAATGGTAGTAGAATGGAAATTGAAGTCACTGACTCTTGTCAGTATCTTCTCCCCAAAATTACCAACACATCTGGACACACACACAAACGCAGAAGGAATAAGCTGTGACCTTTGCCATCTTTGGTATTTCTTTCTGGACTGTTAAAGTTATTTTTACAAAGCCCAGCTGGAGACCCTATAAATTTCTTCTTATGCACTGCTAGCGCCTGCTCTACAATGGGAAATACAGGACTTGTGTCTGTACAGGACCTTGCCAACAAAATTTCATAGACAAACTTTGATTAAAAAAAGAGGTTTTCTCTGAATATTAATTTTAAAAAGAAAATAAATATTTTAACTACACAAAGAATACGACAAGATTAAAAAAAAAAAAAAGTAGCTTCGTTCCCGAACCTGGACAAAATGCCTGAATCTTCCGCCCTTATAGACATTAAAACTTAGGGAAACAACCTGAAAGTATTAAGAAAGGCCATCCATCAGGTCTCACAGTGGGCCTTATGAAGAGAGCTCAGCAGAGTGGAGAAGACGTTAATCACAAGACACTGAAATTTCATCCTTAGCATCCTACCTGAAAGCACAGGGTGGTATTGAACCTGACCTTTTGTGTTAGTTTGTTTGCCTTTTTTGATCTCTGCTGTGCCATTAGGCTTAGGGTCTGGTTCATGTTCATAGAATGTGGGAAGCATAGACTTCTCCCTTGAAGCTGAAGTTCTGCGTTAATATTTTCTCTGGCCCATGGATCCTTTCCCTCACTGTGCTCATGGAAGCTGTTTCCCTTGTTTTGTGCGTCTTGTTTGATTAACCACTGTTTCTCCAGGGCCAGCACTGTGCCTGGTGCCATGGTTCCTCAGGAAACATCTAATGAACGATGTGTCTAGAGAATGTGGAACCTCCCATATGCACTTATTACAGCAAAGCTGTAAATAACCAGAAAAAGCACCAAAGTGATCACAACTAGGTAAGAAGCAAGTGGCATGGACTTGCAAAAATTACTCTTGAACAACCTCAGGGCCATCTTTGTTAAGGTACAAGCAATTAAGTGTTTGGGAAATGTTTGTAGGATTTTTAATTGAGAGAGGACAAGATGGATGGGTGGATCCCTATTTTGTTTCTATCTTCTCTGATAAGGAAAGTGCCCTGTGATGAGAACTGAGAAAATACAAATACACATACATATATATTTACAAAAGGAAATTAAAACCCCAGATAGCTGAGGAAATTATAACATAGCTTGTTTTCTCTACTTTAAAGGAAATTAAGTCTCTTGTCTTAAATGAGTTACATTCTTGTTTACCAAGAGACTCTGAAAATGAAATTGCCAAGGAAATATAAATTTAGAAGAGGTGGCAAACAATAGATGGGGAGAAATGATTACAAACTGAAATGACTAAGGAGCCTGGTCTTTCTATCAGGCAAATGTAGAAAATGGAAAATTTAAAGGATAGCTTTAGAACTGAAAGCACCATTTGTTTCAGACCTACATAGGTTAACAAATGCCATTTAATTAAAGCAGTTTCTTCCTTATGCTGAAGTATTTTTAAGAAAACTCTGTGTCATCAGTCCACCCCTAGGTAGTTCAGTGTGAATCTGTAAAAACAAGGTCATTATCTTATATAAAGATAAATTTGCTATTGCATTAATAAAATTAGTAATAATTATTTCATGTGTTGGCTTTCTATTGCTGCATAACAAATTTCCACAAATTTAATGGGTTAATACAACGCTTAATTGTTTCATAGCTTCCCTAAGTCAAAAGTCTGACCTGCCTCAGCGGAGGACTGGGCTCAGGGGTCACACATTCCAGGTGCTGGCGGGCTGGTTCAACCGCGGCGTAGGGGAATAATCCTCTCCCAGGCTCGTTCAGGTGTTGGCAGATTCAGTTCTTTGTGGTTGCAACCCTGAGGTCCCCTCTCCTGGGGTCATTCAGAGACCCCTTCACCTCCTCAAAGCCGCTCAGGGTTCCTCCGCAAAGGGTTTCTTCACTGGCCACCAGGGGGCGCTCCTAGTCTGTGCCCCGCAGCAGCACGTGAGCTTTTCAAATCTTTCTGGGAGCGTAAGCGGAGGTAACCTACTCCTTGACCTTTCCTTCATACCCCAGCGTTAATTTCTCATTTTTATTTCCTTTGCCCCATTCTCCATTTTCTACTTTTATCCCTGCTTCTTTCCTGGACTTCCCTCACTGTGATTTCATAGTACCTATTGATTGTGTTGTTTCTTTTCATTTAATCATCAATTTAGAAATATTTTCTTTTTACCTTTCTAGTTCTTTCTTGAGTTCAGTTGTGACATTCTCTTCTCTAGTGAAATGATTACCAGTTTGCTCTATTCCTAATTCATATGATCACTGCTTCATATTTTTCATCATTTCAATCTTTTATCTTTTTTGAAATACGGGATTGGAATAATTTTGTCTCATATTTTTGCTGCAGATCATTCCCTCTTGACATGTTGTTTACTCTTCATTTTTTTCCCATAATACTTGAGTGAAATTATATTATGCATGTTTTTCACTTATTTCCTTTTGCATAAATGAGACAGATTCTTGCACTGGGAAGCCTTTCTGGACAGGGTGCTTTTCTAGCTCTGTGGCTTGATGAGCCTCCCTCCCCTGGAGGACCCACTGTATGCTGTCTCCTGTAACCCCTTCTGTACCTTTCAGAGGTTGACTGAAAAGCTTTTAGTTCCAGCTCTTTTATTCTGGGAGCCCAGAAGTCTTCACTTCTGAACCGTACTCATTTCTTGAATGTACATTTTATTGGTACGAATTTCTGGAAACCTACTTCTGGATGCTTCCCCCTTCCTCACCAGAAATTCCTCTTTCCTGGACATAGAGTGTTCTGTGCTATTCAGTCTGCATTCTGTTCCTAACATATTTCCCATGAGGTGGGGCTGTTCTTGTAGGGAAGTGTCCAGAGAGCCTGGCGTTCTGAAGGTAGAGGCATTGCTTTCTCGTTGCCCACAGATGCTCAGATGTGCCCGCTGCCGACGAAGCTGAAGACAAGGTGTCTACAGGGATGAGAATTTCTGGGTTCTTCACTGCACAGGGGTCATCACTGTTCTTTCCCGAAGCCTCTAGTAGACTGCTGATTATGAATATTGGATAAAGCTACTCTGATTCCAGCATTCCCATGTATGATGGTTTCAGAAATAGAGATGCAAACTTCCTGACTCTCCTCCACTGAGAGGCAGGGTCTCTCCCAAGGAAATTGGCTTTTGATTACCTTGACTAATAGAGTTCAGAGGGACTGATGCTCAGGACTCCTAAGGCTCAGTAATAAAAGCTCATGCAGCTCCTTTCTGGTTTACTGCAACAGCCTCTCTTGGATCTCGCAGCAGCCACGTACGGTGTGTGACTATTCTCAGGGCAGCAATGTGGAAAGGCCAAGTGTAGCTACTTCATTGACCACTTCCAGCTTATCTCACGTTCCCTGCCATCACCACCAAGGTGCCCAGAAGGGACTCAATGGATAGATAGAGACTTTAGCATGCTTCAGACAGCTCATCTGCCACCTTAATGTCACCGAGTGATCTCTGTTGATATCATATAAGTAGGGACTCAATCAAATGCTGTCCAAATTCCCAACCTGAAAAAAATGTGAGATACAAGTGTTGTTTTGTGCTGCTAAATTTTGGGGTGGTTTGGTGCATATGAGTAAATCGTTGAAACACAGTTTATACATGAAAGAGGGAGCTACTATTACTAACTCTAAAACATGCATCTTTGGTATTACGATAGTGATGTGTGAAGAGGAAAGACACTTAACGGACATGATGCTATAGCCAAGGACACATGCAGACCCAGCCACGACATGCCACTACCTGGCTTCTTCTAGTTGCCTATCATAGAGTGCAAGGCATAGACCTGAACTGAAAAATACATTTCACGTTTGAATTAAGATTTGGAGGAAGAATAGATGCTCTAGAACAGTTTTTATTCCAGTGAAAGTTTTCAAGGAAATAGATGGCCTCAGCACAGTGTTCTCACCCTCAGCATGTGTAGGGAATGATGGTTATGTTTTGGTGGAGTGGGCGGTCCTGTGCATTGTGGGATGACCAGGAAGGTCGTTGATTTTTACCCAGTAGGTTACTATAGCTCCTCTCCATTTGTGGAAACCAAGAGTTGCTTCAGGCATTGACAAGTGACCCTCCCCCATCTACTACGTCCACTGAGAACCATTGTCTTAGAGCAAAATTAAAACCAAGACACTTCCAGTAAAACATGGCCTTGGAGAATCTGGAGTGTGTCTTTAAAACTCTTTGTTAAGATCTTACACATATGAAAGGCAGTGCCTAGCATCCCGCCTCATAAAACAAAAATGCACCTAAGGTATGCTTTTCCCTGTGATGTTGGGCATGGAACCCAGGGCCTCCCACATGCCAGGCAAGAACTCTCCTGCTGAGTTACATCCCCAGCCTACATCTAAGAATCTTAAGGATATTTTCATTGTTCTTCCAGGACAGACAGTGCTGCTTCTAAAACTCAAAGTGTTGCCCAGAGCCACTTCAAGAGAGCTCAAAAGACATTTCACAGATATTCCTGACTCACCTTTTCTTCTAATGAGTGGATCATAAATGAATATATGTTCAAAAATATATTTTTTAAAAGTAATAATGCCAACTTGAATTAAAAGCTTAAAGTGAAAACAAAGCCTTTTGACATGCTACTATCCAAATGTAGTGAGCAGATGAACCAAGACTCAACTCCAGACTTGGAAATGGAGGACTATACAGACAGCTAATAGAGAACTGGAGAGTGAAACAAAAGACCAAGAGAAGACAAAGGGCACAGAAAATCTGTGCCATGGAATATGACTGAGGCCCTGTCAACTAACCAGATATATGTGTCCAGCTGAATTTTAGAGCTGTCATGGAATAGTGGCTTCCGAGTGCCCTGGTTTCCTCCTCTTTCACAAGAATTTCTATAGCAATCAACTTTCACCTGTCCCACCAGTGTGCCTAGGGATGTCTAGTGGTGGCTAGGGTCAGATAACTTAAGTTCCCTGGTCCTCAGATTGAGGGAAACTGACCCTGAAGGACCTCATTTGCACCTGGATCTAACCTACATGATAAGATATTTGGCAGCAAGTCTGAGCTGATGTCATAGAAAGATGATACTTTGGGGGAGATCTTGGAAACAAATGACTCCATTTTGCATTTGGAAGGAATATAAATAATTTTTGGTCAAAAATGATGATTGAGCTTTTAACACATGACTGCAAATTCCTTGAAACTCCTCCCATCCAGGAGTAGGGTCTCTGCTCCTCCCCTTTACAATGGGACAGCTCGTGGCTATTTCAATCAAAGAGAGGAATGCCAAATGACAGCTGAGGCTGAGTCCTACAAACCATAAAGTTTCCACTCTGTTCTCTGGAATACTTTCTCTTTCAGAGCCCTGAGTCACCACAGGTAACATATTTGACTTGGAGTCCCAGGGATACCATGCTGGAGAGGCCACACGTAGGTCTTCCATCAGCTACGTCAAGCCCTCAGCCATCCCTGCCGAGAGTGAAGCCATCTTGGATGCTCCAGACCAGCCCAGACACCAACTGACAGCCACAAAGCATGCTTTGCGTATGCTATGAAAAATCAGCACTATCCAGACTTGCAACTCACAAAATGATGACAGATAGTGATCTGGCTATTATCTTGTGCCACTAAGCTTTGGAAGTGTTTTGTTTAGCAGCTGGAAATAATCAGGACTCCCTGGAGTTCTGTTACCTGTTTATGTTGAAGATGTTCTTTATAAAATCTTAATTTTGTGTTTATATACCCTGGTTATTATGCTTGGTTTTCAAGAGTAGTTTTGAGAAAACACAAAACTTACATGCTGTCACCACTTTCTTGCCATGACCCAAATTCTTCATTTTCCTTAACATTTTTTAATGACTTGAATGAGGATAAAGATGACATGCCATGGTACTGGCATAAAACAGACACATAGACCAAAAGTACAAAATAAGACACAGAGACAAACCTATACATCTGCAGTCATCTGATCTTTGACAAAAATCTGCAGTCATCTGATCCCTGACAAAGGTGTCAAAAATATACATTAGAAAAAAGACAGACTTTTTTAATGTTTTTATATTTTTATACCTTTATTTTATTTATTCAATCTTATGTGGTCCTGAGGATTGGACCCAGTGCTCACACATGCTGGACAAGCACTCTACCACTGAGCCACAACCACAGCCCAAGGCAGTCTTTTTAACAAATGGTGCTGGCGAAGCTGGTTATCTATATGTAGAAGAATGGAACCAAACCCTATCTCTCAACCTGCGCAAAAATCAACTCAAAATGGATTAAAGACCAAGGAATTAGATCAGAAATGACAAACTCCTAGAAGAAAACATAGAGTAAATACTCCAACACATAGGTACAGGCAATAACTTCCTCCACAAGATCCTTAATACTCAGGAACTAATGCAAAAATTAAGAAATGGGATGGGTAAAATTAAGTGTTCCTGCATAGCAAAAGAAACAGGAATATGAAGAGAGAATCCAGAGAATGGGAGAAAATCTTTGCTAGCTACTCTACTGGCAGAGGACTAATATCTAGAAAGTATAAAGAACTCGGAAACATCAAAATTCAAATAATTTACAAATGGGCAAACAAATTGAACAGACACTTCTCAAAAGAGGAAATACAAATGGACAACAAATATATTTTTTAAATGTTCAAAATCACTAGCAACTAGGGACATGCAAATCAAAGCTATACTGAGATTTTATCTCACACCAGTCAGAATGGCAGTCATTGAGAATACATAATAATACATAATAATAATAATAATAAGAAGAAGAAGAAGAAGAAGAAGAAGAAGCAGCAGCATTGGAGAGGATGTGGAGAAAAAGGAACACTTTTACCCTGTTGATGGGATCGTAATTATATGTACAACCACTACGGAAATCAGTATGGAGGTTCCTCAGAAGACTAGGCATAGAACCACCATATGACCCAGCTGTGCCACTCCTCGGTATTTACCTTAAAGAATTAAAGCTATCATACTGCAGTGATACATGCACACCCATGTTTATGGCAGCACGATTTATAATAGCCAAACTATGGAACCAGACTAGGAGCCCGTCAATGGGTGAATGAATAAAGAAAATGTGGTATATATACACAGTGGAGTTTTATTCAGCCATAAAGAAAAATGAAATTGTCATATGCAGGAAAATGGATAGAACTAGAGATTGTTATATTTAGGGAAATAAGCAAACTTCAGAAGGTCAAGATTGTATTTTTTTCTCATATGTGGAAACTAGAGAGGGAAAGGGGAAAGAAAGGTGGTGGTGGAGGTGGCAGAGAGTTCATGAAAATCAAAGGGAGATCAGTAGAGGCAAGTGACAGGAGGGTGGGAGGCAGGGAGTGAGGGGGAAAGTGCTGGAGAGTGGTATTGGCCAAAGTGCAGTGTCACATTGTGTGCCTGAAAGAATACGCAACAGCAGATTCCATCACTATGTACAACTCTAATGCACCCAAAAAATGTGTAAAGAGGTAAGAAAAGGACATGCCTCTGAAATTTGCTGGTGACCCAAAGCTGCATAAATGAGCTAATGTATCACAAAACATCTATACAAAAAGAATCTCATGCAATAAAATGATAGAATGAATCCAGTACAATGAAACTTAAAAGAGTGAAAATAGGAAAATACATTATTGGGTCACTGGTGACCTTGAGGACATTAAGAGGTATTAGAATGATGTTGCCCAAGTCACCTTTTAGCAGCAATTGTTTGAACTTCGATTCTTTGACTTCAGTGATGAACAGCTCTTCATTTATTTAGAAGATTCACTGAATGGTTTACAAAAGGAATTATGTGTCAAGCACCATATTAAGATGGTTGTATGTTTTTCCTATGTACACAAACTCCTTGAGAAGTAGAAATTGTTATCTGTATATAACGTAAAACAAAGAAAGCAAAAGCTCAGAAAAGAAAATGAATTTGCACAGTTAAGAAAGGGCTCTGTAGCCAGGAGGCGCCCAGCAGGGATGAAATCAAAGGCCCCCTCACAGTCCCCATGCTTCCCCTCACTATTCTGGTTACTGAGACACACCTTGTAGGGGGTCATGGTGCTTCCCAGGGACAGCTCACAAAGCCAGTTACAGAGTAGTGCTGCAAGTGCTGGGAACCAATGCAAAGCTTGGGCTGTGGGTACAGATGACCTCAGCAAGCCGAGGCTGTGTCTCTTGGCTGCAGGGCAGGTTGGGAGAGAGGGAGGGAGAGCACAGGGCCCAGCAAAGAACTTCAAGGTGCCAAGTCATTGAGGTCAGGAAACATTTCCTTTAAGAAAATTTCAGGGAAAAAAAAAAAAAAAAACTCAGAGAATGTACGTGTGGGAGTGTGTGCGTGTATGTATGCGTGTGTGTGTGTGTGTGTGTGTGTGCGCGTGTGTGTGTGTGTGTTTGAGAGAGAGAGAGAATTTGGCAAGGTGAGGGAGAGAAGGAGGCAATGGATGAATCTACAGAAGGAAGACAGAGGCTGACCTTCACAAGCCTTTGTTGAAGGAAGGGGACTGAACTTCTCCATGAAGTTATGGCAAACCAAGAAAGATTCACTTGGGTGAGAGCCAATGAGATGAGCATCTGAAGGTTGCTGTGCTCAGAGAAAGAAACTACCTTTGTCTCCAGCCAACTTTTGATCCCCTCACTATACCTAGGGAGTTGTTGATTGTCTTCCAAAAGCAGGTGCTGGATTATAGGCTGATTGCCCAGGACCACACTGCTCAGAATGGAAGCTGACAGTCTTGGGGTCCATCAAAGCGACTCTTGTGGGTCAGAGAACCAACCACAGTATCCACGCACCTTTACAGAGGGCAGGAATTTGAGTTTTCATTTAAAACTTTTTAGAGGTCTTTGGATAAGCAACACAATTAACAATACTTCCTCAATAAAGTTATAAAATATTATGTTATACTATCTAATAAATGGAATGTTACAATATGCCAGGAAGATGCACATTGACTAAAAAAAATGCAGTAATATGTTTATCACTTTAATTTTGAAAAACTGTATGGAAAGAAGTAGCCACAACAATCACACACAAAGTTCGTCATGTGTGGAATATTCATTAAATCAAAAACATTAATAAGCACATTCAGTGTGTTTCAAGAAATTAAGTTTAAAAGCACATGTTAATGATACAGAGGAAAATGTAGATGTTTATATTAACATGCAATTACATGAATAACTAAGTCGAGTGAAGTAGGAAAGTTATTATTAAGCTTATCCAAAATAAAAGTTTCCTTGACAACTGAGTAAATACATTAAGAACTTGCTTGAGGAAAACAAAAACAAAAGATCTCGATATTTTTTACAGGGTTTATTGTTAGCTGCAGGACACAGCAATTGCAGAGGTGGACTACAAATTCTCCTTAGCTGGGGAACTCAAGTGAATGTGATAAGTTCTTTTGATATAATAGAACAAAAGAGAAGCAGGCCTGAGGAAGGTGTTAATCAGGGATAATCTAACCATAGATGGAGGAGAGAAAGATAAACCTTCAAGAAGATAAAAGGGGAAAGGATCTTTAGCAAAATGCCTACAAGAGACTAGAATGTTCCAGCAAGAAAATATTTCCTCTACAGGGCCCCCCTCAAAAGATGAAAGGATAGCTTGGAGCATACACAAATACTCTATCCTCTTTCAAAAATCAAAATATGAGACTTACACCTTCTCAGAAGAAAGAAAAATTCACCCTTTCCATTGGTTAGTGGTCAGATCAAATAGATTATTAATATTTAAAAAAGAATAAGCCAAATATTTGAATAAAATGTATGGACAACAACCTTTGCTGTAAAGCAGTAGTCACGTTGGGGTCTTCAGTCTTCCATGATGCTGAATTCCTTTCTCCTCACATGCTCAGCCTTCCACCATCGATCCTCAGGGGACATGAGGTTCTAATAGCTTAGAGAAGTGATTTATTTTCTCATATATTCCACATTAATTTGGGGATGATATTGAGCCCCAAGAAGAAGTGAACTCGCCGTCCACAGTGAATTTCTCGCTCATGCCTGTTGAGCCAGCTGTGGGCAGGGAGGACTTAGTGTGGAAAGCGCTTCCACGGGCAGTAGACTCTTCTAAACAGATGACCTAGGCTTGCTTCTCTCCTGTAAGATCAACACGTCTGCTCTGGCTGGTCCCCTGGCTGGCTCATCACTTTTCTTCCTCTGAGACTCTTTCTAATTTGCACCGTCTAGGACAGTTAATTTTGCATGTCAACTTGGCCAAGCTACATTGTTTAGTCAACCACCGTCTGGACGTTGCTATGAAGGTACATTTTTTTTAAGAATGTGATTAGATTCAGTCGACTCTGGGTAAAGCAGAGTACCCTCCATGATGTGGGTGGGTCTCATCTAATCAGCTAAAGCCTTCAAAAGAGAAAGACAAGGTTTCTAGAAGAAAGAGCTCTCCCCAAGGCTGCCACATAGAAACCCCTTCTGAGTTTCCAGACTTCCAAAGTGAGGAATTTGGACACTAAACAGAAACTGAAATTTTACCTGAGTGTCCTGCTGGCCTATTTGTAGATTTTGTATTTACCAGCCCCCATAATCATATGAGCTAATTCCTCTCTCTCTCTCTTTCTCTTCTCTCTCTCTACACACATACACCACACACACACACATACACCACACACACACCACACATACACACCAAGCACACACACCCCACACACATACACACCATACACACACCCCACATACACTGCACACACACACACATACACCACACACACACCACACATACACTGCACACACACACCCCCACATTCACACTACACACACACACACCCCACATACACTGCACACACACACACACACACACCCCACATACACTGCACACACACACACACCCCACATACACACCACACACACACACACACCCCACATACACACCACACACACACACACACCCCACATACACACCACACACACACACACCCCACATACACACCACACACACATACCCCACATACACACCACACACATAAACACACACACCACATACACACACACCCCCACACCCCCCCACACATACATATACAACACACACACACACCCCACATACACTTCCCACACACACACACCCCACACACATAGACACCACATACACACCCCACATACACCACACACACACATACACACCCCACATACACCACACACACACACACACACCCCACATACACACCACACACACACACACACACACACCACACACACACACACACACACCACACACACACACACCCCACATACACACCACACACACACACACACACCACACACACACACACACCACACACACACACACACCCCACATACACACCACACACACACACACACACACCACACATACACACCACACATACACACCACACACACACACACACACACACACACACACACTTTTCTCTCAGGAATTGGAAACCTAAGTTGTTTAAGTGCACTGGCCTGAGAGCGCCGGGAGGGCTCGGCCATGACATTCCCGTCTCCCTGGAATGCCGGCAGCACACCTCCCCTTGTGGAGATGCCAAGTCGTCAGGTCTGGACGTGTCAGGTGCCCAACCAGGAAACAGCACGCTCTTTTCACAGCTACTAGCAATTATTACAAGTCATTGTTTTCATGTGTCTTCTTTCTCTTGAGAGCCAAGGGGAAGGCAGAAATGTCTCCTCAAGCTCTCAAGATAGTGCCTGGCACATAGTAGGCACTCAGTGGAAATGTTGTCATTATTCACAGGTATTGTATTTTTCAAAACAGCTGGAGGCAGGTGCGAGGCAGGAGAGGGGAGGGAGCTGAGCAGGGGATGACGGTGGGGAGGTTGGCTGTCTGGAGTGGCATGTGCACAGCCTCTTGGACGAGAGGTGGCATAAGGCTCCGTGGTTCTCAGAGCTGACTATGGTGGGTGCTGGCATCTGCTCTCATTGGCCAGGGTCTCAGGAAAAAGGGTACCACGCAACCCTAACACTATCAAGTGATTTACTGCATTATCATAAACCAGGTATTAAGCCCTCGACCATAAAATGCTAAAATAATATTCTTTAATAGAAATACTATTTGGATGGGGATTCAGACCCTGGCTGCTAGTTCTGCCCATGGCCTTGGGCACCATCACTTCGAGGATCAAGTGGATGCCTTATGACAAAGGGCTTTGCAAAATACCATGCACATACTGGGTGAAGTTCCACGTCCCTTCGTCTCACTGAAGAAAGATTAACTTTTTTGTATTGATCAAAAATGTGGCTGTGACAAGACTTATCATTTCAGTACAGATTCAGGGATAGTCATTCTCCCTCAAGTCCTATACAGGGCTGCTGCTCTTTAGCCAGACTTAAGATGTGAGAGCCAGACTTCAGATGAGTAGGATCAATGTTTTGCCTAATAGCATCCCATTTGGGAGGCTGTGAAGAGGACTGCCTTGTATCCTGCCGCCCGACTCCCACCTACGAATTCAACAACAGATGGCACACTTGATGAGCTTAATGGGTGCTAATTGCCATTATGTATAAGTAGACAAGACTGTCTATACCTCTGATACTGTGTAAGTACCATGAAAAAGGTGCTATCTCAAGGAGCAATTAAAACTTTTCACTAAATGTTGTCAGGAAGAACAAGTTAGCATCAATGACCTGAACTGATTTTCTTTCTTCAAATTTTCAAAGGCTGGTATTAAATAGTTGTGTCAACTTATTGACTCATTCTTAGTAACATCAGGAGAATTGCACCAAGTTTCATTGGCAACTAAAAGTTCTCTGAGGGACACTAAGATTTTTTCTTGTCATGAAGACTCTTTATTGCTAACATTTCTTTTGAATTTTTATTACCAAAATCAAAGTTCAAATGAAATATGACACAGAAATACATATCTATGCCATGTTTAAAAATGTGTATCTATGCCACATATTAAAATTACTTTTTGGCTAAAAGAACTATAGGCTCTATTTTCTAGCAATCTTGTTTAAAAGTAACAAGATCCATCCTTATATAAAAGTAGTATGGTACTAATTTCAGGTAAGAATATTTGTAAAATCCTTTATATTCAAAATTAATTGTCAACTCTGTCCCACATCTGATAAAAATTTCATATGGTGCTTTAATTAAAATCATGGAGTATTATCAGTTCAAATGCTTTTGAAAATGATATGTAAATTGTGAATCTAAGATTTAACACAACACATAAGTTCTTGAGACGTTTGCAATACATTAAGCAACATGGTGACTACATGCCCCTCTATGCTAAGTTATAGCTCTTTGTTAAAATATGAGGAACACATTAGCTTACTTTTTTTTTTTTTACTGAATCTGCTATTGCTCTTTCAGCCCAGAACATGAGTGAGCCCTCAATCACTGTTAGAATCTCCTCTTGCTACTCCTACTGGCAGGAGAACACCACTAACTTTCTCAAAGTCCAAGGATCCAAGTCTAGAGTAGATGATCTTTTCTACAATGCAAAGCAAGACGTCAGAGCCCACCCAAAGCACATCAGAGGTCATAAAGTGAAACTCAAGGAAACCAGATGCAAGCTGAGAGATGGCATGAAGATCAGACACGTCGGAGTCCGACTGTCAGGATCCAGACAAGATCAGGTGGGAATTCAAATGAGATGAGCAAAGAAACTCAGAGTCTAACATTCCCAGCTCTGCCAGAGTTCCTGGAACATAAGGGGCTCAACAAATCCTTGATGTGTGACTGAAGGAAGGAGGGCCTCAGTGACTGAGTGGAAATTCATCTGATGGTCATTTCAGCCTGGGTTTTATTTACCTGGTTGTGGGTTACAAACATGAAACTGGAGAGGAGGGATGACCTGACACTAAGTGATCACTCTTTGCCTTTGGAATTATTCTTGTGTCTAGCTGACCTTTGTCTGTTCTGTTTTCAGACCCTAGTTGAGGTTTTGTCAACCAGTTTTCTGTCCTGAGCTGGTAAGTCCTTGAATCCAGTCTGTTTAACCTTGATGTGTGTCCTTGATCATGAATGTCTCGCTGTGGTCTTAAGGATATGGGTTATTTGTCCCTACTCACTTGTATCTGAGGGTTCATGGAGATATGTCCTGTAAAGGATAGTGCTTTTCAAAGATGGTTGCCATGACACATGTCACTCCACCCGGTCACACAACTGTATGGTCTTCACATCATTTTTGCTGGGTGGGTGTGTGGGTGGGGGTGTCCTTGAAACTTGACTGATGGTTAAGCAAGTATGACAGAAATGTCACTGGTTACTTCTGAGGCTGGATTTGAAGCAAGACCACCTCCACCTTGTTTGATGGAATACTCTGGAAGCCTTCAGAGGAAATGTAAGCAGACTTCCCTGAGGATATCATACTCTGAGGCTAAGATGCCTGATTTGGAGATTCCCTGATGGAGAGGTCCTGACAACACACAAAGAGAGAGAGTTCCCAGCCAATTGTGAGCTGTGTCAGCGCCCATCTTTCCAGCCCCAGCAACCATATGGCTGCAACCTTAGGAAAGACTCAGAGCTAAAATTATTCATCTAAGCTGTTTCCAATTTCTTATTCCATAGAGACACCATGAGAGGCAGTAAGATGTTGTTATTTTAACCCTCTAAGGTTTTTTTTTTTGATGCAGCAATAAATAATCAAAACACCTTGTCACCTAATTTTATTGTAAACATGAGTCAAAGGTTTTTGAATTGGCTATGCAATTGCTCTGGGCCTTTTCACATGGAGATTTTGGAAACTTGTGCTACCATTGCCACTACCTTCCCAGGATGTCCAGCAGGGTTTTTTCTTTTTTCCCCGTTAATTTGCTCAGGTGACCCTAATGTCCTGCCAAATTTGAGAACTCCATGCTTACATAAACTAGCTCCAAGATTTAACTCTCCACTCTTGGAGTCAGCTTTGTGTCTGGATTTTCCTCTTGGTTTATATGGTCTAACCTCATTCAGGTGCACCATGAAGTGTGTGAAATTGAACTGATCAGCAGTGGAGCAGATTCTACAAACTTCCTTGCAGTGCTTCTGCAAATTGACCTGCTGAGAACTGGAATAGTGCTTGGAATAATTTCTGTGGATAGTGACTGGCCTCTTTTGGTCAGTTTTCTTCTTGTTGTTTTGTAGCTGATGGATATCCCAAGTGAATTAATGGGGGCAAATTCATAAATGATCATATAAACACAATGCATGTATTCAGAGTAGAGTGCTTCCTCTTTGCTTAAAATTATTCCACCATTTATCATAATCAATGAATCGCTTTGTGCAAAATGTTTCCAGTTATAATAAAAAGAAAACATTGAGAATATTTGGAATAAATGCTCAAGTCTTACAATTTGACAAGACATGACACTTCAATTTTTTTTTTTTTTTTTTTTTTTTTTTTTTTTTTTGCGGTACTGGGGATCAAACTCAGGGCCTTGTGCTTGTGAGGCAAGCACTCTACCAGCCGAGCTATCTCCCCAGCCCGGGGACACTTCAAATATTTTGCACCAGGTATCCATTCCCTTCTTTCTCACTATGGACAGAGTCAGCACACCATTAGTGCTGGGTGTGGATGTCACCAGACATGACATGAGACCTCGCAGAACATGAGAAGGATTTGATATGCTGTTGCTAACCTGAAGATAGAGGGAGCCCAATGTCCAGGATGCAGTGGCCTGAGAAACTGAGAGTGGTCCCCTGACTGAAAGCCAGCAAAAATCATGGGCTTCAGTCTTGCAGCCTCCAGGAGAAAAATTCTGCCAACAGCCCAAGTGAGTTTAGATTAAGTCTCCCTTGGCCATCCACATGAGAAGTCAGCCAAGACAACACCTTGATTTTAACCCTGTGACACTCTAAGCAGAAAATCTGCATGCCTTGTATTAAAACCATCTGCCTAAGGGAAGCGTGATGAAAGCCAGTGGAATGATGATGATAATTTTGGGGGGCACCAGGGATGGAATCCAGGGGTGCTTAACAACTGAGCTACATCCAACGGTCTTTTTACTTTTTTAAAATGTTGAGGCAGGGTCTTGCTAAGATGCTGAAGATCTTGCAAAATTGCTGAGGCTGACCTTGAACTTGGGATCCTCCTGTCTCAGCCTCCCGAGCCACTGGGATTACAGGTGTCTGCCACTGTGCCTGGCTGTTTTCACTCTTTTTAATGATACCATTAATAGTTTGTAATTCACACTAATCCAATTGTGTCGAGGCAGACAAACAGCCAATTGCACAATGATACACTCTAGAGTATACAGACACTCCAAACAATATTTCATACACTCCAATGAATGAATGAATGAATGAATGAATGAATGAATAAATAAATCTGGAAAGTGGGTCCAATCCTGCAGAAGGCAATATGTTCTGCCTCTGGAGAGGAAAATAATTACAGTGCTTAGAAACTAGCCTGCGGTTCCGTGAATAGGGATATTCTGGTTATTTTCCATACTCCAGGCAGTTAGAGTCACAAACTCCAACACAACTTTTTCCATCATAGAAGACATCTCAATGTTTATTCCACAGTGAGAGAGTAATGGATTGCCATGGGGAATGTTATTTCCACGATTATACTTATAACGTCGTGTAAGGGGCTGATTCGTATCTCCCCCAAATTTACATATTCAAATCTTAATCCCCAGTACCTCAGACTGACTGTATTTGGAGACAAGAGTCTTTAAAGAGGTCATTAACTTCAGGTAATTAGTGAGGGTCTAATCCAGAATGACTTGTGGATGATGTCAGGACACAGACATGCACAGAGAAGACCGCATGAAGACCCAGAGACAAGAGAGCCAGTTGCAGGCCAAGAAAGGAGGCCTCAGCAGAAACGGGTCCTGCCAACACTTAGATTTTGGATTTAGACTCCACCAGCCTGTGGTACTTCACTGTGGCAGCACCAACAATCTATTGCAGACAGGAATGCAGATTCCATTTGAAAGTCTACTAGTCTAACTTCAGAGATTTGTCACCCAAAAAAATGAAGATGGCTTTGTATCCTAATGGTGCTGTATATTGATCCTTCCCAAGAAATCCTCTTTATAATGTTGGAGCCTCATGCATTTCAGCTTGAATGTGCCTGAATGGTAAAAGTGTCCCATAGGAATTTTAGATGTGTTGTGTTTAGAGCTGTGGAATCATCCCCTCTTGACCATGGCCCAGCAAAGGGTTTTCAGACTATATCAAATATACTAACAATGCCTTATTCAACCTCATTTATATGTGCATGTGTTGCCATAGATGTTAAAAACAAGCTTACTAGCTATGCATTAAATGGGTGGTTTTCATCATTTTCATGTAATAAACACAAAAGTCTGTTTTCCAACCCCTGTGTCACAATTAGCACACATTTGTCATCAATTCATTTTGCATTCTGCTGTTGAACTACATTTACCATCTGCTGGCTCCCTAAAAATTTATCAATCCTCTCCAGCCATCCTGCATTGTGCCTTGGTCTTTGCTATCACTTTGAAACAGGGACAATGTAGATATTTTATTTTAAATGCCATCAAATAAACCATGACATGGGGTTCCAGGCAATTTGGCAGGTTTGAGGTGTTTCACCATATTTTGTGGCAACTAGAAACACACAACTCTGTGTCCAGAATCTTCGGTGCTTGAGGTCAGTGTATTCGTCTATATGGCCAAGACTGAGAAAGCTCATGTTCTGCACCTAAGGCAGATTCCTCAGTGTACCTCTCATAAGTGCAGAGAGGTGCATCGGGAGGTCCAGGACAGTAATGGGACTCCCTAAAATGCTGAGATAAGAATACAGGGCATAATAAATCAGAATACAAACATTGCTTCACTTTTTAGTGTCTCAATTTCCCTTTCCACAGAATTGAAAATATAGAAATATTGGATTGAGGTCTCTTTTAATCAAATATTGGGAATTTCAGCATGTAAAGAAATGGGAGAGGCTCAAAATAAAAGCTTCTCCTGCACAATACAACTCCGGCTTGTGCCTTCTGGGGTTATGGAGTTATGCATTCAAATCCTCATTTGGTTACCCTGTTGTTACCTATTTCATTTTGAACTTGTTACAAGTATCTCTCAGTCCAAATGTCTTCATTTATAAGATGGAAATGATAATTATCCATGATTCATAGTATTTTTTTCAAGAATGAAATTAGATAATCTATTTTTTAAAAGTGTGCAATAAATGTTAAATTTTGCTGTTTTACATGATTACTTTGTTGCACTTCCTCTTAATAGTTTTTTTCTGTGAGGAGTGGCATATGAAAATAAGATTGGGTTCTATTTGGGCACCATTATCATTAGAGACTTTCAATTCAGTTTGCTGGTTCAAAAGCCAGTGATTTCAACAAGTTTAGATGTTCTCATGAACAATACCAAGGGCTATTTTCTATTGTAGGGTTTATAAAGTAGGAATGTATTTTGTAGAAAATGAAACCATTTTATAAAATTCAATAAATGTAATAATCTAATCATTTAATACTATTAACCGAAGCTTGGAGTGATGTAAATAGACACACAAGACACAGGGTAACAGGACTAGCACCCTTAGCACAGCGTGTTTTGCAATTGTTATCAGTTCCTGCCAATGGCTTTATTATAAAGGCCTGACTCACGAGAGGAGAGGGTAGCATCTCACCCTTTTGCTGCTGGTTTCTGCATTGTCCCAGTTCATGACTACTACACCAAAAATCCAACATGCCTGTGAGTTGCTCCACAAAAGATAGACTCCACCAGTGCACCAATCAGAAATTGTGCACTAACTTCAGCAAGTCTGCAATCCTCTGGACTTACATGACACACACTTCATCAGATTCAATCCTCTGGCTCTAGATCATTCTCTATTTTCTCTTCATATGTCAGGGAAGCCCTGGGATTGAGAAGAGGAGTGTCTCTCTCCACCAAAGCATATTGTGTGGATTCATCATTAACAAAACCTACTCTGAAAACCCCAAGAGAAAAATATCAACTATGTTTCACTTGTCAGTTTTGGACAGTAAAAAGAAAAACTTCGAACCCAGAAAAGCATTTGCACATTACTCAGTATTTGCATTATGCTGTCCATCTATCACTATGTGTAGGAATCCAGTGTAAAGTTTATCCATTGGTGTCAGGGCAGGAATTTCACTCTTTACCTTGATTTGTGGTCATTTACATATCAATTATTCTGTACATCTTTGTGCATATCTTGCGTCTATGCTTTTTTCCTCCAAAATTAAAAAAAAATCCTAAAATATAATGATACAGTCTAGATGGTACTTTCCACTAGTGTTTTCAAAAATTAAACAAGCAATGGCTAAATTACTAAAAAGAACCAGTACAAAGAAAAAGAAAAGCAGCAAGAATGATAATCCAAACTGTCCTTTCAATCTGAGCCAACATGAACATAGCTACCGGAAGCAGCCTGAAATCTTGCTTGAATTATATAAGTAACACCAGTTTCTGCCCTTCAGTATTCCTACCTGGATCACCTTATGATAGCCACTCATTCTAACTGGAGCCGTACGAGGCACTTGTCTACAGATTAAAGCAGATAAGCAAGAAGGTAGGAACTTTGAGAAACCTCAGGACCAATTAGAATGGAGCCCTGCAATTGGTTTATTCTGTCCTCAGAACAGTACATCCAAATTCCCATATTATTACACTGGTTTTGCCCCTAGTGTTAATTTTCCTTGCTGTTGTAACAAACTCGCTTGTAACAAACTTGGCTTAGATCAACACCAATGTATTGCCTTGGAGTTCTAACAGCCAGAAGCTGAAGTGGTCTCACTGGTCTACAATCAAGGTGTTCGCAAGGCTCAATCCTTTCCAGAAGTTCTAGGGAGAAGCTGCCCTCTGGTCTTTTCCCATCTCCTGGCAGAAGTCCACATTCCTCGGTTCAGAACCCCTCTGTCCTCTTCAAAGCCAGCAACATTGAACTGAGTTCCTCTGATGACGTCATGTCTCTAATGACTTTGTGATTACATTTGGGCTCACTCAAATATAATATAATATTTCTTGTAAGATAAATATTTTAAGGTCAGGTAAGGAGCCTCTTTAATTCTACCTTTAACCTTAATTCCTCTCATCCAAGTAAATCTATCCTACTCATAAATTCTGGGGATTAGGGTGTGAACATCTTGGGGCAGGGGCAATATTCAGCCTGTCATATCCCTTATATGTGTGATTAATTCCCTTCGAAATATACTTTGGCAGTCCAATTATAGGGAGAAGCAGTCTCAAAGAATTTTACTTGCAGCAAATAAACTAAAGAGCTTCAGGGATTTCTACTGCCTTTAACAATTGCTTGTAGATGCAGTGATGGGCAGAGAGGAGGCTGGCTTGTAACTCCCCATTTCCATTGCTGATGGAGCAATAATGGCTCTCAACAGCATTAGGAAGTAGAAAGTCATCAAAATATTTTAAATATGTCCTCCAAAAATTCACAAATTTTTACTAATTGGGACTACATGAAATTTATTTTTCTTTAGAAAGTCACAAGTTTTGTGGTGTGTATGTGAGTTGCTTGTAGACAGACTACAAGAGAGAGTTTGAGTGAAGCTCTCTCAATGCATAAGAAAAAAATTAAAGTACATAAAAATTGCTAGAGATCATCTGAACTGTAGCATAAATTATGGCATTAAACCCTACTGGCAACAATTAAAATTTCCAGAATGAACATAAGGTATATTATATTTTAAAATTTATACTTATTGGGGGATTTTCATTTTGAAAAATAAAAGGGAAATTGCAAATTATAATAAGATACTAAGGATTAAAGGACTAATTCAAACAGAAGCACATGAAATTCAAATGTGACATTGCTAATCACCCTCTGTGCATATGCATAAACTGCTTCCAGAGAAGTTCATGGTTTGAAGAGAAATTGAGAACACTCAGAATTGAACAAGCCCTTCCTTATTTACCAACTCCTGCCCTGAAGGAACACAATCTGGCTGTGAATTTGTGCTGGTAGTTTGACACTTATCAATGCTCCAAAAGTAAAATTACCAGTCTTTCTCTCTTATTCTGATCTTGTTCTACAAGTTGAAATAGGCACAGAAGATATTGCCCTGATCTCTACTGAAATATTTTCCAACTTAAAATAAATCCTGTAGATGGCTAGGTGTCATATCTAGAAAAAGTTATTTGTGCTCTGGTCATAACCACAATGCACGAAATGATAAGACTCTTCTTATCCCCCATCCCCAAATCCTGTTCTAGTCATGCCTGACATTTGTTGTAAAGAAAGATGTTTTTAAGTATTTTACCCCAGGTAATAAGCTCTTTTAAAAATGCAAATATTCATAAAACAAATGACAATGACAATAAAATAATGATTCAAATTCAATAATTAGTAGATGTTAATTTAGGAACTGTGATGTCCTATCTTCTTCACGACCCAAGCAAAACAGGCCTCTTTAAGGTTTTTGGTTGCCAGCAACTGAAATCAATATGGCAGGTTGAAGTGTGGAGCACTGTTCGTGGAAACAACCCTCAGAGAGCATAACTATAAGGTCTGGGCAAAGCCTTCTAGGAGACATTTGATAACTGGAAGCAACAATAAACAAATCCATAGCCAGTGGATCATCGGAAGTCAAAGTTGATGACAGGGCTCAGAGTTATCTCTGGCGACATAACAATCATTTGAAAAATAACAGAGAAGAGGCAACAAATTCTAGGATCCAAGCAAAGGGGAACATTGAATGGAAAGCTTCTCACTTGCATAAATCCAGAGTTGCTAAAGGGTCATGAAGTTAGAAGATGATGCATTCTCTGGAATGCATTTTTTTGGGAGGGAAGACTAACATATTACACAATTGTAGGAGAAATTGCTGCTTTGGGCTGAGGTAGGTGGGATAAGGAAATGAAAAATCTTCCATGAGAATTCCTGAACACTAGGCTACAATTTGCCAAATTTAGGGCCTGGATTTAAATTATAAATTATGCATGAAAATAAAAGGAAACGAAAACAACTGAGGAAAGTTTAATTTGAATGAGGGAAAAGAAAAGGAGATTGATGATGATAGGTCTGTCAGGCAATGTGGACCGGAAGAAAACTAGCATGTTACCGGAAACAAGGTCATGGCTTATCAATAAATTCTCAACTCACCAGACATTTACTTCACAACAGATCCCAAAATTTTAAAACAGAACATAAAAGTAACACAAAGAGAAACTAAAAAGTACATCATCATGTTGAAACATTTAGAACACTCGTGCAGTACTAGGAAGTCAAGAAGAAAACACTTGTAAAATACAGAATAATATCAAAATCTCAACAAAAATATAAAATCAAAAACACATGAAAAATGCAAAAATATTACACATCAGGCTTATTAGATGAAGACAAATTAGGATTCAGAAGAACATCTATTTAAGGAATAAATAAATAAGAAAGAAAGACAGAAAAAGAATGTTCAAGGCAGGAGTTTAAGAGGTAAGGAAACGAACCATAAAGTACACCAAAGGAAAAAAATGAAACAAGCAAAATAAATGCAGAAAGTAATACACTTAAAAGCACAATCCAAAAGAAAATAATAACAAAGTTAAAAGAAAATTTTACAAAAAGACTAATTATATTGACAAGTCTTTAGTAATATTTCTCAAGAGAAAAAAAGGAAAATCATGATTAAACTTTAGAAAAAAGAATGGGGACTACATTACAGTTCTGAGAAAAGAACCAATAGGATGGATTATAAAGATAATAGATAAATAGATATAGATAAATAGATTTAGATAGGTGATAGATGATGGGTGATAGATGATAGATAGATAGACAATAGATAGGTAGATGACAGAGAAAGAGAGAGAGAATTTATAATGAGAATGGGCTCATGTAATTATCAAGGCTGATAAGTCCCCCAGTGCGTCATCTGCAAACTGTAGAATCAGGAACCTGATGTGTGACTGCAAAGGCCTGAGAACCCAGGGAAGAGCCAGCTTGAGTCCCAGGAAATAAAGCCTGGTTACCAGGAGCTTTAATGTCCCAGGCCATGAGGAAATGGATGTCCCAGCTCCAAAAGAGGCAGAGAATTTTCTTTCTTCTGCCTTTTTTGTTTTACAAAGACGCTCAGCAAATTGACTCATGCCTGTTCAAGTTGGTCAAGAAAAGATCTCCCTTGTCAGAAGACTGCTGGCTCAGCTGCTAATTAAACTCACAATCTCTTCTAGAAGGAACTTTCTAGAAAAGATGTTTCAGTCATGTATTATCAGGGAAAGGAAAATTAAAATAATAGTGAGATATCACTGTACATATATTAGCATGTCCAAAATCCATAATACAGAAAACACTAAATGTTGACAAGGATATAGAGTAACAGATATTCTTATTGATTGTGGGTATGAATGCACAATGGGATATCCACTTAGAAAGAGAACGTGGCACTTTCTTACGAAAATAGCCATACTCTTATTGTACATTTCAACAATCATCTTCCATGATTTTGTTGTTGCTGTTGTTAGTTTGTTTATTTTATTTTGAGACAGGATCTCACTAAGTTGCTTAAAGCCTTATTAAATTGCTAAGGCTGACCCTGAACTTGCAATTCTCTTACTTCAGACTCCCAAACCGCTGGGATTACAGGCATGTGCCACCACACACAGTCATTTTTTGGCATTTACTCAGAATAAATGTAAATAGACTCACAAAATCCCACACACAGGTGGATAGTAACTTTATTTATAATTACCAAAACTTGGAATTAACCAAGATGCCCTTCAGTAGACCGAGGGTTTGGTGGTATAATTCAGTGATAGAGCACATGCCTGATGTGCACAGGGACTAACACAGCAAAAATAAGTCTATGGTACATCTAAATAAAGGAATATATTCAGCATTAAAAAGAAATAAGGATAGTAGAATGGAACAGACATTATTATCTTATGTGTATATATGACTGCATGACTGATGTGATTTACATGTACAATCAGAAAAAGGAGAAATTGAACCCCATTTATGTATATATCAAAGTGCATAAATGCATTCTACAGTCATGTATAATCAATTAGAACAAATTTAAAATTTTTTTAAAAAGAAATGATCATTAATCCATGAAAAGATGTGGAGAAAACTTGTATGCATACAAATAAATGAAATAAGTCAATCTGAAAAGCCTATATACCATGGGATTTAAATTATATGACATTCTGTGAGGAACAAAAATTTGGAGACAGTGAATATTCCAGTTTTTCAGGAGTTAGGGGAGAGAGAAGGTTGGGTGGGTAGGGCAGAGGAATTATTCTGAATACTGTAATTATGCACACACACCAACATTTGCTGTACAACGCCAAGAGTGAATCCAAATGTAAATACTGGACCTTGGACTATGGTGACATGGCCATGTAGGTCATCAGGTGCAACAGCTGCACCACCGTAGTGGAGGATGTGGGTAACGAGGAAGGTCATGCGGACGCGGGGGATGATTCAAAAAATCTCTCTACCTTCTGCTCAATTTTCCTGTGAACATAAAACTGCTCTAAAAATAGTCTATTAAAAAATTCCATGGCAGACTAGAAGGAAACTTGGACACTTTCAACCTGTACGATATCATGTAAGAAGGAGGAGGAGGAGGAGGACCTAATTAGAAGACCTCTTCACTTCTGTCATATTTCACTGACTGGCAGGGAGTCAGTAAGCCCAGCACACTCAGTTGGAGAGAGTTACATGAGGACATGAAAATCAGGAAGAAAGGGGGCACTTAGAGATGGAAGAAAGGAAGGAAGTGGGTTCAATCATCAGTATAAAAAAATTAAAAGCAGCAACTTAGGAACTTGACAGATGGTCATATACCAACATCCATAGCACCATTATTTATAATAGCCAAAAGATTGGTGCAATTCATATATTCATAAACAAACAGAAAAAAATGTGATATCAATACTCTGTAGAATATTACCCAGCCAAAAAACAAGAATGAAATTTTGACATATATATCAACATGAATTGATCTTAACAAAATATTATACTAAGTGAACTTATCCAGACAAATACAATATGATCCCACTTATATGAGGTACCTAGAATAGGCAAACTCATAAATGCAAAGTAGAATGGAATTATTAGGGATTGGAGAGGGGAGAATGAGCAGTTAGGTTTAATAGTTGCAAAGTCTGTATCAGGTATAATGAAATCATTTGGTATATAGAGTGATGATGTTATCCAACATTGTTAAGGCACTTAATGCCACTGAACTATATACTTACAAATGGTTACAATATCATGTTAATAGTATTTACCACAATTTAAAAAAATGATATTCTGTAATACCAAAGAACTATTTGAAAATACTACACCATTTTCCCTGGAAGAAAAGAAGAAAGAGAGAAAGAAGACAGATAATTGAAATTAAATTAACAATTTGATGTGTAAATATTTTATAGAAAATTATGATTTTATTGAAAGATAACAAAGAAAGTACATAGAATATATACCATATACATAGAAGACACAGCATTATAAATATATGAACTTTCTTAAATTATTTATAGAATCAATAACATTTCAATTATAATCACAAAAGCATTTTTCATGGAACTTGGTAAACCAGTTCTAAATTTGTTTAAAAGGTCAAAGGCCAATAATATTCAAGACCCTCCAAAAAAGAATAATGAAAAATAACCCCCACTTATATGAAATTTAAAATAATCTATTGATAGTAGAACTATTAATACAGTTTAAGGACATAAAAGGACAAACATATATGGATCAGAAAAAAAGAGCTCAGAACTCCAGTTAGTGATTATCTATAAGGAATAAAAACGAAATCTCTGGTCAGTGCTGTGTGCACACACACACATGGGCTGTAGACTTAAGAAAAAACAGGTAAACAAGATCATGACTTCTAGGTAAGGAAAAATTTCTTAAAATATTTTAAGTTAATTCATAAAGGAAAAGATTCATATATTACACTAAAATTAAGATGTCTATTCATCCTAAAACACCATAAAGAAAAAAAAATGTTACCAATGGGAAAATCTTCAGATATAAAAGAAACTGGTTTCCAGACTATATTAAGAACCTTTCCAAATATATTAAAAATAAGGATCCCAATAGAAAAATGGGAAAAGGCATGAACATGCATTTCAGAGACAAGAACTGCAAATGTCTGAAAGTTATATAACGAGACGAACCCTTCGGTGACCATTAGAGAAATGTCAAGTGTTGGCTAGACAAGCACAAATGAGAATGCTCATAGTAATGTTACCATTTAGTGTATTTGAGCACACATGCTCTCTAGGACCTAGAAATAATGACCCGTGGGAAATCTTGCATAGGGCCTCAAATGATACCTTTTATGATCATTTAAATCAGCATTGCCTGTAACAAGAAAAGAGAAAAACAAATGTGCTAAAATTACCCAATGGAATGTCAAGGAGCAGTGGGCATCAAAGTTTGTCACACATTGCAGTCAGGGGAGAGTTTAAAAAACACTGATGCTTTGTCCCAACCCAGGCAGGTACACATCCATCATTATGTGGAGAGACTCAGGCACTGATAGCTCTGAAAATCCTCCCGGTTGATTCAAATGTACATCCTTGCTGATTCACCACTGTTACTCAACACCGTAAATGAAAGTACACACACAGTCATAAATGTCTCAGCCACAGAATCCAGAAGCGGAAATCACTAAAGACAGACGTTTTTGTGTGTAAAATTGGGAAAAAAAAACAAAAACAAAAACAAATATACATTATCATGTTTAGGCATACATACAAATGTAATAAAAGTACAAAATTAACATTAATTTTTAAGAGTGCTTATATATGCAGAGGAAGACAATGAAGTAAGTGAGGAAGAAAGACAAAGTTAAGTGCATTTAATACTTAATGTCCTTCTGAAGCTAGATGGCGTTTACACAAGAATACAAGTAAATGTTTATTCTTGATTCAATTGGGTTTGGACATAATATTTAGTATATAATAACATTAAACTTATGCTTAAAAAGTATATTTAAAGTTAGACAAAAACATAACTGGAAGCTCAGAATCAGTCAGAACATTGAGGAGTACATCTGGGAAGTTATTAGAGACTCTGGAAGTCCTGGAAGTCCGGTACCCAGAACAGAGGACGCTTGTGTATCACAGTCAGCATGTAAAGGTTCCACTGTCCATGCAATTTTCTGTTTCTCTTTGTCTATACTCAACAGCAATAGCAAAAAGAGGAAAAACCATCTGACATGCCTGTTGCTCTGGCGGCCAACAATCTGGGAAACATTGTTTTGGCTTCGCTAGTGGGAAACAGGCCTGCCCTAATACAGAAACAACCCCGCTCATCAGGCAAGCCCAAGGAACAGAGAGGATTATTGAGACTGGAGTGGTTAAGAAATTTGCCCATGGCCCCCAGCGGGAGTAGCCGCCTTCAGGTCCTCTCCCACACTCCCCAGTACAGGCCTCACCCCTGGACAGCAGGCCCTCTGTCCATCACAGGGCAGGTGCCACAGGACAAGGGAGGTTTGTTGGAGGTTTTCTCCTTCGGTGGGGAAACACCCTCTCCTTATAGTAAAAGGCCTGTTTGTAGAGTAAAATTCTACTCCCACGTTCAGATCTTACCTGCCCATCTCTACCACAGGCGCACAGTTTTATGTATTGATTTTTGTTTGTTGGTTGAGGAGTTTCATCTTTTTTTTTTCTGTCACCCAATAAATATCCTCTTGTATATTCATATTCATAATTATCTTTTATATGCCAACATTTGAAATTTTAGTAATCATAGAAAATATAATCATCTGTATTAGGTATTATGCTACATAATATGCATGTAGACACATGTACAGTGTGTGCACATATAGACACACAATCGTATGCATATGTTGGTTATTGGCACACACTGCTGGGCACAAAGTGATGACCAGTAACTTCAAGATGACGCTTACCTTGGTGACAGCAGTGAGGTTTCAGTATGCCGAGGTTGCACAATTGTGTTTTCCCTGACAGGGAACATTTCCTTGGGCTTGCTGGTCCCAGCAGAGAAGTAGAGCAACACTCCCTTGAGTCAAGGAGTGACAGCAGCCCCCAGCCGCAGCCAGATGTTCTCCAAGGGCTGGGTGGGAAGTCAAAGCCAAGCCTGGCCATCTGCTCAAGTCTCATGAAACTCAGACTGTCCTCCAGGCGAAGACCATCACTCTATAAAAATGCATCCAAATCATGACATAGCATCTCAGCACAGCCATCTTAGTGACAGGAACAAACTGGGCCACCCAGAAAAGCATGCTCCTGGTTCACCTTTTCCCCTTGGTCACCCAAACAAATGCTCATTACCAGCTGTCCCCCAAAGGAGAACTTGAACAGCATCATTAGAACTGAGTGCACAGCTTTTGTGTTCTCTGTGCACAAAGCTGGCAATGAAGGAAGGATACTGCAGTCAATTACAGAGTGATGGAGACATTGCACACTACATGGTAGACCTCGGCTTCAAATGGATTTGTCATCCTTGATTAGATGCAGAGATAATAGATGGGCCTTTCTGATGAGCATCAATTTACCAATATCTCTCCACTTAGAGTCTGCAGTAACTCACCCCTTTCAGTCACATAAAATGACAACAACTAAAATCAAAGCACGTTCTCATTTATAATTGTTTCAGAAAGAAAAATTGCACCATTGTAGAGTTACATACCCAAGCAAATAAGTTGTACTTGAAACTAACATGATTTGAAATACTTTCAAAATGAATGAGAAAAATCAATATTCTTAAAATATTTTCTAAAATATTAAAGTAACAACCAGTTAAAACAAGTACATTTATTTTAACTTCTCAGTATGAAAATTAAATTAATAATTTTGCAGGAATATATACATATAGCAAACTTTAACCATACATAAAGTCACAGATATATTTTATTGTTATGGTAAGGTTCTGGAAGACTTTATTTGGTTTAAACTACGTCTTCAGTTAAAATAATACACTTTTCTCTAAATTATAAAAAATAATTGAAGCAAAAATCAGAACTCCTTTACTGTATACATTTTCTTCCTCATCCCTTAGTGTATAAATGCATGTGTAAATCCACTTAATGTTTCATCTTAAAGCGGACAGTCAGTGTGGCTCTATAATGTTTTAAAGATACAAAGGCTGGGAGTCTTCCTCAGAACTATGTCTGATTTTCACTGATGAGGCAAAGTAAAAATGGAAAGAAGTCAGCCTACGGACGTACCTGATTATTCCAGCAGCGCTCAAGGCAAGTGACTGAGGGAAGTCATGACCCAGAGGTGCCAAGTACAGATGCCTCCCACAGATTTGTTTGGGTGAGCTTTGTAGTTCAGTTGTGCCACTGGAGTGACATGATCAGCTGTGACCTTTTTCAACACTTAGGAAGTGAAGGGGTGGCTACCAGCCAAAGGTCAGTTGCCCAAGAACATAATCTCAGCTTTTGGCTGAAAGCAAAGCATCAAGTAAAGATTGATTCTATGTCATCTGTTTCCCAAAACGCTGGTTGGGTAAGTCCTGGATGGTAAGTCTGGAAACGAATGGGTGGATCAAGTTCAGATACATCATTCCTTCCTAGTAGAGATTAAAAGTTGCTGTGTTATAGTCATCCAGACCCCATTAAAGTTTCACTATCCACAGTTTCAGTCATCCATTGGCAATAGGAAAAGAAGAGTGAATAGAGGGAAGTAAAATATTTTGAGAAACAGACACCACATTCACATAATTTTATTACAGTAAGTTCTTATGATGATTGTCTTTTATTAGCTATTGTTGTTGAGCTCCTCTTGTGCCTTGCCTACCTTATAAAATAAAATTCATCACAGGGATGGAAAAACTGACATATATAGGATTCAGACCCATCTGAGGCTTTATGCATCTTCTGAGACACTTAGAGTGTAATCCCTACAGATAAGGAGGGACTACTTGAAACACTTTTGAAAAGATAACATTACTAAGAGTAAGTAGCTTTTATATTGTTGTGAAAGACACTCCAAAGGAGGAAGCAGTGATATATAGGTGAGTTCAGAAGGTAAAGAGATAACCAGGGTGGAGTTACAATAGCAAGTGCAGAGACAATGGAGAGATGGGCAAGAAGTGGGTCATGAAGCCTCTACAGAGGGGTCACTTCCTGCCACTGTGTGTGGATGAGCCCTTGTTGAGGGTTCTCATGAGTATGTGTGACCAATACTAGTCAAACTTTGTGAACAGCTGGCACATTTATATTGAGAGCAGTCCCCAGGAAATCCCTAGAATCTCTGTAATGGAAAGTGTATTGGTTACACTGTTAGAGACAAAAAATGGATCTACCAACATTTGCCAGTAGGAGATTGTCCCTGGACATGCATCTGTCATGGGCACTCCTGGAGGAAAGTATGGAGACTGGCTGTTTAAGAGGACATTTGCCTGGCTGGGGGCCAACAGATGCTATATTTTTTTGTCTGTTATTTAATGTCAGAATATTTAATGTAGCAGAACTCTACATACATTACTGTATAGTATATAAAGTTAACTGGTTATCTCAGTCTCTGCACAGGTTCTGTACTCAGGTATACCCAAATAATCCACCAGGTTCCACATTCCATGTCACCGGGGAAGGCGCTGTGAGGAGACAGAATTAAGGTGTCTGAGGAGACAGAGTACAGCAAGAGTGAAACGTGGACCTTCGGTTGATCCAACGCTAGGCTCAATGGCCCCAAAGGCACAAACAGAAAAGACAAGAACACCTTAGCAGACTGATGGCCTTAGTGGAAGCTCACTCTAGAGCTTCATGGGATCTTTGACACCATGCACTGAAAAAAAATATTGGTTAACGTGAAAATAAACATGCCTCTCCATAGAACTTTCTGAGTTGGGAAAGACAGGGAAGCTGGGAAAAGAAAAGGACGAAAGTGTGCCCAGCCCAGAGGTTTCGTGTCTCTGGGGCATCCAATACCACCTGGGAAGGCCTGTGGGAAAGGAGGGAAGGTAATAAGTAGGTAGTGCTTCAGGGAAGGAGAATGACAGGACTATAAAAAAAGTAGGGTGCAATTAGAAAGGAGGGGATCAAGAGAGAAGGATGCTAAACCAGGCAGTGGGAATTCAGATGCTCTCTGGCTCATTGTCCCAGAGTCGTCAATGACTGGGTGGCTACCTGTGCTTGACTTATCCATTGTAAAAGAGTCATCCAGAGAAAGCAGTAATTAACCGGAAGGAAGCATGCTCCAGTGGTACCATTTAAGGCACAGTGGCAGCTCAGATGTATTTAAGTGTACGGAATCTATCCAGCGTGAAAGTCCCAGACAATTACCAACCACCATAATACCTGCTTTTTACCTTCTTCCCTTCCTATAGTTTTTGAGTTTGGGTCTTTCCACAGATCCCCTTTCTTGCTATTCTTTTTGATTTCTCTTCTTCTTGCCATGTATTCCTATCACTCAATCTCTCTTTCAAAAGATGTTAGGTTTTAGCAGCTATTTCTTTCTTTTTTTTTTAATCCATTGATTTCTTGATTTCTTTCTTTTTTAATCCATTGATTATTTGATATGAGTTACTCTTTAAAGTCTACTCACCTGTTAAGAAATAAACAAAATGACAATTCTACAGTTTTATTTTTTAATTTTTCTTTATTTTTAAATTTTTTACAGACTACATTTTGATTCATTGTACATGAATGGGGTACATCACCCCAGTTATCCCACTCCTCAATTTATACCCAAAGGACTTAAATTAGCATACTACAGGAACACAGCCACATCAATGTTTAGAGCAACTCAGTTCACAATAGCTAGATTGTGGAACCAACCTAGATACCCCCTTCAACAGATGAATGGATAAAGAAACAATGGTATATATACACAATGGAATATCATTCGGCCATAAAGAAGAATAATATTATGACTTTTTGCAAATAAGTGGATGGAATTAGAGAATATCATACTAAGTGAAATAAGCCAATCCCTAAAAACCAAAGGTCAAATGTTTTCCCTGATAAGTGGAGAATGATATATAATGGGGGTGGGGGTTGTGGGGAGTGAGAGAAGAATGGAGGAACTTTGCATTATGTAGAAGGAAATGAGGGAGGTATAAAAATGGTGGAATGAGACAGACATTATTACCCTATGTACATGTACAATTACATGAATGGTATGAATCTACATTGTGCACAACCATGGAAGCAGCAATTTCTTTAGACCAATTTTCTGCATCGGTTTTTGGAGTGAGATGGCAGACTGAAGAGGTCCCCAATAATAACAGATTGATTCACAGCTGAGTCCTGAAATGGTTTATTTGGAGACTGGTTACTTTTGTCACCACAGATGGGTTACCAGAAAGGAATATATTTGTATTTATTCAATGAGAAAAAGCATGCTGGCATTGCTCATGCTTCATGAGACAAAGCTCTACCTGGCTAGCAGACAAGAAGCTGGGCAAAAAGGGTGCGGGGGGAGGGGGTTGATGGGATGGGCAAGAAGGAATTATATTACCACCTCAGAAAGCTTCTTAGATGTAAATACTACCATCACCACTCACTAGTTTAAGCAGAAAGATACTTATTAAATAATAAAGATTGCACATGGACTTTCTAGGAAGTCCAAAAATCACACTTGGATGCTGTACCATCAGGTTAAATACCCAAATCACACTGCCATACAGCTGTAGTGGACTCTGTTGGCTGCCAACAGTGGCAAATACGCTGGAGCTTGGGTCATTGATACTGAGTTGGAGATTCTCAGATGGGATCTCTCCAATAACTGCTTGAAGGGACAGATGTTATATGCATTTATGAATATGTCAAAATAGCTCACTATTAAGTTACTTGGATTATAATAATTCTAATGCACTAATAAAAAAAAAAAACATGGACAGATGTTGGTAACACAAGTCTATCATCACAGTTCCTCAGGAGGCTGAGGCAGGAGGATTTCAAGTTCAAGGTCAGTCTGGAGATTTAGTGAAATCCTGTCCAAAAAAAAAACTTGAAAAAAGTAAGCTGGTTTTTAGCTTCATGGTAGAACTCTTGCCGTACATGCTCAATGCTCTGAATTCAATCCCCAGTAGAAGGAAGGAAGGAAGGAAGGAAGGAAGGAAGGAAGGAAGGAAGGAAGGAAGGAAGGAAGGAAGGAGAGGTATTTCTACCACATGGTTTCCTCCTGAAGCTCACTCTCTTTTAAAATGAAATTTTGATCAAATGCATGTGGATGGTGGAGCCAAATTCAGGTGCTAATCCTTGTCTGTCAAGGAAATGGAAAGTGAATTTCCTAACTCATACCTTGAGGACACTGGATTTATAAGATGGAAAATTCTCACATAGGATAGATGTTCAGTAGGGGCTAGATACCTAAACATATATGCTAAATGTCCACACAGCAGGGCAGCTTTTAATAAAATATCAAGATCTTTAAATGCTAGAAAAAATGAATTGTGTATCAATTTTGTAGTTGCCATCACTTTCTAAATGGTCTCTCCTGAGGGCAGTGTGCACACATTTGATGAAATGTACGCAGATTCCACTATCTGGTAGCAACCAAACTAGTCCTCTCAGAGCTCTAGTTATAAAGCTGTCACTAGGTCTGGAGATCCTCTTACTCAGCTACATCACTTGACAGATGCATGGAGATGGAACAGATTGGCAAATATCTCTCAAATTGCCAGTAGCAGAGCTGGGACTGAATGAGCCAGCAATGCAGACCCAGCATGAACTTACGCCTGCTTCCCCCAGAGTCGTGTGCTGGTTCAATTAATCTATTTGTTTCTATTTTCACTTTTATCAGCTCTTAAATTCCAGAATTTCCTGGGGTTAGTGTTCCTGGAATTATGGTTCCTTCTCAATCTTACTTTTAACTCTTTAATTTTCTCCTTGCATATACATTTCTTTTCCTATCCAAGTCTGATCTATGCTGGGCCCAGACAATAGGCACACTGAAACTTAGTTTACACTGTTTCTTCTGCTTAGAAAATTCTTCTTCATTTTCTCATTAAAAGTAGTCAACTAGTTCTAAAAAAGTTTATCAGTATATTCTTTTGTCTCTTCCAACACGCCAGATCCAGGTTAGTAAAATTGTGTGTACAGTTTCATTCATTAATTTATACATAAACCTCTCCCAACTCTGTGTTAGTGAAATCACCTTGTTCGTCTTTTTTTTTTTTTATTGTATGTATACAAATGGGATACATGTTGTTTCTCTATTTGTACATGGAGTCAAGGCATACCATTTGTGTAATCATAAATTTACATAGGGCAATGATGTTTGATTCATTATTTTTTTCCCTTCCCCCCACCCCTCCCACCACTTTTTTCCCTCTATACAGTCCTTCTTTCTCCATTCTTACCACCCTCCTTATCCCTAACCCTAAACCTAACCCTAATCCTTACGCTAACCCCTCCCAACCCCCATTATATGTCCTCATCCGCTTATCAGCGAGATCATTCGTCCTTTAGGTTTTTGAGATTGGCTTATCTCACTTAGCATGATATTCTCCAATTTCATCCATTTGCCTGCAAATGCCATAATTTTATCATTCTTCATTGCGGAGTAATATTCCATTGTGTATATATGCCACAGTTTCTTTATCCATTCATCAACTGAAGGGCATCTAGGTTGGTTCCACAATCTGGCTATGGTGAATTGAGCAGCAATGAACTTTGATGTGGCTGTATCTCTGTAGTATGCTGATTTTAAGTCCTTTGGGTATAGGCCAAGGAGCGGGATAGCTGGGTCAAATGGTGGTTCCATTCCAAGCTTTCTGAGGAATCTCCATATTGCTTTCCAGAGTGGCTGCACTAATTTGCAACCCCACCAGCAATGTATGAGTGTACCTTTTTCCCCACATCCTCGCCAACACCTATTGTTGTTTGTGTTCTTGATAATCGCCATTCTAATTGGGGTGAGATGAAATCTTAGGGTAGTTTTGATTTGCATTTCTCTTATTACTAGAGATGTTGAACAATTTTTCATATATCTGTTGATTGCTTGTACATCTTCTTCTGTGAAGTGTCTGTTCATTTCCTTAGCTCATTTGTTGATTGGATTATTTGTAATCTTGGTGTAGAGTTTTTTGAGTTCTTTATAGATTCTGGAAATTAGCGCTCTATCTGAAGTATGAGTGGCAAAGATATTCTCCCACTCTGTAGGCTCTCTCTTCACATTGCTGATAGTTTCCTTTGCTGAGAGAAAGCTTTTTAGTTTGAATCTATCTCAGTTGTTGATTCTTGCTTTTATTTCTTGTGCTATGGGAGTCCTGTTAAGGAAGTCTGATCCTAAGCCAACAAGTTGAAGATTTGGACCTAGTTTTTCTTCTATAAGATGCAGGTCTCTGGTCTGATTCCGAGGTCCTTGGTCCATTTTGAGTTGCGTTTTGTGCAGGGTGACAGACAGGGGTTTAATTTCATTCTGTTGCATATGGTTTTCCAGTTTTCCCAGCACCATTTGTTGAAGAGGCTATCTTTTCTCCATTGCATATTTTTGGCACCTTTGTCTAGTGTGAGAAAATTGTATTTATTTGGGTTTGTGTCCATGTCCTCTATTCTGTACCTTTGATCTACCTGTCTATTTTGGTACCAATTCCAAGCCGTTTTTGTTACTATTGCTTTGTAATAGAGTTGAAGTTCTGGTATTGCGATACCCCCTGCTTCGCTCTTGCTACTGAGGGTTGCTTTAGCTATTCTGGGTTTCTTATTCGTCCAGATGAATTTCATAATTGCTTGCTCTATTTCTGTAAGGTACATCATTGGGATTTTAATTGGAATTGCATTGAATCTGTATAGTACTTTAGGTAGTATGGCCACTTTGACCAGATTAATTCTGCCTATCCAAGAACATGGGAGATCTTTCCATCTCTTAAGGTTTTCTTTAATTTCTTTCTTTAGTGTTCTGTAGTTCTTATTGTAGAGGACTTTCACCTCTTTTGTGAGATTGATTCCCAAGTATTTTATTTTTTTTGAGGCTATTGTGAATGGGGTAGTTTTCCTAATTTCTCTTTCTGAAGGTTCATCACTTATGTATAAAAATGCTTTGGATTTATGAGCATTGATCTTGTAACCTGCTACTTTACTTTATTCACTTATGAGTTCTAAAAGTTTTCTGGTGGAATTTCCAGGTTCCTCTAAATATATAATCATGTCATCAGTGAACAGGGATAGTTTGAGTTCTTCTTTTCCTTTTTGTATCCCTTTAATTTCTTTGGTTTGTCTAATTGCTCTGGCTAGAGTCTCAAGGACAATGTTGAATAGAAGTGGTGAAAGAGGGCATCCCTGCCTTGTTCCCGTTTTTAGGGGGAACGCTTTCAGTTTTCCACCATTTAGAATGATATTAGCCATGGGCTTAGCGTAGATGGCCTTTATAATGTTAAGGAATGTTTCCACTACCCCAATTTTTTCTAGTGTTTTGAGCATGAAGGGATGCTGTATTTTATCGAATGCTTTTTCTGCATCTATTGAAATAATCATGTGATTCTTGACTTTAAGTCTGTTGATATGGTGAATGACATTTATTGATTTCCAGATGTTGAACCAACCTTGCATCCATGGGATGAAACCAACTTGATCGTGGTGCAATATCTTTTTAATATATTTTTGGATGCGATTTGCTAAAATTTTGTTGAGAATTTTTGCATCAATGTTCATTAAGGATATTGTTCTGAAATTTTCTTTCCTCGATGTGTCTCTGTCTGGTTTAGGTATCAGGGTGATATTGGCTTCATAGAATGAGTTTGGAAGTGTTCCCTCCTCTTCTATTTCATGGAATACTTTGAGGAGTATTGGAATGAGCTCTTCTTTAAAGGTTTTGTAGAACTCGGCTGAGAACCCACCTGGTCCCGGACTTTTCTTTGTTGGTAGGCTTTTGATGACCTCTTCTATTTCATTGCTTGAAATTGATTTATTTAAGTTGTGTATGTCCTCCTCGTTCAGTTTAGGTAATTCATATGTCTCTAGAAACTTGCTGATGTCTTCAAGGTTTTCTATTTTGTTGGAGTATAGATTTTCAAAATAGCTTCTAATTATGTTTTGTATTTCACTTGTGTCTGTTGTGATATTTCCTTGTTCATTCTGAATTTTAGTAATTTGAGTTTTCTCCCTCTTTCTCTTTGTTACTGTGGCTAAGGGTTTATCAATTTTGTTTATTTTTTCAAAGAACCAACTATTTATTTTGTTAATTTTTCCAATTATTTCTTTTGTTTCAATTTCGTTGATTTCAGCTCTGATTTTAACTATTTCCTGTCTTCTACTACTTTTGGTGTTGGTCTGCTCTTCTTTTTCTAGGGCTTTGAGCTGTAGTGTTAAGTCATTTATTTGTTGATTTCTACTTCTTTTGTTGAATGCACCCCATGAAATAAATCTTCCTCTAAGTACTGCTTTCATAGTGTCCCAGAGATTTTGATATGATGTTTCTTTGTTCTCGTTTACTTCTAAGAAATTTTTTTATTTCCCTCCTGATGTCTTCTGTTATCCATTCATCATATAATAGTGTATTATTTAATCTCCAGGTATTGGAGAAGTTTCTGTTTTTTATTCTGTCATTTATTTCTAATTTCAATCCATTATGATCTGATAGAGTGCAAGGTAGTATCTCTATCTTCTTGTATTTGCTAACAGTAGCTTTGTGGCATAAAATATGGTCTATTTTAGAGAAGGATCCATGTGCTGCTGAGAAGAAAGTGTATTCATTCTTTGTTGGATGGTATATTCTATATATGTCGGTTAAGTCTAAATTGTTGATTGTGTTATTGAGATCTATGGTTTCTTTATTCAATTTTTGTTTGGAAGATCTATCCAGTGTTGTGAGAGGTGTGTTAAATTCGCCTAGTATTATTGTGTTGTGGTCTATTTGATTTCTGGAATTGAGAAGGATTTGTTTGACGTACGTGGATGAGCCAATGTTCGGGGCATAGATATTTATGATTGTTATGTCTTGCTGATTTATGCTTCCCTTAAGCAGTATGTAATGTCCTTCTTTATCCCTTCTGACTAGTTTTGGCTTGAAGTCCGTATTATCTGAAATGAGGATGGATACTCCAGCTTTTTTGCTGTGTCCGTGTGCATGGTATGTTTTTTTCCCATCCTTTCACCTTTAGTCTATGGGTATCTCTTTCTATGAGATGAGTCTCTTGCAGGCAGCATATTGTTGGATTTTTCTTTTTAATCCAATCTTCCAGTCTATGTCTTTTGATTGATGAGTTCAGGCCATTAACATTCAGGGTTATTATTGTGATATGATTTGTATTCCCAGTCATTTGACTCATTTTTGTTTTTTGACATGATTTGGTTTCTTCTTTATTTGGCTATTCCTTTAGACTAGTTCCTCCCGTTGCTGATTTGCATCGTTGTTTTTCATCTATTCCTCATGGAATATTATGCTGAGAATGTTCTCTAATGCCAGCTTTCTTTTTGTAAATTCCTTTAGCTTTTGTTTATCATGGAATGATCTTATTTCGTCATCAAATCTGAAAGTAAGTTTTCCTGGGTATAAGATTCTTGGTTGGCATCCGTTTTCTTTCAGGGCTTGGTAAATGTTGTTCCAGGCCCTCTTAGCTTTTGGGTCTGGATTGAAAAATCTGCTGATATTCGTATTGGTTTCCCCCTGAATGTAATTTGATTCTTTTCTCTCACGGCCTTTAAAATTCTGTCTTTATTTTGTATGTTAGGTATTTTTTAATAATGTGCCTTGGTGTGGGTCTGTTGTAATTTTGTATATTTGGAGTTCTATAAGCCTCTTGTACTTGGTTTTCCATTTCGTTCTTCAGATTTGGGACATTTTCTGATATTATTTCATTGAATAGATTGTTCATTCCTTTGGTTTGTTTCTCTAAGCCTTCCTCAATCCCAATAATTCTTAAATTTGGCCTTTTCATGATATCCCATAATTCTTGGAGTTTCTGTTCATGATTTCTTACCATCTTCTCTGTTTGGCCAACTTTGTTTTCAAGATTAAATATTTTGTCTTCAATGTCTGAGGTTCTGTCTTCCAGGTGTTCTATCCTATTGGTTATGCTTTCTATGGAGTTTTTAATTTGGTTTATTATTTCCTTCATTTCAAGGATTTCAGTTTTTTTTTTTTTTTCAGTATCTCTAACTCTTTATTGAAATGATCTCTTGCTTCCCATATTTGGTCTTTTAACTGTTGATTGGTGTGATCATTTAATGCCTGCATTTGCTCTTTCATCTCCTCCTTCAATGCCTGCATTTGCTCTTTCATCTCCTCATTTGCTTCTCTGGTTGTTTTAATTATGTACATTCTGAACTCCCTTTCTGACATTTCTTCTGCTGTGCTGTCACTGGGTTTTATTGATATAGTATCTAGGTTTGTTTGGGACATTTTCTTCCCTTGTTTTCTCATATTGGTCAGATGTCAGTGGGACCCTGAGATATTGCAGATTTCCTCTATTGGCTTATAGTGTCCCTGTAGATTTCCAGTGTATCACCTCCCAGCCTTCAGTAGCCTGAAGTCTTGGAGGAACTTGATAATGCAGTGCTTCCAAAGAAAGCTGCCCTACCCCGCCCTACTGGTTGCAGGGCTTGGAGCTGGCTCTGTGCAGAAAGGCTCTCACTGGGGGCCTGCACCATGCATCTGGCCTTGTGGTTGGAGCCCACCGCCGGAGTGTGTAGGGCTACCTGGGGAAGACTCTAGCTGCCCTGCTGTGTTCTGGTAAGCTGCCCCTATCCATGCCTGCCACCCAGGCCGAGCTTCGCCCGGTGGGGGAGACTCACCCCCTGGCTCTATTTTAGTCCGAGTCTGTCAATGCCTCTCCTTCTTGAGTCCTGGTTTCTGGAGCGACTGGAGATGCAGTCACCCTCTAGTCCACCATCTTGGATCGCCCCGTGGAAAAAGCCTGCGGCCGGAGGGTCAGGGCCGCCTGGAGAGGTCTCTGGCTGCCCTGCCCTGATCCCAGAGGCTGTTTGCGGGTCGAAGTTCTCCGTTGGCTTGGGGACTTTTGGCTGGCTCTGTGTAGAAAGGCTCTCACTGGGCGGTCTGCTCCGAGAAGCTAGCCTTGAAAGGCACCTCCCGCCGGAGGGGGCCGGGCTACTTGGGGAAGTCCCTGACTGCCCTGTCCTGGTCCCTGAAGCCGCTTGCGGGCTGGAGCTCACCGTGCTGGCGCTGGGACTTGGAGTTGGTTCTGATCAGAAAGGCTCTCACTGGGGGGCCTGCTCCGAGAAGCTGGAGAAGCTGGCAGTGTGGGAGGGGCCCACCGCCGGAGTGCGCAGAACTGCCTGGGGAAGACTCTCGCTGCCCTGCCCTGCTCCAATAAGCCACCTCTATCCAGGCCTGCCGCCCAGGCCGAGCTTTACCCGGTGGGGGAGACTCACCTGTGGCTCTATTTTAGTCCAAGTCTCTCAATGCCTCCCCTTCTTGAATCCTGTGTTCTGGAGCGACTGGAGATGCAGTCACCCTCTAGTCCGCCATCTTGGATCGCCCACCTTGTTCGTCTTTCAATCTCTGGTCACTAAAGTGTTTCTTATGCACAGGATCCCACAAATGTCTAATGAGTGAATGATGTCATCCTTAAATCCAACTCATATCTGAAATACCCTCATAACAAGCCTCCAGGTGCACAAATACATCAATGTTAAATATTCTGTGAATGTGATTTTGGAAATCTGTTTTATTAATTCTCATTTAAATGTTGAGAAATATTAGAATAAACTTTCAGTGTACCTAATATTTAGGGACATCTTTATTTGAGGTGATTTTAAACATTGCCAATAGGAGAAGTGAAAAATCAATATAGAATTTATTATGTAAATTCACATTCTCTCAAGAGTTTCAGTTCATTTGAAAAAAACTAAAAAATAGCTAAAAAAATCTCATAGTGATAATCTAGATAGACATTTTAAAACTAAGGTATTTTTACTAGTACATTTTAAAAATAGAATGATGGGTTTCATTGTGGCATATTCACATATGCATGTAACATATTTGATCATGTTCTGGGATGAGTGAAATAACTGTTAGAAAGGCAAGGCCTGAGATGATCTTATTTCAGAATTTATGGAGTTAACTTTTCCATTCCATATTGAGCTATGATTCAATCACCATATTGCAAAATAAATGAGACTGAATTTCTCAAGGCCAAATTAAGATTATAAAGAAATTAACTTCTATGTTGCTGATGTGAGGCTCTGAAAGTGTATGAGTGGTAAATATTATTTTATAAGGCTACAGTCTGTCAACTGATGGCTTTGAAATATGATGCAGAAAAATTTGTAAATATTATTAATCTGGAGCCTTGTATTTCTTAAAGAATTTCTCACATCACCTTCAGCACTTAGGGTTAGAATTTGGAAAGCCACAAATAAAGCTCCAGCACATAACTCATTCCCATTAGCTGGGAAAGCTGTGAGGCCTTTTACCTCCATGATTTTAACTCACAGGCTGGCTGTAAAAGGTTTCAATAGAGCCAGATATTAAATTAATGACTGCATTCATCACACCAAAGGGCTTTTCTCAATTAAGCAGAATTCAGGGTTGTCTGATTTCCTTAAAATGTAACCTTCTTATTCCATCTTTCAAGGTAAGGCTTGTGTTGGCAAAAACATGTCCTGTTATGTCTCTAACAGGAGCATGGAGGCAGAGGCAAAGACTAAAATGCACATGTGCACCAAGGTCAGTTGGCTGCAATCACAGGCTTGGTCTCCACACTGAACAGCAAGAAGTTGTCCCTGTCCTCCGGGTTCAATGCAGACAATCATGGCTGCATCTACGGGAAAGGGGAAGCCAGAAATCCTTAAGAATTAATAGAATAGCACTTAAAAACACTAGTTTCTAAAAGGCCCTAGTTCCAAATAAGGTCACATTCTGAGGTACTGGGGGTGAGGATGCCAAAGTATCTATTTTGGGGCAAACAGTTCCACTCATAACAATAATGCTATGTGATTATCATTTTCTCTGCAAAACCCGTCAGCTTCGCCTCCATATTATTTCTGCAAGAACACATACTCTTTCTTTCAGGATCACAAACTTAGTTCATCCCTTCACCGTGGCTACTGCAGCTTCCACTTCTCCGGCTCACTCTGCAGAGCACTGCAAAAGAGATCCTCCTCACAGGAAGACTGGTCCCAACTTTCTGGACTTCCTTCTTTGTCTTCACAAGTCCTATCTCCAGCTGTAATGATCAAGATAAGTTATGTCGCAGTAATACATCTCAGGGAATTAAATCAAATGAACCTTATTTCTCTTCCTCACTTGATGTCCACTGTCATTTGAAACTTTGCTCGTCCTCATCACCCAGGAAACCCTGCCATAAGGACAGTTACATTTGCAAGCTTTTTAGGGGAGAATGTAGAGAACCACATCATTATCCTTATATTTCACTTGTTTAAATACAGCACATGATCACATCTAACATCCACAAGAGGTCTAATCCTAACACATTCCCAGAAAAATCCAGAGAACTACCATCAGAATTACCAACTCCCTCTAGCATCCCAACTGTGTTTCTTGCTTGAATATTTATTAAACATTTCCTCCTTCTGAAATGCCTGCTTCCTCCATGTAAACCTAAACATCTGACCCATGAAGATTCTTATCAAACATGCCTTCTTCACAGATTGTTTGGTTTATGTTTTGATTTGTTTTGTTTTTACTGCAGGAGATTCAACCCCCAACTTCCTGCATGCCAGCAAGCACTCTGTGACTGAACTGGATTTCCAGTCCCACAGTATTTCTTTAATTGGGTCATTTGTGTGTAACCTTGTATCTTCGCCTTTTCATTGCTGTGACCAAAAGACTTGATGAGAACAATTTTAGAGGATGGGAAGTTTATTTGGCACTCACAGTTTCGGAGATCTAAGTCCTAAATCAACAATTCCATTGCTCCAGGTCCAGGGTGAGGCAGAACATCACTGGAAGGTGTGTTGGAGGAGAGCAACTCAGGACATGGCCACTGGGAAGCAGAGAGAAACTGTTCCCTCTCCAGGGACAGAACATAAACCCCAAAGTACACTCCTGATGATCTATCTCCTCCAGCCACTCTCTACCTGCCCACAGTTAGCATCTAGAAAATCCTTATCAGGGGATTAATGACTGATTAGGTTAAGACTTTCATGACCCGATCATTTCACCTCTGAACTTCCTTGCATTGTCTCACACATGCGCTTTTGGATGACCCCCTAATCCGAACATCTAAAAAATGATTCCTTGCCTTCCCCAAACTCCTTTGTACTTGGTGCATCTCTCATGATATTCTCTGAAGGTTGACTTCTGCTGCAGCTTTTTAGGTCATTCTTACCTACAAAGGGACTTACCTTGGGGACAGGAATAAGGCTTCATTTGTTGAAGATCCACTGTGCAAATAAGGACTTCATAAGCAATGTGTGTGTGAATGTCCTTTGCTATTGGTGGTAGAGATACCTCTATCAGTGGGTGGTAGCATTAGAAGTTATTTTTTTAATTTAACCTCTTTGCCTTGTTGTATTTCTCTTATTTGCATAAATATATATTTTTCTTATTAGAAAAATACAATAATTCAAAAGTCATTCAGTTTTGCAACTTATCTTAATAGGAATGAACGTCACCCCATGTGTGTTAGCAGAGACAAAGCGACAATACCCTTTTGAACAGTTTATTTTTCATGAGGACCTGAGAAATCTGAGAAGTCATGGCTGGCGGATCACACCAGGCATCCGTGTGAGGCCATCTCACTTGCTTTGTTTGGACACTCATACCCTTAAGTCACATTTTAGCCAGTTCAGGCTGCTGGCGCAAACTGCCATCAACCGGGAGGCTTCAACAACAAGCTCTGAAGGCTGGGAAGTCCAGGACATGGTGTATGGTGAGGGCCAGCTCCCTAGTCCACTGATGGTCAGGTTTTCACTGAAATGGCGGTCTTCATTCCCTCACATGGTGTTGGGTAGGGAACAGATTCTGCAGTCTTCCTGCCAGGGCACATTGATTCCACTTACGAGGACTCAATCTTCATGGCCTAATTACATCCCAAAGGCTTCACCTCCCAGCCAATTTCAGCATGTAAACTTTGAGGGAGCATGAACCTTCAGTACATACCAGTTACATAACGTAGCATTTGAAAAGTTACCTAAAATGTAGACAAAGCTAGGTAAGCATGTATTAGATATATGTCATGGATACCTTAATCTTACACCGACTCCTCTGGATTAGCTATTAAACTCATTCAATTACTTTCATCAATTCTAAAGCATACCTTTTGTTATATTTTAATGTCTGTGACATCTGAATGTGCCTTTCAGCACTTCCTCCCAGTTGCCTAGAAGTTGTATATTGCCTGTGAATGCTTGAACTTGGTCATGTGGTTTAATTGCCTATTTAATTGAGTAATCTTCACTTTTGTGATCACCAGAGGGAGTTTCATAGCCATGGAAATTGTAGACTAAAACGTTATTTTATAACAGAAAAGCGTGGACATAGAATGTTGGGGCATGAATTCAGGGAAACAGACATTTGAAGGATCTGGACAAATCTGTATTTTCTTTGAGAAAGGACCCTAAGGGAGCACGGAACCCACAGGAAGAGGGTTTGTTAAAATCATATTGCTGAGAAATGTACCAAAGTTCTGCCCAAAACACACCAACAAGTACAAGTGAACACAGAATAAAAGGTTCCATCTCAAGAAAAGGTTAAAAAAAAAAAAAAAAAAAAAAAGGCTTTTCCAAATATTGAGAGGCTGTTGTGACCAATTAATTAATTAAACATGAAAAAGTGCTTACAAAATCAATAGAAGTCTCAATGAGATGGCATTTTGTGCCATAGTTTAAATGACATTTTTTTCTTTCTAAATAGAAATTAAATAGTCTCTTGCTATAACTGATGGCAACTCAATTCAATGAAACACTGTGACCTTTCCCTCAAGAAAATCAAGGAAATATTTTAAGACTAACATCTTTTTTCCAACTCTGTTGGAGGCTGAAGAGTATTCTAGAAAGCTCGTTGGCATAGCAGATTCACTTTAATGCCTCAAAATTCTGCACACTGAAATCTCCACAAGTATCCCTCTCTCTGCTTCCTCAGCTTGGCCGTCTCTCATGACACCCGAATGGCGTGTCTCCTGTGAGTCTCTGTGCTGAGTCTCTGAGTTCACTGTTCACCCTCATCAGAGGCTCACACCAGCTTTCCAGGGCACTGGCTGAAACAAGTTGTGCTCAAAGTAGCTAAATACAGAACCACAGATGTGTAACTGCCATCTCTCTCCAACCCCTGTGACTCTGTGAGTAGCACTCTAAAATCAGAGTACATATTTTCCAGTGGTTGCAGAATGCTTTCATCAGAAAGAAAAAGATATTAATTTTTACCTGATGGTCTTAATTTTGAGAATTCACCATATTTTTGAAAATTTTAGACTTCCTTTTTCATTTTCCCTAGCCTCATAATCCATGGTTCATCAAAGTATAATTTTGTTTTTTTAAAAAAAAATGTTATTGGTACATCATAGTTCAACATAATAGTGGGGTTCATTTTGACATGATCATATATGTATGGAATATAATCTGTTCCATTTCAGTCCCTAAAATCACAGCTTCTTGAAGCATGAGGATTTTCATCTTCCATGTAATTTCATATCATCAACCAAAAAAATTGCAATTTGGGTACCCATTTTCAAAAACTGCATATTTCCTAAAAGAAGCAATGTTGCCATTTCGAATTTTTTTTTCCTTATCTTGTTTTCTGGCTTGTCTTACAAAGTACACACAGGTGTTAAAATTACTGGGCTGGGAGGGGAGAGGCAGACAAATCCAACATACCGTATGCACTCTCTGCTTGGGAATCAAGGGAAGGAATTTGCTTAGCAATCGAACACTTGGCTTGGCTGTAGATGAAGCTTTGGATCTATCACCACATCACACTGGGGACCAAATGTTTCCCTTAATAACAAGATCTGTTGCCTCAACCTGAACATTTTCTATACCAGAACTTAATCCCCATTTAATCCACTCAAATCAGTCACTCTACAGATATTTACTTCTGATACAAAATGTCAAAAACAAAGAGCTCAATCGCCTCCAAATGACATATTCCACAAACAAAAAAGTAGGTAGTGGAAGATGGAACTAAACACCCCATCTTCATCAGGACATCAAAACCCTGAGGGGCCGAGTTTTTTATTGAATATTATCCAAGAATATATTCAACCAAGGAAGGTAACACAGGCTATTCTTATGATGTTTATGTTGATAAATTAAAATGCTCTACTCAAGTAAGTATATTCTTTCCTCCATCACTCCTTCTATTTGAATAGCCTCTGTGATCCATCAGTACTTCTTGAAATGAGTCTAAGAGAACAAGCCACTTGAAAAAGTCTAAAAATAAGCCCAACTCTAAAAAAAACTTTCAAGAGGAAGAACATGACTTTGAAGGAAAATGGAGGAAAACAATGAAATTGTATAGGTTAATTTTCAGCATTTTTATTCTGTTCCCAAATTTTCTACCTAAACAACACCATCTCCTCTGTTCTTTCTTGCTAATCATGGTTCCCCACTGCCACCACCTGTTCCAGATGCAACTGGCTACTCTTCTCATTTTTAGGTCACTAAAATGGTAGAGTGTAGTAATGTCCTCCCTTGCTTTTGCCACCATATTTGCTATTGTGCCATTTCTGTATGAGGTAGTCACACTCCAAGTCAGAAAAATCACCACCCTTGTCTTGAATGTGATCAAGAAAATGGTGAAGAGAACATTATCCAAAACAATTCAGTGCTATACAAGGATGAGCCTGGATTTGGGATACTTTGTCTATAAATAAGCATGATCTAAGGCATATCTACAGTCTCCTTACAAGAATTGGAAGCATTGGTCTTGAGAGAAACTGTCTGGTAGATAAGGTTTATCTGAGCAATGAAATAAACTGGGGACCACAGGTCAGCTGCTGTCTGTTAACCTCTATTTGTCTCAGGCCAGAGCTGAGTCTTCTGGTTGTTGCATCATCTATTGCTTAAGAACAAAAGCCAGTTGGATCAGTATGAACACAGCAGCTTGTGCGTATTTCTCTGCATGTGTGTCTGTGTGTGCATGTGTGTGCACTGGATCTGATGTGCATGGTCACAGTGTTTGGCTCTTCCTTGGTGCTGAGCGTGGTTGTCATTCACAGTGTGATCTGAGCAACAGGCTCCTAAGTGTCCTTCAGAGTAATCCCAATTGTAAGAAAGACAGTAAAACTTCACACTTGCATTTGGACATTGTCATTGTGTGTTAGAGTAAGTATCAAAGTGTTTACCTAACTGGATGCAAATGCATCCATCTTTAACCCAGAAGCTGTGCAGGAGGAAGAAGGTCTTCGGTCTCATCCCAATTCCATCCCTCCATTGTGTATGATCTCCAGTAATTTGTACACTTTCTCTAGAGTGTGTCTCTAACTGTCAAGTGAGGAAAACAATAAATACAGATTTCATGGCCTTATGCGGGGAGCAGTCGACTGGTTGTTGCATATGTTAAGTAATGTAAAATATGTATGTATGTTTCACAAACTGTCTTGCATATAAAATGTATTCAATAGATAGTATCCCCCTTCTTTAATCAGTTTTTCTCAGAACTTCAAGACATCTTTAAAAACCTCACCCCATATCCACGTCTTCAGATATGAATAGGAAATACACAATAGGTAAGTTTTTATTTACAAACATTCACTGTCTCCAAGTGGCAGGGTCAGAACACATGAAGAGCAAAAGGGAAGAGAAGAAAAAGAAAGGATATTCCATCTTAAAATCATGGTGAACAATGGCTTCCTGCCCCTTCCCAGATTCTGATAAACTGACCAGGGACTGAAACTACCATATCTAGAGACTGGAAGGAGTCAGCTCAATTGGAAATACAATGTGGCTCATTTTCTGTAGGATTCTGGTGAGGAATAGGTATTTTAAAAGTTTTTCAGAAAGTTGTGCTTCATCTTACACTTGAGAACCACGGATCTGGAGGAAGAGATGGGCACATACAGAATTGTCGTAGCTGATCATAAGAATAATGCCACATGAAAGCAAAAAGGGGCCTGATGTGGGGAGAGAAGGGGCAGGGAGAGAAGGGGGAGAGGCTTCCACCCAGAGCGTCCACCAGAGCTTTGCAAAGATGAAGTGCCATCTGAATTTCTATGTGTGACTAACCCAAAAAGAGACATCCAGGTGAGAAGCTCAGACTGAGTCAAGTTGCCAAGACGGGGTGAGGGAAGCCCAGCTGGAAATGAGAGCTTTGTGTTAGAATAACACTATCAGCTTATTTGTTTTGCATTGATATAAGTTTCGAAGATATTAAGAAGACATTAGAAAAGTATTAGCCTCAGGCAAAATATGAACTCCTTTCCCAGACACCTGGCAAAAAGAAGGATCATTTCTACTTATGAGTCTTTGCAGAATACCTTTGCTTGAGTTCTAATGGTTTTCTTATTGACTATTGAGAAAGATGAATATTTCTAAATGCAACTGAATAAAGAAATTATGGTCTTCCAGAAAAACTCTAAGTTAACTTAAAAACTGTATTTAAAAATTCTTCATTGGAATGCAAATATGTGTGCATGGGGGACTTCCAACTGAATTGTGAACAATTCGATCTCTGATCAGTTCCATCCTGCAGGAGGACTGACTATAATGGAGCACACACTTCCCAGCAGAGACTTTGACTAGAGCAGTACTTTCATTCTGGTTGTGGTGTTTTCCAATGAGCTCAAGTTATTATTGAAAGCAAAGTGGTAAGAGCTGCATCGACTTTATAGAAACCAATAATGTTGACCATTTTCAAAGTTAGCTTGAACAACACATAAAACAAACTCTTTGATCACACACCTGGATTGTCTGTTTTCTCAGCAATTACATTTTGTCCAGTTTTATTGATAATAAACTACACAATACATCAGCACTTTCCACTAATTTTCGTTTTTAACATTACCAGAGTTATGACCAAATACTTAAGCCCTCAGAGCATGTACGTGTAGCTAGTGTCAAATTAGATATAATGCTAGCATCACAGATCAGAGGGACAATGTGAGAGAGAAGAAACTGAAATAGAAAATGCATACTTCAAAACTTTGCCTCTTGTGAGTGGCTATGATCAAACTGACCGCTTTTTAAAAGGTATTGGTAAGGGTATCAAGAAATTGGATGGGAAGGACGGTGGAATGAGGTGGACGTTATTACCCCATATACATGCATGATTACACCGCTGGCGTGACTCTGCACCATGTTTCGCCAGAGGAAGGAGCAATTGTGCTCCATTTGTGTACAATGTATCTAAATGCATTCTACTGTCACGTATAACTAACTAAAACTAATGAAAATATAAAAAAATTTTTAAAAAGAAATTGGAACACTCCTGAATTATTGATAAGAATTTAAAATGGTGCAGCTGGGTTGAAAAGGCTAAATCCAGAGTTACCTGTGACCAGGCAATCCCCTTCCTATGAATACACCGTGGAATGAATTGTGTATATTCTCAGATTCGTTTGAGATGCGAGAACCCCCAGCACTGCGGAATCTAATTGCATTTGGAGACAAGATCTTTAAAGAGGCAATTAAGTTAAAAATGAGAGCTTTACAGTGGATTCCAATCCAATATGACTGATATCTTTAGAAAAAGAGATTTAGACCCACAGAGAGGCACCAGGGATGTGCATGGACAAAGCAAGAACAATGTGAAGAAGTAAGAAGAGGCAGCCATCTGGAAGAGAGGGAGACAGACCACAGGAGAAACTGACCCTCCAACACCAACTTTCAGTTGCCACAACCAAGAGAAAATACATTCCTCTTCTTCAAGATACCAAGCCTATGGTGCTTGATTATGGTAGTCTTAGAAAACAAACAAAATGTGGTTTGATTCATGTAATGAAATATGAGTCAGATTTAAGTGGACCAATGTAGCACTGACACATGAAAGAAGGACTTTTAAAAATAGTATGCTAAATGCAAAGAAAGACGCAAAACAAAACAAAGGCCATATTGAAATGATTCCAATTATATAAAGTGATCAGAGTGGGCAAACACATAGAAACAGAAGGAAGATTAGTGGCTGTCAGAAGCCAGGGAAGAGAGGAATGAAGAGTAGCAGTTAATAGGTAGAGGGATCTGTTTCAGGGGTGATTAAGTGTTTTTGAACTAAATAGTTGTAATCATCCTCATACGTTGTTGGTGGGACTGCAAACTGGTGCAACAACTCTGGACAACAGTATGGAGATTCCTCACAAAACTGAGTGGAACCAACTTTCGATCCAGTTATGCGACTCCTTGGCACATATCCGAAGGAGTTAAATTAGCATATACAGAGCCTCATCCCCATCCATGTTTATAGCAGCTCCAGTCTTGATAACTACATGGAGACAAACTACCTGCCCTTCCACAGATAAATGAACAAGGAAGATGTGAGAGAGCTACCGCCCAGGACGGAGCTGCCATGCAGCGGGCCCCCATCTACCAGCTTGGCCATCCACCAGCACTGAGCCCAGCTCCACCGCCGCCTCATCTCCCAATGTGTCTGCCTCCAACTTGGTACACCACAATAGCCACCTTGACAGGGTAGCCTTGACCTAGGGGCACTGGACAGGGCCTGGAGACAGCTAGCTCCCCACAGCACTGCCGCCCACCGCAGCGCTACAACTCCGAATGTGGCCACCCACCGTCTCTGCATGTCCCGTCCTCACTGCTCCATCTCTGAAAGCAGTTGCCTCCATCTTGGAATACTCCCACCGTCATCTTGGGTCACCTCTGCTACCTCCATTGACACCTCGAGTTGCGGCAGCCTCCATCTAGGGACACCAGCCAGGGCCTGGAAGCCCGACAAAGGTCCCCACTGGCTTGGTTACACCTGAGGCCTCCCGCTAGTGGGCTAATAGCCACAATCTTACTGCAGAGGCAGGAGAGAGCCGTGCACAGGGTTGGTAGATTGGAACAGGGTGTGAGAGCATATAGGGTGTGAGAGCATCTTGCTCTTCCCTCGCCCAGCCAACCAGTCCAACATCCACCGAATTTCCAGGGCCAACTCAGGCCGGCACTTGCTGGGACCCAACACCAGCCCAGTCTCCAGCCCCCTCCCCAGTCCAGTATCCACCAATTCCCTGGTCCCACTGGTCTGGCAATCCACAGGGCTTTCCAGTTCCCCAACCCCCGGTCTCCCCACCCCTCCCTAGCCACCAACCCAGCCCAGTGCTTGCAGCTATGTGGCCAGCCCACAGCTCCCAATGCCTGGTCCTGACCCACCCAATACACAACAGCTCTCCAGGACAGGAGCACAGGTCCTGGTTCTGAGCACTCAGGACCTCCAGAGAGAGAGGTGCCCAGTTAGGAAGTTGAAAGGGAAGGAAGGGCAGGAGACATACAGTGTAGAGACCAAATTAGAGACCGGGAATTGTGGGGTCCACAAGTGACAGAACGGGCTAAGATCAGGCTCCTATATCACAAGAGTACGTGCCAAGGGAGCCTCCTGGGGTGCAGTCTTACAACGGAGACCACAAATTGCTATACGCCAACTTCAGGAGTTCCTCCTCCAAGACTCACCTTCCCACCCTAGTAACCCTCACCTTCCTGAGGGTGCAGATACCAGCAAACTCCAGACAACCCACCTACCAGATGATAAGGGAAGCAGAGAAACTACTGAACTCCAACAAAAACAATTGTTCAATTTTACTTTGAAATTTTTCTTTTCTTTTACCACACTCACATCCCCACCATTTTTTAAATAAAGTACTTTTCATGTATCAGGCTGTTGAGGATTGGGATATCTGAGTAGTATTTTTACAGTTTTGTTGTGTATCCTTTTATTTTTACATTTTTAAATTATTTCTTTTGTTCTTATTTTATTTTGTTTAATTTTTATTTCCCTTTTTCATTTTTTTACTCTTTTTCTATATTTTCCTCTCACTTCTCTGTTTCCCTGAATTCTCTTTCTGTCTTTTCTCCTGCCCACAGCCAACTTCCATGGATTCCTCTTTCACTCTTCTTACAATCTAATACTTCTGTCTTCTCCCACCACTTCATAAACATCATATCATAAACCACACCTGTTCTCTCTGTCTACCCTCAGAAATTGTAGACCCTCTTGCAAACCCATTGCTTATGTTGTAGGCAGTAATTGAACACATCATTTCTGTTTAGTGCAACAAAACTATAAACATCTTAATAGGAGCTATTTGGTTTAAAGACTTCATATTGTTTACAATGGGTGTTGTTAATATTGATCTCCCCCTTAAAAGTGAAGTATCGGAAACCTTCAGGGGCACAGTAAGTCTATAGGGTAGAAACTGTAATACCTCGGATCTGCACTGCTAGAGGGGAAAATACAAAAACAACATTAAAAAAAGGGGGGGAAGAAAGCTACCCAAACAATCCAAGATGCAAAATTGACAACACAGTAGAAGAAATGTCAGAAAAGGAGTTTAGAATGTACATACTTAATCTGCAAAGTAAAGGATGACATAAAAGAACAAATACAGATGGTAAAGGATTACATCAATAAAGAAATAAAATATCAAACAAAATTCTGAGAAAAAAAAATAACAGGTATACTTGAAATGAAGGAAAAAATAAACCAAATTAAAAATCAATAGAAAGCATCACCAACGGAGGATCAGTTGGAAGACAAAACCTCAGACAACAAAGACAAGATATATAATCTTGAAAATAAAGTTGACCACACAGAGAAGATGGTAAGAAACCATGAACAGAACTTCCAAGAATTATGGGATGACATGAGAAGACCAAATTTAAGATTTATTGTAATAGAGGAAAGCGTGGAGATACAAACCAAAGGAATTCATGATCTTTTCAATGAAATAATATCAAAAAATTTCCAAAGCTTGAAGAATAAAATGGAAAATCAAATACAAGAGGCTTACAGGACACCAAATGTACAAAATCACAATAGACCCACACCAAGGCACATTATAATGAAAATGCCTAGCATACAGAATAAAGATAGAATTTTAAAGGCCATGAGAGAGAAGTACCAGATTACATACAGGAGGAAATCAATTAGGATTTCAACTGATTTCTCAATCCAGACCCTCAGAGGTCCTGGAACAACATATACATACACATACCTCAATATGAATATGTCATATCTCAGTAACAACCCTGAATGTTAACTGCCTGAACTCTTCAATCAAAAGACAGACACTGTCAGATTGGATTTAAATAAAAAAGACCCAACAATATGCTGCCTTCAAGAGACTCATCTCATAGGAAAAGACATACTCAGACTAAAGGTGGAAGGATGGGAAAAAACATCTCACTTACATGGACTGCGTAAACAAGCAGGGGTTTCCATTCTCATATCAGATAAAGTGGACTTCAAACCAAAGTTAGTCCAAAGGGACAAAGAACATTCATACTGCTCAAGGGAATCATACATCAACAAGACATGACAGTTGTAAATATTCATGACCCAAAACAATGGAACATCTATGTACATCAAGCAAATCCTTCTCAACTTCAAGAATGAAATAGAATACAACATAATAATACTGGGTGACTTTTACATGCCTCTCTCACTACTGGACAGATCTTCTAAACAAAAGTTAAATAAAGAAACTATAGAACTAAATAATGCAATCAATAATTAAGACTTAACAGACATATATGGAATAATTCATTCATCGAGAAGTAAATATACTTTCTTCTCAGCAGCATATGGGTTGTTCTCTAAAATAGACCATATGTCATGCCACAAAGGAACTCTTAGCAAATACAAAAAAGAACTAGAGATACTACCTTGCATTCCATCAAATCATAATGGAATGAAATTAGAAGTCAGTGATAAAAAATAGAACCTATTCTAACAGCTGGAGACTAAATATGCTATTGAATGATTAATGGATAGCAGAAGAAATCAGGGAGGAAATAAAAAAATTCATAGGCTAAATGAGAACACTGATACAACATATCAAAATCTCTGGGACATGAGGATGGAGACCCCTGCTTTTTTACTGAGTCCATGTGCTTGGTGTGTTTTTCCCCATCCTTTCACCTTTAGTCTGTGAATGTCGTTTTCTATGAGATGAGTCTCTTGAAGGCAGCATATTGTTGGGTCTTTCTTTTTAATCCAATCTGCCAGTCTATATCTTTTGATTAATGAGCTTAGGCCATTAGCATTCAGGGTTATTATCGTGATATGATTTGTATTCCTGGTCCTTTTGGCTTATTTTTGGTTTTTAACTTGACTTGGTTTCTTCTTTGATTGACTTTTCCTTTAGGATAGTTCCTCCCTTTGCTAACTTGTATTGTTGTTGTTCACTTCCTCCTCATGAAATATTCCTTAGTGCAGGCTTTCTATTTGAAAATTCTTTTAACTTTTTCTTAATCATGGAAAGATTTTATTTCATCATCAAATCTGAAGGTTAGTTTTGCTGCATATAGGATTCTTGGTTGGCATCCATGTTCTTTCAGAGCGTGAAATATATTATTCCAGGCCCTTCTTGCTTTTAGAGTCTTGACTGAGAAATCTGCTGATATCTGTATTGTTTTCCCCTTATAAGTAATCTGATGCTTTTCTCCCGCAGCCTTTAAAATTCTATCTTTATTTTGCAAGTGAGGTGTTTTCATTATAACGTGCCTTAGTGTGGGTCTGTTGTTATTTTGTGCACCTGGTGTTCTGTAAGCCTCTTGTATTTGATTTTCCATTTCATTTTTCAGGTTTGGGAAATTTTCTGATATTATTTCATTGAAACAGTTGTTCATTCCTTCGGTTTGTATCTCTGTGCCTTCCTCAATTCCAATAATTCTTCAATTTGGTCTTTTCATGATATCCCATAGTTCTTAGAGGTTCTATTCATGATTTCTTACCATGTTCTCAGTTTGTTCAACTTTATTTTCAAGATTAAATATTTTGTCTTCATTGTCTGAGATTCTGTCTTCTAGAGAACTATTGTGTTGGTGATGCTTTCTATTGAGTTTTTAATTTGGTTTATTTTTTCTTTAATTTCAAGTATTTCTGTTTGTTTGTTTGTTTTTTTCCAGAATCTCTATCTCTTTATTGAAGTGCTCTTTGCTTTCTACATTTGCACTTTTAACTATTTATGGAGTGATCAGGCATTGCCTGCATTTGTTCTCTTATCTCACCTTTTACTTCACAGATCATTTTAATTATATAGATTCTAACCTCTTTTTCTGTCATTTCTACTGCAATGCTATCATTGGATTCTAACAAAATAGCATCTTGGTTTGTTAGGGAACACTTTCTTCTCCTGCTTTTTCATATTGTTTCTGTATATTCCCCTCTGGCAGTGAAGATCTGAGGTACTGAAGTTTCCCCCTGCAGGCTTCTTGTGACCCTGTCGGTTTCCAGTACCTCTCCTTTGAAGGGGAGATCAATATTAGCAGCACCCAATACAAACTATATGCAGCCCTGAACCAGATAGTCCCTATAAAGATTTAACATTATTGTAATGAACAGGACGAGTCCGATTATTATCTACCATATTTTTAGTGGTGGATGAAGAGGATGGAGAGGGGTTCAGGATGTAAGTGAGTAAATAGAGGTAACTGAACAAGGGAAGAGAGCAGGGTCAAAAGAAGTTGGTCTTTACCATGAAACAAGGGAAAAAGAGTCTCCAAGAGAATAGGTAAATAAAAGGAAAATAGAGTGAGGAAAAAAAGAAATAATAGATTAAAAATTAAAAACAAAACACAAAGAAAAATCTATGGCTCTCAGTCATCTACCACTCAAACCTCCCAGTCCTCAGTATCTCAAGGCAGTGTGGTACCTGTCAAAGGACCTCCAGTCTCCTGTGGGTGTCTCAAGAAGGGAGCTGCCCCTCTAGTGATGGTGGCCACACCCTCAGGAATAATTCAAAATGCCTGCACCAACCTCCAAAGAAGTTGGGGAGCTGCAGCTCAGGCACACCAAGGTCCGTCTACAGCAGGTGGGTGGAGTGGGCAGGATCTCTGACACTATGAAGGCAGTGCTAAGAGGAAAGTTCATTGTATTGATTTCATTCTAAAAGGATACAGAGTCAACAAATAAATGACCTAATATTACATCTCAAAGTCCTTGAAAAGAATAAATCAACACCAAAAACAGGAGAAGACAGGAAATAATAAAAATCTGAGCTGAAATCAATGAAAATGAAACAAAAGAAACAACTAAAAAAATGACAAAACAAAAAGTTGCTTCTTAATAAATAAAATTAATAAACCCTTAGCCATGCTAGCAATGAAAAAGAGAAAACTCAAATTACTAACATTCATGATGAAAAGGGAAATATCATGATGAACTCTCCTGAAACACAGAAGATAATTAGAAACTATTTGAAAATTTATACTCCAATGAAATAGAAAAGCTTGAAGATAAAAAAAAGTTTTTAGAGAAATGTAATCTACCCACACTGAATCAGGAGGACATACACAATTTAAACAAATCAATTTCAAGCAGTGAAATAGAAGAAGCCATCAAAAGCCTACCAAAAAAGAAAAGCCCAGTACCAGATGGATTCTTGGTTGAGTTCTACAAGACCTTCAAAGAACTGACACCTGTACTCATCAAATTATTCTATGAAACCGAAAAGGAGGGAACTCTTTCAAACTCATTCTATGAGGCTAGTATCACCCTGATATCAAAACCAGACAAAGACACATCAAGGATAGAAATCATCAGACCAATATCCCTGATGAACATAGATGCAAAAATTGTCAATAAAATTTTGGTAAATTTTGCACAAAAACATGTTAAAAAGATAGTGCACCATGATCAAGTGTGGTTCATCCCAGAGTTACAAGGTTGATTCAACATAGGGAAATCAATAAACATAATTCATTACATGAATAGACTTAAAGATAAGAATTATATTATCATCTCAATAGATGCAGAAAAGCATTTGACAAAACATATCACCCCTTTATGTTCAAAACAGTAGAAAAATCAGGGATAGTAGGAACATTGTAAAGGTTATCTACGCTAAGTCTAAGGACAACATCATTGTAAATGGAGAAAAATTGAAAGCATTCCATCTAAAAACTAGAACGAGAAAGGAATGCTCTCTTTCACCACTTCTATTCAACATACTCCTAGAAACTCTAGCCAGAGCAATTAGACAGACCAAAGAAATCAAAAGGATATAAATAGAAAAAGAAGAACTCAAACTGCCACTATTTGCCAATGACACGATTCCATAATTAGAAGATTAAAAAAATTTCACCAGAAAACTTTTATAGTTAATAAAAGAATTCAACAAATTAGCAGGACATAAAATCAACACCCATAAGTCAAATGCATTTTTACACATCAGTAATGAATCCTCTGAAAGAAAAATTAGGAAAACTATCCCATTCACAATACCCTCAAAAAAAAGAGGTAACATACTTAGAAATCAATCTTAAAAAAGTAGTGAAAGACCTCTACAAAGAAAACTACAGAAAAATGAAGAAAAAATTGAAGAAGATCTTAGAAGATGGAAAGATCTGCTATGTTCTTGGACAGGTAGAATTAATATTGTCAGAATGGCCATACTACTAAAAGCTTAATACAGATTTAAAGCAATTCCTATTAAAATACCAATGTTATTCTTCATAGAACTAGAAAAATCAATCATGAAATTCATTTGGAAAAATAAGAGACCCAGATAAACAAAGCAATCCTAACAAGAAGTGTGAAGCAGTTGGTATCACAATATCAGAACTTAAACTATACTACAGAGCCATAATAACAAAAATGGCATGATATTGGCATCAAAATAGACATGTAGACCAATGGTGCAAAAGAAGACAAGAGACAAATAGTTATCTCATACTAGATAAAGACAACAAAAATATTCACTGGAGAAAAGATAGTGTCTTCAACAAATGGTGCTGGGAAAACTGCAAATCCATATGTAGCAAAATGAAATTAAACTCTTATCTATCACCATGTACAAAACTCAACTCAAAGTGAACCAAAGACCTAGAAATTAGATCAGAGATCCTGTGCCTAATAAAAGAAAAAGTGGGCACAAATCTTCATCATGTTGGCTTAGGACCCGACTTCCTTAACTAAAGCATAAGAAATAAAATCAAGAATCAATAAATGAATAGATTCAAACTAAAAAGCTCCTTCTCAGCAATCAATAACACAAAGAGAGAGCCTACAGAATGGGAGAAAATCTTTACCATACACACATCAGATAGGGCACTAATCTCCAGGACATATAAAAAACTCAAAAAATTAACAGTGAAAAAAAAACAATAAATAAATAAGTTAATGAACAGAAGAGACAAGTCACAGATAAGATATACAATTGATCAACAAATGTATGAAAAAGTGTCCAACATCTCTAGCACTTAGAGAAATGCAAATCAAAACTACTCTAAGATTTCATCTCATCCCAACCAGAATGGCAGTTATCAATAATACAAGCAACAAAAAGTGTTGGCAAGGATGTGGGGGAAAAGGTACGCTCAAACATTGCTGTTGGGATTGTAAATTGGTTCAACCACTCAAGAATGTATGGAGATTCCTTAGAAAACATGGAATGGAACCACCATTTGACTCAGCTATCCCACTCCTTGGTCTATACCCAAAGGACTTTAAATCAGAATACCACAGTGACACAGCCACATCAATGTTTAAAGCAGTACTACTCATGGTATCTAAACTGTTGAACCAACCTAGATGTCCTTCAACAGTGGAATAGAGAAAGAAAATGTGGTATATATACACAATGGAATATTACTCAGCCTTAAAGAAGAATGAAATTATGGCATTTGCAGGTAAATGAATGGAGTTGGAGAATATCATGCTAAGTGGAATAAGCCAATCCCAAAACACCAAAGGCCAAATATTTTCTCCAATATGCAGATGTTGATCGATAATGGGGGCAGGGCTAGGGAAGAATTGAGGAACTTTCAATGGGCAGAGGAAAGTGAGGGGGAAGAGAGAGGGTGTGGGGTTGGGAAGGACAGTGGAATGGGACAGACATTATTACCCTATGTACATGTATGATTACACAAATGGTGTACAGCCAGAGAAGTGGGAAGTTGTACTCCATTTGTGTACAATGAGTTGAAATGCCTTCTGCTGTCATGTAGAACTAATTAAAACAAAAAAAAAACATTAAAAATAAAATGTGAGATATGTACACAATGGATTATTACTCAGTCATTAAGAAGAATAACTTTGTGATATTGGTTGGTAAATGGAAGGATTTGTATGAAACATGCCAGTCTTATAAAGCTGAAAGTCAAGTGTTCTCTCTAATATGTGGATCCACAGCAAGGAGGAGGACTGGAGAATAGAAGTTCAGAGGATTAGACAAAAGAAAATGAAGGAAAGTGGGGTAGGAATAGGAATAGGAAAGACAATGAGTCTGACCTAACTTTCCTGTGCACATGTGTGAAAGTACAGAGGTGAATCTCAACACTGTGCACATCCACAGACTGGGGGTCCTAATTAGAATAAGATATATTCCCTGCTTGTATAAATATATCAAAATAGATTCTGCTGTTGTATATAACTAAAAGGAACAGATAAAAAGACAACAAAAGAAGAAGAAAAAATAGTTGTGATCACTGCACAACTTTGTGATAGATACTAAAAACTACTGAAATGACATGTATGCACTAAAGGATAAATATTATAGCTTATGGATTGTATTTTTGTTTTGCTTTGTTTTTTTACTTTTTTTAGATATTGATAGACCTTTATTTTATTCATTTATTTGTATGTGGTGCTGAGAATTGAACCCAGTTCCTTACACAGGCTAGGCAAGCGCTCTACCACTGAGCCACAACTCCAGCCCCATGTATTTTTAAATTGTTTTTTTCTTTTAAATAAAAAAGACATTTAAAAAGGCCAGTCCTGAATTCTTAAAGAAAGAGCATAGATCCAGAAAGAGGATAGATAATGCCTTCAAAAACAAGAGTTAAGGAAAGGAAAAAATAATTCACTATAACATTTGGCAGTAAAAAGTCAAATTGTAATATACTATGAGACTCTGACTTTCTAGAAATAAATTTTAAATAATTTTATAAAATGTTTCTTCTTTATTTTAATGAAATCGTAAAAGTAAATGTCAATGACAGGTTTTAGGTAGGAGCTATGAATATCAGTCTCTCATTCTTCATAGGAATAGGACTTACTAAAATTTAGATCCTGGTCCAGTTTTCCTAGGTCCGTATTAAACAAATCAATCACCTTGAATCCCCTCCCAAAGTAAATGTAAATATAAGAACAAATGCTGAATATATTAAAAAAAAAAAAAAGAACTACAGTAACAATAGAAACAGAAAGAAAAAAAAAACACTTTATATCCTGCAAATGTGATACTAAATGCTGAAAGGAATTGAAGGAGCTTCGGGATGCATGCTTGGGGTGAAGGGGCAGCTGGAACATAAAAGCTAAGAGCGCGTCAGTCAGCTCTCAGTGCCAGGTGGAGGGAGGCCTCCTTCCACATCCAGGTACAGATCAGGCGTTCCTTCGCCTTCTCGAAGTCGGGGGCTTTGGAGTCTCTTATGAGAGGTCAGCGTGGCTTCCTGCATCCTAACCTAGTCCTCGTGGTCCAGACAAAACAAACACTTGAACTCGCAGATCACAAGTGACAGGTACTTCCCAGAGGCCCCTTGGAGAGGGATAATTGGCAAATAAAGCAAACAACAACCACAACAACGTGTACGCAGTGCACCCACTACTGCAATCCAGCAGGGGACCCGCTCCCTCCTGCTCCCTCTTCTGCCTCAGCCTCCTTCAGCTCCTCCTAGGTCCCCTGGTGCCTCTGTGTCTTCTTCAGTTGGATTGCTCTGAAGGCCTGCCTTCCAAGCCAAGCATGTCCTTTTCCTTGCCGTTTAGACACCCCTTTTGTAAATGAAGCCTGCCTCCTGGGGTCACTGCTGACCTTCCCGGGCCCCTGCTGCCACCTTGCCTCAGCCTGTGTGGCCCATGCTCTCTGAGCAGACAAGTGGCATCACCTTGCCTGAGCTGGGTCAGCGTCATCCTCTTTTCGGGATGGGGTGTTGCTCTGGTCCATGAGCCATTGTGACACTCCCAGCTCCTTGTCACCTCTGTCCCAATCCACTCCACACCTTCTCCGCATCGTCCGTGCGCCTCTCTACCTGGGCCACACTTCAGACTAGATAGAAAATATTCTGATTCTTTCTAGACATCTCCATTGGGCAAATCACCCGCCTCTACCCACTTTGAGGCCTTGAAAGCTGCTCTCTGTATATGCGTAACTAGTAGCACTTTTTGAAAACAGTAAGAAATCAGAAAACATTTCATGAATCGAAAAGTGGTATTTGTGAAATTCTCCTCCTAAAATAAATATTCCTCTTTCCTTTTGTCAAATATTAATAAAAATTGACTGTATATATTAGTCATTTATGCAAGGTAAATATAGTATACACCAATATTTTAAGACATTCATAGGGTATCTTTTATGTAGCATATGGTTAAATTGCATCTGTCTTCTTTTTTTTGCTGTTATTGATTTCTATTACAAGATGCCAAGGGGTGTTTATGTGATAAGTTGCCCTATAAATGGCTTTGTACTCAGATGATGAAATGAGAAATGCTCATCTATAACCATAGTCCAGGTGCTTCCTTGAAGATGTTGCATTTAATGCTGTCAAGAATCTTCTGTTTCAAGAAAGAAAAAAATAATAGTGAAGCAAAACAAAACTAGCTTCTATTTAATAGACATACCTTGTCTCAGGAAATCAATGTCACCCGACTCTAAAACTGCATCAAAGAAAAAGGGATTGCCAAGAGTGGAAAAACTAAGAAAATCCTAATTTTAGGGTTTAAATTTCTAAATCATTTTGTAATTAATGGTTGAGATTAAGCTCAGGGTTAGTACTATGCAGTATACTGCTGCCAATGAAAATTCCATTCCTAATACCTAGAGACTGTGATGGCCAGACCTAAATTATTTTTCACTTAATTATTTGGCAAATCCTTTCCTAGGGTATTCAGAATTGGATGAATGACTTAATTTGAATATGCACTAAAAAGATTGAGAAGACTCTAGATCCAGGGAATCCCATAGCTTTGAAAAAAAATCCCTTCATTCAACAGAGACCATGATCTCACCATGAAGGGCAGAGTAGAGAAACTGGTATGTCATAAAAAGTCTGTTTTCATCTGTGAAAATGACCTAAAGCAGCGAACCATAGAGTTGCTTGGTTGTTATTTCACTTAAAAATATGTGAAAATCTATTCTTGTTTCCTCTTTTCATGGTCCAGCACACTGAAAGAAGTCTGTGTCATGCTTCTGAGATGCAATGATGACTCATATTATCCAAATAAATGTCGGAAACATACCAGCTCCTTCTGCTTCTCTGAAAGTTGAGCTTTCTGCTATGGAGAGCTAGGTTTTGAGTGGCTAGAGAAAATAAAACACTGCAGATCTCTTCTCAATGGAACGAGGAAAGGCAGAAGGAGGGATGTGACTTAATAGAGGCAGAATAGACAGTCACTTAAATGACCACACTGAGTGGTCTTGTGGTCGGTGTGTCAAAACATACTCAACCCACACAAAGACGTGCCTGTACACGGGCAAACTTAAGGGATTGTGACAATGACATTTATTACACACTTCATACGTCGACATCAAGTTCCCTTCAAAGGATCCTTACAGATACCATAATTATAGGTATATAAGGACCTCTAGATTGGTTAAAACTTTAAGTCATTCAGGGAATCTCTCCTCATTTTATACATGAAAAAGCAAGGTTTCCACCGTTTGCGTGATTTGCCCTTAGTTTAATAATTAGCTAATTTTGGAGGCAACTCAAAGGAAAATGTTTGATATTTCAAGATATTTAACAAAATAATTGTTTCTCTTTAACTATAAGCTATAAATTAACCATAAAACCCTACATTGTAAAAATGCTTCATGTGCACACTGGCATCCATGTCAGTCGGTGGTATTCACACCTATGTTCCCTTGGTCTGTTAGCTGACAGGGCCCAGGAGTGAGGAGCACACCTGTGCCTGAACTCAGTTGCTAATATTCCTCTCAAAAAAAAATTATGGTCCTCAGATAAAGGACTGATTCTTGGGCTAGAGAAGGAAATAAAATATTATTAACTTGTTCCTCCAGAAAGTAAAGAAGTGATAAAACTAATGCCATGTGTATTGGGGATATTATAAGATGTAAAAAAAAGAACTACCAATGCTAAAGCTGTCATTTGAAGACAAATAATTGAAAATGAGGAGGAGAACAAGAATTAAAATGAGAAAAGGGTGAGAAGTAAGAGGAAGAGAAGATATATAAACAGCAACAAGAAAACTTGATCTGAATATGGTGGCACACACTGAAATCCCAGTGACTTGGAAGGTTGAGGCGGGAGGATTGCAAAATTCAAGGTCAGCCTTGGCAACCTAAAAAGACCCGGTCTCAAAAAGAAAACAAAAATTAGGAAAGACTGGGATATAGCTCAGCATAAAGTGCCCCTGGGTTCAATCCCCAAGGCAAACTATAACTACAAAAATACGATGTTGCATTATAACCAAAATAATAAGATTAATATCTATGAGTCCATACTGATACAAATAAGCAATCGAATAATAAATATCTAGGGAACAGTAGATTTCTCATGCAGAAGAATTCCCAATAAATGATAGAGATACTCTAACCTCAAGGAAGCAGAGCATATAAATCCTCACTCCAAGGTGTAAGGGGTAGCAGGGGGCAATGCATAGTGACTGTCTTTCAAAGAATACAGTATGGAAAGAGATGAAAAATGTTAACTTTGTAGTGGATAGACTCAACCAAGTTTGCCTCAGTCAGGTGATTTAGATCACCAATAGCGATAAATCATTTGATAGCATGCACTGTTACTGGCTGTGATGAGAAGCGACCCTAGGGATCTATCAAGCATCCATGATAAATATGCTCTGCATCTCTGCCTCGCTCTACTGAGATGTCTCCTTGGAGTTGAAGAACAATGCTTTGAGAAAGTTCAAACTAACCCAAAGGGAGAGCCCACATGGAGAGCACCCATGAGCTCCATTAGTTGAAGCAGTCAGAAAGTTCTACCCTGATTCAAGAGGAAACATAGTTCCCACCACTTAAATGGGATAGTCAAAGTCATCTTTTGAAGAAATTAATGTGGGATAGGAGATGTCATGGTACCTAGATTTGGAAAACACAACCTGCCACACCTGTCTCCTAGAAAGAGATGTGACATCAGAAGAGCCATGTTTGTTTAAATGAGAGTGATATAAGCAAGTTTGGGAAAGAGTCAACTAAAATAAAGAATTGGGATATACGAGAAAAACTGAGTCTCTAACATAAAGCTTTTGCAAAGGGTAGAGAGGTTGTGATTCACAATGGAGATGGAAGGCTTGGCAGGCCTGTTACGGGGGATGAGAGTACTGGATATTGACACGGAGATAATGGGATATTGAGGCTTTAAGTGTCCCAACTATTTTCTGATGTTCAAGAAAAAGTCAGATACCAATTATATGTGAATGTGAAGAGGAGGGCACGGAGAGGTTAGAAGCGAGAAGCATCTCAAAGAGGCCTGGGAGGGCCATTGGAGGCGTGGTGACACAGCAGAGGCTGAGGTTTGTGCCTTCAGAGTCAGCCACGTCTTTCCTGCCCTGAGATTTTCTTCACAAGTACTGCACTCCTTGCACGCAAAATGTAAAACTGTGAATAGTCTCATCCAGATAAAATTAAAAATCAGAGGGAGGGACTGTTAACAGCATTGGTAATGATACGGAAGGGCTGGCCCATGACATCTAAGAAGAAAGCTGGCTACAGAACGCTGAAGGGTTGGCAGAAAGCCCACAGTCCAATGAAGCAGAGTTGTTGAAGCTGACAAAATGGGAGTAGGTGAACCAGCGGAAGCAGAGGCAGTCACGACCCAAGCACGGGAGCTTCGACAGTTTCAAAGGTGCTTCAGCCATGAGGTCCAGCATGTGGCACTGGGAAAGGGAAGGGGGTGTCCGAGCAGCAGGAGAGGAACTACCTGCAGACAAATAGGTGAAGAAACGCAGAGTCTGGGACATTTGAAGGCCATCCATGTAGCATCAAAGACACAAGGATGGTGGCAGGCTGTAAGGTCAAGGATTTGTTGAGTGATGCACACTGATGGAGGGTTAAGGGCGAATGGAAGCCTCGCGGGAAGAGCGGAGTGTCTACGGCTGTGGGTGGCACATAGCTGAGTCTTGATGACGTGGGCACTGGTTCTAAACAGCCTGAAAATATAACACAGAGCTCTATAGATAACATGCAGGAGTTTCCTCAAAATCAACAGGAACTCTATTACAAGCAGGCTGTTCAATGCCACAAAATAATTGATTGAGAGTATTACTATAATCAAAAAATTGTTACTTTCAAGAACATTGTGAGTTTCTAACACTTTTTAGTCAGTTTTATAGTCACACATACATTTGATATGAATTTGGGCAGATTTTGGAAATTAAGAAGAATTTTGTAAATTAAAGTTAAAATCTATTTAAATGTACTAACTGGAGAAAATCAAAACTCTTCAAGTAATAATGCACATGAAAAATACTATTAATAAGGAAAAATATTTGAAGTTAAGATTCCATATACTTTTTAAGTATCTTTTTTTGAAAATATGAAAGTATAATAGGACAAAAATTTGAAGCCTAATTTTTGTACATGACGGTAGAATGCATTTATACATTTTGATAGATCATACATAACTGGAGTATAAGCTCTAATTTTTCTTATTATGCATGTTGTAGGATCACATTGGTCATGCAGTCATACATGTATGTGAGGTGATAATGTCTGTTTCACTCTACTGCCATTCCTTCCTCCATACCCCTTCCCTCCCTTCACTCATATGCATCTAAATCAAATTATTTTACTCACAGATATTTCTTTGGACTTTAGATCAGGAGGTAGAAGACTCATCTCTAATTTACCATCATATATTAATTTTCCAGAAAACTACTAATTAATGAATTAATTAGTTAATTCAGCAAACATGTATTTAATACATGACTAGTGAGAAAAACAAATGTCTCATGGGCTTTTTTTTTTAAATTGTAATTAGTGGCCATGTGTATTAAACAATAAACATAATACGTTAGAAAATCATGTTTCTTTATATGCTGTGTTAGCTGGTGATAAAGGGCTTTGGAAGAAAAAAACAGATGGAGGTAAGGGTGGTAGAAGGTGCTGATAGGATCATGGGGTGCCATAGAAAATTGGGTGGCCAGGAGAGGCATTGTTAAGAACCTGACCTTTAAAAAGACTAAGATCTGAAACCCAGATGTATTGGCTACAGAAAATAGGAATTTAAAGAACAATCCCAGGATACCATGAATATGCAACATTCTAGATGCCAAAAAATTAAATGCAAGATGACTGATTGTTATAATAAAAGCAAAGGAATCCTAGCACAACCTACTGGCCCACATATATTTTTACATTAAGTGCATCAAAGAGAAGGGTGGAATATCACTTCTCCAGATTAGACCTCATCTAATTTGTTTGGTCTCACCATAGAGCCAGACAGATATAAGACCAGGAATGTTATACTTATCTTGCCCATCACCTCAGGTTTCTACCTGTGCCCTCTGGCTCTGTGTTAGTTTTCTACTGTTGAGGATATTTTAATCCACTTCAAACAACAAAGCTTTGTTTGCTCAGAGCTTCTGTGGGTCAGAAACCCAGGTCACATTGATCACTGCCTCTGGAGCCGAGAATAAGGAAGGTGTTGTAGGGGACAGGAGTAGCCTCATCTTGACTGAGTAGGGTCCTCCTTCAAGTTCACTTGCACAGTTATTGACAGACCTTGGGTCTTCGGTACTTATTGCCAAAGACTTTTCTCCTGCCAGCTGGGGCTCCCCATAGTACACACACTACGAGGCGACTCATGTCTACCAGAGTGAGGGCTCTGGGAGGGAAAGAGAGGAAAGGGTGACCAAGACAGAAGCCAGGTTACTTTTTCTTTGTAACCACAAGAAGCCAATCTCTCAGTGCAGACCACTTGTATAAGGGATCATCTAAGGTCGTAACACTAGGAATCTGAGGTCAGCAGGGACGCTCTTGGAGTTTACCTACCACGTTCTCCTTTTGCTTTCCATCCTTTGCTCTCTTCCCTCCATCTCTTTTTCTTCCTTCACCTTCAGAAATTCAGAAATCTTCACCTGACACATCTGAGCGGGAGTGTGTGGAGAGTTGGCTGAACAGGACCCATTCTCCAGGGCCCTTCTGGCCCAACAACCACCTGTGCTTTAAATTCTAACAACTCAACTTTGTCCAACATCCTCAGCAAGAAGAAATCACATGGCCAATGCCCCTGGAGCCTCTTCATTGACACCATTTACCACAGCATTCCTTCCACAGGCCTATGTGAAAACTGCAATTCCAAAAAACAGTGACATGTGTCCACAGAGCAGGGAAGGCCTAAGGGTTTAAGCGATTCCGTCCAGGTTCTCAAAGACTGCCGAACACGGCTTTACAGACCAGCAAAGATGATGAACTGCTTTAAAACACGTCTCAGAAAGAGAAGGTGCAGTTTTGTACTTTTTCACGTGGGTACTAACGGGAATATCCTATGTCTCTAAAATTGACCTGAAATTTTGTATGTTCAGTTGTTTTGACCAGTTGCCTCCTCTCAGTCCTCAGGGAGCCATTAACACCTCCCTGCCCCACGTTCAGGTACACTGGAATTGAGACATCAGCATGGCCCGCAGCAAGTTATATAATTGGCACTGGAATAGCTAATTTGTCTTCATGTTCTAGCAACTACTACTCTGGTCACTGTTACCCTGTCTGGCTGTGACCAGTATTGGCATGCAGTAAGCATATATTTTTAGAAAGTTATTTATAATGAAGGGCTAACTGGAGAAGCTAAAATTTAGCAAGTTCGTGAAACGTAAAATTTGATAATTCTTTGGGAGGCCAAGAAAGCAAAGTAGCACACATTAGCACATATTCAAAGATGTTTTTATAGACATGCTAGGGATATATTTCTAAACTCAGAAGTGAATGTTTGCTGTTTATGACACAAACACTTCTTATGGAATACACATCCACTGATAAATCAGTTGTCTGTAAATTCTAATTATTATGATATCAGATAAACTTATGAAATAGGAAAATACATTAGCTACCAAAGCATCTTAGATGATGAATGGCATAAAATGTCATGCATCTAAAGGTATTTTGGAGAAAGGAAGCACTATAATTAGGATCACTCTCCCCTATTAATTCTGACCAAATATTTTTCAGGACTGGCCTCACTTACCTAATCTCTTTGGTTCTTTGCCAGTGAGTAGAAATGGATGAAAGTTTAAAAGGCAAGAAAAATAATGCTCAGGAAGGATGTTGATGGATAAATAAAGGGGAGATTGCAAATGGCACCAGAGTCATACAAATGTCTTTGGGAAAAAAATTAAAACTCAGGGGAACTGCACATTACTTCCTTTGTTCCTCTGTTTCCAACATAGCATAATTTCACTCAGAGCTTTATTAGGAACTTAAAAGGCATAGTAGTATTTGGCTTACTTTTATCTTGTGAACATAATAGGTGACCTAGTCCTCTTTCCATTGGTTACTATAAAGCTCAGAAAGAAATATTCAACCCACTTCTAACAAACACACATAGTATACATTTTATGTTTTAACTTTCACCCTGGATTTACCTTATTTACATCTATATCCACCATGATTTTTTTTCTTTTTGCACTTGGATCCATTTATTAAAACATACACAATACATTCATACACACAAATACTCCAAGGTTCTGAGAATAATATTAAATGCAAAAAAACCCCTTGTCATAGAACACGCTTTTCATATTCTAGACAGAAAACTTGGTTATTAGTGTACAATAAATCTCTGATTCATACATACAATTTTAGTTCTTCCTACACATATTTGCCTACTTTTATATCCTTAAAATTTGGTATTTCCATACTTTTCTTGGCTTGAGAATTTCACTTAGGAGTCAGGAATTAAGGAAGTAAGTTTTGATCATCTTTGTTGTGTGTGACTTCCACAGAATGATTCTAAAAGTCACAGTTTTAATTATAAATTATTATTTAAATTAGCATTTCTATACTAAAAATGTTGAAGTTGAAAAAGTAGTTTTGATCATTTTAATGTTTTCCTTAGTTATCAGATTTACTGTCTTCTAAGTTTTTCTGATCACCATACTAAAACATTATACATTGCTTCTATATATTCTGACATAAAAAAGTTCACCATTCATAAAGTTAGCAATGAAATTACATGAGAGAAAAATATTACACATTTGAAAATCAATTCTGAGCAAGAGTTTCATCTGGGCAATACATGTCTACTATAATTTTTAAAAATATTTTTGTTATATATAACAGTTAGCTGTTACAGCATAGCAAACTATCCAAAACTCAGCTGCTTAAAACAATAAGCATTTAATATTTCTATGGTCTGTAGGTCATCTGCTGATTCTTTGGACTTAGGATACAACTGGGTGATCTCAACTAAGTTTGCACCTGCATCTGAGGTCAGCTGGAATATTTTGTAGTTACTGGCTGGTTCGGGGTACTGTACTCACAATCTGATACTTGGCTGGTTGCTGAGGTAACAGGCCAACTTCACTCATATGATAGTGGCTGGTGCAGGAGAAAATGCAGAATTTGCCATCTTTTGAGGCCCAGGTTTGAAACTGCTTCATAAGTCTTGCAGCAGTCTATGGACCAAATTAATCACAAGACCAGCTCAAATTCAAGGGTAGAAAAATTAGACTCCATCTCTTAAGAATAATATAATATCACATCACAAAGAATGGTGAAGCAAAGAGGTTATAAAAAATTGGATATGTACACATATTCACACACATATGTATTATACACATATATGTGCATACCCTATTACATACACAATGCATGATTTATATTGTACAGATGTACTTGCCACATTTTATATTTTTAAAACTATCTGAAATTATTTTTTAATATGGGGGGAAGTTTGATTACATTGAATGTAGGTAAGTTCATAACTCCTCTTCCATGAATGACTCTTTTTTGTGCGGTTCTCAGAAAATCCTTCCCTGACCCTCTGGTACCAAAGAGTTTCCATTCAAATACCCTCTGTTACATCACTATAAAGCACTTATTATTCTCTAAAATATTTCTCTTCTTGTTTCCACGTAGGCTGTTTCCCTGCTAGCATATAAGCATCATGAGAACGAAGACCTTCTCTCTTTATTCACTGCTAACTCCCCCGCGCCTGAAACAGCCCTGCAATGCCGCAGGTGTGGAGGGGAACCAACCATATGCGATTTTAGCTGCCTACCCCACTTTTCCCCTTCCCATTACCTGATGCCCAGGAGCAAGCCAGTAGTCCACCTCAACCGACTCATTTTGCAGAGAGACAACAGGGCTTTGGGTGGCATCGTGACTGTTCCCAGTCATCTCAGTATGCAGATCTTGACCTTTAATATGTGCACTCCCCAGCACTATTCAGAGTCTGGAGGTTCGGGGTTATTTTTGTTGTTGCTGTCCTTTTATTTATCCATTTCTTGTTACTTAGAGGAGTTAGGTATCCTTTTATCCTCATTATGGGCTGAATTTTGTCCCCTGCCATGCCCAGGAGGAACCAACCATGAAAATACCTTGATCTTATACATTAAGTCTCCAGAACTATGAAACTTTGAAAATAAAACTTTGTTGCTTCAAATACTCAGTCTATGATGCTTTATGAGGGCAGTCCTCGTAAATTCCCTTTCAGACAACACGCACCTGTGAATCTCAGATGGGGATGTGTCCTGCTGCCCATGGTGGTCTCTGCTACACATTCAGGCCACTGGCACAGACAGGCTCCCGGGTGGCAGCTATGAGAGCCCTTCTAGCCTTGTAGTCACCACAGCTAATAAACTTGGTTGTTACCAGCACCGTGTATTTGGGTACCATGATAATCTTGTGTCTACACAGCCTGATGCTAATTGGATAGATCCTAATTGGAAAGATAGATAGACATATTGAATGGGAATGTGCAAGTCTGAAAAATAGATGAGGCCATTATGACACATGGAAGACCATGGCTGGAGAGCCTGTCAGGCTTGCCAAAAGTAATATTTGAGTTACTTACTTGAATCTTGATTTGCTCTATCCTGCAAAAAGACATTCTTGATTTATGTGTTTAATGAAACCTGCACTGAAGCGGAAGAGTAACATCTCTGCATGAATTTTAGAAATCTGCTTCATAGGATAAAATTGAAGGAACTCAAATCCTGCATTTATTAGAAAATGATAGATAATCCTAATAGATAATACAATGGTACTATAATAAATTAGGGTTCTTCAGAAAAGCACAAATCAGATAAAATGTTTCCCAGAAGATTAGTGAGTGAGCTAAGCAGAAGTATGGAATAAAAAATATACAATGGAGTAAAAGACATAAATTATAAAAGAAAATGCATTTTCAGGCTTAATTTGCAACAAAGATACATATTTTAAAGTGGAATAATGAAGTAAGTATTAGCTATGAGAGCAGATATAAATAACAAGGTGCTAAAGAAAAACAAAACAAAACAAAAACCCAGAGAGAACAAAGTTTTATCATGAAGATTCCCCAGGGATGAACTCTGAAATGAAGATTTGCATGGACAAATTTTTATTAAGTAGGGCTCTTGACAGTAACATATGTGGGGAAGAAAGAGAAAAGAATAGGCAGAGGAATTCAGTTGTGATTAAGTTACAACAAAGCCCTCAACTGACCCCATGGGTAGTTGTGGATGTACAATAGTCCTTTAGAATTGTTTACCATTGAGAAAAGTCTGAAGAGTTTTGATCCTCCAATAGACTGGTCATTGGATGTGGGCTTCTGGTGAGGGTATCTAAAATCAGAAGAGGCAACTCCTTGGAGCTGAGAACAAGTCTGTCCTACAGGGTCTCACCTTCGAATCTTCAGCAAACATTACTTTCAGCAGCTGAAGGACTGAGTGGGTGATCTGGATAGTGTACTATTTCAACCGCTACAGTCCACCCCTTGCATTGGTAATTGCTACTTACTTTACACCAACATAGACCTTGTCAGGGAATATCTCTCCAAGATTCAGATTCGTCTCTTCTCCTACAGAAATTATAAGAGAAAGGACAGTGGAATAAGCTACAGAATCTGCTACTGCTGATTACAATGTGGCAATTAATACTCATAACTTTCCTCCTCTATTTTCCATTTTAGGTTTTCCCTCATCCTTGACTATCAATGTTCCTTGTCTCTACAGTTCACCTGTTTGGATCCAGATCCTTATTTCTATGAGTCCATTGGTCACCCACATTCTAACCAAGTCAGGAAGGCTTCTCTATCAGGAAGGGGATTCCCAAGATTCAGTAAATCTGCTGCCAAATCTATTCTTTCTGTCCACACCATGTGATAGAATTCCTATCTATTTTTAACAATCAGAATCACAGCCTTCTAAAGGATTAAACTTCTTTTCCCTGACTATTGGTCACTTGGCAGAAGAAATTCAAAGAGATGAGCAGCTATCATCTCTTAAAGTTAATGGGACCTATTTTGTCAATTAGTAGGAGATTTCGCCCACAGAACAAAGAACCTTGAACCTAAAAAGCCTGGTGGTTTGTGACTCAGACATGCAAATTCCCCATGTGGGTCACTGGGAGCAAATGATAAACAGGCTGTTTATCCTTTGGATCTGAAATGTCTTCCAAAGACCATGTACTACAGGCTCATTTGCCAGTCTGTGGCACTGTTAGGAGGTAGAGCTAGTGGAAGAAGTAGGTCACTGGGGGCAGGACTTTGAAAGGTATATTTTGACCTACTACCTGGCCCCTTCCTCTCTTCTTCTCCTCACCCACCCCCAATTCCAGTTGCCATGAGGTGAGCAACTTTTCAGCACCAGCGCCCTCTCCGCCATGATATTTGGCTTCATCATAGGCCCAGAAACAGGAGAGCCAAATGACCATAGCCTGGGACTTCTGAAACTGTGAGCCAAAGTAAATCTGTCCTCATTTAAGTTGATAGTATCTCATGTAGTTTTTCCCAGTGACAGAAAGCTCACCAAATCATAGCTCTAACCTATCCATGAACAATATTTGACCTTTTGGCTCCTAGTTATCTTGGCATCAGAAACCATTCCTGTAACTACAGTTGTGAGCTAAGGAGAGGCACCAGTGGAGAAGTGGCAGATGATTTGAGGGACTGGAATCTTGGATTATGCTCCACATTTGTACCTCCTAGCATAGCATTGGCATGATCCAGAATACATCAGTTCAGCCTTACTGTGATTTACTTCTAGACCCTCATGGTCTTATGACTTGGTGGTTCTGAGAAAGCTCAACTCCTTATGGGTGTTTCTGGATTCATGTTCACTGGTTATCACATGATCAGCTGACTCATTTCTTCTAGGATCTAGTAGTCAGTCAGAAACTTTGAAAAATGCAGAATTCTTCATTGAGAAATATAGTATTTTACCTCCAAAAATCTATGACTGAACAGGCAATCCTCCTTTCAGGGCTAAATGTAAACTCCATGTGATACATCTGACACAGACTGTATTCCTCCAGTGGAAAGTTTACTGGTACTGCAAACTGGACTTGCTGCAGAGTCCTTTTTCCTATGGTAGACTGCACTCTAAGATGTTGGCCTCACATGTCATTGGGTAAACTGGTCAGAGCAATATTTCTAAGTTGTGGAATATGCTATTTCAAATGTAACTGGTGGTCATTGTAGTTTCTTTCTTACAGTTGAAGGCAGGAGATATATCAACTTGCCTCTTACTTCATAGTAGATATTTCAGTGTACCCTGGACAACTGAACTCCTTAAAAAGATCAGTGAGGTGGTGAGACCTTTAGTTGTCATATGGTTTATTTCATTACTTCTAGAGTGAATGTGCCTCATGAAGACCCCAAACACACTTGTCCTTTATGCAACCATTATAGTTTCTCTATAGTTTCTTCTCAAAGAAGATGGCCATCTTCTTTGCCATTTGTCCGTCAAAGTCCCTTGAAAACAACATCAGTCTTGCCATTCAGATAATTGTGTCTATACTGCTTTGACCTTCTTCCACCTGTCTACTCTTACGTTCCTATCATCCTATCACCTCCATTTCTATTAAGGATCTCAGTTCTATAAGAATGGTTCTTCCTTTGGTCCCAGCATTCCAAGTACAGTCGCTGTGGGGTTCCTTCACACTATTTGTCCCTCTCTGTCTAGGACATTCCTCCTCATTGTTGTGATGAACTGGCATGTCTTCCTTCTTGTGGAGTATACATAGCTGATGGTTTTTCATTTTCTCATAACATACGCATTCTAGAATGCCCATTTAGCTGAGCTCTTTGTTCCTTACCCCCACCATCTTCCCAGAAATCTGACATTCCTTATTATTATGGGCCATAGCTTCCTCCAAGTTTTCCACAGTGAATCTAGAAAACATGCTGGCATCATCTCCTGGTATCTTTGCCAAGTAGTTAAGTCCTATATCATGGGAGTTTCCTATACTATTAAGACCTCTCCTGTCCAAATTTATGTTCTGCTCCTCCCTCCCCTGACTCCTTCACATCCAGTTCCATGTATATTCTCCTGGCTATTCTGTTATCTAAACCTTACAGAACTATACAAAGTAGAGTCTATTTATTTTTTTCCTTTAGCAGGTTCAGCACCTGCCCTGCTGACTTATCCTTTGTTATTTACCTGGTGGCTAGAAGACATTTGGAGGTGTATATAGACAGAGAGTGAGAAGGATTTGTCTTTTAAGGTATTTGTCTTTGCATCTTTTTCAATCAATGCAGAAGTGCTAATCTTTAACAAGGGGCAGTGAACTACCATACCCAGTGCGTTCAGGGAAAAGGTTGTCAAGGGCACTGACCCAGGCAGATCTCAGGTCTGAGGGTGGCATATTTTTCTAATGTGCTATGTGGTGCATAGATTTTATGAGGTTGAGAATTTAGCCTCCTCAAGGTCCCTGGCACCCTTAGAAAAGTTCTTCAACTTTTTCTACCTTCCGATTTAGGAAGTGAGATTTTCTTTGATTTCAAGGAGACTATGTGAATTTCAAACTCAGACCACCTGTGTAGTTGCTCTAAATGTTTCAGTTTTCTCCTAGTATATCAGTAGCATTCAGCATAACCCATTCTATCCTATAATTGTTTATTACTAATTATTTTAAATTCCCCAAATGCTAGAATATAGTCTCATTCCCGTCACCTCCATCCTATTTCAATGCAGTACTGTTGAAAGTTTCATCATTTGTTTCTTGGCAATTACAATAGCAGTCTCAGCCCATTCTGTGAGAAGGTCTGGAGTTGTGATATGTCCAAATTTGAAGAAACATGGTCAGCCTTTGAACCCCTCATACCACAGAGCCATTCCCTGAGAACCTCCCCTTAGGGATGCATATCATCTCCATAACATTTCTCACTTCAGCTTCAGGCACTCCTGAGCTGGAAGGATTCAGTCATGAACCAAGCACAAGTCAAATAATTAGAGACTGGGAGAGAAAATTTCCTGGTAACTCAACATAGCATCCACTACCTAAGGGTATCAGTAAATATATGGGACTGAAATGCACAATGAGACTAAGTTAATTTAACACTGCAAGAGAATGAGTAAATCTGATTCCAATAAAAAAATTATAAAAGAACTTTGGAAGAGTGGTAATGGCAATATTAACCTGAAAAAAATAGATAATAGGTTTCTCTGGTGTTTCACAAGATGTTGAAACAGACCATATCAGATATTAAAGAAATCCTGTTGGGAGAAATCTTACATGTTGATAAAGAGAAATTCAACAGAAGAAATTAAGGGGCAAGAAGACTTTAAACTTTTTTATTTTATAATCAATATGCATTAATCTCAGTTGTACTGTGGAGCAGATTTTATTTATTTATTTATTTTTTAATTTTATTTTTACAGATTGCATTTTGATTCATTGTACACAAAAGGGGTAGAAATTTTCATTTCTATGGTTGTGCACGATGTAGATGCACACTATTCAGGTAATCATACATGTACAAAGGGTAATGATGTCTATCTCATCCTACCATCTTTCCTTCTCTGGCCCCCTCCCCTCTTTAGGTTTTTTTAAAGGGTAGATTAATCCTCTCATTCTCTTTGCTCACAGAGGGTCAAGAGTGATCAGAGGAAAATATCACAAGAGAAAATAACATCAGAATAAGAGGTGTAAAGACACCTGTGACGTAGGTACAGGGATAAAAGAGGAAATGACACTCATGCACGTAGTAGATGACTGTGGATTGTGAATTCCTGGAGAAGAGGAATCACAGTTTATTCATCTTTATATTTAGTCTCCTGGCACAGTTCTCTTCAAAGAAAAAAATCTTTGGTAAATACTTACAATCAAATTAATAAATTAAAAAATACATTAATACAAATTCTATGCCTATTCTCAAAATTCATTTCAATTGGGTAGTAAATCATTTGTCTGAGGTTGACTAAGACATTTTAAATCAAGACTAAGACATGAAAAGAACCCTCATAGACTTTGGTCATGAGAATTACATAGTTTACTAAACACAATATAAAGTTCTTTTTCTAAAAGGAAATGTTATTCAACTAATACTATGAAAGCCATCATATACTGGTGAGGGATAGATTACATGACAGGATAATGTCATGCTTGGTGCTATCAGGTAGTATTAATAATACAGAGTACTCTTAAGTATCATTAATAATACAGAATTTCTTCCTACAAGAAACTTGGAGTTTTTAGTAATTGTAGCACTCATGGAGAAACTTATTATGATCAGAAATGTTAATGTAAGTATTATGTAGATGTATGAGGATAAGACACCTTTTCCCCTCTTTGAGTATCAGAACCAACACTAAGCTGACTATGTAAGACTCAGAATGATTGTTTCTCACATCCTCTGTAGCTGTAATGTTCAGGTGACCGATCTCTGGTGGATGGAGGGGAACAAAGTGTTCTGTGAGGATTCCAAGAAGGTCTCCTTGAAAGAGCTGAGTACTTCCCTTTGCAGAACATGATGGTCAGAGTTCCAGGAACTGCTGGGGAACAGGAGGTAACTTTAAGAAAGAGAGACACATGCAGAGGGTAGTAAGTGGCAAGTGGCCTGAGTCTCTGAGGATTACAGAGCAACCACACCATTCATGAAAAGGAACTTCTACCTCGCTGCAGCCATTTCATCCTATTTATCTTTGTTTGCATGCTTCATGAAATAAGGGCAATCCTAAATCTAGTAAATACCAATATGAGTAAAAAAGTAGTCATTTATTCTTACAGTTCTAGGAAGAGGTTCTTTAGACTACACCTAAGACAGTCAACAAAATTTGAAAATCAACTTCCATCATTAGTGTGAAAAGCAAATGCTACATGTAGAAATATTTGTGTAATAGTAAGATAATTGATTAATTCCAAACAAATAGTCAGCAAGAAAGCTATGTTTATGAAAGCCATTCCAGGCTTCTACTGACTTTGTTATAAGGAAACGTTTTCTTTGAGTCCCTAAAGGAAAGCCACGATTTCTTTACCTAAGAAAAGACACTATTACTATAAAACAGTTTTAATTTTAGAGAGCACACTTAAAATACACAAAAGCCAATCATTTTCCCAAACAAATAATTTTGAAAGCAGAATCAGTGTATATATTTTTATATTTTTATGTATATATGAAAATGATCTACTTGATGCCATTAAATAGAGTACCTTATTTTGGTTTCATACTAAATGTCCAACAAGCAGTGGTACAGGGCCATCTGAGGATATCAATGCAAAACCAATAGAAAAACTTTTCACTCTATTTATACTTACTTATTTGCAGATGGCAGCAGTTTTTTCAAAGTAGATTTTATCATCTTTGACATATATTCCTAAATATATGAATACAGAACTTGACATATATTCCTGGAAAGAGAGCATGTGAGGTTTGGAGAGAAAAGGAAGAATACTGGGGAGATTTGCAAATCACACATTATAATTAATCTAAATGTGTTATTGAAAATTAGCTTAAGATGAATATTTGAGCAAAGCAAATAAAGTTACCATAATTTTTTGGAATTGTCTGTCAAAACTCATTTGACAAACTGAAGATTCTGGGAATTGCCCTATTTGAGAGCTACCAGGTTATTCTGCCAGGGTTCAGGTATACTAGCCGAAGACCCAAGTCTCCTGGGTCACAGACACAAGATTTTATTATTCATGGCAATGCATGCTCATCTATGACACTTTTGCCCCTGAAGTCCCTGGGAGGCAATGATGAGGAACACAGCTGAACATTACATGTGTCAGAGAACACACATATTACAAAATGGGCTGCAAGGGTCTTTCCTGACTTTCACCAAAGAAAAATAGGTTACTTTTGCTGTAATGGAAAGTAAACAAATCTATTATTTTTCTATGGAGGGAGACAGTCAATTTCCTGAGACTTTTGCTAAGCAAATACCCTTGAGAGGACAGGTGGAACTTTTTGAAAAAATTTATTTCTTTTCATTCATTATACACAAATGGGGTACAACTGTTGTTTCTCTGGGTGTACACGAAGTAGAATCACACCATTTGTGTAATCATTCATGTACATAGGGTAATGATGTTTGTCTCATTCTGTTATTTTTCCTTCCCCCCAACCCCTCCCCACTCCTCTTCTTCCTCTATACCATCCATCCTTCCTCCATTCTTGCCTCCCTCTCACCCCCTGTTATGTATCATCATCCGCTTAAAGTGGAACTTTTTGATCTCAAGCAGAAACATGAGAAACCCATGGAGAAGTATCTCTCTACCATTCATTTCCTCCCTCTAGCCCACTGATAAAAGAATTTTTTGTGATGATGGAAATTGATGTCTACATCATCTACTTGGTAGCCACCAGCCATATGTGGCTACTGAGCAGTTGAAATGTGTCTACTGCAATAACGAATTGAGTTTAACAATAGGAATTAATTAGTTTCAAGTGATCAGTACCTATATATTGGCAGCACAGATCTACTTATGTGTCCCTTGATGTTGATTTCTTCACCCATACCTCTATCACAGAGTATCTTACTAATAGGCACACTGAAATGATGTTAAATGATCTGACTCGTATGTGGAATTTTAAAAAGTGGATCTCATAGAGGTCAAGAGCAGAATGATGGTTTCCAGAGGTCGTGGAGAGTTGCAGGGAGGGAGGAATGAGAAAGGTCGATCCGTGGTCATTTTGTCACAGCCAGGTAGAGCAAGATGTTCTGGTGTGCTGTTGCACAGTAGGGTAGATGATGGCAATAATGCATTTACATTTCAATAAGCTGGAAGAAAGTGTTTTGAAAGTTTTCACCATAAAAAAATGGTAAGAGCTAGCAGTGTAGCTCAGTGATATAGCACTTACCTAACAAGACCCTGGGTTCAATCACCAGTACTTCAAAAAAAAAAAAAAAAAGGAAAGAAAAAATGATTTTGAGGACATAAATAGACTTAGCTTTATTTGAACTTTACACAATGTATACATGTATCAAAATATTACACAGACTGGGCACAGTGGTGCAATCCTGGAATTCCTGCTACTCAGAAGTCTGGAACAGGAGGATCACAAGTTTTAGGGCAGCCTCTGCAACTTAGTGGAACCCAATCTCAAAATAAAAATTTAAAAGAGGTGGGGATATATCAACTGGTAATGTACCCCGTGGTTCAATCCCCAGTACCAAAAACAATTACACAATACCCCATTAATATCTATAATTTCTGTGTTTTTATGTACTAGTTTAAAAATAAATACCAAGCAGTGGGATAGCTGAGTCATATGGTAGTTCCATTCCCAGTCTTTTGAGGAGTCTCTATACTGCTTTCCAAAATGGTTGCACTAATTTGCAGTACCATCAATAATGTATGAGTCAACCTTTACCTCATGTCCTCTCCAGCATTTATTATTATTTATATTCTTATGATTGTCATTCTAACTAAAGTGAGATAAAATACGAATGCAGTTTTAATTTGCATTTCCCTGATTGCTAGGGATGTTGAATAATTTTTCATATTTTTTACCGATTTTATTTCTTCTTTTGGGAAATGTCTGCCCATCTGTTAATTGAGGGTTTTTTGGGGGGGGTTATGATTTTTGAATTATTTATATATATTCTGGATATTCATACCTCATCAGAAGAGTAGCTGGCAAAGATATGGTTCCCTGTAGACTGTCTCTTCATGCTCTTGTTTCCTTTGCTGTGCAGAAGATTTTAAGTTGATGTTATTCTACTTATTGATTCTTGGTTTTATTTCTTAAGCTTCAGGGTCTGGTTAAGGAGGTCAGTGCCTGCACTAGCGTGTTATAGTGTTGACCCTACATTTTCTTCTAGCAGTTGCAGGTTCTGGAATAATACCTAGGTCCTCAATGCACTTTGGGGTGAAAGAGTGAAAGGGATCTAATTTCACATTTCTACACATGGTTATCTAGTTTTTCAGCATCACTTGTTATAAAGGCTGTCTTCTCTCCAACCTGTGTTCTTGGCACCTTTTTTTAATATAAGATAACTCTATCTATGTGGATTTGTCTCCATGTCTTCTAGTCTATTTATTTGTTCTTTGTGTCTACTTTGACACTAATATTATGTGTTATGGTTTAAATATGAGGTGTCCCCCCAAAGCCAATGTGTGAAATAATGCAGGAAAGTTTGGAGGTAAAATGGTTGGGTTATGAGAGCCATGACATAATCAGTGCATTAATCCACTTGAGTAGGTTAACTGGTAGGTAACTGTAGGCAGGAGGGTATGAATGAAGAAGGTAGGACACTGGGGTGTCCCTGGTGAGAGGAGATGCCTCTCTCTCCCTCACTCTCTCTCCTTCCTGATGACCATGTCCTGAACTGCTTTTCCCTACCATGATGTTCAGCTTCATCTGGGTTCCAGTTGAAGTTTTGACCTGAGACCTCTGAAACCATGAGACCCAAATAAACTTTTCCCCATCTAAAATTTTTCTTGTCAGGTGTCTTGGTCACAGTAGCAAAAAATAAAAAAAAAATAAAAACTGACTAAAACATCAGACTGTTCATTTTTTGCTTTTGTTTTTGTTTGGTTTTTTGTTTGTTTGTTTTTACGATAGGTCTGAAGTATAATTTGAGATGAGATATTGTGATTCTTCCAGCATCACTCTTCTTGCTCAGGATTGCTTGGGCTATTCCAGGACTTTCATTATTCCAAATCAATTTTTGGATGGTTTTGTTTCTAGTTCTGTGAAGAGTGTCACTGGTATTTTCATGGGGATTGCCTTGAATCTCCATTATGCTTTTGGTAGTATGCCCATTTTGAAACTATTAATTCTGCCTATCCAAAAAATGGGAAGAATGTTCATCTTCTAAAATTTTTAATTTTTTTCTTCAGTGTTTTATAGGTTTCATCATAGAGGTCTTTCACCACCTTAGACAGATTTACTCCTAAGCATCTTCTTTTTAATGTATAGGTTATTGTGTTTATCAGTCTGAGAATTCTTCTAGTAGAGTTTTGGGATATTCTAGATATAGGGTCATGTCATCAGCAAACAGAGAACTAAAATCAGCACGCATAGTGATACAGACACACCCTTGTTCATAGCAGCACAATGCACAATAGCCAAGTTATGGAACCCACCCTGGTGCCCAACAACAGATGAACAGATAAAGAAAATACGGTGTATATAGACAGTGGAGTTTTATTCAGCCATCAATAAGAATGAAATTATGGCATTTTCTGGTAAATGAACAGAAGTGGAGAGCATCATGTTAAATGAAATAAACGAGACTCAGAAATCCAAGGGTCAAATATTTGGCTCCTATGTGGGAGTTAGAGCAAAATAAGGAAAAATGTGTATGGGCATGAAAATCAAAGGGAGACCAGTGGAATGGAGGGGGGAGAAGGGAGGAACTGCAGACTGGAACTGACCACTTTATGCTACGTATACATATGACTGTGTCACAGTGAGTTTCATCTTTACTTATATTTATAAAATACCAATTAAAAACCAATAAATAAATCAAAGGAGGATTAGTAGGGTAAAGAAAGGAGAATAGGGACAGGGAGGGGGTGAGAAAGAGGATGTAGGAGGTCTGAAGTGGAGCAATTTATAATTCAGACATGTAGGATTATGTCAAAATGAACCCCAATAATAAATAGAATTATATGGACTAATAAAAATATTTTTAAAATAAAATAACTTTTTAAAGAAGGGAAAATAAGAATGTGTTAGTAGAAAACTAGTAAAATTCATACTGTAATTGAGGTGTTTTTCTAAATTGTTTTGAAGGATGGTCATAATTCTTGGTCCTGAGACATAAAAAATAATGAAGACAAAGAAAAGCTCCTTGAAACCAAGTGGGCCCTCTTCCCATGTCAAGAGCAGTCACATTCATCAGCGAGTGTTTATTAGATTGGTTAAAAGACTGAATCAAGACTTATGCTGTGTCAATTTTCTATTGCTACCACAATGAACCAACAAAACTTAATGACTTAAAACAACAGAAAGTTCTTAACCTGCAGTTCTGGAGGTCAGTCATCCAACATCAGGTTCTGGGAGCTGAAGCCCAGATGTGGGCTGCATTTCCTCTGGAGGTTCTAAAATCGAATTCATATTCTTGATTTTCCAGCTTCTGAGGCATCCTGCACCCCTTGGCTCCTAGCTCCACATCTCTTCACCTCTGCTTCACCACTGCCACTTCTTTATTACTCCTCTTGACCTAGATTGCCTTCTTCCTCTGACCTTCCTGCCTCTCTACTATGAGGATCCTAGTGTTTACACTGGGCCCAACCAGCTAGGCCAGGACAATCCCTATGGTTCAAGGTTGGTTACAAAGTCCCTCTGTCACGTAATCTAACATATTCACAGATGCCAGGGATAAGACTATGGGCATCTCTGCAGGGCCACTATTCATCATACCACAGATGCCTGGGGGTTTTGTCACAGAACAATTCTAAGAAATGAAGTACAACAATAAATGAACTTTTCCTTGTTGTGTCCTCAACAGATTACAATTTCCCAGGAAGAGACAGACTACGTGGAAATTAAAAACTGCACGAGACAAATTCAGATCTGCTAAATGCTATGAAGTAAATTTGGAAAGAGATGAGATGATTATTTGGAACAGTAGCAATCTTAGGTAAAGTGATTAGAAAACATCATTGTGAGAAAATGTCATTTGAACTAAATTATGAAAGATGGGGCAAAACCTCAAAGGGAAAACACAGGGAAGTACATTTCTCCCTAGAACCATGCAACAAAAGCCACATCTCTAGAAGAGGAATGTGGCTTGCAAAGGTAACATCTGAATGGAGCTCAGGAGATCTGCATCTGTAGTGAATTACAGAGGGAGACAACATGGAGTCAGGCAAGCCCGAGAGAGAGCAAGGGGTGGGCCATCTTGGGCTTTGAAAGTCTTGGACATAATGAGTTTTATTCTGAAAATAAAGGACAACTAGTGACTGTTTTCAAGCAAGGGAGGATCTTGGTCTGCAATGCAATTTATATTTTTAAAATATTTCATTGGTTGCTGTGTTAGGAATGCATTACACAGGATCACCAAGTACAAGAAGGGTAGCGGCCAGCAGGCCCGTGATGGAGGCAAATGATGATGGAGACAGGGCCAGCTCATCCGTGGGGCAGACAAGGTGTATATGAACATGCGTCTGTTCTGAAGGTGGGAATGACAGGACTTAGCAGGTAATTGAATGTGGAGCCTTGGCTAAGAGGAATAAAGAATGAACACACTTGGAATTTTTTACCTTTAAAAAGTATTGTGGATAATCACGACTTTGACCTGAGTGAGGAAAAGAACTGGGATTTTGGGGAGGATCATGGGATTTAAAGGCTCCATTTGGAGTTATTAAGTTGGGGATTCCCATAATGTCTTTAATAGACAATTGTTAGATGGGCAGTTAGATATGAGACAAATCAGAGGCTAAATTTGAACAAGAGATGTTCATTTGGAAGTCATAGTAATAAGATGTGAAACATCACAGGGATAAATAAAGATACAATATAAAGAAAAATAGGGAACAAAATCCTGTGACAAGAGGACCTGACCTTATCTAGTAGAGTGGAATAGGTGGAAAGCAAGACAAAGGAACAAGAGAAAACACCATTAATTGGGTGGATATAAATCCTAAAACACTGAGTCAAGGGCACAAAATCCCAGTGGAAAAGAGAAATAAATTTTAGTGATTTATTGCAAAGCTGTAAATAATAGTTAACAATAATGTATGACATATTTTGATAATACGAACAGATTTTAAATATTTTTACCATTAAAAACATGTTAATTAGCCTGAGTTGATCATTCAACAATGCATACATATATCAAAACATTACATTGTATACATGAATGTATACATTATTATTTTTCATTTAAAATAAAAATATATAAGCAGAATAACAAAAGAAATCCAAAGATAGCTTGGTGTCATGGAAACAGGGAGGAGAACATTTCAAAGAATTGTATCAAGGCTTCTAAGAACTTAGGTAACAAAGACAGAAATGCCTACTGGATTTAGCAACGCAACGTGGAATTCTTTTTGATGACCCGTGCAAGGGTAGCTTTACTGAATCAAAAGCCAAATTAAGACAGAGATGTTAATTTCCCTGATTTAATCATTATATGCAGGTATCAATTTGCCACATTGTACTCCATAAATATGAAGAAATAGTATGTGTCGTGTGATTTTATTTGTTATATTAGGTAGCATCCCAGCACTGTAACAAATATCTGTGACAATCACCTTGAATAGAGAAATGGTTTAATTTAGCTCTGAGATTCTAGAGGTTTCAGTCCATGTCTGCCCCATTGCTTAGGGCAGGAAGCTCATGGTCAAACAAACCACTGGCCTCATGGCAGAGAAGGAAAGAAAGGTAGAAGAGACGAGGCTCCCACAACCCCTTCCAGGGCGTGACCCCACAGATGGAAAACCTCCCATGAAACCCCACCTCTCAAAGTTTCTCCACTGGCCAGTGACCCAAGCTGGGGACTATGCCTTTAACACAGGTGCCTTTGGGAGACATTTCAAATCCAAAGTATATAGCATTTATTTTTAATAGAATTAGAATAGAATAGAATTTTACTGTTCTTAGAAAACTGTGTTCAAAGTGGGATGTAATTAGGAGAAGGCTTGGTACCTAGGTTGTAGTCACTGAGATTTGTCATGCTGCTCTTGTAGATGCTTAATGAGTGTTGTAATTCTCACAAGTCAAGAGGAAGGTGTGATTTTTCTCATTTTGCAATTAAGAAGTTCCAGAATCAAGGGATTTTAATCAGTTTTCTCAAAGGTGATCCAGACCAGCAACTAGAGAACTGGAATCCAAAATCAAGTTGAAGTCTGTCTCAAAAGCTTCCATTCTTCTTTCAGCCTTAGGAAGCACTGAGAGCTCTTAACTCCAGGAAAGCACATGAAGAGTCTGTTTCAGGAAGATCATTGTGATAAAAATTTACATAGATTGGAGAAACAGAAAAGAGGCAGCTCAATTCACAAGAGCCAGATTGTGGAACCAACCGAGATGCCCTTCAATTGATGAATGGATAAAGAAACTGTGGTATATATATATATATATATGTATATATGTATATATATACATATATATATATATATATACACAATAGAATATTACTTAGCCATAAAGAATAATAAAATTATGGCATTTACAGGCAAATGGATGAAATTGGAGAATATCACGTGAAGTGAGATAAGCCAATCTCAAAAAACCGAAGGACGAATGATCTCACCGATAAATGGATGATGACACATAATGGGAGTGGGAGGGAGGCAAGAATACAGGAAGGAGGGACTGTATAGAGAGAAAAGAGGAGTGGGAAGAGAGCGGGGAGGAAAAAAATAACAGAATGAATCAAACATCATTACCCTATGTGAATGTATGATTACACAAATGGTATGCCTCTACTTCATGTACAAACAGAAAAACAAGATGTATCCCATTTGTTTACGATAAAAATAAATTTTAAAAAAATTAAAAAAAAAAAAAAAAGAAAAAAGAAAAGAGGCAGCAACTGACTTTGAGAGTAGTGCGGTTGGCCAGGTGCTTCACGAAGTCGGACCCAGCTGAGGGGTACAGATTTGACATTTATAGATTCGGAAGGTAGATATCCAGCTGCCATACCCAACACTGACCTGATCATTCCTTCTCGCCATGTCCACTCACACTTCTGTTCTTCTATGGACTCGTGTAAAAGGGAGAGATTAGCATCCTTTTTTTTCCTTTTTGCCTTCTCTCCTGACATAAGATTAAGGGGTGGATAAGGAGGGAAGGAAGTCATCAACTAAGAGGACCTAGCAGACCCCTAAGACCAGCCCATTTGCACAGGTTCCAGATTCGGGAGTAAGTTGGGAAAAGCAACTGAAGTAACTCCGAAGCTCAGGAGGAGGCGCTCGTGCCGTGGACGCCTACCCCACGTCAGAACCGCCAGGGGGGCTCCTATGATTGAAAACCACACTCCCCTTTCCCTTGGTTTTCCTCTGTGTGCACGTGAGGACCATGAGAGACTGGAAAGAACAGTGTTTGAAGGCAAATGATCCAGTATTAATTCAAAAGCCATCGCCTTCTGTGGACATGGCCTCAATGTTCACCAAACGTCTGTAATAAGCAGAAACGTCCCCCTAACAGGTGCAGTTGCCGCAATGAATGTCACAGCAGGCACACATGGCATCCTATCTATAGTCAGGTCATTGAAACAAAAAGCAGGATAATGAAAATATATGACTGCTCAGATGTTTGTGGAGAAAGTCATTTGCCCAATGGTAATTGATGTTTATTGAGGACAAGGGAACGCAAGGGAAGTATCTCGAATCACCCCATTTTTCTGTTGCCACCTGTATAACCACTCAATAGGCAGAAGATAATAAAATGTGAATTCGTCTTTGGGGTAGTATATAATTCCATGTACTATTTTGTCTTGGGAATCCTTTTATTCCTTTTTCACACAACAGCTTTTTTCATTTTGGTTTTGTTTTGTGTTTTTTTATTTTTTTAATGTGCCTCGTAGTATACATTTATTTCTCTTCCTCTCCCTTCATGGTGTCGGGAAAAAAAAATCCCTGAACAGATGTTGTGTTGAGATTGCCAAACTCATTTTACTTTTGATGTTCCATGCTGAAAACTCCTTTTTGGAGAACACACTGGTGGAATGTACTCCTTGTTGTGCACTGTACGTTTAATGGCAGGAAGACAGTTGGAAAAAGGGTCGTAACAGTTCCTTAAAATGCCAGTGTCACCGAGCATTCAAAGATAAGCAGAAGCAAAGATCTGGCACAGTGTCCACATGATGAGACACACGGGCTGCATTTACAGAACTCTTCTTAATCTGCTAGCTATTAAGAACAATATTATATTTTTTAAAGATAGCCATAGTAATGAGATGCTGAGGGCAAGGAGAAATTTAACAACAGCCCAAAGATGCAGCTCGATAAGCCTTAAAAGTGGAAGATTACAGTGGAGCCTTTATTGAAAGTCTTGCCTTGAAAGAAACCACTTCCAGCTTAACCATTTTTAAATGCAAAACACTGAAGAGATGGAAAGAGGAGACAGGGCCAAGATAAGGGTGCTTGCAGGTTTGATGAGGTAGTGTGTATCAGACAGAGAACACAACTTGGAATAAAAGGTTGTGGTTCTAAAACACCGATCCCTGTAATGCTTTTCAGAAAGAACTGGTATTCCCACGGCATAGATATGGTGTAATTGTGCACCATATTTGTTTGCACAATTTGTTTGCATATTTGTCTGCATACAAAGTACTGCAGACTGGGTGGTTAAAACAAGGGACTTTATTTTCTAGTTTTGGAGGCCACAAGTCTGAGGTCAAGGTGTCAATAGGATTGGCTTCATTCTGAGAGTTCTGTCATTGGATTGCAGATGGCCCTCTGCTCCCTAGGTCTTTACATGAACTTCCCTCTGCACACATCTGTGTCCTAACCTCCTCTTCTTAAAAAGACACCAATCATTTTGGAGTTGGGCTTGCTAATGGCCTCATTCAGTCTTCAAGATCTCTTAAAAGACCTCCCCTCACCCATCTTCAAATAAAGTCTCAACCTGAGATACCTGGGGTTAGAACTTTAACATGTAAATTTGAGGGGATGAGGGGTTCAGTTCAATAACTTTCACCAGAGAAACTGACTAGGCACTGAGCACCTACCTGGTCAGTATGCAAAACTGAGCTCTATGTTGGGGATACATCGTAGTCTCTCGTCCTTGTCTTCAGGGAGCTTACAAAGTGTCACCGGCGTATGTATAGGTATATGTCTAGCCCTATAATAGAGTATTTACCACACCATTCCAGAGCAAACACTAATGTCGAAGAAGTGCAAGGGACTGAATATCCAGGTTGGTTGATGAAATCAAGGAGGACGCACTGAACACGTGGTATTTGAGCTATAACTTGAAAAACACACAGGGTCTCACTAGACAGAAAGACCATGTTAGGGAGGGACTGGGACAGCCTGGCAAAGGCACAGGCGTTTAAAGTGACTTAGTCAAAGCTTATGATGTCCCCAAGGAACCATCAAAGCACAAGCTGAGGAATCAGTACAAAAATCATTAAAATGCTCCAAGAACTGTAATATACTCTAGACAACTAAGGGGAAACTTAAATTATGTATAAAATTCAACTTTAAGTTTGGATCTGCATGAGTTTTCATACCAAATTCTTCCTCCAAACTTTGAGTTCAGAAAGAGTATTCCAAATGGTATATCAGAAATTACTGCTCCTCCAGGAATTTGGAACAGATACATTGAAGTCAGAATTAGGATCAGGCTACACAATCCCACATACAGAGGTGACTCCATGTACATAAGACACTTACCTCCAGGGACTCTCCCCATATTTAGATATAGATCAGGAAGGTTTATGTCATTATTTTCCTCAATAATCTTAGAAAAGAAAACTCAAGATTTTAATGTTTCAGATAACTAAAAAGATAATTCACTTGTACACATAATGAATACTACCATCTTATGTGACTGTAAATTTTGTAAAATCATCAGCGGAGGGCACACTCAATTTTGGGTTGGTCTGTTAGAATTCAGGTTATTTTTCTGGTCAAGTTCAATCTCACAGTCCTTGAAATGCTATCCAGGTCACTCAGATGGAATTCAGAGAAGTAAAAATGAACAGGGCTTCGCATTGTCACTAATTTACTCCTGATTCCTGCCTTCACTATGCATATGGAGTCCCACACTTCACTTTGTCCTCTCAAATGCTACCATGCTACCTGTGGCACTCCTGTGCCCAACATCCAAAGAATCAGGGAAGGAGCTCCCTGATTAACTGCCCATGCTAAGGCATGCAGCTCATTGATCATTTGCCTGCTCTGTGTCCATGTCATCCACACATAGTCACAACTAAAAGGTCCTGAATCCAGGTATCTAGATCATAACAAATAATAAGTGTAAAATAACTGAAGCCATGAAGATCTGACACTGCTAACAATACAGAAAAATACTAGTAATAGTCTCCAGGTTCTCTTCTTATAAAAATGTTTTGGCTAAGGTAAAAGCTTCAAACCCGGGTGACTTCTACTTTTGAGGTCCCTTGCTACCTACATGAAATGCAAGTTTCTTTCTTTTTTTTTAAATTTGTTCCTTTTATATACACAGGACCCTAGAGTGTATTTTGGCATATTGTTACATACATGGAGTTAACTTATTCTAATCAGGATCCCATTCTTGTGGTTGCACATGATGTGGGGTTTCACTGGTGGTTTATTCATATATGAACATATATATATACATATACATATACATATCACATTTTCTTTATCCATTCAACTGTTGAAGGGCATCTAGGTTGGTTCCATAGTTTAGCCATTGTGAATTGAGCTGCTATAAACATTGGTGTGACTGCATCACTGTAGTATGCTGATTTTAAGTCCTTCGGGTATAAACCAAGGAGTGGGATAGCTGGGTCAAATGGTGGGTCCATTCCAAGTTTTCTGAGAACTCTCCATACTGCTTTCCAGAGTGGTCGCACCAATTGGCACTGCCACTGGCAATGTGTGAGTGAAGCTTTTTCCCTGCATCCTCACTAACAATTATTGTTACTTGTATTCTTTGTAACTGCCACTCTGTTTGGATTGAGATGGAATCTCAGTGTAGTTTTAATTTACATATCTCTCACTGCTAGACATGTTAAACATTTTTTCATAGATTTGTTCAGCATTCATATTTCTTCTGTGACTTACCTGTTCAGTTCCTTTGCCCATTTGTTGACTGTATCTTTTTTTGATGTTAAGTTTTTGAGTTCTTTATATATCCTGGATATTAATTATCTGAGATGCAGGTGGTAAAGATTTTCTCCCATTCTGTAGGCTCTCTCTTCACATTCTTGATTGCTTCTTTTGCTGTAAAGAAGATTTTTAGTTGGATACCATTCCATTTATTGATTCTTGATTTTGCCTCTCGCACTTTCAAAGTCTTGTTGAGGAAGTTGGTTCCTAATCAGACATGATGGAGAGTTGGACCTATGTTTTCTTCTAGCAGGTTCAGGTTCTCTACTCTAATGCCTAGGTCTTTTATACACTTTGTGTAGGGTGAGAGGGGTTTCCTACTGCGGTTCCATTGACTGAACTCATGGATTTGGAAAATACAATTGAGAAAATTGCACACTTGTTTTTAATTATTTATTTATTTTTTACAGACTGCATTTTGATTCATTATACAAAAATAGGGTACATCATTTTATTACTATGGTTGTACACGATGTATATTCATACCATTCATGTAATCATATGTGTACTCAGAGTAATGATGTCTGTCTCTTTCCACCATTATTCATATCCCCTCCCTCTCATTTCCCTCTAAGTAATCTAAAGTTCCTCCATTCTTCTCTCACTCCCCACCTCCATTATATATCTATCATCATCCACTTATCAGGGAAAACATTCAGCCTTTGTTTTTTTGGGATAGGCTTATTTCACTCAGCATGATATTCTCCAATTCCATCCATTTATCTGCAAATGCCATAATATTATTATTCTTTATGGCTGAATAATATTCCATTGTGTATATATACCATCTTTATCCATTCATTTGTTGAGGGGCATCTAGGTTGGTTCCACAATCTAGCTATTGTGAATTGAGCTGCTATAAACATTGTTGTGACTGTGTCCCTGTAGTATGCTAATTTTAAGTCCTTTGGGTATAAACCGAGGAGTGGGATAACTGGGTCAAAAGATGGGTCCATTCCAAGTTTTCTGAGGAATCTCCATTCTGCTTTCCTGAGTGGTTGCACCAATTTGCAACCCCACCAGCAATGTAAAAGTGTGCCTTTTTCCCCACATCCACGCCAACATCTATTATTGTTTGTGTTCTTGATAATAGCCATTCTAATTGGAGTAAGATGAAATCTTAGAGTTGTTTTAATTTGCATTTCTCTAATTACTAGAGATGTTGAACATTTTTTCATATATTTATTAATCACCTGTATGTCTTCTACTGTAAAGTGTCTGTCCAGTTCCTTGGCCTATTTATTGATTGTATTCTTTGTATTTTGGGTGTAAAGTTCTGTAATTTCTTTATAAATTTTGGAGATAAGTGCTCTATCTGAAGTGCATGTGGATTTTTTTCCCACTCTGTAGGCTCTCTTTTCACATTATTGATTGTATCCTTCGCTGAGAAAAAGCTTTTTAGTTTGAGTTCATCCCATTTATTGATTTTTGTTTTAATTTCTTGTGCTTAGGGAGTCTTGTTAAGGAAGTCTGATCCTAAGCCAATGTGATAAAGATTTGGGCCTACTTTGTCTTCTATTTGGTGCAGGGTCTCTTGTCTAATTCCTAAGTCTTTGATCCATTTTTTTGTTTTATTTTGCAACAGTTTTATTGAGATATAATTTACAAACCATACACTTCACTCAGACTTGTTTTTTTTTTGTTGTTGTTGTTGTTCTTTTTTAGTATATTCCTGGATTTATGTATTTATTTATTTATTTATTTATTTATTTTTTATTGTAAACAAATGGGATACATGTTGTTTCTCTATTTGTATATGGAGTTAAGGCATACCATTTGTGTAATATAAATTTACATAGGGCAATGATGTTTGATTCATTCTGTTATTTTTTTCCCTTCCCCCCACCCCTCCCACCCCTCTTTTCCCTCTATACAGTCCTTCCTTCCTCCATTCTTACCACCCTCCTTATCCCAAACCCTAAACCAAACCCTAACCCTAACGCTAACCCCTCCCACCCCCATTATATGTCCTCATCCTCTTATCAGCGAGATCATTTGTCCTTTAGCTTTTTGAGATTGGCTTATCTCACTTACCATGATATTCTCCAATTTCATCCATTTGCCTGCAAATGCCATAATTTTATCATTCTTCATGGCGGAGTAACATTCCATTGTATATATATGCCACAGTTTCTTTATCCATTCATCAACTGAAGGGCATCTAGGTTATTTCCACAATCTGGTTATGGTGAATTGAGCAGAAATGAACTTTGATGTGGCTGTATCTCTGTAGTATGCTGATTTTAAGTCCTTTGGGTATAGGCCAAGGAGTGGGATAGCTGGGTCAAATGGTGGCTCCATTCCAAGCTCTCTGAGGAATCTCCATACGCTTTCCAGAGTGACTGCACTAATTTGCAACCCCACCAGCAATGTATGAGTGTACCTTTTTCCCCACATCCTCGCCAACACCTATTGTTGCTTGTGTTCTTGATAATCGCCATTCTAATTGGGGTGAGATGGAATCTTAGTGTAATTTTGATTTGCATTTCTCTTATTACTCCTTGATCCATTTTGAGTTGAGTTTTGTGCAGGGTGAGAGACCTTGGATGTTTATAAGATAACATCTTCAGGATAACTTGCTTTCATGTAGTAACCTCTGTAAGTTAATAAATGTGATGGTATGACACTGTGGTACTTCTTACCCAGTTCACTGGATCTGGGTCTCTGGCATCTGACAAAGAAGGATCAGAGAAGAATAAGAGACATCTATACCAATGAGGGGCAAAGAGGACTGTTGATGTAGACCATCTCTAGGGTCTCTGTTCTCTGATGGCCTCATTAAGCATGTCCTAGTTACAATCTAGTACTTCAGTGTTTGATTATCTTGCCCAAAGTCAGAGGGCTAGCCAAGCACCAAAGCTTATACATAAGAAAAGAAGAGACTGATTTTCCATAAGCTTAGGTATGAGTCTTGATGCCTGCCATAAACAGAGGCATTCCAAATTTATTGTTGATGATGTTAGCTCAATATTTCATCACCCACCTAAGTTTGTCTCTAAATTTGTCCAAACACAGGTCATTTTTAAATCCTTACAAAAATGTTAGTAAACATTTTATGTGCTACATATATCTACATTCACACAGATGATTATGTTCTTTTAAACCGTGACAATAATTATTTGATTGATTAGAAAATAATGCTACCTTGCTAATTAGCCAAATTTTAAATACACATAGTTTTTTTCAAAATCCACAAAATTACCAAAAAAATTAGAGATAAAATGCCAATTAACCATTAAGTATTCAAAAAGACTATTTGAGAACATGAAAGAGAAAATGTAATAACATCCCAATTGCCTAAGTAAATGGCCTTCTAATTCCTGCTATTATCCATTTTTGGCAACCATTATTCTCAAACAGCGTTCCCACTTAAAAAATAAAAGAAGAAGAACATACAGACTTGTAAGCTGAATTGAAGGCATACTAGGAATACGGGGGTGGGCGAGTTTCTAGTTGCCAGAGTACCCAGATCTTTTGTAAGCCATGTTAAGTGGCTTTCTCTTAGGCCAACTGAGCCTGCTCTTGAGACTTTCAGTGAAAAGTGAAAGCTGGAATTATAACATATAAAATATATGTATTAAATGACAAGTAAAAAGTTGTCCTTACAAAGTATAAGCATGCATACTCGGTCAGCACATTGAGTCATCTCCCTGTTGTTTATAAAAAAACACTATGGCACATTGTAGATAAGACAGGAGGGCATGAAGTAATACTAGTGGGCAGAGCTAAAAATTCCAAAACTTTCTTAGTTGTTATTTTTATACTTCAAATGAATAGATTTTATTTTTAATCAACAAACATGTGAGTACCTACTCTGTGCAGGCACAGGACTAATGGATAACAATGTACTTTTCAGGGATCTACGTTCACAAGTCTGCATCAAATGAAATGCAGCATATAAGAATTCAGGGTCCTATAGCATTATGAGTGCCACCCACCACCACACAGTTAAGTATTGTCATGGTAATTTTAAAGACAAGACAGAGGGCTGGGGTGTAACTCAGTGGTAGAGCACTTGCCTAGTATGCATGAAGCCCTGATTTGACCCCCAATGTGCCACACACACACACACACACACACACACACGCACACACACACACACACAGAAGACAAGGAAAAAGATGCTCAGAGGGATAAAGTCACTTAATCAAGGGTCCCACGAATCATTTTGAGTTTGGATTACTTTGAAAAGGGAAAGCCAGGACACCAGGCATCACGGTGACACACTTGTTGACTGAGTTGGGACTTGCTTGACAATGTTTCATCTGAATGTTGGACAACAGAATCAGCTTATCCACTCGGGACAGAGTCCAGCCTCTCCTCCTCCTGTCAACCCCTTTCCACATGTCTTGTTCACTGTGTTCACCCCATCCTGTTTGATTTGAATTTACAACTCACACCTATCATTGCTTGCTAGATTTTATGCCTCTGAATTCTACTTATTAAGGAAAATCACAAATGAAGCTTCTCATGACCTAAGTTTGCTTTCAGAGGTTTCAAGCACTAAATAAGTATTTCCTTATTATTTTCTTTCTTTTTTTTTTTTTTTCTTTCTTTTTTAACCCTTTTCCTTTCTACTGGTCTCTCCCAATTTGCTTTCAAAGTTTTCATTCTCAGGGGGACACATCTTCTGCCTGATCCATAAAATGTTGTCTGAGCCAAAGATGGGTTTGAATTCTTTACTCGAGATTTGGATTTTCTTGTAAAACAAAAAACAACAGCAAAAACTTTTTATATGATTTGAAGATTGTTATTTTTGTAATACTTTATTCAAAAAAGTTTTTATAGCAGATGACTTAAGGGAAAAAAAGGAGTGAACTGTTTAGAACAGACGGAATTGAGCCCGCTTAAAAAACTTATATTAATAAGTGTATCAAAAGCTTGGTTAAAATGGTCTTGAACTTCTTATTTTGAGGCATATGTCTACCTATGAAGAAAAGAATAGAAACAAAAGCAAAGATTAAGACAAAAGAGACAAATACTAGTGAAAAGGAACAACTATATGTCATTCACATAAAAAAATGGACCTTATTTGTTAGAATTTTTTTTAACTTTGTACTGTGAATTGGCAAGAACAGAAGTTGTGAATGAGGAATGCGAAGGAAAAAGAAGACCCTGTCTATGAGTAACATAATCAGAAAATTTCCATATTTCTCTCCATGAATGGAAGATTTAGTACCCTGAAATATTACTTAAGCACGCAAAGGATGTAAGAAGAAATATGAAATGTCAAAGTGAGCTGTGGATTTCAACTCTGGGAGGAAAATGGAAAAAAATTAAGTGCCATGAAGCAGCAACTGAGGTACAATCTGTAACAGTTATGTGTTTAAACATGTGGGACTTTCTGGACAATTTTTTGTAACTTTCACTTTTCTTATAATTGCAGTATTTTAATACTATTCTTAATTCTTAAATACATAATTGTGAGATGCTTCACAAACCATAATTAAGCAATTAATTATTATATTTCTTTGGAGTTACTGTGGAAATGTGGTTCCTTTACCAGAACACTATGATTTTAAAAATGTACTATCTACTTCTTGACAGTAAACTCTTTATGAAACAACCAAGTGGCATTAAACTGCCTCAAGGGTACAAATTATTTAAATACGAGACTTTCAAAGAGCAACAAACAATACATAAATCAAGTCCTGTTCTAAGGTTGAAAACATCCACAGAGATAATAAGTCGTATGCAATATCTGAGAGTCGCAAGATATACAGCGCACTTATGACTTCAGGAGATGCCATTTTGCTTTACCCAGAACATTTAACATTACAGAGAGCTAAAGAGTCTCAAGGTCAATGAGAAATGTATGTCTACAGCTAGTAACACCTAGCAAAGTCCAAATTTTAAATTACTCCTGGGAAATATTTTCTCATAAGAAGTAGCATTTACTGTGAACCATGAAATCCTTGACCAGCAAATTCACATTAGTAGTAACAATGGTCCCAATACACATATCCTTACTTTACAGATGTGGGAAACTTCCCTGAATTTTATGAAATTAGGAAGGTGGCCATGCTCCTGAAGGTGGATTTGTTGTTCCTTGTTTCCCCTGAAGGCACACAATGAAATCAGGTACATTCCTGTAGGTCGCACATCAAGGGACTTACTGCCTCTGATTCTGTCTCTTGGTATCACTGCTCCGTGTAAATCAGTGTAGTTGGTGCTTCAAGGTTCTCCCTTCATCCTGAAGCACTCTAAACTCCTCTGATCTCTTGACCCATGCTTTCTCCTTCAGCTCTGCATCCTCACTAGACCATGAACTTTCTCAGTTCTGGACACTCATTCGACTTCTCCAGGAGAGAAACTCTTTGGTTACAAGAAGACAGTGTAAGTCTGTATGCTCAGTAGCGTTCTCATCTGTTTCTGTTGTGCCTACAACTCTCTATTCTGAAGCACATAAATGTTTTAGAATTCAACTGAGACTTAACTAATTTCAGGTATCATCGCCTGAAAAACTGAAGAACTGGCTACTGATGTTGGAGCCTCACAAGAATCTATCAGTTTTCCATTATTCTGAAAATTAAGTACTTTGAACAAAATCATGTCTGCGATGGAGGGAATGCTGGAGTCATCAGCAACACCTGAGGAGTTTATTAGTCACCGCTGAGAATGAAATGTGGAGATTTTACCAGCAATTTTATTGTTCCTAGAAAGAGAATGAGTCTAGACTCATGCAACTGGTGTGTTGTCCCCGCTCTTCCCTCTCCCACCTGCCTGAGGCCAGGAAGCTTACCCAGCATCTCTAGGGTTTAGTATTGGCATCTGTGAAACATTTCCTCCCCCCTGGTTTGTTTAGATTACTGCTGCAGGAACTGACAGCGTTAGCCTGGGCAGATGAAGACGACGACTCTCCAAATTCTCTATAAGTTTCCCTTGAGACACACAAGTAACTGTGTCACATCTGTCAATCATTTTCTAGGATTCCCACGGAAGGAATGTGGAAGAAGGAATGTGTTCACAAGAGTTGTGGGGCAGATTCTGAGGGGTTCTTCTGCTTGCGTTTCAACTTGTCATGGCTGGGAGATTCTCAGTGCCTACCACTGTAGGCAACAGTGTCCCAGGTGCCCATGAGATACTAAGGATAATCAGACATGATTTGTTCTCCATGAGCTTTCCATCCTTCGGGACCAATAAGATAAGCCAATAAGGAACAATAAAATATTCTTAAAATATATATGTTTCTATCAAAAAGGAATAGTATTTCCTCTACTAGGCTCTCCAATACCATCCATCATTTAATGCTCACCAGTCCTATGAAGGAGGAAACATTTTACCAAGCTGATACTGAATCTTAGAGACGTTAGATAATCTTCTTGACCTTTGCCATCTAGCATGGAAAAGCAGAGACTCATTATTTTGCCACTCCAGTTTCTTTAAATAGAAAAAAAAACATATGATACACAAATCATAAATCAACAGTAAATATTATAATTTCCCTTGGTGCATCATGGTCTCAAATCTCCCACCTTTTGTCTCCAGGAGTGGCTAACATGAAGATGAGGCCCACAGTGCCTCCTGAAGATTGTAGAGGTGGGGGAGAATGGAGGCAGATTAGACCTCCCTTGTGCAAGGTCTAACTTCAAACTTGTCCCTCATCTTCAGCTCAGTGACCTTCATCTGCCTACAAAATCCACTGATTGTGGCCATGACAAGCTAATTAACTTTTCTAGACCACTTTGAAAAAATGTTCCAACAGAGTTTCTAGTAAGAGAGGTAAAGTGCAGAGGGGATTACTTAATACCAAACATTTCTCAAACTCCTCCAAATCTCCTGTTCTTAACAGAGAGCAGAGTTCGTCTTTGTATAGAACTATTTGCTCTGTGACTCAGAAAACATCAAGAGAAGAATTCTGCTACCAGATGCTACACTGTTAGAAGTTCATTGCAAAGATAGCTAAAACCCTGAAAAAAGATTACAGGAAGACTGCTGACTTCTGAAGAGACACGGGAAGACAAAAACAAACAAATAAATAAAATCTCTTCTTTCCTCTGGAAAAATTCCAAACTCTTTCCAGACCCTGTGCCGGTGGAGACAGCAGCTCTTCTAGCATTATCGTTCTTGACCTTGTTTGGATGAGTGAAAAATACAAAAAAGAAAGGAAAAAAAATACACTCCCCTGGGGAGGGTCAAGGGGGTTGTACATCCCATAAAACTATGCATTGGCTACAAAAACCTCAAAAATATGCTCTGTAGTTCTACTGCATAAAATTTTATTCTGCTTTCTTCTTCTATGCCTTGAATATAAGTGTATGACCACCCTATCATTTCAGATTAATTAATGCCCCAATAGGAGTGACTACTTTATAATTAGTTCCTGCAATTGGCTTGAATTTTACTTATGTCATTCCAACTCTTAGCCCTTTTAACTCACTTACCTGTATTGTTAAACCCTTAAAAGGTCTAAAGCTTTATGAAGAAGTCAGGGAGGGCCTGTTAGACATGAAGTTACCTGCTGGCGAGGCTGCAGGCCCGTTCCTCTACCCAAGAGCCTCGTGCCAAAGCACTTTCCAGCTACACCAGAGGTGACCTGGGCATGAGGAGCCCCTCCCTCTCTCTCCTCATTGACTTCCACATAGACATGTTACGGCCTAGCCAGGTATGATACGGCACACCTGTGATCCCAGCAGCTGACAGACTGAGGCAGGGGGATCACAAGGTCAAGGACAGCCTCAGTCACTGTTTCAAAATAAAATATTGAAGGGGATGGGAATATAGTTCAGTAGTAGAGCTCGTCTGGGTTCAATCCCCAGTACTGAAAAAAAAGAAAAAAAATCCCAAAAGGAGTAGGAGTCATAAAGCAGGACGTGCCTTTTTAAGCAATCAACTTAGCAGGGAGTGAAGAAAATAAACCCTCAAAGGGCCTTCCTAGTGTTTTCTGTATTTATTTCTCTCATAATGGCTAAACACTCTTATAGAACTGTGCAGAATTCCGGGGAGATGAAAAAGAAACTGAATAGCCCTCGCTCAGAGCATGAAGTAGGATGAAAAGGGGAAGGAGTTATTTCCCTGTCTGTAAGAAGAATCACACCAGAGCTGCTTTTTCTTCCAATAATAATGTTAACATGCTGATATAAATGCATCTTGTCTTCAAGCTTGAGATTTCATGTCACAGTAAAAGAGGTGTAGGCGGTGTTTATAATTATATAAAATTGCATGGCTGGGAGTAGAAAGGAACTAAAGCAGACTTCTCCACCAGCTCAGAGGAGGTGGAGGCTGCACAACAACATGTTAAGGATCATTGAAATCCCTCGTGAAATAAAGCATTTCACACCCAGGACTCAAGAGCCCAGCCCCTGATGACATGAGCTACTAGCGCCATGGGAAAGGAATCTTGTAATTTTGTTTTGAATAAAGCACCATTACTGTGACTAAACTTTCAAGATGTCATTTAAAGTGACAAAAACACTGTATTAGAGTTATATCTATCCCTAAAATTCACTTCCTAAAACAAGGATTTTACTGGAAGCAATTAGTAACACATTTCAAAATTGCTTTGTAAGAAATTATGCTTCCTGTACTCAAAAAATAGAGTTATTGCTCAAAGATAATGTTGAAAGAGAGAAGGAAACTTAGTCAAGTTTGTTTATTATGTTGAATATAGCACACATATATATACTTAAACATGTACTTGCATGTATAAATACACTTACACATATAGATATATGGGATATTTATAATAGACTTGCCCAGCCATTGACTTACACCAGACACAATTTATATCCTATTTATCCTGGAACCCCAGCATTTGGTTCAGTGCCTGGAATGCAATAGGTGATCCATACATTTGTTCTCTTGACATGCGTGCTACATTGCAGATCAGGCTGCCTTTGCAAATTCAAAAAAATTTCAAATATGGCGAATCTCTTAATGTAAAACAGACAAATATTTAGAAAACTGATCATATCAAATATGAAAGAATTCTCTGATTTTTTAAAAGAACCAAAACTTATCAGGAAGGTGAGTTAAAAACAATTCCTGAATGTTCCATAAGCATTTTTTTATTCCCCAATTTTTTGCTCAATTAAAGTCAATATCCAGAAAGTTTGATTTTTGCCCTTTGAAGATAATCTAGATGAATTTTTATGAAACAAAAGGACAGAATTCACATAATAAAAACAGTGGTCAGCGAGCTAAGCCCCATACCTTGCTATGAATAATTATAAAAGCAAAGTATTTGTTCTTTTGCTCAGGTTTTCCTACCTACTATGTTCCAGATGGGATGCGTTATTAAACAAAAGAGGCAAAAATCTGTTGTGAGACTTTTTCATGTAAACATAATAGACAACTTAATTGCATATGAGTTAGAAGGCAATCATTTTTATAAAACTAGATATGAGCAAGTGGAGTCAGTGATTTAGAGGGTGGTTGTCAACTTCACTGGTGTAGCCAAAAATGTTATCAGTTTTCTATGACTGTAGCAATGTCCTGAAGATGATTAATTTATGAACTAGTCCACAGTTTGGGAGGGCCCACTTCACGACAAGTTGACCTGCTGTTCTGGCACATCATGTGGGAGCAGAGCAAAATCACTTACTCATGGGCAGAGAGCAAAGAACAAAGAAGAAACTGTGGTACCACACATCTCACCAGAGGGAAAGTCCCTAAGAGCCTAAGTACCTCTCACAGGGTCCACCTCCGAAAGGTCCCCACCTCCCAGTCGCATCACCAGAGGACCAAGCCTTTACATGGACCTGTGGGTGACGTTCCAGGTTCAAGCTAGAGAATTCTGCACCTGGCTCTCAAGTGCAAGCCCAGCTCACGATGGGAGGTATCCTTAGCCCATCACCAAGAATCCCGCAGTCATAACTCCCCGGCACTGCTCAGAAGTCCACGTTTAAATCTCCCCTGAGACTCCAGGTACACTCAGCTGGGAGCACCTGTCAACGTCAAAAAGAAAGCTGCATACTTCAAAAGCACATCGGTGAGTCAGGCACGGGGTAAATGGCACCATTCCAAAAGGGAGAACTAGGAAAATAGCAAGGAGGAATCAGGCCAAAGCACGGCTAAAACCCAGCAGGGTGAATAGTAAATCCCAAATCCCCACGCCAGCACCCAGGGCACACTGGTGGAAGTGGACTCCCACGGGCTTTGGTTATTGCAGTCCACCTGGCCCCTACCTTGGACACTGCCTGCAGCTTCCCTTGGCAGCCATCGTGCATTGCTGCCACCTCCGCCTTCCTGGGGGTCTTCATTGCAGTTTCAACTTGACTCCCACAACTACACACATTGCCTGTAGGGGCTGCTTGCAGGCACTCCAACCTGCCACACACCGCCTGGCCTTTAGACCTCACTTAGAAATCTTGGTGAAAACCACCATGACACCGTAATTCTTATATGTGGCACACCTGAGAAACCATCACCACACAGACAAAGCCACAGTCTGTGGTCGACATAAGCTGTACCTGGCCCACCACCCCCACTGGGAATTGGACCCCTTGGTGCTCTTCCAGTGAGCTACACCCCTTGCCCTTTTTATTTATTGAGACAGGTCTCCCTGAGTTGCCCGAGCATCCTCAAGTGTGCCGTGGCCTCCAGGGTAGCTGGGAGTTCTTGAATTCTTGTCGTTGGTGGCAACTACACACTTTTGGGCTGCATCTTTGCATGTCCTCCTTTTCTGTTAAAACTCTGAACCTTCCATATCTCTCCACTCTGCCTTTCACTCCTGATTCTCACTATAATTATCATTTTCACTTAATGCTATGCTATATTGCCTTGAAGTTTTCTCTAACTCAAATAAATTACCTCTTTATCTTTAAGCTTGGCCTCCCAAAAACTATCAGGATATTGAAAAAATGCATGACAATCTTTGCCACTGTGTACAAAGGTGGGCTTGTCTAATTCCAAACAGAATCCTCATTTCCACTTGAAAATTCATCAGTGTTGTGTTCGCTGTCCACATTCCTATCAGCATTTGGGTCTTCTGAGCCCCCACCAGTATCACCTGTTAAGCTGATAGACGTAACAACATTCTAAGCTTTGTCTACTCTCCTTTTCTCCAAATTCTTCAAAATTCCACCAGAGAATCAAAGGCTTCTCCATATTTTGGTGTATAGAATAATGGCAAAGATCATCCCACTCCTTTCTTTCAATTTTTTATATTCGTCAGCTTTCTACCACTATAACAAAATAGCTAATAGAATAAACTTATAAAGAGCAAAGTTCTATTTTGACTCATGGTTTTAGGTTCCAGCTCATGGTCAATTGTCTCCACTGTTCTGGGCCTGTGGCAAAGCAGCACACCACAGTAGGGGCTTGTGGAAGAGTTAAACCACTCATATCATGACCAGGTCCATAATTCTTTTTTAGGGAATGTCCCCAAAGACCTAAGTCCCTTTCCCTAGGCCCCCATTTCATAAAGGCCACACCCTATAGGACCTGGAGACAAATTTCTTTAATATATGAACCTTTAACATCCAAAAAGAAATGTTGGAGACATTCGGCATCCAAAGTAAAACTCTAAGTAAACTTCCTGAAGAGTGAAATTCATGGGACAAGCTCATGAAAGATGGATCAATGGACAGAGCTAGGGACAGATCTAATGCTCCCTAAACATCATGGGAAAATGTGCAACTAAAAGAGACAGGAGCATTTGGATCTAGGCTTAAAAATACAACTAGAGGAGCTGAAATACAGGGGAGATAGTGGAAGAAGAAAATGTCAAGTATGATAATAGTGAAACCGGAAGCTAAAGCCAGGTAGAAGATTTTTCCTAGCCCGGATGTCATGAAGGGACTGTTAAATGGTTCTTTATTTCCCCTAGTCAGACTCCCAGGACACAGAAACAGGCAGTTTAGGGGCCAGTTGAAACATTCATTTGGTTTATACTCATAAAATTAATCAAACACAGAGAAAATAATTTTTGAGTTGACTTATAAGTATTCCCAGAAGCCCAGGTACATCTACCTTAGGTGGTAATTAGGAGTAGGAGAAAGCACCACGTCCCAGGGAGAATTAGTCCTCCTGAAGGTTAATCCTTCTAATGAAGTGCCAGACGACTCAGGGTGCAGGGCCTATGGGTTGCAGGGCCCCGGGATTCAGCAGACTTTGGATGTGTCTCCTTCTGTGTTCTTCCTAGCAAGCGAGCTACCTCATCCATCCTCTGCTTGCTTGGTACCCTGGAGCATCGTTCAATCGGTTTTCAAAGTTTCCTTCTGTGTCTAGCACTGTGAGGCTCAAATGACACTGCAGGGTGGCCCTCAAAGTAACTGCTTTGGGTTGTAAATGTAATTACCAGGGGGAGTATAGAAGATGATGTCTAAGGGAACCTGGAATCTTAATCTTGTTAATGGGGCTCATTTGAGACTAACTACCAAACCATAACATCCAACGGTTCCAGCGATGAAAGTTATATGCTGTTTCTCCTAATGTTTGAGTAACCACTTTCAGAAGCTAAGGGACAGACAAGCAAATAGCACCAGATTCATCAGACGGCTTACTTGTATGCTGTGCTTTGCAAGAGGTGCTAACTGTAAAGGACACAGACCCATCTTTTTAAAAATTATTTCTGAATTATAATTATACATAATAGGAATTTGTTGTGATATATTCTCACATGCACAAAGCATAATTTAATCAATCTCATTCCCCAGTACCTCCGCTTTTCTCCCTTACTTCTCCTTTTGAGCCTCATTCTCTACTCTACTGATCTCTCTTCTATTTTATGAAATCACTCTCTGCTTTTTTTTTTTTTTTTTCTTTTTTCTTTCTGACTTCCACATGTGAGTGACAACATTACCTTTGGCTTTCTGGATCTGGCTTATTTCACTTAACATGATGTTCTCCAATTCTGTTCATTTTCCTGCAAATGACATAATTTCTTTTTTATGGCGGAGTTAAACTCCTCTGTGTGTGTGTGTGTGTGTGTGTGTACACACCACATTTTCATTATCCATTCATCTGTCAACAGACACCTCGGCTGATTCCATGGTTTGGCTAATGTTCTGCTATAAACATGGGAATCCATAAGTCACTACAGTATGATGACTTGGTTGTATCAATAAATACCAAAAAGCGGCACAGCTGGGCCATATGGTGGTTCCATCCCTACTCCTCTGAGGAATCTCCTTACTGATTTCCATAAAAAACTCACCTTTGATGTGTCACAATTCAATGAGAGAGTTAAAGGTGTGTATTTGCATATGACTATAAAATACTTATAAAGTTATGGGGTAACACTATAATAATTATACAGAACATGTTCATAGCATAAATGGAGAAAGAGATAATCTGATAAGGATAAGCGAGAGAGAATGACACAGAAGATGTTCCTTTTAGAGCTCGAAGAATAACTACTCCACCAGGAAGACAGAGAAAAACATTACACTTGCACACGTGTGTGTGCACATGTGTACACTTCTTAGAAAGGTGTGAATGCCAAGTACAGAAATCTGAAAATGCATGAATAGAGAAAATTTCAACAGTTCGGTGGAACTATTTTCAATGTTTAAACTCATCTCACAAATGTTAGAAATAAGGTCTTCATATACATAGGTGTTTGGATTTCATCCTTAAATTGTTAAAATATCTTGATGTGTGTTCAAAGACATTTCATGCAAGTACTAACAAGGCGTTTCTTCAAAGGGAGTAAACTTACAGAATTTGGAACTATGTTTAGCACTGAAAGTTTATATTTCACAGAGCTCCAACTAGTTAGAGAATGAACTTTGCTCCAATCCATCTTGTCTTCCACTTTGTCTGGTTGATAAAAGGCAAGACATCAATCAGGAAAGAGCATAACTATTGAGTGCTTTAGGGAGAAATATGGACTCCTTAGCAAGAACAAGAAACCATTATGGAATAATTTGAGTTTGGATGAGCATAGGTCAAAAACATAACTTCTTAAAAAATGTCATTGCCATAGAAATCAGATGCTATACTAAAGGAATAAAGTTCCCTAAAAAGTTTCAAACTTTGTTCCTTTCAATGAAGACTAAATGTTAAATGCACTCATAAAGGCTATGTTATTTAGATGCGCAAAATCAAAATGTTCAGTAAAATTCACTTTCAGTTGCATAAACACACATACACAGTCTGTATCCTTTCTCTGTAAATGGTTTCTGCATTAATTCAGTTAGCCAAGGTGACCTTTAGCATCACTGAACTTCTCTTCTTCATACACCCTTCCAACTCCCAATAGAGGTGTCTCCTCCTTTCCATCCCTTTTCAAAGCTCCACCTCCGGGTAAGGTAAGGATAAAGTTGATCCAGGAGGCAGAAGGCAAGGAGATTATGAGTTGGTGTTTCTGGTTTCTGTAGATGAGGGCTTGAGTCTTGGTCTGCCATTAACCTGTATATGATCTTTTCTAAATGTTTTTGTCCTTATCTGAAAAAAGATGAAAATAAAACCTGCTTCACAATGTTATGTTCACAAACTGAAATAACATACATAGGTATTTGTCATGTATTAAATATTTAATAAAATTTAAATATATTATTGAACTCATCATTACTCCTAGATAGCATGTTAGATGGAGTCATAAACAGCATGTGAATTCATATAAAAACATGTTAAATGCTGCTCCAAAATGGCACTGTAATATCTAAAAGCTATAGCTAAAATACATACTTATATTTTTCTGCCTCTATACCTATAAAAATATTTTGAAATCTTAAGTCCACAATTGACATTTTTTAGGTTCGGGCAAGAACTTGAGCACTAAGTGACTGTCCATCCAATGCATGTCACTTTGCTTTATGCTTCATTGAATTTTATTTGACATGTGTTTTGACAGGTTCCAAAGATGGAAAGAGGTACAGAAAGGAATCCATTTGAAGAAGTTGAGCCTGACCCCATCATATGCCATTTGTTTGATTTGACACTATTTACCCCCCTAATTTTTACCTGGTGAAAAATCACAAAAAACCAAAACTGCCAATGTGTTCTCCTGCTCCCAGCAACATCCCTACATGTCCATGGAAGTCCTCTGTCTGAAATGCAGGAGTGTGCTCCGCAGGGCAAAGTCATTCTCTGGTTCTGCAGAATTCATCAAAAGAAGATCTGAGGCCATCCAGAAAGCCAATGTTAGGCTAGGCTAATCTCTTGTTATTTCCCATCCAAATCAAAGATACTAACCACTACTGACTCCCAATCGGGCACTTCACCTGAGCTTTCAATCCTGTTGAAAGTCCCTGAAAAGGTCATTCTTTGACCTTTTCTTCTTCTGTGACCACAACCTCAGGTGTGATTTTGCCCTGTATTCCACCAACCTGGATAACAGACTCAGAGCTTGAAGATGGAAAGTGGGTTAAATATTTCCCACCTTTAGACATTGTGCTAGACCAAAGAGGAAATACTAAAATATAGTGTCTCAGAATGAGCTTGAAATTCATTCTGGGGAATCTAATCTGCTTCTACATCTACAATAGATTTAAATACCAAATACAACTATGGAGAGGATGAATAAAGGCAATGGTAGGAACCACAGAGCTGAAAACACAGAACAGATACAGGCCAGCAGAGGTAGTTGGGTTAAGATGGTGTTGAGATGGATGCGGGGACATAGATTCCTCTCCAGGAGGAAATTTTGCCTGCTTCTTGCGGACAGCCTTAGCTACCAGCAAATTCAGTCTTCTCTCAGCAGCAAAGAGCTACGTCACCTAAGGAACCTTGAAATCACGCTTAACTCCTCTCTGCCCATGATACCACTGCTCTACTAATGCATAAGTAGAGTGAGTTCTGCCTGTCACACTCTGGCATATCCCTTAACTGCTGCCATATTGGTCCAAGCCATTGGTTCTCAAAGGGAGAGATTCCCCCTTCTGGGGGATACTTGGCACTTCTGAAGACATTTTTCATTGTCAAAGTTATTGGGATACTACTGGCATTATGAGTAGAGGCCAATGATACTATTAAGCGCCCTATAACACAGAATTGTCTCCCGTGATTTTTTGTTGCTGTTGTTTTGTTTTGTTTTGTTTGCTGCTGTGACCAACAGACCTGACAAGAACAAGTTTAAAGAAGGGAAAGTTTATTTGACTCTCACAGTTTCAGAGGTCTCCATTGCGTGGGTACAAGGTATAAGGTGAGGCAGATCATCATGGCGGGTGAGTGTAGAAAAGAAAAACAGTTCAGGACAAGGTGCTAGGAAGCAGACAGAACACTCCAACTCACCAAGAACAAAACATGTACCCCAAGGCACACTCCCGGTGACCCACATCCTCCAGCCACACCCTACCTGCTTACATTTACCAGTGAACACCCATCAGGAGATTAATGCATGAATGAGGTTAAGGCTCTCATAACCTAATCATTTCACCATTAACCTTTGTTGCATTATCTCACACAAAAGCTTTTGGGGGACACTTCATATCTAAACCATAACACACGCAAGGAACTCTCTTCCTTCAAAGGCCATTGGAGGTAGAGTGGAGAGATGCAGATCTGAGCGACTGTCATCTATTACCCAGATGATTCCTCCCAATTCCTCTGTGCCCTCTTCAACCAGAGTCACCCTTGAAACTGTTAATTCATTCATTAACCATTGTACAAGGTTTCTCATCATGTTTAGAATAAAATTAAAACTCTTAATTTGATTGCCAGGCCTTCCTGTCTTGGACCCTGGCTGTTGCTCCTTTCTAATTCTTTTTCTCCTTTCTAATTCTCCTTTGTTTATTGAATCACCATTCTCAGTCTCAGAGGCTATTTAAGGCAACTTTTCTTCACTGTGACCAAAATACCCAGCAAGAACAATTTAGTGGAAGGAAAGTTTATTTGGGGCTCATGGTTTCAGAGGTGTTGGTTCATAGATGGCCAACTGCCTTACTCTGGGCCCAAGGGAAAGGAGCTCATCATGAGAGCTGACTCCAGCAGAGAAAGTCCGCTCCACCCTTGGTGGGCTCAGGAAGCAGAGAGAAAAAGAAAAAGAGAGAGGTGCAGGAGAGGGTCTGAGGAAGAACAACCTTTCCAGGACAGGCCCCCAGTGACCTGCCTCCTCCAACCATACCCCTCCTGCCTGTAGTTACCACCCAGTCAATCCGTTCAGACCAGGATGGACTGACAAGGTTACAGTTCTCAAACTCTAGCCATTTCACCTCTGGACACTCCTGCATTAGCAGGAGCTTTGGGGGACACCTCATATCCAGACTGTATGTGAACCTTCTTGCTGTTCTTACAACATGCCAGATTTTTCCTGGCTCAAGACCTGTTTCCCACTTCAGGTTTTGATTGATTTATCCCCTCATGTCAGTTCTCTGTTAAAGTGGCCCCTCAGCAGAGAGGCCTGCTATGACCGGGACACCTAAGGTGTCACCCCCTCCCTTCATTACTCACCTCTCTCTTCCCGTGTAAGTTGCCTTCTATATTCTAGATCTCTTTTATATTCGCTTATCAATTTTCTTCCACACTACATAGCAGAGGACTTTGTATTCTTTGTTCTCTACTATATCTCTAATATCTCAAGCAATGTTGACACATAGTAGGTTCTAAATAAATATTTTCTAAATGAATGGATGTATGAAGCTACTTGAAAGAGCTTTATAACTTCTCCAACAATAAACATTGGCGAGGATGTGAGGAAAAAATTACATTCGTACATTGCTGGTGGGACCGCAAATTGGTGGGACCACTCTGGAAAGCAATATGGAGATTCCTCAGCAAACTTGGAATGGAACCACCATTTGAACCCGCCATCCCACTGCTCGGTTTATGTTCAAAGGACTTAAAATCAACATACTACAGTGACACAGTCACATCAAGTTTATAGCAGCTCAAATCACAATAGCTAAACTATAGAACCAACTTAGGTGTCCTTTAACAGATGAATGGATAAAGAAAATTTGGTATATATACACAATGGAATATTACTCAGCCTTAAAGAAGAATGAAATTATGGCATTTGCTGCTAAATGGATGGAGTTGGAGAACATTATGCTAAGAGAAATAAACTAAATTCTCCCCAAAAATCAAAGACCAAATGTTCTCTCTGATATGTGGATGCTAATTCACAATAAGAGGGATGGGGACTGAGGAAGAATAGAGTCACTTTAGATTAGGTAGAGGGGAGTGAAGGGATGGGAAGGGGGATGGGGGTAGGAAGGACAGTAGAGTGATACAGACGTTATTGCCTCATGTACATATATGACTGCATGACTGATGTGATCCTACAATATGTACAATCAGAAAAATGAGAGATTTATGTTATTATTTATCAAAATGCATAAATAATACTGTCATGTATAACTAGTTAGAACAATTTTTTTAAAAAAATTTAAAATAAATTTAAAAAATAAATGAAAACTAAAAAGAGAAAGAAAGAGCTTTATGAACATCTGCAGGGTGTTTTCAAGAATAGCAAGCAGGGAGGCCATGGGAGACTAGTAGAAATCTGTTTTTCCCATAGGTTCTTACATCATCTCTTTCATGAAATTCAATTACTTGTTTAGATATTTCTTTCCATGACTAATCCCTATGTGTCTTAAGGAGAAGAACTGCAACTTTTTTGTTCCTGCTTCACACAAAACTTAGTCCTATGCCTGAATCATAGTGATTGGATAATAAGAGTTTGTAGCAAATAAAACAATGTTAGACACTTTATTCTATAATATGAATAACAATAAATCCAATAGCTACACTCAATGAATGACTATTTAGAAGCTTTTTTAAACAATATTTTTATTTATTTATTTATTTTTTTTGGTACTGGGGATTGAACCCAGGGGCACTTAACCACTGAATCACATCTCCAGTCATTTATTTATATTTTATTTAGAGATAGGGTTTTGCTAAGTTGCTAAGGGCCTCACTAGGTTGTTGAGGCCAATTTTGAACTCGTGATCCTCCTACCTCAGCCTTTTTTTTTTTTTTTTTTTTTTTTTTTTTTTTTTTTTTGCGGTACTGGGGATCGAACTCAGGGCCTTGTGCTTGCGAGGCAAGCCCTCTACCAGCTGAGCTATCTCCCCAGTCCCTACCTCAGCCTCTTGAGTCCTGGGATTATAGGTGTGTGCCACCATGCCCAGCTCAAAAAGTGTTTTGATGGAATTTTAAAAGACTAATTTTCTTGCCTTATGACATGCTCTGTGGATATTCAACTGATTTTACTTGTTTATTAGTTCTTTGTCCTATAATAGCTATATTCCATTTCTCTTTCATGTAGTTTTAATTTGTAATAAATCACCATTTTGAAATCATCTTTAAATGCATAATATTTTGTGAAGAACGTTAAGATAAAGAAGTAATATATTACCCACAAATGAAAATAATTGTATATTTTCTGTGAGTTCTTATATTCTGGGTAGTAAACCTGAACTTATTTCTTGACCAGAATTACGTGCACGGTGTGGCTGCTGACCTCCCTCAGTGTGGTGAACACTTACTGCTACTCTCCAGCTATGATCTTAAAGCTTCCTTTGGTCTTCTTTGTCTAATCTGTACTTTTTAAATCACTACAGATATCGTTACTTTAATTCCAGAACATGCAGAATGTTGAAGGAAAAATTGCACCAGAAGAACTTAGATGGCAAGGAACACTTTATTTGAGCTATTACAATAGGGAGAAAAACTAACTGGACTCAGCTCTTCTGAAACAAGAAACAGGGGGGGTTTCAGTGCTGGTGTGAGCTAGTGGGAAAATACAGGGGACAGTAGGCGGGGTTGGTGGGCAGTTAGGTTGAGCACAATGAGTGTTTCAGAGTTTGCAAATATTCTTCTCGGGGTTAAGCCATTCCTGTTTGCTAACTTGCATCCGTTGAAGTTAGACACCTACCTTCCCACAAAGAGTGGGGACTGGGATTTAAGGATGTCTTCTTCCTTCATTTTTACAATTCAGAGATGGTTCCAAAGTCCTTGAGAAAAATTTTTCTGGGTCACAAAATTGGCAAAAAGCTGGAAGACAATTTACACTTCAAAGGGACAGAAAAGATGACTTATAGCTGCAAGTTTTATAAAATAAATGCTCTAAGAAGAGGGAGGTCAGGGCCTATAAGAGAAAAGACCTTGTTTAAAATTTAACCAACTCGAGGGGGAACATTAAGACTGACTTGGTCAAAACTGCATCATTAGAACAGCTCAGATGCACATATTTCAGCCATTACAGTTTGTGCCAAGAAAACTCCATTGTTGAACTCTCATTTCCACTTGCATGAAATCTCTTAAACTGTGTGTGGGGGGCGGGCTTGCAAGAAGGGAGCCCTCCTGGTCTCTTCTCCAGAGGATTTTTACTTTTACTTCCTTGAGCCAATTCCTGAAATGCCCTCAGGTCATCTTTCTTATTTTCTTTAGGCAAAGTCATTAGCATTTCTTTAGTGGAGGTAAAGTCTTTAATAACTGCAACTTCCTTAGCCCCAGTTTTACTCCCACCTTTCAAGTTCAAGTTTTTTAAATCTTTCTGCTCTGCTTTCTGCTTCTGAATATCACAATAAACTTGGCTAAAAGCCACCAGCAATACCCATGCCATTTCCTGAATGCTATGCTGCCTAGAAATTTCTTCCACCAGATTAAGATGTCCATCACTTTTAAAATTGGTCACACAGAACATCTAGGACACAGACAAAATGCAGACAACTTCTCAGCCAGAACATAACAGGAATGGCCTCTGGTCCAAACTCCAATAGTGTCCTGCTTTTTCTCTTGAGCCCTGTCTTCACCGTTCACAGTCCTGCTGGCATTTTGGTCTTCTGAACTCCCACCAGAATCAACCATTAAGCTCTGCTTACAACAACCTAAAGCATTTCCAGTTGGCACTGTTAAATATCTTAAAATCCCTCCCACCTATTCCAAAAAAGCTCAAAAAGCTTCTAAACCACATGGTCAGGTTAGTCATAGCAATGAGCCCTCGTCTTGGTGCTGATTTCTGTTTTAGTCAGCTTTTTCACTGCTATGACTAAAAGATCCAAGCAAAACAATTGTAGAGGAGGGAAAGTTTATTGGGGGGGGGGGGGCAGATCATGGTTTCAGAGGTCTCAGTTCATAGCTCTTAATTAGAGGTCAACTCCTTTCCTCCCAGATGCAGGTGAGACTGAATATCATGGAGGAAGAGTGTGGTGGAGGTAAGCAGCTTACATGATGCTCAGAAAGCACAGAGAGACTCCACTCGCCAAATACAAAATATATACCTCAAAGCCATGCCCCCAATGCCCCACCTCCTCCAGTCATAGCCTACCTACCTTCAGTATCATTCAATTCATCTTATCAGGTGATTAACTCACCATTTGGGTTAAGCTTTCATAACCTAATCATTTCTTCTCTGAACCATCTTGCATTGTCTCACATGTGAGCTTTTGGGGGACACCTCACACTCAAACCATAACAAAAGGTAATTTTTGTTTCTCCTGCTTACAATGGACTAAAATGTTCTTATTCTGCCAAAATTTCCATGTCAAAATCCTAATCACAATGTGATAGTAATTGAAAGTGGGGTGTTTGGGGGTTATGGGAGTATGATAATGGAATCAGCATGGAATAATATTATTGCCCTTACATAAAGATAAAGAGGTCAGTCAGCTGGTTAGCTGTTTTTCATGGAGATGTATGAGATGAGATGTCCCTCATCTGCAACCCAGAACTGGACCCTCACTAGAAATCAGCTAGTTGTCATCCTGATCTCAGACTCCCCAGCCTCCAGAAGAGGAAGAAATAAAGGTTTGCCATTTTTGTCATCCAGGTTAGGATGTTTTATTATGACAGTCCAAACTTGCTAAGATACAGCTATCAACTCTAATTCATTCCATTTACAGGCAGTATTATCATCCATGTTAACATCAGTCTGATCATAAATACTATAATCAGATTTATCAACAAGAAGGATCCTATAGTGAGTGTACTTGCAGACCTGGTTTACCATGACCAAAAGCAAAAATTTCAAGGTCAGCCATTCCAGCCTCCCTGGAAAATGCACTGAGGCTGTGTCTCAGCCTGTTGATTACAAAATCTCAGTGGAATTGGAAGGATTCCCTAGAGCATACCAGGTCTTGCATCTCACAAGACTATATTCAATTAGCTTTCTAAAATTGAAAAGTCACTGCTAACTGTGTAATTTAAGTAATTGAGTGCCTGAGGAAATAAAGACCACTGCAATGGAAGTGAACGGCAGCCCTTCAAGCTCTGCTGTCACTTTGGCTGAGCTGCTGCTCTAGAGTCAAGGAAGTGGTGAGGTGTGCCCTCCTGCTTCTCCAGAATAGGACCCGGATTCTGACCCTTAGTTTGAGCCTTCAGGGTTCACAGAGCACAGAATTAAACCAGTTAAGACTTCTTTTGCTGACCTCATTTTCTACTTACTCAACAGGAAAAGTAATATATTCTGTTCTTCCAAATTAATCTACTAGGTCATTAAATAAATAAATTTCATGCAAGCAGATCTCCAATGTAATAATGAAATTAATTGGATAAGGATGAGGGAGAGAGGTTGTCAAGATCATATGAAAGAAATGAAAGTCAGTGAGCCAGAGGCAGCAAAATACATATAGAAGGATTTTCTTATAACACCAGCTCATAATCTGTCCAAGGCAGTTAACCCACAGAGCACTTTCTATACATCAGCTAATTATATCTTTCCCAGAGACCACCACCCCAACCCTCTCCACTTGCCCATGTACAAATGAATCTAGGTATTCAGTACAAAAGTGTTAAGAACTGGAAACTGAATTAAAAATGTATGTTTCTGTCTGCTTATTGAAAAAAAAATCAGATTTCCATTTTAGGATGTTCTTGAAATTGAGCTTTCTCAGTTTGCTTTTACAAAATGGTAAAAATGGATATAAATGGAGATGACCTCAAGCTACCAGGAAATAAGCCATTTAGCAATGACATGAAGGATTTCACTGAATATAGATTTCCAATAGAATTATCTCTGTATGCCTCCTATGAAGATGGTAATGAGCCAGTTGCTTGTCAATGAAATCAAGTATACAAACCCTCTGTGTTCTTGCTAGTTCTCTTCCCCAATAATAGCATAGCATTTATATATCAACTGCACTATCACCTTTGAAGAGGGAAAACCTATAAGCAACAAAGGCAAAATAGATATACATCAGGTGTTGGTTTGAGGGTCAGGATTTCACCTTACCTACACATTATTTACTTCTGATAGTCATAAAGTACTAGCTATTATTCTAAGCATATAGAATTATGTAATTCAAAGAAAGGTAAAAAAGTCTACATAGACTACTAACATTATCTTCTACCTTGAGTCGTTAATTTGTATAACTTTGAATTACAGGTCATGTAATTTTAAAGAAGGAATACATTCCTAACACTCCAAAATAAACACTAAAACGTGTATTAAATTGTCCCTTTAACCCTTGTCCCAAACCCAAGTCCCACCACCATCTTGTATCTTTACAGATAATTATTTGTAGTCTCTTCAATATTTTGTCAAGGTTCTTTTTGCATATTCTCTCTTAATAAATGTTTCCATTCCTAAAAAGCTGGTGAAAAACAGCATAAAGCAATACTTCAGGAAAACTTGTTGCTAATTTGAAGACAAAACATGTTTTCACTAAAATACATACTTTTTTTACATCACTTTCTTAATACAAATAAAGCCTTAAAATTCTCATTTCCCTGTACTCCTAGCTAGTGATTCAACTAAGACATATACCCACTGGTTTCCAACGGGTAAAGTGGAGTTTGGAAAGCAATTTTGAATCAGATCTGAGGGGTGATCTATTTTCTAGCTTACAAACATAAACAGAAATGTGTAACGTTATTTTTTCATCTAGTAGGGGTGTTTCACAAGGGTGTTAATTAATTAGAGGATGAGACCTTATTAGGCCTGAAAAGCACTTTGAGAATCTATGTCAAAACAGAGTTCTAACTATCTCAGTTACTACTGAGATTGCAGTTGCTGAGGAGGTAAAGGAATAACGAGTAATTATCAGCCCAACTGACGTAAGGAGCAGAATTGCTATAAAAAATGATTTCACACTTCACTATCAGGAAAATTTTTGGTGTCATGATTTGTTTTGATTCTCCATATTGGTTTTATAATTGGGATCTTCAATATTCCCCAAGAGCCCATGTGTTAAAAAAGGCTTTATCCTCAGGGGACTACTGAGATGGGGAGGCATAATAGGATACCTGTAGGTCATTGGGGTCACGCATTTTAGGTGGATACTGGGAGCACAGCACCCTCTTTGCTTTCTTTTTTTCCTGGCATGATGTGAGTGACTTTGTTCCACCACTACCCCTACCATATGTATTTTGCATGGTGAGATGGTTGTGAGCCTTCGGGGGCTGGGGGCAGAATACCATGGTTTAGATGTGAGAAATGTGTGAGACAATGCAAGAAGGTTCAGAAGAGAAATGACTGGGTTGTAAGAGTCTGAATCCAGTGATTTAATTCCCTGCTAGGGATTAACTGAGTGGTAACTGAAGTGGTAGGCGTGACTGGAGGAGGTGGGAATTGAGTGTGGCTTTGGGTTTACATATTTCGTATCTGGAGAGTGGAGATCTCTCTCTTTGCATCCTGACCACCATGTGAGCTGCTTCCCTCTGTCACACTCTTCTGCCATGATGTTCTGCCTCACCTTGAGCCCCGAGAATGGAATCAACCTTCTATGGACTAAGACCTCTGAAACTGTGAACCCTCTACAGTTGTTCTGGTCGGGTCCTTAGTCACAGCAGCGAAAAAGCAGATATAACACTACACTTCAAATAATGTCTGAGTTCTGAAGAGCCACAGTCCCATTACAGTGAAAACCTAGGACCAGTACAGAAGTCTGCTAACAACTTGTCAAAATTGCAATGCATCATAAGAACTCAATTTGTGGTTGCATTAGTCAGCTATTACTGAAATAACATTATGTACCCAAGCACAACCAAATTCAGTAGCTTAAAGTAACAAGCATTTATTTTTCTCCCTTATATTTGTGAAGATTGGCTGCAATGGCTCCATTTAGGTTATGAATCTGCTGACCTTGGCTCCAAGCTGCAGATTGTATTTAGGTATGTGGATTTTCCTTATCCAGGGAACCTGGAACACGTCCATTTTCTGGTAAACTCAAAAGCAGAAGAAAGCAAGATGAGATAGCATCAGCCTCTTTAACCCTTCAATCTGTGTCACCTTTCATTGCATAGTGCAAGTCATATGTCCAAGGTCAGTATCACAGTCGGAGGGCACTGCCAATATTAATGGCAAAGGTACACAAATGATAACAAAACAGTGAAGAATTAGGAAAATGTGTTGATCTACCAGCATTTCTTTACAAGTGATAAAGAAAATACGCATTATAGTTTCAAAGGGTAGGGTCTTTGGATAAACTTTGCCACACGTGACCATCTAGCTATAGAAAAATATAAAGAATTTCAAATTGGAAACAAGAAGATGGGTTAAATGTCAGCCTTACCCTGGAGATTTATTTGTACATTCATTCAGATCTTCACACTTCCAAAATCTTCCAAATGTTTTCTAATTTCCAAATGTATTGTCTAAAGATGACAAAGGGGACATATGTATAAGCCAGAGTCGTTCCCTGTCCCAACAGATGTCACATCTAGTGGAAAGAAACACAAAGTGTGTGTGCACTAATGTGTTGAATGTTAGAAAGCAGATATTATAGGCAAATTAAGAATTCACAGGAGTAGCTTAAGAGCAAAATATTGATGGTTTGGGTTAAGAAGGTTATAGGCAGAAGGAAAAAGGGGAATCACCAGGAAATAGATTCAGTGGGCTATATTGGATTATAGGCTATGCAGTGAGAACATGTGGGCAGTTCAAGACACCTGCAAGACTCTAACTTAGGTATTTAAATAGGTGATGGCACATTTTGTTTAGATGCAAACACTGAATAAAAAAGAGTTGACAGAGGTCTTAAGTTTGATATAATATGGTAAATCTGAGGTTCATTTGGGATACCCAATGGAAGGTACATAATACATGGTTGAATATGTGTGCCTCAAGTTCAGAAGAGAGGTTATGTATCAAAAGAAGGAGATGTGTCAAAGTCATGTGCATAAAAATGATTATTTAAGATATTATAATAGAGTCATCTGACCATAGATGTGAAGAAAAGAGGATCTTGAATATTGAGGAATACCAATATTCAATGGTATGGCAGAAGAAGTTCAACCTGAAAAACCACCTTGAAAGAGAGAGAGAGAAAGGCAAATTCAGAAAATTTTGAACCAAGCAGAAAATTGTTCCTAAAAGAAAACCATCAACAGAAGCATCTGGTGCTGCTAAGAAGGTGTGATTATCAGGTAAGCAGCATCCATTGGCTTGCATGATGTGGAAGTCATTAACCACCTATGCAGAAGTCTGCAGAGAGAGGAGGAGTGGGACCTAAGGTACCAGATGATGTAACTAAGGAGAAAGTGGGGAAAATAAATGCCAACTGTAGAAAGACATTGTGTGAATGAGATCAGAGCATAGACCTAGAGTTCTGTGAAGTTAGAGAAGGCTTCTCACAAACAGAAGATATTCAGCACATCGAAACTCTGATGGAACAGCCTACCAGACAGAGATCGCAGATGAGAAGAAAATGCTTCAATAAAGCAGAACCTTGAGAAGGCTCTTGAATGAGATCCAGAGTACAAGTGGAGGCATGGTCTCACCAGAAAGGGAGGGTCACCCATTGCTTGGAACAAGCAGATGCATGTGATGCAAGGAAGTTGGTACGTGTGCTGTCTAGAAGGTCTCGTTCTTTTCCAAAGTCTAATAGTCAAGCAGGTCAAGTCAGCTGCTGAGACGGAAGGATGACCACTAATAACCGGAGATATGACCTACTGAGCATTTATTGTGCACCAGACTCTCATCAATAATGGAACTTAATCACCAGGAGATTCGAGCCTCAACGGTCATGACCGTCATCAGAATCTAAGGGGTAGCCAGGGGCCTAACTGACAGTAACACCACACCAAGGGGCAAAGGAGTGGGCAGACACCCAGAGAAAGGCAAAATGAAGAGCATGGGTGATATCAAAGGGAATGGAGAATAAACACTTCTGAAAATCCATTCATTTATCAAAAAAAAAAAAAAAATGAGGACACAGAGGAAAAGCAAACTTTTTCAGAACTCTTAGAATTAATCAGAGATTAACCAAGAGAGTACTTCCTCATGAAGTGGATGAATTTTGGTGAGAGAAACAAGTCTGTGGCATTTTTACTCACCCTATTCTCTCTCCCCAACTGTGAGGACCTTGAAAACCAGGAAAGCAGCAACCACAGACGAGGTGGAGCATCTTTGAGTCTCCTTGCTACCCATTCTGACAGAGAACTGTCATTCTTCGACCTCTCAGATGGTTCCTTCAGAAGCTCCATCTGTACCCTTTGTCTTTATTTGACTGAACTCAGATCTCACTTAATGCAAACAGCCATTTCCTTGGGAGGTTCTTACAAAAGAAAGAAAAGGAAAGATTTTAAAAATCAGGAAAAATGTTTAATATCACAGTTGCTGGTGTCAGGGATAATAGTAAACAAGCAACTGACCAAAATGATGATGATGATAATAATAATAATAATAAAACAATAAAATAAACTTTAAAAAAATAAAAACCTCGAGGAATTGGTTGTCTATATAAATTTTGAAAAGTTGCAACATATTCCAGGGAATTTGAAAAGACACATCCTGAATAGGTCTACATGCATGCCCAGAAAACACCTCAGATGTCCTTAAAACGTCACTTCTTAAGGCTCTGTGCAAGCAGGAAGTAAAGGTTTAAGATGAGAGTCGTAAATGTCCTGCCAGAAGCATGCCTGGACATTAAGACAGTCCCTCAGCAAAGGTTGGGAGATTTACTGTTTTCAGAAATTTAGGGAAAGCTTTGTCAAATCATGACCCATCACTAAGCTAACCAAGCAGGGACTTTGTGCTCACACATGACTAAGAAAACCGATTATAAAGAATTGGTTTAGTAAAAGGTGAAAGATTTATATGCTCTGAAGAGAAACCAGAGTATAGAAAAATGGTGGAATGAGACAGACATCTTTACCCTATGTACATGTATGATTACACAAATGGTATGAATCTACATTGTGCACAACCATAGAAATGAAATTATGTACCCGTTTGTGTACAATGAATCAAAATGCAGTCTGTAAAAAATTTAAACAAATAAATAATTAAATTTAAAAAAAGAATTAGTTTAGGAAAGTGACTAAACAGAGCAATAGCAACAAAATAACAAACTGCCGCCCCGCATGGTAGTGCATGCCTGTAATCACAGTGACTTGGGAGGAGATGAAGTATCAAAAGTTTGAGGTCAGCCTGGGCAACTTAGCTGGACCCTGTATCAAAACAAAAGATAAAAAGGGCTGATGATGTAGCGCTGTGTAGAAAGCTCCAGGGTTCAATCCCCAGTACGGGGGTGGAGGTTGGGGGCAACAACTGTAAACCCTTGGGAAAGGGGAGAAAATCTGATTTCCAGAATTGCTATTTCATACCATTTAAAAAATTTTTATTTTATTGGTTATTCTTAGTTATACATGACAGTAGAATTCATTTTGATATAATTATACCAGCATAGGATAAATCTTATTCTAATTTGGACTCCTTTCTTGTGGGTGAGCACAACGGTGGGGTTCACTTAGGTAATTTCTTATATGTTCATAGGAAAATTATATTAGATTTATTCTACTGTCTTTCCTATTCCTATCTCCCCTCCCTTCCTTTCATTCCCATTTGTCTAAATCTACTGAACTTTTCTTCCCCTCTTCCCTTTTATTGTGGTTCAGCTTCCACATATCAGTGAAAACATTAGACCATTGATTTTTGGGGATTGGCTAATTTTACTTAGAATGATTATCTCCAGATCCATCCATTTACTGGCAAATGTCATAGTTAAGTATGCACGCTTAACCAAAAATTTAAGATCCAAGAGGTAGTACAATAAGGAAACAATTGCCCATATGCTGAATGAAAGCCGTTAATGGAAACTGTTCCCAAGGAATCTCAGGCTTTTGAGTTACTAGACATATATTTTAAATCACTTGTTTCAGTATGTTTAAAAAAACAAAGGAACTCTGTCTAAAATATTAAAAGAATATATGAGAATCATGTCTCAACAAACAAAATGTCATAGAGACATGAATTACAAAATGAGGCATATTCTAGAGTTAAAAAGTATAAATACTGAAATAAAAAATGCACTAGAGGAGGCTCAAGAGCAGATTTAACTGGGAGAAGAATTAGTCAACTGGAAAAAAGTCAGTGGAGACTTCCTGGTTGAGGAATGGAAAGGAAAGTTACAAAGGACAACAGGCGGGGCCCTGAGCTGTAGGACCCAGAAGCACCCCAACATGCACATAATGGGGTCCAGAATGAGAGGCTACAGGGAAAGGAGAAGAAGAAAATTTGAAAACAATCCTAACCACAGACTTCCCACATTTGAAAAAAAAAAAAAAAGTGTTCTAAATATTTGACAAGCATAATTGGTTCCCAATAGTATAAACTTAAAGAAACCCACACTAGATACATATATTATAATAACAAAAGACAAAGAGAGGCTCTCTCAAAATCAGCAAGAAAGGGATCCTCGATTTTTCATCAGGGATCATGGAAAAGAGAATACAGTCAAATATCATAGTCGAAGAATTCTTTATCAAACAAGAGGAGTCTTCAAAACCAAAGGAGAAATCAAGGCATTCCCAGACAAATTATCTGAATCATAGTCAGTAACACTCAGAAGGCTTTACTTCCAGTAATCCCCAGGAAGAAGGTCCTGCAACATCACAGCACATATAACCTACAATGGGTAGGTAACAGACAGATGTGAGCCGTGGGGACTAGAGGTTAAGGGGATAATGCTCTAAACTGGACACACTGTGCTGACCCCCACATACTCTCTTTTAAAAAGCAATTTACCTGCAACCCTGCCTGGCCTGCATCGACAGGATGCTACATTCCTCAACAACCAACCTGTTACCTGCAGGATTGAAATGCAGACCCAAAAATGCCAATAAGAACACAAATTACCCTGAAGAGGGATGTGGCTCTTTGACCTTCACAGAGACCAGATCCCAGAACTCAAGGAAATAAAGATAATTCCCCCTAACCATAAAATCTATAAGAACGAATTCTAATTAGAACCAGTCAGCATGGAACAAAGTGACCTAGAGTGACCTGGACCTTTACCATGGGCAGTGGGGGCTTGGAAGTCTCATGGAATCCTGCTGTCAGTTAAAAGAGTGAGACTCTCTGGAACCTTACCTGTGACATCCCTCCCTAATAAAACTGGAGGACAGGTGGGGTGAACTGTCCTTCTCCCCTCTGAGAGGACCCACTCTTTCCATGACTGTGTCCTCTTTTTCCTTCCCCTACCCCTTCTAATATACCCTGCCTGTTACCCTGAGCATCATGTCTCAAACCTTCTGATGTGATCACAAGAACTGATGACAAAGACTACCAGGACTACCTCAGCTCCATGATGGGCCCCTGCCCTGTAACTCGATTCCCCTATACCTTCATGATATCCGCAGCTACCTCTCACAAAACTGCCCCAAAGAAAGATGAATGCCCAGACATTTTTAGGTTGCTAGATGCAAGATTTGAGTGAATAAAATACCCAGACTCTCAAAAATATTGAATCCAGAATTCCTAGCTACTCTCTTCGGGTGTGGTGATCTGTGAGCACGGTTATCAATGAAGACCTTACCAAATTCTGGCTTTCACTTTGTCTCTTGAGTCCATGAACTCACTCTGGTGGTTTCCCCGTCTTCAGATGCATAATTGGTATTGACATAATTGGAAGTTACAGTCATTCACACATTGGATTTTTGGTCTCGGGAATCAAACCTTTCATATCAGGGTCAATTAATCAAATACCCCTGAAAGAACAACATCCAGAAGCAGACGATCTGATGAAATGTTGGAACGCCCTAGTGAAGGTGGAGCTGAAGAGCCAGCCGAGACAGATGCTGCAAGGAGTGAGCGCCTTCCTCCAAGATAATGTGCACATGGAATCAGAACCCTTTATCTGGTGTCATGAGCCCAGCAAGAAAAATGCGTGGGTACAGTAGCCAAGGGTTGGAAACAGGAATGATTCCACTCTCCTGTGATCCACAGGGAATTGTGTGCCTCCCATTCTTACAACTCTATTCCTGCCTGACTAGAGATCCTGGATCCAATGCAGGTAGGGATGCTGCCCACTGATAGGGATCTCGGGAAGAGCGTCACAGATTTATAATCTGTGGGTGCTGGCAGGGCATGTCCTATTCTTCATGTCCAAGGACTAGCAAGAAAGAGGTAGATTTACTATCATTTTACCCCTACTACCAGGGATTGAACCCAGGGGTGCTTAGCCACTGAGCTACATCTCCAACCCCACCCCCTTTTTTTTCTTATTTTGAGACAGGGTCTTGTTAAGTTGCTTAGGGCCTCACTAAGTTTCTGAGGCTGGTTTTGAACTTGGATTCCTCCTGCCTCAGCCTCCAGAGTTGCTGGGATTACAGGCATGGGCCATCGCACCAGACTGGATTTACTCTCTTCCAGAGATAAATAACCTGAAGAATAATAAGAGCTAGAACTGATACCATACAGTGGAGAAGCAGGAAATACACGTGGAAACTATGTGATTACATTTAGGTGTCCCTGGATTCTTACCCAAATGTGATGTGAGTAAATAAATGCAGTGACCCAAACATGAGACGCAACGGCTACTGGAGGTTCAGGTTGCTCAGAAATAAGAATCTGCATCACATTGCTGTGAAAACCACCGAGACCAGCCGAGGTCCAAGCCGAGGGTGAGAGGACTTCAGAAGTGGCTTTAGTATAGGAGGGCGGAAGTGAGTACCAGTGTCAATCTTGAGACCAGCTGCACAAGAGGGGTCCAGTGCATCCCCTGGACTGCAGGCCAGGCCAGATTCCTCTGCAGGAAGTCAGTGCAGGCTTCTGGAAGGGTGGGCCAAGGCCCCAGGAGCAGGCCTGCAGACTGCAGCTCCTGTTCCTCTTCTCCCTCCCACCCTCCTTCCTCGGGTGCACAACCTGAAGGCTTCTTCTGCCTGCTCTCCATTTATTTCCCCCCATTTGACCTCTTACATTTATTACTTCATCCCAACATAGTCCTCGAGGACCCAACTCTCCCTGCATGGAAGGGTACTTAGATCCAGAGATGGTCAAGTCATGCAGAAAACCTGATGAGATGGAAACAGGAAGTCACTGAACACATCTCTACTTCTTTCTTTTACTGAATATAAAGAAAAATCTCTAAAACTGTTTGATGCTTATCTTATTTGGGGTATAAGTAAAAAAAAAAAAAAAAATTACAGTGTTAACCTAAGTATGGGGAAAACTTTTCCAGAATATTATTGTGACCCTTTCCTTGGAAGGGAAATTTTTAAAACTGACAAAAGTTTAGGTTTGGCATTGATGAATCACAAGTCATATCTGCACAAGAAATCAGAGGTAACTTTATGCTGGTCAGAAAAACTGAGCCACTTGAGTGCTGTGGTTCCCTTCAATCACAATACTATAGTTTAACCCATAACAATCTGGGCCTTATACAGGATTTGGGGAGGAAGTGTCAATGAAGAAAAATAATTGCCCTGGGTTAAACAGGTCTGGGTGAAGACCAGTCAAGATGAAGCCTGCTTGGAATGGATATTTTAGAGGATGGGGGGAGGGGAGAGGCAGGTCTCCAGCTAGACATGCTTGTTCAGATGATAATTTAGGTTCCATTTCAAACTTCATAACTTTCCTGTAAAAAGAACCCAAATAAGAGATACAGAAAAAAAAAAAAAAAAAAAAAAAAAAGAACACTGTACCCAAGTCACTGTGCAAGAACCTGTTACTACCACACCACATGGATTCTAAGAGAGTGCTCTTCAACCCTCAACTAGCTTACCTTGACCCAGGAGGAGATGCAGGAAAGGACAGCTGTTTTCCCTCCTCTCTCTTCCTTCTTCATCCACAATGCCCCAAAATATTCCCTTTTCTTAAAATAAATAAATAAACAAACAAAGAGTTGGTCATAAAATTTCAGACCCACACTAGGGAGAATTTAGGTAAGTCTAATTTGAATTTCAAAACCTGGTCTTTAAGTAAAGCTTTTTCACTCCTTGAATAAAACTGGAGCTCTATTAGATTGACTTGGTCATGTGACACAGAGAAGGTGAAATTAGAAATTTCGTGGGGGATAGATTTACATGCATTATGAGATTGTTTCTTTGACAAGGTCACCTTCAAGATGCATCTGGAAAGTTTGTATGTAGTAATTAGCACCTGATCTGGGCCTTGGGAAATGTATAAGGTTTGAATGGGTGGGAAACAGATGTGTGTTTCATGTGAAAATAGGAAGATAGGAGCATATTCACAGAGCTAGGGAATCTAGTAACCACTGTGTTATCAGATAGGGGTGACATGGGACTAAGAGATAAGATTCAGAACACAAGCATGTTTTCTTAATTTTCCTGAGTGAGGGCTTTGTTGAAACCTTGATACCCACCCCTCCTCTCCTCCCCCTGACTCTCCATGCTCTCCCCATCCTGGAGGGGCCAACGGAAGAGGCACCCCAAAGATGCAGCCCCAGAGTGCATTTCATTATCCACAACTGTCTTTCCTTTTTTCAATTAAGCAAAGGATACCTTTGAACTACATTTTTTTTGTTTGTTTGTTTAATCTCCCCATCCCCTTTACTCTGAGTCTTTCTATGGCAAGTTATTTTGCATAAATTCCTAAATATTATTATATAGACTAGCAATCTCTGTCCTATGTCCCCTGGATGATTGAAACGTATTTGTGCATAAAGAACCCAAAGGACACCGTTGCTCACCGTATCATTATTCACAGTAGCCAGGAGGTGCAAGCAGCCCACGGGTCCATGGATGGGTGGACAGATAAGAAAATAGGGAATATATGTATATTGGAATTTTTTTAGGGAAAGAAATCCTGCCACATGCTACAACATATATGAACCTTGAGAATATGCTAAGTGAAATACGGTAGTCACAAAAAAGACAAATATTTTATGATTCCACTTGTATGAGGTATCTGAAGTGTCCAATTTATAGACAAAGAAGGAAGAGGGGGGCCGCCAGGGACTGAGGAAGGGGAATGGGAAGCTGCTGTTCAGTGGGCACTGAGTTTCAGATTTGCAACATCTGGAAGTTCTAAGAAGTGTTACACAACAGTGTGATTTTTACTTAACACTACCAAACTACGAAATTAATAGTGTTTAATGTGTTAAATCTTATAATAAGTTTTTTTAATCCACAATTAAAAATGAAAAAGATCAAAAGAGGAAAAACATTTCATTATAACAGCAGATCCTTGAACAAAATATTTGGTGATCACCCATCTTGCCAAAGAGGATCATAAAATTCTCTTATTAAGCAAAAAAGTTAAAATGAGTGCCCGAATAGGTGTGGATGGAGCAGAACTTTGCCCTTCCCTGGGTCCCGAGCGCCCTGGAGGACTCCCTGGCGGTAGGAAAGGAGGGCGAGGTCGGGAAGTGGGGTCCCAGCGAGGTTAACAACGACTGCATTCACTGCTGCGCCAAGCGAGCCTCCGCACCTGCGTTTGTTTTATTGCTTTTTCCCTCTCCCAGACCCAAGCCTAAATGCAGACGTGATGGATGCTCCTGTCACACAGAGTGCTGATAACTGTCACACGGCTCCTCCCCACTCGCACTATAATTTCCTTTAGGAGGTTTGGCTGGCTGTTGCCTGAGCGTGGAAAGAGCCATTCTTGTCAAACTTAGGAGAAAAGAGAGAGAAGAAATATGGATTTGTGAGTCCAGTTTTAAATGAAGAGGTAGCACGTTCCCTGGAAATATTAAATTAGAGGCCATGATTCAGGCTTCTGGGTCTCAATCTACTCCCGAGTTTTCACATTAAGGAGCAAGACTTGGAAGAAACACGCCATCTCAATATTTACCAAGAGCACTGGAGGAAAGCACTGGAGCACTCCAAAGAGACTTAGAGAAATAACAAAAGGTACATTTTATTTCACAGAATGCCAAGTGTCTTCAGTGCCCAAGGCCTTGGAATGGCCATGTTCACAGCCCTTTGAGGGGGACTGTGTCTGCTACGTGGCCTGCTTGGCCAATCAGAAAGCAGCTGGGAATCTCATGGAGGGATCATTTGATGGGATCAAATCTAGGAGCAGATCAGCTGATCTGGTTGCAAAATGAAGTCAGTATCAACCTGACGGAGTCGGGGGAAGACGAAGGTGAGTTGGGCTGAAGTCTTAAGGCATCGTAAGGCAACTGATGAGATGGCATTGAACACCAGCAAGTGGTTATGACCTGATGTACAGAAACCTCATCGGAGAAAAGTTAGCAAAGAGGGCACTCGGAAGGCTTCCCAAGACAATAATCCGAGGAGCTCCTGCTGTAAAACGTCATCTTATCCAGCTAGTTTGGGGGAAGCATCAGCTTCCAGGCAACTGGGGTAGAAGATCCTTTTAAAAGGGTCATTTCAAAGATTTAGAGTTTATGCAGACGGCTCCGGTGGGCACCATCTCGAGCACCTTGGAGGAATGAGACTAACCTGCAGCCCTCCATCGAAGAAAACAATTCCCATGATATGACATATCTTCGGTTTTTTGAAGCCTTGTCGAGTTTCCTACAACTTTACAGATTTTAATTCAGCAAGGACACAAAGCCTCGATACCAAAGTTGAGTTCTTAGACTGGAAAGAAAATCTGCTTAAGTTTCTCTCTGGCCCTGGAATATTGTTACACGATTCAAAGTTAAAGACCCTATCTAAAATCGAGGCAGCGATTTTATTACCACTGCCTTTTGAAAGTTCACAGAAGGCTGCGATCGTAAATGTCATTTTCATTAGAATAATGCGCCGCGGACGCACCGCGCAGAATAAGACGAGGCTCGGCTGCCGTTCACCCGTCTTAATGCTCCAGGGTGCAAGGCTGTCGGTCAGAACCCTGGGCCCCACGTCCTCCCGGCAGGCCAGGTGAGTGTTCACCGAACGGCCGGTCCTCAGCACTGTCCCAGAGCACACTCGTACTGTGTGAGCTGGGTGGTAAGCTGAGCCCAACAGCAAAGGGACAGCAGGGCTTTCTTCAGAACAGGGCGGTACTCAGGAGCACCCAAAGACTGTCTCTGGAGGAAGGTGTGCCCCAAGCGTGTATCTGTGCTGCTGTGCATGTGCGTGTTCCTCCCCAGCGGTCCCGACTCTAGCATGCACGCGGTGGCTCCTGGTTCATCCTTCAGAACACATGTGCTGAATCCCAGTCCAGGGTGCCACAGAACTTTGCCAGAACCACCGACGCAGCGCAGCCCATGATGTCGAAAAACTGGCTTCACCAATAAGCATTTTTGTCCCCATTTTATCCATCCAGGTGGCGCCTTCAGAAGATATCTTAAACAACTGAATGCTTTAAGGTATGAATCTGAAACCTTTAGGAGAAATCACGGAAATGTGATAACTCACAGTAAAAATGCAGAAATGCTCTCAAGGCCTAGGAAGGCATGAAACCCTTGTATTTAGGTGCACAGTGTCATGGTCTCCATCCAGGATGCATTCATCTCTGGCTATCCATACCCAGTATCTATAAGTTTCCTGTTCAACTTTATTTGGATTTCGGCTTACAGGCCAACTCCTCTGAGATTCACCTGTGACTCTAATAAAAGAGCACACCTACCTTGGCATGCTTAGTTTCGTGTGTCAACCTGACTCAGATATGTGGCTCAGTCCCTTGGTCAAACACTAATCTAAGTGTTGCTGAGAAGGTATCTTGTAGATGCAACTGAAATATGCAGTTGACTTTTAGAAAAGAGTACCTCAATTATGTGGGTGGGCCTCATCTAATCAGTTGTAAGCTTCAGAAAGCAAAAGTTAAGATTCCTCACTGAGTGTCTGCCTCAAGTCTGCACACACAAGTCCTTCTTGAGTTTTCAATTTACCTGATCTGGTCTAACTGACATAATATGGACTCTCAGGTCCCACAATCACAATCACATGGATGGATTCCTTACAATCTCTCTCTCTCTACACACACATACACACACACACACACACACACACAGTTCAGGTAAAATAAAAAAAAAATTAATTACACAATTTCCTTTTAGTTTCTAACCTGCTGACTTGCCCTAGAAATTTTGAACTCAAGACTGAAACACAAACTCCTACCTGAGTTTGCAGACTCATCAACCCCACAATTCCACAGGGCTCACCCCAGTTCCCTAAGATGCACTCTGCGTGCACACAGGTGTGCCCTTTCCTCACTGGCTCTGCTTCTCCGCAGAACCCTGACTGGCGTCTCCTCCTCCCTCCTCCTGCCTCTGCTCCCTCCTCCTGCCCGACAGCCTCAGCACCTCTCCATACACATGCACTTGTCTATTTTCAGTATCATCCAGAACAGTGACCGGGACGGGGCCGGTCTCAACACACACTCATTTCTGGGATGCATGGGTTCAGCATTGACTTTCACCAACCACTGTCTTAAGTGCTCTGCGTGGATGAAACTCACCCCAGCCCCCAGCTAGCTGTAAGTTTGATGCAAGGTTTCGCTTCTATCCTGCAAGTGCTGAACTTGGGCACAGAAGGTTGACACTGGGAAACCTACCTCTTGAAGCCACATAACAGGGCCGCCCAATCCTGACTCTGAAACTCCATGTCCTAAAGGCCTTTGTCAGAATTTTCAGCCTCCCTGGAATATCATTTGCGTACAGAATCTTCTTTGCAAAGCTAGAACATCTAATCACTTATAATAATGACGGCTACTCGATCAGCCTGTGATCTTGTGATTCCGTGTGATTCAGAGTCACTCAGCCTAGAAACAAGGGATTTTCCATTTGAAGGGGAAAATAAGATAAAGGCAATACTGAATATCATCGGATGTTCCATAGACGGGGTTAAAAATAGATTTGGCAAAATTCAAGTAGTGCAAATTGGTTCACTGGGAAGACACTGAAAGGAAACCCAGGTGAGAGATCATGGGAGACATTTGAAAGTGAAACCACATTTCTATCATCACAATTATCCTAGTGAGGAAGAAACCAAAATTGCAGTGAAATAAACCAGAAAGGAGGCAGATCACCAGAAAGCCGATCCTCTGGTGAGCCCAGACTACTACGCTGGATGGAAATACTGGCCACTATTAGAACATTTTGCCTCAGACTGGAACTTCCACTGGGTCCTAGAGCCCAGTTCTGCCTCTGTGTCTCCCAGCTTGGCTGAAAACTGCCCAGAGTTTCTGGGACTCTGTCCCCACCTAGAGGCCTGACAGAAGTAGGAAGGGATTAGTAGAGTATTGAGCCACTGTGCCCAGAGGAGGGCAAAACTCAGCGTGTGCCTCTGTGATGGTCATCGATGAGACACCTCTCAGTGTGTTGTGAGCCCTTACCCAAGGAAGGGAGCAAGCCCGGGAAACAATGGGTTAATAAGGTGTCAGCATATAACTTTCTCTTGGGGTGGTGGGTCTTGGTTTCAGTATGATTTTTTTTTTTTTTTTTTTAGGCAAAAATTGCATGGATATTTCTACAGCATTATAAAGAAACACGTGCCTCTGTCTCGGCTGATTTGGCAGAGCTGCTGAGCACTGTGGACGGTGTTTGACGGCATCCAACACTGAGTCTCACCTGGGGCTGAAGGGGCAGGCCACAGTCGGGTGAGGCTCTGTGGTCCCTGCCTGGAAAGGGGTTCTTCCTGTCCGTCATCAGTAGCTTCTTGCTCTCTGTAATCCCCACGCCCGCTTCTGGCTTTATGTCTACATTTCTTTTGCTACTGGAAGAAAGGGAAGGGGTGTCCGCCCTTATAACACAAGAAAATTGGTTCTAGATCACAGTTGCTCTCTGACAATGACCAGCTGCAGATCCCCAAGGGCCAAAGCTGGCTCTATTGGTTGGAATAATGATGTACTTGATTTGCCAGCTTGTTCCCAGACTTCTAGAGGGGCAAACATGTCCACTTGGTCTCCTTACCTATTTGAGGATCATTGCCAACACACCTGTAACAAAAGACAGGTTAACAAGAGGAAAGCGTAACAGTTTCATTTCATTAAAATGTTTTGAGTCACCGAAGCCTCGAAGTAAAGACCCATAGAAAACTTTCTATTGTTACTCTTAGGTTCCATGAAGAATGGACGGTCGTGTAGGAACTAAGACTAAGAGGGAAACCCAGGCAGGCTGGTCCATTCGGATTCTTTCTGGCCTCTCTGTGTGGCGTTCCTTTTCCCTGCGTGTGAGGCAGGACACTCTGAAACGAGTGGTGTGATCTACTATCAGATGAGGTGGGTCTGGGGACTTCTCGATGGCTGGCTCTTACAGAGGAAGACGGGGCGTACTGGAGGGGGAGTCCCAGGTTTTGCAGCGTCTTTGAGGGAGAGTGGTTCCGGGGAGAGGGTTTGACCCACCATCCTGGAAAAGATAATTCTGTTGTTGATGGCCTGACTTGGGGGAAAATGGGATCAGGGAAAAAGAAGGGCCAGGAAAGTCGAAAAGGGACCACAATGTCCTTCTGTTCCCAAGTACTCAGCATGCCAAAGGGTCCTGCTTTGGGGTATCATCTTCTGAGCCCCCATCCCCTCAGCAGGACTCAACCTATGAAGCCTTTCGACCTTGGGTGTCCACGGGATTGGTGTGATATGGTCAACACCTTGCCTCTGGCAAAGGGTCTGTCCCCCGTCTTTATGTGGAGTCCTTCTGTGTTTTGGGAGACTCCACGAGGCTGTCTGAAGACCCAGACCTGCCTGGCGGCATCTGTGTTGTCATGATGGGATATTCTTGGCGCCATTGGAAATAGGCAGGAGCTGAGAACTGGAGACGGCCACCACCCTCTCCAACCAGCTCTGTCCTTTATCATCTTTTACAAAACCTTCCTGGGGCCACTGGAAGGTGTGAACAGGAACTACTGCTGAATAATCAATCACCAGGCGAACTTGGTCCTCAGTCCCCACATCAGAAATGCCAGTGTTTGGGGAAAATATGTCCATACTTGAGGAAATAGGTCCCTAGGTGCAGTGACAAAAAGAAAGGAATGTGTCCCCAAGCTCAAGTGCTCTCTGAGCACTTCCCAAGGTGCGGTCTTCAGGAGGACTCTCCTCTTCATTTCTAGTCTCTGCACAGTCATCTCCTTAGAGGCAGGACAGGCAGCCAGGGCAGGGACCCGTTCAGCTGGCTCAGGTTGACAAGGTCTCCTCTGAGCAGATGACACTCTCAGTCAGGGAAGGACTGGAAGGCAGACTCTACTGTCTCAAGTTATTGCTATTCTCACCATCATGCATATCCACAAGACACTAAGTTAAAAAACTAAGTAAATAGCGGAAAGAAAATTGGGGCAGAGGGAAGGGAACAAGGGAGGGAGGGAAGGGAAGGGGAAGTACTGGGGGCGGAATTAGAGCAAATTATGCCTTTATAATACATCAAAATGAATCCTAATGTTATGTATAACTAAAAAAAAATGCATTTAAAAATAAATAAGAATCCCTTTGCGACACCATGCTGCACGTGCTTACCATAAGCTCTCAGTGTGATGAGGCTGCGCACTAGTTACGTGCTGTAAAACTCAGATCTGCGTATTGTCATCTGGGCACCTTGGCTCCTTAACGTGTCTACAGCACTGCGCAGCGTACACCGAAATGTCTTTGCCTTCAGAAAGAGGTTAAGGAAGCAGAGATAGATTTGGGTTAGGTGCTGTTGGAAGGAAATTTCCTCTACCAATGGGGAGAATCAGAGTGGGCTCCGCCCTCCTCTCCAAAATCACACAGGGCGAGTTCCAGTCCTACTGTGTGCCTCCCATCGTACCCACCCCACAGACCCCAGTTCCTCTGATGTGCACCTTCCCACATTGGAACAAGCTGAATCAACCACATTGGACTCTGCTGTGCTCCCAGAGATCTTTGGCTAATGATGACGGGAGAGGAGACAATGTGGATTATGATGTATTGAGTGGAGAAGCTCTTTTGTCTTTTTAAATTTCAAGGTGCATACAAATCAAATGATGGTTTTGTCGAAATGTGAGTTTTGCATTTCGCGAGACTCAGCAGAACCACCACAAGACTGAGATTAGAAAATACCACTAGAACTTGGGGTTCTTTCCTAGGAAGTTTGATGTTATTCATACCCACTAAGGCAGACAGACGAGCCCAATATGCAGGCAAGTCTCAGGAATGTCACTCTCTGTCCCAGGGTAGAGAGCAGACGACATCAGGCATGGGGCGATCAGGTAGGAATTGAAGGGGAAATCACACTGATGGGCCACAAATGAGAGGAAGAGAATGCACAGAGTCGGCAATGGTCCACGTCCCAGGATCACGGAAGCAGGTAAGGGGAGACTTACCTGTGGAGCAACCCTTAAGATTAAGGACTGGGCAGTTTAGAGTTGCTCCACCCAGTTACCCAGGTACTAGGGATCTGATCTTATGATGAGGATGTTAACAAGCATTTGGCACGTAGATAAAATACACAGTAAGGAGAGACTGAGATCCTGGAATGGAGTCAGCTCCACCTTAAAGGTAGGTCAGAGAGGACAATGGAGGTTTTGAGATGCAGAAAAGAATGAAGACACAAAAGGGAAGGATGTAAATTATGCACGAAGTGTTAAGGAGTGCGTGTTCTCAGAGAGTTTTTGGGTTCTGCTGACCTATAGCTTCTCTTGCTGTCTCAGGTCAAGTCAATATCTGTCATAAATTATGCAGGTACATGTCTCCTGTTTCTTCAGTCACCACTTCTCAAACAAAACCCGCTGGTGCCGAGCACACGCCTGCTCCTTCACCTGCCATTTCAGTCCTTTCCATCACGCAGATGTTGGGTTCCACCACAACAGGGGGTCGAAGAGAGAAGCTCATGAAGCACCATGATGAATCCCCACTGCCCCACACTCTGGGGCAGCTGCCAACTCACACAGGAGTGTGTTCCCTGCAGGAAGAGGCACCAGCAGCAGCCATGATGTCCTTGTAGGAACTTCCAAGGAGAATTCTTCACCTTCCAGAGACAGGTTTCTGAATGAGACTGACGACCACATACCCTTCAGTTACAAGGAAGATCTTTCCTCTGCTGAATCAGATAAATGGCCTGGCATAAGTATATAAAGAGCATTTTAAGAGCCAGTATTCACTGTTCCTTCCATTTCCCTTTCATTTGACCCTAGCCAGGCTTAAGCTTGTGCCCCACCCCTAAGCAACATGGCACATCTGAATGAGAGGAAGGAGCGTCTCCTCTGAGCGTGCAAAGCCCCCACGTGATCTCACAGCCGGGCAGAATTCAGCTCAACGATTTGAAAAGACCTTAGTGTATAAAAGAGATTTAGAAGGGCCTCTTTACTCTCCAGCGTCATTCTATTCTCCAAGTCTCATATTCTCTACTAGGTAACAGCCCCGAGAGTAACTTCCATAGCACAAAGAACTCGCTCACCACCACCAGGTTCAAGGTTACTTCTCTTGAGGACACCTGCAGGGATTGGCCAGGGTGAAGAGACTGGCCTCAGGGAGGTCAGACAAGACCCGCCTCAGGGTTCAGATTCCAGAGCACGCAGACCACTCCGCTCCTTCAGGTTGATCTCGTAAGTTTCATTCCCAGTAGGTGAAGATAGAAAACACGGACGAACTCCCCATCTCTGAAACCACAGGCCTCAAGCGCCACCTCACCTCCACGCCCCCTGCCCTTCTCCCTGCTCCCATGTCTGGACAGATAGGAGGGAAACTCTGGGACCATTAGAGAGCCTCAGATCTCTAGGAGGCTGGGCCTCCAAGAAGCTGCCTCCCCTCCGGGTCACAATTTGGAAGGATACTTCAGTCCTTCTGTCTCTTGCAAGGAGACCTATTCAGTGTGCAGGTTTGTTCTTCTTTGCCCTTGTTGCTTGTAGTTTGGAGAAATAAAAAAAGCCACCAGGGCCTAATCAGCAGCGAGTGCTGGGCGGCATCTACTGCACATGTGCGCAGCGGAAGGGTCCCCAGCGAGCCTCCCCACCCTGCCCCTTTGCCCTTTTCCCAGGCCCACCCTCCCAGAAGAGCACCATTCTAAATAGCAGCAGCCATAAAACAATGTTTTATGTGTTGTTTCAGGTAAGAATCTGTCTCCGAGTAGGGAAAGCATTTCTAAGCATAGACTAAAGACAAGAGAACATATTGTAAAAGATGGATGGGTTTGATCACATGAAAATTTTAAATGTTTATGCAACCATCACGTCCAAAAGCAAAATATAAAAAGCCCACACCAGGAGAACCTTGGCGCACCATAAGAGACCAGTGGCCATCATTCCTAATACACAAATGCTCTTTTGCAGAAGATAGAGAGGACCGTGCCAGTCGGAAAGTGGGCACCATGTGGAAAGCTGATGCACAGAACAAAAAATGCACATGGACAATAAAAATATTTCTTAGAGTTCAACGTGTGTGCAAATGAAAGGAACGGACTGTGAATACCAGTTCCATTTTAGCTTGCCAGGTAAGCCATTATTTTTATAACACTCAGTTCTAGGGAGAAGGGGAGAGGTTTACCAGCAACATCTTTTTTAATAAGTAAACTATCAATACCCATCAGAAACCTTAAAAATCTCTATGATGTTTGCCTTACTAATTCTGCTTCTAAGGATTTCTAGTGAGAAAAAACATCAAATATATAAAAGTTATCTATTAATAAAGATGTTGACCACAAGGTTATTTATAAAGCAGAGACTGAAAGAGAGAAACCATTTACACACTTAAATATGATGTAACATCCACAGAAAGGAATATCCCTCCTCTATTAAAATGCCTGTCTTAAAATAGCATTTGATGCATGAATAGAGAATAAGTTAAAAAGTTATGAAAAGAATGAACTACACACCTACTTTTGCAGGTTTATATTTGAGGACATGTGCATGTGTATTTTCTTAGCACAACACACACTCACCTTCATTAAGATCTAAAATATTTTTGGAACATTGCCTATTTCAAGTTAGGTTATAAATATAAATCTTTTAATAGGTGAGGAAAATTTATAAATTTCAAGACATGGAAAGCAGATAGAATCCTTTAGGATAAAAATGCCAAACATAATTAAATTTTGATGTATTCATGCTTCTTCATGTTCACCTGGAAGTGTCTGAGTTGGAGCTGTTTGGAGAGACAGCCCTGAGAGGCGTGGAGCCATGGACTTGGAGAGACATGCTGGGGTACCTGTCAACTCTCAGCAGTGATGGCCAGGCTCACAATATCCTTATTCTACATCCTCATCCAACTGAACAATAGAATTTACAAAGTAATTCTACATCTGGTGATGGTACTTTTCCATACGAACTTCTCCATCACACGACGTTGAAGACAATCCCCCAACTGATCCAATCGGGTCGAGGTTTCCTGTCATCCTTTGTTCTCTGAGAAATGATAGCACCTTTGCAGTTTCTACTGCATGTACGGCAGCGTCCGCATAAGGAGCGTGAATCCTGGTGATGTCGGTCCTGATAAGACTCACCTTGCTGTCCCAGAGCCTTGGCCAAGTCTTCTGCCTACATCTGGCCTTGATTGTCAGCCTAGGGTCTTAGAGAACGCCTCCTCACAGAAGACCTGCAGTTAGTGCTTACACAGTAGTTAATGCCAATTCAATATTTAGAGGGGTTTAGAAGGGGAAAAAAAAAAAAAAAACTTAAGCCATTTCTGAAGTGCATGTAAGAGTTCTGATTTTTATTCCTCATTGGTAATGACAGGGTTAATTTAGTCCAGTCACAACCTCTGTGAGACCCAGTATCTATCTCTGAAAAAATAAGAGATGGTGTGTTGTGCTGCCATGTGTTTGTGGTACATGTTTTGTGCTACTTTGAGTAGAGCTTAAACAAACTGTCGGCAGTGGTCACCTCTGGGCAAAGAGATGATGTGTGAGATTTTTAAAAAAAAGTATTTTCACCAGTACATGAAATGTGTTAGGAATAAAATGATAAAATATAAGAAAATAACTCTAACTTCACTGGGTCTATTGTAGATAACAGGCTCTTTAAATATTTTCCAAATGTGAAATATATTCATAAATAAACAATGACATTGATCTAGAAACATTCAAAGGCCTATGAGTTTTGTAAAATAATGGCATGTGCAAAATTTCATTACCTAGGAACAACATAATTTTATAATCAGGGTTATGAATTAGTTCCTACATGTGCAGGTAAGAGTTCTGTCAAAGAAAAAAAATTAAAATTTATGAAGGTAAGTCTGAGATTTTAAAAATTATAATTCACTATCCCATTCACGGTAGTCTCAAAAAAGAAAAAAACACTTGGGTATCAATCTGAAAAAAGAGGTGGAGCCCACCTGGCCCCCACACGGAGGTCTGTCGCCATCGCTGAGCCTGCCTGCCCCCCTACTGCTGAGGGACACTGCACTTGCCTCTGTGCTGACTCAGCACACCCTCACTGGGGCTCCCCAGCTTCTTTGGAGGCTGGTGCAGGCATTTTGAATTACTCCTGAGGGCGTGGCCATCATCATCAGAAGGGCGGCTCCCTTCCCAAGACACCTACAGGAGACTAGAGGCCCTTTGACAGGACTCAGGATTCAAGAAGAGGAGGTATTGGGAGACTCGGGACCAACTCTGAGCAGTCAGGTGAGTCTCTCCCACTGGGCAGGTTCCACGGATGGGGTAGTAGTCCCGGAACACAGGAAACTTCATGGAGTAGAGTAGCCCAGTGAGACTCCCCCGCTGGAGCCATGAACCTGGACAACCAGGAGCATTGTAGAGGAGGACTGCCCAGCAAGAGGCTTTGGTGCAGGGTGAGGATACCAGGCCAAGGCGGTAGGTCTGGTCCCCAGTGAATGTCACAGTGGAGAGCTGCCCAGCGAGAGACTCACTCACAGGGCAAGGCTCCCTGGCCCAGGAGGTAGGTCCAGACCTGTGAGAATGTCACAGAGGAGGGCTGCCCAGCCCAGGCAGTAGTTCTGGACTGAAGAGAACTCAAAAGAGAGCGCCCTGTGATACTTCTCCACCAGGTGAGTCTTCCCCGCCAGGCGCGGTTTCCCCACCAGGGTGGTAGAACGAGAGACATAGGCCCAGACCAGCCATGCTCCAGACGCAGTCTAGTACCCCTTTGACTGACCATCAGTCAACAAGTGGAGGCACCTCTGCCCACTAGCAGGAATATACTCCACCTGAAGGCCACCACCCCTAGATGGGCAGCTTCCTTGTGGAGCACTACATTATCAAGTTACTCCACACTTCAGAATACTGAAGGCTAGGAGGTGAGTTATTGGAAATCTACAGGGACAGTATAAGTCAATAAAGGAAATCTGCAATATCTCAGAGTTTCACTACTAGAGGGGAACATACCTGAGCAATATGAGAAAACAAGGGAAGAAAATGTCTCAAACAAACCTGGATGCTACATCAATAAAATCCAATGACAGCACAGCAGAAAAAATGTCAGAAAGGGAGTTCAGAATGTATGTAATTAAAATGATCAGAGAAGCAAACAATGACATGAAAGAGCAAATGCAGTCTTTGAATGATCGCACAAATCAACAGTTAAAAGAGCAAACACGAGAAGCAAAATATCATTTCAATAAAGAGTTAGATATACTGAAAAAAAAAAACAGAAATCCTTGAAATGAAGGAAACAATAAACCAAATTAAAAACTCCATAGAAAGCATAACCAATAGGATGGAACACCTGGAAGACAGAACCTCAGATACTGAAGACAAAATATTTAATCTTGAAAACAATGTTGACCAAACAGAGAAGATGGTAAGAAATCATGAACAGAATCTACAAGAATTATAGAATATCATGAAAAGGCCAAATTTAAGAATTATAGGGATTGAGGAAGGCATAGAGAAAAAAACCAAAGGAATGAACAATGTATTCAATGAAATAATATCAGAAAATTTCCCACATCTGAAGAATGAAATGGAAAATCAAGTACAAGAGGCTTATAGGACTCCAAATACACAAAATTACAACAGACCCACACTAAGGCACATTATAATGAAAATACCTAACATACAAAATAAAGACAGAATTTTAAAGGCTGTTGGAGAAAAAAGTCAAATTACACTCAGAGGGAAACCAATATGAATATCAGCAGATTTTTCAATCCAGACCCTAAAACTAGAAGGGCCTGGAACAACATTTTTCAAGCTCTGAAAGAAAACTGATGCCAACCAAGAATCTTATACCCAGCAAAATTTATCTTCAGATTTGACAACAAAATAAAATCCTTCCATGATAAACAACAGCTAAAAGAATTTACAAAATGAAAGCCGGCACTATAGAACATTCTCAGCAAAATATTCCATGATGAAGAGATGAAAAACAATGATGTAAATCAGCAAAGGAAGGAACTAGCCTAAAGGAATAGCCAAATAAAGGAGAAACCAAGTCGTGTCAAAAAAAAAAAAAAATGAGCCAAATGACCAGGAATTCAAATCATACCTCAATAATAACCTTGAATGTTAATGACCTGAACTCATCAAACAAAATACATAGACTGGCAGATTGGATTAAAAAGAAATGTCCAACAATATGCTACCTGCAGGAGACTAATCTCATAGAAAGATACCCACAGACTAAAGGTGAAAGCATGGGAGAAAACATACCATGCACATGGACACAGCAAAAAAACTGGAGTATCCATCCTCATATCAGATAATGTGGCCTTCAAGTCAAAGTTAGTCAGAAGGGATAAAGAAAGACATTTCATACTGCTTAAGGGAAGCATAAATCAGCAAGATATAACAATCATAAATATCTATGCCCCAAACATTGGCTCATCCATGTACATCAAACAAATCCTTCTCAATTCCAGAAACCAAATAGACCACAACACAATAATACTAGGTGACTTTAACACACCTCTCTCCCCACTGGACAGATCTTCCAAACAAAAATTGAACAAAGAAATGATAGAGCTCAATAACACAATATATAATTTAGACTTAACAGACATATATAGAATATACCATCCAACAAAGAGCAAATACACATTCTTCTCAGCAGCACATGGATCTTTCTCTAAAATAGACCATATATTATGCCACAAAGCTACTGTTAGCAAATACAAGAAGAGATACTACCTTGTATTCTATCAGATCATAATGGATTGAAATTAGAAATAAATGACAGAATAAAAACCAGAAACTATTCCAACACCAGGAGATTAAATAATATGCTATTGAATGATGAATGGATAACAGAAGACATCAGGGGGGAAATAAAAAAAATTCTTAGAGGTAAACTAGAACAAAGATACATCATATCAAAGTCTCGGGACACTATGAAAGCAGTTTTTAGAGGAAAATTTATTTCATGGAGTGCATTCAATAAAAGAAGAAAACAATCAACAAATAAATGAAATAACACTACAGCTCAAAGCCCTAGAAAAAGAACAGAGCAACACCAAAAGTAGTAGAAGACAGGAAATAGTTAAAATCAGAGCTGAAATCAATGAAATTGAAACAAAAGAAATAATCAAAAAATTGACAAAATAAATAGTTGGTTCTTTGAAAAAATAAACAAAATTGATAAACCCTTAGCCACACTAACAAAGAGAAGGAGAGAGAAAACCCAAATTACTAAAATTCAGAATGAACAAGGAAATATCACAACAGAGAGGACTGAAATACAAAACATAATTAGAAGCTTATTTTGAAAATGTATACTCCAACAAAATAGAAAATCTCAAAGACATCAACAGGTTTCTAGAGACACATGAATTACCTAAACAGAACCAGGAGGACATAAACAATTCAAATAGATCAATTTCAAGTAATGAAATACAAGAAGTCATCAAAAACCTACTAACAAAGAAAAGTCCAGGACCAGGTGGGTTCTCATCCAAATTCTGCAAAACCTTTAAAGAAGAGCTCATTCCAATAGTCCTCAAAGTATTCCATGAAACAGAAGAGGAGGGAACCCTCCCAAACTCATTCTACAAAGCCAATATCACTCTGATACCTAAACCAGACAGAGACACATCAAGGAAAGAAAATTTCAGACCAATATCCTTAATGAACATCAACACAAAAATTCTCAATGAAATTTTAGCAAATTGCATAAAAAAATATATTATAAAGGTAGTACACTATGATCAAGTGGGTTTTATCCCAAGGTTGGTTCAACATCCAGAAATCAATAAATGTAATTCACCATATCAATAGACTTAAAGTCAAGAATCACATGATTATTTTGATAGATGCAGAAAAAGCATTTGATAAAATACAACACCCCCTTATGCTCAAAACACTAGAAAAAATAGGGATAGTGGGAATATTCCCACTATCATTGTAAAGGCCATCTATGCTAAGCCCATGGCTAATATCATTCTAAATGGTGAAAAACTGAAAGCATTCCACCTAAAAACTGGAACAAGGCAGGGATGCCCTCTTTCACCACTTCTATTCAATATAGTCCTTGAAACTCTAGCCAGAGCAATTAGACAGACCAAGGAAATTAAAGGGATACGAATAGAAAAAGAAGAACTCAAACTATCCCTATTTGCTGATGACTTGATTATATATTTAGAGGAACCTGGAAATTCCACCAGAAAACTTTTAGAACTCATAAGTGAATTCAGTAAAGTAGCAGGTTATAAGATCAATGCTCATAAATCTAATGCACTTTTATACATAAGTCATGAATACTCAGAAAAAGAAGTTAGGAAAACTACCCCATTCACAATAGCCTCAAAAAAAAAAAAAAAAACTTGGGAATCAATCTAACAAAAGAGGTGAAAGACCTCTACAATGAGAACTACAGAACACTAAAGAAGGAAATTAAAGAAAACCTTAGAAGATGGAAAGATTTCCCATGTTCTTGGATAGGCAGAATTAATATTGTCAAAATGGCCATACTACCAAAGTGCTATACAGATTCAATGCAATTCCAATTAAAATCCCATTGATGTACCTCTCAGAAATAGAGCAAGCAATCAGGAAATTCATCTGGACAAATAAGAAACCCAGAATAGCTAAAGCAATCCTTAGCAGGCAGAGTGAAGCAGGGGGTATAGCAATACCAGAACTTCAACTATACTACAGAACAATAGTAACAAAAACAGCATGGTATTGAACCAAAATAGATAGGTAGATCAGTGGTACAGAATAGAGGACACAGACTCAGACCCTAAAAATACAGTTTTCTCATACTAGACAAAGGTGCCAAAAACATGCAATGGAGAAAAGATAGACTCTTCAACAAATGGTTCTGGGATACTGGAAATCCATATGTAGCAGAATGAAATTAAACTCCTATCTCTCACCCTACACAATATTCAACTCAACGTGGTTCAAGGACCTAGGCATTAGACCAGAGATGCTCCACCTACTAGAAGAAAATACAGGCCCAACTTTCCACCATGTTGGTTTAGGAATTGAATCCATCAACAAAACTACTCAAGTGCAAGAAGTAAAATCAAGAATCAAAAAATGGGGTGGTATCAAACTAAAAACTTCTTCACAGAAAGGAAACAATCAAGAATGTGAAGAGAGAACCTACAGAATGGGAGAAAATTTTTGCTACTTGAATTCAGATATGGCATTAATTATCAGGATACATACAAATCTCAAAAAACTTAACACCAAAAAAAAACTAATAACCCAATCAATAAATTGACAAAGGAACCAAACAGACATGTCACAAAAGAAGAAATAGGATAAATTAACAAATACATGAAAAAGTGTTCAGCATCTCTAGCAATTAGAGAAACACAAATTAAAACTACACTGAGATTCCACCTCACTCCAGTCAGAATGGCAATTATCAAGAATACAAGTAGCAATAAATGTTGTTGAGGATGAGGGAAAAGGTTCACTCATACATTGTGGGTGGAAGTGCAAATTAGTGCAACTACCCTGGAAAGCATTATGGAGATTCTTCACAAAACTAGGAATGGAACCACCTTTTCACCCAGTTATCCCACTCCTTTGTATAAACCTGAAGGACTTAAAATCAGTATACTACAGTGATACAGCCACATCAATGTTTATAGCAGCTCAATTCACAATAATTGAGCTATAGAACCAATCTAGATGTCCTTCAACAGAGTAATGTATAAAGAAAATATGGCATATATGCACAATGGAATATTACTCGGCCATAAAGAAGAATGACTTCATGATTTTTCCAATGAATGGATGGATATGGAGAGTTTCATGCTATGTGAAATAAGCCAATCCCAGATAACCAAAAGTCAAATGTTCTCTCTGATACACAGATGCTAATACACAACAAGGGGGGATGCAAGGGAAGAATAGAAGTTCATTGAATTAGACAAATTGGATTGAAGGGAGGGGAGGGGTGGGTATAGGAAAGACAGTAGAATGAATCAGACATATCTTTCCTTTGTTCATACATGAATACACAACCAGTGTAACTCCACATCATGTGAACCACAGGAGGGGAAAGTTATACTCCATGTATTTATAATATATCAGAAATACCCTCTACTTCCCAGAGACTTGGGAGTCTGAGGCAGAAGGATCACAGGTTCGAAGCCAGCTTCAGCAAGGCTATAAGCAACTTAGTGAGATTCTGTCTCAAAATAAAAAATTAAAATGACTGAAAATGTGGGTCAAAGGTTAAGCACCCTGAGTTCAAACCCAGTAAAAAAACATAAGAAAGAAATCTACTCTACTGTCATGTATATCTAAAAAGGACAACAACAACAAATTATCGGCTTGACTGGGGTTGTGGCTCAGTGGTCGAGCACTTGCTTAGCATGTGTGAGGCACTGGGTTCAATCCTCAGCACCACGTAAAAATAAATGAATAAGATTCATTGAATAAGCTAAAATTATTTTGGCTTGGGCAGGAGTCACAATGTCGATTGCAATCCTGACTCAGAATATTAAAAAAAAAATTCATGATGTGGTATCTTGGTCAGAAAAGACAAAGAAAATATTTTTATTTTCTGTTTTTTCTTTCTTTTTACTATCTCTAGCATATGTTTACAGAAAATCAACTCAAAATAAAATTTGGAATAAAAGAAAATGTACGTGCTTTTTTGTTCTTCTTTAGATTTCAGGGGAGTTGATAAATTCTACCCCTCTATCTTAGCAGGTTATGAACCAGTTTAGAACTAAAACAACAAATTACCAAAATATTGCCACATTGCTGAGGAAGCTGATGCTGGACAAGAAGGCACGTGTCCAGGTAGGCCATCTTCTGGTGCTGACTCTGTCACTGGACATCCCGGCCCTGCCGCCCTGAGCCACCAGGACAGGCCCCCAGAGCCAGCTCAATCATGGTGACAAAAGAAGGACCTCACAGTGTGCTGAATGTCTCCGTCCCTCAGGACTCACATGTTGGATTCCAACGTCCCCGGTGGTGATGTAAAGGGAAGTGATGAGGCTGTGGTGCAGAGCCCTCAGTAAAGGATTGAGTGCCTTCTCAAGAAGCCAGCGAGCTAGCCAGTTGTCCTTCCGCCACATAAGGACACAACAGGAAGCCGGTCTCTGCAAACTGGTAAGGGTCTTCCCCATGCTGGCACCTTGACCTGGCACTCCCGGCCAACAGGACAAAGAGAAATAAGTCCCTGTTACTTGTAAGCCACCTGGTCTACGGTGCCTTGCTTCAACAGCAGACTGAATGAACTAAGGCAACAGTGAATGTCAGCGGACAGGACAGCCCTCGGGAGGAAAGCAGCAGGGTCAGATATTCATAAAACCTCCCTACACCAAACCGTCAGTCACCCCAAGGGGAGGAACAGACAGCTCAAGAATATTGCACAGGAAATAACAAAGGGGATTGATAAGTACCTCCTACCAATCAGAGCAGATGGCTCCTTTCAGTACTTGGGAACTTTTGGTGAGTAAAATATTCCATATCTGTATTTTTAAAATTTTTTTATCTTAGGTTGTAGATGGACACAGCACCTTTATTTATGGATGTGGTGCTGAGGATGAAACCCAGAGTCCCACCCATGCAAGGCAAGCGCTCTACCACTGAGCCACAACCCCAGCCCATCCACATCTGTGTTTGTAATCTTTACTTTTCTTTCATTTTATGGTTATTTTTTCAATTTTTTAGCAGACAAGTAAAAAGTGTCCCGAGTTATGGTATAGAACATGAAGTTTCAATTTATGTGTTCATTGTAATGGCTAAATCAGGCTATTACCATGTGCTTTACCTCACATGCTTATCATTTTGCATGTTAAGAACACGTGAAGGGAGGGAAGGGTCTAGGGGCAGGAAGGACAGTGGAGTGAAGCAGACATTATTACCTCCTGCACATGCATGACTGCACGACCCATGTGATCCTACAGTACGTACAATCAGAAAAATGAGAGATGATACTTCATTTACCTATGATCTATCAAAACGCACAAATGCATTCTACTGTCATGTATAACTAATTAGAACAAATTTTTAAAAAATTTAAAAATATAAATGTGAAATGACATGCAAAGTCTTGGTTTATTAAACATTTTTTGGTTCTCCTAATTTGAAAAAAAAATAAAAGAACACTTGAAGTCTCTTATCTTTGTAATTTTTAAATGTATACTAGATTATTAACCATAGTCATCATAGATGTCCTGAGTTTATCCTGTCTGACTAAAATTTGGTGTCCTTTGACCAACACATCCCCAACCTCTCACCCCAGCCTCTGCCAGCTCCCACTTTACTCTGTTTTTTTGGGCTGGACATTTTATATTCCACACATAGGGGAGATCCTGTGGTATCCATCTTTCTGGGCCTAGTTTATTTCACTGAGCATAACATCCTCCAAATTCATTTACGTTGTCAGAAAGGACAGGGTTTGCTACTTCGTGAGCCTGATTGGTACTCTACTGTGTATACCGATCACATCTTCCTGACACATTCCATCAGCGATGGACACTCGGACTGCTGGCTTTCCTTGGCTGTGAGTGAAGCCTGCTGCAGTGAACACAGGCGTTCACATGTTCCCTCAACACACTGACTCCACATGCTTTGCCTGAGTACCCAGGGGCAGCGTTTCAGGATCATACAGCAGTTCTATTTTTACTTCTTATGGGACTCCCGCCCTGTTTTCAAAATGGTTATCATAATTTACATCCCCACCAATGGTGTGCAAGAGCTGACTTCTCCCCTCACGTGTGCCAACAATTATTTTCTTTTTCTTTTCTTTTTGTTATTTTATTTTATTTTTTTTTATTTTGGGGTAAGAGCCATTTTGACAAGGTAAGGAGATAGTCGTTGTGATTTTAATTTCATTGCCCCTGGCTGGGTATTTTTTTTTTCTATGTTCCTGTTGGACAATTGTATGTCTTCTTAAGAAAAATGTCTGTTCATGTCCTTTGCCTGCTTTTAGTTAGGTTATGTTATTTTGTTTTCTGACAATTTTTAAAATCAGGTTATGTTACTGTTATATCCATTTTTAATGGGGTTTTATTGTGTGTTGTCTTGTTATTTATCTGCTTGGATTCCTTATCTATTTTGGATGTTACCCTTATTTATGTATTGCTTACAAATATGTCCTCTCATTCTGTGGGTCTCTGTGCTCTGTTGGTTCTTTCCCTTGCTGTGCAGTTTGACGCACTCCTAATGGTCTATTTTCACTCTGTTGTCTGTGTTTTGGGATCATAACAAGATGTCATTGCCCAAACAAATGTTCTGGGGTACTTTCCAGATTTCTCAGAGTAGTGTTACAGTTTCAGACCTTTCACTTTAGCTTGTTAACTATTTTAGTTGATTTTCATGCACGTGGGTGAGATGTGGTGCTAATATTCTTTTGCACACAGACGGTCTTTTTGAACCAATTTATTTAAGAGGCTATCTTTTCCCTATTGTGAGTCCTTGGCATCTGGTCAACAAACAATGGACTGTAAGTGTGTGGAGGTATTTCTGAGCTCCACCGCCTGTTGCATGAGTCTACGTGTCTGTTCTAATGGCAGTTCCATGCTGTTTGGATCACTATCATTTTAGAGCAGGTTTTGAAATAAGGCAGTGTGAGGACTTTCACTTTCTTCTTTGGCTCATGATTGCTTTGTCTATTCAGGAGTTTTGTCATTCTGTGAAATCTACATTTAAATCTACACTTTTTTCTTCTTTCTATGAAGAAAGTCAATCAAATGAGAGATCTCATTTGAATCTGGAGCTCTCTTTGGGTAATGTGACTATCTTAACAATATTAATTCTTCCAATCCATGAACACAAGGTAGCTTTCCACTTATTTGTGTCTTTTCCAGTTTATTTCATAAATGTTTATATTTTTCAACATGCAGACCTTTTGTTTTCTTAATTAAATTTATTCCCAAGTGTTTTATTATAAGGCTATTGTGAATAGGATTGTTTTCTTGATTTGTTTTGATAGTTCATTGTTACAATGTGTGTAGAGCTTTTACCCTTTTTGTTATGTTGATTTTGTATCCTGCTACTTTACTGAATTTGTTTATTAATTTGAACAGTTTCAGAGCAGTCTTTAGGCTTTCTATGTATCAGATCTTGTCATTTTTAAACAAGACCAATTTAATTTCCTTTCCAACTTGGATGCTTTCTCTTTCTTTCTCTTGCCTAATTGCCCCAGCTAGGACTCCCAGTGTTCTGTTGACAACAAGTGGCAAGAGTGGGCATCCTGGTCTCATTCTTGATCTTACAGGAATAGCTTTCAAATTTTCACCATTGAGCCTGATGTTAACAATGGGCTTATCTTATATGGTCTGTGATGAGCTGACAGATCTGGCTCCGTGGGAACGTTACAGGCCAAATGACTGGACATGACTGGAAATGACTGGACAGACTCCATTTTGCTCTGAGACTCCACATTATGTAGGAAATGAGTTTCTCCTATGCGAACACCCACCTCTGTCCCCATCAACAATTGCTTAGCTTCTCCCATGGGAACACCCCGCCTCTGTGCCCCTCATTGGTTGCTTAGCATGACATGGTTAGCAATACAAAAATGACAATTCTTATGTAATGAAAAATCGCTCTCTTTTGATTCCTGTTGCTCCTAAACAATGTACCATGTGAACTGTGGTTTTGTGGATGTTAGTAACCATTCTTTAGTTTGTACCTAGGTAAGGGTCGTTTTGACCCACTTCTCCCTCTGTCAATGATCTCATGATGTTAGTATATAATTTTGAATCATAGCAACAGACACTTATGATGGATGTGATTTTTGGTATAAGAACCCCTACAACCCTGTGGTCGGGACTGTTCTCCCAGTAGCCATTTTTTGGGGCATTATGTGAGACAGTCAGCCGGCCGGCTTAATGAAGACTCAAATTTGGACTTCTCAGTGGTGATCGGTCTGTTCTTAAGTTGGGTCCCATAACAGGTCTTTATTGCACTGCAGTATATTTATCCTATACCTATTCAAAATTTTTATCAGGATGTTGATTTTTGTCAAACACCTTTCCTGCATCTATGAGATGACAGTTTGTATGTTTGGGTCCTTAATTCTGTGGATGTGGTGTATCACCATTTATTGATCTGTATGCATTAAACCATCCTTGTGTTCTAGGGGTATATCACACTTGATTATAGTGAATGATCCTTTCAAAGCACCATCCAACTCAATGTGTTTGTATTTTGTTGAGAATTTTGCACCTGTGTAAATCAGGAATATTGACCTATAGTTCTCCCTCATATTATCCTTATCTGATTTGGGTATTAAGTTATGCTAGCCTCAAAAATGAGTTTGGAAATGTTCCCTCCTCTTCAATTTTATGGAAGTCCAAGAAGGATTGGTGTTGATTATTTAAATGTTTGGTAGAATTCAGCAGTGAATCTATCAGCCCCTGGACTTTCCTTTGATGGGTGGTGTTGTATTACTGATTCAGCCTCCTCACTAGCCAGTTTGTTAATCTTCTCTGTTTCTTCATGACTTGGTCTTGGTAGGTTGTATGTGTCCAGGAACACACACCATCTAGTTCTCCACTTGGCTGGTGTACAATTGTTCATGATTGCCTCTTCTGATTTTTTGCATTTTAGTGAAATTAGTTCCCTCTTTCACTCATGCTTTTATTATTTGAGTCTTCTCTCTTTCTTCCTTAGACCACTAAAAGCTAAAGATTTTTTTTTATTTTGTTTTTCCGATTTAAAAAAAAACGTCTAATCCCCTTGATAGTTTCAGTTGTTTTTCTAGTCTGTATTTCCTTCTTTTGTGCTCTGATCTTTATTATTTCCTTGCTCTTTGGACTTAGTTCATTCTCTCTTTCTGGTTTCTGGAGGCATAACGTTAGGTTTTTGTTTGGGACCTTCCTTCTTTTTGATGTTGGTGTTTACTGCCTAAGACGTCCCTCTTAGCTGCTTTTGCCACATTCCATAACTTTGTGTATGTTGTGTGTCCATTTTCATTTGTCATGAGACGTTTTTAAATTCCCTTTCTAATTTTTCCTTTGACCTATTGGTTGATTGGGGCCATGCTGCTTAATTTCCATACATTTCTGAATTTTCCAAATTTACCTTTACTATTATTGATTTATAAATATCATTATTTTGTATTTAGAAAAGACACTTATGTGACTTGAGTTTTCTTCAATTTGTTAAGACTCCTTTTGTGGCCTACTATATCATCTTCCATCAGTGTTTCATCTGGCCAAATCTTCCTTAAAAACCCACATCCATGTCTGAGAGATAAGCCTTTCCTATTTTCTTAATGGAATCAACAAGCATAATGTTGAACTTTCTCATTCTGAATCCAAACTCTCCTTAGCTTTTACTGCACACTCAGCCTTCCTGAGTTCTCTAGCCCCAAGGCTGTCCTACATTAGGGCAGGACTCACCCACCTTGGTGGACTGGACCAGCTCATGGAGAAAATTAGACATCGCTGAGTTGGGTGGAACTGGGTCCCTAGAGCCTGTGACTCTGGGTTATTCTAGCCTGCTCCTACTTTTCTAGCTTCTACTTCCTTTGCAATCCAAAATTGGCTCTTGCCAATTAACAGGAGAGCAAAAAATTAAAATCTGGTATCTCCCTCACCTCTAAAAAATGTCCTCAGTAAAATTAATTCCTCTGGGACTATTGGATTCATATTACTTCACTCTGCAGTCAAGAATCTCATAACCACAGACATAGATCTAAGTAAATAAATAAATAAATAATAAATAGATAGATAAACCAGACTCCTCCTCTGTACCTTGGATGGTGTCGTTTTCTTTCTGATTTCTGTATGTAGGGTGGCCCCATTTTTGCCCATGTTACCTGCCAGAATCCTTCCCCTCTTTGGGAGCAGAAGTGGAAGTTACAGAGTTATAGCCTTGATATTTCAAGACTATTGTTATAAGCATCAATTATGCCATGGAATTAAATGGACAAACCAGGATTGAAATTCTTGCTCCACACGTGACTTAATGATGAAACTGAGATCTTGTTAGTTCATTTCATTAAACCTTTGTTTCTGCTTTAATAAAATGGCAGATAATACATCCATCCTAACACTGTCCTGATGATTTAAATAATGAGCCATACAGAAATTAGTATAGTCCCTGGCACAGAGGTGGCTCCATTCTCCCCTCCCTGTTACCTTTAATAGTTTTTGAAATAAACAGGCTGCTTGCTCCTGCACAGAATGTTCTCCATAACACTAGGTTTTAAAACTTCTCTGTTTTGTGGCCAGCTGTCTCCAGTCGTCTTGCTTCTGCTGTGTGCCTTCAGTTTCCAGCCGGCTTCACTACACAGAGTGGTTTTTGTGTTATTGCTGAGGGACCTTGACGTCTTCTCTTGGAGTAAGGTGCACAGGCTCTTGTGAGGGATGTTTTCTTTGTAGTGATGTTTATCATAACCACTACTCTTCCTCTTAATTTACCCCCCATACCCAACCCCTGAGACCCGTTACTACTAACCTAGTATCTCAACTACAAACCAAACCTCCTCTATTCTGCTCTGTGATGCTGGACTGGAACCTTGTGAAGCTACATCTGCTTTGTTGGCTGCTCAGTTGAGTTTCTCCAAAGCAGGATCTTCAAGGACACCCAGGCTTAAAGGGTGAAAAGAGAGATTGTTCTTATGGGTGGGCTTCTGCACCTCAGCAGGACACAGCAGAGCTTCTCGGTCCTGGCAGGGCACTTTGCTCTGACAGGGCCATTGAGTCCTGTTTGCAGTCTTTCCAACTCCTCACAAAGGAACCTCACTGTCGCGCTCAGAGCCGGAACCAGCCAGCCAGCCAGCACTCCCTGCTCAGCAGTCTGGCTCCCAGGCCGGTAGCCTTTCCTTTAAACGCCTTCAACATCTAAGTCTGAATAACTTCAACCTCTTCCTTTGGTAATGGAACCCGTTTCCTGCCAGCTGCTACTTTATGAGATATTCATGTTTCTTTTCTTTTTTCTTTCTATTCTTATTTTTCCTTTTGGCTTTTCTAGTCAATACTTTCTTCTACCTAATTAGGAATTCTTTGTTCTAAACCACATCTGCTAAAATTACTGGTGTCATTTCTCAACACTGACAGACCCTGGTTGAAAAAACAATTTTTTTATTGTTATTAACTCTTTTTTTTTATTTTTTACACACTGCATTTTGATTCATTGTACACAAATGGGGTATATCATTTCCTTTCTATGATTGTGCACAATGTAGATTCATACCATTTGTGTAATCATACATGTACATAGGGTAATGATGTCTGTCTCATTCCACCATTTTTCATACCCCCTCCCTCTCATTTCCCTCTATGCAATCTAAAGTTCCTCCATTCTTCTCTCACCCCACCCCCCCACCCCCATTATATATCATCATCAACTTACCAGGGAAAACATTCAGCCTTGGTTTTTTGGGATTGGCTTATTTCACTTAGCATGATACTCTCAAATTCCATTCATTTATTTACAAATACCATATTTTTTGAGTACCTTCTATGGGCCACATTCTGTTTTAGGAACAGGGACACCACAGTGATCAAATGATAATATCCCTAAGTTGCAAAACTTGCATATTAATAGAGGTGGCAAGTAGAAATTAAATATATTTGCATATCAGTCTCTTAAGCAGTCTAGAGTAGAATAAAGGGAAGACCTTGTTGAAGAAGTAAGGGGGAAGTGTGTAATTCTGAAGGAAGAGCATTCCAGGCCCAGGGAAAGCAAGTGCCCTGGAGCAAAGACCAGGCAGACCCCATGGATTATAGGCTCAGTAAGGCCACTGTGATGGACAGTGAGAATAGCAGGAAACACGATGAAGAGGAGGTGGAGAAGCAGACCACATGGACCCTTAGGAACCACAAGGAGGACATTGGGCCTTACTTCAGGGTGGTGGGAGCACTTGCAGATTTTTTTCATTGGTTAAGAATTTGGATATTGGGCTGGGGAGATAGCTCAGTTGGTAGAGTGCTTGCCTCGCAAGCATAAGGCCCTGGGTTCGATCCCCAGCACCGCAAAAAAAAAAAAAAAAAAAAAAAAAAAGAATTTGGATATAAGTAAAAGAAAGAAGACCTCTGATAAGTTATGGAGGAATTTGACCCTTTACCAAAAAAAAAAAAAAAAAAAAATGCCAATTCCATAAAGAATCCAGGAGGTCCAAGGACTGGACCATGGGCTCTTCCATCATCTGAGAAGTCAGTCAGCACCAGATGATACAGAAAAGGGGCACAGAAGCACAGAGAGAGAACAGGACAAGGCAGGCCTTTCACACCTGGCTCCATCACATCCGGAACACAAGTCACACAGGAGAGATACTTGATGACTATTGACCAGATACCAAATTTTGAATAAATCAAATAATGGGATCAAAAAATTAAAATAGTGGAAGCATGTTGCATTCTGGTCTGCCAATACTTCAATATGATTCTATCACAAAAAGATTCTAAGACTGCCATGAGGATTTTATGAGGTGGGGTGTAGGGAAATGACATTTTAAAACTCATATGTGCGTAGGACAGAAACAAGAAGCATAGATGCAGTTTTTTGCAGGGGTTACTGGGGATTGAAGTCAGAGACACTCAAACACTGAGCCAAATCCCCAGCGCTATTTTCTATTTTGATTAGAGACAGGGTCTCACTGAATTGCTTAGCGCCTCTCTTTTGCTGAGTCTGGTTTTGAACTTACGATCCTCATGCCTTAGCCTCCTGAGCTGCACAGATGCAATTTTGATCTTGATTTCCCTCTTGTTCCTAAAAACAGGTTCTGTATATTTTTATCACAGTATCCAAAGCAGAGAAGAGATTGACCAAATAAAATGGTCCAACTTCATACTGCTCTTCATGTCCTATCCATGGACAAGATATACACTCAAAAGCCAATTTGTGTAGCGTAATATATTTCAGCTGCATGGCAGAAATAAGTTACCCCCTTGGCAGTCTTGTCTTGCAAGTTATTTTGTTTTTTGCCAGACAAGTATTTCTTACATCTTCCAGCTGCACAGGGTGTCTAAGAGATAAAAGGCTGTCCACTCAGGGAGCCCATGCACAGAGGACTCAGGCTGATCGCCACCTGGTCTACACAGCAGTTGGCCTCTCTCCCTGCATTTAGCTGATAGCCCTCCTGAGCTGTGAGACTTTACGAGGGGAAAGGTGAGCAGAAAAGGGGGTCCCAGACAAGGATGCTTTCAAACATTTTATGAGCTATTGTTATCTCGTGCCCTACTCAGATATACAAAGCTTTCTACACGATGTTAAAGAAGTTTTCATTCAGTGCCAATAATAGTCACCTTAAACCTGTCCTGAGAACCCATCTTGCTAAATTGTCTTAGGAAATTCTCATAATAGCTTTGAGAAGGGGTTAATGTTTCCTATAAAGAGGTAACTTGGACTTGGAAGGTATGATGAATTTATTCAGTCACCCAACTTGCAACTTGAAGAGCCAGACTTTCACTCAGGATCTTTGTGACACCAGATTTTCATTTTTTAAAAAAAATTCCCATTGCCCCTTGCTTTTTTGAGGCACGCCACTGAACTATAAATGGATTTAAAAGAACATAAACAAGTTTTCCTGGAACTGAGTAAAACCACGTAGGTGTTCACAAAGCATTGATCCCGTTTTCCCCTGACTTGCTTGAATAAAGATAAAGCTACCCCGAAGTCACAAGATCTAAGACCAATACATTTGATTATAATTAACTTAGGTAGTTTTTGAGATCCAGACAAGCTGTCAGTTCAGTTTGAGTGAGTAAGATCAAATAACAGAGCCTAATTCAAAAATCATGCATGGTTATATTGATAAGCTTTTATTTCTACTCAACTTCAAGCCAAGTAAATGTTATCAATCAAGAAACTCCAGGGAACATTTCCTTAATCTTTACTAATTATTCTGTTTACTAAGCTAATATCAAATTTCTTATCCAGAACAAGCACTTTCTAAAAAAATATCCCGTACTCTGCAGCATCTTTCATGTACAGCAGCAGCAGATACCTCACCTGATAATCTTTTTGGCAAACTTTTCATCTTTAATCTGCAGGTTTAAATCCCACCATGCCGCTTTTTAATCATCTTTTAACTTCTGTTCTTACTGTTTCATTTCATCTGCAGTTCAGAGTAGAACTCTCAGATCCTGAAAATAATATTACTTGATGTAAATGTGCTCATTTAAAAATAATAAAGAAAAAAATCCACTTCATATATTTCAAACACATAAACTCTTCCAAGACACCTACCTTCTCCCCAGCCCCAGGAAGCACCTCTGGGCACATCTACTCTCAGCACAATAGATTTTCTTTACTGTTCTTCATTTATTTAACAGTTTCTAGTCAATAGTGGCTAAAAGAAAAAGAGTGGATTGGAGGTCTTCTCTCTCAACTGTATTTTTTTGTTAGAATTTTGTTAAGTTCATTGTAATTCTATGAGACTGTATCAACAATCTATCATGTGCTTTTTATAGGTATGGGTAATTTGTGGGTAAGAAATATGCATATACCATATATATTACATATGTAATTAACAAATTATTATATTAAATTATAATAGAAATGCTTAATTACTTTTGTCACACTGGTAAATATAGCACCTGCTTACTTTTCTGCAATACTCAACTGAGTGCGGGAGCCACCTATAATACCAACTGATGACTTCTGCTGTCCACTGTTGTCTTGTGACCACTGGGGTCATTCCTTTTTGTGGTAGCTTCATCCTGCCTGTGGTTTTGCAAGTGCTAGGGTGTGTCTCAGAAGACCAAACACATGAGTTTTCCTGAGAGCAGAAATTACTGCTGTGTCAATCATGTGGATGGAGGCAGGTCTTCCAAGTCTTGAGGGCAAGAAGGGACACCTAGTATCTCATCCTTGACCTGGACTTTGAGGTGACTGATTGGAGGGGTCAAAGCAAGATTTTTCCTGTAGAATCATGCCAGTTGCCAGCAAAAGTTGGGTCTTGGGTGTTTGTGATTTTCCCAGCACCCATGCTGTCAGATGGGGGTCTGTAAACCTGGGGACCAACTATATATATTTTATAACTGCATTTGCCTACATCTTTTGCCTAGCAGATTTCATTCTTTCAAGTAATCTATAAGATACTTGTGTAGGCATTATATAAGATATTTATTTATCTTTGCACTGTGGGACCAAACATGCCAGCATGATTGCAAAGGGGAATTTGAGGATGATTCCAAAGACAAGGTGATTTCCTGGAATCCAGTCCAGGCCGGAGACTGGTGCTTTGTTCCACCACTTCATTTTCTTTCCTCTGATAACCTGGAGGATCTGACTTTGCTTTTACTGAGAAAAGCAGCATTCCATGGGAGCCCAAGTGGGGTAGGAGAGCAGGAAGCACCATCAACGTGGGTTGGAAATTTAAAGGAAGCAGAGAGGATGAGCCAAGGCTTCAAAGGTATACCTTAGGCTGTTTCCTATTACTATAGCAAAATACCACCAACTGGAACTTTAAAACTTTAAAAGAAACGCATTTCTCACAGTCTTAGAGACTGGGAAGTCCAAGATCAAAGGACTGCATACAGTGAAGGCCCCCTTGCCTCATCACAGCTTGGTGGAGGGTGTCACATGGCAAGACCGCACCAGAAGGGGGAGGGAAAAGGGGAGGGGAGGAGGGTGGGTGCAGGAGCAAGAGTACACAAAGGAGACGAGCCCACTTTTATATCAAAGCCACTCCCACAATAACCAGACCGCCCTGGCCATAATGGCACTAACCCATTCATGATCACCTCTTGAAGGTCCCTTCCCAATACGGTCATAGTGGCCATGAAACTTCAACATGAGTTCAGAGGAGACATTCCAACACTAACAAGGTATAAAGCTTTGGACAGGTTTAAAAAAAAAAAAAAAAAAAAAAGAGGGAAGGAGAGCGCCCTTAGCAGAGAGATGCCTGTGAATACAGGAGGCCCCAGGTATAAACCCCATGAGTCCCTGAGCACCTGGGTTGGCATCTTAGGTCTGTGAACTTTTACTAAAGAGACGTGGGGCAGGGGGACCTTTCTCTGTGAAGCAGTGGGACAAGGGTTAGAATGACACTCCCCTGGGAAGGAGGAGTTGACAGAAAAGACAGCACAGATTAGAATACTGACGGGTCTCAGGGGAAAACACTGGTAGGGGGTGATTCTGTTATGAAGGGCAAGGATGCCCTGGGCAAGCCTGGGAGATACAGGAGGGAGTGGAAGAGACAGGAACCCGAGAAACACACAGAAGGAAAAATACTAAAGCTTAGAAATCAGAAGGATAACAGAAAGAGAGAACGAAATGGTGGTACCTTTGCAAAAGGTAAAGTACGTACATCAGTTTCCTAGGGCTGGTACATCAGAGTACCACCAACTGAGTAGCTTACAGAAATTTGGTTTTTGACATCGAGGTACTTGCAAGGTAGTTTCTCCTGAGGTATCTCTCTCTTCCTTATAGATGCCATTGTCCCTCTATGTCTTCCCTCTGTAAACATCTGTGTCTTCATCTCCACTTCTTATTAAAATGACATTCCTATGGAATTGGGGAAGACCCTGATGACCTCATTTTAACCTAATGACCACTTTAAAGATCATGTTTCCAAATGCAGTCACTCTCTGAGGTACTAGGACTTAGGACCTCCACATGTAAATTTGGGAAGGTATAACTCAGTCCAATAGCAAGGTAGATTGGGGAGAAGGAGGTGGAAGATGATAAATTCAGGTTAGAGCATATTGAATCAAGAGAATGTCAAGCCAGTCTGCAATAATCTCTTACTGTGAAGGTTTCTAAGTAGAAAATTTATTTTTTCAGTCCTCAAAGGATGATTCACTTTTTAAAGCAACTGCCATTGCAATAAAATGTTGAGAATTCCAGAAGTCAATTTCCTATGGATGCTTCATGCTAGAGAGGCTTCTAATTATCTGCAATAATTTATCACTATTTTATACCAGAATGTCTGAGTATTCCACAGATCATTAGTGCCCCCAAATGCTCTGCAATAGCAAGCTTTCTATGGCCAAAGAAATTTGGAGAAACTTCTGTACCATGGTCTCCCTCCTGGAGAAACAGGATCCAAGTACCAAAGGCATTTAGAAGTTTCTGCAGTATTTTGTTTAATCCACATTCCCAATGTAATTTGATCATGAAACACTGTTTTTCAAATAATTGTTAATATCTCACAAAATAGATTTTTGTGATAAGTTCTTAGACCTATCTTAAAGCCCATGTTCTGGCCTCAGTCTCATAAATCAACCCCTGGAGCAGGATTTCGAGTGAGACAACAGCAGGACAGAAAATAAGGTTGCATGTGGAGAGCACTGACGTATAAAAACCACCACAGCAAATTAAGGTAATGGTGTTCTTGCTTACCCTGTTGTAAGTGAAGTAATGCCCTTCCCAGAAAGATGTCCACATCCCCATCTCTGGAACCTATGAATAGGTTATGGTATATGCCAGGGCAAAATTAAGTTTTCTGATGAAATTAAGTTTGCCGCTCACCTGACTTTAAAATGAAGAAATTGTCCTGGATTTTCCAGGGATCCAATGTAACCCCTTAGCTGGGAAAGAAGCAAGTAGAAATGCCAGAGCCAGAGAGGTGACCCCCTGAGAGGGCTGGACTGGCCATTGCTGGCTTTGAAGACAGAAGCTGCCAGAAACCCTAAGTTGCCCCAAAGGCTGGAAAAGACAGGAAATTCTCCTCTCAGTCTCCACAAAGACTTCAGCCTTCACACCCCCTTAATTTCAGTCAAACGAGACCATTTCAGACTCCTAACCTCCAGAACTACAAGTAAAGAAGTTCATGTTGTTTTAAGCCATGAATTTTTTGGATGTTTCTTAAGGGAGAAATAGAGAAGTACTACACAACCTCACGAGGGCAGCGTGATGGATCTTACAAATTGTTGGTTTCCAAAGGTAAGTTATATGCTTGCTTGAGAAGAAACAATATCCACATATAAGTGCTTATTATTCATGTTGCATGCCAGTTAGGTTTCAAGTGTTCATAATCCAACTCTGATTTTCTGAGAACAGCAAGACCTTCCTAATCATCAGATACACTATGCAGATCAGAGCAAAGCACATCTATTATTTGGGCATGTATTATTTGTTGACTGGAGGAAATTTTCCAGAGCAAATCTGTGATTACGATTAAGATGATAGACTATCACACAGCAATGATGTGCCCCTCATTTGATTCTGTCAAAACAGGACTCAGTCACTCCTTATGTGCTGCTTGCTGTGCTGGGCCCAACAGTAACAGTTCATTCCACGCATATGAATTGTGTTGCAGCCGCTGCTTCTCAGGCACTGTTGTCGGTGCTGTGATGGAGACAGAGTGAGTCTCTGTTCCCACACGGTTCACATTCCAGTGAAGTCAATGAGGGTAGCAGATGAATAACAGTATTTCCTCTGAGGCAAAGGGTGGGTATTAGTTTCCTGGGGCTGTTGTAACAAAGTACCACATGCTGGATGACCTTAGCAACAGACATTCACTGTCTTACATTTCTGGAAACCAGAAGTCTGAAATTAATGTATTGACAGGGTTGGTTCCTTCTGAGGGCAACGAGGGAGAATAGATTCCAGGCCTTGCATGTGGCTTCTGGGATTCTCCTTGAGTCTATACATCATCATCCCTCTGCCTATTTCTTTTCTATAGCCAAACTTCCATTTCCTGTAAGACACTGTTTATACTAGATTAGGGTCACTCCAATAACATCATCTTGACTTGAACATTTGCAAAGAGCCTAATTTTTTAAAAAGCCACGTTTATAAGTCAAGGGGGTAAAACTTCAGCTTCTTGAAAGGGTGGGGTGCAATTCAACCCATAGCAGGGTTGATTGAGATTTGCCTTAACTTAAATGTAGCTTCTTTGAACTTACAAATATTGTTTGGTCAGGTCTGAAAGTAAGAGGAAAGGTAACACCAGCATACATTTTTGTATTGTTTTATAAAAGCCTCCCCATAGAGATTTCATATTTTTTCTTCTGAACAGCTCTTGAGACACAAATCAATAGCCTCATTTATGAAGACAAGTAGCCTCAAAACATGACTCTCCATGCTTGAGATTCCAGAGCCCTTCTGAGGTAGGTGTGGATTCAAATACAAGTTGGAACTGTGTTTACCTGCAACCATGGCTCAAGATCATCTGTCACTTGAAACTACTTAAAATTGACAAAGATGGTCACGTTTAAGGGTGAGAAAATACTAGAAAGTGATCCTACCAGTTACTGGATAAAATTCTCACAAGAGTATTCCTTTCTGTTGCATCCAACTCCCTTCTGATGCACTGAGGAATCATCTCTTCCCGAGCTCACTTCCCTCTTGACTCCAAAACCAATCAACCTTTCTTCCCTAAGAGAAACATGTCATGATCAATATTTTCCTTCATTGAACAACCCTAAAAGATCTGGCTTTAAACGTAATTCCATTTTATTCACTTTCTCTTCTTATTCAAATTTTTCTTTAAAAAAAATTCAAAAGAAATTTCAAAAGGCAGATTATCATTGCTGCACAGGGGGGCTGCTCTAAACGTACTTCAGAGAGCGCTTGATGCTGCCAGTCACTCAAAAGGCTAACCAGCCCACGGGGGGTTATTAATTGAGGAAGCGTGTGATCCGTGTGCTGCAAAGGAGGGAAGGCCCACTTGCCATTACGGCTCTGTGTTCTGCTTTCTCCATAACCTTTGTTGGGATTTGTGAGGCTGCAGGGCAGTCCATGGGCTTCGGGCAAAAGGAGGAGAATTTTTAACATGAGTAGGTCAGAGACTTGTACTGCCTCTTAATGAAATCTCAGAGAGCAGCACTTAATGCCAGTGCTGGAAACTTTGAAAAGGTTAATAGTGAGGGGAAAATCCATGGTCAGGAGACAGGCAGGTTCATACCTGCAGAGCATGTGCAGTTATGTTAACTGAGAAGAAAGCCCACAGGGGTTGGGGTGGTTCAATGGCTGAGCATGTCTTTCATGTGGAAGGCCCTGGGCTCACTTCGCAGGAAGGAAGGCGGGAGAGAGGGAAGAGGAACCCTGGCAAGTCACAGGGTGAAAGTGAGAACTCAAAACCCCTGGTGTGATCTAGTCTTCTCTATTTCCTTAATTATCACCCAATTCGAGAATTTTCAAATTGAGTCACTCCTGCAATTAGAACAGCATTGGTTTCTCCATCTATTGTTCTACATTCTGTCATATCGCACTCATAAAACAGGTAGACTTTCAGCAGCCCGCTCCTTAGAAAATTTTACAAATAGAAAACATTTCTGACAAGAAAATATGAATGAACAGGAAAATGTCAAAATTTGTTGCTAGATTTTCTCTTGCAGTGGTACTAACAGCTGATCAAAAACACAATCTTGTCAACATATTAAGAAAGAAAGTTGTTCTTGAGCCCAGAGCCAAGGCCTTCTAAAACTTCCCAGAGGGGAAAGAATTCACTGTGATATTTAGAACTTGCATCTTCAATAAGAACAGTGACATCCAGTTAAATCAAAGCCTCAAGAGAACTAAGCTCTTAGAGATGTCTGTTTTGAAATCAATTTCTTCACCACTCTGGCTATCTTAAATCTCTGTAGTTCTTTATGGATTAGAAAAGACACATATTACATCCTTCAATCCCCCCATCCAACCTGAAAGCTAGGCAGGATCAGAAGTACTGCCATCCCCATTTCATTGATTAGGAAATTGAGGCTCAGAAAGTCAATACAATTTGCTTCAGTTTCAGGGAGTTTGTCACACCTAACACTCTGGTTCTGTGAAGATTGCATTACGACTCACTTGTTTACACTCTCCTCTTAGCATGATGTTATGGTTTGGATGTGAGGTGTCCCCCAAAAGTTTACATGTGAGACAATGCAGGAAAGTTCAGAGGAGAAATGATTGGGTGGTAAGAGTCTGAACCCAATCAGTGAATTAATTCCAGGTGGGATTAATTGAAGTGGTGGGGTGTGGCTGGAGGAGGTGGGAATTGGGGCATGGTTATGGGGTATATATTTTGTATCTGGATACTGGAGTTTCTCCCTTTCTCTCTCCCTGCTTCCTAATGATGTGAGCTGCTTCCCTCTGCCACGCTCCTCTGCCATGATGTTCTTCCTCACCTGGAACCCGAGGAATGGAGCTGGCCTTCTATGGATTAAGACCTCTGAAACTGTGAGCCCTCAAATAAACCTTCCCTCCTCTATAATTGTGCTGGTCAGATCCTTTTTGTCACAGCAGTGAAGAAAATCTGAGTACAACACATGAGAACGATCATATGCTTCTGCATCATCTGCAGTCTCAGTTACTCTTGAAAGCCTCATGGTGCTAAGTCCCTGACAGGACAGACACCAGACTAGATTTCATACACTTGGATGTATCTCACAAGTACTTTGAATTCAGCACGTTAAAAACTAGATACACCCTGCAACAAGGTAAGAGTAACACCCCTCACCTACTTAAGGAAGAGAGAGAGTACAAAGAAAGTATCAGAGGGAAATTTTCAACATAGCCGAATGCAGTTCTTCACCTCAACCTTTCTCTACTGTCTCAGCATTTTCCAATTGTAGCATTTACACCATCAGAAGTTCCATCATTCTGTATGTATCTCCTCTCACCCCAGGATGTGTTTACACGCTGTGTGCCCCTGAAAATTCAAAGATTTCAAGAGCAGGAACTTGATCGGCATGCCATAAATGTTTGCTGAAATTTATCTGAAATTATTTTATTAAATTTTTTTTAAATTTTGCAGACCACATTTTGATTCATTGTACATAAATGGGATACATCATTTCATTTCTATGGTTGTACACAATGTAGATTCACACCATTCATGTAATCATACATATACATAGGGTAATACTGTTTCATTCTAGTATCTTTCTGCCCTCCACCCCCTCTCACCCCATTTTCCTCTACAGCATCCAAAGTTCATTCATTCTTCTTTTCCCCCCCGCCACCCGCCCTCATTATATATTATCATCCACTTATCAGAGAAAACATTCGGCCTTTAGTTTTTTGGGCTTGGCCCATTTCACTTAGCATGATATTTTCCAACTTCATCCATTTGCCAGCAAATGTCATACTTTTATTCTTCTTTATGGCTGAGTAATGTTCCATTGTGTATATATATACCACAGTTTCTTTATCCATTCATCAATTGAAGGGCATCTCGGTTGGTTCCACAATCTAGCTATCGTGAAATGAGCTGCTACGAACATTGATGTGGATGCATCACTGCAGTATGCTGATTTTAAGTCCTTTGGGTATAAACCAAAGAGTGGGATAGCTTGATCAAATGGTTGGTCCATTCTAACTTTTCTGGGGAATCTCCACATTCTTTCCAAAGTGCACCAATTTGCAATCCCACCAGCAATGTATGAGTGTGTCTTTTTCCCCACATCCACACCAACACTTATTATTGCTTGTGTTCTTGATAATAGCCATTCTGATTAGAGTTAGATGAAATCTTAGGGTGGTTTTAATTTTCATTTCTCTAATTACTAGGGATGATGAGCACTTTTTCATATATTTGTTGATCACCTGTATATCTTCTGTGAAGTGTCTGCACATTTCCTTAGCCCATTTATTGATTGGGTTCTTTATATTTTTGGTGTAAGGTTTTTTTAAGTTCTTTATAAACTTTGGAGATTAGTGCTCTGTCTGAGGTGTGTACAGAAAAGATTTTCTCCCACTCTGTAGGCTCTCTTTTCACATTGTTGATTGTTTCCTGTGCTGAGAAAAAGCTTTTTAGTTTGAATCTATCCCATTTATTGATTCTTGCTTTTATTTCTTGCACTATGAGGGTCTTGTTAAGGAAGTCTGGTCCTAAACCAACGTGATGGAGATTCGGGCCTAGTTTTCCTTCTATTTGGTGAAGGGTCTCAGGTCTAATTCCTAGATCCTTGATCCATTTTGAGTTGAATTTTGTACAGGGTAAGAGATAGGGGTTTAATTTCATTTTACTGCATATGGATTTCCAGTTTTGCCAGCACCATTTGTTGAAGAGGCTATCTTTTCTCCATTGTAAGTTTTTGGCACCTTTGTCTAATATAAGATAACTGTACTTAGTGCACCATGATCAAGTGGGGTTCATCCCAGGGATGCAAGGTTGGTTCAACATCCAGAAATCAATAAATGTAATTCATCACATCAGTAGACTTACGGTTAAGAATCATGATTATTTCTATTGATGCAGAGAAAACATTCAACAAAATACAACACTCCTTCATGCTCAAAACACTAGAAAATATAGCAGTAGTAGGAACATACCTCAACATTGTAAACATCATTCTTAATGGAGAAAAACTGAAAGCATTCCCTCTAAAAACTGGAACCAGACAGGGATACCCTCTTTCACCACTTCTATTCAACATCATCTTTGAAATACTAGCCAGAGCAATTAGACAGACCAAAGAAATTAAAAGGATACTAATAGGAAAACAAGAACTCATGCTGTCACTATTTGCCAAGGACATGATTCTTTATATTTAGAAGATCTAGAAAACTTCACCAGAAAACTTCTTGATCTCATAAATGAATTCAGCAAAATAGCAGGATATAAAATCAACACACATAAATCTAAAGCATTTTTATTCATATGTGATGAAACATCTGAAAGGGAAATGAGGAAAACAACTCCATTCACAATAACCTCAAAAAAATAAATAAATAAAATACTTGGGAATCAATCTAACCAAAGAGGTGAAAGATCTCTACAATGAAAACTACAAAACATTAAATAAAGAAATTGAAGAAGACCTTAGAAGATGGAAAGACCTCCCATTTCTTGGATAGGCAGAATTAATATTATCAAAATGGCCATACTTCCAAAGGCACTATACAGATTTAATGCAATTCCAAGTAAAATCCCAATGACATTTCTCATAGAAATAGAGAAAGCAATCATGAAATTCATCTGGAAGAAAAAAAGACCCAGAATAGCCAAAGCAATCCTGGGCAGGAAGAGTGATGCAAGAGGTATCACTATAGCAGACCTTAAACTATACTACAGAGCCATAGTAACAAAAATGGCATGGTACTGGCACCAAAATAGACAGGTAGACCAATGATACAGGATAGAAGACACGGAGACATATCCACATAACTACAGTTATATCATACTAGACAAAGGTGCCCAAACCTTACAGTGGAGAAAAGATAATCTCTTCAAAAAATTTATCTGAAATTTAAGAATAGTTTTAGACTATGGAAAAAGTCAGGACACAGGGAGACACCCCATATGCCTCTCAATTTCCCTTATTACTACTACTCTGCATTAGTGATAGGGGCAGACAGATGTGAATGGTGGGAACAAGAGGTTAAGAATCATTCAGAAAAAATCTGCCCCCTGTGCTGACCTCTGCATGCTTTCTTTTCCAAGAAGTAATTTACCTGCAGCCCTGTCTGTCCTAAGTGGACAAGATATGTCACAATCCCAAGCAAAGTACCTATTAGCTGCAGGAGAATTGCAGGTCCAAGATAATGTTGATAAGAGGAACCCAAGTTACCCTGAAAGAGGACAGTTTTGTGACCCTTTTCACAGACCAGATCCTGAAACTCAGGGAGATAAGGATAATTCTTCCTAAGCATGAAATCAAAAAGAATTTGTCTTTCAGAATCCAATTAGGGCCGGGCCTGGTTGCACACGTCTGTAATCACAGTGACTCAGGAGGCTGAGGCAGGAGGATGGAGAGTTCAAAGCCAGCCTCAGCAACTTACCAAGGTCCTAAGCAACTCAGTGAGACCGTGTCTCTAAATAAAATACAAAATAGGGCTGGTGATGTGGCTCAGTAGTAGAGCGTCCCTGGGTTCAATCCCCAGTCCCCCCCTCCCGCCAAAAAACATAAATAAATAACCAATCCAATTAGAACAGGTAAACATGGGTCAAAGTGACCTAGAGTTGTCATGGCAGTGGGGACTTGAAAGTCAGATGTCATCTTGCTGTCAGTCAAAAGTCAAGGTATAGACCTGAGTAGGACTCTCTGGAAGCTTCTCTGGGATCCCAAATAAAACAGGAGTGCAGGAAAGTCACATTGTCCCCTTCCTGTCTGTGAGGACCCACTGTCTCCCTTGAGAGTGTCCCCTTTCCTTTCTCTATCCCTCCAGTAAACTCTTCTCTATTACTCTGAGTGACCTGTCTGAGATCTTTCCTGACTTGATCACAGGAATCAGTGTTTGAAGAGGATCTTCGTGCTGACTCGGTTTCCCAAAAGGCCCAGCCCTGTGACATGAGTATGGTACATGTGTCACAATTAATGAACAAATGTTGTTTGCTCTTAACCGAAGGCTGTACTCTATTCAGAGTTCTGAGGCTTCGTCTAATGCACTTCTGTCTGATCTAAGATTGATGCTGCCTCTACTCCTCTTATCTCCTTAGGCTGCTCTTGGCTGTGACAGTTTCTCAGTCTGCTCAGTATGCTGACCTTGACAGATTTAAGAAGCACTGGTCAGGAGTCTTGTAAAACGTTCCTCCATTTGAACTTGTCTGAAGTTTCTCTTATGACCGGGCTGTGCCTGTGGGTTTGGAAGCCTGAGAAGTAAAAATGACTTTCTCATCACTTGCTGCCAAGGGTATGTGCAAGTCATTCTGCCAATCTTGGTCACCTGGTGAGACTGTGACTTTCAGTTTCTACGGCGAAGTTGCAATTTCTCTCTCCTCCACACTGTACTCTATTGTAAGGAAGTGCCTCTGAGTAGCCCACGGTACAGAGGAAAAGTTAACTCTCTCCTTGGAGGCAGAATATAGCACATAGTGATTTGGGATTCTGCACAGATTTGTTTTATTGTTTTATGCCTGTTCCTACATTTATGAATTTATTCATTTATTCAATCATTTACTTGAGCTTTCATTTATGTGAATATGACTCATGGGTATTTTTTTATGCTTTGGGTTATATCCTAATGTTTCTTTATATTTTGGTTCAAATTCTTCCAGCTTTGGTCACAAGAAGCTCTTTCATTTGAAGTTTTATATTCATATAAAATAAAACAGCTCTGTATTAAAATAAAAACATCATTGATGGATGCAATCTTGGATTTTACAATTGGAGAAAATAACATATGCCATGTAATTTAGATGCTTGGAACCTGATCTTAATCAACAATATATGACTTTCTGTTCTTCTGCATGCTTCCCCACGCTCCCCTCCTTTCCTATTTTATTAGTTGTAAAAATATATAGCCCTAACTCACCTTCATATCGTACCTAACCAACCCTCACATGCAGTATGGCAAGATGACGAAGTAGATTAATCTCTATTTTACAGATGATGATCCAAGCCACAGAACTGCTCTAGGACATGCCCCCTGGCTGTGCCCACCACATTAGGAGACTCAAATCTCAAGTTCTCTTCTGCAGAACAACGGTCTGCCTCCCACTTCTGGGAGTGGGATCAGCAAGGTGCCCTTTGCCAAGGTGGACTGAGGTTCTGCACTTCTCCCCCTGGGTGTGGCCCCCTTGCATGCAGGGTCCTGCAGAAAGGAGATTTCAGCTTCTTCTAGGGCCACCTGGAGTTCCAAATTCCCACCTCCCCTGAGGAGCTTCACAAACAGGCTCCCTGTGTTTGCCCTGATCCTGCAAGACCTTTATTCAATATCTGCTCACCTGTTAGGTTTAGCCTGCTTTTCAAAACAAACAGGATTCATTTCTGTTCTGAAAAGCTAAGCCCTGTTAAGCCACTACCCAACGCTGACTAAAGATGAAATTCTAAGCTCCCAGTGCCCCATTAGGAAGGGAAGGAAAGGGAGGGCGAAAAGACAGAAGGCACAGCTCGCTACAAGAGAAAGTGCCTGAGGTTCTATTGGGAGATTTGCTCTTAATGAGCTCTCTGACCACAGCCCACTCTGTTGCTCCCTCTGGGCCTCAGTCTCTTCTTCGTCTGTAAGGTGTAAATGTTGTGGAGATTAGTGTCTTTCCGGATTTAGAAGTATACTTCTTCACATGAACAATTTTGTTTTATACATACATCATTGGATTAAAGTTTCTCTAATAAATACTTAACTTTTCTACATGTGCTAACTCTGATATTAGATTTTTAAAATAGTTTTCACTTTTTAAATTGACAAACAAAAAATGTATACACTGTGCTATGACTTGATCAAGCTAATTAATGTATTACCCCCCCCCCCGCAGACTTATGATTGTTTTTTGGAGCAATATGCTGATATTTTGTTATTTTATTCCATATCACTTTTTTTTAATTGTATTTTTGATGCATGTGGTTTGAGAGCCAGTACAATTGGTTTACTGAGCCTTAACAGATCATGGTCTAAACACTATTGGAGTTAGTGGTACCTAAGAGAGTCTCCAGCTCACTCAGGCTGCTTCTAGGTAGGGCTGGGATAGATGCTTGCTGTCAGTCACTAGAGGACTCTAATCCTGCCTCCTTGCCTGAGTTTTGTCCTGACTCTTTCTTAGCTGTGTGATCTTGAGCAAGAAACTCAGCTTTCTGAGCCTCAGTATTCTCATCTCTAAATAAGACCTGTTATCAGGGTTACATTAGATAATACAAGTAACATCTCATCCAAATACGTTTGTTACTATAATCAAAAAGACTCAAGGGAAAAGCATTCTTATCGAGGTCTGAGGCTTCTTCCGTGGGGAGGAGGGGCACTGTGAGGACTCTGCAGTGGAGAGGTCCTGGGGAACCCAGCGAGTCCTTGGGGCACTGTTGGGCCTGGTTCTGTCAGTGATACCACTGGCTACGTTTTGAGGGTGCCTTGGGCTATGCGGTGCTGAGAGCTTGTCAGACCCCTTGTGTGTTAGTCATCTCTTCATCGCTGTGACCAAAATAACGGATGAGAACTACTTTAAAGATTTATCTTGGCTTATGACTTCAGAGGTGCAATCAATGACTGGCTGGCTCCAAGACAGGAGCATCATGACAAAAGGCAAACTGCTCAACTCATGGCAGCCAGGAAGCAGGAGAGCAAGGCCAGGGGCTGGGACAGGCCCCGAGGCCATGCCCTCTGTGACCTGCTTGTTCCAGTCGTGATCCATCTGCTCTTGTCTCCACCTCTCAGTAAGTCCATTCAAATCATGAAGCCATAAAATGGATCAATCCACTGATGAGGTCAAGTTCCTCATGATCCAGCCATTTCACCTCTGCGTGTTGCTCCATCGCCTGGCCGTGCTCCCAGCACATGAGCTTTTGGGGGACTTTCCAGGTCTAAACCATAACACCCAGATACTCCTCCACTATTTGCCTGAAGTTGCAATTATAATGTTACTTATCATATAAATGCCTGCCATATGTTATAAAATACACGAATGGTGTGACTCTTCAGCATATACATTCATAGATATGAAAAGTTGTACCCCATTTGTGTAATGAATCAAAATGTGATCTCTAAAAATAAAAATGAAAATAATTTATAAAAAAAGAAATTTCATCTACACTAAACAAGAGTCCCTGTCAAATCTCTCTACGTTGATGGGAAGTCTCCCCCACTGTACTCTTCACTCTGTCTCAGCCCCCTTTTAACACGTTCCCCATTCCCACATCCACCCATACAAAGCCCATCAGTAACCCGTCTCCAGCTTCTCCAGACCCTTACACCAGAAAGGGAACAGGCTGGTCCCACCAAAACAAGCAGGGTGTTTTGTCAACTGGTGTCATCTTGAAAGGAAGTCTCTGTGAAGTAGGAGGACTGTTTCTGCCCTCCTAAAATTCATTTTCTTCTCTGTGTATGTGATCCATAACAAACTAGAAAATAGTTCTTCATCTTCTTACTCCCCAAACAGCAAATACAATATGAGGGCAAATACAATAAAAAATAAAGGGCTTGGGACTGAGGTTGTGGCTCAGTGGTAGAGCACTTGCCTAGCATGTGTGAGGCACTGGTTCAATCCTCAGCACCGCATATAAGTAGATAGATAGATAGATAAATAGATAGATAGATAGATAGATAGATAGATAGATGATAGATAAAATAAAGGTATTTTGTTCATCTATGACTAAAAAAAATGTTTAAATAACTTAATTTGCACTGTTTAAAATAAGAGATAAAACTTCTTACTCTTCTTTTCTTACATTAGAAAACTTGTGCTTTCTGTTTTTGAAAAAAATACATGAATCTTTCAAAAAACTAAATAGAACCAGGACTGTCTTTCTCAGAAACTAGGAGCCATCTCTTGAAAGTTAGCAAAGAAAATGAAGTCCCCATCTTCCAGTTTCAGTTGCAGGCAGGAGTCCAAGTTAGGTGAGCACCTGCTCCAAGCCACTCACAAGACATCAGTGGGTGAAAAGCAGGGAAGGGACGTGAACAACTGGTTCAAAGCACCTCATTAGCCCATGCAACCCACGAGGCCTCCTTCTCTGTGCTCAAGGAGGCTGCTCCAGGCCTTGCCCTTGGCCAGTCAGTGGAAAGGGAGCAGGAGAGTATGGTCTGCCAGCATCTGTTTAGATTCCTAAACAAAATATAATAAACTAGGTGATTTATAAACAGCGGAAGTTTATTTCTCACAATTCTGGAGACTGGATGTCCAAGATCAAGGTGCTAGAAGATTAAAAATCTGGTGAGGACAATCTCCTGGTTCTTATTCGCTATCTTCTTACTCTGTCCTTACATAGCAGAAGGACAAACAAGCTCCCTTTGTCCTTTTCTATAAGGGTACCCAACACAGTGGTAGCTAGCTCTCGCCAAGCTAGCAAGGAAGAATGCCTAGCAAAGACAGACATTGCAGTCCTTCATACCATCATCACAGATACCTACACATGCGCATTCTGCCATTTTTGCTGTATGACTCTGGCTGCAGGCACATCACATGTCCCTCTCACACTCAGGGGGTAGGGATCACACAAGAGCATGAACATCAAAAGCAAGAGATCTGTGGGCCACCTTGGGGTCCGCCTGCCACAGGGAGAGACAGTTCTGCCTTGAGGGCCACTGCTGCCTACACACAGGCTTTCAGCGTCCCTGACCCTGTGCTCTAAATGTTACAGGGTCTCCCATTGTGACCAAAAAACTGTCCCCATACATTTTCAAATGCATGTTACATCAAGTATTGCTGCTGCTGAGAATCTCTGAAGCCACTGGTTATCAAATTGACCACAAAATGGCAAAATTTTTATTCATTTTCTTCTCTGTGTATGTGATCCATAACAAACTAGAAAATAGTTCTTCATCTTCTTACTCCCCAAACAGCACATGATAGTCAAACAGCACGACCTGTCGCCCAGCTCCGTGTTGCACTGAATAAAGCCTCCTTGTAAGGAAGACATTTAAATAAAAGTCAACCTAAAAATGCACTGCCTCTCCCAGGGCGAAAAGCATATTTTTTTCATGAAAATGAAACCTAAAAGATAGTGGAGTCAAAAAGAAATTCAACTCATTTTTGCATCCACAAACCTAGACTCACCATGTTTCCGGTAAAAAGACTCTGTAAACTTCTACTTGATTCTTTTGTGACTAAAGTATTTGCTTCCTCTCCCATCAGGGCAGCACAATTGGTAGAGGAAGATTTGAACTCCCCAAAGGATAGACTTAATTTAATGTCTTCACAAACTGTCCTGACAATCATTGATACAAGAAAAGATAATTGTGTCATTTTCCATTTTCATTACATTCCAAGACTGTACTGAAAATGGATTCATTTGATGCCTTTAGAACTCTCCTCAAAGACACAATCAAGAGGGAGAGAGCATCACAGAACAGAATGGGGACATTTTTTTGTTGCCTTTCATCCCTCATGATGAGATAAATTAAATATAGAAAGAGAATCCAAATGAAAACTATCCTAGTTACTTTACGATTTTTCTGGGAGTAGCTTGCTTATTATAAAAGCCACCTTTATTTATTGTAGTCTATTTTGGCACAGGTGTAATTTTTAGAAGGATACGTGGTCCCATGGCTGATTTTAAAAGATAGTTGACATATACATACACTTCATATAGGCTTTGCAAATCTGGAGGAAATTTAGGATCATCTTCACTTTAGAAACTTACCGAATCTGAGGCCTGATCATTTAATGTCAAACAAAAGTCTTCCAGGATACGATGAGACAGACTGAGCCGACACCAGTTTGAAAAGCCTGGTCTCCTGAAGACACTTCTCTACCTTTAATGTGCACACAAATCGTCCCAGATCTTGTCACAATGTAGATTCTGATTCAAAGGGCCTGGGATGGGATGACATGAGGTCCCCGTCTTTGTAAGGACCTTCCTGATGATGAGTGATTGTAATATGGCTCATCAGGGCTAGGATCAGGATGAGCTAACTGAGGCACTGGCAAGAAGCACAAAATTGAAGGATATACCAAAATAATAATAAAAACAAATAATATTTTAATGCAATATTTTTAAAAATCAAAATGAAAGTAAAAGCATACATGATATAAAAATATTTTTAAAGTAATGCAGACAGGACTGTGTATGTTTTAGCACCTTCCTCTGACATGCAACAGGAACACTTGTTTTGGTGAGCTGAAAATTTGCATCTGTGCTGTACTTTCCTGCAAAAACCACGGTTCAGGTTTGTGAGGTACAGGGTGGCTCAGGAGCAGAGTGGATGACAGAGATTTATATGACATAATTTGTTAATTATAGAGATTTTATTAATATTTCCCACCTTGTTTGAAATATGGGGAATAATTCGACCTCAGACTCCAATCTGGCTGGGCCGGGTACCCCAGTTCCTGTACCCCAGTTCCTGTTCAGATCACAGTAGGAGGAGCAAACCTACCTTGACTATCCCTATGGAGAGCTTTCCCCTCCAGAATTTGCCAGAATTCCATCCTCCCCTGCATCTGAGGCCTGGCTGCTCTCCGTGTGGTTGCCTGGCCTACAGCATCAGCATCATCTGGGAGCTTTCTTGAACTGCTGAATCTCCAGTCCCCATAGAAGCCTTCTCAATTAGAATCTGCATTTTAACATGACCAGTGAATGCATTGATAAAATAATCTGAGAATCCTGGTTTTACGATTTTTTAATTTCTTTCGTTAATAGGATAGTGAGCTCTTATTTATTTGCCTTTTGTGTGTCCCACAATAGTTCTGGATCTCTGTATTTGGGAGATTTCCATGCATTTTTGGTAAAGAAGAAAGCAAACATTTATTTCCTGCTGCATCCTTATACAGTTTATATTCCTTATTGTATTTCTGAGCCAACAATGATAAATGGTCTCTAGAAAAAAAAATCCATTTTCATGGGGGGAAAAAAAATAAGAGACAAAAACTAAGCAGGCTCTGTGACCACAGGAATATTTGACGCCTGACCAGCACCCACTGTTCCTATGTAGAGAGATGGATAATTTTTCAAGAAGAATGTCAAGACCTCTGCATTAACCTTGAAGCATTGGTCCCTTTGGGTTGTAAATTTGCAGTCTTGGGCTGGGGAGATAGATCAGTTGGTAAAGTGCTTGCCTTGCAAGCACAAGGCCACAGGTTCGATTCCCAGCACCACAAAAAAAAAAAAAAAAATTGCAGTCTTGTGAGGTGGGGGAGAATTTCTGGAAGAGAAAATAAGAGGGAAAGAGTGGAAATGGGGGAAATAACACTTGCCCAGAAGCAGAAGGAAAGATCTCCCTAGAGCTTAGTCTCCTAGACAAAATGCCATTGATCTACTGGTCTCCTGACTGAAATCCAGACATTTGTTAGGTAAAAGTTCAAAACCTCCTACCCGCTCTAGGAAAACAGATCTTCTTAGCAAAATTTTTAAAAAATGCCTCTTCTCCTTTTTTACCAGTGGGGAGGTAGAGTTCTGAAGAATTAAACAATTTAAGCCTCATAGACTTACAGAACTTTAATGCTGAAGAACCATTAGGTAGCTGTTTGCCCAGAATGATTTATAACTCAGGATCCCAGTTTGCCATTGTGAAAAGCCATATTTCTCCAGTTCATTGAGAAAAGTGTTCATGCAAACACCAGGCATAATATTACCTAATATCTCTTCAGTCTGTGACCAGAGGACAAGCCACAGTGTGAATGTGAACAAATAGTTGAAGGGATGAGAGGAAAGGAGGGAATTAACATTAAATAAAGCAGCTTGGAGCAGAAGAAAACATGAAAATCACTGAGCTCTGGAATACCATGTATTTCTACTGACCTGATTAAAAATTCTTTTTATTTTACTGTATATCAAAGAAGCCAAAATTAATTGATGAATGAATTTTAGAGGCCCACCATTCTGTCACAATCACAAAACTGAATATCAGGATGTAAGAAAAAATGCTAACAGATCTATAATAAAATAAAAAAGGATCACCTGCCACTTAAATCGCTATCTAATAAAGAAGGGTTAAGTCTCAGAAACCAAAGCTAAAAAATACCACTTTTATTTTGACAGCTTAGGTCACAAGCACCACCCTTCAGGAACTCTATTTTTTAAACCTGCAAAATCCATTTTCCTCCTCCGGTGTTCTTTCCTTTTATTGCAGTATATATACCACTCAGTTTACTTTGTCTGATATTTGCTTTGGCTCTTATGCACTTCATTCCTGCCCTCTCTGTCTTACTTTTTGAAAAATTTGGTGCGTGTTGAAGATGTTGGATTGACAGCCCAAGAGTCCCAAATCCTCTGTTTATCCAGACAAAAGTAAAGAGAAAAGCAATGAGAATGAGTGTGTCCCCAACCGTCAGCGTGCCCTCGGATTTACAGTTGATCCTGCAGTTCTCAGAAAACCCCTCTGCCAGCCACTCTGCCTTTTATCTCTCCAGGTGGCCTGGGAGCAGGGCACTGTCTAATATCTCAGCACTGAACGTGGGGGGAAGATGGCATCCGCAGGGAGTTAACAGAACCCACAGTCCTCGTAGCTGTACCATTCCTTACCCTACGCATCAGTGGAGTTAGTATTGCTCAGGCTTTCAACATTCTGTGTGTTCCTGTGTGTGTGTGTGTGTGTGTGTGTGTGTGGACTCATGTGGGTGGGTGTGTACCTGTACTGCATTGTCAGACTTCCCATGTATTCTGGCACCTGTTACGTCGCAGGTTTTAATTTGAATGGTCTAAGATGAGTCCTGAAATAGTGCGTTTCTATCAAGTTCCCAGGTGATGTGGATGCTGCTGCTCTAGAGACTACATTTTAAGAGGCAAGAGTTCCGTTAGGAAAAGACCAGAAATATATGCCACAAGTCAAGTATAGTTCCTCCCTCAATTACTTCCAAAATTGGTTTCAGGATGGAAATTAGGAAGTTACCTTGATACCTAAGCCACTAACTCCTTCCAGGGTAAATACCACCTCCCTTGGCTCAGTTTATTTCTTGATGGTGACAAATACTAATGGGGTCAGGAATCTGTGGTTAAGGAGGTCTTTCTTTGCCTAGTAGTGTTCTATTACATGTAAAGTCCAGAGTCATACAGCTTGGAGAGCCTAGGACACTCATTCCTTGCCCTTGTCCTTAAACTTGGGCTCAATGTTAATTGGTACAAAGCCTCTCAAGTTGGGAGCTTGCTTTCAGAATCTCTGACTGACAAGAATCAGCTGGAGAGTGAACCAAATTTTATTCTCCAAATAACTGTGTCACAGTTGATTTCAAGATGCTACTATTTTGTATAACTATATGCTATATGCTAAATTTTTTTAAATAGATAAGAACAACTTAATTTTTCACTTAGGAGGAATTCCATGCCCAGACTTAGTTCCTCAATGCTTATATAAAGATGTGACAAAATCTATATTAGCATTCCCTTAGACAATTTTTAAAATTTTCCCCAATAATTGTGGGTCATAACAGTAATTTTAACCTATCAGGTAACTATTCAATGCACTTTCAAGGACCCTCTTTTCCAAAGTGGTATAAAAACCTGTAGATAGAAAACACATATTAAGAAGAGAATATTTCATATAGAAAGACTTTTTTTGAGGCAGCTGGAAGCTTGGAGTTTCTGAATGCAAAATTATCAAAGCATGTCACAGTTTACAGACATCTTTCAGAAGATAACTGATGTTGCAGAGATACCACCTTTATATATAAATGCCAGAAACTCATGGATGCCTGTACAGTGAGAAAACAAAATTTTAAAAGTGAGAAAATATACATAAGGGGGGTATTTCATTCCATTTTACTTTTTAAAATTTTTCTATTTTACTTTTTTATTAGAGCACTATAGTTACACATAGTAGTTGGTTTAATTTTGACAAAAATCACACCTGCATGGAACTTATTTGCTCCATTTCAGTCCCTGGTGCCCCGTTCCCTCCCTCTGTCCCTCCCCCTTTCCCTTCTCTTCTACTGGTCTTCCTTTCTCTCATTTATTCATGTTTGATTGGTGCTTTATAGACATACATAAAGGTGGGGTTTGGTTTACTTATGTTAGGAACTAAGCACACCTTTAGGGCCTGATCCATGGGGACATCACCTGTTGACCTCACTGAACCCCAGCCATGTCCCAGGTCACCTAGCCCTTCACTCTCACCTGACAGTCAGGAGGCACACCTTTCCCCTTGCTGGGGTGGTTCAGAGGAGGCCTAGAGAGGAGGTAGGATTTTCATCTTCACAGGGTTAAGGAAGCCAGGTCTACGTGGTGTCAGAGGTGACCACGTGGGGAGCCAACATTCCCAATCACTGCCAGCAGACCTCCTCCACCACAGCGTGCATGCTGGCACACAGTCTGTAATCCCAGCAGCTCTGGAGGCTGAGGCAGGAGGATTGCAAATTCAAAGCCAGCCTCAACAATTTAGCAAGGCCATAAGGAACTTACTGATACCCTGTCTCAAAATAAATAATAATAATAATAATAAAAGGGCTGGAGATGTGGCTCAGTGGTTAAGTGTCCCTGAGTTCAATCTCTGGTACCAACAAAAAAGAAAGGAAAAGAAGAGAAAAGACCTCTTCCACTAGAGAAGGAAAGAAGACAAATGAGAAACCTAAGTTAAAAGGAAGAAGAGTCTTAAAAAAGAGATGAAATCACTGTTAAATTGGAAAAAAAGAAAGAAAAAGAAAATTAAATTAAAATTAAATAATTTTATTTCTCTCTTTTTTTGTCTTTTTAAATTTTGGTAGTGGGGAGAGAACCTAGGAGTGATTTACACCTGGGATATATTCCCACCCTCTTTTCTTTAATCTCTTTTATTTTGAGACAGAGTTTTGCTAAGTTTCTTAGGGTCTCACGTGGTTGCCAAGTCTGGCCTTGAACTTCCAGTCTTCATGCCTCAGCCTCCCAGGTAGCTGGGATTACGGGAGTTCCCCACCATGCCCAGCAAAAAATATATTTTTAAAACTTTAATTCTTATAGAAATTCTGTGGTTAAAAATTTTGATTATGCTTATTAAAAATGGTCACTACAATTTGTAATTTAGCTATGTGAAGACGTTTCTTCGGAAAGAAGGGAAGTTTCTGCTCTCTTCGATTTGGAAACCATGATGACTTTAGCAAGAAAGTGATTGGAAGGCCAGGGTGTAGGGGTGATGCTGTGGGATTAAGTGCATGGGATGTAAATAATTTCCTGTAGCCAAGTTATGGAAGCAGCCCAGTTGCCCACGGCAGATGAATGCATGAATAAAATGTGGTGTACATACACCATGGAGCCTTACTCACCATAAAGACTAGAATTACATCCTTTGCTGGTGAATGGATGGACGGAGAACATCACGGTAAGTGAAATAAGCCAGACTCACAAAAGTGCCAAATGGAAGTTAGAGAGACAAAAGGAACAAGAAAGAGATCTGATGAAAATAGAAGGAAGTAAAGGGAAGGGATTTAATGGGAGAGAGGAGACAGGGAAAGGAAAGGGACTAGCGAATGAGATTGATCAAATTACTTATGTGCAGGTACAAATCTGTCACAGTGAATCCCACTGGTGACAGTAAAAAGTAGATGTTGAATATAAGGTGGTTTGTCCCCTTTATTGTTTGGTTTTGTGAAACTTGACTGTGAAAGACAGACCTAGGAAAATAGTTGGAGATTAACAGGATGTCTGTTATACAGGAAGAAAGGCTTTTAAATATGTTTACCCAATGAAGTAAATCTTCAGAGAAAAAGAGGCGAACAACTTCAGAACAGGAGTGATTGATTGTCAAAGTTCTCCAGGAGACCACAGGACTCCAATTACCAAGGGATTAGCCTTGACCAGGGACAGGCTTCTCCCTGAAGACGAATCACAAAGCAGAAGGAAGGCTGAGAGGAGAAACATGCTTTTAGTGGCAGGGGTCCAATCAACAGAGGGCTCCCATGGTGATTTGGGGATTTTCTCAGTAGGTTAGAGGCACAGTAATTTTCTACCAGAACAGAGAAGGAAATGTAAGTGTTTTTAGGATAGTCTATGACTGTTACAAGGAACAAATATAATTAAAGAGTGATTCTTTGATCAATAATTATAATAAATGGAAACAACACTGTCTTAAATACTTGCCCTCTCTGTGCATTCCTGCTATTTTGAAAAAGTATTTCTTTTCTTCTTTTGAAATGTTAAGGAGCATTAGTAAAATTGCCATGCTTTGCTAGTGGTTTTTAAAAAGCTAATTACATCTCTGTCATCTCCTAGGTTTTTTCAGCCAATTGCTACTAAGGTATTTTCAGCCAATTGCTACTATTTATTTGGGAAAATAAAAAGAAAGGCATATTTTCAACTCCACAATCACGGCATAAAATTCACTGACTAATATTTTTCTACCTCAATCCGTACTAGCTTACATCACTCCTCATTGGCGATAAATGTCATATCCCCTCCATTCCCCCTCTTCATTTATTTCCTTACATGTTTCCAGCCAAGCTCAGGTGTGCAGTGTCTTACATAGCAAGGGGTCCAGTCCTCTTCTGGGATCTGAGTTGCCAGTCAGTTGTGTAAGTGTCTGGGAGAGAGAATCAACAGGCCGGAGCTGGGAGACAGGGGAACACAGAGATAGCTTGCTACCCACAGAGCAGGAAGCTGGGAAGAGAACTGACCTTGAAGATATGCAGGAGCTCAGAAGCCTGACTAGAAGGCACCTTGGCTGAAAAAGCATAAAAAGGGCAGTGGTCCTTTTAAAAGTCAAACGACTTAATTGAATAGTTCCTTAATTGAACAGTTCAATTAATGCTGATATCACCCTGGTAGCACAGGGATGTCTTCTATTGTCTATGACTGGACTGAGCTTGAGAGTTGTTCTGCATACATTTCCATTATGTGTCAGCATAATGAAGTGCACGAGTCACATACCGATATGTGCCTGACATAATACAAAGCTCTCTACAGTGGTCACCACGAATTATAATTCAGTGCCACCCTTAATGTGAAGTCACATCTTGAACACTAGAGGCAAGCTGGAAGATGAAACTGTGTGCTATCCCATGAGGTAGTAAAGCTTCTCTTCCTATTATTATTCTTTTCATGTCTTCAACCAAAAAGGACATCAATGGATGATCCTGGAAAAAGGTCTGGTAATCTTTGCCCTGTCCCCACTGACGATTTAGTTCAGAGTTTCTTCAAGTCACTTGATGTTTTCAGAGCTCAAACTTTCCTAAAAGGAGGAATTAAATTAGAATTTTGATTTGCTGAGTTTCAAAGATATAATGCAAGTGTTGGACTGAAACATAAACTCACATATACACTTGCAGATTTCAGAAACTTCATGAGTCACCACAGTGTACTTATGATGCTATTGTGAATTGAATTGTCACCCCCACAAAAAGTATGAATAAGTCCTAACCGCAGGACCTGAAAATGTGATCTTGTTTGGAAATAAAGTCTTTGCAGATATAATTAAGTTAAAATGGAGAGAGGAAGGGAGGGACATCCTAAATCCAGTATGACTAGTGAACTTACAAAGAGAGAAGAGACACACACGCAGAGGACGGACATGTGAAGATGGAGGAAGAGATTGAACAGAGGCACCTACAAACCAAGAAATGCCAGGTGTTTCTAGAAGCCACCAGAAGCCAGAAGAAGAAAGAAAGACCCTACCTTGGAGATGTCCAAGAGAGCCATGACTCTGCCAACCCCTTGATTTCAGACTTCTGGCCTCCAGTGGTTTTCTTCCTCCTCGTTTGTGGTACATTTTAATGACAGTAGGAGGAATCTAGTACAGACCCCTTGGTAAGAAGCCCTAATAAAGCAGCCATAAAGTATCTCTGCCTTTCACGCCAGCACACACTCCACCAACAAATGCCCTTAACTTGACCTACAAGCTGCATCCGGAGCCTAACCATCTGCACTAACTCCAACTCCAATTCTCCATTTCAATCCACTGTCAATCATCTCTTCTAGAAGATACTTCTCTACTTTGGCAAGGTTCTAGGCTAGGTACCAGGCTGGCTGCACCATTACTTATTGACGATAAATGTCATGTTCCCTTTTCTACCCACTCCTTTATCTTCTTCCTTACTTGTTGCCATTCAGTACAGACATGTTTTCCTGTCCTTGGCATTTACATCTCTTTGTTCTCAACCAGGGATTGATAAACTAGGGTACAGGTTCCACCCACAGAAATACAAGTTGGGGGATTTTCCAGGGGACCTCCAGGCCCAGCAGGCTTTTATCTACTGTGCCTCAACCAGTGCTGAGGCTCCAGGAGATGGCATCTAAGCTGCTAAGACAAGCTGCAACTCCTCCTGTTTGTATCCTTTGTTCTTTTTATTGTCTCCCTGAGGTGAACCCAGGGGTGCTCTACCACTGAGGTACATCCCCAGTCCTATTTATTTATTTATTTGTTTATTTTACTTTATTTTTTTGAGACAGAGTCTTGCTAAGTTACTGATACTGGTTCAAACCTGTGATCCTTCTGTCTCAGCCCCCAACTCATATCGAGGGACTTTAAGAGTGTGTCACCAGTGTCCCTAACAAACAAAGATGCTATTTTGATACAATCCAATGACAGAATGGCAGTAGAAATGACAGGAAATAGTTTAGAATCTGCATAATTAAAATGATCCGTGAAGCAAAAGACGAGATAAGAGAGCAAATGCAGGCAATGCATGATCATTCCAGTAAACAGTTAAAAGAGCAAATGCAGGAAGCACAAGAACACTTCAATAAAGAGATAGAGATTCTGGAAAAGAACCAAAAAGAAATACTTGAAATGAAAGAAATGATAAACCAAATTAAAAACTCAATAGAAAGCACCACCAACAGAATAGATCTCGTGGAAGACAGAATCTCACACAATGAAGACAAAATATTTAATCTTGAAAATAAAGTTGACCAAACTGAGAACATGATAAGAAATCGTGAATGGAACCTCCAAGAATTATGGGTTACCATGAAAAGACCAAATTTAAGAATGACTGGGATTGAGGGAGGCACAGAGATACAAACCAAAATAATATCAGAAAATTTCCAAAAGCTGAAAAATGAAATGGAAAATCAAATACAAGAGGCTTACAGAATACCAGGTGCACAAAATTACAACAGGTTCACACCAAGGCACATTATAATGAAAATACCTCACATACAAAATAAAGATAGGATTTTAAAGACTGCGAGAGAAAAGCATCAAATTACTTATAGGGGGAAACCAATACAGATATTAGCAGATTTCTCAGCCCAGACCCTAAAAGCAAGAATGGCCTGGAACAATATATTTCAAGCTCTGAAAGAACTTGGATGCCAACCAAGAATCCTATACCCAGCAAAACTAACCTTCAGATTTGACAATGAAATAAATTTTTTCCATGATAAACAAAAGTTAAAAGAATTTACAAATAACCTGCTGTACAGAACATTCTCAGCAAAATATTTCATGAGGAGGAAGTGAAAAACAACAAGTCAGCAAAGGGAGTAACTACCCTAAAGGAAAAGCCAAAAAAAGGAGAAACCAAGTCAAGTTGAAAACCAAAAATAAGCCAAAATGACCAGGAATACAAATCATATCACAATAATAACCCTGAATGTTAGTGGCCTAAATGCATTAATCAAAAGATATAGACTGGTAGTTTGGATTAAAAAGAAAGACCCAAAAAATACTGCCTTCAAGAGACTCATCTCATAGAAAAAGACATCCACAGACTAAAGTTGAAAAATGGGGAAAAACATATCATGCACATGGACTCAGTAAAAAAGCAGGGGTCTCCATCCTCATATCAGATAAAGTGGACTTCAAACCTAAGTTAGAAGGGATAAAGAAGGATGTTTCATACTGCTTAAAGGAAGCATAAAACAGCATGACATAACAATTTTAAATATTTATACCCCAAACAATGGAGCATGTATGTACATCAAACAAATCCTTCTCAATTTTAAGAATCAAATAGACCAAACTACAATAATAATGGGGGACTTTAACACACTGCTTTCACCACTGGATAGCTCCTCCAAACAATAACTGATCAAAGAAACTATAGAACTAAATAATACAATCAATGATATAGACTTAATAGATATTTACAGAGTATCTCATCCATAATCAAGTGAATATACTTTCTTCTCAGTAGCTCATGGATCCTTCTCCAAAATAGACCATATGCTATGCCACAAGGAAGTCATTAGTAAATACAAAAAAATAGAGATACTACCTTGTATCCTATCAGACTATAATGGAATGGAATTAGAAATCAATGATAAAATAGCAAACAAAAACTACTCCTACTAATGGAGACTAAATAATATGCTATTGAATGATGCAATGATAACAGAAGACATCAGGGAAGAAATACAAAAATTCTTAGAGGTAAATGAGAACAATGACACAACATATCAAAATCAAAATCTCTGGGACACTCTGAAAGCAGTACTAAGAGGAAAGTTCATTGCATTGAGCTCATACATTAAAAAAATAAAAAGTCAGCAACTAAATGACCTAACATTACATCTCAAAGTACTAGAAAAAGAAGAACAGATCAACACCAAAAATAGTAGAATACAGGAAATAATTAAAATCAGAGCTGAAATCAATGAAATTGAAACAAGAGAAACAATTAAAAAAATTGACAAAACAAAAAGTTGGTTCTTTGAAAAAGTAAACAAAATTGGTGAACCCTTAGCCACACTAATGAAGAGGAGAGAGAAAACACAAATTACTAGAATTTGTGATGAAAAAGGAAAGATCACAACAGACACCATTAAAATACATAACATAATTATAATCTACTTTGAAAATCTAAACTCAAACAAAATAGAAAACATCAAAGCTATTAAAAAATTTTTAGAGACATATGATCTTCCCAAACTGAATCAGGAAGAATACACAATTTAAGCAGATCAATTTCAAGCACCAAAATAGAAGAAGCCATCAAAAGCCTACCAACCAAGAAAAGGCCAGGAGCAGAAGAATTCTCAGCCAAAATCTGTAAGATTTAAATAAGAACTAATACCAATATTCCTCAAGGTATTCCAGGTAATAGAAAAGGAGGGAACCCTTCCAAATTCATTCTATGAGGCTAGTATCACTCTGATACCAAAACCAGAAAAAGATTCATCGAGTAATGAAAACTTTATACCAATATCCCTGCTGAACATAGATGCAAAAATCCTTAACAAAATATTGGAAAATTACATACAAAAATATATTAAAAAGAGTGCACCATAATCAAGTGGGATTTATCCCAAGGATGCAAGGTTGGTTGAACATCCAGAAATCAATAAATGCAATTCATTACATCCATCAATAGACTTAAAGTTACGAATCATGTGATTATTTCAATAGTGCTGAGAAAACATTTGATAAAATACAGCACCCTTTCATGCTTAAAACACTAGAAAAAATAGGAATAGTAGGAACATACCTCAACATTGTAAAGGCTACCTATACTAAGCCCACAGCCAACATCATTCTTAATGGAGATAAACTGAAAGCATTTCCTGTAAAAACTGGAACAAGACAGAGATGACCTCTTTCACCACTTTTATTCAACATCATCTTTGAAACACTAGCCAGAGAAATTAGACAGACCAAAGAAATTAAAGGGATACAAATAGGAAAAGAAGAACTCAAGCTGTCACTATTTGCCAAAGACATGATTCTATATTTAGAGGATCCAAAAAACTTCACTAGAAAACTTCCAGAACTCATAAATGAATTCAGCAAAGTTGCAAGATATACAATCAATATGCATAAATCTAATGTATTTCTATTCATAAGTGATGAATTTTCTGAAAGAGAAATTAGGAAAACCAATCCATTCACAATAGCCTCAAAAAAAAAAATAAAATAAAATACTTGGGAATCGTCTAACAAAAGAGGTGAAAGACCTCTACAACAAAAACTACAGAACACTGAACAAAGTAATTGAAGAAAACCTTAGAAGATGGAAAGATCTTCCATGTTCTTGTATAAGCAGAATTAATATTGTCAAAATGGCCATTCTACCAAAGACACTACACAGATTCAATGCAAGTCCAATTAAAATCCCAATGACATTCCTCATAGAAATAGATAAAGCAAACATGAACTTCATTTGGAAGAATGAAAGACCCTGAATAGCCAAAACAATCCAGAGCAGGAAAAGTGAAGCAGGAGGTATCACAATATCTGTACTACAGAGCAATAGTAACAAAAATGGCATGGTATTGGCACCAAAATAGTCAGGCAGACGAATAGAATAGAAGAATACAATATACAATACAATACAGAATAAAAGACAGAGAGATGAACCCACATAAATATAGTCACCTCATACTAGACAAAGGAGCCAAAAACATACAATGGAGTAAAGATAGACTGTTCAACAAATGGTATGGGGAAAACTGGAAATCCATATGCAGTAAAATGAAATTAAACCTCTCTCACCCTGCACAAAACTCAACTCAAAATGGATCAAACTTAGGAATTAGACCAGAGACCCTGCACCTTATAGAAGACAAAGTAGGCCTGAATCTTCATCATGTTTGCTTAGGATCAGACTTCCTCAACAAGACTACCTAAGCACAAGAAATCAAAACAAGAATCATAAATGGGATGAACTCAAACTAAAAAGCTTTTTCTCAGCAAAGAATACAATCGATAATGTGAAAAGAGAACCCACAGAGTGGGAAAAAATCTTTTCCACACACACTTCAGATAGAGCAATTATCTCCAAAATTTTTAAAGAAATAACAAAAGTTTACACCAAAAATACAAAGAATACAATCAATAAGTGGGTCAAGGAACTGGACAGACACTATACAGAACAAGACATACAGGTGATTAATAAATATATGAAATAGTGCTCATCATCCCTAGTAATTAGAGAAATGCAAATTAAAACTACCCTAAGATTTCATCTAACTCCAATTAGGATGGCTATTATCAAGAACACAAATAATAATAAGTGTTGGCATGGATATGGAGAAAAAGGCACACTTTTACATTGCTGGTGGAGTTGCAGATTGTTGCAACCACTCTGGAAAGCAGTGTGGAGAATCCTCAGAAAAGTTGGAATGGACCCACCTTTTGACCTAGTTATCCCACTCCTCGATTTATACCCAAAGAACTTAAAATTAGCATACTACGGTAACGTAGCCACATTAATGTTTTTAGCAGCTCAATTCACAATAGCTAGATTGTGGAACTAACCTAGATGCCCTTCAACAGATGAATGACTAAAGAAACTGTGGTATATATACACAATGGAATATTATTCAGTCATACAGAAGAATAATATTATGGCATTTGCAAATAAATAAGTGGATTTGGAGAATATCATGCTAAGTGAAATAAGCCAATCCCAAAAAACTAAAGGCCGAATGTTTTCCCTGATAAGTGGATGATGAAATATAATGGGGGTGGAGAGTGAGAGAAGAATGGAGGAACTTTAGATTATGTAGAAGGAAATGAGAGGGAGGGAGTATGAAAAATGGTGAAATGAGACAGACATCATTACCCTATGTACGTGTATGATTACATGAATGGTATGAATCTACATCATGTACAACCATGTAAATAAAATGATGTACTCCTTTTGTGTACAATGAATCAAAATACAGTCTGTAAAAAATAAATAATTTTCTAAAAAAAGAGTGCACCACCATGACCAACTACAACTTTTGTTCTTAAATTTTTATTGGAACATCACTGTGTGCATTCGTTTACATATTGTCTTTTGTCTGGTTACTTTCAGGCTTCAACAGCAAAGCTAGTAACTGCAACGGAGACCTAATGGCCCACAAAGCTGAAACCTTTTTTTTTTTTTTTTTTTTTTTGGTGGTGGTACTGGGGACTGTACCACTGAACTACATCCCTCTCCATGTTCACATTTTATTTTGAGACAATCTCCCTAAGTTTCCCAGGTTGGCCTCAAAGATGCTATCATCCTGCTTCAGTCTTCCAAGTAGCTGGGATGATAGGCATGTGCCCCCACGCCCAGCCAAAACTATTATCTGGACATTTACAGAAAATGTTTGCCACCTGGTTTAGGCAATCTGAAATTCTGGAATTCTGTGTACAAAAGGCTCAGGGGCCACATAAGCCTCTTTTTCAAATGTATTCTTTCAGAGACAAATTATGCCTCCAGGGTACACACCTTGTGAACCCTCCTTGGCAGGAGTGGGCAAGGACTGGTGAGTTGCTGCGGTGTGGATTACATATACCTGGCCATGCAAACTACTGTGCTCACACACGGGCCCAAAGTGTGCCCCTTTGCTGGAGGATGGAGAGGGGACAGGGAGAGAATGGCTCTCCTGTGCTGTCACATTACAGGGAGAAACTCTGCAGAGTCCCCAAATTCTAAATGTGAACCTGTTTTCCTTGACTGTTAAGAAGATGTCAAGATCAGCAGAAAGCACACATTTTATTTCATGTGTTTTAGGGTGATGGACAGCTATAAATATGCAGATCCAAGGGATGTGGGTCCCCATGTACTTCAGCACTAGTCCTCTAAGTGTTAAGGGACCTACATTAAGAAGAGATTCTGGTAGACTTTAAATTTCCATTTTCTGTAGGTTAATTAGATTGGTAACTCCATTCACTAATACATACATCCTCCTATATTCCTGCACAGATGTCTTATAGTAATCATAACCTGGCCGGCTCTGGCCTGAGACAATTGCATTTCTACCCTTCTGGACAAGCCGGGAGTCATGTGATTTGCTTGTCTCATATCTTTATGCTTTCTGATTGGTGTTTACAGAAATTGAGAGCCAGCAACATTGGAACCACACTAGAATGAGGATCTGTTAATCTATAGATGTTCTCTAGATCTAATTGATATAAATAGGCTTAGGAAAAAAATGGTTTGAGCTAACCTTCAAATTAGTTTCTTCTTTGTTGAAGTCAGTGACCCTTTCAGTAGCCCGTCAGAACCTGCAGGATAGTCTCCAATCCGAGGGACATTCAGCAACAGAATCTGCATCAAGTACGAAAACATTTGTAATTTATTCTTTCTTTCATTCTGTTTCAAATTCAGCTATCAGGCAGTTAGATATAAATCATTATGATTATGCATGTGTCACAGGCTCTGCCAGTGACTACCCTTGCAAGGTGTCCTGGTGAAATATTCCTGATATCTGCCACTGCAAAAGTCAGAATTTGGTTTTCAGTCACAGATTCTCCCAACTTCCATTCAACAAATTTTCATCAAGAACCACGTGCCAAACTGTGTCCACAAATAGAACTGCTAATGATGTACCAATGGGGACATATCCATCAACAACATAGATGCAGTTGGTGCTGTAACAAAACTTAGAATCCACTGGGTAAGCCAGAAATAAAACAAATATTAGTATAAAAAAAATGCTTGCTTGAATTTTTCTGCATGATAGGAAGAATGAGTGAGCAATTTGAAAAACAATTACCTGAGATGAACCTGCCTTATTTGGCATGGAGTGGGATAGATCCCACGTTCTTTGAGGAAAGAACATTCACGTGGAGATCATTAGGTGCACAGATGTTAGCGAGGTGAAGCCGAAGCATTTGCCATGACCAGGAAGCAAGAAAGAGTTTTGATCAACTGAAGGAAGACGGTCCTGACTGGAGAGCGAGGGGAAAATGGTGTTGGACACTTCTGGTGGCCGGAGGGGGCGAGGAGGGCCAGATCAAAGACAGTCCTCCTGTAAAAGGTCAGGGGCTAAGTATTTTAGACTTCGTAGCCCATGTGTCAAAATCAAGAACGTTACATGGATACTTACATATCAAGAAGGAAAACAAATTCAAATGTTTTGTGGGCAGAAATTAAGACATAATATTGACAATAATAGTACAATGACTTGTGAAATGCAGATCTACTAATGAGAAGAATATAATTCTTTGTGGGAAATATATTGCTTGACAGGGCTTCCAAGTTTAATGTTCTTGTGAACAAATTAATTAAACTTTATGTATTTCATCTTCAAAAGTGTCTTTTTACACATATGAGTATCACCAAATGCTGCTATAAACCATGAGCATATGATTTTATTTGGACATGTTCATCTTAGAACCAGGCAATTTTAAAATCTCATATCCTTGATATTTGCCTTTTATCATGTCATTTAAGTTTCAGATTAATCATTCCCAATTGACTGTTGGGTGGAAACTCTGCAATTGCACAGTTAAATGGATTTTGAAATACAAAATTTCCTTTGTACTTGCATTGAGATTTGAAAAAGTTGCTGGAATTGTAAATGGGAGTCTGTGGGGAATGGTCCGTTTCTTTGCTTATTTTACATGGTGCTGGGTAATCTCTCTTCTGAAGTCCAAAGGAAGAAAAAAAAATCTAAATAGGATTCTAGGTCACAAGTATATATTAGTTTGCTGTATTAAAATGATACACAGTTTGGTCCATTTAAAAACTGCTTTCCTAATTTACTTAGAGAAACCAAAACGAATGCTTTCCATAATCACAATCCAAATTATTGGCACATATAATGTACCTGCTGTTTCAGTTATGATCTCCTTGATGTTTAGAATCTTACCGATGACATTATCAGGAAATGGGGTACATAGTTCAATTACAGAAGAAGTTGAACTGCAACTGGGTGACTCCCTAGGTTCACATCTCCCTTCAACATTCCCCAGATGCTTCTCATCATGGGTGCATTTTTAACCTAGATTCCTTGTCATTCAAAATTCTATTTTATTTCAAGACTCTCAGAAGAACTTTCCAACAAATTATCCTAAACCCTTCGATATCAGGAAGACAGCTACAGAGTGTTCACAGTAACAGTGTCAGGCTCAAATCTCTACTGAGGACGGAAATCATTGGACTGAGTTCCGGAGCACAGGTGCAGGGAGGGGTTTGCTGCCCAGCTTGCTCTTCTTGTTGGAAGGACTCTGCTTTCTCAGGTGGAAGACTGAGGTCTTCCTTTCCTTGCCCACTGTGAGCCAGGAGTCTCCATTGCTAGAGGAAGCCTCATTCCTGACTTGTTCCAGTCAGGTCCCCTCAGATGTGAACCCCTTCTTCATCTTCCGAAGCACACCTTTGGGAATGAAAAACCCACCAAATTCATAATCCTGGGAATTTGGTGGGGGGACCATCTTAGAACCCTGCCTACCTCAACATCCACGAGAATATAGCAAAAAAACAGAAGTTTGAATTCTACACATATATGTACACATACATCAGGATGCGGTTCTTTTCCCTTTTTGACCTTTTATATTTCACTTCTGAATCTCAAAATGCAATCTTCATACTAGAGATGGATTTGCAGCACAGATTGGTAACTGAATAATATAATGAGTCCGTATATAAAAATGATAGAATATCAGAGGGCAGGACAGCTTCACAGACATGAGATCTCAAATGGTAATTTCATTTTCAAAGCTAACATCACTCTTTCTTCAACTGAAAATTTCCTTCTCACCTAAATGGTTTTCTTACCAGGATTATGGTAGTGGCAAGCATCCACCTAGAAACATGCAAGAGGAAATTTTTGTGAGCATAGAATATTTAAAATATTCAAATATTCAGAAACTAAAATCCAATCCCCTTTTTAAGGAAAATAAATATTTTGGGAGTTGTAAAAAGTGTTCTATTATGGGGACTGTATGTGTATCGTATAAACAAGAATCCATTACTTCTCACAAAATAGAAACTGAACAGAGAGGCGAGTTCTTGTAAAATTAATGCTATTTAGAAACAAATTTAGACAGACAGTAAACATAAATGGGAGTCTTTATTTTAATAAAATCTTAATTCAAGAATTAATCAATGTATTGAGTATCATATATATATATACCACTAAAATTCTTATATCTTGTTTCTAACATATGTTTATTAGACAAAATAAATCATAGTTATTTTATTTTGTGTAATAATCTAGCTCATATACCTAATGTCAAACATATTTTTTGATTTTTGTTTCAGGATTTAGACTTTACCCAACACACTTTAGGTGTTTATAGGTATTTTATAATTTAATGAAATATTTTGTTGTTTTTTAAATGATAATCTAGTATAAAGCCACTAAGGAAACTGAAATATTAGAATAAGATTGTTTCTCTATGTATTTATCAATGAAATGCTTCTGTATATAAAATACTTTTCAAACTTTGTGCTATGGTTACTCAGATTCTTTTTTAAAAAACAAGGAATCAACAATCATAAACATTAAATTCAGAAAGAATGTATTTATAGTAGGAGGTAAAGTTTGGTTTAAAATAAGGAAGCAACGTGTATGTATATCAACTCACGATCATAAGGATTGGCTGGAAGTGGCTTTACTTTCAGTGTGAACTTTAAAAACAGGACTTCATCTCCATTGCCATAGAAAGCCAACTTTACTGATATTTGTCTGAAATCTATTTTTTTCATGATTAACATGCTAATATGTGGAGAGTCTAAAAACCAACCCCCACAGTGAGAAAGGAGACTATTGTTAAAGTCTCTATATTGACTGTGATGAATATTTGTCTTACTTCTTCAGAAAAGGAAGAATTCCAGTCAGCTGACTGTCAGCTCCTCAGGTTCCCCCTTCAGTTATGTTTAGCCTCATAAAAACCCCTCCCAAAGTTTAGTCATGTAAGAAACGAACTTTGTTATACTGGTGTACTGTATGGGTCAGAAACACAGTGTGCAGTTGTGAAGGCTTGTCTGTTTCAAGGTGTCTATGAACTCAGATGTCAGAACCCAAAGTATCCCCAGCCTCTAGGGAATGGAATTTTCCAAAAGCTTCTATACTCCTCTATCTGGCACCTGAGCTGGAATAAGTTGAGGGCTGGGGCCACATGAGGGATGTGGCCTCTTCATATGGCTTAGAGTTCTTTGATGTAGCACCCTCAGGACAGTTGCTTTCTTACGTGGCATCTCAAGGCTTAAAGAGAGAGCATTTCAGCTCACCAGGTGCAAGCTGTGTAACCTCAGAGGTGACAAGGCACCATTTTCTCTGCACCATATTGATCACACTGTTTATAAGACCACCAGAATTCAAGGGGATGTCACATAAATGAATAATGAAGAGTGTCAAGGAATTTATAACCACATTTTAAAACAAATTCACAACTGTTTTTTCCATATTAATTTTCTGTTTTCACAATTATAAAAATGTGTGCCAAAATTCACAGAGTTCTGTGTTTATTAACAGTACAGTAAGCACATACGCCACTTGGAAGTTCCCAGAAACCTGGTTGGTCATTGAATCTACATAGCCTCTTTGGTTATTTTGATTGACTAATTCATATTAGCTGAATACACTACTGAATTACAATGGTTTATAGACAACCAGCATCAAAATAATTCAGACCATACATGATAACAGAAGAGAGAGTGCCTAGCACATAATAGGGAAGATTAAAGACAAGTATTACCTGAAAGAAGTGGATGGTAGGCATTCCATAAATATTTGTTGCAAGGCAATCTGTATGTTAATGTTGCTTCAGTTGTGTTTGGACTCCTTTTCAGAATGGGCCTGGATCAAAAGTTAGCTAAATCCCTTGTGGCCCTTACCTACAAGTTCTATATCTCCAGAACCCTCTCATGGCCATGAGACTAATAGGAAGTAAACTATATTTATTCTAGGACATAGATTCATTCTTCTCCTATCTTTTATGTAGCCATAGTCTATGCATTTGGTTTTCTTATCTGTAAATTAAAGCAGTCGAACCTAAATAACCTAAGAATTCCTCTCATACTGAAAGATTTTACTCGCCTAAACTGCTTGCCTCTTCTATGCCCTTCCACCATGATATTCTACCTTAACTTGGGTCCTGCAAGGAATGGAGTTGGTCATCGATGGACTGAGACCTTTGAAACCATGAGTCCAAAATACTCTTTCCATCTTCTAAAAAAGTAAAAAATTAATTTTTCTCTCTTTCATCACATTTTGCTATTATTGTTACAATTGTTATATGACTCTGCATATGGAAAGCTGGTAAATCAAAATCATATTTCAAAATGGTTTGCCAATATAAATAAGGGTCGATGAGGATGGTATCCAAGTTTCTCTGTTTAACCAAGATGTATGATATTGTACTGCACCCATGTTATGACTATGATGGTTGGTTACAGTTCCTCCCTTCATGGTAGAGTGTGAAAGGGTGTTCATGGACTGAATCAGGAACCTACCCAAAATGAATAAGATGTGTCTTGAATACATACATTGTGAAACAAGCCTTGGGATGCATAAAACATGCAAACTGACATCCTGATCCTCAGGGATATTTGCAGCAAGATCAGAAATTGAGTAAAATTTCACTTTTCTATTTTTAAAAAGGAGCAGATGCTTGCTAAGAAGCCAAAAGGAAAATCACTATGAAACCTTGTTGGGAATCTAGTCCAAGACAGAGAAGTTTTACTTTCAAGTAACCGTACCCCACTTCCCAGCATGGCAGTTATTCAGGGCAACTTGGAAAGCATGTGTACCCTGACACCCGCCATCACTGCACACTGCCACTGAACAACTCCATGGACCTCTCCACACATATCTAGGGCAGTACAGCTGCCACCAGCTCAACTTAGTCTGAATCACTAGTGGAAATCACAATGGTGCCTTCAAATACGAGACTGTAGAAGAGAGGGTGGTGACAGATGAAATGATGGTGTATTTTGATTGAATAACCCTATTAATGGATTCCCAGTGCATTCATAACCTTAGTATCAGGACAATGGTATCAGATTAGAAAACAAAATTATCTTGACCTCCACAAAGACAACAGGAAATGTGATAACTTTGTGGCAAGGATCCAATCAAAATGAAGCCACAATTCTGTTAATAATCTGAAATAAGTAAGAGCCTGGGTGTCAGAATTAATTTCTCAGCAAGTTGCATGGGACACTATCTACCTGGAACTCCACCATATCACTAGAACCTAGCGCAATGTCTGCTGCCCAAACGGCACTCAAAGCATTTTGTTGAGTTGTGTGAATTTAAAAGGAAAGAAAGTTGATGAAATCTGTGATGCTCATGGACACAGGAGCCTTGAATTCTAACCAGAGCTATACCCAGTGAGGTCTAGGGCTTTGTGTTGTTTGCCTTAACATCATCATGGAGCAGGGCTTTCTAATCTGTCTTTGAGTACGAACTCACCCAAATATGATTGCTACACTCAAGTTTTGGTTAAAACTTGTGTGAATCCAAACCACTGAAAGTGATCCTCAACTAAAGCCTTCAAATTTCACCACCTTAGTTCCAAGTCATCTGGTAAAAATGGCTACCCTGGGCCTCCCCCTCCCCCACGCTCACACTTCTATCACCTTAAACTGAAAACAGAGTGAGCCCAGAGACCCTTTCTCTCCAGGGAGAGACATCAATGGCCAACTTGCTGTCTTCTAAAGAGTAAACAGGGTACATTATGCAGTCCCTTAAAACTTCCTACAGAGGTAAATTTCACCGACATCATGAGAAATTTTGGAAGAAATCTGCTAATGAGCCAATAAAAACATAATCAGTTGCTCTAGGAAAACCTACCCCATAACTGTGACAACTTCCTCTGTGAAATATTCTTGCTTGCCACTTACCTTTCATTTATGCTTCCACTTCAACATTACCCTTAAGGTGCAAGGTAATTAATTGAACACATTTTGTTATTATAATGCAGAATCCTGCTATCAATATCTGACTTTTTTTCAGTAGAAATTACATATGCAATTTTTATGCAAAAAATCACACTATAAGTTTTAAATAAAATTATAATACTAAGAAAATCACAAGTACATAGTGAGCGTGTGGGCAATATTAACAAACAGGAGACACGGAGACAACGTTCTAGCCACGGGACTGTATGGTTGCACTCAAATATTGTGAAGTTGTCACTGTGATGTGCCTGCTGAGTGAGCATTTGGTTTTGCAGCCTCCTTCCACCCAAATGGCCTGTCACTTGCTCTCGTCTACAAAACACAAACAAGAACTCTGCATCACTCCTGGATAAGAGCTTTTAAAAAGCAGTTTCGGCCCCTCCAGCTTCTCTTCCCCTGTATTGATGAATACACAGCATCCCAAGGCTTCAGAGAATCACTGCAACCACCAAGTCGGTGCAAGGAGACAAGTTGACCAGGAGCACTGGTCACTATTGCACATGGAGAGGTCAACTTCTACTGTTCTTGGCCCCTGATATCTTAAGCAGTCTTTGTTACAGAGGCTGTTGTTAACCCTGATAGATAAAAACAGTGAACACAATTGCCTAGCCTCAATTTCCTCACCAGTGATAAAGAAACAGTAAAATCCAGCTCATGGTAATACTGTGAGAGTAAGTGGGATTGTTCACATAAGCGGCATACAGTAGGTGCTCAGTAAAGAATAGTTGCATGTATCCTTTCCATCACTCCTCCCATCTAGTTGTAATAGCAATTCAGCAAAAAGGATTACAATTACTTTGTAAATCAATACTTGTGGTTATTTTCTGTGATTGATTATTTTTTGTTGGACAATAAAAGGCAATGTTAATATAGCAGGCTATAATCCACTCAGCCTTCCCACACACACACAAACAAACAACAAAAGCACAAAAATCTGACTCTTCAGCTGACATCATTTCTGATTTCCATGGACCTGACTTGAAAGCTAGAGCAGAAAGATAGGAAGAGTCAACACTAGAAGGTTTGCACTTCATTACTCTCTTTTAGTTAGCTTCTCATTATCGCCTGTTATGGTTTGGATATAAGATGTGCCTCCAAAGCTCCTGTATTAGTGCTTGAGTGTCCAGAGGTGATATGATTGGATTATGGGAAATGTACCCTAATAAGCCCATCCTAGTTTGAATGTGATAACTGTAGGCAGGTGGGGTATGTCTGGAGGAGGGGGATCGTTAGAGGAATGCTCTGGAAGGGTAGGGTGCCTCTTCTTTGTGGCCGCTTCCTCTCTCCACTTCCTCTCTCTCTCTCTCTCTCTCTCTCTCTCTCTCTCTCTCTCTCTCTCTCTCTCTCTCTCTTTTCCTCTCTCTCTCTCTCTCTCTCTCTCCTTCCTGAGTGCACAGATAGAGCAGCACTCTCCACACCTTTCCACCATGATGTTTTGCCTCACCTTGGACCCAGAGCAATGGATTTGACTGATCATGGACCTCTGCAACTGTGAACTGGTGTAAATTTCTCCTGCTCTAAGTTGTTCTTATCAGGTATTTTGTCACAATGACACAAAGCTGGCTAACACATTGTCATCCCAAATTATTTCAGACTACGGATTAATGCACACACACACACACATGCACACACACATTACACAAAATAAAACTGTACAAACTAAATATTATTTTCTTCTCTTTGGTTTTGATTGCTTTAACTGCTTTCCTCCATCTTAGACATTTCAACCAAAATAACTAATTTTGTCAGAAAACTGTTAAAATTCAAGTTCTTAGGTTATTTTAAGAAAATGCATGTCCAGGAAATATATTTCTGAATTTTAAACTTGGGTAAAATCATAAATTTCTCTTGTAACATATGCCCATTAGCATATACCAGAATGTTGCTTTTTAATCATGTTTTGTTAAGTCCATTTTGAACCCAGAAAATGCAGCCCCATGAAGTAGCAGTAAAAGTGGACACGGTCTCATCCGTCCTTTCCTCAGATGATAAAATGCCAGGAAATCAAGTGTCTCCCACAAAGCTGATTTTCATAGGTACGCTGGGTTTGACTGTTATGATTAAGTCCCAAACAAGTCTAATCACTCAAGACAAAAACAGAAAACACTTTGTCAATTATGCACAGTACTGATGCCTATAAGGCACGTTATTTTTTAACTTGCGTACTATTTCTGACATGATTATAGCACATATCAGATAATTTACAATATAGAAGAAAGATAAATTTTTCAACTTTGATGGGGCCATAAGCATTCTGGAATTTTTCCTCACTGTGCATATTTTGTTCATATTTTGACTGCGGAACACATGCAACTTTTCACACTGTGACACACACTTTAAAGTCATAATTAGGTGCTCTTCAAAGATCACCTTAGCAGATGATTTGTAATTATTGTAAGAGGAAAAATTACTTTCTGGATCCACTATGGGTGCCACCAGCAAAACTGGCATTATAGAGCTCACACTGAGTGGCGGAGGGCTTTCTGTCTCCTGGAAATTCTTGCAGTAAAAATGTTGTATCTTCAGACCCAGCGTCATGCTGGGTGAGGTCAATTTCTCAGGCCTTTCTCCCCATGGAAAACTACCAGATATCATCCCCTATGGATTCACCTAAAAAATACGTGTTTATATTCTCTCCCCAGACATTTTCAAAATAATTGTGTATGAAAGAAAACTTTCCAGTACAATTCTGCCTGTTTTAAGGTTCCACACTGATACACAGAAAAAAATAAATGATGCCTTCTAACAATAATAAATACCCAGAGAAGAAAATCCTCTTGTCAAATGCCTCAAACTCTGGTGGGTGGTAGTGAGTATCTCAAGAGAAACAGAAAGAAAACTCTTCAGAGGAGAAACTGAAGACTCTCTGTATCATACAGAAAACCACATATGGAAGAAATGACTGAAACCCACTTAAAATCCACAAAAGAAGACAGCATTAAAATCAAAGCTCAAGTGATTTACATTGCAAAAGATTAATGGAATAATTGTGGGAAATCATTCAGGTACAAAGAATAAAAAACATTAAACCCACAAATGCCTTAATTCCTGGAGCTACTTTAAAGAAATACCCTATGCTCTGTGGCTGCCTCAGCCTGAGACCTGCACTTTGGCAGCACAGGTTCCTTCTAAGAGCTGTGCACAGGGAGAAGCTGGCCAATGCCTCCCTCCTGACATCGGTCCCTCACCGGTTTCCTGGTTTGTAGTTGACAGTCTCCCTCACTAAGTGCCCCCTCTGTGCTCAAATTTTCTCTTTCTGATAATGACATAGCCATATCAGATCAGTCTGCTCTAATGACTTCCTCTTAATTTGACTCTGCAAAAACCCTGTTTCTAAATAAGGTCACATACATAGACACTGAGAATCAGTAAAGTAAGAACGATATCCATATTCATAACATTTTAATTCCTATTTTAAAGTTCTGTATTACTCAATAATAGCACTTTGTATCATGTTTTATGATACACAAAACCAACAAACCCCCCAAAAGAGCTTTGGAGTCATAGGCTATTTTTTTATTATCTTTTTATTTTTTTTAGTTGTAGGTGAACACAATACCCTTATTGTTATGTGGTGTTGAGGATCGAACCCAGGGTCTCATGCATGTTAGGCAAGTGCACTGCCACTGAGCCACAACCCCAGCCCCTGATAGGCTATTTTTAATTATTAGTTTTATCATCTATACAACATGTTCGTTGACCATTATTTATTCAGTACAGTGTATTATAAAAGGTGTTTCTTTTAGCTGGCAGTCTGAATTTATTTTTCTTTTTATAACAAATTGATAGCTATTCTTCTATACTGCTTTTTAAAATTCAAGGTCCTTCTGCTGTCTTTAGCTCAGCAATTATTTTAATAACAAAAAGAAGTGAATTTCCAAGGGGTTTTAATTTTATTCTTGGATCTTTATGGATAGTATCCTCCTAAAAAGGCCATTTTACTTTCATTTAAAACGCACAATGTTGGCGTGAGGCAGTTAGCTTCATGGGTGCTTTCACGACCTGAAACAGCATCTCTTATTCCTCCCCTATTACACAGACAACCCGAACAGCCTCTTAGCGCCAAAGATCCCTAAGCCAGGAAACCCAGGGCTTAGAGCCGTCCTGAGATCTCACTTCTGTGTGGCGCAGTCGGCACGTTTCAGCTGAGAGTTTGCTTACACTGCATGCTCTAACTAAATGCCAGACCCTAACGCACTATCCTTGGGGTCAGAATCGCCTCTCAGATCCAAAACAAAGTCATATTTCATGATCAGATGTTATGAAGACTGGTTTTATTTAAAGCTGTTGAATGAAATTGCATCCTTCAAAGCAGCAGACTTTAAACCTTCTCATGAGCTGTAAATTGTAAGAGAAAAATCACAGATTCATTTCTTCTTGATGTCTTTGGCAATTGTGTTGTGTCTTGTGACTTTGGTTTTTACTGCTATTATACGGATGCAGGTATACACGTACCCATGGGCACACACACTCCTACCATGAAGAGAAATGATGGAAGGGAAAGTACGATGCCCATTACTGTGTACAGACCCTCTGCAACCCCCTACCATGAGGATGGGTGGGACCAGCGATATGAACCTCCATGATTAGGTTACTTTATGAGGCAAAAGTTAAGGAATTTCTGACGATGCAACTGAGGCTCCTAATCAGTTGGCTTTGAGCAAATCAAAAGGTAGATTTTTCTGGATGTCCCAATCTAATAAGGTAAGCTCTTTAAGAAACTGAGCCAGGAAGCAAGAGATTCTGCAGCTGGTATTGAAGGAGCAACTCCCCTGTTGTACAGAAGGACTGTGCAAGATCCACATGACTGGAAATGAATGACGACCTTTGGGAGCTGAAAATGAACCCCAGCCTATGACCAGTAAGAAACGCAGGGGGTTCAGTGTGATAACTGCAGAGAAGTGAATTCTTCCAGTAACGATGATCTCAGAGGAGAACCTTGAGCTTCACATCATATTAAACCCCATGCTGACACCTTGCTTCTGACCTGGAAAACCCAGAGCTGAGGACCCCACTAATCTGTGTCTGTGACCTCCTGACTCCTAGTGACTGAGAAATAATAAATGTGTGCCACTTGAAGCCATTCAGTTTTTGGTCCGTTATTTATGCAGCAATGGACAACATGTAATAGAAGAGCATAATAGAAGGGAAAGGTCCAAGAGCAGAGAGGAGGAAGCCTCAGTCGACGCAGGAGGATTGCCTTCTCTTCTGCCCTTCTTGAAGATTTCCCATGTGGCAGACTTAATGCAGCCTGGGTCAGGAGGAACATGCCTGGGTATCTGGAAACGTGTTAGTATCTCACTCCTTTTGTCCTCGTGGCATTTTTTTTTTAAAACAATGATGAACGTTGCTATGGCAACAGCACAGGATTCCAAATGATTTCTTCTAATTCATTGAAAAAGTCAAATAAGGCATGCAGTGAGCAATGCTCAGGCACAGTGAGGGCTCCAGTCACTGGCTGTGATAAATCTGTTTCCATTACTCCACCTGCTACCTGAAAACATACCAATAAAAACTTCAAAACAGACGGATTTGTTTTTACATGTACAAAACCACCATATCTCCCACAGGAGCAATACAACTGTCCATATTACAGAGAGCTACTTATAATCACTGAAATGATTCTTCATTAAACTATCTTAAAACTAAACTTCGTTGAAATAATTTCAATGTTCTTGAGTGAACCATTAATGCAACAACAAATGAAAGTCAGTCACAAATTTATCCTTTAGCTAATTATCTATATTGAAAAATCTATGATCCTATTAGGAGACTTTAAGTAAAATTGATGAAGTCTGATCATATCTTAAATTTAAAAAAAAAAAACTTTTTAAGAAGCTTACAAGTATGTTGAGTATCAATTTCGATGAGCTTTCGATCACAATGTAATACCAGCTTGATCCTTAAACTATCTCCAACCCTTAGACTAGAAAGGAATAACGAATCAGGAAAACCTCGAGAGTCTTCCTGTAAGCAGGTATGGTATTGCATACAAAATACAAAATTAAATGTGGAGACCTCTGACATGTCTGTGTGACTTTTGACTGTGCATTTCTGAATTAGTGGAGCATGTTCCCATCACCAGAGGGTGACCCGCAATCAGTCCAAGCCAGCAATTCTCAGTCTTTATCTCTCATCAGCATCTCCTAGAGAGCTTGTTAAACACAGTTTACAGAGCCCAGCTCTAAGAATTTTTAACACAGTAGGTTTGAGACACATAGATTTGAGAATGTGCATTTCTAACAACTTCCCAGGTGACAATGATGCACTGGTCAGGGGTCTCCAATCTGAGAAACGTTCCAATCATTTCTCTACCCAGTGATAGACTTGTTTAGGTGGAGCCTTTTGACAGCATTCTGAACACCAAGAAAGGAGGGCAAATCTGCTAAGGATTTTAGAAAGACTTCCCTGATGAAGGCTGAAAAATACAAGCGGACTTCCTGCCTTAGCTCTTCTGAACTTTGTTGATTTTATGTGACATCTGGAAATTCATCATTGATCTTAGGGAGAGACAGATGAAAAGAAGAGTCAGAAAGAATCTAGTTAGTCACTGAGCTAACCAAGCCTGCAGGATTTTACTTCAGAATGTTATTTGCACACAGTTTAGTAGCTTGAAGCTACTGTAGGTTAACTTTTCTATTACTGTGAAAGTTGCTTGTGTCACCTTAACAAAATAAATAAATGAAGCTAGGAGGTTAGAAAGGAAGGGTTCCCATGCATGACTACCTGCGAGTAACCATCACGAAGGACTGTCAGAACAACCACCTTACACAAAGGCCACCACAACCCATACAGAAAGCACATCTGCAAGGACATCTGTCTGTTCTACCCCAAACTAACATAGCCCTTGTTCTTAATTGCCATGACTGAGAATAATCATTTTAAATTATCTTATTTATTCCTCTTTAATTTTGCCTTTAAAACTTCCCTTTGCCTCAACCTCTTTGAATCCACTTACCACTTATGATGGGCACAGATATTACCATTGCAGTGTTAGCCTATCCCCAGGAGATGCTGTTGTTCTTCGGAAAATCTTTCTCTGATTGTTAGTTCGGCTGACGTTAACTAGAGTTAGAACCATCAAATTTGGAACAATCTATTGTCACCAAAGTATTGACTAATTAGGGAAAAACATCATTATTAACAAAAATTATTTACTATTTACTCCATGCACTATTTATGTCCTGGATCCTGCTGCCTTAGGTATTTAAGTAATTGGTTTCCTATTACAAAAACTCTCAGATTCCTACTTCATTTTTAATTATGAGAAATAAAGGATAGGTTGTAGAGCAAGATGAAATTTCTGAAAGGTAAAAGTAAACTTAGAAAATGTTTCAAAATACTATTTTAAATAAAATACTTATTTCGGTAGGTTAAAATGAGTTCACTGATTAAAATTAAAGGATCTAATAATGCTGTGTTGTCAGCTATCTGTTGCTGGGAAGGAATTCCTGAGAAACTCAAAAAAGGAAGGACTAACTTGGGGTCACAGCATCAGAGGTTTTAGCCCAAGCTCACTTGACCAGTTTTTTTGGGCCTGGAGAGGCATGTAGGTCATGGCAGGGGTAGTGGGAAGACACAGGGCAGCCAGGAAGGAAGAGAGAGGAAGAGAAAGGAAGGGGAGGAGCCAGTCCCAGGGACCTCTTCAAGGCCACACCCCTAAAGACCTAACTTCCTTCCAATAGACGCCCACCTCTTAAAAGGTTCACTACCTCCAAATAGTACCATAGGTTGTCAACTTTGGGAGACATTTAAGAACCAAATCATAACATCTTGCAAAGCAATTTTTGTTTGTTTTGTTTTGTTTTGTTTTGAAATACAGGGGATTGAACCCAGCAGCGCTCTGCCCCTAAGCTATACCCCCAGTCATATTGCTAAATTTGGGGGAACAAGTTCTCACTAAGTTGTAGAGGCTAGTCTCAAACTTGGAATCCTCCTGCCTCAACTCCCTAGTTTCTAGGATTACAGGCATGTGCCATTATGACTGACCTTCAAAGGGTTATTTATGTCATTTAATTTTACTTTTACAGGTTAATTGTCTATTGAATTCAGCTCCAGGTGATTCAAAGGCTTTGGGCAGCCTATTTTGCAGGATAATATTCATCACCTGAATGTTCCCCTGCCCTAGTCTATCAAGAACCTGATACAATAGACAGAGCAGCAAAATTTGTCTTTTGTGACCAAATGGGGCTTGTATTCAGGCTTCACATTCAGGTTGCGACTTTTGTCTTCACTGAGAATTCTTTGGTTCATGTAACCAACAATGAAATATTTAGTTTTGTCCATGTTGGTGGACATCATTCTGATGACTCCAACTCTTCAGCCTAGACACCCATAGTGCCATGAGTGGTTTCTGCAGCATCCAAGCACTTCCTGACCATATCCCTACTGGAATCCTTTTTTTAGACAAAACATTGCTGTCCCGGCCCGCGGGACATCAACGCAGGACGGCAAATCTAAGAGAGAAGGAATGAAAGGGGCAAGAGACACAGGGAGTGGCAGCAAGACAGGAATTCTGATCAAGCTGCAAATTTTTATTGTTCTCACGGGTATTTATGCTGAGGGAATGGGGGTATGACGAGGTGCAGGCTGGTTGGCTGTGTTCTTCTATTGGGCTCCTGATAGGGTGCAAGTTCGCGCTGGCGGGAAGGTGAAGTCCCAGAAGAGAAGCAGGCACGGCGCCATAGGCGCCATACTGTCAGAATTATCTGCCAGGAGTGGGGGAGGGGCGCTGCTGCTTATTGTAAAGGTCAGAATGTTCTCAGAATGAGAACTTCTTGGTCCCTGACACATTGCAAGGGGCTGCCCTTGCCTAAAACTCCTTTCTGGAAGTGACAGCAAGCACAACACCCTTCATTGGGGTGTAGATAGGTTGATCTTTCTCATGCTTGCTGTTGGTGGCAGGTAGCAACCACTCCACCTGACTATAGACAGCTCTGGAGCTAGTGGTAAGGCCAGGGTCAGGCCAGCCCCAGGGTGAAACAGTACCAGGTTAGCACCAGCTCCAGCCAGCACCAGAGCCAGTGGCAGCTCCAGTTCATGCTAGAACCAAGGACAGCTCTAGCTCCAGGGCAGCACCAAGGCCACCCATGCCAGTGGCTGCAGTGGATTCCTTGAGTTGAACTAGGTGTGGCTTTGGCAGTAGAGACCAGAACCTTGCCCTGTAAGCCTGTCATTTTGTCATTCTTTTTAAAACCTAAAAAGTTTTTCCAAAATCTACGTTGGACACCCTGAGGTCTTAAAATGTGTAAATGAAAGTCCTACTGGGAGATCAGTTTGTTAATTTAATTCATCTCTAGTATACCAACACAACTTATGAAAAATACCCTAGAAAGTTCATCAGGAATCCTCTTCTAGGGCGGGACGATAGAAAGCATCCTGTGTTTTGTCCAAGGTAGTCAGGTTGCCAAGCTGCTAAAAGATCCACATTCCCAAGCAGGTCAGAATTTCCTCAAAAAGCTCTGACATACTAATTACTTACTGTCCCCCACCCCCTTTTTTAAAAGGGGGAATAAAGTCATTTTATCTAAAGTTTCACAAATAATGGCAAACCCCTGTCTAAAGTCAGAGAGATAGAGAAGTTGACCTCTGGGATTTGGCTTATTTCCCTTAGCATGATATTCTTTAGTTTCATCCATTTACCTGCAAATGCAATAATTTTATTTTTCTTTAAGGCTGATAATATTCCATTGTGCATATATACCACATTTTTTTATACATTCATCTGTTGAAGGGCATCTATATTGGTTCCATAATTTAGCTATAGTGAATTGACCTGCTATAAACATCCATGTGGCTGCATCACTGTAGAATGCAGATTTTAAGTCCTTCAGGTATAAACCGAGGAATGGGATAACTGGGTCAAATGGTGGGTCCATTCCAAATTTTCTGAGGAATCTGCATACCGTTTTCTACAGTGTTTATTCCAATTTGCAGTTCCACCAGCAATACATAAATGAACCTATTTTCTCACATTCTCACTAACATTTATCGTTGCTTACATTCTGGATAATTGCCATTCTCAATGGACTGAGATGAAATCTTAAAGTAGTTTTGATGGGCATTTCACTAATTGCTAAAGACGTTGGACATTTTTCCATATATTTGTTGACTGATGGTATTTCTTCTTCAGTGAAGTGTCTGATCAGTTCCTTAGACCATTTAGTGATTGGGTTATTTGCTTTGTTGGTGTTGAGTTTTTTGAGTCCTTCATATATCCTGAAAATTAGTGCTTTATTTGAGGTGTGTGTGGTAAAGATTTTCTCCCATTCTTTAGTCTCTCTCTTCAATTTACTGATTGTTTGCTGAGAATAAGCTTTTTCGTTTGAATCCATCCCATTTATTGATTGTTGATTCTACTTCGTGTGCTTCAGGAGTCTGGTTAAAGAAAAGTCAAGTCCTAAGCCAACATAGTGAAGATTTGGGCCTACTTTTTCTTCTATTAGGTACAGGGTCTCTGTTTTAATGCCTAAGCCTTTGATTCCCTTTGAGTTAAGTTTTGTGCAAGGTAAGAGATAGGGTTTTCATTTCATTTTCTACATATGGATTTTCAGTTTTCCCAGTACCATTTGTTCTCCAATGAATGTTTTTGGCACCTTTGTCTAGTACAAGATAACTGTATTTATGTGAGTTTGGCTCTGTGTCTTCTTTTCTGTACCATTGGTCTATAAGTCTGTTTTGATGCCAATACCATGTCATTTTTGTTACTATGACTCTGTAGTATAGCTTAAGTTCTGGTATTATGATGCTTTCTGCTTCACTCTTCTTGCTGAGATTGCTTTGACTATTTTGGGTCTCTTATTTTTTCAAATGAATTCATTATTGCTTTTTCTATTATTATGAAATATGTCATTGGGATTTGTTTAAGTTTTTAAAATTTTTTCTAATTTGTTATACATTGGGATTTTAATAGGAATTGTATTAAATCTGTTTAACACTTTTGGTACTATGGCCTTCTTGACAACATTAATTCTGCCTACCCAAGAACAAGGGAGATCTTTTCATCTTCTAAGACCTTCAATTTCTTTCTTTAGTCTTCTGTTATTCTCATTGTAGAGATGTTTCACCTCTTCTGTTACATTGATTCCCAAATATTTTATTTTTGAGGTTATTATGAATGGGGTAGTTTTCCTAATTATTTTTCAGTGACTTTATCACTGTTGTATAGAATCAATTTGATTTATGGGTGTTAATTTTGCATCTTGCTATTTTACTGAATTCTTTTATTCGTTCTCAAAGTTTTCTGGATAAATTTTTGATCTTCTAAACATAGAATCATGTCATAAGCAAACAGTGATAGTTTGAGGTCTTCTTTTCCTATTAATATCCCTCTAATTTCTTTGCTCTAATTGCTCTGGCTAGAGTTTCCAGGACTATGTTGAATGCAAGTAGTGAAAGAGGGCATCCCTGTCTTGTTCCAATTTTTAGAGGCACTGCTTTCAAATTTTTTCCGTTTAGAATGATGTTGGCCTTGGGTTTAGCATAAAGAGCCTTTACAATGTTAAGGTATGTTTCTACTACCCTTAGTTTTTCTGAAGTTTTGAACATGAAGGGGAACTGTGTTTTCTCAAATTATTTTTATGCATCTATTGAGATGATCATATGATTCCTATCCTTAAATCTATTAATGTGATGAATTATGTTTTTCCATATGTTGAACCAACACCCTTGCATCCCTGGGATGAATCCCACTTGATTGTGGTACTCTACCTTTTTAATATATTTTTACATGCGATTTGCTGGAATTTTATTGAGAATTTTTGTGTCTATGTTCATCAGGGATATTGGTCTGAAGTTTTCTTTCCTTGATAGTTTTGGTATTAGGGTAATACTAGCCTCATAGAATGAGTTTGGCAGGGTTCCCTCCTTTTCTATTTCATGTAATAATTTGAGGAGTATTTGTGTTAATTCTTCTTTGAAGGTCTTATAGAACTTGACTGAGTTCTTGTCCTCAGCTTTTCTTTGTTGGTAGACTTTTGATGGTGTCTTATATTTTATTACTTAAAATTGATCTGTTTAAATTGTTTGTGTCTCCCTGATTCAATTTGGGTAGATCATATGTCTGTGGAGATTTGTTGATGTCTTTGAGGTTTTCTATTTTATTGGAGTATAAATTTTCAAAATGGTTTCTAGTTATCTTACATATTTCAATAGGGTTCATTGTGATATTTCTTTTTTCATCATAAATTTTAGTAAGTGGATTTTCTCTCTCTTTCCATTCATTAGTGTGGCTAAGGGTTTATCAATTTTATTTATTGTTTTCAAAGAATCAGCTTTTTGTTTTGCTAATTTTTAAATTTTTTCTTTTGTTTCAATTTCATTGATTTCTGCTCTGATTTTAATTATTTCTTGTCTTCTATTGCTCTTGGTGTTGATTTGCTCTTCTTTTTCTAGGGCTTTGAGATGTAATGTTTGATTACTTTTTTCATTGATTTTTCAATACTTTTAATGAATAAGCTCAATGCAATGAACTTTCCTCTTAGCACTAACATCATAGTGTCCCAGAGATGTGATACTTTGTATTGATGTTTTCATTTACCTCTAAGTATTTTTTAATTTCATCCCTGATTTCTTCTGCTATCCATTCATCATTCAAAAGCATATTATTTCATCTCCAGGTGTTGGAATAGCTTCTATTTTTTATTTTACTGTTGTTTTCTAATTTCATTCCATTATCACCAGGATATTATCTCTATTTTTTTGTATTTGCTTAGAATTGCCTTGTGGCATAACCTAAGGTCGATTTTAGAGAAGGATTCATGTGCTGCTGCGAAGAAAGTGTATTTGCTTTTTGGTGGATGAAATACTCTATATATGTCCATTTAGTCTAAATTATTTATTGTATTATTTAGTTTATTGTTTAGTTCTTGCTTTGAAGATCTATCCAGTGTTGAGAGAGGGGTGTTAAAATCACCCAATGTTATTATGTTGTGGTCTATTTGTTTCTTGAAATTAAGAAGGGTTTGTTTGATATATGTAGATAGTCCATTGTTGGGACATAAATATTTACAATTATAATGCCATATTGATATATAATTACCTTACGCAGTATGAAATGTCCTTCTTCATCCCTTCTGATTAAATTTAAAGTCCAGTTTATCTGATATGAGGATGGAAACCCCTGCTTGTTTACACAGACCATGAGAGTGATGTTTTTTCTCATCCTTTCACCTTCAGTCTGTCGATGTCTTTGCTTATATGGTGAGTCTTTTGGAGACAGCGTATTGCTGGGTCTTATTTTTTAATCCAATTTGCCAGTTTATGTCTTTTGATTGATGAGATTAGTTCATTAATATTCAGGTTATTATTCAGATATTATTTGCATTACTGTTCATTTTGGTTTATTTCTGGTTTTTAAGTTCACTTTGCTTCTCCTTTGATTGACTATTCCTTTAGTGTAGTTCTTCCCTTTGCTGGTTTTTCACTGATTTTTTTTTTCATTTTCTCTTCATAGAATATTTTTCCGAGAATGTTCTGTAGTGCAGGCTCTGTAGTTGTGCATTCTGTTATCTTTTGTTTATCATGGAAGGTTTTATCTCATCATCAAATCTGAAGTTTAATTTTGCTGGGTATAAAATTCCTGGTTGGCATACATTTTCTTTCAGAGCTTGGTATATGTTATTCCTGGACCTCCTAGCTTTGAAGATCTGAGTTGAGAAATCAGCTGAGATCCTGATTAGTTTCACCCTATATGTAATCTGGTACTTTTCTCCCATGACCTTTAAAATTCTTTCCTTATTCTGTCTGGTAGGCATTTTCATTATAATGTGCCTTGGTGTGGGCCTTTTGTGATTTTGTACATTTGGGGTCCTGTAAGTCTCTTGCAATTGATTTTCCATTTCATTCTTCAAGTTTGGGCAATTTTCTGATATTATTTCATTGAAAAGATTGTGTATTCCTTGGGTTTGTATCTCCATGCCTTCCTTTATCACAATAAAAATCTTAAATTTGGTCTTCTCATGTTATCCCATAATTCTTGGAAGTTCTGTTCATGGTTTCTTGCCATCTTCTCTGTGTGGTCAACTTTTTAAAGATTATGTACTTTTTCTTTGTTACCTGAGGTTGTATCTTCCAAGTGGTGTGGTCTGTTGGTGATACCTTCCACTGTGTTTTTAATTTGTTTTATTGATTACTTTATTTTGAGGATTTCAACATGATTTCTTTTCATAATCTCTAGCTCTTTTCTGAAGTGATCTTTCACCTTCTGAAATTTATCTCTGATATCACTCCTTAAAGCATTCTTTATGTTGTGGATCAGTTTAACTATGTACATTCTGAACTCCTTTTCTTACATTTTTTCTACTGTGTTGTCAATGGATTCTCTTATTGGAGCATCTTGGTTTGTTTGGGGTACTTTGTTCCCTTGTTTTTTCATCTTGTTTGTGTGTCTTCCCATTTAGCTCTGGGGAACCAAGGTATTACAGTTTCTACCCTGTAGATTTATAGTGTCCCTGAAGACTTACAATACCTCTCCTTTAAGGGGGGAGATCAATATTAATAATACCCAATGCAAAAATTTGCAGCCTTAAACTAAATAACTCCTATTAAGACATTTACCGTTTTGTCAAGATAAACAAAAATTATGTGTTCAATTATTGTCTTCAATATAAACAGTACATTTCTAAAGGATTTATAATTTCTTATGGTGGACAAAGAGAGAGTAGGAGTGATATAGGATGTGATATTCTTGAGGAAGTAGGAGAGAAGATAGAAGTATAAGATCATAGGAAGAATGAATGAGGAATCAATAGGAAGTTGGCTGTTAGCAGGAGAAAAGAGAGAAAGAGAATCCAGGTGTTTGTAGAGATGTGGGTACACACGGCTTAGTATGCACACATTTTCTTGTCCTGATAGGAACTAGAAGTAATAGTAATAGCAGTAATAAAAAGACCTAATAACAGAATTTTACTTTTGTACCAGGGTTTGAACCCAGGGCATTTAATCACTAAGCACATCCCCAGTCCCTGCCTTTTAAAAATATTTTACTTAGGGACGGGGGTCTTGCTGAGTTACTTAGGGCCTTGCTGAGTTGCTGAGGCTGCCTTTGAATGTGTGATCCTCCTGCCTCAGTTTTTGGGGTATTTTTTTTTCAATTTTTATTTTTTGTTCTAATTAGTTATGCATGACAGTAGAGTGTATTTATGCACTTTGATAAATCATACAGAAATAGAGTATAATTTCTCATTTTTCTCATTGTACATATTGTAGGATCTTGCCATTCTCCAATAAAAAGAACCATGGGGGGAAATGGCTGATTCTATTCCTAGGGTGGAATTATACAAGTTGAGTCTGAAGTGTCTTGTAGTGCTAGAAATGGGGCAATATAGACACACACACAGGCAAAAGCTAGAACAATTTTGGTAATAAAATAGTATTAGTTTATAACACAGAAAACAATAAATACCCATGAATCCATGCTAATAAATAAGTTATTGAACAAAAAATTAAAGTGGAGAAAATAAGCAAATTCTCCAAGCAGCAATTTCCTGGTAGTCCCTTTCTGGTTTTTAAAATTAGTTCTGTTTGGTTACATATAACAATAAGATTCATTTTGATGTACTTATAAAAGCATGGAATATAATTTCAAGCAGCAAAATTTTGAGTAATTTATGGAGATAGTCCATCCTCAAGAGACTGGAACACAACTGTCCACCTGGGGTGTTGACTACATATGGTGACTTCCTCCCAAGGGATATGCCATCCATTATGTAAAGGGGAGAAGTGGATAAAACTGGATGAGGCTGAGTCCTCAGAGCCCCACACTATCACCACCTGTGGGAGATGAGGTTGAGTGTGTACCCTGATGTGACATAAGGACAACAGCATTTGACCCCTACTGTCTTCCTCAAACACACAAAACTGAAGGCCAATTATAAGGAAGATGTCAGATTATTGCCAATAATTAATGTTAGGATCATTAATAATAACCCAACCAGTGTAGAATAAGGGAGCATTCTAAAAATACCTGGCCCGTAGTCCTCAAAACTGCCAAGGGCATCAGGATCAAAGTCAGAAACTGTTACAGCCAAGAAAATCTGAGGGAGGCCTGACAACTAAATGTAACACATCTTGTATGAGAGTGAACCCAGATCAGAAGAGGGACACTAGGTAAAACTATGGAAATCTGAATGAAGGCTTTAGTTAACCATAATGTAGCAATACCGGGTCATTCATTATAACCAATAACTACATCACTACATTTTATTTAGTATGACTAATCCTAACATTATACTTAAGTAAAAGAAACTGGTGAAGAATATATACGTGAATTCTTCATATGCTCTTCACATTTTTCTGTAAAGTTAAAATTGGTCAAAACAATTTTTTTTAAATTTCAGCATTAAAAATTGATATAAATACTCTTGACTCTCCATCCTATTGTAATCTTTCCCTATTATTTGCCTCCACCCCCAGCAAGCCCCAACTCTGGTCTCTGCAGTGCAGTCTGGCGTCTTGTGCACCCATGATGGAAGCAAAGGTGCGCGTCTCAGATGGGCCTCTGACATGCAGCTGTTCCAGTGTTGCTTCTTAGAACTCTGGAAAGAAAATACACTTTCTTGGAAAAAACTGTGACACTATTTGCATTTTCAGCCAGCTGGGCCATGAGCAGTTAATTGATAATTTTGGGTTATCAAGCACTATAAATTAAAGTGGAATTTACAAAAAGTAAGATTCAAGTCAATAAAGATTATAATTTTTTTTCATTTCTCTAGGACATTTCAGCTCATTTTTTAAATACATGTTTCATTTGAAAGGACTAAACAAAAGCCACAAATTTAATCACTAGTCAGTGTTGGCACAACGGAAATATTTATGACATAGTGGTTTTATTGAGTGGACATTGAAGATTTTAAAAAGAAATGTTTCAACATGTTAAGTTATCTGAGCTCATTTAAATATGTGAAATTTCTTGTACTGCATCAAAGCCTATGTGCCTGCAGTACTTCTTCATGTTTATGAAAAATGATACATGGCCAGTGGCAAAACTCATGGGAGTCACTTGATGTTGGATTTTGGTTGTTGATTTGGGCTTGTTGAATAATTATCAATGACATGAGAGCTATTCCTTGACCTCAGTGGAGAGCAAATTCTTATAAAATTCCCTTGGATGTTTTTTATGATATGGTTAAACATACAACACCCTTTACAAAAGTTTTGTTGTTTTATCTGTAATATGTGTTCTTTGATTTGCTTGACTCATTTCTGGGAAGAAGAAAATCCATTTAAAATGTATTTAAATAGCATGTATGCTAAACTAGAAAGATTGCATTACATTTTCTCAGACGAGCACAGTTGCAGTTTATTTCTTGCTTTGAAAGTCTCTCATTTCAGTATACAGTCCTCTACCAGTTGGACAAGAATCACTGATAGGGTGTCAGTTAAGCCACTGACTGAGCGTGGGTTCATTTGTTACCCAGGACATACAAAGAGAACACAGCCTACTGACAATTATTCAACCATTTAGTTCAGCAAACACCTGAGCACCTACTTCTGTACTGCATACACACTCCATATCAGAGAGCAAGAGTGAGCGACCTTCTTTGGTAAAGAATCAGAAAGCAAGTATTTTAAACTATATGTGCCCTAAGAATCTATGGCAATGACTCAGCACGTAAATCAGTAAATATGATTGTGTTCCAGTAAAATTTTATTTACAAATACAGGTATCAGGTCTATCTGGCCCCTGGGCTACAGTTTGATAACCTTGTCATGGAACAAGGTGGATGGGAATTGAATTGGCCAGTACTTCTCACTCTATGAGGTCTCTAAAATGTTCTTTGCTTCTGTCTCTCCCTAGAAAGACTCTTTCCACTTTTTTTTAACATATTATTTTTTATTTTTTAATTTTTTCTAATTAGTTGTACATGACAGTAGAATGCATTTATACATTTTGATAGATCATACATAAATGAGTGTAATCAAGGGGTATAGGGGTAGGAATGATAGCAGAGGGAAGCAGACATTATTTCCTCCCAAGTTCATTCTTCCTTCTCCTATAGTCACCTTCAGTTTCACCATACAATTTTCTGTCTTTTGCCCTGAACAATTATAACATATTTCAATTTTACCTTTCTTGCTAAACAATGGGTTCCTTGGGAAAGGGCCATACTCGTCACCCAACTAAAGACACACTCTACACAATGTGAACTGAGCAACATGGTAACCCTTCCCGGGGACAAGAAAGATACCCCCTCTTTGTATACTTATATGCAGCACAGTGCCATTATTTGATGAATAAATAAAATAAGCATAAAGAAGAAAATGTTGAGAAAAATACACGTAGGAAAAACAGCAAGCTCCGTGAACTCAGAAGTAGAGAGTGCCTGCAATTGGAAGAAGGGGTGGGAGACAGTACTAACCGCACTCCTTCCCCACCCTGGGAGCCTCCAACTTGGCCCCTACATGAGGCCTCCCACCTCCAGATATGTGCGTCCCGTGTGATTCTCTCCTTCGGCTTGTTGGCTAAGCATACTGACTCATGGCAATGAGTAAAACACTACAAATGTGATGAGAAATTTCTTCCAAGATTAGATTATAAAATACTGTGACTTCTAGATGGTTCACTCGCTCCATCACCCGGAGAGAAATGGGCTGGAACCCATTGGAGCTGTCCTGTGGAAAGGCCTCCAGGCAAGGAACTGATATCTCCAGCCAACACCCACAAGGACCTGAGGCTACATGTCAGTCACAGGAAGGAGTCCGGAAGTGTGACACGATGGCAGCTTCAACTGAGACCTCTATTGCAGCCCTGTGAGAGACCCTGAGCGGGAGGCACCCAACCAAACAGTCACTGGATTTCTGACCCATGAAACTGTGAGACCATGAATGTGTGTGTGTGTGTGTGTGTGTGTGTGTGTGTGTGTTTATTCTATTTTATTTGTTCTAATTACTCATACATAACAGTAGAATGCATTTATATATTTCAATAGATCATACATAAATGGAGTGTAATCTCTCATTTTTCTGATTATACATATTGCAGGATCACACCGGTCATGCAGTCAAATATGTACATGAGGTAATAATGTCTGTTTCAACTACTATCATTCCTCCCCAATTCCCCTTCCCTTCCCTTCACTCCACTCTACCTAATATAAAGGAACTCTGTTCTTCCCTATCCCCCACCCTTATTGTGAATTAGCTTTTGCATATCAGAGAAAACATTCAGCCTTTGGTTTTTTGGGTTTGGTTTATTTCACTTAGCATGACACTCCCTAACTCCATCCATTTACCAGCAAATGCCAGAATTTCATTTTTTTTTAAAGCTGAGTAATATTCCATCAGATATATTTCTTTATCCATTCATCTGTTGAAGGGCACCTAGGTTGGTTCCATAGTTTGGCTATTGTGAATTGGGCGGCTATAAACATTGATGTGGCTGTCACTGTAGTATGTTGATTTTAAGTCTTTTGTGTGTTGTCTTAAGCTGCTAAATTTTGAGGTAACTTGTTACACAGAAGTAGGTAAGTAATATGTCAGGTGTTTTAGATTCATTTTCTCATCTGACCCTCACAATAGACTCATAGAGTACACATTATTGTCAATTTTGCTGATGGGGAAATAAAGGTTCAGATGATTAATCTGTTCAAAAATGCAGTTACTGAGTCGCAAAAGTGACATTTAAATGTTACTCCTCCAGTTACCACAAAGCATGAACTCAGATGAGACTAAAGAAAGAAATTGTTCTGGAAGCCACCACGCCAGGTCTTCTAGTTTGTCAGACTCTGGGAAACCTTCAGCAATGTTGGACGGTTAACTGTACGGCAGGATCCACGCTATGTCATCATAAAAGCAGCTTCATTTTTTTTTAAAGGGTTCTCTCAACCATCTCCTTCAATGGGCTCATTGGGTCTATCCTTCTGCCTGGGAAGAAAACTCTGCCAAGTCTCCTAACTCTTTTGGTCATGCTCAGGTAATAGACTGGCTGTGTTGTCCCAGACACAGTCTTACAGATCAAAAGTACCCAATTTAATACATTGATCATCCTTCCACCTCCCTCCTCCCACAATGCCTCGCCCTCCTCTCCAGCTGCAGACGGGCTGCCTGATCTCTGAGGCAGCTTGTGCCCAACACTTCTTTCTGTTTTGTTGACCTCAGCCCCATTTCCTGGTTGATATTTTTGATCCTATCAAGGTTGAAGAGGGAAGGAATAGAGAGAAATCTTGGTGGTTGAAAGACTCTAACACTTGGTGGCTGGCAGAATTCCTGCTTGTTCACTAATATTGTGAAATGGCTTTGTGAGCTCTGAAACTAGCAGCTACTTAGAGTTGACTCCTTTTATCCCCAGGGCACTTCCTCCAGAATCTCCCATGGGCCCACAACATATCTGACAGCAGCCAGACTTGGCCTTCAACTAGTCTAAAGTAGCCTCAAGTAACCTTCAACTGGCCTCTTCTCCAGTCGGTCTCTACCTAGCAGTATCCATCACATCACTTTATCCCCCAACCCTAACAATTCATCCCGACTGGAGCCCTCTTTTCAAGTCATGCCAGACTGGGATTCCTGACAAGAGGGGCCCGTGCTGGAATCCAGGGTGCAGTCCTCTCTTGTGCTCTAACAGGCTTCTTTAGTGTCCTCTAGGAGGAACCAGACACTGTCCTGCGGGATCCTTCAAATGCAGGGGTCACGGAGTCCTGTGAGTGACCCCATGACAGCACTGCTCTGTGGAAGTGACGGTGCCCCCCTCTACTCACTGCAGGCAGGTGGGACTCGCAGCATAGTTTTCTTCCATAACATCATCCCCAACCACATCTCCCAGCTTTATCTGTCTCTCAACTCATCAAAGCCTTCCTTATGGGTAGAGAATTTCAGACTTGTGAAAAGAAACTGATTCTCTATTTTCTTTGAAAATTTGCTTATGGCCTAGCACCCTGCCAAAACTTCAATTCTAACCTCAAGTTGCTGCACAAGCAGAGTTTTGCTTTGGGGGGATTCATCCAGTGTGCATAGGTGATATTGAAGTTTGAAGGCACTGAAGGGACATGATAAGCAGATTTTGAATGATCCAAGCTACAGATAAGGGAGGCTCGAACAAGGGCAATTGTCATGGGAATAAATAAGAAGACTGTCTCAAGAGTCATGGTGGAAGTTGATCAATAGGAACTGAATAAATGTGAACAGTTCTCCAGGGTCTGGAAAACTGGAAGAAAAGTCTAGTCAATAATAAAACTCAGAATTCTGAAGAAGTGCATGTGGAGGAGATGCTATGAGCAGGCTTGTAACTCTTTAGGCATTGTTAAAATATCAGGTACTGATGATCATTGGGGAATTAGGAAACAGGCCTCAGGACTCACAACTGCAGCATTAAAGTTATCTGCACAGAGATGATTATTGAGCCCATAGTAGTCATAAGATTAACTTTAGGAAGTGTGAAACAATAGAAAATGACTAAGAAAAAGATGGAAATTTCCCTCACCAAGGTGGCAAGAACACTAGAAAAGTAGAAACCCAGGAAATAATAAGATTTTAATGATGGGTAGTCTTTAGGTTCAAAAGCTGAAAGTGCATTAAGAAAGGAACTAGCATTCAGAATTCATCTGTCACCAGAGATTTTTCAAAGGAGTGCTTAAACCAAGTCCAAATTTTAAGGGTCAGAGGCTGAATGAGCTGTTAAGAGGAAGAACTAAGTAGAAAAAAATCTTGGGCAATGTGTCAGTGAAGAAAGAGATCTCTTGAAAGACAGAAGTGTCTAAGGAACATTTTAAAATCAGGATCTTTGAACATGTTTGGAGGCAGAGGGAAGAACCAGTGAACAGAACATCATTCAGAAAATCAGGAGAGAAAGAAACCACCAGGGAGGAATGGAGCAGGACAGAAGGACAGGCACAGGGAGGTGGGCTGGCCTTGATGTGACAGACAGGCATACTTCCCAGAACACTGGGGACAGCTTGAGAGATAGAAGAGGAACTTTGAGCATCCAAATGAGTGGGTCTTAGGCTTTCCATAAAGTAGATGGTGTGGTTATATGGGGGACTGTGAAGGATAGAGGGTAGTTTCTTGTAGAAAGTAAAAAGTTGTGCAGCCTTCGCTCTGTGTAGGGCGAAAATTTAAAAATGGGAAACCAACCAGCTCAGTCCACAGAGACTTCAGATGGTGGCAGAAGGGTGACAGGTAAGAACCAGAAAGCAGAATCCTGAAGGAAACTGTGTTGGTCAGCTTTTTGTCATTGGAACCAAAATACCTGATAAGAACGACTTGGAGGATGATGTTTATTTGGGTTCATGGTTTCAGAGGTCTCAGACCACGGTTGGTGGACTCCATTGCTCTGGGCTGAGGTAAGGCAGACTATCATGGCAGAAGGGTATGGCAGAGGAAAACTGCTCAGCTCTTGGCAGGGAATAAGCAGAGAATGAGGGGGCGGGCAAAGACAAAAAGCAATCCCCAAGGCTGCCCCTCTAGGCTCCTACTTCTTTCAGCCATGCCCCACCTGCCAATCAGTAGCCCAGTAGTCTATTCACTGATGGGGTTATAGCCTTCTCAATGTAATTGTTTCATCTCTGAACGTGGCTACATAGACAGATCCAAACCATAGTAGAAGGTGTCAGTATTCTTCAATGGTGGAATAGAGAACTGGGAAGGAAGTTGAAAGTTAATGAATAAATTACAGAGACCAGAGAAGTTTGGATTTCCTTATTAAGCCTGTAGCTGTTAAGGGGAATGCAACTCTTGGTACATTTCTCCAGGTGGTCCTTCCATATATTTATTCTCTCTGCTCCAAGGGAGGTAATGAAACACTTCTGATTGCTGAATTGGGAAGAAAAAACTAATAGTGCTTAAATCAGCTTGTCCCCTTTCCCTCTTGTGTGCTAGTTCGCCATAGGACATACATCAACTCTACTGCTATTCCACGGATGGGACCAGGATACAGCTGCCACAAGGCAAGCAATTGTAACCAGTGCTAGGGTGCTGGTCTGGTTGACTGTCACACTAAGCTGCATGTTCCAACTTGTTATCAATCATTTAACTCTCCATCTGCTACGTGGGAGGGAGGAGAAATAAGTGAAATTTTTACTGATATATCTGAGAGATCACATCAGTTCATTGAAACTCCCTGACATCTGGACACTTCTGGCTTATTTCAGTTATGAGCTGAATAAAAAAAAAAAAAGAAGAAGAAGAATCTGACTTAAAAATTCTCCATGTTCATTTCCAGACCCACTCCATGTGTTTCAAAAGCTAAATCTAGGGTGGTAACTATTTACTTCACTAATGAATACCCAACCGTTGACAAAGCAAGGTATCTAATCAAACTGTGAAGAATAAACTAGATCCAATTCCACCAGCTAAGGGAAATTTGCCAATGACAGAAACTTACAATTCCAGACAGGTTGTTGGTTTAGAAAAATGTATGAAGATGGCCATATTTCAGGTCAGAAGAAAATATTGCAGTTTGACAGGTTAAAAAGTAGAAATTTAAATTTGGTGTAATAGATTTTTTTTAAAAAAAGTTTTTGCAACTTAAAGTAAAATTCCTTTAGGTAGGTCCCAGTTAGGTCCTTGATTTGAATTCAAGGATACATAACTATGCCATGATTACATTGGCCAATGCCCCAGCTCCATATGAGAGAACAGCTTCTTCATGATGGTCTTTATTTATAACTAAGAAGGTATACATTCTAATCCAATGCTTGAATTAAGTTTGATTATACATGTGAGTCTTTGGAAATTCTGTTTCTGACAATGAAATTGTTACCATGGTAACTAATGCAACTCCAAAAGAGAAAAATGTGTGCCAATTTTCCCCTTCCAAAGTAAAAGTTAAACTAAATAACAACAGACCACAATCATTTTATCAATCTCTTATAAATGATATTATTAATCTCACACACTTCTTTGGAAAATGACATCCTGTTCCCTAACCTTGTGCATTTCGCTCAAGAACATAGAATAAAAGGTCCCTGAATAGTATACTGATAAATTCATCAGGTACTTGCGAAGTAATGAGAGTGCAGTAGACGATTACATAGCATGCTACATCTTAAATGACCTTTTTTATAGGACAACTAATCCAGTAATAATGATGATAACCCTCATCTCATGCATAGGAAAACCACCTACACAGAATTGCATTTAGGTATTAAAATTATATTAAATTCCATTTAAGCTCTAAATTTCAGGGAACTGAAAGTAATCTGGACAATGAAAGCAATTACATTCATCATAAAGCAGTGGACATCCATGAATTAATTCCTTTGCGCTTAATTTGTTTAGTTGCTGTTTTGCCTCTCAGAAAAGTTCTGAGTAAATATTTATTTAATTGAGCTTATTAAAACAATTTATTTACTCTTTAGTCAGCTTGAATCACTGTGTGAAAATTAAAAGTGAATTTATAAATTTTTATCTAATAAATTTAATATTTTCAAAGCTTATTATCTTGAATATTTTGAAATAAGGGAGCCACAACAAATGTCAGAATTTACATTTTAGATAACTGAATGTAGCCTATTCTAAGAATCTATGATTAAACAAATAAATTTAGTACCAATCTTGAGAGTTAATAAAAAACATTGTCTTTCTAAAGCTCAATATGAATCTTTTCATTTGATTTTCTCACTGCTCTCCATTTGACATCTTTGTTTGCCATTTAGAAATAACATTTCCAATAAATATTGGAAGCGTTTTGCTTTTCTTTATGTTTTCTGTAAGCCACCAACTCTGAAATCTGGAATAAAGCTGTACATACTTCCTCTTGGCATCCATGAAAGGATATATACAATCAGAAATAAACATGAAGAGAGGAAAATAAAATTGCAAAAATATAGCACCTTCATTTTATTAATAGCCCTAGAGTTTTAGACCAAGGACTCTAAACCAGATGTTACAGGTGTATCCTCAGACACTAAAGAAATGCTGATGTAACACAGAGAAATTAGATTCAGATGCTAGACCGATGGATGACACGCTGATTCCTAAAGCAGCAGTTCCAAACGCAATATTTGAAGAGTCTTTAGGAAAATTTAAGGAACCATTTTTATTTCTTGAAAAAACTGTGTTTAATATTTAGCTCTAATAAATATTGCTATTACTGCCTTCCTGGGTGTGCCTGTTAGCTAGTCTGAAGTGTGATGAGTTAGGCATCATTTCAAAATGTTTGTGGCTTCTGGCGATGAAGCTATCCAACCTCAGGATCACTGCCGTCTTTATCAGATCTTGTCCCGAACTGACCAAATTGGCCATAACTTTCCTAGCAGTGATTCTGTCCCCAAATGTTGCTGAGTACCATATACAGCATTCATTTGGAATGATCGATGGTTTCCAGGGCCATGTGAAAACCATGTACCTTGGCTCCACTTTGGGGCAATCCAATCCATCAGAAACCCAGCCAAGCCCAGATGACATTTCGGGTTTTGCCACGCATGCTAGAGAGCTGACAGCTGATTGAAGACCAAGGCTCCATTTTAATGAGTCTCCCTGGTGTTGAATCCATCACTGACACACTGACAAACAAAACTTGGCACCCCCCATTAGGAACTGTTTAACCTGTAAGTCTGCGGGTGTAAGTGTTGAAGAGCTGCCAGCCTAGGAGTTCGGAATAATGAAAATTTCCTTCAGTGAGCCTCAAGACCAGGTGCAACATCGTCTCACCCATAAAGACCTTGAGAATGGATCCACTCAGTACTGACTTTTTCATACCTTTAGCAAATATAGATGACTGTTGGAATTTTAGTGTTTACGATTCCCAAGGTTTACATACAGGCACAGAAAGAAAGCATACAAATCTAAAAATGCAAATTATGTTCATAGGTAACTCATACTAACAGAACAAATACAGACGCAGCACAGGCTTGTCCATGATGAGCTGGAGCCTAAAAAATATTTTAAAAAATGAAAAATAAAAAATAGCAGCCATTTACAATAGAAGTACCTTCTATGAATGGTTTGATGATAGACAATCACCCTCCCCTGGGAAGGACAGTCTCAGGGTGAAAGGACAGAAGCATGCCCTAGTAACCAATATCCATGGTGACATGTCCCAGTCCTCTTGCAGTTAGCAGGAGGACGAGACTACTCTGGACTATATGTGGGAATAAAAGAGTGCCACTTCTGGTTTGAGACACCTGTGAGCTGATGTGGGCTGGCCACACTTTCTCCCCCTATCCACTTTTTGAGTTGCTGGTATCACAAAATGACCATGCCTCTATGACCCTAGGTCTCAGTACCACCAGCAACTTGTATTGGATAAGACATAGGGAGGAGAAAATATGTACATAAGGCACTGAGATACTGAAATTAATTTATTGCTGTAATATCACCTATCCTTCACCTAGAAGAAGGTTGAGAGTATAACTGACCCTCAGGCATAGCTGAAATCAGGAATGTTCTAGAAAACAGTAACAGATGTTTGACAGCTAAAGCACTATGCTGGGCAGTACAGGTCATGTTAAGAGCTCTAGGCTATTACATAGATATAGGACCTCCGTCACAGAATCTTTCTGAAGCATGGAAACTTCATGATTGGAACAGGGGTTTACAATGAGGGAACATGGACACAGAAGCAAGAGGGGTGCTCCTTTAGTCAAATGAAAGCACAATGTAAGGATGGCAACATCTAAGCTACTGAAACAAGGCCCGCCAAGACTCCCTATGACTACAATAAGATTTTGCCAAGGTTATGGTGGTCGGGGACAGTACTAAAAGTGCCAATGGAGGTCTTAAAATCTCAGTTCTCAAAACAGAAGTTATTCTGAAATAGAAAGCCAAGCTGATCGTGAATATTAATTAAGATTTTAAGTGGAAAATTTTAAACAAGGTTTGGACAAGGCTTGGTTTCAGATTTACCTCTAAGATTATCTAATAAAAGGATAGTAAGAAAGCCTTCTCTCATGCTGGTGGGTTCTCACAACTCATGGTAGCCTCAGTGGAAAAGAGCTTCAGGCAGCAGGGGTTCAAGGCCAGACCCAGGCCATGGCTATCAGCATACCTTGCTCAGCTTCCTAGCTAAAATGTTTTCATAGGAATTTTATGCCTTCCCAATTGATAGCTGACTATACCATTTGATAGCCCCAACACTTTAAGCACTTTAAACTATTTCCCACCCTCCCCCACCCCACCCCTTTTCCTTTCTTTTTTAATTAATTTTATTAATAATTATTATTTATTAAATTTATTATTTTTTTATTAATTTTTATTAATAATAATTATCATTAATAAAATGATATTATTGTTATTGATGATAATTATTTTATTAATTATAATTTATTGATTATTTATTAATAACAATCATTGTTAATGAAATGTTATTATTAATTATTAATTGATTTTATTGATTTTTTTATTGATTTTTATTAATAATAATAATTATTAATTGATTTTATTAATTTTTATTTTTACAGAATGCATTTTGATTCATTGTACACAAATGGGGTACAACTTTTCATTTCTATGGTTGTGCACGATGTAGATTCACACCATTCATGTAATCACACATATACATAGGGTAATACTGTGTGTTTCATTCTATCTTTCTGTCCACCCTCTTCCACCTCTTTTTCCTCTCACCATCCAAAGGTCCTTCATTCTTCTCTTCCCCCCCCACTCCCTATTGTTATATATTGTCATGCACTTATCAGAGTAATCATTTGGCCTTTGGTTTTTTTGGGCTTGGTCCATTTCACCTAGCATGATATTTTCCAACTTCATCCATTTGCCAGCAAATGCCATGATTTTTTTCTTCTCTATGGCTGAGTAATATTCCACAGATTCTTTACCCATTCATCAATTGAAGGGCATCTAGGTTGGTTCCACAATCTAGCTATTGTGAATTGAGCTTCTATCAACATGGATGTGACTGCATCCCTGTAGTATACTGATTTTAAGTCCTTTGGTTATAAACTGAGGAGTGGGATAGCTGGGTCAAATGGTGGGTCCATTCCAAGTTTTCTGAGGAATCCCCATATTGCTTTCCAGAGTGGCTGCACCAATTTGCAACTCCACCAGCAATGTATGAGTGTGCCTTTTTCCCCACATCCACGTCAACATGGATATTATTGTTTGTGCTATTGATAACAGCCATTCTAATTGTAGTTAGATGAAATATTAGGTGGTTTTAATTTGCATTTCTCTAAGTACTAGGGATGATGAGCACTTTTTCATATATTTGTTGATCACCTGTATATCTTCTTCTGTGAAGTGTCTGCCCATTTCCTTGGCCCACTTATTGATTGGGTTCTTTATATTTGGGGTGTAAAGTTTTTTAAGTTCTTTATAAACTTTGGAGATGAGTGCTTTGTCTGAAGTGTGTGTGGAAAAGATTTTCTCCCACTCTGTAGGCTCTTTTCACATTATTGATTGTTTCCTGTGCTGAGAAAAAACATTTTAGTTTGAAGCTATCCCATTTATTGATTCTTTTTTGCTTTTATTTATTTATTGCTTTAATTTATTTATTTATTAGTTATTTATTGCTTTTATTTCTTGCACTATGGGGCTCTTGTTAAGGAAGCCTGGTCCTAAGCCAACATGATGGAGACTCGGGCCTACTTTTTCTTCTAGTTAGTGAAGGGTCTCAGGTCTAATTCCTAGATCCTTGATCCATTTTGAGTTGATTTTTGTACAGGGTGAGAGATATGGGTTTAGTTTCATTTTACTGCATATGGATTTCCAGTTTTGCCAGCACCATTTGTTGAAGAGGCTATCTGTTCTCATTGTAAGTTTTTGGCACTTTTGTGTAGTATGAGATAACCGTACTTATGACTTCAAACTATTAACGCAATGAAAATAAATTCATAAGATTTATTTCTATTTCCATACATTTTAACACATTTACAAAGCAATGTGTAAAAATAAAATTTAGATTGTCTTTACCTTTTGGTTTTGTTAAAGGCACATCAAAGTCTCCATCTTAAAAATGCATAAATTTGTTTCAGCCAATGAACCTCAACATGTCAAAAAGTCAGAAGTAACAAAGTAAATTCAGATTTAGACTTCTCCCAGATACAAATTTGTGTTGCTAAATTTGGAATAATAGTGAATCGAATTCATCAAAACACTCGTGTTTGTCTTTAATATTGGACAGATGAGGTTTCCTTACAAATTTAATTTCTTATGAGATCTCTTAGAACAACTTCCGGTTTTACTAATGAAGATTCACATGATTTACAAAAGGCACCCAGAGATTTGTGAAGAATATACTTGGAAAGAAATTGGGACTTCATATGGAACAAAGTCTCATGGCCAGTAAAAAAATATTTTCTGAGCGTATCTTTTAACCATTATCTTCATCATATTACCACCTAATCAATTTGAGTGATCAGCTCAAATTGGTCACTGAAGCAAAAGTTAGAGCCATTATTAAGTTAGAATAATCAGCCTGCAGTCAGTCAAGGGTTTGATATGATCATGATTACATACAAATGAACTGGGTCTATGTGATAAAAAGAATGATTTCATCAAGTTACCTAGCCAACTAAGTGTTTAGAGTCATTTAAAGAAGTTCTTTCTTCTGTTCTGTATGCTTTTACTGACTTAGTAAAAAAAAAAAAAAAAAAAATGGGTTAAATCCTTTTACTATTTGTGAATTAGTGCAATATTTTATACCTCTGTCTTTCAAGCAGAAGCATTAAACTGTCACTTTGGTTGTTCAATAACCTGATGGCAAATATATGTACATGGTCATGCACATCGTATACACAAACTTTAAAATACCATCCGCTTAAATCAATAGTGTGGAATTTATTGACTTAATTCCATCTTGAGGAAAAGAAAAATGAGCAGGGGGGCCTTTCTTATAACTTACCATTGTTCATACACAGTTTCAAATTTGTTTATGATTATAAAAAAATTCATCTACTTCTTGTCAAACTGATAAACAAATAGGCCAAGGAATTGCCGAGGGAACCAAATCATTTTCAAAAGAGTGTATAATGAAAGCATCAGAAAATATTTTACCGTTGAAGAATTTAAGAGCAGAGAACTCTTTTGAAGCCACACAGTGTATTTAATTGTTTTTCTAGTTATCACAATGTCAGAATACTTGCACGGGTGAAAATATGTGTGTGCCTGTATGTTGAATGTACAGACACATGCTTCCAGATGCACTTCCCTTATGTGTTCTGTTGTGGAAGTTTCTTAAACAATGTGAAATTAATTTAGCAGAAGTATTCTAGAAAATCACCAAATGATAATGAAAGAGTCAATGTAAAATGATAATGTAAAAATCCAGTTAACTGCTGAGTAATGTACTGAGGTACCTGAGAGGTGGCACCTTCTCAGATGATGAACATTCTCCTTCTTGAAAGTAGATGGTTTAGGAGCCATTTTCTGGAAATAGACATACCAGATCCTAGGAACTCCACCTGGAAGGACATGGGACCCGAGAACCATGGAGAGTAAAGGACGCAGCCCGATGGGAAGTGGTATATGAAATCTCATGTGGACGAGAAACAAAATGGCGCTGATTGAATTAGACCTCCAGAAGAGGAAGCTAAGGAACAGGACTGGTTACAGGAAGAAGCACCTTATAAGGTGTCAGTGACTTCTTCAACACCAAGAAAACACAGAGTCCCTGGTGGGGAAGGACAGCCAGGGTCTGGCTTCTGAATCAAACCTGAGAATTGTGCTCCCCGGGGAATTTCTCTCCAGTTGTGTTTTCACATTGAGCACAGATGTGGGCCTTCCCTCCACTAAGAGAGATGGGTTCCTTGGGTCTTTCTAGGAATACGTGGCTGGAGTTAGGGGTGACTACGTTTCAGTGAGGATCCTGACTTCCACATTTCAGAGCGCATCAGGAGGACCCCTTCCTGCTGCCTCACTGTCTCCCTCCCATTATAGACTAGATGAAGCTTCAGTCTAAATGGATCCTACCATAGCAACTCTAATCTACACTGACCCTTTGGTGTTCTGGTTTCTCTCTCTCTCTCTCTCTCTCTCTCTCTCTCTCTCTCTCTCTCTCCTCTTCTTTCTTTCTGTCTTCTTTTGGAACTAGAGATTGAACCCAGGGGCATTTGATCACTGAGTTACATTTCCAGTCTTTTTATTTACTTATTTTTTACTTTGAAACAGAGACTTGCTGAATTGCTGAGGGTCTCATTAAATTCCTGAGACTGGTCTGGAGCTTGCAAATACTCCTGCCTTAGCCTCTTGGATAACTGGGATTGCAGGCATGTGACACCAAGCCCGGTTGGTCCTCTGATTTTTTTAATCCATATACCATCTATTTGACACTTAATTCTCTACTCTCATAAATAATACTGCAATTGTTTGACTAATTTAAATAAGAAATAATAGATTTTGTGCACAGCTCTCAGCAAATACTAGTATTTAATAATTTAGTATTTAATAATTTGAATGATAGAAGATATAAATCCTAAATATTACTTTAAAGACTCATTAGCTACATTGCATGACTGAGGAAAACTTGGCAAGAGGATGTTCTCTCCATGTACATTAAAATCCACACAGACATATTCTTACAAAGTGTAAAGGGTGAGGCAAGAATTTTTCCTTGTCCTTGAAAGGGTATTTAACTAAAACTATTGATTATGTGGGTCTTCATAATCATTCCCAGGGAATCTGACTTCACGTCGTAAAAGTAGCCAACAAATTTTGGCACCTATGTCAGGAGAGGTACTTTCAGGAAATGTGAGAGATGGTGGGGGCTGGGGCAGAGCGGTCATGGAAAGAGACACTACATTCTTTACCCCTTTCATTCAATTGTCTGTTTCCACCTCCAGTTGCTCCTGAATCCCTGGATATATGTGTGTCTTAGTCGATCTTCTTTCCCTTTGGCCACTGGTCCTTCCATTCATTCGTCCATGTTTACCACAAGCCCTTCAGTGCAGGGTACTCAGCTGGGGCCGGCTGATTCTCTGGACTGTAGAGAGCCCTGCCTTCACTTTCTCACACTCCAGATGTGTGTGCAAACTGATAAACAAAAGGAAACTACAAACTACAACAGCAAGGAAGACAATAAATGAAAAGACAAGAAGACCTGAATGTCAGAAATGAGTCTCCCATCAGTGGGCCTGATGAAGAACATTCCAGACTAAAATTGGGATTCCTCAAGTTGGGCCTTATCCTTCTGTACCTATTTTTATTAGAAGGGAAATCAGGACTGTTTCTCCATATCTCCATATCATCTCTAATCATAGAATTTCAAAGGGTTGAGACGTTCTCTGGAAAAGTTAGCTACCTTCCCAGAATCACTCGAGTGACAATTTTGAATTTGACAATTTCAAATTCAAAATTTTCACAATTTTGAGGGAAAAAAAAATCAGGCATATACGTATGAACATGAACAGAAAACTAGATGCTGCAGTACACTGATAGTTATCAGAAACAAAAGTACAAATTTCAGTGATATCTACATTATAGCATAAGATGATGATGATTTTTACACTGGGCTGACCAAATGTTTGACTAAGTTGTTGAATCTTTCCTATCCATTCAAATCTAGACAAAATCCTTTTCTCACATACCCAACACTCAGTGATGGACACACCGAAGGCCTCTCCCAAATCTGCCCTTCTGAAGTATGACCTTCAAACCGATGTGCTGTGTAACAGCAGGAGCCCTCACTTTCATGTCCCAGAGGGAGAAACAGGAGTAGGCCACCCTTAGAAAGACACCAAAGAGCCCAAGGAGTGGCCCAATGGGTGACCTGCGGCAGAACCAACCCCACATAGCCCTTCCTAACCAGAATGAAGATCTCATCCATTGAACCCATCAGTTTTCTCTTATTGAAATTTCACTGGCAGTTCAGAAAGAATAAATAGCAGCTGGAGTTGTAGTTTAAAGCCACTAGTCAAGCCAAAGTAAGAGAGAGGCTGCAGTGACCTAGGGTGCTTGGGAGGGGGGATCAGGGAAGATGCTGAAGCCAGATAATGTCAGCAGGAAGACCAAAGTGCAAACTGGAGCAAAGACATGAATGGTGGAGCTCAGATGTGAGGATCAGGGAAGACGAGCTGCTTTCTCTGCAGCGGTGCCTTTGCTATGATATTCCAGCTGCTGTGTGGCTTAGACACACAATTCTTAGGCTGGGATTTCTGTTAACGTCCTACTTCCTGTATTGCCACAGGTACCCTCCTAAGATGCACAGTCCAGTCCTGCTCAGTCACTTTACCAGGAATGGCTGAGACTATTCTTTAAGCAAAGAATGCCTGACAGCCACAGGCCCCATTACATCACCCAATGAGACAGAGGAAATGTTCCACATAGTACCACTGATGACTCTCCAGAACCCAGGACAGAGGCTGGCACATAGTAAGCACACAGTGGATGTTTAATGCATAAATTAATGACTGGATGGGAAAAAGTGGATACCAGTCAATTTATTCATGATTGGAAAGTGTTCCTCTCTTTTCACATCAAGGTCTCTGCAAAAGAATTTCTTTAAAACTTAGAAACATCATTTTATATCATGGTTTCTACTCATAAAATATATTTAGAAACAGAAATCTGAAGAAATGAGTGTAATCCTTTTAGGCAAGTGTAAGATACAAATTACATCAACCAAAGTAAGAATCCCAGAATAATCACTTACTCCATTTCTGTCAATGAGCATCCAAAATTGTCCCCTGATTTCTACTACAACAAGGAGCATATTGTTTCTGGAAAGGAAAGAAGAAAAGGCTTTAGGAGCAGGAGAGAAGGAGAAGGAGCCCTGAGCCCCCTGCTCTCAGAACAGCCCACGCCCAGCTCATGGGCCCAGCCTGCACTACTGATCTCTTTCCACCTCTCTCCTCTGAGAGCTTCTACGGAAAAATCAAGAAATGTGATGGCAGCCTCTCTCCCAGAAACCAAGATGCGACCCCTTCGCCTTCAGCCCATCTCTTCTCAGAGTGCGTGGCTTTGATTCCCCACCAGTTCTGACAAAGTCAGTCAAGACTGTATATTAGTGTAAATGAGAGATAAAAATAAAAGGAGAAGGAAAACTCACCTTCTTCAGCTGAAATAATCCTGAGTTCAGAGACACATCTCCATGGTGCTAATTGAATCAGGGAAACATACCCATAACTTCATTTTTTACGTTTATGAGTTGTATTTTTTAAAGACTTTTATTAATTATGCCTAAGGGTAATAGTTGATAGAATTAGGTGAAAACCACAGGGTATTAAGTAGTCCCTAAATGACCTTCGTGTTTAACTTGAGAAAAGAATAGAACATCTTGAGTTCATTTCACTTAAGCAATTTCTGCTAGTTAAAAAAAATATGTTGGTAAGTTAACATTAAATTGTATTGGAACATACTCATTTTTTAGCTGGATCAGGACTTTATATCAAAGGTCCTGCTGATGTTGAATATGGTACTTCATAGGAGGTTATAAATAATTATTAATAAACCCTCCAACTGTCTGAAATTTGCACAAATTATTTTATTTTATGATAAAATCAGCACTTTATTCCTACAACCAAATGAAAGATTTCAGCTATCAACTATGGATGAATTTTTCCTATAGTATTTGATTTCAGAAAGGACAATGTTGTTTGTTAAAAAAAAAAAAAAACTTCCTATTTTTGTTTTCTACATGGATATATATATCATACACTATAACAAAGCCATTCTTTAAAGTTGCAAAAGAATAGCAATAAAAAAAAAGTCTTCCATGTTTATTTTTCCCTCTTGGTGTTTAAAAAAAATGGTCAAAACTAATTTTTCTCCAAAAAAAATTGCTCTTGGGCTTAATAGCTTGTACAATAAGTTACATTTCAGCCTTGGAGGAAAATATGACAAACTGAATTATATTCTTGGAAAAACAATGTTATAATGGAAAGTTTGGTAAGTTGTTAGCTATAACTATAGTGTATAGCATAAACAATTATGAGAACTAGGAATGAAAAATTACATGTGCATATTTTCAGTTAATTTGGGGAACAAAACCTGTCTATATGTGCATAGTGTCAATCCTCAAAAGGGGCTTCTTTGTCTCTCCTAAATGTGCAAATTTAATGGAAACACAATCCCATAAGACTATAGCTCAAAGACGTACCTAAGGGAAAAAACAAAGTTTGATGCAAGCATTTTACAGTATTTTATGTTTTCCAAATAATGACCTGTCCCTGTTGAGCTAGAAAAACAATAGGAAGACAGTAAGTTATAGGTAAAACAAAAACAAAAGAGCAACGGCAACAACAAATCCGTCCCTGGAAGTACACGTATCTGGGCTAACTGCTCGCATTTCTGTATGTCGACCTGAAGACCTTTCCATACTGACTCCAGACTCCTCCACAACACAGACCAGATTGTGGCCCACTCCACCAGACGGAAACAGCCAAGGGAGATGGGCCAAGGTCACTGCCAAGTGGAGCCGGCAGACAGGGACGCCCTACCACCAAGGGTGTCCCTGAAGTAACAGAGACGTCTCACAGAGCTCTCTAAAGCTCCCCGAGCTAATTCTGAAGCACAAATTGAGGGGTGTTTTCTCAATAGCAGCTTGCCTCCACTGCAGAGCATATCACAGGCTTCTGGTCTTGTCCTAGAGGCAGACAGCTGGGGGTCAGCAGGGCCATCCCCACTTACTGACCCCCAGACTTTGGGCAAGTTAGCTTAAACTCTGCTTGAGCAAAGTCTTCTCGTGTGACTATGGTTGTGACACAGTTGATGACGACGTAGTAGCACATGTCTTCTCATTTGGCAGACTAATGAGGTCGTCTCAAATTAAAAACAAAATATAAACCAGATTTTAAACACAAATGTACATACACTGCTTATGAACTTCCTTTAAAATATCTTTAAAAAGGACAAAAATTATGGCAGTTAACTGTGGGTGGTGGGAGTCGTGAAAGAAGGAGAGAGATGTCAGAGAGACAGTGGATTTTTAATGTAAGGGAGAGAAAGAAACTTCTGAATGAGGTAAAGGGAACAATGCATAGAAAAAAGGAAAAGGTCCCAGAGATGTACAAAGGACAGGTGGCTGAACCTCAGAGTGTCTGAGGGAAGCCTGAAGAGTAGGCAAAGGAGAGCTGAATTCGACCATGACCGCTCTGTCAGGGGAAGGGAGGTGAAGACCACCGGACTCCCTCAGGCTGCTCTGCTTGCTGCCGGCTGCGAGCATCTCTCACTTCTCTTCTCCACTGCACTTTGTATTTTATTTTGTTTCCTTCAACGACCATGGTGAAGATCAAAACCATGCCCTCATTATTTTGTATGCTCGGTTTTGTGTCTTGTTAACTCACATACCATCTCCAAGTAAAGCTAAGTAATTCTGATCTTGTATGAGTCAAACACCAGAAAGTCACAGAACAACTGCATTTTTATTTTTTGTTTAAATAGGATTCTACCTTCACATATGCATATACAGCCCTCCCTCAATGCCCACAAGGGATGGGTTCCAGGTCCCCCACAGATACCAAAATGTGTGAGTGCTCAAGTCCCTGATTAACAAAAGACGTGCAGTATTTACATATAACCTACACACACACTCCTACCTATTTTAGCTCATCTCTAGATTATACACGATGCTTGTAGAGTATAAATAGCTGTTCTACTGTGTTGTCCAGGGAATAATAACAAGGAAAGAAAAGTCTGTCTGTCTCAGTACAAACATAGATTTTTTTCAAATCATTTTGATACGCAGTTGGTTCATTCTGAAGACAAACCTTAGATGTGGAGATCCACCTCTGTATGTGTGTCCGTGTGTGTGTCCGTGTGTGTGTCTGTGTGTGTGTGTATGTGTGTGTGTGTGTGTGTGTGTATGTGTACTTGATAACCTATCATGGAAATATTCTCAGGCCAAAACATACAATTTACCCCATTATATATATATTTTCTTCTGCATAGTGTTTCACATGGAATTTTTTATTGTTTCTATGTTGCCTTCATTACAAACAATACACTTGTGACTAACCTATTAAATGTGCCTTCAGCCGATATGCCAGTGTAACAAATAGTCTGCATGCATTTTTTGTGTTTGAGTCCTGACAGCGTCCAGTCTGGCTCCCTAGAAAGCCTCATTATGTGAGTAGTATTACCTCCCACTCTTTTGGTGCGTGTGACATCCAAGTATCTGAACCAAATTTGGAGGGGAGCATTTCATCTCTTTCCACCTCAGGTGAATCATAGGGTAGCAAGTATTCATGTGGAATGCATGTCTCAAGGTAGATATTTTGAAATGTGGTAAATAGAAGGCTATATACATTTATAACACTGAAGAGTGGTATAATGGCTCATTTTCCCCACACTTATCAATTAGATGATAATATTTTTTGCAACCCAATAACGCAAAAACAAGAATGTAGATAGAATTCAATTGCCTTAATTTAAAGTTCTCTGATTCATGAGTTTGACATTCTTTTATGTATTTTCTAACCATTTGAAATTCTTTTTCTATCATTTGTATTCCATTCTTATTTTCTTTACTCTTAAGAACTCTATCAATGACATTAGTCTTTTTCTCTGGTATATGTTGCACAATTTCATTAATTCTAATTTTATTTTTTAAAACTTGCTGTCTCTTTTGTAGTCAAGTTTGTTTTTTAAATTTTTGTGTAGAAATAAGATGGTCAGATTTTTTTTCATTTTGTCTTTTCTATGTTCAGTTGATGTTTAGGAAAAACTACCACATCCTACAACTACAAATTTATCTTTCCATATTTCATTTTAGAATGCCTGCTGTCATTGTTAGCAATTACTTATTTAATTCACTTGAAATTTACTTTAAAATAGACTGTGATATAAGAATTTTTCTCCAATGTGTGCCTAGCTATCTTATTACCTCTTATTAAAGAATCTGACTTTTCTAGACTGACTTGGAATGTGGTAAATAGAAGGCTATATACATTTATAACACTGAAGAGCGGTATAATGGCTCATTTTCCCCACACTTATCAATTAGATGATAATATTTTTTGCAACCCAATAATGCAAAAACAAGAATGTAGATAATTTTTATCATATACAAAATCCCCTCATTCTATGCATATACATAATGATTTTATGCTTTATTCTGTTTCATCGACCTGTGTGACTCCCATTGCTTTCTTATTCTTTTCTCTCTCTCTCTTTTTTTTTTTCTTTTTTTGTGGTACTGGGAACCTAATCTCACACATGCTTAGCAAGCACTCTGCCACTAAGCTACACCCCAGCCCTCCATTCCTTTTCTAATAAAAATAAATCTACCTTTATAGGCACCCTCCCCAATCCCACCAGGATTTTTTCCAAATTTTGAAATGTTCTTGGTTGTTGTTTGCAATTAACTTTACATTAATTTATCAGACTCTGTGCAAATTTATTTAGTCTTTATTTCATCAGCATTTCTATTTGAGATTAATTTCAAAAAAATTTACACATTTATACTTTTTACCTGGTTATAGCATATTTATCCATTTGTTTAGGTTTCCTACAATTTGTGAAAATGATTTATAAGTACTAGATATTAATAGGCACATATTTACACACATTACCGTTTCTGAATATATAAGCAATGTATATGTTTGTGGTGATATTTTTTTTCAAACTGAAGTAATTAAAATGATAGTCACTATAAACAACATTTCAGAGTCTAAAAATTTCATGCCTTTACAATAAAGTAACACTTCCTAATGTGTTTTCTAAACATAGTTTATAAATGTTTAATATTGCTTTTGTTCTATCTTTGACTGCCTACACAAGAACTAGAAGGTTATTTTACCATAGAGAACTCTATAAACACTTTTGAATTACATTTTTGGTATATTTTGTAATCAATGTTTAAAATATTACGAAGAAATTTCTTATAAGCAATTATTTAGCAACCATTTGTTTATAAACTAGATGTACATAGATCAGATTTCCCTAAAAATAAAATCCTATAATCTTCTGTTATGTCTTCCATCAACAGTTTGCACACAAATCAATTTATGTGAATCAATTGACTCGTTTGAATGTTATTAACACTCAATATTACAATTAGTGGTATTAGTGTATCAGAAAACAGCAACTATTTTTTTAAAAAGCAAATGCTAAGCAAGAACATCAGGGATTTAATAATGAGAAACTTCCTCATTAACAAGGCTATTTGACCCAGGTCAATGAGGCCAAGTTAATCAGAAGCCAAGACCCAATAATTAGGAGCAGATAATCCAGTTAATATCAATATTGTGGGACCAATATTAATCTCTTCATAACACAGGCTTAACCTGCTGTTTAAAAGGAAATATGATGTGCCCTTTGAAATTTCTCTGACTTGATGCTATAGGGGAAGTTTAACACCAAGGAAATTCAAGTAAAAAAATCTATTAGTATAAAAAACTTTCCCTTGACCTCAGAATTCACAAGTAAAAAGCAATTATGTTAATAGCAATAATCCAGTTATCTCAGGTTCCTGCTCTCAAAAACAGCAACCTCATTAAAACTTTGTCCACCTCTAGTTAAGTTTGGATGTTGAAGGGCCCCCAAAGGTCCATGATTTAAAGGCTTAGTATCCAGCTTAGTGTAACTGGGAGGTGGCAGAACCTCGAAGAAGAGGGGCTAGTGGATTTTAAGTTATTGGGGGTGCCCACGGCAGGGATTAAAGGACCTGGTCTCTTGTCTCTCTCTGCATCTGGCCATGACGTGAATGGTTTTGCTATACCAGTGCCTCCACCATGATGTGCTGCTCCCACCACCCCAACACACACACATACACACACACAGACTGCAGGTCTAAGAGTGATAGGTCCAACTAACCATGGACTAGGCCTCCAAAACTCTGAACCAAAATAAACCTTTTCTCTTTATAACTTGACCATATCAGATGTTTAGTATGGTAATGGAAAACTGACTAATATCCTCTCCAAGAATTTCTGGAATACCAAGGGTCACACACGGAGACATAAGTCCACTTAGTGATGTGTGAGCTCCGGTATTTGTGGGTCTCTGTCTACCACTTGCCTTCAGGACTGACCCAGGTGCAACAGATTCCCTAGAAAGCAAATGTGTATGCTTTGTGTGAGGCTTAGTAGGGAGACTGTTTCTCTCTTGGGGTGTGTAGGGTGGAAGTTAGATTGACTTTCCAGGAGGACGAGGATTCAAGTGTGAACAAGAAAGAATTGTGAATCATTTAGATCTGTCTCCAGCTTCCTCTTTTTAGGCCTGGGCATGAGTTGCATTTAATAGTCCTCTTAAGTATACACATGTGCAAGGATTGTGCTACACACTACATGTGCAAAAGTGAGGAACATATAGCTTGACATCCAGAAGCTCATGTGTAATAAAGATGATTCATGTTTCTAAAAAGAAACACAGTAAAGAAATAGGCCAACTTGCCTGATCACTTCTTGATTTTTGAAGAAGTTCCCTTGATGCTCATCACCACTGCCTCATGTTGTGTTGAAAACAACAATGCTTTTCTTTTTTTAAATTTTTTATTTGTTCCTTTTAGTTACACGTGACAATAGAATGTATTTTGACATATTATACATACATGGAGTGTAACTTCCCATTCTTGTGGTTATACATGATGTGCAGTTACACAGGTCATGTATTCATCATAAACATAGGACAGTGATGTCCAATACATTGTACTGTCTTTCCTATTCCCATCTCCCGCTTCCCTTCATTCCCCTTTGTCTAATCCAATGAACTTTTATTCTTCCTTCCCCCATCCTCGTTATGTGTTAGCAACATACCAGAAAGAACATTTGACCTTTGGCTTTTGGGGATTGGCTTATTTCTCTTGGCATGATAATCTTCAGTGCCATCCATTTACCAGAAAGTGCCATCATTTCATTCCTCTTTATGGCTAAGTAATACTCCATTGTGTATATGTACCACATTTTCTTTATCCATTCATCTGTTGAAGGGTACCTAGGTTGGCTCTATAGCCTAGCTATTGTGAATTGAGCTGCTATAAAAAGACAATGCTCTTTTATCAACATCTGTCCTTTGCACCTTTGAGAGACTTTACCAGCCACAGTGCAAAGCAAACTTTAGACTTGAATCTAGACTTGGGCTCTGTTAGTGGAGAGAAGAAAAAACAGCCCATCCTGTTTATCTAAAATTCACTTCTCTATCAGCTTACCTAGCCATTAGGAGTTTCACAGGGGACCAAGCGAAATAGTTGAACATTTTAAGCATTTCTATTCTAAAATAATTCCTTGTTTTTCATAAGCATTAAATATTATATAGATACTTTATTCAGGTTCTCCAGAAAGACTGAACCCATAAGATGTAAATTTGGTGAAAGTCCTGGAATCAAAAGTCCAAAGAGCATAGACTGGCATCCAAGAGAAGCTTCAGAAGACAGAGAGACCAATTTGCCTTTTCTCTGTTTTTCTTCTCTCTGGGTCTCTGGGTCTTAGTCCACCTAGATTCACACACCAATCTTTTTGGAAACACCTTCACAGACGCACCCAAAAGCAACACTGAGCCAATTGTCTAGGTATTCCTTAATCCAGTCAAATTAACCTCCACAATAGGGAAACGCATGCGCGTGCACACACGATTACGCAACTACTTAAAGCAGATAGCTTTGTGTTACCACTTATTTTCTTGCTTTTGTGAACACTGTTGCTAATATAGTAAGGGTGAAAAAAAAGCCAGAGCGCTTCCTGGCACTGCCTTTCTGCAGGTGAGGAGAGATTGGGGGTGTCTGAGGGTTCCATTTTTACCACTTTTCAAACCAAGTTTGAGTGCTGACTCCATATCCACCGTCAATGTAGTCGATATGAGGCCTCTGGGGTTCAGGTTCTCAGCACATGGCCCCGATCACATTCCCTCGACCCTAACCCTAAACTACAAGGCAGCCTCTGAAGAACAACTGTCAACGCTTCCTACGTGTTAGAGAAGAGAGGCTTTCTGTCCACTGCCAAGTGCAAAGTCAAGTCCCTTATCGAAACGCCTCGCAAAACACTCTCTCACCAGAGGGCAAAAGCAGCTTTCAATACTTCATTTAAACTCACATATGTTATTACTGTCTGACACATAAAGTAGCTCAAAACCTTTCCTGATGCTTCCTTCCCTTCCCAGGGGGGACAAAATGGTTAATTGGTTGGTTAATTTTTTAAAAATTTTTTCTACAACAACACAAGACTATAATTACAACAAATCTCCTTATGCTGTAACTAGGGAAAAAGAATGGGGGGGTGGTTTACATGTGTAAATGAAATTCTTAATTCCCTCAATTCTGCAACAATTTTAAAACTCTGTTTCCTTATCTCCTCCTCTGAAATCCCCATGACATATGCTACCTATGAATAATATTTTTAAATCCATATATGCCAATATGCTGCTGCTGTTCTCACATTATTAGACAAGTAAAGTTCTTCACTAATTCCACAAAACAAAATGTTCCCAACATTGGAAGATACTTGAAAAGTTTCAGCTTTTTCTTGAATTCTATTTTACCGTGAAGCACATAATGTCAATTCTTAATTTCTCTGAGAAAATCATGAAACCAAACACAGCTCTCAGCTTGTGAACACCCATTAGACCTTTGGGTGACAGCCCAGGCGGACTCTTTATTCAGTCTCAGTTCACCACGACACTCACCTACTCCAAGAAATGCTTCCGCCTTCTAGTTGGGTACTCGTGTCCACTGGCCCCATGGATGCAATGGGCAACACTTTCCATTCCAATCCATTTAGTTCCGGAGTTCAGTTAAAACTGTAAAGGAGTCATGGCAAGCCAGGACAAGATACAGGAGCAGGAGCCACCTCTGAATCCCCCTTCCCTTCTGCCCTACTATCTTCCAACACATCAGTGCCCTACAAACCCTCTCTGAGTTTTAGGATGACCGCCCCTCTTTCTGGCCATCAGGGTCTTTATTCCTCATTTCTACATTTCCATCTTTCTACCTCATTGTCCTATTTCACCTTTTTCCTTCTTAGCTTCACATTCTCGCTCACTTTTTTCTCCTTTTCAATTGGAGACACACACAGAAAGATTCATAGAACTAACGGGCAGACAGTCCAGTGCCTGTCCTTGGGCTACTATCTGAAGTTTCATTGACTTTTTTTATCACATACTTTATCCCTTATGTTTCCTCAAATATCTCCATGGTTGCTTCCCACCAACCCACCCTTCGATCCACACAGCTAAAACTTACCTTTTCTCATCCCTGAAGGTCACCCTGTATTCTTTGTCTAGCAGATTCCGTTGTTCTGCTAAGCTGGATGTGGTTCAGAAGATGGTGGGCCATTTGTCACCTTTACGGTCAAATGCATTTTCGTAATTTCCCTTCTCTTTTGTTCTACATCACAGAAGTTGTTCAGCTTGGAAAGCTGGCCTTGCATATCCCTAAAGCAACGCCACCCAGGCCCTTGTGTAAATCACCTACATCCGGAGCACTGAGAAGGGCTTAGTGTTCCTTCCCCCCTGCAGAAATTATTATGTGCAAAAAAGATAAAGACTCACTCATGCAGAACCTTCCTTCATTGGTCCACAAGCAAGAGCACGTCTGGAGCCTCTGGGGACAGTCTGGAGCCAGGCACAGGGGACACAAAGAGAAGTAAAATGCAGCCCTGGTCCTGAGCCCAGGGATGCACACAGCACAAGGTGGTTCGTGCACTGAGGAGACTATGAGTGGCGTTCTCAGAAAGGCGCCTTGCCCAGATGGGATGGAGGAGGCCTGGGGCATCTCCAGGTGGAAGTAGCACCAACAATGGGCCACGTTCTTAAAGACCAAAGTCAGAGGACCAGGCAGGAAAGCAGAATTGACAGGGAATGTACAAGGAAAACCTATGACATGCACAGACACCCTGAAATATGAAAACTAAGTGTGCGGGGGGCAGGGAGATGTGAGGGGTTCAGGTTGGGGACCTCGGGTGCATGGGACAGTGTGATGGAAAACATGAGAAAGCAGCCAGAAAATGAAGAGCCCTCACAACAAGCCAAAAACATCTGGTTTACTTCAAAACCAATAATAGACAATTACCGCATATACAGCAAAAAGCAAGCATGACCCTGTCTTAAAACTTACCCCACGTGGTGTCCGTAGAGTACAGGAACACCACCTTTAAAGAGAGACAGACCCAGGTGTGTATTCCAGACCCATTTTTCAGTGGAACCTCAGACACACGTAAGGGGTCTGGACTCCACTTTCTTCATTTACAAATGGCAACCCAGCCAGCCAAGGTGTGAGGATGGACAACACAGGGAATCTCTTTAGAGCATCTAATCTATCACCCTGCCTCCTGCTTATTCACTGCTGGCCACTCCTCGCCTCTCCCATCAATCTCTACCTTTCTGATTATTCTGTCCCCCAGAAATCTAAGCCTTGGTTTTTACTGATTGCCTTGCTTTCTGATTCTTAGCCAACAGAGAGGCACAATCAAGGGAAAGGAGGGTGGGAGGCAGAAGTCGTGGGGAATTTCCTCTCTGCTCTCTCCCTGCTTCGACGCTGTGGTTCCCGTTGGCTGCATCCCTGTGACAAAGCCTATCCGCAGCAGCTGTAGTCCTCATAGGACTCCAAGAACACCCTTCCTTCCCGGCGCCTGGGGTTCCCCGCTCTGCTAGGCCCCCAGTGCATCAGCATGCTCTGTGGTTCCCTTAACCCTGGCACAGGTCTAGAGTTCCTCTTTAAAGTCCCTCTAGTTTGACAGATGTGAGTAGACTTTTATTTCCTGACAAAACTCCATTTGACGCACTCAGCTTATAAAGGGTCAGTGACAGAATTTTATAGAGAAGCCTCAGATACTAAAGAATGACATGCAAATGGCACTTTTCTCATGACACCGTGTGCTATCCAAAGGGAAAGCAACATCACTTACTAGTAGCAATGTTAAATGGGCCATTAATCCTTGTTCATTAATATTATAAGGAATGGTGGGTGGTTGCTGAGCATCCGGTACGGGGTTTATTCTTCAAAACCCATCGCTTCTTCAATTTCAGATGCTCAAACTTTTCTCATGAAGTAAATGGAATGATTCTACATGTGGGAGAGGTGACAGTACATCTGCCGTCATAGCTCTGTTTGGTGCCAAAGTCCCTCTGGTGGGAAGACTACAATCTGTTTCAGCTATTAATATTGCAGAAGGAGAACTTGCAGTTAAAGAAATTTGGAGAGTCAAATACCCTGCAGTCAGAACATTCAAAAGTTAAGAATCTTTCACCAAAGTAATCTACCCATACTTGGCTAGTATCTTGGGGAAATGTTATTCTGTAAATTCTTTTCTAGGCTTTTACAGCAAGAACAAATTTTGTTGTGCTTTGTTTGGGGAAAAGGGGCAGGGGAGGCAAAAGAATCTCTCAGACATTTAAAAGCTAATAAATTCAATAGAGATTCCCCTTATTTACCAAAATGTTTTTGCCAAATCTTAGAGGAAGAGAACATTTCACATATCAAACGTTCCTACTGAAAATGGAAGGGTAGGCCTTCTTCTATGTGAGAGCTGCCCTATGAGAAAAGATGTACCCGCGTGGGAGTTAAAACTACTAGTATTTGAGGTTGAAAAACATGGCAACTGGTTCATAATGGAGTCTGTGTTATGATTTCAATCTGAAATGTGCCCCAAAACTTATGTGTTGAAGGCTGGGTCTCAGAGGTGGGGGCGTTTGGGAAGTGGTGGATCATGGAGGCTCTGATCTCATCAGTGGATTAATCCATTGACAGTTAAATGGATGACGGGGTTAGGGTTAGGGTTAGGTGGAAACTGCAGGCAGGTGGCACCTTGTAGAGGAAGCAGGTCACTACAGGTCACTGGAAGTCTGCCCTTAGGACTGTCTTGTCTTGGGCCCCTTCTACTTCTGTCTAGCTGTCTATCTATCATCTCTCTCTCTCTCTCTCTCTCTCTCTCTCTCTCTCTCTCTCTCTCTCTCTCTCTCTGATCAATCACGGCTGCTTCCATGAGCTCAGCAGCTTCCCTCCCCACATCCTTCCTCCATGCCTCACCTCAGGCCCAGCTGCATACATGACACAACCATGAACTGAAACCTCAGAAACCATGAGCCGGAACAAATCTCTGCTCCTTTAAGTGGTTCATGTGAGGTATTTTGGGTCATAGCAAGGAAAAGCTGATTAACACAAGCTGTGAAAGTTGGAACGTATATAGACCAGGAAGGAAATTATCTTCTCTGTTCTGTCTAGGTTGTTTCTTGCAAGCAGAAAACAAGATCTCAGTATTGGACAAGTGTTCCTTATTTAAAAAAATACAAAAATAAACAAACCAAAAAGGACAATCTGGATTGATAAGTAGATTTATAAAACAGTTTAATAATCCGAGACTTATTCCTTCCACTGCAGAAGGATTTGCCACTTTTCAGGATTCACTGCTTCTGGTGATGCATGAGAGCGTGAGACATAGGAGCATTTTCTACATCACTGATCGCTTTGAATCTGAGCTTTGGACTTGAGGTGAATGTTAATAAGACAGAAACTGAAACTAAACTTTCAGGAGTCACAACCAGAAGTGAGAAACTGGAAATAACATGTAGATTTTCTTGGAACTTAATTAAAATTTTGGTGAAAATACATTTCCAAACAACACGAGGAGAAATTTTTATGCTATGTTTGGTACCACTAGGTTGAAAGTAGCAAAAGCATTTGATTCAGATATTTTGGAAAAAGGAAGAAAAATTTCCAATTCAAAATACTAAAAGATCACATGCTTTCTCCTCTCTGTGAAACCAATATCTTACTGATGTATCTAAAATAAAATATAAAAGAGGATAAATGAAAACAGAATTGGAAAACGACCTTTATGACTTGGGCATGAGGTGTCCCCCAAAAGCTCACATGTGAGACAATGCAAAAAGGTTCAGAGGAGAAATGACGGGGTTGTGAGAGTCTTAACCAATCAGTGAATTAATCCCTGATGGGATTAACTGAGTGGTAATTGAAGTGGTGGGGTATGGTTGGAGGAGGTGGGCATTGGGGTCCTAGTGTGGGGTATATATTTGTATCTGCTTCCTTATTGCCATGTCAGCTGCTTCCCTCCGCCACACTCTTCCGCTATGGTATTTGGCCTCCCCTTGAGACCTGAGGAATGAACCTAGCTGTCTATGGACTGAGACCTCTAAACCGTAAGCCTCCAAATAAACTTTTCCTCCTCTACAATTGTCCTGGTCACCTCTTTTAGTCACAGCAGAGTAAAAGTTGAATAAAACAAGGGCTTTACAAGTAATCTAAGACCAAGAAAGGTCTCTCAAGGATATACAGTGATGGAATTCAACTGATGATAAAATCCAGCAAAGAGAATCCAAAATACAAACATACAACTGGACTAAGACAAAGGACATTTCCAGAGAACCTGAAAAAACCCTCACAGTGAGGTGGAAAGCAGGGAAGGACCCCAAGTCAATTGTAATGCCTGAATTCAAATCTAGGTCCCACTACCTCCTGCCTGCCCTGCTTTTTAAACTGAAGTATTAAAATATTAATAGCATCAACCTCATGAATGAATGATGGCAAAAACAATATGGAATAAAGGACTTAAGGTGGTTGGTAGATTGTGGGGCTCACATGAAGTGCTCAAGCAATTAGAAATCAACAAAAATAAAAATATCCAATAACAAAACTAAGACAGGCAGCCAAAAAATAACAATAAACATGAAAAAAAAGGAATGATTTTAAATGCCTTTTTATTCAAGAAAAAAGAAAGATGTACATGCATGACATAAACTTCAGCAGAATCTGTGGAGTCCCTGCCCAGATGCCCAGGGATCCTTTACTAACTGTGGCTTATGCTCCTAGTAAAGGCCACCCACGGCCAACACACATTTCCAGAGTCTTATCAAGATAGAGTGCCTGGGAGCCGAGCTGTACTCTCACGACTTCCAGTGACTGGAGCCAAGACTGACCAATGTTGGACCCAAATTTCTCCTTCCTTGGGACAGTAAGGACAGCAATTAATGCTCCAGAGCAACAGTTCGATTTATCCTCTTTCCCAACTTCACTACTGTACACTTTGCAGGTTCCCAAGAACACTTCTCTGAACAGAAATCCCCATCTCAGAATATTACTCAGATTTAAAGAATGAAATTATGACCTTTGCTGCTAAATGGATGGAGTTGGAGAATATCAGGCTAAGAAAAGTAAGCCAATCCCAAAAAAACCAAAGACTGTTTTCTATGATATGCAGATGCTAATTCACAATGGGAGTGGAGAGGGAAGAAGAGAGTTACTTGAGATTAGGTAAAGGGGGGTAAAGGGAAGGAAGGAGTATGGGGGTAGGAAGAACAGTAGAGTGAAACATTATTACCTCATGTACATATATGACTGCTTGTATTAGTCAGGGTTCTCTACAAGAACAGCATCAATAGGAAGTATGACTATAAAAAGGGGATTTATTAGATTGGTTTACACCACCAGAAGCTGGATAGTCCACAATGGCTGTCTGCAGCTGGAGAGCTGGAGGAACCAGCAGCTGTGCAGTTCAAGGTTAGGAAGCCCCAGAACAAGAGGGATCAACAGTGCCACCCTAGTCTGAGACCAAGGCTTCTGGAAACTCCCTGGAGAATCACTGGCAGAGTCCACTTTGGAAGAGTGAAAAAGCAAGAGTCCAATATCCTCAGATGATCGAACCAGTGATCAAGAACCTGTTCAAGAAGAGTCGAGCTCCCATCTGCATCTGCTTCCTTGTTCTTCCAGCTTTTATTCCACTCAAGCCACCATCCTACTGGGTGAGCCACCCATGGTCAGGGAGAGGCTCCACTGCAGTTCACTATCCCACATGCCAGTCATTCCTAGACACACCCCCATGGACACACCCAGAAGCTTCTTAATCATCAGCATCTCTTAATCCAATCAAGTTGACAATTAAAATTAACCATCACACTGCATGAGTGATATTATCCTACAATATGTATAATCAGAAAAATGATAAAATATACTCCATTTATGTATGATTTATCAAAATGCATGATGACTTACCGGCTTTAATATAATATGCTGCTGCCCTTAATAACCTGCAAAGCTGACCCATGAGGGTTTGGGGGAGACAGTGGGTAGTGTAGAGGCCACAGTTTTGTGAACCTGTTTGAACCCATTAGGTTGAACTGTCTTTCAATCCACTGTAGTCATTATTTGTTTTTATGTTCAAATTGTCCAACTTCTGGTTACCAGGCGTCCCTTCCAGACAACTCCTTTACTTACTTATTTATTTATTTATTTACTTATTTATTTATATTTAAATTTTTTTTTTTTTTTTTTTTTTTTTTTTTTTTTTTTGTGGTGCTGGGGATTGAATCTAGGGCCTTGTACTTGCGAGGCGAGCACTCTACCAACTGAGCTAATCCCCCACCCTCCTTTATTCTTTTGACAAAACTCGTGGTCCTTTTTTTTTTTTTTAATTTTTTTTTATTTTTGTTATTATTGTATACAAATGGGATACTTGATAACTTTCTTGCTTCTGAATGCAGCGTGGAGTTCCAGGCACGACTTGCACATCTCTTGTGCCCTAGATCTTCCCTCTTCCAAGCCGTCCTGCTTAATTCTATACCACATGCTCTTAAGAAAAGGCAGTAGAGATGATAGAAGTGCTCATTCTCCTTCTTTTCATACACATTGACAGAGAAAGAAACCAAGAATTCAAAGGGTATTTTAGTTTATTATTGTATTCTCTTTTCTCTTACATGGAAATTGATGGTTAGTGAATTAATATAATTACACACTGACTCTATCCTTACATACATTTTTAAATGTTTTTAAATAACAGTACATATTTATATATTTATCTATATTTTAGGGACGGCCTTCTAAATTTGTACTTAGGTTTTATTTGCAATTATGTGAGACATGTCCATGGTCCTGAAGTCAAACTATAAACAGGACAGCTATGAGCAACATGCAGAGAAGCCCAGCTTCTGTCACTGTTCTCTTCATTCTTTCCTCCTCCTCCAAAAGGTGACCTCCAGTCACGTGGACCTCAGTCTATGAGCACACAGACCCACTTTCCTTCTGAAGCAACATACCCTCTATAGTTTGTTATGCACATAGGTTTTATTTTCTCACTGAACCACAGATTTTGCAAGTTAGATCTCTCACTACATGAGAAATCCCTCATTCCTTTATTTTATTCATCTTCCCTGTTGATAAAGATTTGGGTTATTTGGGGTCTTTTTTATAAATACTGCTGCAATAACGAGGTTTTTTTTCAGATGTAAATTTGCATTATTGCCATTGTACTTTTCAAAACTCCAAAGTGAATTTCATAGACATGAACTTGTTGAGTCAAAGGATAAATGCACATGCACTTTTACTTACATAAAATAAAAGCAAACATCACCATATTGCTCTCTGTAATATTTCTTGTCATTTCATACCCACTTGTAATGTATGAAGAGGACTGATTCTCACTTGTGCGCAAGACGATGACTTGTAGTGTTTGGTCAATCTCATAATTGAGAAATAGTGTCACAATGTAGACTTGTATTTTTATCCATCTTTTTAAAAAATCTTTACAGACTGTATTTTGATTCATTGTACACAAATGGGATACAGCTTTTCATTTCTGTGGCTCTACATGATGTAGATTCACACCATTCGTGTAATCATACATGTACATACGGTAATGATGTCTGTCTCATTTTGCCATCTTTAATACCCCTGCCCCTCCCCCCTCTAATTTTCCTCTACATAATCTAAAGTTCCTCCATTCTTCACTCACCCCCAACCTCTCACCTCCATTATGTATCATCATCCACTTATCAGGGAAAACATTCATCCTTTGGTTTTTGGGAATTGGCTTATTTCACTTAGCATGATATTCTCCAGTTCCATTCATTTACCTGCAAATGCCATAATTTTATTCTTCTTTATGGCTGAGTAATATTCCATTGTGTATATATACCACAGTTTCTTTATCCATTCATCTGTTGAAGGGCATCTCGGTTGATTCCACAATCTAGCTATTGTGAATTGAGCTGCTATCAACATGGGTGTGGCTGCATCACTGTAATATGCTGATTTTAAGTCCCATGGTTATAAACCGAGGAGTGGGATAGCTGGGTCAAATGGTGGTCCATTCAAAGTTTTCTGAGGAATCTCCATACTGCTTTCCAGTATGAGAAATCAAAGCATGAGAAATCAAAGTAAGAATCAATAAATGAGATGGATTCAAATTAAAAAACTTTTCCTCAGCAAAAGATACAGTCAGTGATGGGAAAAGAGAGCCTATAGAGTGGGAGAATATTTTTTCCATGTGCATGTCAGATAGAGCACTAATCTCCAAAATTTATAAAGAACTTACAAAACTTTACACCCAAAATACAAAGAACCCAATCAATATATGGGCCAAGGAACTGGACAGACACTTTACAGAAGAAGATATACGGGTGATTAATAAATACATGAAAAAGTGTTCAACATCTCTAGTAATTACAGAAATGCAAATTAAAACAAATCCAAAATTTTATTTTACTCCAATTAGAATGGCTATTATCAAGAACATAAGCAATAATAGGTGTTCGCATGAATGTGGGGGAAAAGGCACACTCGTACATTGCTGGTGGAGTTGCAGATTGGTGCAGCCACTCTGGAAAGCAGTGTGGAGATTTCTCAGAAAACTTGGAATGGACTCACCTTTTGACCTAGTTATCCCACTCCTCGGTTTATACCTAAAGGACTTAAAATCAGCAAACTACAGTAACACAGTCACATCAATGTTCTTAGCAGCTCAATTCACAATAGCTAGATTGTGGAACCAACCTAGATGCCCTTCAACAGATGAATGGATAAAGAAACTGTGGTATCCATCTTAAAGTAAGTGAAGGCAAGCACATTTTTATGTTTAATGACTATTTGTTCTTTTTTGTTAAAAGTCAGTTCATAATTTTTGCTCATTTTTTTAAATGGTTGTTGACTTTTTTATAAGGATTTATAGATATTTTGGGGTATTATCACGGTTTTGTGACATAAGTAAACCATAAGTATTTACCCAGTTTTTTATTTGTCCAGGGCATTTTCAAATGAAAAAAAAAATAAATTATTTGTGTATGCATAAAGTAGAGTATTAATTTATTTTTAAAAACAAGTACAATTAAGGGTATATTTTATTTGCATATCACATGTAATATATACCATATATTACAGATCATGTAACATATAATAGATAACATATACTGGAATGCTATGTTTAATATAACATATAGTGCCTTGTATATTCTATACCCAGAAGGATATACAGAGTGATGGTCCTGATAAATTAGAGCTTAGTAAGAGAAAACTCACTTTTTACTATATTTCCTGTTTTGCTTGAAATTTTTCAGCAAAGGAATGCACACTTCTTTTTTAGTTTTTAAACAAACTAAAAGGAGAAATAACTCTTGGTTTCTAAATTTTTCTAAACTATTTGACCAATATCTAGTCTGTGTGATGTGGGGAGTCTTGGTGGGTGTTGAGGAAAGCACTTTGCAAGCAAATTCTCAACTTCCAGAGTTCAAAGTAAAGTATTTTGCAAGAATTTCAGAAGAATAACATTTTCTTCTTGACCTTGATTGACTGCCTGAAGAACCAGGAATTACATAGGTGCTTTCCTGGCACATTTGACTTGTTCCTGTCTTTGCAGAGCATGGTTTGCCTTCTTGTGTATCATCACTAATAATTGTTTTCAGCAGTGAAACTGAAATAGATTTTAATACAGCAGACCCATTTCTTCCCTGCTAATTTGGTTTTAGAAGGAATAGTGGGGACAAGTCATTACAAAATTAAAATATTCCCCTTTTATACTAATAAACAAGGCAGGCAGATCAACTCAATCCAAATGATCAGGAATCCTCATCTATATTTAGGCAAAGCTAACATTAGTATTCTAGACTTAGTATTTCTCCATGGAGACACAATAAATGGGAATTACATCATACAGTGTAAACTCTAAGGGATCTTAAGGAGAATTTTCAGATGCTCCAAAAATATAAGGGAATAATAAGTGTGCACCTGGAAGCCACATAGCCAGACAAGAAAATTGACAGTTCTCAGAGTATTTATTTCTAGAGTTAACGACTCTCTTTTGTATTTTCTGCTGCTTCATGGTGTCTGAACTGTCTTGGAGCATACATCATTAACATAACTGACCAGGTCTTGAGCAGGGATCAGATTCAATTCACAAGGATCACCTGTAAGTCAGCATTCCCTGCAAATAGCTATGGGCTCCAGACCTTCGTTAATTACATTAACATCTACTGCTCTGAGGCACCAAAATCTCAGAGGCTTGATACTTTAGAAATTAACTCCTGCTCACATAACCGTTAAATGCCGGTGTTTGGAGCGGCTTTCCACCTGTTGATTCAAGCACCCTGGCTCTTCCCTCCCTACTCTTTGCCAACTGGACACTGACATTCACCCAGCAGAGGGGACGACAAAGACGGTGGAGAAGGCACTCTTGCATCTTCTGCACATGGGCCCCGAAGTGACACATTGTATTGGTGGAAAGGTTATATGGCTTCAAGTAGCTGCGAGTGCAGTTGACAAATGTATTTTTTTTCCTAGTTTCTTCTAGGGCACTAATAGATTTTTCTAATTTTTTAATTCTTTAATTTTTTTATTAGTTATACACGACAGCAGAATGCACTTTGATACATCATATATAATGGAGTATAACTTATTCCTCTGGTTATAGATGGTGTGGAGTAAACACAGTTCTTCGCTGCTCAGCTATCCCCAGAAACTAGAAATGTAGAGGAAATGCATGAAGCCAACGTTCTTCTCAGCTGTCATGTAACACAGTTTTCCAGGCTGCAGGCCTGAGACAGATGTGCACATGCAGGAGGGTTGGAGAGTCTGCTCTCTGAGGATGCCTACAAAGGAAAAGCAAACTGTGCTGCCCTGATGTTTACCAGGAAATATTTGTAGTCGGCAGACACACCAGACTTGCTGCCTGGACTCTGGTTTTGAAACTGTAAGGAACAAGAATATATCCTATTGGCCCCCCACTGCCTGCAAGCCTTCTCCACAGCTGTCCTTCATCACCTCTGAGACTCCACCTGGAAAGAGCTCTCCTGCAGCCCAAGACATAGTGCAAACTCTCCTGGGAAAAAGACAGGGTAGGCCTTTGTTATCTCTTGAATGTTAGTATAAAACCTTAGCCTAAAGTCAGACAGTATGTGTAATTAATGCTCTTGGTGCCCTGCCCTAAATCTTCATGGGCCGTGCACCCTGATTAATTTATCATCCAGATTATAACACCCTGGTGGCTCCACATGTTGTCTGATAATGGCTTATACCTCCCCTTCTGCAGACAGTTGTCCTCAACCTAACAGCATCATTCTTGCCTGAGAGGTCAGACAACACTTACCTTCCCCTGGGGTAGCTAGCACACAGTCAGTCATAGACTGACATGTGGTACTAAGAACTGGATCCTGCACCTTAAGGTGAGCTGACTCTGCAAGGCAGGTCGTAATCAAGGAGTATCCCATGGGATGAGGACAGCAATGGTCTCCAAACGACCCCACCCACAAACATTTGCTCTCTTCTGTTTCCTTACTCCCTTCTGCAGAGGTCCCTCCAAAAATGCACTGCATGCCTTGGAACCCCTGGCTCCGCTTGTAGAAATCCCAACTTCAGATGCAAAGGCAAAGTTTGGGAAAAGGAGAATGGAGAGGCATGCTCAGAGCAAGATGGCATGAGGCTTAGGTAACAAGCTCTCAAGGAGTCTTACTAACCAGAAAGTCAATTGGTAACCAGACAGTTACTAAGAGATGGTCACTGGACGATGGTATAGAAGAGCAGAGAAGTGAATTCTGCCTGCTTCTCTCCCTGAGAGCAACAACAGACAGACTCAAAAAGAGCCACATTGCTCAGAATGACATCAGGAACTGAGGAGTTGTGGAAATGTAGATGGTGACAGGCTTTGCAAACACTACTGGGACAGTGAGGCAGTGATGCACAATCCAAGCCACGCCAAGTGACAGTCTTTGTCATTTCACACCAAGCCTAGTACATTTCACTTCTCTGGTATCCAAGGTTTTCTCTGCAGACTCATAATTCTGTCTCCCAGGGAAATTGCTCCGTGGCCTTCACCTCCCTAACAAACTCTATTTTGATGGATTGGCCCCTCTGGGAGCATAGTTACTGCAAATAGAATAGATTTGTTTCACTTGCCATTCAGATCTGTGCTTCTGCTAAGCCTGAAACTTTTATCTCTCTCTGGTCCTGGCTCTATCTCCCAAGAGAAATGGACAAGCTGGAGGCCATGTTCTTGCTTCAGACAGAGAGCACAACTGGTGGTTTTCAGCCTATCGGCCTCTTACTTCTCCCTTATTAAGAGTATTTCATAAAGGCCAAGGACAAGGAAAATGGAAAACCCGAGCAAAACTTGAGTAAAGTGTAGTATATAACTAGAAGCACAGGACACAGAGGAGGTGTCTCTGAGTTGGGAAGATTCCTTCGAGAGTCTGAGTAGAGAAATTGCTTAATAAGGAGAGCAATAAATGATTGCCATGAAGGTTATTTTATTCAAATAATAACTGTAGAGTCACTGAAATAATTTAAGTGTGGTCATTGCAGGGAACCCTTCTTCAATTTTCCCACAGGGTTCTTTCTAAAGTAGTCGCTTAGAGTTTATTAACCTCCCTACATCCAACTTAAGAGAAATAAAGATGTTCTAAAAATGTGAGTGAAGTGATTGAATTATCTTTTGCTATTTGAATATAATTTCTGATTTAAACAACTCAAGATCTTTTATGTGTAGATATTGACTCCAGTGTAATTTACAGTGGTTTATTTTTCATGTACCAGAGTATTTTTTCAGGTGGTAAACACTTGTGTGAATACTGATCCCAGGAGACAGTTGGAGATGAGATACTCCAACTCGGTTCATTCTTTCTTGATTTTATTTGGTCACAATACCTTTCTTCAGGACAAATGTGTCTCTGGTACTTAAAATGTCTCAGCGGCTTCCCACTGCTCATAGACCTATGATGGATGGCAAGCACCTCCATGATCCTACTCTTAACTTCTACTTCACCAAATACCTTCCTTTGCCCACCCAGTACCCAGATCCTGAAGAACAGGAAATCATCTGTCAAGCCTCACCTTAAACACCCGCCTACTATACCATCCCCTACCACTGTGCTGTTCATACCCAACAGTGCTGTTAAACGGAGCTCAGCGTTGCAAAGCCTTCTCCTGACAGCAGTTAGCCTGCAGCTCCTTGGAGAATGAACTGGTTTTTGAAACGGGATCCCCAGTGTGTTTTGCAGCATCTGGCATTATCAAGGCATACTATAAATTTTTTGTGGAGCTAATGAATTTCATATTAAATGAGTGCCTCTGGATGTTTCCAGCAATACAGAATTTAAATCTCATTTAATTGACTGAAGAAAAAAATTTACAAAGGCCAATTTTCTTCCAAAAGCCTTTATGTGTTAAAGACTCAAAAATTTCCACCAAAAGTTAGGTAAAAACTTGACATTGTGAAATGATGCACTGTTTGATGTTCAATATCTCACTGGGAAAAAGAATCAGAGCTGTAAAATCAAACTTTCACCTACTTAATTCCTATCAAATTACTGTGCTTCTATTTTCTTGTCTTTATGGCAGTGTTGATCTTTTGCAATTTGTATACTGTTGTTTTAAAGGTCAGCTCTCGGGTATTTCAGCCTAACATGAAATTTAGAAAGTATAGTGTTTGATGCTAGTGTATCTAACCTATTTCAGGTTCTGTCGTTCTTTGATGGAGGAATTTGAATTAAGCCCTTTGGTATTGGGCTTATTAAATGATTGTTTACAAAAGTCTCTCATATTATGCCTAATTTTGCCCCCACTGTTCATATTCTCACAAAATGGAGTTCAAGTAAAAAGAAAGCAGGTTGGTTGTGGTGGAGCAAATCTACAATCCCAGCAACTCAGAACGCTGAGGTAGGAAGATCATAAGATCAAAACCAGCCTTAATAACTTAGAGAGACCCTAAGCAACTTAGCAAGACCCTGCCTCAAAATAAAAAAATAAAAAGAGAGAGATATGGCCCCTGGGTTCAATTCTTGGTACCAATAAACATACAAATAAATGAAAGCTGGACAATCTGTTAAATCTATTTTTAAGTGAAATTCATTTCAATATAACCTGGAAAGTGGAGCCCACTCGGAGATTAAAGCATTATTGTTGAAGATACAAATGTGTCCTTGTCACTAAAACTTCCTCCGAAGATTCCTGGTGTTCAGAGTCTCTTCCTGCAGCTTGGAGACCTTCAGCAGAAGCCCGTGACCATGCTCCTCAATGTCACCCTCCACCTAGGACTAACCACTTTTTAGTGCTTTGATAAGCTTGTGGATAAATATTAAAAACCATCTTTGCATCAATACCATGAATAACAATGACCTTATGGAGGCAAATACTCACTCTAGGAATGAGATCAGAATAACAGCAGCTAAAATTTAATCACACCTACCATTCATGAGCCACTGCGCTGAGTGTGCCACTTCTTTGTCCTATTTAATTGCCTCAAAAGTCCTGTACAGGAGATACTTTTGAATCCATGACTTACCAGTGAGGAAGGCAAGGCACAAAAACACATTAGGAAACCTGGCACCTTGAACTGCTACGTAATTGAGGAGAGAAGAATGCAGAACTGCTGTTTCCAGTATTTCCTGACTGAGTCCTCAAATGGCCAGGGTTGCCCTGGCTCAGTGGGAAGCGGGCGCAATCTAACAGGCTTGTCAGTCAGGAGGCCCTGGTTTCTGGGAGAGACTCAAGTTGGCCTGTCCAGATGCTGAAAGCATACATGCACCTGTTTATTGAGGATTAGCTATGAGCCCTGTACTCCACTAAGCACCAGCAACACCACAGTAAATAAAGTCAGGAAAATCTCTACGCCACTTCACCTGCTCTCTAGAGTGGTTAGGCCAGCAGCTAGTGGGTTACGTGGTCCCCCAGCTTATTCAGTTTGGGAGGCAAAATAACAATACTAAAGAAATAAATGGGAAAAATACTAAAGAAATAAATGGGAAAATGAATTAAACAGATACTTCTCAAAAGAAGAAATACAAGTGGCCACAAATATTTGGGGGAAAAGGTTCAACAAGCCAGGCGCCATGGCACACACCTGTAATCCCAGCAGCTCGGGGGGAGGCTGAGGAGGATCATGACTTCAAAGCCAGCTTCAGCAAAAGGAAGGCACTAAGCAACTCCGTGAGACCCTGTCTCTAAATCAAATACGAAATAGGGCTGGGGATGTGGCTCAGTGTTCAAGTGCCCCTGAGCTCAATCCTCAGTAACATCCCTCCCCCTGCCAAAAAAAAAAAAAATGTTTAACATCATTAGCAATTAAGGAAATGCTAATCAAAACTACACTGAGATTTCATCTCACACCACTTAGAATGGTATCATCAAGTCAAGAATACAAATAATAATAAATGCTGAAGAGGGCATGGAGGAAAAGAATACTTTTACACTGTTGGGTTTGCAAACAAGTACAACCAATATGGAAATTAGTATGGAGGTTCCTCAAAGGTCTAGGCATGGAACCACCAAATGACCCAACTATACCACTCCTTGGTATTTATCTTAAAGAATAGTGATACATGCATACCCATGTTTATAATAAGCAGCACAATTCACAATAGCCAAACTATGGAACCAGCCTAGGTGTCCATCAACAGATGAATGCATAAAGAAAATGTATATGTACACAATGGCATTTTATTCAGCCATAAAGAGAAATGAAATTATGTCATTTCATAATGTTAAGCAAAATAAACCAAATTCAGAAGGTCAAGATCATATGTTTTCTATCACATGTGGAAGCTAGGGAGTAAAAAAGGAAAAGCAAGGCCGGGTGGGTGGGGGTGATCACATGAAAAGCAAAGGTAGATCAGTAGAGTAGAGGAAGCGACAGGGCAGGAGGAGAGGAGGGAGGGGAGTGCTGGGGAGTGATACTGGCCAAATTATATTGTTATATTGTGTGTGTGTACGAATATGTAACAACAAATCCCAACATTATGTACAGGAGTAATGCACCATTAAAAATGTGGAAGAAAAGATAATACTAATGGATGTTAGCATAAAATGAGGTATAAAAGTGAACATTAATTTAGAATGAAAATATATTTGCAACAAATAACTTAAAATCTGATGTAGACTAAAACATCAAAACCTCAGCCAGGTGCAGTGGTGCATTCCTGTAAATACCAGCATCTCAGAGGTCTGAGGCAGGAGAACAGCAAGTTCAAGGTCAGTCTCAGCAACTTAGCAAGGTTCTAAGCAACTTAGTGAAGTTCCTTCTCAAAATAAAAAATAAAAATAGAGCTAAGGATCTGGCTCACTGGTAAATTGCCCGTGGTCTAAATTCCCAGAACAACAACAACAACAACAACAAAAATCCTGCAGGAAAATAACATTTTAATTGATGATTGGCTTAATGCATACATAAAATATGTTTTTGCTTCATTTTTTTACATAAATCTTTTGTTTTAATAAATAAAGAATGTTCATGGCTTTAATTTTAAATCACATTTACAGATGAAGAAAAATTCTAGGCCCAAATAGGTAACAATTAAGGTCCTCCTGCTGGAAGAAATGCACTCCCACCCACCAGAAGGGCAAGGAACACCATGCATATCACCATGCAGACCAGGTAATCACAAGAGTTAAAAGAACCAGGGACTTGCTGTAGTCCAGGCAGCACCATCTGACCCATCTGACCCCTCCTCTTCATGCTCTGGTACCTCAGACGAACTACAAGTGGGTCCCAATCACACCGAGGAAACCTCTCATTGTTAACATCAGGCCAAGGGCGTTAGCTACAGATGGGTATCCGTCCATAAATACAATATCAGAACAACAATGAAGAAGCTACATGGCAAGCTACATAGACAATCCTGCTTCTTAGAAGTAAGAAGTGGATTAATTTCACCTCCCAAAGGCTTAGTCCAAAAATTCCCTGTTGGCATTTGCACCAAACAAGGCTCCTCCTACTTCAGGAACCATCTGCTGGGCTATGAGATCCAGCCAGCTTTCCAAGGTGTTGGAAACCTTTATTTTGCTATCCCCATTATAGATCTCAACTCCACTAGCTATTTCCTTAGGCAGGTAAGGCTCCTGATTAATTTGGACATCTACATACTCCTTGGTGGCAATTTTGTACATAGGAATAGCTTTCTGCACTGCAGCCTTTGCTAGAGGAAAATATTGTTCCCTGCAATGAACAATCATTCGGGGCTCCTACAACTGGTACCAGCCCTGAAGGACATTCCACCCAGCAGCACTTGGTACCTGGTTGTGTCTTTTACCACCTTGCTGTGTCTCTGTTTTGCTTCGTTCAATAAGTCAGTGATGAGGTCATCTCTTGCTCTGAGGATTTTGAGCCTTGCTTGATTCATCACAGTGAACATCTGAATTTTCTTCTGCTGTTCAATCTGTTTTTCTTTCTTTTCATAGTATTCCACAATCTTCAGTCTTTGGGTTTGCACAAGACAGCCTTTCTCAATGCCGAACTCTTCTTCTGCCTTTGCATCTATTTCTTCTGCGTTCTCATTGGCTTCTTGGTCAACGACAGCCGTCACGTGCTTTGTCTGCCCCTGCACGTCAGCATGGCTGAGAGCCGTGGTGAAAGCGATGCAAGGTTGGTGGACACCTGGCTCCCGCTCAGTTACCAGGAAGGGTGGTGGACCAACAGGGCGAACAAACCCGAACAGGTTCCGACTTCCTGTACTTTTCTGTTTTTGCTTCATTTTGATTGCACTCTTTCTTCTACATTGACTTGTGTAAGAAAATTAATTTTTCTTTAAATCATTAAATTCATCTATTGTTTCTTTAAAATCTCTCTCTTCAAATACTTAGATCCTTTTTCTTTAAATCTGCAACATTCCCAAGGCTACTCCGACACAACCCTTCAAATGGGAACATGAAAGGAAATCATGGTTAAGTCTTACTTTTGAACATTTCATACACACACACACACACACACACACGCACACACATCACGGACAAAAACCCAGACACACTGTGGGACACCCTCTTGGGGCCTTTGGATAGGGCAGCCCCACTATAAACCTAGCTCGTCCATAGGTTAGACCAGAGGTTCTCACAGTTGGGAAGGGTAGAATTTTGGCCTCCAGGAGACATTTGAAAATGACTAGAGACATTCATTTTGGGTTGTCAAACTGGGTTGGGGCAGAGACATTTCTTACTATCATCTATCTTGTTGGCTGAGGCCATGGAGGCCACCAAACATTTTACAGTGCACAGAAGAAAACATTCAGTTCAACAAACCAAAAATAAGCTGAGAGAGTAATGAACAAAATAATCCAAGTAGAGATTCATGCTGCAGATCCCTGGGTCTAGGGTGTGTCTGGGAGGGAGGCCCCTCTGGAGGAGAAGTTAGGAGGCACAGGTGGTTTCTTGAGCTGAGATCTGAAACACGCGGAAGAGCCATCTGACAAGATGTGGACACAGAGTGAAGGATGCGTGCAGGGGCCCCAAGTGGTGAGCAGCCTGGGCAAGAGAGCAGGGCAAGGCCACTGATCCTGGTGCAGGAACAAGGAATCCAGAGTGCAGAGCCCTGTAGCCTGTGGGGAAGCGCGCAGCAGAGAGGGGAGTGGAGTCATCTGATGGGAGCCGGAAGGGAGATGGTTCTGCTGCTGCACGGGAACTGGAGTGTGGAAGGACAGCAAGGACTCAGAGGCACAGATGGCAGGCTTCTGCAGTAGCCCAGGAGAGTGACCCCAAAGCCTGGACCAAGTGATGCCAGGGGAAAGTATTGAACTGAGAGGGATTTGTATTGGAAACAGAACTTAAAGTTCAAGTTGGGGGTTACGAGTAAGAATGAGTAAAGAAGAGCCTCAGGAATCACCCACAGAAGTCCGGTAATAGCAAGGGGTTCCCGTAATTATTTGTGTGTGCTGTAAATTTTTTATTAGTCTGAGCTTTATCTCTTCATTTTATGTTTTAATTTTTTGATTTTTTTATTCATTCTAATACATGACAGTAGAATGCATTTATGCATTTTGATAAATCATACCTATCCTGTAAGTTTTGAGTTGGGGAATGGAGATTTTGGAGAATGGGAAAATCTAAATTTCTGCTTGGTCATTCACATTTGCTATGCCTATTAGACATTCAAATGAAAATGCTATGGAGGCAGACAAATGGATAAAGAGTCTGAATTCAACAAAGAGGTCAAGACCGGAGATAAAGATGTACAAATCATCAGCATACAGATGATATTTTAAAGTAATGAAAATTCTAAGTCAGATACACCAGCTTAAAATTTACATTATAATGAACACTATTATTTAATATATCTGATGTTCTACAGAAAAAGATTTGAACTGTACTTAGTAAAAAAAAAAAAAAAAAAAAAAAAAAACGTAAAATGACTAAAATTCCAAGGACATACTATTTAGGGACAAATAAATAAAATGATGTGTAAATTGCCAAAGACTCCACTTAGCTCTCAGGAGTGAAGAAGCTGAAATCCTGAAATCTCCCTAGGTTATGCCTCTCACCCAGACCATTCCTTGAGTTCCAGATCCTTCAAACAAACCACGGACTCATCCGTACTTAACATAATCTTCATCTGAGAAGACTTCCTTTGCCCTCTAAGCCTGGTTCAGTTCTTACATGTTTCCAAATTGCCAGTGGAATTACTTAGAGTAACTCCATCTAGTATGAGAAGAAAAACTTCAAACTGCCACACTTATTAAAACGACAGTGGTTGTCAAGGTTGGTGTCCTATGAAGCGGGAGGTGGGAAATCCCTGCTACATACAGTTATTTAGGTTTGAGACTGAGAAAGATCCCGCCATCGTTAATGTGTTTTCAAAGTTACTCGAGAACTATCAACTGTTACTAGAGACAGGAGACGGGGCAGAGAGAGTAGAGAAGGCATATCTGCTTCTTAGCCATGCTGGCCAAGAACAGTCACTTCCAAACATATTGCGTTGGTGAGAAGTAGCATATGGTCTTATCGGCATGCAGGAGTGGAAGATGTAGTATCAGGCCAAGAAACCTTTCCCAGCAACAACTTCATACTGTGGAAGAGAACAAAGATGTTGGTCGAGCTGAGAGTCAAACACATCTTGCAAACAGTCAGTCAGTGTGGGCTTTCTGAAGTCAAGGACAGTATCCTATTCTGCCGCATGATTGCTGTCACCAAGGAAGCACTGATAAATAGATCTAACCCACTTTGCTTTGGGTCTGACATAAGTGACCCCATCTTGGTATTGGCAGCTTTCACAATAGGAAGACAATAGGGAACGTCCAAAATGGATAAACAGAGAAATGGCAGCATGTGCAATTCCTTTAGAACAGAAATAAATACCAGGGTGAGAAAAGGACTATTTAGAAATGGTTCTTTGGAGTGAAATTTCGAATTTAGAAAGGTTAGAATAGGGCATAACTGTTGATTAAATCCTCTTCAGTACTGCCTGACTACTCACACGTCATCCACAAACTTTTTTAATTAAAAGAAGAGAAAGTCTAACAGATGAATTTTCTGTTTGTTATCAACCAAAACATACCTTTTCAAAAGTTCTACTAAATAGCTGATGAAATCGTTTTCATACACAGAACATGATCTGCTCTTCCTGAGTTTCTGAGTATTTGTGCCCCAGAAAATAGACTCTGCTGAGAACAAAAGCAGAACCTTTTCTACTACTCTAAATGGGGCCCCAGGCCTATGACATTCCACTTCTGATACAGATGGGCCTGTGTGTCATCTTTATTTTGATCCATGGTGACAGGGCTCTGCCCAGCACAGCATGACAGCAGCAGAAATATCAGCTATGTTCCCTGAAATCATCTTCTGCTGAATTGTCACTCGTACCCCCTGAGGAGTCAGTACAGTCCTCTCTACCCAGTGAATGAGCAGCAGTTCCAGAGCACCCTGAAATCCCCAGGTGGATGCCACCTGTATTTCTGCATTCCACAGAGTCACAGTCACAAAAGGGCTACCTGCGCCTTGCTCCCAGGAAGACCATGTTAGCTAAGGGATAAGAAGGTAACAGGAGCTCCGTGGCAAGTGAGCAGTTTCATTCATTCAAGTCTGAGTTTCTTTACCATGTGAAGAGGTGGAGGCAGGGGATCAGGGATACTCACATCTCTTTGGGATCTGTTTATGGTCTTTTAAAAAGGTCTGTCACCTGTTTACTGTCATCCCAATAGCCACTGGAGGAAGAAGTAACAATTTCTCAGACATAATTGGAGCGGAATGTCCTTTTACTCTTGCTCTAAATACCCTCTGAGAAAACAGATAGCTACCGTGGATATTAAAAATGAGTGGTTTGTCAGGTAGTCTCATTAGAGAGGAGCTCAGTCCCACCCTCCATCTCTTGGGAAAGAGAGATGGAAATCATCCTGGCTCTCAAACAAAGAAGGGAAAATGGCACTCTACCCATCTGCCTTGGCAGAGGATCGAAAAGCTGCCCTGAATATGGGAAAGAGCTCCTTTTGGCAGAAAAAAATCAAGGTATTGTAACATGCTTTATAGTCCAGATTTCTTCCTCTTTCTAACAAGTTGTAATCAAATCAAAAGAATTATTTTATGAAATAATTTAAGCCAGAAGCTTTGGAAGAAGATATCATTGATCAGACCCTTATCAAGAGAGAAACACTTGGCCATCATTGTTACCATTGTTCTACGCAAAGAAGTATTATTAACACTAATTCAGAGAAAGAAACAGAAGATCACGAGGACAACAAAATCGCCTTAGCTGGCACCATCTAAGAGCAACCAGGACAGGCAACAGTTGAGCCTGTGATGTATTCAGAAGGTGACTTTATTTTTCTCTCCCTCTGGTCCTTTCAAATGTGATTAGGTGGATGAAAGGCCGGCAGACTTGAGACCCTTTGGGCTGTTCTAAGGAGATTAAGCCTGATACCCCAAGGAACTTACATGACTGCGTTCCCAGCAAGAAGCCCAGAAAGGGAACCTCAGTCTTCTCTGTTCCAGATACCAGTTCACTTTCTCCCTGACCCATCTGCCCACCTCACAGGTTCCTCTAGGTTTCCTCCTGAGCACATGGAGCAAGATTGGAGGGGAAGGGCCCCAGCCTCCCCTCTGCTGATCCCTGCAGACTGCCTGCTCAGGCCTGGCAGATGGAAGCCACGCCATCTCTAGAGGGTGCCTGCATGGAGTCTCACAATCCCCCTGACCTAGGAGGTACAGTCTCGGAGTGTCCCCTCAGTCCTTCCCTTGGATATCTGTGGTCCACTCCATAGAAACCCTCTCTCCACTGAAGTCCCATCCCCCCATGAAGGAGGTTGTCTCAGGAAAGGTGTAAAATGACTTCAGATCAGCTCTTCGACACAGTTGGCCCATAGGAAATACCGTGCCGGACCCAGGGAAAGCCCTCTCGCGTCGCTACAGCCCCAGAGCACATGAGCAACCACACTAGCCAGGGCTCGGGATTTCTCAGGGATACCGTGCCCCAACCCTGAAGAGCCCCACGCTATCTAGAGGACTTCATAAACCCCAAAAAATCTCTTTCCTAGTTTGGGGAGAGGGAATGAGACTCACAGAACTCAACATGCTTTCTCAGGATGGCCTCCTCTCAAACCTCCCTTCATCCTCTTTGACGGATGTCACCTCTATCCTCCTTACAGGTGACGTGTTCAGGATTTTATGATACTGATTCCCATACACTTCCTGCAAAAATCTGCATCAGTCTCTAGAAATCCCCTTGTCTCTTGATGTCTCACTCAATAGTTAAAAGGTTCCTTCTGCCACGAGGGTGAAGGACTAATTCAAATCTGGACCTGAAGACCCTAAGCATGTCTTTTCCCTATAGGACCATGAAGAAGGAAACTGCTGCCCCTGATGGGACCTCAAGGAGTCCTTGTCACTCACACAAGCTCTGCCAGCACAGCACTTCAGAGATGGACAGATATTCCAGGTGTTTTGGATTTTTTTAAAGGCCTAAATAAAGTTGACATTTAAGTAATATGAGTTTCTGGAAGAACTAGGAGATTGATAATCTGCAGGGAAGCTTCTCATGACCATAAAACATTAAGACAACCAGATTCTTGGAATCAAATATGCAAAACAGGACTGGGGAGATAGCTCGGTTGGTAGAGTGCTTGCCTCCCAAGCAGAAGGCCCTGGGTTCAATCCCCAGCACCGCCAAAAAAAAAAAAAAAATTTATATAAATATATATGCAAAACATAGCCTCATCTAATAGGATCATCAACTGGCTCAGCAGGGGTTCAGCAATTCTGTTAGTGTTATTTCGTGGATTATCCTAGTTGCAATAGCCATTAGAAATCATCTGTAAGGGATTTTGACTTCCTGTGGGGAAGCCAAGGCCCACAGAAGTGGATAATTAGTCCAACTTGCTGGTGGTGGAACCAGAAAAAGCATTCAGGATGCAGGCTTCCTATTATGTGTCTTCATCTCTTGCACTTGACATTTTGAGTGTTTTTCCAGAAGTTTAGAGGAATTAAAAAAAAAAAAAAATCGAGGAATAGTGGATTTGTTTTGAGGAATTATATTCTCAGTGACGAGATTCATTGAAGTTTTAAAATATCACCTATATTTCCACTGAGTTTTGCATTATTAATAATATGCTGCTTTCTTAAGACCAGGTACAAATAAAGACTAAAGGCAAGACTTGTTAGATTTCATACTATATGAGATCTCTCCATTTTATGCAAAAACATTCCCAAATATGCATTTTGCTCTAAGGATGATTTCCCTAGGTGTACTGAAAAATGAAGCTGAATGATCCAAACCATCATTTATACTCAGCATGACACACCAATACTGCACCTTGTTTAGTTAAAAAATAATACTCTATTGCAGGTTTTATTTTTTAGGGTTTGTTTACTTATTTGTTTCCAGTCTCTCAAGTATTGGCCTAGTTAATAGTAACATTTTCTGATTAAACTACTTATTCTGATAGCTAGGCTAATGCATACAGGGGGGGTCAAGTATGCTTTTTAGATTATTTAGATCCCAATGTCATTTCCATTGCATGGACTGTAATGCCTTGCTTTGTAACTACTCCAAATTCATTTGATTTTTTATTTTTTTGATTGTTAAAGATGCCACACATAGAAGGTAATGGCTTCTATAGACACAGATAAATATCTCCATCCCTTAAATGAGAATAAGAAAGTAATAAAACTTTATTATTAGGGGAGAGTTTCTTTCCATGGATAAGATTTAAATGCACATACTCTACTTGGTATGTGTGAGATAACTTCACCTCTGCAGTCTTAGTTTTAAAAACCTACAACTCCAGCCTAGTTATGAGGAAAATATCAGAAAAACTCCAATAATGGGAATTATACCAAAAAAAAAAATCTGACTGATATTCCTTACCAATGTCAAGGTCATTAAAAACAAGGAAAGGCTGAGAAACTGTCACAGCAAGAGGAGTCCGAAGAGACACAAGTATGAGGGTGGCATTCTATCCTGGGTGGGATCCTGGAACAGAAGCACAGCTTTAGGTAAAGAAAGAGATCTGCATGCAGTGCATTAACTTATTGTGCATCAAAATTGATTTATTAACTTTATCAAATGTATTATAATAATGTAAAATGTTAAAAGGGGAACTGAATGTGGAATACATACAACTCTCTGTATTACTTTTGCAAGTTTTCTGACAGTCATCAAAAAGGTGATCAAAGAATAAAATTTATTTTTTAAAATATTTTCAATTTAACAACTGTGAGCTATCCAGTGAAAAAAATAAAAAAGAAAACCTAATCATCTAATTTATGATAAGAAAGAATGAAAGAAAAAAGGGTGAACTGAAAAGTTTACAGTATCCCCTCCAAAAAACATTTAGAGTAAATCTAAATCTACCAGTGATTAAAGTACATGCTTGTCTTTTAAACTCGCTCACTCAATCACAGAGTACTTTAGAAATTGTAGGGCACTTAAAATGGAAGTAGTAGATTCCATTGTCTCTGTCTGTTCCGAATGCTATAACCAATAACTCAGACTAGGTAATTTATAAATAATAGGAATTCTTCTGCTCACCTATGGGCCCTGCCTCCTAGTACTACTGCATTGGGCATTAAGTTTCAACATGAATTTTCAAGGGACACAATCTTTCAAACTGTTAGCACCTATGTACTGACATGTTGAGAAAGAAAAAATGTAATGTATTATGAAAACCACAAGTTGTAGATAATATGACACCATTTATATACAGTTCAGAAGAGCACAGAATACTTACATGATTGTCTCTAAGAAGATATGTACATAATGAAATATGAAAACATGCTTAGGATAAACAAAATGTTCATGGAGTTATTCCTTCAGGGAATAAAGAGGAGAGTGGGACTGGGAATTATATCAAACAGGCTTTATATTTATAAAATTTCATTTCTTTAAAATAATTTTGAAATGAAAAATAAGGCCCATATCACAAATTCGATTGTTTTAAGATTATTTCTGGATTAAACCAAACCAACCAAAACAGACTTGACCTATACTAATTAACCTTTGTTAACCTCTTCACCCTACTATTTTCTCATTATGCTACTGGATCTATGAAGGCATGGAAACTATAAAGTTTTTAACTTATAACCTAAAAGTTCATCAATCATTAATACGTGATTAAGTACAATTAAAGTCATACTTGACTTTGTAACATAATGTTCAATTAATTCACGACCTGGTCAAAAATAGACAATAAACCTATTGGGGAAGAGTTAGTCTCTGTTAAAACGAGGACATTCAGAACAGAGTTAAGTGGTTTCGATTTTCCCTGAAGATGTAACTGAATCTTTCCATTCATTCCCACGGGACAGGGAAGTACTATGTAATTAGTAGCTGTGTCCTTTCCCTTTGTTTTGTTTTGTTTTGTTTTAATACCAAGGCAGAGAAAGGGAGGGGCGAGAGAAGATTGAGTGAGAAGTGAAGACAGAAGGCAAGAGTAGGGAAATGAGAGGGGTAAGAATGCAAATAGCTAAGGAACTGGGCAGACACTTCACAGAAGATAGACAGGTGATCAACAAATATGTGAAAAAGTGCTCATCATCCCTAGCACTTAGAGAAATGCAAATTAAAACCACCCTAAGATTTCATCTAATTAGAATGGCTATTATCAAGAACACAAACAATAATAAGTGTTGGCGTGGATGTGGGGAAAAAGGCACACTCATGCTTTGCTGGTGGAGTTGCAAATTGGTGCACACACTCTGGAAAGCAGTATGGAGATTTCTCAGAAAACTTGGAATGGACCACCATTTGACCCAGCTATCCCACTCCTCAGTTTAAACCAAAGGACTTAAAATCAGCATATTACAGTGATGCAGCCACATCAATGTTCATAGCAGTTCAATTCACAATAGCTACATTGTGGAACCAACCAAGATGCCCTTCAATTGATGAATGGCTAAAGAAACTGTGGTATATATACATAATGGAATATTACTCAGCCATAAAGAAGAATAAAAGTATGGCATTTGCTGATAAATGGATGAAGTTGGAAAATATCATTGTAAGTGAAATAGGCCAAACCCAAAAAAACCAAAGACCGAATGTTTTCTTTGATAAGTGGATGACAATATATAATGGGGGGGGGTGGCAGGGGGAAAGAGAAGAATGAAGGAACTTTGGATGGTATAGAGGAAAATGGGGTGGGAGGTGGTGGGGTACGGAAAGATAGTAGACTGAGACAGACAGTATTACCCTATGTACATGTATGATTACATGAATGGTGTGAATCTACATCCTGCATGACCATAGAAATGAAAAGTTGTATCCCATTTCTGTACAATGAATCAAAATGCAGTCGGTAAAAATAAAATTTTAATTAAAAAATATAAATAGCACAGAAGAGCAGAGAGAAGCAAAGAGAGGAGGAGCTAGTGAAAGGAGGGGAGGCAGGCCAGAGGAGAGAAGAGAGAAGGGGAGAGGAGTGGAAAACAGGACTGGAGCAGAGAAGTCCTAACTTCAGAAAGAATAGCACAGAAGCACGCAATCCTTCATTACAAGAGATGCACAAGGATGAACAAGACCTAATGTTTCTTTTAATATAAGAATTAAAGATGTTGGCTTGGTGGGACTTGGGATAGAAAGGAATTGGAAATCTCTCTCTACAGGTACCATTTTATTTGATCAAAATTTGGACAAAATTTGACCAAGGCAGTAGTTCCAATGAATTTTTTAAAAATGTTTAGTTTCTTAGAACTGATTCTTCATGCATTAGTAAATTTTAAGGCATAACAGGGAAGTTCTGCAGTTTTTCATGTCATTTTCAGATTGCGGTGTCTTCTTATTTATCAACATCTCATAATTTCTTTATTCCTTTTCTGTGAGATTCTTGTTAAAAATACATTTTATAAATGGTAAGCCACAATAATGACATAAAATTGTAGGGGGAAAAAAAAACACACCAACTAGCAATTGACAGCATTTAATTGTCTTCCAATTTATATCATTTAAAAAAACGTAGGGCTGGGGTTGTGGCTCAGTGGTAGCGCACTCACCTAGCACGTGTGAGGCACTGGGTTTGATTCTCAGCACCACATAAAAACAATAAATGAAATAAATATATTGTGTCCACCTACAACTAAAAATAGTTTAAAGAATAAAAATTAAAAATAAAAATACCTCTACTAAGTTTGTCAAATACAACAGGTATAGTTGGCAAAATATTTTTAATTAAAATTTCTGTGTTTATTTTTGCTTACTATAAAAACAATGCACTGTAATTTCAGAATAACACAATTAACAAAAAGAAAATAAAAAGCACTGATAACCCCAGCTACTTACAGGCATCTACTAATATCCAGTAATGTTTTTACATTCCGATAATTGCTTCTAACAAAAAATAACTTACCATATCACCTGGAACGCTCAACATTTAAACTTAATGAATACCAGCAACAATTTATCAATTGAATTGATGAATTATCTTCTGACTTCCTCTTCAATGTGCAATTTCATGTTATTCCTGGAAGCACCCACCAGTTCTGATTTCTGTCCAAGAAGCCTGGCTTCCCAGTACATGTAGCTGGCAGAGGATTCAACCAGCTCCTGGCTAAGAGATGCCAGCTCATGGCTGCTGCCATAGCTGCTTTATCTCTAGGAAATTTTAAACTTCATTTAATTAGTTCTTTTCACCCTTTATGAATTTCAATGTAATTTCTAGTAGCTAAGACTCTCGGGGAAAAAACAAGAATCCCCAGGTTTGTTTTTGTACTAGAGATGAACAGGAAGCTTTCTACCATGGATCCAACAACCAGAAACAGTAAAAAATGCAGATAGGATTTGTACAGGAGCTGTCAACAGAGCCAAGAGCAGAAGCAAAGTAGAAGATGATAAGGTTGATCTGGAACTCATCCTAGGAATCTGCAATCTGTGCTTTGGATGCTGTGTGCTGACAGAAAACCCTGAATAATCTCCCACAAACACTAAATCCTAGAGGAGGGGGAACCTACAAACCCAAGTGAATTGCAAAAGTATCACTCCATATTGCTTGTGAACGCAGTAGTGCATTTTGGAAGACTAACCAAAAGGAACTGACCAAAAGAGAAATTTCTGATATTCAAGATCTAGATAAGCTATAGAGGTCCTAATTTCCATGGAAAATACCAATTATTTATTTGCAGGGTCATTCATTATGAATTCCTGTTATTTTCCAACACAAGATTAACTCTCACAAAGTTCTGCAAGTACTTACCTTCTGATCAGAAGAGTGGTTCCTGGTTTATGGTACAATTTTAGCCACAAAATGACAATCAGTAGAAACCTTCTAGATCTAAATTACAGTAATGCAGTATCTGCCAGTGATGACTATAGTATACTAGCCTAATGGCATAAATCATCCGATTCATCCACATTTTATTTCCAACCCTGGAATATAATCCCTTTAGGGCAAATAGGAATTCCTGTATCCCTGCACTATCCCTAGCAAAGCACTTATCAAAAGTGGATTAATTAATAAAAGGGTTGCCCACTGAATCTAAACTACATACTCTTTTACAAAGGTCAAGAGCTTGGCACATTTTTCAGCTCTTCAGGGTACAAGGAACTAAAATCTCCAAGATAAAACCATGCACTAACTTGGCTTGAAACATACTAATGAATCTTAAATCAGTGAAGTCATCTGATTTTTTTATTTCTCTTTCAAACCAGAGTTTAGAAAGCGATTGCAGAATTGAATAGACTTTTATTTATTTGCCTTTCACACTTTGGGGTGAAATGTGAATTTCCAGTGGTAAATTTTATTGATTTCTGTCAAGTTGGACAAAGATTTGTAGAGTTGGTCTATCCTTTCAGGAAGAAAGGAAAGCTGCCGTATCAAGTCATCTCCTTTGTCAGCCAGTTATCAGGGGAAAAAAATCACTCCACATTGACTTCTAGAAGTTATAAGATGTGGATCCCAGAATTCAAACCACGTGGATCGGGTCACTGGTGATCTACAACTTGTTGCAAAACCAGGAAATAAAAAGCAATTTCCAAGTAGTTTTGGATGCCTCGGTCTGTCCACTAAACAACCCAGGAAGTTGTTCCAGTTTCCAGAACACTGTCTGGCACCCCAGGTGGGTGTTTCCCAATCACTGAAGGGCTGCAGCAGGGCAGAAACTAAAAAGGAGAAGCCCATGTGGGACACACACCACCCTGCAGCACAGAGGACTGAGTGTGACTTTACAGCCCCAGGGCTTGGTCCTGTCTCTTTCTAAGAGTTGAAGAAGTGCAATTCAGAGAGGACAATTCAAAGATAATAAACAATTATACTGTGCTTATTATAATGCTTTGAGGATTTAATAAATGACATGAAAATGGAGATTACTCCAGGAAATGGTGTAAAACATTCTCAGTAGCCCTAACCAACCAGATGACCAGACAGAGCCAGATGGTGGTGTAAGGAATGACCCCTGGTGAGGGACCTGGTCAGGGCTGGAGTCAGTGACCACACCCTGAATGGAGAATTGACCTGGACCTGTGTTTGTAGAGCACAGAGGCAAAGAAAAATGTTCCCTCCCTCTCTGAAGGTTCAAGTCTGTTGAAATAAATTGGCAGTGGACTAACAGGAGAAAAGGGCTTACAAGTTCATTACGTGCACAAGAGAAGCACGGAGCGTGATCACCCATCCTCCCGACGAGGTACAGAAACACTCACACCTTCTTTTTGTAGAAAAGAGAGATGGGGATGTTGACCATCTTGAAAGGGAGGGGTCAGTGAATTTTAGGGAAGTTTAATAGGCCCCCCAAACACAATAGTTTGTAAATCATTCTCTTTGGAAACTGCATGGGATCAAAGAACTGACAGAAACTTGTGATGTATTCTATCCAGATGTGCTTTGACTCCTCAGCTCTCCTTCCTGGACATGGATTTAATCTTCCCTATTGATATTTCAGAAGGGGGCAAAGGCAAGTGTGTTCCTTCTAGAAGATATTCTGATAAAGGAGTTAGAGGGAGGGAAAGAGAGGACAGAGACAGAGAGAATCATACCCTGCGCTGGGGAGGATGGGGACAGAAGGGAATCAGAGAGCCTTTGGCTCCGAGGATGTTTCCGAGGCCTTCAGTTCCCTTTAGCTCAAGGTGCTTAACATGCCAAGCAGCAGCATCTGCGGTATCACTTTCTGAGTCCCAACACTCAAAGCTTTGAGGTTGGTTTCTGAAGGCACAGTATAAAGCAGCTGAATTTGTGGAAAGTTTTACATGGTGTGGCTGGGTCCTTAAATATTCAGTGAAAACACCTGTAGCCCCATTTCCCACCCAAAAGGGGAAAAAGTAAATCTGAAGGAGCGCTGGGGCCAGGGCACACATTTCTCTGAAAATGACATGGCAAGTTTAGCAAAGGAGCAAGTCAGAAGTCCTCAGAATAATGCTTCCCACCGTGGGTAACTCATCACGAGAATGCTACCCCTTGTTAATTTTTCCAGTTTTCTGTATCTGTTACAGCAGAAGTAAGGGACAAGAGGGGTAGATTCCTTGAAAACACCCTGGAAAAATGGAAGTAGACCAGACTGTCTCCTCAGAAGTCAAAAAGGGTGCTTCAGGCAGTCAGCACCCCAGCCGAGTTGAGAGCCCAGAATCCTCTAACTGTGGCAGAGAGTCAAAAAAGGATTGTGACTGTTACTGTAGTTTGCTGATTTTAAGTCCTTTGGGTATAAACCTAGGAGTGGGATAACTGGGTCAAAAGGTGGGTCCATTCCAATTTTTCTGAGGAATCTCCACACTGCTTTCCAGAGTGGCTGCACCAAAATTTGCAACTCCACCAGCAATGTAAAAGTGTGCCTTTCCCCCACATCCACGCCAACATCTATTATTGTTTGTGTTCTTGATAATAGCCATTCTAATTAGAGTAAGATGAAATCAGAGTTGTTTTAATTCACATTTCTCTCATTACTAAAGATGTTGAACACTTTTTTACATATTTATTAATCACCTGTATGTCTTCTTTTGTAAAGTGTCTGTCCAATTCCTTGGTCCATTTATTGCCTGGGTTCTTTGAATTTTTGGTGTAAAGTTTTGTGAGTTCTTTATAAATTTTGGAGATAAGTACTCTATCTGACATGTGTGTGGAAAAGATTTTCTTCCACTCTGTGGGCTCTCTACAGTAATGCAGCCACATCAATGTTTATAGCAGCTCAATTCACAATAGCTAGATTGTGGAACCAACCTACATGCCCTTCAGCATGCCCTTCTTCTTCCTCTCTCTCTCTCCTCCTCCTCCTCTTCCTCCCCCTCTTCCTCTTCCTCCTCCTCTTCCTCCCCTTCCTCCTTCTCCTTCTCCTCCTCCTCCTCCTCCTCTTCCCTCTCCTCTTCCTCCCTCCTCTCTTCCTCCTCTTCCTCCGCCCTCTCCCTCCTCCTGTTCCCTCCTCTTCCTCTCTGACATGACTGAGCAGCTTTCCTCCAGCACATCCTTCTACTGTGATGCTCTATCTCACCTCAGGCTCATAACAATAGTTACCTGACCATCCAATCAGGGACTGAACCTCTGAAATTGTGAGCCAAAATGACTTTTCCCCCCTAAGTTGTTCTAGTCAGGTATTTTGGTCACCACAATGAAAAGTTAACTAACTAACTAATTCAAGCTAAGACTGAATTTAACAAGTTTGACCTGAACTTGATTTTTGAGTTATTTCAATTCACCCAAATTATAGATTTAAAATATAACTATAAGTAAGTGTAAGTTAACTGTGTCAGATCCTTGGAAAAATATTAAATTACCTTCAACTCACCAGTTTTAAATTAGGAAATTTTCCTTGGAAATTCTTGTAAGTAAATATTATTCTTCAAGTATTCCACATAGTATTAAAAAATAAAGTATCATTCAAAAGTAGATATGACTATAGTCAAAGTTCTATGAAAATCTAAAGTAAACAATCAAAGAAATGTCAAAAATTCTTATTCATCCTTTCACCCACATTATACAAATAAATGTAGTGTAGTAGACAGGTTAAATTCCCCTGGTCTAAACAAATTGATTTCTTGTGAATCAATCAACACTTGTATATTTTCTAAATGGCTGGAATTCTCATCCTTAGGGGACCTGAAATGAAGTACCTATGTTCAAACTCTCTAAAACGAATTAGCAAATATGAACAACTGTTCCGAAAACAGTTAAGAAAACAAAAGAGACAGTGAATTCTCCAGGGTGGAAATCCATGTGTAAATTGTGTCGTTTTCCTTTGAAGGGTGGTCAGCATATCCGAAAAGGAAGAGGAACATCAGAACAGGGCATGCAGTGGGCCAGGCCCCGGGAATTTAATGAGGAATAAACACAGTCCCCACCCTTGACCACGCCACGTCACAGTGATGAAAGAATAAATAAATAAGTTCCTACATTAAAGAGAATCTTAGTCCATTTAAGCTCCTATAACAATACCACCATTAACTGCTTGGCTTATAAACCACAGAAACTTACTTCTCACAGTTCTAGAGGCTGTGAAGTCCAAGATCAAGGTGCTGGCAGATTTGGAGTCTGGCGAGGACCTGTTTCCTGGTTCTTGAATGGTGCCTCCTGGTTGTGACCTCAGGTGGGAGAAAGATCCAGAACTCTCCAAGGTCCTTTGTATGAAGGCACTAACTTCACTCATGAGGGCTTCACCCTCATAAGCCAATCTCTGAACCTCACCGGGGCCCCACCTCCTGATGGCACCGCACTGGCAGTTTGTTTCAGCACGCGACCTGAGGCGGGCGTGAAGCATGCAGACCGCAGCTGAGAACAGTCCATCTCATGTCACGGAAGCACGGGTGCCAGGTGCTGATCGCGTTGGAGAGGTCACAGATACTGGTCCATTTTCTAGTTAATGTGAGAGACCAACATATGGTTTGGTTTAAGGAGGAAAAATAATGCTTGGCTTTGCACATGCTGGATTTGAGGGAGACCATCCGGGGGGAGATGACATGTGGACAATGGAGGTTCACACCGGAAGTTCAGGAACTACCCCAATCTAGAGAAGGAGATAGGAGATTTGGGAGGATACAGATTATAGTCAAATTCATAGCATGAGGAATTCCAGGGGACACTTATCAGTGAAAGGGGTGTAGGTTGAGAGGAGGCAAGAAGCCCAGTTTGGGAATACACAATGACACAAATGTGTATGATGAAAAGTGAGAGACAGAAAACAAGAAAGCACAGTCAAAAATTAATTGGAAAAACAGCAGGGTGCAGTGGCCCATGCCTGTATACCAGTGGCTCAGGAGGCTGAGTCAGGAGGATCGCATGTTCAAAGCCAGCCTCAGCAACTTATCGAGGCCCTAAGCAAAAACTAAAATAATATGAAAAGGGCTGAGGATGTGGTTTGGTGGTTAAGTGCCCCTGGGATCAATCCCTGGCCAAAAAAAAAAATCTGGAAAAACAATGAGAATACTATCTCAAATGAAGGATTTTTTGAACTCCTCAAAAAGAAGGTGCTCAGTGGTTTTCCATGCTACTAACAGCATAGCCAAGTAAGATAGCCACAGAAAGCCACCATTGGAGCTGGCTGTTAACAGGACAAGCTGAGAGGACATTTCAAAGGAGAGATTGACAAATGCCAAATTGAAACGGGCTGAGGACCAGTGTGCAACATGGTCCTTGCTTCATTACAGTGGGCCTAAAAAAGCAAATAGCGGTAAAAGCAATTGCTGGGGACAGCCTGTTGAAGCTGTCCAGGGTCTGTGCCATCCCACAGGCCTGGTCCCACCTGCAGCTTGATGTTCTGTGGTGTCATTTGTTGAATTCAGTTTCAGAGTCTTCAGGGGCCATTCTGGCTAGCTGGGATTTAGAAACTTAGCTCCCTTCCACAGGCCTGCAGCAGGGAGAGTGGCTGAAGAACACCCGCAGGCACTCCCCCTGCCCTCAGCCTCCTCAGGGGGTTAGCTGCTGCTTCCTGCTCTTCCTGGCACTGCCCCGCAGCGCCCCCTCCAGAGGTTAGGAACTCTAACCACCACTGCATTCTGCCCCCAACTATTGCAGGGTGGTGAGGGGTCACAGACAAGACCAATGGGTAGCCGCAAGAGGAGGGGACAGATGTAGATCTTTGCTGAGCAGAGCAAAGGAGGTAGTAGCAACGTAAATACAGATCTTTATTCTTTGGCTTCATTCCGGTTGTTCAGTTTTATTGTCCTCTAGTCTCTCACGTCCCATGTACTAGCACAGAGTCAGGGACTTTGCTGTGGAGAGTGACGACTGAGAGACCTCTTACTCTGTGTGAGCTTGTTCTGGTACAGAAACTGTGCCAGGCACATATGTGTCTTCTGCTGTCAGACCCAGGTTCTGCTCTTGCGCTGAGGAACTATGCTTTCAAGGCGCTGGGTCAGCTGATTTCACAGGTGTTCAACCAGCGTGAAGAAGTCTAAAGTGGCAAACGTCTGGCGGGCAGGAGGAGAGAGGCCCGATGTTGTGGGGGTTCAGCGTACCTACCCCTCTCTTGGGGATCTCCATGCAGCACAGGCAGCAGTGCCAAGCCCTCCAGTTCCCAGGCCCTGAGGGAGGCCCTGTCCCTGGGTCCCGACTGCACCATCAACACTGCTGCTCCCGTGATCTCTTCGGTACCGTGGGTGAGAGACCTCCCTGCTGCTGCTCTTCTCCTGGCTGCATCAACCACCCCCATTTGGCTTCTGGGATTTTCCACTCCCAAGGACAAATTTCCAGAACAAAACAAGACCTTTTGTGGAAAGACCTAGCGTGGTTTCTTTTTTGATTGGACTATAACAGAGAAACCATCATCATGCAATCTAGAAGGCATTTTAGCAAAGACAGGGAGAAAGTATCATGAATGAGACTCCTCTACCAAACCCTCAATCAAAAGTGACAGAGCTTTAATCAAAACATTAAAAAGCAGGAAAAGGATACCAGGGCGAACAATGCACACTGTTGAAGTTAGGGCTGTCACACAGTGTGTACCGGGGACTGAAGGGGGCAAAATGGTTTAGAGAAAAAGGAAGCATATTGGTGGTGGAGACACGTTACACAGGGAAGAAATACGAAGATGAGACGCATAGAATTACATGCATCAAAAGTCAGAAGAAGAAGGGTGGTAGCTGCTTGGTGAAAGAGGTTTCCGAGATCCGTGCAGGAGGGAATTCAGGGCTCCAGGGAAGGGAGAGAGAAGAGAAGGAGACAAGGCTGCCAGCAGATGCAGGGGTTTTAAATCTAAGGAAACAAGACACTAAATACCAAAGTCTCTGTTAGTGTGATTGGACAAAAAAGGGCTAAGAACCTCAGTGCTACGTTCTCCATAGCAGGTGTACCGAGGGTGATGCATCCCAGTTACTTATGATATCTCAAAAGTACAACTACTTAGAACTAATGAAAAATGAATAAAAAAGAAGTAATTGCTATTAAAGATCTTGTACCTCAAAAACCTCAAAACCTCTCCTATGCATTTCCTAACATAGAGATTTATTCTTGTTTTTAACACAATATAAAGTGCTGTCATTTTAAAAATGTAATGTAATGAAAATTTAAACAGATTCCTAGGCTTCCCACTCTGGAGTTACTGAAACAGAGTCTCTGGTGGATGAGACTTGAAATCTAATTTCTGTAGAGCTCCCCACTCAGAACTTGAGAACCCGGCTGCACCTGCAAACCATCATGGGGTAGTTCAGTGCTGACATAGCTGAATGATCTGGTATCCATCCAGAGGCAGAGGCACAGGAGAAAGGGGGAAATTTGCCTCGGGTTTAAGAGCCCAAGAAGAAACCTTTCACCGCACATACTTTTGGGTGCTGTGGACATGGCAATGGGGAGGTGCTTCCAACAGGCCTGGGGAAGCCTTCTGTTTGAGGACCATTTGGGGAGGATGATCATCTCGGGAGGATACTGTCTCATCCCGGACCAGAATGAGATTCTCATTTCTATGCACGCTTTATTGTTTGGAATATAAGTGTACATCTGAATCTCCCCTGATGCCTTTTTTCTGCCTTTGTGGTTCAGTCCTGAAATAATTTTAACCAACTGTATTTGCTATAGCAGTTTCTCTTAATTCTCAGTCGGAAGGTTCTGGAACATTAAACAAAACAAAACAAAAAAAGTCTTTTTTAAAAATATTATTTTATAGAGCTATTTGCTGCAGTTATTTTATACACAGCATGATGATTACTTCTCCAGGCTTTTTTCTTGTCTTTTTTTTTTTTTTCCTTAGAGATAACTAGATAAGAAATTTTTAGGAGACAGTCATAGACACCCATTACTAAATGCCTAGCATATTTGGGGAAGCTTCAAGACCATTTGTAACACCACTGAAGACATTTTCAATAACTGGCACAATTTTGAAATGGAAATTGCTCTTGGTGTTGAATTTTAAAAGCAATTTTGTTTGGAAATATTAGCACAGCCTGCAAAGAAACATCAGATCGTACAGCTGAGGGGATGAACAGACTTTGAAGCTTTAGCAATTGACTGGAGAGCCCTCATTTTCCTTTTTCTTGTTTCCCTTTCTTCCTCCTTCTCCTCCTTCCTTTCCTCCTTCCAGTCAACATGGAGGGTGCAATCCTGAGCAAAACAATGGTATTCTCTGCCCTCCCGGAGCTACAATTCAATAGCTAATGGATAATCACATATTAAATAATTACACAAATAACTGTGACATTTTAAAGGAGATAAAAATGTGAGAACATCTGCAAGGATTCTGAGAGAGGGTCAAATGACAGGCTCCAATGCCTTTCGAACATCTAAAGAGAAACGTCAGCTAGGTGATTGGCTTTAAATAGGATTAAAGTAAAAAGTTGGGTTGTTGCACACTGTTGGTGAGAAGGTAAATTAGTGCCACCATTCTGGAAAATAGTATGAAGTTCCCTCAACAGAATTAAAGATAAAACTACCACATGATTCAGCACACACTACTCGGTGTTCACCCAGTCAGATGTCTGCACTCTCGTGATTACAAGTACTGTTCACGATTGCTGAGACAGGGAGTCAGTCTAAATGTCCATCAACTATGAATGATAAAATGTGGCATGTATGCATAATTAAGTATTAGTGATCCTTAAAAAAGAAAGATACCCTTTCATTCACAACAACATAGATGAACCTACAGAATATTTATTATGTGAAATAAGCAAAACACAGAAGATAAGTACTGTGTAATCTCACTTATCTGTGGAATCTTACAAAAGTCGATTTTATAGAGGTTGAGAGTGGTCACAGGAGGCTGGAGTGGTTGGAGAGAGGGGGTTTGGGGACACTTTGGTCAAAGGATACAAATTTTTTATTAGACAGGAGGAATAAGTTCAAGAGATGTGTTGTACAACATGGTGACTACAGTTAGTAACAATGTGTTGTATTCTTAAAAACTGCTAAGAAAGTAGATTTTAACTGGTTTCACCATGCACAAAAAAGATATGTGACCCCAGCACCCAAAAAAAAAAAAAAAAAGAAAAAGATATGTGAGGTGATGCATAGGTTATTTACCTCAATTTAGCCATTCCGCAATGTGTAAATGTTTCAGAACATAATACTCTACATGACAAATATACACAAGTTCTGGCAATAAGTAATTTTTAAAACACAAGTTGTGGCTAATGATTGTGGTCAGCATGTCAATTATAACAAAACTACTGTGATTGATAGTTGGTTTTCTTATACTGTGATTTGAGAGTGCCTAGGTGGAATTCATTTTTTCAAGTAACCATTACTAACTAAACCTGGGGCTCTGTGGTAGGTCTTTACTGACCTGGGAGTTAGTCTAATTGAATAGGCAAGATGGATGTTCTTGGAAAACCCTAGATAACTCAGAGGAAGCAGGGACTGATGCAATGTCTAAAGGAGAAGATCAAGGCTCCATTCACAGGGTTAGAAAAAGGAAAGGGCGGAAGGGAGAGAAAAAAGTTCACCTCAAAGTAAATATCAGCATAGAGAGAAAAAAGAATCTGGAGTGAATAACATAGTAGGAGCTAAGCCATTCAAGTTAGGGAATTGGTAAAGATATTGCTTAGATTCAACATGTAGGAGGGGTTCTTGCATGTATGTAGGTAGGTATCTATACATATGGCATATACCTTGTCTATGCACACATAAATGTATGTAATACAAACATATTACTTGTTAATCGGTATATAAAACAGAAAATACTACAAAATTTTGCCAAACCATTCATAAATTGAGAATAAGTAAGAAGTTGAGTCAAACTTTAGAGAATTGAGAATTAAGAATTTAAATAAAACTGGGTAAGTCACTATACAAACACCCTACTCTCTACTTACACCCCTACCAAGCAGTGTTATTATATTTTAAAAAAATATTCTTTACTCTTAGAAGTTGTGCCTAGCCTATGACCCAAGTTAGTTTCAATGCTTTATAGAAAGGTTGGTAACAGATCAAATTTTCTAAATCATGGTAATTAATCTAAAATTAACCCTAAAAATGAGTAACTCTCATTGCTCTGTATATACCTGAATTGAAATGAAGGGGAAAAAATCTGTGTGAGTAGAATATATAACTGACATTAGTTTAGCAGCTAAGTGTGAAGAACAAATACCAGAAGTGTACCTGTCTGTATTGGATGCCCTGGTTGTTATAGCTAAGATGGACTATTAGGGAAAGTCTTGATTTCATAGGCAAAAAATAAAAATGCACTCACTTTTTTGCTAGCATATATTAATATTAGCTCTTTAGTCATGTGCATCCCCCACCTCAGGCTATAACAAGTCAAATTATCATAGAGGTAAACACAGTAAAAAGTGTTTCTTAAACAAATGATTCCTGAAAATGCTTTTAGTCTTAAACACAATTCCTTAATTTGTCATTGTTCTTTATTGCATTAATCAGTCCCTTTCCCTTTATTTCACCATAATAACAACCTTCCAAAAAGGAATGTGGAAAAAACAATTGTAGAAGCATCATACCCTCTCTGAGCATGGCTCTTCTCCAAAAAACAAGGCAGCAGGGCTTGGTGGGAGCAGAATGCACCCACAAGCAGCTCACAATGAGCAATTCCCTTGGCCCTCACCATCGGGAGTGGCCAACCTCTGCAGCAGGTGAGGAGATGGAGGGTGGGATGCTGTCCACAGTCACATGGCCAAGCAGCTAGTATGGACAAAAGGAGGGTGCAAACCCAGGCACGATGCACCACCATCTGTACCTCCAAACACCATATGCCTGCCTCCCAGGATCCTTCTGCAGACCAAGCAAGACAAACTATGTGAAGCACTTAAACCTTTTCAAGGAGTCATACAAGGTAACTTAACATCTTCATTCGAAGGTCCCAGGATTAAACAAATCATCCTAGGTTAATTTTAGTAATGACTTCTTACCCCAAGACCTTCAATAAAAAATTTTCTAATTTGGCATGTCAGATAATTGACAGAGAAAACAAAACACAGCTTTGCATGTTTCATAGTACTGTAAGATCGTATTGTTGACTTGATGTCGCACCGTGAGTAAGTCAAGCCTTGAGAGTGAGATTCTTGACAGCTCAGCTTACTGATTAGGTTCTGTATGGAGACAATGACCTGTTTTTTTAGTGTTGTCATATAAGCTCAGATTATAAAATTTTTATGTAAACTCACTTCATAAAGAGAGTTCAATGAGTTTAAGCAGCAAGAACTTTATGGGGAAAGCTGTGGAGTGCCTAATGGTATAAAATCAAAAGCCATTCCATGTGATAGGACAATACTGAAAAGGATCGGACAGGTGCACAGTCCTAAATCCTCTCCAGGGGGACGCTTGACTAAGAGCTTTCCCTCCTCCCACGGGTGATGCTGATAATTATAAACGTCTAAGAAGCCAAAGAGCTCCCTTCTGACACACTCACTGTTTTAAAGGGATATGACATATAACAATTGTTTCAAGAGCTAAGTAATATTCTAGTATTTATTGTATTTAAGGATAAAGTGAAAATTATTTAAAAGTGGATTAAGCGCCAACTGTGAGTCAGGTAGTACACCAAGAGTTTTGTGTATATTATAATCAGAGAGAATACTGTTAGCTTTATAGACAGGATATTGATGTTGAACCAAGGGATGAGGAGGATTATTAGCAATCCAGATTAAAGCTTACTAGGGTATTTGATGAATATTAGGGTAATTCCTGGGAACTAAGAATGCTCCTATTAGGCTTCTTCCCTTCAGGCTAATGAACATTAATAGAATGAAAATTAAAGACACTTACTAGTAAGTGAATCACTGCCTGCCACACTCCCAAAGCAAAATTCCTAGGGAAGCTGGACAGGAGCTTAGAGCTTATGATGGAAAATTAATAGAACTTGAATTCTCCCTCAGTTTCTGGATTTCCACTGTGGGTTCATGGTGGATACAACGAAGCACACTGGGAGAATAGAGGAAAGAATTGTTCACTTATGCAGGGAACCCGACTCAGTTACTCATATAAAAGATTACCAGCCAGAGATGCAGAGTAAGTCACACCTGCATAAAATGCCATAGGGTAAAAATCATAGAATACAAATGTGAGATAACAGGAAAAAATGCACCATTGTCATGATATCCTTGGTTATATGTTGCTATTTGTGACTATACATTGGTGGTAGGATTCTGGTCTTTTTTTTTTTTTTTTTTTTTCATTGTGATTAATGTATTTCCTAATGAAAGTTGTGCCGATTTTAATTGAGAAAATATTGATATGATTAAAAGTCAATGAAAAATTTAGAAGTCTCTTAACAGTTTATGTTTGTCTTATCTGAATATGCTATTCAGATAATTTAACGCCTACACCAGACATTTAATTGGTATAATACGAAGTGATTGTACAATTTAATTATAATTATTCTTTACACCCTGATTATGTTCAGAGAATACAAGTCCCACTTATTCCAACTTAAGGAGACAAGGATGTCTTCCTTATACAGGTTCCAATGAATTCTTATAGATTTTGCATTAGTCATCATTAATTGAGTAACTGATGCTCATCATCACAGGGAATCCAGTGTGCATATGCTAGATGTAATCTGAGATATTTTGCAAGTGTCTCACAAAAACTCATAATAATAATCCCATTGGTATATGCCAGCATTATCCCATTTCACAGGTGAGAAATCTGAATAGGAGAGAGGTTAAGTATCTTTCTCTTTTAGATCACACATTTAAAAACCACAGGAACCAAGCTTTGATTCCAGAAGACAGACTCTGGAGCTTGAGTTCTCAACCCCCAACCTCTGAAGTACATGAACAAAAGGGGGGTTTGAAATCAGGAGAGTTAATGTGACAACCATGCATTTGGAACCAAGCAAGACTGAGGAGCATTTCTCCTCCACTACACGCTGGAGTTCACATTGGTGGTTAATATGTCTTTCCTGGCATGAGTACCTGAAAACGTGCAGCCCAGACCTTATCCTAGAGGTTTCTGCTGGATCATTTTTATGCATCTAGCCAAATGACACATGGGTTAAAGAATGACTTGAATCCTGGGACATAAACATTTTGTATGGTATAGGAGAACTTGGAATGGGAAGTCGAAATCTACTTTCAGTTGAGAATTGAAGTGGAATTCATGGTCAGAGAACACATGGGATTTCTAGGGTTGTCTTACAACCCAAGTTTTACCTTGTCCTTCTATATCTACTTCTCCAACTTGGATGCCAGTTTCAGTCATCTCCATGACCTGCTCAACCATGACCACCTCATGTCCACGTTACCAAACCTAGGAAAAGTTGACCATCTGTTTTCATTTCTACTATATTTTTTCTATAAGAAAAAAAAATAATAAAGCAGTGGCAGTTGGCTTGATTATAAATTCTCATTATTACTTTGACTGGGACTTCTACATCAATCAGCAGCAATTCTCATTCAGTTTTGCACCTTCCCCCTTTCCCACGGTGGCTGATATCAAAAGACTATTTCCCCTCACTCCATTCCCCCATCTCCACTCCTTCCCTCATGGTGGGCAGATCGCCTGCATCCTGTTCCTCTGAGAAGACTGAGATGTTGGATTCGAGTCTCCTCCATTTCCATCCTTGCCATCACCAACTCTCTGTTCTCCCATCTTTGGGTATTCTTGTTCCCACTCAAGAAAAGCACACCCTTCCCCTTCATTTCCACAATTCTCTCTCAGTAAGTTCTTTGTCTTTCCTCTTCCTGTACTTCCTAGGTTTGTTCTTTATCCTTTTGCTCTTGGAAGTAAGAATTATCTGACTTTTCTACTTAGGTTTTAAAACTTGGACACAATTTTCTACTCCTTATTTTCTACATAGCTGGTGAAGTCGGTTCTTTCACTGCTATGACTAAAAGACCAGACCAGAACAACTGTAGAGGAGGAAGAGCTTTTTTGGGAGCTCACAGTTTCAGAGGTCTCAATCCATAGAAGGCTGGCTCTAATCCTTGGGGCTCAAGGTGAGGCAGAACATCATGGTGTTAGAGTGTGGCAGAGGGCAGCCGCTCACGTGATGACCAGGAAGCAGAGAGAGAGAGAGAGAGAGATCTCCACTTGCCTGATACAAAGATAACACTCCAAATTCATGTCCCCAGTGACCCACCTCCTTTCTCTAGTCACCTGCCTTCAGTTACCACTCAGTTAATCCCATCAGGTCATTAATTCACTGATTAGGTTAAGGCTCTCATAACTCGATTATTTCTTCTCTGAACCTTCTTGCATTGTCTCACATGTGAGCTATTGGGAGATACCTCACATCCAAACCATAACAATGGTTTTCAGCTTTCCAGATTTTGAAATCTAAACCTTGGTAATTTTCCTCTGTACCTCCTTTGGTCAACCAATTCCCAATCACAATTCATTCACTTAACAAATATAACTGACCCCCATTCTAGTAAATAAAAATCTATAAAAATAATTGTCTCATGGAGTTTCTGGTCCTATGGGGAAAACAGACAATAAAATGCATGAAAGAGTTAAAAATTCTATATGTTAGACCATTCAAGCCAAAATTAAATTGGGAAGGCAGACACAGATGTCAGGGTACAGAACTTTGTAGTGTCAGAGAGGGTAACAGTGTTCCAGGTAAGGTCAAGGCAATTGAGCTTCCCTTAGAAGGTCTTCTCAGAAACTGTGCCTGAAATGTAGCTTTTCATACATCCTTGGTCATTTCTACCTTATAACAGGAACCTTATAACAGGGGTTCCAAAGCAGCATTGAATTTTAGCCAAATACATGGCCACCTCCTCAGATCCTGAGCTAATTTGTGGGGGTTGGGTGTGTGGAAATTGGGTGAGCAACTAACTGCCTTAGATGATTAAAAAAAATTATAAATGTAAACCAAAAAGTGAAGAAGTTGAATAGAAGTGAAATTCTTAATTTAGGGCTCACTTTACCCACAAAATAAATTATTACAAGAAAAATGCTATTAAAATGAATCAATTTTTGAAACAACTTCAATGAGTGTTTCATCATCAGGTGAATTTTTTCAAAACCTTGTAAAACTCTTTTGCTTGTAATATAAGACTCCAGCAAAAATGTGACTCCCCAGAGAGGCACGAGTCTACTCTATACTTAGGGCAGGGGAAAATATTTCAACTATGGCGAGTGGTTCCACAAAACAAATAACAAATTGATATCCTCCGAAATACTACTGCCCGCAAATCCTCAGGGAAGATCATCAGTCTGAGCCTCACTTTAGCAACTATAAACGGTCTTCACATACGTGTGTGGCAATTCCATACAGAGATCAAGAGAGAAAAGCAATAGATATAAACTATATATCTATATAACCTATAGAAGCATTTATAAATATGAACTATAAAAAGATATAAACTAAGCTCTCATAAAATAAAAATGTGAAGGCAATATCAAGAGAAAATCATATAATCATAGAGTATCTTCTCTGGCATGTTAAAGGAGAAGAGGGAGAAAAGACATATGCACAATTTTAAATTCTTCTCCAAGGAGAAATGTCATTGTTTCTAACCTCCTATTTCCAAATTCCTGTCTTCGGGTCACACAATCATTGAGGCCTTTGGCATTACCATTTCTTCCCCACCCCCCTTTTTATTTTATTTTTACAGACTGCAGTTTGATTCATTGTACACGACTGGGGTACAACTTTTCATTTCCGTGGTTGTGCACGATGTAGATTTGCACCATTCATGTGATCCTACAACGTACATAGTGGCAGTCCCATTTCTAGGAATGATTTACTCTGAATACATTCCCGCACCTGCAAGGCGTTTTTTGTTTTGTGTTTTGTTTTGTTTTGTTCTGTTACCAAATCATATACCCTTCTTCTTTCATCATCTTGATTTTTTGAAACCAAGGCGGCAGACAGGACCCCATGCGCGGCGGTTGCTACCGAGCCTCTCCTGAACGGCAGCAACGAGGACTGCGAGCAGGAGCAGCGGGCTTCTGAGGCCCAGCCTCGCTGCCTCCTTACAATGACCAGCGTGGTCAAGACAGGGTACAGCGTGCAGCCCCACTCTGTGTCCAGCGGCCACCTGCCGGCAGATACACACACTAGAGCCTCTCCTAGGAGTCTGTTCCCTGTGAAGTCAAAGAAGCTGACATCTCCAGACGGCTCCACTCAGGAGGTTCAGACAACGATATTACAAAAATCACCAAACCAAAAGGAGAGAATGGGCGGATGAAGGCTGGGGACCACCATCAAGAGGAGCATCAGAAAGAGCTGCAAACCTTTGAGTGAGCAAACATCAGGATAAAAACCAGCTCTTGGGGCTGTCACCAAGCAGCTGCAGCAGCAGTTGACGGAAACTCGGGGATGGCAGAAGGACCTGACTCAGAGGGTGGCTGCTGGAGAAGTTTCAGGACAATTTTTGGCAATTTTGGAGGGCAAGGGCCTCAATCCAGGCAGTGAGACCCTGGCAGCACAGCAGGAACGACTGTGGATCACGCTGACTCTATGTTGCTGTTAGAAACTTTGCAAGATGAATTGAAACTTTTTAATGAAACAGCTAAGAAACAGATGGAGGAGATACAGGCCTTAAAGGTAAAATTCCGGATGAAAGAAGAAGAAAAGGTTCGATTCCTAGGACAGCAAACCTTATGTCATGGTCAAGTCAATGATTTTAACAACGGCCCTGGTAAAAGCGGAGCAGCTACCAGCTATGCAATAAAAGACACATGGCCAGATGGCTCCCTGTCGGGGATAAAACTCAGAGGAAGTCACTTAAGACCTCTTCTTGGCCGTGATCTTCTACGACTGACCGTCCCCAAAGTGAAAACAGTTTCTGCAGTAGGATGCAGGGCAGTTTATGCTGGAAGGGAGTGAACAGCCTTCCCCACCTTCGGATGGGTCAGCTCTCCTGAGCATCACACGTAGACAATGGAGGCCTGCAAAGCGGACCTGGGAGCTTGGCTCAGCCTCGTAGGTAACAAAGCAGCACACCAGTAGAATCGGGAGACTGAGTGGCCACAGCCAGAGACTCTAGAAGGTCACGTTCAGGTTTGCAGGAAGAACCCTCATTTAGAGTAGAGCACAGGAGCTCCCGAGACATCACTGAGGAGCCATGCTGTCCCCTTCTAACTCGGAACCCCCACCGTCTCATCCTGGTTGGGCTTTTATACATCGTTGTGAATTTATGAACTTGAAGTTTCTTCAAGTTTTGGGGTGAAGATATAGATAGTAATAACACCTACCTGAAAAAGTATATCCTGGAGCTTTTCATCTAAATCACATCTGTTTTTTTTTAAGTACTACTTTCAAAATAAACATTTCTATAATTTTTTTTTAAAAAAGAAGCTTCGTCTCTATCTTCAGGAAGCTGTAGCACAGAGTCACTCTCTGTGGGAGCCAAGTGAACATTAATTGATGATGAATGGAGGATACTTTACCATCTGCTCAGCACTAATTCAATATATACTGTTGTTACTTAATTGGATTATTTTTAGTCTTGTAATTTCAGCTGGGCAAATACTGGATTCACTGGACCTGTAAATTCCTGGCAAATCATAACTCCCATTTTGAATTCCTTGTCTGGAGGGTTGACTACTTATTGAAAGATAAGCATATCCAAATAGCCATGCAAGTCCTTTTCTAACATTTGGTCTTCTTAAAGTGATATGGCATGTTTCAGTGTAGTAATGCAAGTCAGGGATAACAAATGAAAGTCTGGAGGATAGAGTAAATGAAGAAAGATAAGCAATATTTTTTTACTATAAGAAAATAAAACAAATGAGATTTACATTTATGATGACGAGGACAAGATTGTCCGTTTTGTCATTAAACCTCCAAAACTTCTTAGCACCTAACGGTTATGGTGTACTACCCGGGACTATCACTGTGGTGATATGCATTTGAACTGGCAAACCCACTCAGTCATTTCACATTAATCGTATGATAGAACTTCCTTCATGACAGAAAAATTGTGATCGTTTTTAATTTCTTAAGGTGAAAGATATCTGAGAAGTTACATTGATTTTTTTTTTAAAAAAAATCAAATTAGAATTAAGAATAGGAAGTAAAGGTACTTATTTAGAAACCGTGGTTCAAGCTAGGGCATTCTTTTAGGGTCCATGGATCGTGGTGCTAGAATGGTTTACCAACAACCCCACGTTTTGTTGGTGCCAGTGAAGGATTTCATGTGATTTTCCTTTGTTGACTTTCAGTTGCTCCAATACAACGTAACCATCTTAGATATTTGATGAAATCAGATTTAAAAGACAAGTCAAATCTGACATCTGACAGGCATGCTGGCATTAGCAGATCACTGCAGAGGCCAATGCCAGCCCTCAGGACCCAGTTCCATCTGAACCAGGTATGTGCCCTTGGCCAAGCTGCTTGGTCTCTACAATCCTCAATTCTCCTGAGAGGAAAGTTAAATATTTTAACAAAATCTACATCTCAAGATTGTTTTGAGGATCACATTAAACAATGCATGGAAGGTATTTTATAGAACACCTGGCTGTTCTAGTCAGAGTTCTCCAGAGAAACAAACCAAGAGGATTTAGACAGATAAACAGAACAAAAGTATTGAGGGAGAGGCTTACATGTCTGTGGTGACTAAGAAGTCCCAAAGTCTCCCGTCTGTAAGCTGGAGGCCCAGGAATGCTGGTGGTTGTGTTCTAGCCCAGGCTCAAAGGCTGAGCACTAGAGGTGCCAATGGCATAAGTCCAAGTTCAAGTCCAAGTCCTCAGAGTCCAAGATCACTGATAGCACAGATGGGAGAAGATGGATGTCCCAGTTCAAGAGGAGAGAGAATGTTTGCACTTGCTCTTACTTTTTGCTCAATTCTATTCTTTTTGTGTTGAGTCAGGCCCTCAACACATTGGAGGATTCCCAACTGCACTGATAAGAGCAGATCTTCTCTCTGTCTACCAATTCTATTGCTATCCTTTTCTAGAAACATCCTCAAAGATGCACATGAAATAATGTTTTATCAGCTGTCTGCTCATCTCTTAACTCAGTCAGGTTGACAGATAAAATTAACCATCACTCAGAAACTTGGCATTTTTCTACAAATAAGTTTTATAGGTATAATACAGAAATGACCAATGATACCTCTTGTCCTGTGGTAGGCCTGACTGCTGCACTTACTCAGGTCACTTCTGAAGCACATGTAACTTGGATATGGGTCCCATGATTTGGACTCAGACCAAGGAATACTTAACCAGCAGAGGGAACATGTATAAAGACAGCCAAACTATAACCCAACTATAGTCTCAGAGACCCATGAAGTGGCCCAATTCAAAATCTTGGGTAGTTATGACTACAATTAAATGAGCCAATGAGATACACCTCTTGGGAAAGAAAAGGAAGAAAAAGAAAGAGAAGCCAACAGTGACTGGAGCAGACACGAAATCACACATACCTGGAAAAGGCAGGTAAAGAGAAGTTGTGATGAGGAGATGGAATAAACAGACAAGCAGAGCATGAGGCAATGAGAGAGCCAGTCTGTAGGAGGAGAGATGGTGGGAGAGACCTGGAAATGGAGAACTCAAGTCCACATGAAGGTCACATAGCAGGACAAAATAAATACCTTGGTCCTTGGGGCTGATTACCTGTCTCAGTCTCTGCAGCAGGGCCCATCCTAAAAAGCAAATGGACAAGGACAAGGGTGCTTCTGGTAGCAGGTTGCCCAAGTTTTTCAGAAACCAGCACAACTAGCACAGAGTACCAGGGTGCATGACTATATTGATCAGAGGTTCCCAGAGAAATGGAACCAATATGACATGTTGATATATAATATACAATTTATTATGGGAATTGGTTTACACAGTTAGAGACTGAAAAGTCCCCAAACATGCTGTCCATAGCTGAAGAACCAGAAAAGCAGGTGGAATAATTCAGCCTGACGTTAAAGCCCAGAAATCTAGAAGCTCCCATGTTTGATAGCAAAAGACCAACATTCCAATTCAGGCAGAAAGTGAATTTGACCTTCCTCTGCCTTTTTGTTCTATGGGGCCCTCGAGGGATTTAATGATGCCCACTCACATTGATGAGAGTAGATCTTTTTTCAGTCTTCTCATTCAAATGCTAATCTTTCCCCAAAACAAACTCACATTCAAAAACAATAGTTTTGTATCAGCAATCTGGGCATCTCTTAACCCAGTCAAGTTGGTTCATGATATTAACCATCGCACTGACCACCCTCTTTTCTTAAATCTCACTCTCCAGGGTTTCCACACAAGCAGCAATGCCAATGATCAGAGCAGGTCCCAAGATAGAGATAGGCAGCTGTTTGCTTTATCATCCACACAGATTTTGCCAGAGTCAAAAGGAAAAGCTACATTTTTTTTAGTCCCCAAATCTATATGAAGATGCAGGCTCAAATTAATCCTTTCTATAGTTCAAATTATTGTCCTCTTCAAACTTCCTACATTTTCCTCCAAAAGTTCACAAGAAAACCACATGGATGCCAGTTTGATGTTAATTTACTTCCCTTCTGCAGTTTTCCTCTAATTTTATGACCATATGGGGAGGCGCTGTAGTAAGGGAAAGTGAAGAGGAGCGAATGGTGGACACAGCAGGAAGGGAGGTTCACAGCAGAGTCACTGTCCTGCACACTTTTGGCATGGTCATTATCCTGCCATTGGCTTCGGCTCTCTGTCATTGGACATGCTTAGCTCACAAACAGGACAACGCAAAAAACCAGAGTACCCCAAGAGCTGCCCTCAACCACTGACCAATGAGAGTTGGTAGACACAACTCCATGACCCCTCTGTTGAGACAATTCTGAGACTGCTCTACATTGCCCCCTAGTGTTGACTGTGGGACTAGCCTGCCCACTCACCCTCCCTGGGTTGGTCGCCCTGTATATTGTGGTATTTCAGTACATATATACTCTGATTGATAATCGGATCAGGGTAATTGGTCTATCCGTCAACTTAAACACTTATCACTTCTTTGTTGGGAATATTCAATCTTTTCTATTATTTTAAAATAAATAATCAATTGTTGCCCACCATAGTCACCATAATGTGCTATGAAAGTTCTATTCAACTGCTTCCCTGTACCCATTAGCCATCCTTGTCTCTCTTCCTTACATTTCTACCAGTGCTTCCAGAATGCCCTCTAAAATACCACCTGAACTCAAATCCTTCTCTGAGGACCTGCTTCTAAGAGAAATCGAGCCAAAACAAGACCTCTGTGCTGGGCCGTGCTTGGCCAATTTAGTGTCACTTTGCATATCTACGGCGGTTTCTTGAGGGGCCCCTTCCCTGCATGATTCCAGATTGGAGATTTGGAATATGGGAGTGAACGGATGCTGTCACTCAGAAGGCCATGGCAGCCAGCTTGGTGACAGACTCACCCAGCTGTGCCAGTAGGCATCAGCTCTGACTTCCAACTTCCAGGCCACCAACAAACCTCCACAGCTAACACCCATCAGTAGGCCACATTCCAACTGACAGTCAGGGGTGGTGATTGTCTCTGATTCTTCAACTTCCATCTCCTTGCACTTTGTTTGCTTAGCTCTTCCTACTTGTGGGTGCTCTGATTACTACAGCAAGCCTCTTAGTACCATTCTGAGAGATACTGTTTTCCTGAATAACAACTTATAATTCTAACTGGTGATAATATAAAGAGCTCATGTGGACAGATTTTAGCGCTCACCTTATATTAGACACTGGCCTGAGTACTCTTCATGAATTACATCTTTAAATTTACCACACAACTCAATTGGTTGGTTTTATAATTATTTCTGTGTGCTATATAAACAAACTGAAGGACCAGAAGTCTAACTTAATCAACTTGATATCACAAAACCATGTGATAGAGCTAAAACTCAAAACAGGCATTTGACTTCAGAGTTGGTAGTCTCATTCAAATTTTAACCTCACTCCTATAGTCAAAAGAATGTTTTTCCTATTCTGTTTCCTGGTTAATATTCTCCTGCTCCTTCATTCTATCTTTGTGTCTCTGTCTCTGTGTCTGTCTCTGTCTGTCTCTATCTCTCTCTCTCTCCCCCAACCCCATTCTCTTTCTTGGCCCCTCTTCCTCCTACTTGCCCTTTCTCAGTGTTAATATCCACAAGATCTAGCTGACCCAGAGTTTCTCTTAAAATTACTGTTTAAATCTTTCATTTCTAAAAGCTCACTGTGTTTTTTTTATATGATTCATTATGAGGAATTGGCTCATCTGATTGTTATAGACTGAATGTTTGAATCTCCCCCAAAATTCATGTGTTGAAACCTGATCACCAATGTGATGTGGGATTGGGGCTGGGATTGGTGTTCTTATGGAAAGGGCCCTGGAGCATCCCTTGCCCTGCTAACACAGGCAGACATGGTGAGAAGACAGTCCCAGCAGAAGAGGGCCTTTTCCAGACACCAAAGATGCAGACACCTTGATCATAGACCAGTCAGTCAGCAGAACTGTGAGAAATCGTCTCCTCTTACTTATTAACCATTCAGTGCAGGGTGTTCTGAAATAGCAGCCTGAACAAACCAGGGCAGTCATTGTGGGCTAGTCAAGCAACTCTGGAACTCATAGAGAGGCTGTCAGGAAGGGAGGAATCAAGAACAAGAGGGAACCCATGCATAGCCCAAAGCTCTTATCCATTTGTCCCCAAGCAGAATTTTATCTCTCTAGTCTCTCTTTGAAACTTCAACCTTGATTTTTATGACCTTCCAACTAAATCAGACCCACCAAGACCATTAGGATTTTGGTTTGTTTTTTTTACTAAAAGTCAACTGATTAGGGACTTTCATTCATCTGAAAAAATACAAAGAAACATCTGGATTAGTGTTGGATTGAGTGGCTGAGGCTATAGCTTAGCCAGGTTGACTCATTATACAGTGAAAACAACCTTCTAAATGCCCCCTCTTCTCAAAATTCCTCATTCAACATTCCTTTTCCCAATTCTCTTAAAATCTGTAGGTCCATCTGCTCATATTTGTTTCGCTTGTTGTTTCCTTTTATTTAGGTTTCATGGTGCTGGGGATTGAACCCAGGGCACGTGCTAGGCAAGTGCTTCAGCACTGAGTTACCTTCCCAGCCCTAACTGCTCATGCCTGTTCATTCCTAGTTCATTATGTTCAAGTTCTAACACCCAGTTTGTCAGCCTTGTGTATTGATTTCTTGAATCCAGGGGAAAAGGGCTTGACCAAATACTTTAACACACATCTGTACATATATATATATATATATATATATATATATATATATTATTGTTGAGTTTTGTGTGCTCACTAACCTCAAAGAAAGTCTAGGTTTTCTAATAATAGGTTCACCTGACTAGGTCAGGTCCTCCTAGGATAATCCCCTTTTGATTAAACTCACAGTCATTGATTATTGACCTTATCCCTTTCCTTTTATAACATAATAGTCACAGGAATGATATTCCTTCAACCATGCCATATTCTATAACTTAGAAGCATGTCATCCATCCCTGTCATACTGCACAGGAGGGATTACAGAAGGGCACAGACACTATGGGACAAGAATCACAGGGAGCACCTAGCACGTGTTCCCCAGAAAGAGGCTACCTGGATGACTCCACAGTTTTTTTGCCCAAGCAATTGAAAGAATTAAACTACCACCTACCCAAACCAAGAAGATAGGGGAGAAGATTAGCATGGGAGTAGAGAATCAAGATTTTGGTTTCAGACTTGTTATGTTTGGGGTATCTTTTTGACCTCCCAGTGAAGACATCTAACTATCGGGTTATTTGGGAAGGTTTCACAATCATTCAGGAAGAACCTAAAATGCGGCACCTGCTTGAGTGAATAGATACATTACAGGACCCGCGCCTTCCATCTTACGCTGCTTAAGTGATCAGTCTGCTGAATCACAAGAGATTAAAGTACTAAAAGAACACATCCTTTCCTTAGCTCAGAAATTTTTACCCTCTTTTTCTGAGATGTGATCCACTACCATCACAGTGGCTTATTCTAGCAATAATTTAAAATGGACTATAAGGCTTTTTAATAAAAGGATGGGAAGTATGGGGAACTTGAAGAAAACTCACCCTTTGTAATTCTGAATGTTATCCCAAGTGGAATTATTCTCTCTTGTGAATTTCTGCTTTAGTTCTTTAATGAAATGTCATATATTAATTTCATAACTCTATGAGAATGATTTTACCATCTTATTTCCCAATTTCTCGAGGATCATCTTATTAAAATCACTGCCCATATCTAATAAAGGTATACATAATTTCTGATTTTAGAGATGAAAATTGAAGCATAAAGAAGTTAAGTGACTTTCCTGAATCACAGATCAAGAAAGGATCAGGGAAATTTATACTCAAGTCAAGAAAACCCCAGAGCCTACATTTTTTCTTGATATCCATGTTATTTTAGTTTTTGCAAACTGGTGTTTGAATCCAGGGTCTCATGCATGCTGGGCAAGAGCTGTACCACCGAGCTGCACCTCTATATGGTGTTTTAAAAAATCACAATATACTGAGTTCCCTCAAGGGCTGGAGCACGAGAAGAGGAAGAAGAAGAAAGCTGAACCTTTTCCACCCTGCAGGAAGCACTGAGAGGTCAGTTGAGCAGTCCCAGAGAACAGTGATCTACCCTTCTCACAATATAAGCTTCAATGACTGGGAAAGAGACATTGATACATTTATAAATTCTTAGTTTTTCTCTGAAATCACTATTAATCCTTCCAAATTTAGCAAAAGTGATTCTTCATTGAAATCTTTTGACAAAAAGAAATATAATGCTCTAAAGTTGCTCAAACTCACCTCTACCTGAGCACTTAATATAGTGATCAGAATTATTTCACTCTCTGGAGGCCTCACAACCATCTAGCATCATGAGGATCGATGTTGCATCTCAACTGCTTTGTGTCCTCACACCCGGGACGGTGCACTAGCCACCAGCCTTGTGTCCTCAGCACCCAGGATGATGCACCTCATCACCAGCCTTGTGTCCTCAGCGCCTGGGACAGGTGCTGCACCAGAACCCAAAAGGCACTCAAGAACATGTTTATTGAATGCATAAGAAATGACTAAATGAACAGACAAGCAAATGAAAAAACAAGAATGTTTTATGACCCATAACTATCCCTAACATTACAATAATATAATGCCAGGGACAGAATTCTCCAAGAAAAATCCTCTTCTATTCAGTTACACCAAAGTTAACAGTTCAAAACAGATTCCAATTTACTCCCTAGAATATAGAAATTTAATAAACAGCAATTTTATTTATTTATAGATAAATGTTATTCTGTGCCAAACACTGTTATGCCCTTTAGGAACATTTTCATTCTTGATCCTGATAAAAGCATGAGGAAATAAGTATTATTCTCATTTTCATCCCCAGTAACTAATACTTCGACTAAATATCCTTTTAAAGAAATCACACAGGTAGGATTTAAGCCCCTAGACCTAAATTTCTTGTTCTTCACTGCCAGAGTGTAACACCTTTTAAAAATGTTACCAAACAAATCAAGGTCTTTGGTAATTCAATGTGGAAGAAAATAAAACTGAGCCAAAAGCTCACTGTTTTGCTTTCGTTTCTACTGCAATTTGTTCAGAGCTTCAGGGTGTGCACACCTTTAATAGAAATTTTATTGGGGAACATTTAAAGTGACTCTCGGGAGAATCTTTTATGGCTGCAGCTCTGGGTTTGGCTCTGGTTGCAGTCTCTCTGATGAAGCTGTTTCATCTGAAATTTCTTTGCATTTAATGTGCATGTGTTTCCCACTGTGTCCAACCATGCTGGTGGTAACATATGGTTAGTTTTGTTAATTGGGCTTTTTGTTATGCTGTGTCTGCAAAACTTCTTTTAATTTATATTCAAATGTTTGTCATCCTCTGGCCGTCTGTTGGGTGATGTCTGTGTTTGCTTTGTGACCCATGACTGTGGCATGTTTTCAAGCTGCCTTCTGGCAGATGATGTGAAAAGGCCCCACCATTTGCTGACTTTGCTCTACCATACCATGCCTGCCATTGCCCTACCTAGCCTGCAGAGCTAACTTTGGGAGAGGATAGGCAAAGCATAGGCTGTTGGGCTCAGCCAACTCTAGGCAACTACATTGTTAGGAATTGTATAGATTGGGTGAAAATTGGTTTGTTCAGCAAAGACAGAATGCTAAAGGTTTCAGGTAGCATCAAACATTTATAAAATACTACCACTTGCCAGACACTATGCATGACCAAGGCTCAGACATAGAACATGAAGTAGAGAAACCCACACATCTGGCTAGGGATCTGGCTAGTATGAAGGGAGCCACACAAATGATACCGAGACTAGATTCTTAAACCTAACTGCCTGGGTTCAAATCCCATTTTCTCTACTCACCTGCTTTGTGACCTTGGACAAGATGCTTAACCTCTCTGTGCTTCAGATTTCTTGTCTATATCATGTGGATGATGGAGATATCTATTTCAAAAGATTGATGGGAAGATTGAATATTTAATATCTATGAAGTACTGAGAACAAATGGATACAGTATACTCAATAAGTGCTAGTTATAGTTAATTATCATTTTATACAATTGTTAAGAAATATAGGGATCTGATTAGTATAAGGGGAGCTCCCTTATTTTCATAAATGAAAATCCCTAAGGAATTTAATCAGTGTTTTCCAAAGTGCACTCTGCAGTAAAATAATATATTTAAATAAAAGGGATTCTGTGGCTGCATGTATATGGGAAACGTTGGGTTATGCAGTTTTCTGTCCCCATCACAGAGACAGCTTTAGGCTGGTTAGTACTGACCCACCAAGAGCTGAAGAACATGCAGCTCCCAAGATTATCAAATGTGTGACCTTCATGGAAGTGAGTCTCTTAAGGGACTAGTTCCCATAGGAAATCCATTGGGAAGTTCCCATCTGGGTAAAAGTCATGGACAATTACAAGAAGATATTAAAAGGAAGCAATGAGATGAGAGTAAAAATTAAAGATATTAACTATGTTCCTAAATGTTTAAGATTAAATTCTTTTTCTAAATTATTTTTATATTTATTTTGTCAGTTGTCAATGAACCTTTATTTTATGCATTTATATGCTGAAAATCAAACCCAGTGCCTCACACATGCTAGGCAAGCGTTCTACCACTGAGTCACAACCCCAGCCCCTAAGATTGAGTTCTTGAAAGTTTGTGTGAAATCTCACTTATGCTACTATGTGACACAATATGTGTGCATACATACACACACACACACACACACACACACACACACACAGGTGCACACACCTTACAGCTTATCCTTGATGTACCACCAGAGATGAGATCCTGTGACACGTGCACACACCTAAAGCAATCCTTGATGTACCACCAGAGATGAGATCCTGTGACATATGGGGTGTCTTATCCTTCGATGGAATAACATTCTCAGAGAAGCCCAACAGCCTTCACATCCACACAATAAGAAAGACACAAAACCCAGCAGGGCTCTCATGAGGAATCATGAGGGGAGAGAATTTTGTCTCCCGCTCTACTTCCTACAGAGAACCCAGAAATACATTGCTTGCTTGTTTGTCCTCCAGTTTATCATGTGCTTCTCAGATGGAATTGGGAAAGAAAGAGTGAAGAGAGGACCTCAGGAATGAAATAAAAGTAGCCAGAAAGTAGCCCCAGCCGGTATGCACCACTGCAGGGAACCGTGTTCTCTCAGCGGAGGAACTCGTACATTTTTCCTTTAATACACAGTTCATATGAAAATATTTGACTGCATTTAATGTGGATCCTTGAACATTTTTCTACAAGGCCAGATACTGGGTGGAGATGCTGAGTCTTGCAAATGAGGTCCCATCTGTGCCCCCGCGGGTGGCTACATTGCAAAACTCAGTGCACGGCTCTGACAAGAGGCTGGGAGCTGAGAGAACCCCGCGTGGATGAGGCACTTCACCTGGCTGGGGGGAGGGCGGTCCCCCAGGGCGCTGGGCGCTGAGCAGAGAACTGGAGATGAACAGGAGTTGACAGGCTCATGGGGTGTGGGAGGAAGGGGCAAGCGTCACAGGAGAAAAAAGCCAGGACCAGGAGCAAGTGTGAGTCTGAGAACCAGAAATAGGTCTGCTGTTGATGCTGGAGACTGAGCCTCGCTGGGGGTGTCCTCATGGAGCGAGATGACACTGTGGAGTATGCCGAGAGAAGAATTCCTTAGGAGCCAAATACTAAGAGTCCCTAAGGAAACCAAGAAATCACAGAAAGAGTCGGAGAAGGAAAACCAGCAAGAAAAATAAAGGTAGTTCAGCTGCGCCAAGCTACGTTGAGAAATGAGAAGCGTCAAGCCCGAGACGCATCCTTCACATACAGCACCCTGCAGATGTTCCCGAAGCCTGTAGCAAAGGACGGAGGGCACCCGCTACTGAGGGAGGGTGAGGAGCAGGGACGGAGGGGCTTGCCAGAGGTTTGGCTGTGACCGAGGAGGGAGCAGGGCCACGGAAGGAGGTGTTCTCTTCTGTGTTTTGTATTTAAGTAGTGTTGAAAAACTGTCAGTGGATGGAAGAAAAATTTAAACAGCAAATCAAGTAAGGCTTCTGAAGATTTAAGAAGCAAGAGGAACCTAAACCCAGTAGTCCTTGGTTTTGTAATCAAGCAAAAAAAAAAAAAAAGAAAAGAAAAGAAAAAAAAAAAAAAAAAAGCAATCACGGATAGCTATCTATTCTTCCATCTTTCCATGGGCCCCTTAAGCCTTCTCTGTGATAACTGTGCTCCATGTGAGCAGGAACTGCATCTGTCTTGTTCATCATTGAACTCATTGTGCCTGGAGTAGATGCTCAACAAACACGTAGTTAGATATGTTAAGTGGATGTATAATGCAAGACATTATCTATAATTATATATAATGCGAGACACAGGAAGGAGGACTTAGTACAAAGTCTAAAAGCCATAGAATGGCATTTTGATGCATCTCAAACCGAGCAGTAGCTCAGCAACATCTTTTTCTAACTCAAACCTTGCAACTCTATGAAGAGGCAGTGCAGGTTAGTACCTATTTAGTCTGCTGCCTTTGGACCCAGGAGACCTGGGTTTTGGTCCCATACTTTTATCACTCTTGGGACTTTTTCTGCCTGTCCCAGATCCTCTTCAAATCTGTGATTATAAACTTGATTTGCACATTAGAATTATCTAGGAATCATTTACAAAATAAGAGTCCCCTAGCCTTGCCCACAAAGATTCTAATTCAATTGTTCTGGGACAGGTCCCAGACATCTGGAATTGTAACTTAATGTGCAGAGAGTGATAAGAATTACTACCTTAGACAGTGCTCATGTAGGTATAAAGGAATATAAATCCTGGAAAAACAAGTTTTCAGCTCCACGAAAACTGAACAAAAGCAGATGCGGATTCCACTCCTAGGCCTACAACTAAAGCGGTGCTTGCCTGTGCACCAAGAGCATGCGCGGTGGCGACCCGCACAAAGCAGCTAGGAAGCAACGCAGACCGCCTGGACCACGCTTAAATGGACGGCGGTGATCGACGTAACAGACAGTGCTACCCCTACAAGTGAGAATTTCAAAACGGTAACATTCAACAAAGGCAGACGCAAAAACAAGTCACATCTGTTTTATTTTATATTTATGAAGATTAAAATAGGAAGAACAATTCATGATGATGGAAGTCGAAATATTGGTCATCACAGTGATTGGTGAGAAATGTCATGGGGCACAAAATGTGGCCTCAGGGACGCTGGCCGTGTTTCTTCATCTGAGCAGTTTTGACACAGCAGTATTGGGGTGCTGGTGCCAAAGGCCAGAGGCCACAGGAGTGCACCTGCAGAGAACAGGGAATGCCACGCAGTGCAGCGAGAGGAATCCGGCACTCGGGAGACTGTGGGTGTCTAAAGAGGGAGGGGTTAGGCAGAGGGCCTGTGCCGGTAAGGTTTAGAGGCTGGAACCAGGTGCTGGGTAAAATAGGCAGGAAACGGTCAAAATCCAAATCCCTAAACAGGTGTAGAGGTTCAGGCCATGAGAAAGTACACAGGAGCCTAAGTCCTTGAGTGAGCATGCTCCTCAGGACCATAAAGTCTTCTGTTTGTCTGGCTTAGAGACATTAGGCAACTCCTCTCTCCTTGAGGCCTGGGGACATTCTTATTATAATAACCTTTGGTACTAGTGGACTCTGAGAAGCAAGCAAGTTATATGCTCTGCACATGCGCAAAGCTAACTGCACTTATGTAACCTGATATGACCCTGGAGTGGATAACAAGACTGACCGGGCTTTCCCAGGATGGCGCTTCTTGCCTATGCCATCCTGTGTGCTTGCCTCTTTGTTTGCTCACCTCCTTAACCTTTACAGCTGGCCCTTAACCTGCACAAACAGGAGTTTCAGGAACATTGGGTATCTGAGTTTTAGAACACAGGGTCCTTTCAGAGTTAGTGTTGGGTCCATGTATCTGTGGCATAACCTTGAAACCCATCAATCTGATGGGCAGAGTTCAAGGAGTTGGGACTTGGCCTGTGATGGACTTGTGATGGTTTGGTCATTTGGGTCCATGTTTGCAAGTTATAGTTCAACCCCTCTAAAAGTTGATTTTTCTGACTCATTCCCTTTTCACAGTCCAGCTGCTAGTGGGACAAATTATATCTTTATTGCTATTATATACTACATACTAATATTTATATATTTTGAGTTTTATACTTATGGCACATGAACTTTCTTGACCTAAATTATATTTCAATAAAATTTTCTAATAAGAAAATGTTGGGACTAATGACACGTTAACTAACTCAAGCTGACTCTTTACTTCCTGGCGGGTGAGCAAGATCAAGGCTCAAAGGCGGTTTCGAAAGTTAATGACAATAAATCGGACCACCGTCAGGGATTGGTTAACAACAGTTTCACCAATGTGAGATCAGCTCGGCTTGCCATATAGTCCTATGGGGGCCTGCATGAACCCCCCCTGCCTTGCTGACCTTTAAGCTGATTGGTTCCCACCTAGCCCCCACCCTGTGTGACTTCCTCAATAAACGAGTTCCTGCTGTGACGGGTCTCCCTGACGGTCTGATTGTCTTCCACTCAGAGGGCTGGGTGTGGGTGGTCAGTTGGCCCTACCTGTCCCAGTCTGGCCTTGTTGGGGAGTGTCGCCTTCCCTTGTTGCTGGTCGAGAAGAGCAAGGGGGCTTAAGACCCCAACAGAAAAAATTTAATTAATTTCACCATTTCTCATTGCTTCTCTTCTTTTCATCTTGTCTGGTACTGTATAGCTGTTCCTTCCTAGTCCTGTGAACCAGCCCTCCAAGTCTGCAGCCTTCCAAGAGAAACAAGCTGGCCTTCCTTCTCCTCAGACCTTCCTCCCACTTCCCCCAGGAAACCCGGTGGTGCTGGGACTTCCCACAGTCCCTGACCACAGGGCAGCAGGGAAGGGATATGCTGTTCACCTCAGGTTAGCTTTCTACTTATCAGTTCACCTTTCCTCTTAAACTCATATTTCAAAACAGTGTTGTTATCTATATGGCTGTTCTGTTTATTTCAGAAACTTGCTAGCTAAGGTTTTACCATCTGGGCTTCTCAGACTATGGTAGACAAATACACACATTCCCATGTCTGTCTTAAGACCTGCACAGGACATCATACCTTGCTTGTGCTCTGGGGGTACACGCCGTCCCTCTATAGGTGTACGCCCCTCTCCTATACAGGGGTTCACTTCTCCCCTGTTGTATTGTGGTGTTGAAACCATGCGGCTGGGTTGTTGCCCTCTCTGCTATTCCAGAATAGACTTCTTCTCACATGAGAAAAGAAGAGAGGAGAGGAAAGAAAAGGCTTCTTTCCTCTCGTTTCTTTTTTTTTTTTTTTTTTTTTTTTTTTTTGGGAGGGCTGGAGGGGGAATCAGGAAGTTGCCTTCTTTCATCTTTTCTATCTTAACATCTTGTACTGTAGAAAGAAAAAAATCTTATTTACTAGAAGTGGTTATGAAGTTAATATAGGAAGCTCCCTGTGATTAATTTCAAGATTGCTTTGCTGACACCTACCGGACAGGATCTTTTACACAAACAGGCACAGGGAAGGCAGTAGGAATTCCCTATTCTGTGATTCATGAATTAAAAACAATAAAATAAAATGAATAAGATTAAGTAGATCTTTTCTTGTGTGATCCAAATAGACAAATAGACTAAATTTTCCCTTTTTCTTTTTTCCTTTCCTTCTCTTCTCCTTCTTTCCTTTTTCTTTCTTTTCTCTCTTTTTGTTACTCTTTTTTTGAGATCAGAAACATGTAAAGGTCAAACATTTCAATTTTTGTCTTGGAAAGGGAAAAAGAATCACTTTTCTTTATTATAGTATGAATGAGAAAAATCTATTTATACTTAACAGGCCGTATCTAAGCTGTCATCTTCCTGCTGGTCGGGTCTCCCAGCTTAACAAAACAGATAAGATTTTTAAAATATTATGTAAATTAATCAGCTGGTTTCTAGTGAGAAGTGAACATGCTCTCTTCAGTCATTAAGTAAGACCCTTTTAATCCCAACCAGGTACTTATGAGCATTAGGAAGTCCAAAATAAATAAGAGGTTTATTTAATAGTAAACTAGTGGTAATAGATAATAACTCTTAGAGTTGCAATTCTAAAGCCTATAAGAAAATTTATACAGATAAATGGAACTTAAAATTTATCTTAGCTATGTATGGTGCTGCCTACCTTTAATCCCAGTGACACAGGAGATGGAGGTAAGAGGATTACAAGTTCAAGGTCAGGCTGGGCATGTTAGAAAGACCCTGTGTCAAATAAAAAATTAAAAGGGTTGGGGAAATAGCTCAGTGGTGGAGTACCCCTAGGTTAAAAAATATCTTATCTAGTTCCAGCTTTTCATTTTTAAGTCATACACATAGAAGAGTTCAAGAATAAGAATGACATAAAGTTTCAGAATTAAGACTGGACTCAAGAACCTAAATCCTAGACCAAAGCTTTATACAGTTTCTACTGCATCCTTTGCCCTTAAGTGTTGGCTTACTATTTATACCTGTATAGCAACTATTTACATTACATTAAGGATTAAGATCTTTCCTTGTTTCAACTTGCTGGTGTATCAGATACAAATGACGGAACATATGATCCACTGACAAATTTGGGGGTTGATGGTTAGCCATTGATGCATAACCTATAGCTCCTGTGGGGCAGAAGTCCAAGTGTGGCTTAGCTGGGCCTCTGCTTCAGGGCCTCACAACACTAAACTGCTGGCTGGGGCTGTGGTCTTATCAGAGGCCCAATGGGGAAGGTCTACTTCCAGTCTCTCAGATTGTAGGCAGATTTTACTTTCTTATAGCTGTAGAAAAAGGGACTCATTTTCTTGCTGTTTGTAGGTCAGAGATTGCCCTCAGCAACTAGCAACCAGCTGGAATTCTGTCCATCTGGCTTCCCTGGCATGGGGGAAGTCAGCAAGGAAGAGAGACTGCCCAGGTAGTGCTCCAGTTTTATGTAATCTAACTGCAGAATCAGAATTGCATGTACGTGATCACATAGATCCTGTTTCCTTTGCCATGAGCTCTGACTAGAAGCAAACTACAGATGATACCCACACTCCCTGAACACCAGGGGCAGGAACCTTGGGGATCACCCTTAGAGTTTCTCCTCCACAAAGAGATCTAAAACAGCTCACTCATATTTATAATCAGCTTGCATTGAAAACACATAAAAGTGCCCACATATATAATTTTGCCTAGAAAAAATGTTACTTTGTGCATATTTAATTTAATATGACAATATCTAAGTGCTGCTAGTGCCTTTGAACAAATGAAACAGCTCTAGTTGAGGACCTGAGACTGAGGCAACCTCTCACCAGTCTTCTTCAAAAGCTGCAGGAGGGGCCAGGCCTGTGGATGAGTGTAGAATTCTAACCTGGCATGAGGCCCTGGCTTCTATCCCCAATACTGGAAGAAGAAAGAAACTGCAAAAATCCATATTTCTTGGGTTGTGTATGCTCTTTAGGGAGAGAAGACAGATGTGGCAGAGGAAAGTTAGTTTCAAGACAGCTACAAATAGACATGCAGATTGAATAAGCCCATGTACAGTCATCTTATAGCCACATAACTACTTAAAGTTTCAAAATTAATTCCTCCATAGAGAACATAAACAAAATATTTATCACTGATAGTAGACCACACTTTTCAATACCAATTTCAATGGGTATTATAAAATAGTGCCCTTTTAAGAAGCTTCCAGGACAAACCAGGCACTTACAATCTCATCAACTTATTTGCCTCCATTAATTCTTGGAGTTCATAGGCATGGATTTTGAGTAGCACCATAAGCAGTACCAGAGCAGATGTTGGGAATGTTTTATAACATAAATAAGCAACGCTTAACTGTTTTCTACATTTAGAGAGTTTGCATATGGTGATGTGTGAGAGTCGTTTTGTGGATTTAAAGATGAGTTACACCTAATGAGCATTAACTCATTGGTGTTGGCAGACTGCCAGATTGATAATGGATACTTGATCATTTCATTTAATCTTCAAAATCATCTTACAAGTCAGAGTATTACATTTTACAGATGAGGAAACCAATGATTAGAAGTTGGGCAAGTAGCCCAAGGTCAAGTTCAAGCAGATACTAAATAGGACGGTTCTGATTTTATATTTAATGCTATTTCCATCATGGAATAGCTACCTAATGTTCTTACTGTAGTTTAATTTCTTGTGCCTTAAAATACCTCAAGGAAAGATCTTTGCTCCCAATATCTGTTATTTTCTAGAGTTGGCACAATACCTATACACAGGTCTATTTTAAGTTGGTTTGAAATGGGTAAAAGAAATGGATGTATAAAATCAAACTGTCCCTGGTTATGCAAATGTGACATGACAGTGCTCTGCAGAGAGGGCAGATCCTAAGTTGGGTTCATGGCTATTGAGACCCTAGATTGCTTGGAGACTGTGAGAGCTGAACTAGGAGTCACCTACAAAAGCTTCAGAGACTCCCACCCCCCAATATCCCTACAGTCATTGCAGCTCCTTCTCTGGTGCCCTGTGTGGAGCAAACCATGACTGGGCCTCTGTGTGCCCCGTGGCTCCTGGTGGCCACCCTGGGCCTGGCCCTTACCATGTCCATAAGCCCCACGGTCAGTCCAAGATCCAGTCAGTCACTGGTGGCCAGTCACACAGTAGACGCCTTCCCTTTGCTTTTCTATTTCTTTTTCCTTTTCTCTTTTTTAGCAAGACAATAATGTCTCTGATGCTTCCAGGGACCACCTACCCTTCCTGTCACTCAGTCCTCTTGACTCAACAGTCCAGCCCTCCAGTTTACATTAAATCGTGACAAGTCTTGGCTTGGCAGAGTCACCTCTTTCAGGACACTCGGGGATGTGACCAGAGCCAGGCCAGGAAAGCCCACCAAGGTCTTTGATGAAATTCTCAGAATAAGGGCAATCTCTTCAAGATCTTGAGAACTGAAAATCCTTTAAGTATGAATCTGCTGAAGGAGAAGGAGGAGGGAAGTGCTGGAGAGAGAAAGGGTAACAGGAAGAAAGATAAGGGGGAAATAAAAGATGAAAGTGGTAAAGGAGAAGACGACAATGATCAGAAACCACCCTGCCCCATGCAACACATACTCGAAATAAGTTGTTTCAGCCTTGGGATCACCTTTGGGCTCAAAATTGGTTGCATTCTGGAAAGGGAAAAAGTTACTAATTTTTGAGGGTTCAAATTCTTACTGATTGGGGAAATTCCTCAAAATTAAGACAGAAAATTGATCTACTGATGGATACAAAAATTGCTTTCATTTAAAAAGGAAGCCATGAGTGTGTGTGTTTTCTATGTTGTTATATCCTATAAGGATTCCAGCTAAAAATCCTTATATTTTCCTTCATCAACCTATTGAAATTCATGGAGTTTAAAGGAACCTAAGGAGAATGAGGAGAGTGTGATTTGTCATTATCAGAAAATCTTGATCAGAGAAACCAAAGGCTGATGTTAACATAAAATACTTAACATCACCTTCTGTATTTACCAAAGTGGATGCACAATTATGTCACCTAATCTATACTTAATCTATTGTTGGAATAATTTATTTATGAGAGTTAACTTGAAAAACATTGCAATCAGTGGGAGAACTGGAAAGAGTGAAAGCGTAAGAAGCATAAATAAGCAATGAAGTGAAATAAACAAGCCAAGAGGGACCACACGCACACTTAGAAGCGAGTTGGGGCTGGTGTCCTCCCCCTGTGGAGGATGAGTACAAATGATGTCTTGTGCAAATGCCACGGGATTGCTGAACTCCCTGGGGCCAGGGTCTGACTATTTCACACCAACCACTCTGTCTTCAAAGGCCCTCTGACTGCGGTCTTGCCCTGCCTTTACGAGTGTTGGTGGAGGATTCCATCATTGTTCAGTCACTTTCAGGTTCTGGCTAATTTCAGATTTCATGGCTTTCAAGTCACTTTTTCTCCACACCTCATGTATCCAGGGGGAGGAGTGCATGTTGGAGGAAGCCTCGCCCCTCTCTCTTCTGCCCCCGCCCTGTTTCTGGAACAGTGGTTGTTCAGCACTGCTTATGACCGAGAGGGCCAGGTTTGAGCAAAGCCATGTGCAGAAACCTCATTCTGCAAACAGCTTCATGTGTAAGGAATTTAAATAATGCTGAAGTTTAAATTTCCCTCCGTCCAATGTTCATTCGTATCTAATGGGGCAAGGAAGAGGGATGTCATGTGCTGGCTCCTTGAATCTGAATGACAATTGGGATGCACTTTCAATCATTAGCGCTGTGGACTATTTCTATGTTTAGTTCAAACCTTGGGCTGGGGAGATAACTCAGTTGGTAGAGTGCTCGCCTTGCAAGCACAAGGCCTGGGTTCAATCCCCAGTACCGAAAAAAAAAAAAAAAAAAAGTGGTATCTCAAACCTTTCCTGTTCCTTTGTACAGGCTCAACCCATTGTCCATGTACCTTCCCCATTTCCTAGGTGGCTCCTTCTCCTCCTACACCTGTGGCCTTACTCGTTTTTCCTTACTCACAGCCCAGGGTTCCCTCATCCCAGCAAGTCGCCCTCTTGGGTGGGTCCTTCCAAGATGGCTTGAGCACAGCCTTGCACCACCATGAAAACCAGACTCAGACTATTTAAACCTGAGTCTTCCATTTACCATCCACATGACCTTGAGCAAGTCCCGCTGCCCCATAGGTAAAAGGGAAAATTTAAGCACAGTATAGTACGGTTGCTGGGAGGGTAATGCAAATATGAAGTGTTTACTCCAGTGTCTGACACATAGCAAGTGTTGTTTAAGTGTTAAGCAAGGACTAAGCTACCAGGGCCCTCGTTCTTGCAGGTCCTTCCATCTTCCCAGTGCTTTCCCATGTGCCCCTTCCTTGCCTGAAGTCAGAAGCAGATCTTCATCAGCCCTGGACTCACACCTCCCCTCTCTCAGGGACACCCCCAGCAACTCCTCCTAAGGGTCTACTCTTCTGCTTTTATAGGCTGAATGGACAATATTCAAAGAACTGGCTTAGCTACCTCTTAGCAAGTCCTGGGACGGGCTTATCTGGCTACTGTCTGATGGGATATACTAATGGACATGGCAGATATTGCAGTCAACAGTTAATTATTAATTATTAATGGAAAGGCTCCATTATGTGCTGCAGAATCCAGCACAGTGACTGAATAACAAGCAGCCTCAAGCAATATGAGTCATCCCCCGTTCAACCACATTTAATGAGGGAGGTAGGATCTGAAGCGTCTCCTAGGCACAGGTACCAGGTCTCTGTCTACCTTTCTAGTCTCTCATCTCAGCATCCTTGTCCTCATCCCCTGTCCTCACTGACAGTGTGATTGCTTGAACTGAATGATTGCACATCTCTCTACCTCCTGCAGTTCTTCTCTTCCTGAAAACTTACATGGACTCCAGGAGAGCAAGTGGCCCCCAAGACCTCTGCATGCACCCCTTTTTTAACCTCCAAACATAGCTGCCTGGGGTTTTCCCCATGTCTGTCCCCTCAGAAGACTAGGAGCCTCTTGGAAGAACCCTGGCACAATGCCTGACTCTTTATTGTCACTTAGGGTTTAAGTCATAGGAGATAATATGTCATAGGACAAAACTTTGTTAAATTGTCCTGGGAAGTAACTTTGTTTAGTAAATATCACCATGAAATTTTTTTGTTTAGAGAGAAGGATTAGGAATAATGACATGAAATAATTCCATTGCTCTGCATTCAAAAAAGGAATTGTTTGGAAAGGGGTAAAGATTGTAAAAATTGTTTGGCAAGGTCAAGCAAGAGAGGGGATGGCCAGCTACATTTCGAGAAGCTGGAAAGTGAGCAAGACAACCAGAAAAATGAAAGGCGCAGGTGGGTCTCCTGGAATAGCTACTTGATAGGCCTAGTGAACACCGTACGGCCACAATTTAACAGCTGCAAATTATTTGTTTAAATCATGCAAGTCTCTGGAAATGTCACAAAGGTATATGTAGCAAGAGGAGAAACACGCAGTTTAAAAATCTACTAAACTTCAGTAGGGACAGTAAGAGTCTGTGGCATTTGAACCGCCATCCGCTCCTACACAACCCCCAGCCCTGTGTTAAGGAATCTGTGCACCAAGAAGATGGGTTTTCCCCTTCCCCAGGAAGCACCCAGATCAAGATTCATGGGGTCATACCCCAAAAGGACCAGCTGGTACTCAACATCCTGGTTCTGCACTGCAGAAACTCTATTCCCAGCAGGTACAATGGAGGGGTCCAAGTCTCCTTCCCACTTCAAGGAAGAAGCTCCATCCCAAGAATGGGAAGTCCAGAACATTGGGACCCCATGCTCCAGTATGACCTCATCTTAACCAATTACATCAGCCACAGCCCAATGTCCATCCAGACAAGGTCACGTTCTGGGGTACTGGGGCATTAAGACTTGAATACATGAATTCAGGGAGACAAAGTTCAATCCCTATCAGAGCACAAATGCAGATATGGTTTGACAGAAGAAAGCATAGCATAGTGGACTTAAAGATAGGTCAGTGGGTATCATGAAATCTGAAGCAACAAATGAAATGGAGGGTAGATCATTGGGTAAGACAGATTGCACAGAACATAGCAGATAAGCTTGCAAGTTGATCAACAGTGATTTTAAAATCTGGAGAACAGAGAAGAAAACATAATTAAGAAAAATGAACAGAACCTCGAAGAAAGATGGGACAGCATATAGTCCACCCACCTATGTTTAATGGGCACCAGAGAAGGAGAAGAGAGAGGAACATTTCCAAAGAAGTAAAGGTTGAACACTTTTGAAGTTGGAAGATCTGGATGCAAAAAAATTAGATAGGAGGAAGGAAAGGAAGTGAAGTAGAAAAACAGCTACATTATTTTATAAGCGCAGTATCTGTTCAATTTCAATTTCTGTTACCTGGTGCACAGCAGTAATTCATAACTCTATCACCCAATTCTTCACAAAAGTCTACCACACTCAACAGCCATGTGTGATTAATGTTTGGGAAAATGAAGGAAAGGAACCACTAAGCTGGAGAAGAAAGCAATGGGCACAAGTAGTAAAATGGAAGAAAGATCAAGCGATCAAAACCAGGTTCACTGAGCTACACTCAGCCAGGAGTCTTCTGATGAACTACCTGAAACACTGGGTCCCAGAGTGCACTTAGATGAAGTTTGAGCCAGTTTTAACTGAATCTGCAAGAACAGCCACACGCGGTTTTTATTGTAATTGTGGTAAGGTCAAAAATGGAGAAAATAATAATTGTCCCAATGGTGCTGAAGGGGTTGTGGGGAAAGGATTTGATCTTAGTGACTTTTTCTTAAATTACTACTTGGCTTCAACTACTTGGCTAAACAATAAGTTGCAAAGCACATGACTTTCTTGCCACCTATAAATATGGGCTCTTTTCCATCAAAAGGTGATCAAACTCACATCTCTCTTTTGGATACCTGGGGAAATAAGAGTAAACCCACAACTGTGATATCTGCCAGAAGGTCATTTCCCCATCTTTCAGGGGGAACAGGTCCACACTGCTTGGCTGCAGGCTCACTTCACAGCACATCAGAACCTCGATACATCCAAGCAGCAAAGCTGCTGCAGAGGGGAACCTGCCTTTTCCAGCTTCCTAAATCTCTTTAAAAATTGCACACCTGCTTTGTTCAAGGTGCACTGGTATGTGTAAAAGATAAAAACTCTATAACACAGATTCTGTAAATCTTAGGTCGGAGCTAACCTGTGAGCAGCAAATAAATACATGTGGGTGAAGATAAGAGGGGAACACACAGAAGTCTTTTCCTTTGATTGAAGAGAATGTCATCATCAGGAGGTTTATAATCTTAATGGCATGTGCCACTTCCACTGTCCTCTCGTCCTCCTTCCTCCTAGAAGAGCAGCCTTTTTCTTAAAGGAGAAACACTAGCGCTAACGCCATCTTTTTCCTCTGATCAGAACATCATTTTTCTTAGAGCTAATGAGCAACCAGTGCCTGAGAACAGCAAAGCCAATGTAGAGGTGAGAAACGAGCAGTTTGGTCTCCCTGACTTTGAGTCAACCTGAAGGTCAAGGAGTAACTGAAAGTGTTTGTCTCCAAGCTGAGCCTCAGGCGAGCTGATAAAAGCTAGTTAAGATTAATGCAGGGGATATTGAATTGAATCTTGAACGTTTTCTGGAATGAACACAAGCTCTGTAACCAGGCGCCCTACACCATTTCCTTATTCTGTGACTTTGGCCCCTGGCCAAGTTAGCTGCTTTGAGTCTCAGCTTTTTCTTATGTAAAATGAGCATGATTTTTAAGATACGAACTTGCTCTGGGGTCTAAATGAGACACTTTGGATAAAACACCTAATTTGGTGAACGTTGACTTTTTCCTATTGCAATCCTCAACTCACAAAATAAATATTTACAAGCAGGAGTTGACAATCTTTATAAATTTCTAAAAAGAACAGTATTTCTGTCTTTAATAAACCCAATGTAGAAAATCCATTACCACAATTTAGAAGGGAGGAGGTTAGAGCAGAAAACAATTTTGGATGCTCAGATAAAGAAGAGGGAGGAGAATACTTTTTTCACACAGACGCATCACACATAATAGCACCTCCTGAGAAATCAATCATTTAAATCAGGAACCATGATGTCATCAAGTGACAGAAAACCACAGAGCCCCTGTGGCGTCTGTCACAGACAGTAAGTTCTTCTCCCCCCTCTTGCCCCTCAGAGTCTGCTTATTAGGCCTTGGGGTTTTTGTTTGTTTGTTTTATCTACACAGGTAAACAGAAAGCAGATGGCAAGGGTTATACTTGTGTTCTAATTGGCACTTTCTAAGATTTTTCTTCAAAGTAAAAATGGTTTCTTTAACACACATTCGATCAACTGACTAAGTGATCCCTTTAGCAAATCTACAGAATTTACCAAGGATGGATAAATGTAGAAATGCTGTCTGAGGGAGCCCCACAGGACTGATATTCAACAGCCAAATTGCTGGGAGAAACAAACTAGAAATGCCTGGAACTTACAGAAGCCGGAAGGGGCATTCCCTGTGCTTCCTGGTGTGGCCCTCCCTCTGCTGTTGACCAAGTGAAGAGGCAGGTGTGCAGGATGCCATGCACAGCGGGGGAATAGGCTGATCTGAGCTGGATTCTGGTGGATCTAACCTCTGCTCACTGAGTCGCTTTGAGCAAGATACCCACACTCTCCACACCTATGGAACAGGTACCGGTAATAATATCCGCATGGTGGGACACTGGTCAGTGAGTTCATTCCGCAAAAGAGTTTTCTCAAACTTGAACATGCAGGCCTAGTAGCAGGCATCCTGCCCTGGTAAAACGCGCTGACTGAACAGTGGGACCCCAGGTTATGCAATTCTAACAGGCGCCCAGGCAATTTCGACACTGCTGGTCCTAAGACACCCTTTCAGCAGCAGAGCATTCAAAGACTTTTGCTCGGTTCTGTCACGTTGTAAATACATAGAAAATACTAGCTTTACTATAATGATGATGGATTGATTAAAGGCCCAGAATCAAAGAACTGTGCATGCCAGCCTTCTTTCAGCTGTGCGAGGTCTTGTAACTCTCAGATAACCCCCAGCAACAGTGTTCTTCAGAGGAGTTTGCTCACAATAAAACTACAATACTATTGGTGTGGAAGGCTGAGGAATGGCCACCCACCGACATCAGCCTAATCCCCGAAAACCTGTAAATGCTATTTTATAAGAAAAAGGGTCTCCTGGGTAGCAGGTAGACATGAGCAGGTAGGAACATGAAGATAATTCTATAGGCTGGGCCTACGGTGCTGGCCTCACTCTGCTTTCCCTTGAAGAGCAGTTCACCTAAGGTCATCTTGTCCCCGCCCTGGCCTAAATCAGTAGGATCCTCAGGGCTGTTCTCTCAGGCCCAAGGAATTTAAGAGTCCCTACTGATAAGAACCTCAGTTACCCCAAAGTGGGGCTTTTATGACCTTTATACAGACCAGAGATTCCAGAAAGACAGGGTAGTTAACAATAAAGACCAGAACACCAACTATGAAATCTATAAGGACAAGTTTCAAGTAGAACTACAGGGCAGGGTGGGCCAAGGTGACCTAGAGTAGCCTTTAGATCTTCAGAATGCCATTATAATAGTAAAAAACCACCCCTCTCTCACTCCCTTAGGGTTTTGTTTGGATATGTTTGCATAAGACCATGCATAGTAGGGACTTAAAAAACTTTTTTTTTGTTTGCTTGTTTTTGGGTTTCTCTATTTGTTCTAAACAGAAAGAATAAATGTTACACATGATGGTGGAATGCATTTTGATACACCATATAGAAATGGAGTATAACTTCTCACTCTTCTGATTGTATGTGATGTAGAGTTACCCTGGTCATGTAGTCATGTATGCACATGGGGTCATAATGTCAGATTCATTCTACTATCCTTCCTCCACCATTCCCTCTGCCCTTTCTTCACTCCCCTCTGTCTAATGCAAAGTTCCTCTGTTCTTCCCTAACCCCCACCCCTTTCTGTGAATTAGCATCCACATAACAGAGAAAACATTCCGCCTTTGGTTATTGGGACTGGCTTATTTCACTTAGCATGAGATTCTCCAGTTCCATCCATTTACTAACAAATGCCATCATTTCATTCTTCTTTAAGGATGAGTAATGTTCTATTGTGTACATATACCACATTTTCTTTATCCATTCATCCACTGAAGGGTATCTAGGTTGGTTCCATAGTTTTGCTATTGTGAGTCTAGCTGCTATGAACATTGATGTAGCTGTGTCACTGCAGTACCCTGATTATAAGTCCTTTGGGTATAAACCAAGGAGTGGGACTTAAAATCTTGAATGCAATCTCACTGCCCATCAGTCAAAAGTTATGAGGTGGTACCTGAGCTGGACTTCTAGAAACTTCCCTAAGACCACCAATAAAACTACGGAGCAAAGGGGGCTCATTGTCACTCCTCTCTCAGAGGACCCACTCTCTCTCTTCTTCCCTTCTAATAAACGTTACTGTGCTTTAGCTAAGTTTTGCTTGGAATTTTCTCTTGCAAGAGCCCAAGAGTTTTGAAAACACAATACAATTTCTGTAATAGGTCTTCACAGGTATAATTAAATTTGGAGTTTGATATGGGATTATCCAGATGACATCATAAATGTCCTCATCAACAAAGACAGAGGGAAATTAGACACATATATAGAAAAAAACATGATACAAAATAGAGAAATTGAATTTAGGTCACCACCAGCCAGTGGACACCAGCGGCTGCTAGAAGAAGCTTCTGGAGATATCACAGCCCTACTGACACTTGCTCTTGGACTTCTGGCTTCCACAACTATAAGAGAATATATTTCTACTGTTTTAAGCCAACGGGTTTGTGGTAATTTATTACAGTACTCATAGGAAATAAACACGGTTGGTTTAATTAAAATGCCCACATGCATATGCTAAATTGCTAATATCTTAAAAGTCATACATTTTACAGAGAGAATTATTTCCCCTTTATTTAAATAAAGATTCTGACCCTCATGAAAAACAGAGACTGGTAGCAATGAAATTGTACTTTAGGAAATTAGAAAATTTTATTATTCTTTCTAATAAAATGTAGAAGTTTCAATGAGAGTATTCCTCATTCCAAAAGGGAAAGAAAGCCAGATAAACTATAAATTATAATTAGCTAGAGATGTGGAATTTAAGAAGTCTTTGTTTTCTATCCTTCACGGGCTTAAGTGAAAGTCTTTCACCCTCAGGAAACACTGCAGAATTTTCAGGGAAGCATCTTGCAGTGCTGAGGATGGGGAGGGTGATCTGCAGAGAGTGTCTTCAGCCTCTCACCACTGAGCGCACCTGGGTTTACCAGCAAGCACCTCGCCTGCCGTTCATAAAAGAACTGGAAAAGAATGACTTTGGGGTTTTCACAGATTATCATTTAACTTTCACCATATGTTAAAAGGAGTTTGAAAAAGAAAAGAATGACAACCCAGACTTCTAGATCCATCAAAAATGCCTTTCAAAAATTAAAGTAGAATAAAACATTTCCTGAAAAAGTCCAGCAGAAGTGTTCTTCATGTAATGTTCAAAGGTGTTCTTAAAGCAAAATTGGGATAATGGCAGATGCAAACTTAGACTCAGACCAAGAAATGAAGAATGAAGAAATGGAAAATGAAAGGCAAACATAAAATATATTTCTCTTATTTTTAATCATTCTAAAAGATAACCAGCTATCACAAGAATAGGTATTACATACTTTGGAGTTTATAACACATGCAAAATGAAATGTATTACAATAGCAGTGGAAAAGATAGGGGGAGAAATCTTCAGGTCTCATGCATGAAGCAATCCCAGTAGAACAGACTAATAAGGAAAGATGTATACTCTGGGAAAATAAAAATCGTACCAGATATTTCTTAAAAACAACAAGGAAGACTATTTCAGACTTCCAATAGGAGAAAGAGATCAAAATTAACTGCAGAAACAGAAGGCAGGAAGACTTCTGAGTGCTGGGGAGAGGGTAGGGAAAAGAAGTGGGGACATCAGGTGTAAGGGGGTCAATCGAGTGGGCCAACGGTTTACTAGTTGGCAATCATGAAGTTAGGCTCTTATCCTCCACAGAAACCAAGAGATAGAGGCCCTGCCTTTCTTGATGATTACATTTCAAAAGGATGGCTCCCTGTCCATTAAAAAGATTGGCAGCTTAAGAGGCAGACAAAGAAGTCACCATTGCAACTTTTCTGAAGGAAATATTCCAAGAAGGAATGGGGGAGGGGGACGCTATGGTCAAGAAGACTAAAGTTTAGTCAATTTGAGGGGGGACTTTTGGGCTGTTTTGGTCAACCTAGAGCAGCCATCAAAAAGAAAGAAAAGACCAGGCACAGTGGTGCTCGCCTGTAATCCCAGAGACTCGGGAGGCTAAGGCAGGAGGATCACAAGTTCAAAGCCAGCCTCAACAACTTAGCAAGGCTCTAAGCAACTCAGTGAGACCCTGTTTCAAAATCAAATCCAAAAACAAAAAAGTAAGGCTGAGGATGTGTCTCAGTTGTTAAGTGCCCCTGGGTTCAATACCAGTACCAAAAAAAGAAATAAAAGTCAATATTGAAGAAAATGGAACCATAGATAACAATTCTAAAGCAGGCAGAAAAAGATGGGGGGACAAAGAACAGAAGAGGCAAATAGAAAACAACTAGTTGGGAGGTTATTTAAGTGGAATTATATTGATAATCACATGAAATATAATTGGGTTGTACATTCCCATTAATTGTCTGATAATATTAAAAAGCAAGACCAAAGGACATGAGAAACCCACTTTGAAGACAAAGGCATTGGTGAGTTAGAAAAATAGAAGATAAAAGGGTAAAAAAGTAAGATCAAGAGAAATCCAGAGTGACTACATGACTACCAAAACAAGAGACAGCAGGAGAAGGAATACTGCCCAGGATAGAGAGAGACCCCCACAACAATGGGGTCAACACCAATGAGCCAGCACCATTGAGGTGTGCGCAGCTAGCAACGAGCCACATGGTCCATGAGGCATGTTGGTCTTCTCAGCAGCCTGGGCACATCTACAGACTCGCAAAAATGCAGAGTCTCAGGCCCTGTGCCCAACCTTGAGATTAAAGTCAGATGAACTGAGAATCAGCATTTACAACAAGATCCTACCTGAGTCAACTGCATGCAAAAAGCTGATACTGATTTGGCACCTTATGCCACATCAGGAATGAAGCACACACACTCCAGTGCTCGGTCTGCCTAAGTTTAAAAGATACCGTCAGTTTCATATGTTCACAAAGCAACAGAATTCAGCAACAATATTGGATAATAAAGATTGGAAAACTGGGGAATACATAAAAGTCTTGAGAAATATCCCATTATTGTTTTCTATAAAGTAGTTTTTATCACCTCAACCCTTTTGTTGTATAACTGCTACAAGTTTTTAACCACAAATTGGTGTCTTCCTATGACTTTATTGATGAGTGTTTTTAATACTACCCACTAGTTCATGGGTCACAGACAATGAAGGGTGTTCTTTTGTATAAATCATTTAAGGTATATTAATGCCCATTTATTCTAGGATTTTCCTTCAAAGCTATATGACTTAATATATTAGCTAAACTTAATATATTAGCTAAACTATTTATTTTTTTTCTTTTCCATAGACCAAGAAAGATTTCAAAGTGTAATATTGTACTTAAAATGGTGAGAGAACAATATTATAACATCAAGTGCAATGAACTTGACAGTCAGAAACTCAGTTTCTAGCAACCCTGGAACCTAACAGGATGCCCTGGCCCCCTCCCCAGATGCTTCCACTTAACTATACTATGCTGGACCCTGTCAGCAGCATTCTTAAAATCTCTCCAGATATTCTAGGGTTAAGAACCATTATTGTTAAAAAATTAAGGGTTTTTATAATAAGCAAAGGGAGCAGCTTTGATGGCAGCCCAGTATCTGTTGTTTATCTCCCTTTTGTCATCTCCTGCTGATGGTCACTAGTTTGTTAATGAAATAAATAATAGGCTTTGCTAGCTAAAGGAGCACAGAGGAAGAGCAGTTTCTTTTCCTCACCTGCAGTGTATCAACCTTAGACATCACCGAAAGGCGTACTATTTTGCATACCTTGTATACTTATGCAAATCCTGCTGAGAGAAATTGTAGAGGTTTTAGACTTTAGTTTGGAATTGACTCAGGAATTCACCCCCATCAAAACAACCAAGACAAAGGAGCTCCAGGGAATCAGTTCACTTCTGGATCAAAAGAGTGACTGGCATTTGAAGGAGAGAGGTCTGGGCTGAGCACAGGAATGGGGAGCAGAGAGGACGGGCTGCACCTTCTCATCTTAGCGCTCAGGCTGCTGTAAGAAGTTCCAGACAGGAGGCTTACACAACGTAGCATTTATTTCTCAGGTTCTGGAGGCCGAAAGGCCAAGTTCAAGGTGCCACGAATTCCGTGTCTGGTGAGGGTTCCTTTTCGGGTTGATAGATGGCAAGTCCCTCTGTGTCCTCACATGGTGGAAGGGACAAGGGATCTCTGTTGGGCCTCTTATTATAAACTCATAACCTAATGCAGGTTCTGCCCCGTGGTCCAATCACTTTCCAAGGACCCCAACTACAGACACCACGGCATTAGGAATTAGGTTTTCCCATGTAAATTTCAGGGGGCAACACAACATTTGGATCGCGGCACATCACCAAGGGTCCCTCCCAAAGACAGGTTGTCACACCACATGGTGGCAGACTGCTGTCTCTCCTCCATGCACAAACACCTATAACAGGTAGGGGGAAAATGTTTGAACACTCCTTTGTCCTGGGCCTTCCATTGCTTGCCTCTGTTGCTCAAGGCAGCATCACAAGGAAGGTGTTGTGTACCCACAATGCAGATATGAAAATAGTGGCCCAGAAATGCTCATCAGCTTTCCCCAGATTGCCCAGTCTGTAGATTCCAAATGCCCCTTTTTCTCTGGTAGCACTGCTAGTTTCTAGGCAACCCAGTAGAGAAGAAAAAGTGTGATCAGGAAGCCAGTTGACATTTAGCGTCTCTTAGAGGAGGAGGAGGCTATCCAGGTGGAATATTCCCAAGCCTAAAGTTACTTATTGTCCTTTTTCTGTGCTCTGTAGAGATGACAGGAGCCACCACCAGGTCACTTGAGCTGGACAAGTAGAGGGAAGAGGTAGGAAGAGAAGAACTCCTGCAGAGCAGGGCAGGAGGTAAAGGCTGGAGACCGGGGTATGAATGGTGATAGGGTATCAGCATCCTAATCCAGAACTCTTGAGTGTTTTTTTCCTATGCGTATACAGTTACAGAGCAGCCTCCGTACATATGATGAGTGTCATCATTATGCATCGAAGTGCTTACAGTTCACAGAGCCTTAGTGAACCAGTTGGGAACCTACCTCATGAGGCTAAATAGAGTGACTGATTAAGCCAGGAGATCCTGATTGACAACTCTTGTCCTGGGGTGCCACTCAATTTGAGCATGCCTGCACTTTTCATTTGTAGCAAAGTAGTATTAATAATTGTTTTATGGGACAGGAGGAATTTGGACTGCAGCTTCTCTCATGGTCTCCTGGGTGACATGCAGCATTCTCCTTTTCAAATGTTGTTAAATTTTAAAAATAACTTAATAAATTTTAAAAATTGCCTTCTTTTAGGAGTTGCCTCTGGCATTTTGTATAATCTTTAATTTTATTCTTTTCTGATTAAACCTGAAGGGGAAAGGCTTTAAATCCAAAGAGAGTTCACCAATGTTGGCATTCTTCATCCATGTCATTTTAATCTCAGTTGACATTGAGTATTAAATATTTAAGTCATTACCACCAAAAACAAATAAATAAATAACCTGAGACTCTGGGTCCACCACCTCCCACATTACAAACGTGCTCTCACTGTGTTCCCTGAGGGCAAAGGAGAAGTCTAGTCAGTGACGCATAGCAAGTGAAGGTCTCTTTGAATCCACATCTCTACCTAAATCCAAGTGTTCCTGCTCAGGGCTCTCCTGTTCAACTATGAGCAGTTCAATCTGACAGAGTCCAGGATGTGGTTACAGATGGCAAGGATGTGGAAGAAAGGGTCTATATGCAAAGAAGCGAAGTGAGAATGTCACAACTTTGTCAACACTTATTTCAATCTATAAAATCCTGCAAACCACCCTGGTTTATCTGAGAGACTGCAGTTCCTCCAAATCCAAGGCTCTCCACTAAATTGCTCTCCTGTAGCAGGAACCCAGGGACCATATCCCAGAAGAATCACATGGACATCACTACAGCAAGTTATAGATACATGCTATAGGCTACATGCAGCACTAGGATGTGATGTTTCTTCTGTGAAATATATTGTTATAAATTATGTAGAGCCTGGCACGAAATTATATTGCTAAAGTTTATTTAATTGCTAGATGATGTCCCATTCTCATTTACCATTCACCTAAAGACCTCATATTTTATAAAAGAGGAATTTAAATTTTCCTAAAACGAGCAGTTGATTTGTGTGCACATACAAGCCATTGATTCCCATGTCTCCTATTAACAGTACTACGCTAATATCTAAATGCAAATGTGTGAGCATTAGCAGAGATTTTTTAAAAGCAAATTTGCAATAATTCTGCAATCAAATTGAAATCACGTGTGTCCACCCCAACCATAAATAAATTCAAAAGGTTAGGAAAAAGGGGCTCTTATTCCTGATTGCCTGAGAGTAACTATCACAGAAAACTAGGACAGAACCCTAATCTTCCACAAGGCCACCTAAACCCTATAAAAAATGACTGCTGCAAAGACCTGCCCAGCAACTGTCTGTTTAATGTCTGTGTGACATCACCCTTACTGTTACTATGACCAAGGGTTAGTGCAACTCTCCTTGTTTTGCCCTTAAAAACTTCTCCTTTTTTCAACCTCTTTGAATACAATATGCTCAGTTTACTAGGGTACATATAGAAGCTCTGATTATTTTTTAGTCTGAAAATTCACACCTCTAACAACTTAGTTACTGGTCTACACTCATCCCAAATTTACCAGTGAATTACTCATCCTTATGTGGTATCGATGATTCAAATAACATATTCTGGTTTTTTTCCACAGATTATTGGCAGACTTTCAACATGGGGAAAATAAATTAGGAAAACAAACAACAAATAAAAATATGCCAGGGCAGTCCATAAACTAAAAATTGATATTTTCTATAGCTAATGCTCAATTTCTTTATTTCTAACACAACCAAAACAACTAGAAAACTTTTTTGTTTTCCAAGAATAAGATTCAATTTACAGTGATCATTTTTTTACAGCCTCTTATTTGTATCATTAATAAATCTTTGTTATCCAAGGTATATCAGGAGATATAAAATTTGAAAAATAGCAATTTTTTACATTTCTGAAACACCAAAAACATTTTCACTATTTGCTAGAATCGCAAAACATTTGATTGGTGCATGCAAATACTTTTTAAATAATAAAATACTAAGATGTTTTATAAGCTATTTTTCTCCAGGTCTCTTGGGAGTTGCTTTATGCATTCGCATAAATAAATTATAAGTGGACGCATCACAGCTGACTGCATTGAGCAAGGCAAAGCTCAGCAGTGAATTTTAAACTTCGCTGGGCAGTAAGGAGTATTCAGTATCACCTACAAGCACAGGTTTGATTCTTAATCCTTCACTGGTCTCTCTGTTCCATTAATTCCAGGTAGTCTCTCTGGTGTCCTTCATCACATTTTATCTCTTTCCTCCCTCAGCTACTCAGAACGAACACTCTAAGTGGCCTTATTAAAATAGACTCCTGCACAAAGTATTGGGAAAACTTAATTGGCTTCCCAGGCAAGTCTGTTTGTGATTATACTTGATATGAATGCTGAGCATATTAGCCTAAGTCAAAAAATAAATGAAGAAAGGTATTATGGTCATCATAAAACATAACGGGAGTGGGGCAAAGCATCATGCTGCACATTATATCTTGGCTCTACCCACAAGACGTACGGCAAGGCGCAATAATGTAGTACCTCGTGAAAAACACCATTTCGCATTCAAATTAAAGAGAGGACAAGGCTCCCAATCTTGGCTCTGCACCCACCCAACATAAACTCAGGCTTGGAAACAATTAAGCAGGTCTATAAATCCAGAGCCTTGGAGAACTAAATGGAGACCTAAATCAGAGAAGGCACAAAGACAGCATAGAAAGCATACTCATTAGCCAAATCCACACTGTGGCTTTATGGGTGCTTCGAAGAAGGAGGCACTGATAAGACTTTTTTATAAGTCTCCAGATTAATCCTTTGGGGCATTGAAATTATAACATTAAGTGATAACACTATTATCATTTCATAATGAAAAGTTTGAAGTCCAGGGATAAGGAAGCCATTTTTATAAGGTCCATTTGAGGAGTTTTAAGATGAACTCACTGAATTTAATCTGCCAGGTTATGGGTAATAAGCAAATACTACACTTTTGAGCAAAGAAAACCTGAAACTACTTCTTATTAAACCCACTCAGGATGCTTCCTTCCACATTTCATACTCCTTTTCTCCCACCGAGTTTCTATATTGTCATTTCTTTTCATGCAAGTGAGAGAGTGGGATTCTGTCTCTAATTACTGTCCACTGGATGCTCCATTTGATGGTTTTCCAGGCTCAAGACCAGAACCAGAAAATCCTCTCAGGGTGCATATTAGTCAAGCAACACAGTCTACTCTTGCATCAAGTGAATGGATTTTCTTTTAAGGGCAACAGAGAATAAGTTTCTCACCATTCAAAATTGCTAAGAACTTATTTGTGGATTCATGGTTCGTAGTCCAGCTCTGTGTCTGGTTCTAAAGCTGACCTTGAATTCCTTCCTATCCTCTGTTATTGGAAATATTTATGGACATTTAATAAACACCTGTTGGACACAGGTGATGCCAATAGATTAGAATGCATAAACCTCAAAAATACTATCAGATTTCCTCATATTTTCAAAACCTGATTTTCCAAAGCATTTGCCCAATCTGGAGGACCATATTGTGAATGTAAGAGCTCCATTTGTTTACCATTATGAGGCATGTTTTCATGTGCTGACAGGATCTACTAATCAACCATAATCAGTTGCACACTATAATTTTTAAATATCATTCCTAATATTTGCAAGACAAAATTATTAAAATTGTAAAAACAAGACCATTTCAGGAAAAAAAAAAAACACATTGCAGATTATTTGGTGGGGGTGTTGTCTTTAAATTTTCTCAGGCTGGGGAGATAGCTCAGTTGGTAGAGTGCTTGCCTTGCAAGCAGAAGGCCCTGGGTTCGATCCCCAGCACCGCAAAAAAAAAAAAAAAAAAAAAAAAAAAAAAAAAGGAATTTTCTCATCCATATATTTTATTATTTGTGTAAATAATAAAAGTCTTCATGTTGTAAAAATTTCAGATGCTACATTACACTATCTTCACATATCTTGTTTTATATAATGCTGCCTCTTCAAACAAAAATGTATTGATAATGGCATTGTTGGTGTTGCATATTTTGTCTGGACTATAAAATCTTACAAGCTATTTTACTATAAAATTTGTGGTGTCTCATTTTGTCTCTTGATATTGAGTGGAATTTTTCTATTGAAAATAGCATCTAACACTCCTCATTCCGAGACTTAGAAACACAAAGTCCATCAGCCACTACTGTGTACCAGCAGCCCTCACGACAGGCGTGACATGTCTTTGGGAAAGCGGCACCCCAGCCTGGCACTCCAAGCCAGTATTTACTGTCACTCTTCTTTCAATTCCTGTGCTTACCTTCCTCCTTTAGAAACCATCAGCCAGTACCCAGGACCTGTGGGTTTGGGACGTTCCCCTTTCTCCTTCAGGTCTAAATTTAGATGTCAGCGCCTCAAAGCTGCCTTTCCTTATGGCCCAATCAAATTAGGTCTCTGCGGGAAAAGGGCATCCAGGGCAGGGATGTTGCTCCAGAACACCTGGTCCCTGGTTCTGCGGGTCCCCTGATGGGTACACAGCCTCCCGATGCTGAGTGGGTACAATGTTTGCCAACTCTCCCTGTAAAGGACGTTCAGGAAGGGCTGGGGTAAGCTTCTGATGAACACCCCGTGCATTAAAGGGCAATTCATCACCAGGTAAGGTTTTCCCTTCTTTTCTCAATTCTGGAAGAATCTTACTTGCTCAAAGAGGGTCACAGCAGCTGCCGGTGATACAAGGGAAACCAAGCCAGGCAGGGATGAGTAGCAGCTGCTCCAGCTCCGGCTCAGGAGAGACCTCACTACTATTAAGTTTGGTGCCCTTAATTAAAAATAAATGGGGACACTCGAGTGTGGTTTCTGCCTGCTCTCGTCCGTGACAGGACTGAAATGCTGCAGCCTCCCCTATTACTTTCACTGTGGCACGTCCAGCATCTTCCTTCCCATACCCCACACGTAATGCTAATTGCTCAGAAATTGAGGTGACGTATAACTGCGTACCTAAATAATCGGTTGTTCTCTGTACCTGCTCCTGTGGGGTGACGTCTGTGAGGACAGGCTCCTTCACCGCCGTGCCAGCAGTGTGCCTGACACACAGGAGGCGTGACACAAATACATTTTTACTCAGTCAGTGCTGAGGAAGGTGAAGCCGATTGCTCCGTCACCATGCAATGGCACCAGCCCTTGCAGAGGTTTGTCCCACGTTCAAGTCAGGGACCCACCGTCATCTGGCAGAGTCCACCACTGGCCCTGCCTTGCCCACCTGATTCAGGAGACTGGCGGGGATCCCCCAGTGGCAGAAGCTGGGGCAGAATCAAAGGTGCAAGGCAGGAAGGGGCCCTTGAACTCATTCCCCCTTGAACTCAGTCCTAAAATGTGTGAGTTGTGTCCTGGGGTCCTCTTCTGCTTTGGGTCTCCAAGACTTGCACGTCCAGGCCAACAGTTATGTATCACATAACTGTATGAATTGTACATGTTCCAATTATTTAACAGAAATACACTTTTGAAAGCTTATTTCTAGAGACTCTATAGCAGTTACTCCCCTTTCCAATAAACAATTTCAACTCAGGTATTTACTAACGACCTTTTATTAATTTGTATCATGCTCACGTTTTCATTATTTGCTCTTCAAAACAAAATGATTGGTTTAATCACAATTCACACAAATCAACGAATATATTAATCCATAGCAAAAGAAGCTGTTTAAATGAAAAGTGTATCATCCAAAATGGACAAGAGTCATATAAACTACTCAAGCCTAAATCTCATCATAATTAGCATAAAATAATGGGATTGGTCACAGACCAAGCCTAATGAAGGGGACCAGCACCTGTCTCCTGGTAGGCTGGTCTCCATAAAACCTGTTAGCACAAAGAAATATGCAGTGAGCAGATCTAAAGCTATCCAAACATTTGAAAACCAAAATTCTAACTTAATACTGATCAATTTTATAGACAATAGGTTATAGATGAAGCAGTTTATGATTTCCAACAGAATTTAAAATAAAAATGAATGAAAAAAATCTTCACTTTTTTCCTACTTTATAAAATCCCTTGTGAAATATCCATGGACCACCTAAGACTTTTATCTTCTTCGTATATTTTCTTCTAATTACTATATTTTTTCAATTCAGCTATTTTTTAACTGTGCTATCTCACCCGACTTTTATCCCATGTTATTGCCTGATTTTTGTTGCAGTTATAATCATAGTGTGCTAGATATTTTGTGAACTACATATTTCACTTAATCATATGTGTTTGCCATTTCCACATTATGAAATCTTCAATAAAGCACAGCCTTACCATTGAATATTTAGGGCATTCCAATTTTTTGCTGTTGTTTGATATAACTTTATAAGTAATTTACTTTCAGTCATTTAAATTGTTTCCTTGATGTAGAGAAATAAGAATCAAAGCATGTGAACATTTTAATCGTTCATACTGTTTAAATATTTTACAAAATGGTTGGATCAATTTACATTGCTCCAGAAATTTCAGTGTGTGTTAGTTTTACAGACACCAAACTGATTCACTTTCAACTATCTTTTAGTTATGAAACATCAATTGTTAGTAATTACTAATTATAAATGAGATTAAATATTCTTCTGCATGTTTAATTTATAGGTTTACATGAAAAATCTATTGGCATTCTTAACCCATTCTATTTCCTTCCATTTTCAAAAAACTTTTTAATTGGCTGCTTAAAGTCCTAAAAATAAATCTCTTAACCGGACCTAAATGTTAATAGCAATAGAAGCAAAATCTGCCAAAACTGACTGTGCTACTTTAGAGAACCTGAATACCTTCTGCTTAATCTAGTGGATCTTCAGAGTGAAGCAGAAGAAAATGCATTATTGTAGACCTGAGGGCCAATTTCATTAGGAGGTTGTAGATTTTGCTTTTAAATTTTAACTAATTTCTTTTTTAACAAACACAGAGCATGGTCACTAGAGACAAAACAGGTAAAATGTAACTAAACATCCAAGGAATTGGGGAAACCTATGTGACCATCAATGGCAGGAGAAACCAATCCATATACTGTCCAGCACTCACAGAGAAGAAAAGTAAGGATAACTTGGATTTTGCATCTTCCAAAGCATCGGGACATTCCCACATTACTTAACATCGCAGAGGAGGGCGACTCCCCGGAGCACCCAATGCTCGGGGGCCTGGGCAGTCCTGAGATCCACAGCTGCAATGTAGTTTAAATCTGTTCGAACTGGCTTCTTGTAGATGGGGCAGGAGTAAAACCGAGGATCTCTTACACCTACAAAAAAATCATAAGAGAAAGGAACTTGGTGAATTTTTGATCTGAGCATCTCAGAGAGAGTGCATAGTGCACGCCAAAGGGCATTCCAGATGTGTTTGGCAGAATGGAGGAAGTTCCTCTAGGGGTCATAAAATTCTGGCTTGTGAAGCAGACACCCAGCCAAGCTTAGCTGGACCTTGCTTATGACCATGACAGTAACCCCTACCCACATGCTTCCTCTGGTTTCCACCTGCCAAGTCAACACACCCCTCCATGTTTTCTCCTTGACCTCCACACCAAATCTTGTGCACGCACTACCTCATTCTGTTCCCCTAGGCCTTGCCTTTGGCATGAGGGGCCTATGCCTTAATCAGACATCCAGCACCAGGGAACAGCACTTCATCATCATCGTTATTTAAAAATCTCATCTTCATCCTTCTGTACCATAGTCCACATCACGTTTAAACCACAGGACAGAAGGTGTGCCCTGGCCAAACCAGGTATCGTGGATTCCCTATGTATGTGTTAGGCCAGATGTTAGAGGCAGTTTTGGTTCCTCGATAACTCCCAGAAAAACGCTCCGCAGACACAGGTCCCACACGAGGAACTTTATTTTATGCAGATAAATCTCCCCCGCTGGGGGAAAAGGGGAAAGGAAAAGAAGATGGCGCCGGGTTTCTCCTCAGTTATAGGAATTTCGCGGGCTGGGAGGAACCAATCACGGAGGAGAATTATTACAGACTGACTGATGGACCAATGACATATTAGAACGTAATGTGGGAGGCAGGAAGATTATGGCAATGTAAGCCGGAAATTCCTGTAACGGGAGAGGTGGGTGTAACGCAGATTGACGGGTGGTTGGAAGGCTGGATTCCTTACAGTATGTAGTTCAGCTCCCAGAGATGCGATTCTCCCTTTGGGGAGTAAGAGAATAGATAGGGTTTTTAAAACAACGTATGCAATGAATACATCTGTGGAGGTCCAGCCTTGAAAGATCTTCTCTAATGTATCTGTGCCTAACCAAGGACTTTTTCTGTCCAGCCTTGGAAACGTCATGTTCAGGGACAGATCAGGTCTGTCGGGCATTAACTTGCCCAATTCACACAGGCCTACTTTGAGAAAAACAGAAAAAAAGTTTACAAATACAAAATTGGGGTTGGGAGGAAGCCTCTACCTATGAGCAGCCTGGAAGTTTAAGCTTCACTAGCTTCTGGTAAAACAAGAACACTCTGCCCAAGGTAGTTTACTGCACATCTCCCATCATCCATCTCAGGAAGTAGATTATCTTTTATTGTCTTCCAGATTACAAATTATTTAGGGCAAAAGTTGTGTCTTCACTCATGCTTGTACACCTCTGGAAAGCCAGTGCCCCATTATAAAGGTCTCTCTTGTAACTATTGAGATGAAGTCATGATTGACTAAGAGAATAACTTAGCTTTGGTGAACTAGCCTAACACACACAGGCACTGAAACATGGAAAGAGTAACTGTATACGTGCAATGTTAACATGTCAGAGTCACTGAATTTTCTTCCCAGAAATAATTTGCTGAATAATTTATCATTTTTTATAACAAATGAAGAAAGCACAACAATATCAGAAGTTAAAGCCTCATTATTTGACCTATAAAACCTTCAATCTGCTATACCATGTGTATTTATACACCCACTATAAATTAAATCACTTTTATTGAAAGAAGTTAAAACATTTGAATATGATATTATACATAAGTTTCACTATGAAATAAATATTCTAAACTAGTGATTCTTAACTAGAGGTGATTCTACACTCAGAGGAAGTCTGCCAATATCTGGAGACATTTTTGCTTATCGAAACCACGTGCTTGCTACAAGCATCTAATGGGTAGAGGCAGACATGCTGCCAGCACCCTATAATATACAGGACAGCTCCCCATGACAGGCAGTGATCCAGACCAAAAATATCCATAGTAACAAGACTGAGAAACTCTCCTAAAACAAGAAAGTCATGGATATTTTTTAGTATTTTTAAACTGTGTTTAGCCAAACTTAGTGGCGCATGCCTGTAATCTCAGCGGCTCAGGAGGCTGAGACAGTAGGATCTTGAGTTCAAAACCAGTCTCAGCAAAATTGAGGTGCTAAGCAACTCAGTGAGACCCTGTCTCAAAATAATTACAAAATAGGGCATGGAAAGGTGGCTCAGTGGCCAAGTGCCCCTGGGTTCAATCCCTGGTACCCCCCAAAACAAACAAACAAACCTGTGTTTACTGAATCCCATGAAATTAATCATTAGAAACAACCTAAAATAATATGAAGCCTAATTCTTAAGTTTAGTCTTATTTTTTTCAATTATTATGAGGATATCACTAGTAATACTAATTAGATAAAAATATATATGTATAAATACATTATTCTGATCAAACAAGTGAATGGCATGAAGCATGAAATGTCAACTATACTGATACACTTAAAGCCCTTAATCCTAGGATCTGTAAACATGGGATAAATATATAACTAATTGTTCTTCTTGCTGCAAATTTGATTAACAACCATTTCATAAATCTTGAAGTAAGCCATCAGAGTCTTACTGATAATTCCAATAAGAACACCTTGTGGGGCTAAGGAGATAGCTCAGTTGGTAGAGTGCTAGCATGCTTGCATTGTAAGCACAAGGCCGTGGGTTCAATCCCCAGCACCGCAAAAAAAAAAAAAAAAAAAAAAAAAAAAAAGAACACCTTGTGAAATATTTGGCTTCTTGGACTTTAATCCCAAAGGAAATTTGAAATCATCTTTTTAAAAATTTTTCTTTTTAATAAGTAGATAAAATGGTAATTCTTTGAAATACTTGTCCAATTTCATTCATTTTTAATTGCTTCAGACCTAAAGGTACCCATGCCAAGTCATAGCATGCAAGAAGACTTCTGCAGCAGGGTTAGAAGTCACTGAAATACAATTTCATAGTAAAAATGCTGACAGATGCTAAACAACCTCACGAACAGGTGATCTGCAGCTCTTCCTCTGCTTAACAAAGAACTCTGAAGACAAAAATAAGCAGCTAGCTAGAGAGAACAAATCGGCTACATATGCAAAGCCTCAGGGTTCCAGAAAGAGATGCCGAGAGAAGGGGTTGTGAGAGCGGGTGAGCTCCACACTTCAGGATCCTAAAGCTTTTAATAAAACACCTTGAGAGAAATTCACTTTCTGACTGCATAACTTCCTGACCTACCCCGTATTTTAACCATATGTTAATGTGCGTTGCCTGTATTTGTGCCAATAGCCCCAGTGACCAAGTTGCAGGGTCTCTGGATAACCTTGAAATCGCCCCCTGTTATCAACAGTTAGCCTCCCTGTTGATAAGAACGTTTAAACTACGAGGCAGTCCACTCTCGCATATGGTGCGTCCTTGTTTTTCTTCCTACCCTCCTGCCCCTTCCCCTCCCTTCACTCCCTCTACCTAATATAAAGTAACTATATTCTTCCCTAACGCCGTGGAACTTCTTTTAATCCTTTAAAGATCACACCAGTTAATGAAATCAATGAGTTCGTCGGGATGAACCAACTACTATGCATAATTATAAAGCCCTAATAATAAATAAATTTTAAAAAATTTAAAAGGAAAAAAGAAACCAGGGTTTGGAGACTGAGACCACTTATTCCTATTGGGTTATCATTGCTTCTAGGTCCTCCCAGGGGACAGAGTCTGGAAATAAAAGCTTGCTAACCCACTAAAAAAAAATCATGTCAGTTGAAATGTTAATAATAGTACTAATGTCAGAATGATTTATCATGTCCCTACTATGTGACATTGTACTTTGACTTTCCCAACAGCCCTATGTGGTGGGTACTGTTATCAAATCATTTTACAGATTAGAAAACCAAAACACCAGGAGGTAAGTGACATGTCCTTGACTATTAAGTGACCAGACAAGAATCAAGCCTGGCCAGAAGGGATCCACAGACCTGCTACATTCTCAATGGCTGCAGCACACGGGCCAACGATGCTGGTGAACCTCTGGGTCTTTCCAGAAAGATGCAAAAGTGAAGTGGAGATAACTGATACCTGAGCTCAACGTGTGGTCTATATGAGATTCCCCCCAAAGCCACGTGACTAATACGAGGGTCCTGTAGCCAGGAGGACAATTCAAACACCCCAAGTTCACAGTCCTCCACCAAAGAACAGGAGTTTGAGTCCCAGAGCCTGTAGCAAGAGGGAGGATGAGTCCATGGGGAAAAGAGCTCCATACCCAGGGGACAGGGCTGCCACCGTCCCTGCCTCTCCTGCTGACAGGCTGCTTCACTAGGTGTCTGAGAAGAATACGACCAAGAAATACAGTAGAAAATCGGTAAATGTGATAGCATCAAACCAAAAAGCTTCTTCATAACAAAGGAAACAATCAAGAGCAAGAAAAGAGAACCTACATAATGGGAGAAAATCTTTGCCACCTGCACCTCAGGGTATTAATTTCCAGGACATTATAAAGAACTCAAAAAGCTCAACATCAAAAATTAAATAACCCAATCAATAAATGGGCAAAGGAACTGAACAGACCCTTCTTAAAAGAATATAGATGATCAACAAATACATGAAAAAATGTTCAGCGTCTCTAGTAATTAGAGAAATGCAAATTAAAACTACACTGAGATTTTATCTCACTCCAGTCAGAATGGAAATTATCAAGACTACAAGCAACAATAAATATTGGCATTGCTGGTGGGACTGCAAATTGGTGCAATTCCTCTAGAAAGCAGTATGGAGATTCCTCAAAAAACTAGGAATGGAATCACCATTTGACCCAGCTATCCCACTCCTTGGCATATATCCAAAAGATTTAAAATCAGCATACTAGAGTTTCACAGTCATATCAATGTTTATAGCAGTACAATTTACAATAGCTAAGCTATGGAACCAACCTAGATGTCCATCAACAGGTGAATGGATAAAGAAATTGTGGTACGTATACACAAAGGACTATTACTCAGCCAAAAAGAAGAATGACTTTATAACATTTGCCAGTAAATGAATGGAACTGCAGAATATCATGCTAGAAATAAGCCAATACCCCACCTCAAAAAAGTCAAATGTTTTCACTGATATGTGGAAGCTAAACCACAATAAAGGGGGTGAGGGGAAGAAAAGAAGTTCAATAGTTTAGACAAAGGGAAATGAGAGGAAGGAATGGGGATAGGAATAGGAAAGACAATAGTATAAATCTAACAATTTTCCTAAGTACACATATGAAGTTACTTAAGTGAATCCCACCATCGTGCCCACCCACAATGGGGTCCTAATTAAAATAAGATATATCCCATGCTTATATACCTTTATTAAAATGGATTCTACTGTACAAGAAGAACCAATAAATTAAGATAAAATCACTAATAACTAATGATGAAATAATGGAATTTGTTAAAAAGAACTCTATTATAATTATTAACACATTGATTATACAAATTAATGGGCTTCACTGTGACACTTCCAAACACACCTAAGTTGCACTAGATCATGTCTCAGCCCTGCCTTCCACCCTCTTTCCCTCCCTTCTCTTCCTTCACTCCTCAGTCTCCAGTTTCCTTCTCCTTCCCCAATGGTCCCTCTTCTATTTCCAAGAGACAAACCCACATAAATGCAGGCATCTTATACTAGACAAAGGTGCCAAAAACATACAGTGGAGAAAAGATAGGGTCTTCTTTTTAAAAAATTTCCACTTGTGAAGGAAAACATTGATATTTGTCTGTGAATGGCTTCTTTTTAATGTGAGGTCCCCAGGTTTCACCAGCTTTCTTGCCCCTGACTTGGTTCTTCTTTATGTTGAGTAATACTACATTGTGTGTATGCATTATATTTTCTCTACTCATTCATCTGTTGATGGGCACTGGGGACAGGATGATTGCAATCTGGGGTATTGTCACTAGTGCTGCAATAGACTTGGGTAAGCAGGTATCTCTTTGAGATGCTGACTTCCTTTCTTTGGAAATACTCAGCAGTGGTATATCATAGGGTAGTTCTACTTGTAGCTTTTTGAGAAAACTCCATACTGTTTTTCATAGTGTCTGCACTAATTTACCTTCCCACCAACAGTATATAAAAGTGCCTTTTCCTTCACATTCTTGCCAATATTGATTATTTTTTGGTTTTGATAAAAGTCATTTTTGTTAGGATGAAAACTTCACCGTAGTTTTGGTTTAATTTTTTTCTTATGGCTAAATATACTGAGCATTTTTAAACATATTTATTGACCATTTATATTCCTTCCTTTGAAAGTATTCAGATGATTAGCACATTTTTTACTGGATTACTTGTTCTTTTATTGTTACATTTTTTGAGTACTTTATGTATTCTGGATATCAATCCTCTGGCAGATGCATAGATGGCAATGATTTTCTCCCATTTTGTAGATTGTCTCCTCACTCATGTTTTCTTTGCATGCAGATGTTTTTAAATTTTATATAACATCATCTGTCAATTCTTGCTTTTGTTTCCTGAGTTTTTAGAATCCTATTCAGAAAATCATTGCCTACAACAATAGAAGTGTTTTCCCCAAGTTGTCTTCCAATAGTTTCAAAGTTTCACGTCTTTCATTAAGTTCTTTGATCCATCTTGAGTTCATTTTTGTACAGGGTGAGAGATGAGATCTTTTCAGTCTTGTACATATGGATATCCAGTGTTCCCAACACCATTTGTTGAAGAGGCTGTCTTTTCTCCACTATACATTTTGGCTCCTTCGTTGAAAATCAAATGGATGTACATGTGTGGGTTTATTCATGGGTCCTCTCTTCTATTCCACTGGTCTGAATGTCTGTATTTTGCCAATCCCATGCTGGTTTGCTTACAAAGGCTCTGGGGTCTATTTTGAATTCAAATATCATGATGTCTCCAGAATTATTCTTTTTGCTTGTTGGTTGTTCAGGATCTTTTGTTTACATACAAGTTTCAGGATTGGGTTTTCCAGTTTTGAGGGAAATATCATTGATATTTTGATGGAAATTGCTTTATATCTGTAGACTACTGTTGGTAGTCTGGCCATCTTAACAATATTATTTCTCTTAATCCATAAACATGGCAAGTCTTTCCATCACCTAATGTCTTCCATAATTTCCTTCTTCAGTGTTTCATAATTTTCATTGTAGAGGCCTCTTATCTCCTTAGTTTTACTCATAGGCATTTTTCAAGGCTATCATGAATGGGCTTACTTTTGGAGTTCATTTTTGCACAGGGTAAGAGATGGAATCTTTTCATTTCTTTCTCTTGACTAAGAGAGCTCTGCAAATTTCAAGTACTGTATTGAATAAGAGAAGTGAAAGTGGGTGGGCACCTTTGTCTCATTCATGATTTTAAAGGAAATGCTTTATGAGTTTGTCACAGATAACTGTTATTATGTTGAGGTATGACCCTTTTATACTTTATTCATATTTTTATCATAAAGGGATTTTAAATTTAATACAAAGTTTTTCTCCATCTAGTGAGATGATCCTGTAACTTTTATCCTTGATTTATGTGCTATATTACTTTTATTGATTTGCATATGTTGGAACTACTCATGTATCCCTAGACTGAAATCAACTTGATGATGGTACACAAACTTTTTCATGTTATTGAGTTTGATTTGCAAATATTTTACTGAGGACTTTTATACCCATGTTACTCAAAGATATTAATCTATAGTTCTATTTTTGTTGTGTCCTAATCAGAATTTGGTAGCACAATAATACTGGTTTCATATAAAGAGTTTGGAAAGGGTTCCTTGCTTTCCATTTTATGGAATAGTTTGAGAAGGTTTGATATTAGGTCTTCTTTAAAAGTCTAATAAAATTCACATTGAATCTTTCTAGTCCTGGGCTTTTCTCTGTTGGGAGAAATTTCATTGATACTTTAGTCTCACTGCTTACTAATTTAGTTAGTTTTTTAAAATCTTCTTCATTCAATTTTTGTATGTCATATGTGCCCTGAAATTTGTTAATTTCTTCTAAATATTTCAGTTTATTGGCATATAGTTTTAAAGAATATTCCCTTATAATTCTATGAGTTTCAGTGGTATCTCTTGTAATATCCCCTTTTTCATTTCTAATTTTGTTTATTTGGGTCTTTTCTTCTTTTGATTAGTTCAGCTACAGGATTGTCAATTATGTTTACCTTTACAAAGAACTAACTCTTGGTCTCACTGAGTCTTTGTATTATTCTTTTAATCTATAGTTCATTTATTTCTGCTCTGATTGTTATTATTTCTTTCCTTTTACTGACTTTGGGTTTAATTTGTTCTTGTTTTCCTAAGAGCTTCAGATGCATCATTAGGTTACTTACTTGATGTCTCTGTTTTTTTATGTAGGCACTCAGAGACTACTCCTCTTAGAATGCCTTTGCTATATCCCACAGATCCTGGTATGTTGTGTTTCTACTTTCCTTTGATTCTAGAAATTTCTGAATTTCCCCCTGCTTTCTTCAGTGAGCCACTCTTTACTCAATGTGTACTGTTTAATCTTCCTGTGTTTGTATAATTTCTGCAGTTTTTCTTCTGCTGATTGTTAGTTTCATACCATTATGATCTGATAAGGAGCAAAGAAAATCAGTTTTTGTGACTTTGTTATGACTTTCTTTACGACCCAATACACAATCTATTTCGGAAAACATTCCATGTGCTGGTGAAAAGAATATGTAATCTGTAGTTGTTAAATGGAATAGTCTGAAGAAGTCTATCAAGGCCATTTGATCTTTAGTATAATTTAACTCTGATGTTTGTTTATTTTTGTCTTGATGACCCTTCTATTGGAGAGAGAAGGGCATTGAAATTACACACTATTGCTGTATTGGGAACTCTCTCTTCCTTTATGCCTACTAGTACTTGTGTTATAAAATTGGGCATGCCAATGGTTAGTGCATATAAATTTATAATTGTTACATCTTCTTGATGAATTGTTCTATTTATCAATATGTGGTGACCTTGTCTATTCTAACTGAATTTAACTGAAAGTCTATTTATTCAGATATGAGTAGGGCCACATTTGTATAAATACATCAAAATATACTCTACTCTCATGTATATCTAAAAAGAACAAATAAAATATTTTTAAATGTAAAAATAAAAACTGATGACCCAAAGGACTTAAAATCAGCATACTACAGAGATACAGCCACATCGATGTTCACAGCTACTCAATTCACAATAGCCAGATTGTGGAACCAACCTAGATGCCCTTCAATTGATGAATGGATAAAGAAATTGTGGTATATATACACAATGGAATATTATTCAGCCATAAAGAATAATAAAATTATGGCATTTGCAGGCAAATGGATGAAATTGCAGAATATCATGCTAAGTGAGATAAGCCAATCTCAAAAAACCAAAGGCCAAATGTTTTCCCTGATAAGTGGATGATGACACATAATGGGAAGTGGGAGGGGGGCAAGAATGGAGGAAGGAGAGACTGTATAGAGGGAAAAGAGGGGTGGGAGGGGTGGGGGGAAGGAAAAAATAACAGAATGAATCAAACGTCATTACCCTATGTAAATGTGATTATACAAATGGTATGCCTCTACTCCATATACAAACAGAAACAACATGTATCCCATTTGTTTACAATAAAAAAATTTACAAAAAGAAAATGTGGTATATATACACAATGGAGTATTACTCAGCCTTAAAGAAGAATGAAATTATGGCATTTGCCAATAAATGAATGGAGTTGGAGAATATTATACAAAGTGAAATAAGCCAATCCCAAAGAACCAAAGGCCAAATGTTTTCTCTGATATGCATATGCTAATTCACAATAAGGGGTGGGGGCGCTAGAGAAGAACAGAGGTACTTTGGATTAGAGGGGAGGGAAGGAAGGGGAAGGGGTATGGGGGTAGGAAAGATAGGATGATGAATAAAAAAAAACTGATGACAAAAAAGAATGTAGTATCTTTCTGACAGTTACTTGAATTTATTAGGTAGTATATCCTTTACATCCTTTAAAGAGGAGATCATTTGGATAATAGTGGAATGATAAAATAATAAGATCTTTGTTTAAAAAAATTTCAATTGCTCAGGATATCATTTTCTGTCCTTTTGCTTTCAGTCTGAAAATGCAGGTGGAGTAAGTTTCTTGAAGGCAGCATAATGTTGGGTCTTATTTTTAAATCCAGTGAGCAAATCTGCATCTTTTAATTAGAGAATTAATACCATTTGCATTCAGGGCAATTGTTAAAATGTGTCCACATATTCCGGCCGTTGTGTTGTTTATCTTCGGGTTGTTTTGAATAGTCTACTCATTTCTTCCCCTCATTTGTCTTAGCAGTTTGGTGATTTTCTATAGTAATGCTTGATTCTTTCCTAACCATCATTTGCTTAGCTACACTTCTCAGAAGACTTGTTTTTCCCTGTGCTCTCATAATTGTGTTTATCTTTCTTCCTCTTCTAGGTATAAGATTTCCTTAAGTGTCTTCTCTGATACTTGTTTAATGATCACAAATTCCCTTGGTTTATGCTTATCCTGGAAAGTTATTTTTCTTCTTTGATTCTGAAGATTACCTTTGCCAGCTCTGGTAATTTAGGTTGGTAGTTCTCTTCTTTCAGGACTTGACATACATAATACCATGCTCTCCCAGGCTTTAGAATTTTCGCTGAGAAAATCTTATTATTCTGAAGGGTTTGCCTTTGGATTTTATTTGATGTTAATCTCTTCCAGCTTTCAATATTATTTCTTTGTTCTGTACTTTGAGTAGTTTAGTTCTAATATCTTAAGGAGAGATTCTTCTGGTAGGTCTATTTATGGTTCTAAATACCTCCTGTACCTAGATGTCCATGTCTGTACCCACACTTGGGAAATGTTCTACTATTATTTCACTGAACAGGTTTTCTATCCTTCTGTTATAGCTCTTCTCCTTCATCTTCTCTGATTGTGCATATATTTGGTCTTTTAATGGTGTCTCATGTATCTGGTATGTTCTGTTCATTCTTTCTTATGTATTTTTTATTTATTACTGCCTGAATGTGTAATTCCTCAACCTGGTCTTCAAACCCTGATATTCTTTATTCTGCTTGATCTAGTTCATTGGTAAGACTTTCAACCAAATTTTTCGTCTGACTCCTGGACTCTTCATTTCTAAGATTTCTGTTTGGTTCTTTTTCAAAATTTCTATCTCTTTATCGAATTGCTCATCATTGATCACTTGAACTGCGCAGGATAGTCTGCATAACGCTATTAAACCATTCGGGTATGTATTTGAATCCTCTAGGAATTCACTGATCTTTTAAAAAGTTATTCTTTTGAGTTCTTCATCCTGAATATCATTGATTTCAATTTTGGAATCAGTTGCTAGATTGTTATGAGCTTTAGAAAAAGTCATATGGCTCTTTTTCCAGATTTCTTGTGTTTCCATGTTGACATTTACACATCTGTTTGGATGGATATCTCTTCTAATTTATCTGAGAGGCTTCTTAGTAAGCAGCCTTCTTCTGAAGATGTGCCCTGGGATATCAGTCTGCTGTGTAAGGGGTTTGGTTCCAACTGGACCTCACAGTGCAGTTTCGCGGTGGCTTCTCTGGCTATGAGTAGTGGACTTTGAAGCAATGCTTCTGTATCAGAGCCTGAGGGTTCCACCTTCTCTGTAGGTCTCACAAGCATAGGGCAGTTCAGGCAGGTGTGGTGTGGACCCCGGTGTATGTGGAGTTTGCCTTCTGTGGGATGGACGCCCCTATCAATTGTTGGGGGTTCCTCTGGGCTCTGTTGAGCTACTTGGGAGCAATCCTGCTCCTGGTCCTTCCAATCACAGTGACGGTCCTTCTAATCACTGTGATGGTCCTGGAGCGTTAACCTCTGTACAGACACTGGTGCACCCCCAGTTGTTCCACAGGGAAAGGCGGAGGTCCTCACTTCCAGTCTTGTCAGCACATGAGACGTGCAGGAGCAGGAGTGAGTGTGCCGAGGCCCCCCGTGGGTGTGGTACACACAGCTGTCGTAGTATTGCTCTCTGCTGTTGCTGTGCGGTGAGTGTCCAGGATCAGGCCTTCAGAGCTCCTTGCCAAGCTTACTTGGGGATGGGCTGTCAGTCAGGGGCTTTCATATCACCATTCCTTGAAGAATCTGCCAAGGTTCCAGCAGGACTAGGTCGTGGCTGGAGCAGAGTACGATTTCTCTCAGCTGGGCTGGGGACAGAGCTCAGCAGCACAGAAACCACCCAATACATTTGACGTGCTAGCCTGGATCCAGCTTTGCAGTATGTCCCCATGTGCTCCTGAGGGTGGAGAGAAACCACTAAGATCTCAAAGATCCACACTGTGGAGATGAAGGTGGTTTCCTTGCCGTTTGCACCCACAGTCCTCGAGTTCCCAGCTTCCCGTCCTGGCTCTCCTGCCGTCACATGTGACTATGACTCACCCCAGACTCTGACGGCCAGCCAGGCAAGTCGCCGCTTCCAAAAGGAAGGACCTTCTGTTCCCCCCGTGCAGATTTCCAAAGCTCTAAGCTCAGACGATGACAAACGCAATTCTGAGACTGGCTTTGCCACTTGGTAACCAGAGACCACTGGCAAATTACCTAGTGTTTCTAGGCTTTAATCTCACCTGGAAAATGGAGATGACGTACTTTAGAGTTATTGTAAAGATTAAATAAGTTGATGTTTATGAATTTCCAGTATAATATGATGTCTGGGAGGTGATAAATGTCGAAGATGTTTTATAGGCTCATTTTATCCCCCATCCTGCCCATACATGCCCACGTGCAAGGACACTTACTCCACTGTGACAAACTCCCCAGACTCGTGACCTTGACGGAGTCCCGGGTTTCCCAGCTGGAGGCAGATTAACTGCTATGGAGTGCAGGGGTCAGGAAATTGCCATCACCTTGTGACTCTCCCACCTGAGGGACACCCCTGCACAGTCTTGGATTAGAGAGTCCTTCACAGGCAATCTTAGAAACACTGCTTCCCTGGGTGGGAAACAACCTGTGAGCTTCAGGAGTCCTGAGACCTCTTATCCCCGACACAGGACCACAGGACACAGAGGACCACCTACGTCTTGCCTCGTCCTCCTTCCACTCACTCCTCTCCCCACAGCTGTCTCAGCACGGCACTGACGTTTGCTTGCAAGTGTCACTCTGTCCCTATAACAGATTGTAAAGAGACCTATCTTCATGGTATTTGCCTCTCTTCAGCTCTCTCTGACGAGACAGGATCTAGAGTTTGGGTGTGGTTTTTCCCTTTGGAGAACTTAGTATGATTTGGTGATGTTTCCATAATGTTCTACTGAGAAACATGTTTTAAAATCTGGGCATGTATTGCTCAATTTTTAGAGTTAAGCATCCAGATGTCTTCTTTTTAAAAATAAATAAACCAGTCTTGTATCCAAACTTGAAAAATTAGTTTTTAAAATGATAAATTTCCCTTTGTATTAAGGTAAAAACTATTCATTGTAAGAATTCTAATCTTAAATCGCTTCCCTTGGAATTTCCTTTGGCCATTAATGGTGCTAAACTTCTTTATCTCAATTAGAGCCCTATTCAATTATCAAATAAAAAATAAATGTTTAGCATGAACAGAATAATACAGATGTAGTTTCCCATCACTAAACAAATACCTCTTTAGCAGCAAAGCTATTTAGCAAAACAACATTCCACCAACATCTATTGAAATTAAAAAAAAAAAAGAACTGAAGTTTTTCTTTTTAGTACTTTGAAATTAGTACTCTTTTCCTTAGCTTATTTTATTTTCTACCTTACCTGCTGCTAATGAATATCACCACTGACTAATGCCCAGCAGGATTAGTTCAGCAGTGCTATAAAAATCTGTCCTTAAATAATAAAGAATTGCCTGTTTTATGAAATTATTACTGCATTACCGCCATGCTGAGATATTCAATGTCAAATTGCCATGGATTTTTATAGTTTAGTCACAAGGAAAGAAAAGTAACACCTAACTCAATGTGAGAAAGACTTTTCTTTCATTTTATAAGGGAAACATTTTTACAGCATGTTGACTAGATGCAATGATATGATATAGCAAAATTTTTAAAATACTATTTTTGACTTATAGAACATTTGACTATTATTTCTATAAAATAATTACTGCTGCAGGACTTCACAGCACCCTAAGAACCAACAACTGCAAAGCCCCAGGAGAAGGCTTGTCTAAGCCCTGGCAGGCACGTTTATTCTTTCAGTTGAGACTGTCAAGCAGCTCCGTGTGCCCAGCTGGGAGAACGTCCAAGCTCCTGTCTGAGCTTCAGCGCTCCCCTTCACAGGCACAGGCTGTTCTTCCTTCCCCTAGACACGTCTTCTCTCCCAGGGAATCTACAGCCCCTAGAGCACAACCTCTCTGAACCAATGTTTAAAGACCCAGTGAGACACAGTGTGGAATCCACCCATAAAAGGTGGATAAATGTCAGTTCTCTCTTCCAAACCCTACCCATCTCCACCTTCTACCTGAACAACCTCCTCCCCAGGGAACTTGTTGTGCATCTGAACATTGCCCACATCCAAATGTCCTGGACTCAGTCCGTCTTCTAAGTAACAGGTCTAAAGTCATGGAAGGAGTCACGCAGCAAAAGGACACTGGATCTGCAGTCAGTTAAACCTGGGCTGACGTTCCAGCTCTGTTGTTTACCAGCTTTTATCATGTATGCAAGCCACTTAACTTCCACAAACTTCAATCTTCTTGCTAAAGTAAAGATAAAGTATAGATAATAATAATAATGACCTTACAGGGTCACTCTTAGAAAAAAGAAGAATGTGTCTGTACAAATCTAAGGAAATGTTTGGCACGTATCATGAGAAAAAAAGAGTAAGATTTTTTTCCCCTTGAATTAATTAACTTTGTTGTTGTTCTTATGGTTACGGTGGAGAATCTACCAAATAACTCTCCTGAATGTATCAGGGGCACCGCTACATCATCCTGTTAAGACCAGGTGCAGTTTGGCCACCTCTCTCCAAGACCTTTTCCTCCCGATCGATCTACTGTTCTGGAGTTGAAAAGAAACGGATCTGCACTCCTGCTTCTAAGGCCAACCCCGAAGTCCCCAGGTGAGTAGGTATCAACCAACTCCTGAGATGGACTTGGGGAGGTGGGCTTTCCAGGACCCAAGGTGGCGGCCTCGGAAGAACGAGTGTGCCTGCTGTAAACCATAAATGGTTAATGACATCCACCTCCCGCTTCTGATTGGAACCAGAACTGGTCGATCACGTGCTTCCGGAGCGAGGGTGTGAACCTCGGCGTCCGGGCGGTGGCCTAGCAGGAATGGGGCTCCTGTTTCAGCCCTGGCTAAACTCCCCTTAGACTTAGGGGCAGAGCCACCGTGAGCCCCGCGCCCCACCGGAAACAGAAGCGCGGGAAATGCCACACCAAGACGGATACGACTGCCCCATTCTGTCCCCGGCTCTCCGAACCCCAACCTCTCGTGGAAACCCAGACATTCGTGCCGCGGCTCCAGAACCTCGGCGGAGTCTGGCGGCTCTGCACTTGGCATGCGCTCCCCGCCCCACTCAGCCCTGCCGTCCACCAAGCCACAGCCACACCAGGGCTGGCCACGCCCTGAGCGACCCTGACTCCACCCATCTCGGTCCTGGCCTCCCTTCTGTTCCTGAAACCCAGCACACCCATCACCACCTGGTGCCTGCACGACCCTCTGCTCCTGGGGATCTTAGCGCAGCCCCGTCCTGTCACTAGGCTTCAAAGCAATGCTGCCCCTCACGGAACCCCTATGTTACCCCATGCTCCAGCATGCGCGAGTTCTATATGGGCCCCTTCAGAGAAACAAGGGCTGCTGCAAACTAGTGTGCTCACTTCCAGCCTATTCTTATTATGCACAGAAATCATAGCCTCCAGGCTCCGCGAACACAGATTAGCGAGTGCTGAGTCTCTGCTCCCGGGGGAAATACAAGGTTAGTTTTCCTACAAGCCTCTGGTCACATTTTCATCAACTAATCAATACATAACATTGTCTTATATGTGTTTCTGTTTGGTTTATTTGATTTTGTTTTTGTTTTTGTTTTGTTTTGTACTGGGGATTGAAGCCAGGGGTGCTTTACCATTGAGCTACATCCCAGTCCGTTTGTTTATTTACTTATTTATTAGTTTGGTTATTTGGGTATTCATTGTGCGACTCAGTCTCACTAAGTTGCTTAGACCCTTGCTAAGTTACTGAGGCTGGCTTTGAACAATCTTCCTGCCTGAGCCTCCCCAGTCACTGGATTACAGGCATGTGCCACTGTGCCTGGCTTTGTTGAGAGATACCCTTTAAATATACTTTGTGGATTCACTGACACTGGATTCAAGGTCAGGAGCTCTGTAGCTCATCCTGAAGGAAGCCTCTTTGACATACATATTTTCTCCATAAGGTATAGTACAGCCTCCACTCAGAAATAGCAGATAGTACATAAGCACTATGTTAAGGGGCCATTTTAAGGAAAGAAAAGTACAAAAAGACGCAAAAAAAAAATATGGCACTAATAAGACCACGAAAAGAATGCTCTCAGCTTTCAGTGTGGAAGCTGAAATAAGAAGGCAGGGCATTTACCTTGTTCAGCCTCAGCATGTATTGGACAGCTCGAATCTTCTGCTTCTCTGTGGATGTCTGTGAGTAGTGATTTGGGGAATCTATATAAACTTTGGCATGCAGGTGAATTCACAGGTAACAAGACCTGACTGTATTTTCCTCTTGATGACTCTCTACCCCTGCCCCCAATTTGACACTGAGCTCCGTGAGGATGCGGATTGACCAAGTAAGCTGATGTATTTTCCTTTGCCAAAAAAAATCTTTCTCTAACTCCCATCACACTCCTCCTTGCCCACAAAACCACTCTCCCTAAACCTCTGGGCAAAAAAAAAAACCATCATAATATTTATCCAAGAACATTTTAATTATTTATTTATTGGTCTTACTTGAATGCAGTTCCTGTGGACAAGATCTGGTTCATAATCATCTCTGTGTCCTAACACCTAAGGTTAAGGCTGGTCTATATCAGCCAATCAGGAAATGCTTGCTTAAAAGTAAGTATTTATAGTCTGTACACTCTTTTCCCTGATCCATTTATTCCAAATGTGTTATTTACCTAAAGATGGATGAGTATACCACCATTCTTCAAAGAAATCATTTTATCCCTTTACTAATTTAGAGAAAAATTGTTTTTTTCTATTGTTAAGTTAGTATTTCCTCGGGACCCACTAACACGGCTGTCTGTAGAGCCGATGGCTTATGCCTCTGACTGAACAAGAATTCCCACATGCGTGGAAAGCTGGTGAATACCAAGGAGTTAACTGAGTGGAAAGCAACAATGAAAGTCTCCAAAAGAGATCAAGCCCATGAAGGGAACTAGCTTAGATATTTTTAGACTTATCAAATAGAGCTTGGATAATCTCATCACAGTGGAATAACACACGTGCTTCATAGAATTGGTATTACATATGTAGGCTGAAATATAAATCCAGCATTTTACCATCAACTATAGGAGTAAATCCACTGCCCCTGAACTCAACCTGGACTTCACAACCTGCCTCAATCCTTCCAGCTGGTGAGCCCATGCATCCTGCCTAGAAATCCTCTCATCCCCACTCACCTACCTCCGCACACCCCTCCTTCAGGGCCCAGTCAGGCCCAATGCCTGAATCCCAGCCCCAGACCTCTTGGTTCCACCATTACCTCACTCTCCTTTCCTCCACATATTGACTCTGCCCAACACTTCTTTCTTATCTCAATGCTTCATGACTATCCACTCATATGCTCTCTGCTTTATTAGAGAGGCAATAACTATCTAGAACTATTACCTCTATACTAGCACTCAAGAAAGTATCTGGAGGGCCATAAGTATTCATTAAACATAGATATGAATATAAAGCTGGATGATAAAATAGTAAAATTCTATTACCTGGTTAAAAAAAAATAATGAGATCCCATGTTTATGATGTCCTCTATTGCAATAGCAACAACCTCGCTGAAGGTACAAGACAACTTACTGTTGTTTTCTGCATAAATCCTTATGACAGGCATCCCCTCAAAGAGCACTTTGGGTTTGGATTCAATGAGTCTCATATTCCTCTTGTCCCAGCCAGCACCTTCAAGATAGAGGCCATAGACGTAGACACCCTCTGTGGGAGGGGCAGAAATGTCATCCTTCATCCATTTGGTGACCTCATTACAGAGCACCATATTGTCCAGAGCCCAGCCTTTGTTGGCCCGAGTTATTTCCTATTCCAGACAGCAAAGTAAGAAAGAAATAGTGAGAGGTTGTCCTAGTGGAAAAAGCAAGATGATGATGAAAATTTAGCAGCAAATGACCCTAACCCAAAGGAAGTGGAATAGTATCTAAAGAATTAAGAAGATTTTCTCATTAAAAAATACCCATGTCCTGGGCTGGGGTTGTGGCTCAGTGTAGAGCGCTTGCCTGGCGCATGTGAGGCACTGGGTTTGAGTCTCAGCACCACATAAGAATAATAAATAAAATAAAGATATTGCATTAATCTACAACTAAAAAAATATATATATTTTAAAAAATACCCATTCATCTGTTGAAGGGCACCTAGGTTGGTTCCGTAGTTTAGCTACTGTGAGTTGAGCTACTAAGAACATTGATGTGGCTGTGTCATGGTAGTATGCTGATTTTAAGTCCTTTGGGTATAAATCGAAGAGTAGGATAGCTGGGTCAAATGGTGGTTCCATCCCAAGTTTCCCAAGGATTCTCCAATACCCATGACCTAATTTAACCACTTGTATTTTAGAATGGAAATATGAAATTATAACAAATACAAAAATAACAAATAAATCAAAATTCAAGTTTAGTAGCCTGGAAATAAGTGACTGTGTTTATGTTAATGGCAATGTAACTCATAGTACCAAAAAAGAGTTAGTCATTCTCTGTCTCATTATATGCTTTAAAACAATAAGAAAGAGGAAAAGTTTATGGAAGAAAATCACAGTAACCCAACAAGTGCAAGTCAGAGCGATTCATTACCTGTCGCATTGCTGTTAAAAATCCTTGGGGGTTGAAAAAGCCTGTCATCCAAAAGCAATGGGGTCGACCATTGAAAACCCAGGAGGTGAACTGGCAGTTTCTTTCTAGAAGTTCAGTGAACCAGAAACCCAGAGTGCTTGAAATCCACGATGCCTAAAATGCATTAAGACAATCCATTAATATAGGTTTCATTCTGCTGTGTAAATTGACTGTGCTCACTGAAAACCAAAGATAAAATACAAATTTCACTTTTATACTGAAAACATCCCCAAGTCATACATTCCCCTTGAGTTCTGACAGGTAAGGTTTGCAAGTTGCTTGTCCTTAATGATATTGGTGGCATGAAGATATAGGATCATGAAGATATTGGATCATGAAGATACAGGATCAGTTAATCATCATGTGGATTCACAGAACTAGCTATTCAAGATGTGTGGTGTCAATAGAATCAGCTCCAATATCTTCATCACCAATTCTGCTATCAAGGAATCAAAACAATTTATGCATTAAATTTAGCAAACCCTCACCATTTTTTAGGTTACCATTTCAATTAGATACAGTATAAAACAGGATTTTTATTTACATAAATATGCTCATGACACATCAGGATAAATCAGCACTTTCCATTCCATGGACAGTAAACCACAGAAGACTTCTTCTACTTATATTTATAAGGTAAACAACAGGTTTCATTCTGGAGCAATGTCCCTTTAGAATCCACTTGCACTTCCTCTCATTAAGGAGCAGAAATAGAAACACGGTTGCTTTACTCTGCACTAAGTATGTGCATTCACTGCCTCTACATCTCCCTCAAATCACCTGGGGAACTTTCATGATGACAGTCGGCGTGAACCTACCCTTAATGTTGTCAGCAGCAGCACTGGTAGGTATCTCCAAACCATAGTTTATAACATTTTAACTGCAATATTTTACATATGAATAAATGCAGTTATCAACCTAGGTAGGTGTACCAGTTGAATTTCAAACATCTTAAGAATTAATTTGCCTGTATTATAAGAACTACTGGGATTCCACTGACTGATAATAAGTTGAGAAGAATAAAAACTGAATTAATAGGTCATGATTTATGAATTAAGTAACTCATTCTATCCTACTGTTATAGGCATGTTATTAACTAAAAGAGATAAGTTTATTCCACATTAGGTCTGAGGGTAGAGGGAGCCATTAACAAAAGGGCGCCTCTTGGAAGATATTCCTGTTTGGCTCCAGAGCCTCTCCGCTACAGGTAGAGCTGGGTAAGCTGGTTTAAAGGAAAGTGAACTTGCAATGGGCAGTGACCTGGAAGGTGCTCCCTCTGTCATTGGCAATGAAAAGGGGAAACTGAGGACACACTCTCTGACCTTGGCAATGAATTTATGGAAGGTAAGAAGGAAATAAAGGAATCTGCAAAAAGATGATTCTGAGTTTCTAAGCTATGTGACTAGAAGGGTGGATGTTTGAATCATCAAATAAGATAGAAGAGACAGAAGTCCTAGTTATCACAAGCTACCTGCAGGACCCACTGCCTTGGAATCTGCCAAAACCCTGGGTGAGACATATGAGACAGCACAGACATATTTTCAAAGAGACTACCAGTTCTAATCCCCCCTGTCTCATCTCTGTTTGCCCAAATAACCTACAGGAGGCCAAGTCTCCAAGAACATTTTCCAATTTCATCGCTATCTTCTGCCCTCTCTGGACATCTCCCAGGCTAGTCCAACCTCTACCTTCTACCCACCAAAGCCTGTCCACTCTAACTTTAGCACCATTAGCCCAAGAGCAGAAAACTCCTCTATGTCCACCACCTGTGCCCTGGACAGGTCCTCCACCCTTCTCCTAACTGAAATCTACTCCCCCCAGGTCAGACTGGCCCTTTGCAACATTCCCAAAGTGTATGCTGTTGCTTCCCTCGTTCTCCACAGCCCTCAGAAACAGAAGAGGGGTAGATGTCCTTGTCCTTTATAATGATGTCATCGGGTCATCATCCTGTATCATTCTGCTCCTCTGACTCTCTTGCCTTCTTCACATAACACCTTACCCCATTTTGTTTCTGTCAACTAGTTACCACTCGCTCTTATTTATCCTAGTTTACTCTTCCATTCAATCCCCCAAATAATCATGATGCTGATGGTGGGGGTGATAATAATGGTGGTAGTGTTGGTGGTAAAGGTGAATGTGGTGGTTTTGGTGTTGGTAGAGATGGATGTGGTGGTGGTAGAGGTGGATGTAGTGGTGATGGTGGTAGTGGTGGTGGTGGTAGTGGTAGTGGTGGTAGTGGTAGTGGTGGTGGTGGTAGAGGTGGATGTAGTGGTGGTGGTGGTAGTGGTGGTGGTGGTAGTGGTAGTGGTGGTAGTGGTAGTGGTGGTGTTGGTAGAGGTGGTAATGGCGGTGGCAGAGGTAGTGGTTGTGGTTGGTTGTGGTGATGATACTGGAGGTAGATAGTGCAGTTTTGCCAGTAATTATCACAAGCACTTAACGTAAGCACTGGTCATATGGCAAGCACTCTTCTGAGCATGTTACAAATATCAACTCATTTAATCCTCATAAAAATACTAGGAATGACATAATGCTATTATTTCCATTTTACAAATACAAAAACTGAGGCACAGCAAGCCAACTAATTTATCCCACTTTATACCACTCAAAAGAGTCATGACTTGAAGGCAGGTATTCTGGCCCAGAGCCCATACTCATTCCCACATCTGCATTTATTTGCATTAATTGTTCTAGGTAACGTAAGTGTCCCACTTAATATTCTACTTTCTTATCTCTTCTGACCCCTAATGACCTTCCTAACCATTCCATTCCATCCTCTACTCTCACCTCCACACTTGTCGTCATCCAGCACTGCCCAGTTGGGAGGCGTATGTTCTCTGCACTCCTGTATTTTCTTCCAGGGGAGAGAGCTCCCTTTATATAATATTCCAGCTACTCCACCTCCCCTATCTCCCCAGGTCAAGGAGGTAAAGAAACTGACAGCACTGTGGGTGTTCCAGGGGCAGGTTGTGGTCCTCAGCATCCCATGCACTCCCAACACTTCCCAGCCTCCCATGCGGTTAGGTTTGGTTCAAGGTTCTAGTTCAGATCCATAGGTGGTGAGTGAAAGTGGCATGGGTCATTTGACCCAGGAAGTGCAGACCCAGCATGCCTTGTCAGTCTTTTGTGCCTCTGCTGCGGTGACTTCAGAGGCCATTTGCTTCAGGTAGCAACCTCTCAGATAGTGAGACCTCCACAAGATGGGTCCCAGAGAAAACATGTGGGACCAAGAGCCCACTGGACATGTGAGGAACATAACAAAGGGGAGAGCTGCTCCAACAGCAGCTTCTCATGAGTGTCAGTGTCTGGGCTGTCAAGCAGCAGGTGGCTGGGAAGTCACAGCAGCAGGAGGGAAGATGGAGGGACATATTAGGAGGCCCAGCTCTTCCTCTTTTTCTTTTAGGCCTAAGATATCTGTGGAGAGCATGCACTCTGCTCTGCTTCTAGCTTCCTAGGGAAGTCTGTTCATGAAACATTGCCCAGCGCAGTACTGCTCATGGGTTAATCTGCCTAATTCTAGGTTCTGTTTGAGGCAATTCACCTATAAGCAGATACCATCCATATTCTCCAATACAGCTCTCTCCCTGAATGTTCCCTGCTCCTTCTCTGCCTCGTCTTTTGGAATCCAGGTGGAGAAGAGAGCTAGTTGTTTAGTTCCCTAAAATAATTCAACATATGCCACCTCCAAGATTTCTAATTCCACTTTTGACTCTGTGCCCACAATCTCTGTATCTAATTTACTTGTTCAAGAACAGTTGATCAACCTAAATGTGGTCACTGACTCTCTGGTTCCATCTCTGCTTCCCACCCATATATTTTCTCCTATCTCCTCTTCTCTCCATTCTCCATTATAATCCCCCTATTGCAAATAGCTCCATAAGCTAGCTACCTCGCCATCTGTTGTAGGTTGTTGTGTTCCTCAAGAAAGATAGATTGAAGTCCTAACTCTTAGTACCTAAGAAAGTGAACTTATTTGGAAATAGGGTCATTACAGAGGTAATCAAGTTTAAATGAAATGATTGGTGTGGGCCCTGATCCAATATGACAACTGTCTTCATGGAAAAAAAAAAGAATTTGGACATAGAAATGCTTAAAGAAAAGATGATGGAAATATACACAGAAAGAATATATGTGAAAATGGAGGGAGAAATAGGATTAAGGCTGCCCCAAGCCAAGGAATTCCTGGGGCCACCCAAAGGTAGGATGAAGGTGAGAAGTATTTACTCTAGAACTTCTGAAGGGAACATGGCCCGACCAACACCTTGATCTTAGACACAGAGCCTCCAGCACTGTGAAAAAATAAATTTCTGCTGTACAAGTCACCTGGTCAGAGGCACAGGCCCAGAAAACAAACATCTCCCACCGCGGTGGCCTGACTGACCAACAAGGAGCAACCTCAGTCGTTCACCCTTCCTGGGCCTGCTCCCGAGCAGTGGAAACTAGCTGGAGGAAACAGCTGAGCAGACAGGCGTCCCTGTGCATTAGCAACGTGAGGCTACAAAGGAGGACCCTGCCACTTCCCTACTGGGTCTTTCCAACTTTCAGGTCTGGTAAGAATACACATTAGGATGTGGAACAGAAGCAGCACTCTTGGGAGAGGAGACACTAGGCCCGGAAGCTGCCTGGTCAGCACTTGCTAGGCTCATGTGGGTGTGGGGCCACCCCAAATGACGGCGAGGATCAGAGGGAAGGATGCAGTGCGACAGAGCCATGTTTTCCCAGGAAATATGGGATAGAACAGAGTAACACCTCCTACTCTTTTCTCATGTATTTTCCCAACCCTTTTTAACCTTGGAAATTTCACTTACACGTCCCCTCAAAATGGGTATGCATGCATGACAGAGAGAGAGCGAGATGCATGCATGACAGAGAGAGAGAGCGGGATGCATGCATGACAGAGACAGAGTGAGATACATGCATGACAGAGACAGAGCGAGATGCATGCATGACAGAGAGAGAGAGATGCATGCATGACAGAGAGAGAGTGAGATGCATGCATGACAGAGACAGAGCGAGATGCATGCATGACAGAGAGAGAGAGTGAGATGCATGCATGACAGAGAGAGAAATGCATGCATGAAGAGAGAGAGCAAGATGCATGCATGACAGAGAGAGAGAGAAATGCATGCATGACAGAGAGAGAGCGAGATGCATGCATGGCAGAGAGAGAGAGAAATGCATGCATGACAGAGAGAGAGCGAGATGCATGCATGACAGAGAGAGAGTGAGATGCATGCATGACAGAGAGAGAGAGAAATGCATGCATGACAGAGAGAGAGATGCATGCATGACAGAGAGAGCGAGATGCATGCATGACAGAGAGAGAGAGATGCATGCATGACAGAGAGAGAGCGAGAGAAAGAGTCTTAAATGTAGCACAAGGAAAGGATGGCGCTCAGGCCCCAGCCCCTCCAATGTCCTCTCCTAAAACACACTCACTTTCCTCCTTACAAGACACTCAGGAGCTCACTTTACTTTCCAAGTAGAAAATTATTCCTCAAAACCACATCTGTCTTCAGCACCACTGCCAACAGGTGGTGAGTAAGCGAGGTTGTTGAATTATTATCTTGTTATTTTGAGATGCACACACTATCTACTACATTTATAGACACAGCAGGGAAAGTATTTTTTTCTTTTTGGCACAACTTTTAATATTTGCACATTTCTCTCTACAAAATTAACATCGCAGACTTTGGAGTCTAAAAACCTGGGTTTGAATTCTGATTCTTGTACTTCTTAGAAATGTGATGTGGGGAAAGACTTTGCCTTTCCCAACTGCATGTTCCTCATCTGTAAAGTGAGGAAAATAAGATGCAAAATTTTAATGAAACAGTGCCTGTAAGTTATTTACTAAAGCACCTGATATGTAGATGTACTAAATAATTTCCTTCCCTACCTACAATCTTAATATTCGGGGTTCTAAAAGCATTAGTCCCTAAGCAAAAGAACGAACTTAAGTAAATTATTCTTAGGTGCTTTTCATTTGCCAGTCACAACTATCCACAACAATGAACGACCAGGCAGAATAAAGCTGACCTATACATACTTTTTTCCACCGATCAGGAATTCTGGCATCAAACATGCAATCCAGAGCATCTCGCAGATTTTCACTCATGATGATGGTACCATCAATAGCAAGTTTTAACTCAGTCAGGGTGCTGCGGACAAGGCTGAGCACCCTCTGCATTCTGTCGATCTCCTGTCTGAGGAAAATATTCATGGGCTGGAATGGCCCCATTTTCTGCAGCCTCTCTTTCACCTGCCAGAGAGACATTCAAAGCACTCATTAAAAATAAGACACTTACTAAGATTTTATGGAGCTGGTACCCTCACCAAATTTTTACAATCCTATAAAGTTTTATTTTGTACATGGTGGGGAGGAGGAAGAAATGAAAAAGTAAACATCTCTTAGATGACCAGCTTGAATTTTCATAGCATGTAAGGAAGAACAGGCAGTCATTCATTCAGAGAAAATATAAAAGACACCTGCCATGACTACGCAGTCTTCTAAACAGCAAACGCACTTACTGACACAAGTTCTTTGTAATTACTGTCAGTCTGAGCTCTTTAAAACATATCCATGGACACAAACAAGCAGATGTGAACATGCACGCAATCTTTCTGCTGGCTGTCCCCCAAAACTAGACTTCCATTTTTAAAACTTTCTGCTTTTTCCATCAAAGTTTCCATCCATTGATTCAACCATCCATCATTCATCTCTGTTCTATGAGTATCGAGAATCTTCTATACAGTAGATAGGCTGAATCGCTTTATCATAAGGTGGCACTGAAAGATCAGCAGGAGGAGGACTCTCCCAAGTTTACGTGCCATGTCATTATGTAATTGTTATTCTATTTGTAGGTATTTTAATTTCCTCATAAATATCTCAACCTCTGGTAGAGGTGAGTGACTTCTTTCCTGATCCTATAATGGAGAGTATTTATGAAAGCTGATAACAGTATTGATTTTCTCCAAGCAGGTCATCAGAGATTCATCCTGGGAAATTATCTCCTTGGCAATCAGTCCCTGAGTTCAGGCTGTATTATGAGCAACCAAAATCTCCAGCTGAGCAGAAAGCAATAGAATGTTGAGGACACCAAACGTATGCAGGATTACTTCAAAAATCAGGTGGAAAAGAAAGAAATCCAAAAAAAAAAAAGAAGAAGAAGAAGACTACCATGGAGGCTCTGAGTCAAAAGTGTCACGTGGTTAACCCAAGTCATCGCTCATGTGGCAAGTGAGCCACTCAGTGTGGGTTTTATCAAAGATTTGAACACAACTGCCATCAGAGTAAATCTTTTCACAAATCCATTAAAATGTCTGAAGAATTGACAGTCATAATTATAAATCTTCTTGGAAGCTACTTACATATTTAAAAATATCTATTTTCCAACACTAGTGAGATGAAGAAGTTGCAGAGAAGAAATATTATAAATATAGACTCCTTGAAATGACAAAGGCCTGAATTTTAAGGTGCACTTTTAACCACATTACATATATAGGCACTTGGTACCTCAATAGTACATTGATTTCCTTTTAACAAATGGCACTATGAAGTACCACAGAGGAAGATTCTAGCAAAGCAATCCCAGCCCATCATCAAACGCTCATAATTTAATAATAAATGTTAACATTGTCATCTATTTCTCTATTGTCTACATTGGAAGTGATTACATCCAAAGGTACAAACACTTCTTTCTATGGGTCTTTAGGATGCTTGTTTTTAAATAATTTTTGTTTTATGTGTTCTTTTTAGTTACACATGGCAGTAGGATGTATTTTGACACATCATACATACGTGGAGTTTAACTTCCCATTCTTGTGATGATGTGGAATTCCACTGGTCGTGTGTTCATAAAATATTTTTTTTAATGTCAAAAAATCATTTTATCTTGCCCTCCTTTCTTCTTCCTCATTCCTCCAACCAACCAGACATGCCCACAGCTGACATTCTGCCAGGACTTTATCAACTCACTTCAAAGGGGCTGTAGTCCGGGGGCAGCTTCTCCAGCATGTCATCAGCCAGCCGTGCCACCACAGCCTCCCGGGTCTCGTCCCCTCCCCCAGAGGTGTCCTTGGGCTGGATGCTCAGGATGGTGTCCAGCACATCCTTGGCCAGCTTGCTCTGGTAGGTGATGTCAGCATTGGGGTGTAGCCCAAATACCTCGGGACTGTCGTAGGCGGGCAGGCTCTGAACAATAAACACCCCAGGTAAGCACAGACGACCTATGCAAGCATCCGCTGAATTATTTCCTTATGTCTTATCTGTGCCAGGTTACAAACCTCGATTATTTCTCAAGAAAAGAATCAAGAGCTGCTCAGAAAAAAACTTAACATTGAAAAACAAAAGAGACTCATGATTCATTAAGGTCTATACCTCAAGCAAAAGTTAAGCAGAGATACTGTCTCATTACGTAATATGTGAGATAGAAAAGAAGCTGTGGGTTAGTATTTAGTTTTCTGATAGTCACATCTAATTCAAGCCAGTTAAAATAAACGTTGCGTACTCAGTGGCTATGATGCTAAGATACCAGGAAATGAGACTTTAGCAAGCATGGCTGAATTAGACCAGAGGAGCGGCACTCTCGGGGAGAAAGAAGAAAACTAGGAAAGAGAACTACTGAGAGAACAACAGAGACAGAGATGGAGAAAAACAGAGATGGAGAAGGAAGTAAGAGACGGCCAAAGCAATCAGGCAATAACTTCCTCGACCTTCGGGGGAAAGGAAATTCATTTACAGTTTGACAAATATTTCTGGGTACGAGTCTTATTGTTAATTTTGTTATTGTCTGGTTCATGCTTTCCCTCCCTTCTTCTGTATTTTGTTCCTTTTTACGTAATACCTTCTCATGGGCTACCTCGATCTCATTCTGAATGAGGTGTATTTTTAAAATACATGTCCCAGCATCCCTGAATTTACACCTTCCTGGGCACTTTTCCTATTCACTAATAATGATTTAAAGACACATATGGTACAGTAAGACAAATATATTTGTTGATTTGAATTAACAGAAGTGTAGAAGTGGTAATATATGATGAACTCATTACATTTATATATCAAAAAAGCTATAAATACACTGATAAATTTAGCCCTTTGGGGCTGTTGTGCTTTGGTTTGTTTACCCTGAGATAAATCTTAGAGGCCAAAGAGACTGCTAAATCATGATCTAATGAATTCAAGGTACAGGGACAGAGAGTATAGTTACCTTGAAAATACGATTTTTGTCTTATGTATTCCCAAATTTCCTGTCGAAATCTACCTTGTTCCTTTTAAGAGCAGTGCTTCTCTGCACGGGACAGTTTTGCCCACCAGGGGTCATGTGTCAATGCCTAACGGGGTTTTTTGGTTCTTACAACTGGGCGGCATGGTGCTCCTGGAATCTAGTCAGTAGACGCCAGAGAGGTTGCCCCACATGCCACAAGGCCAGGACAGTCCCCTGCATCAGAGAGCAATGCAGCCCTAAATGTCATCGGGCTGAAGTTAAGGGGCCCTGGCTTCAAGGAAGTGCTTATAAAGCAGGTTCATGGATGTCAGGTCAAGATTGAGAAATGGATGTCTCAGGACTGGTCAAGTGGGTGGGAGAACAGAACAGGCAGAGTCTACAACCTGCCCTTGCCCTGCAACTGTGCTCACCAGTCGAACAGGCAGAGAGTTCCAGGAGACCTGGATCGGTCAACATGTGCCCAATCTATCATCTCCCCAAGGGAAGCTCACCAAGGCATTAAAAGGGAAGGGAAGTGGCTGAAGAATTCACAGAAAACGTGTTCAGAACACGCATGGATGTTTAATCAAGCAAACATGAAAATATGAAGAAAGTATTTATAGCAAAAGCTTTTTTATATCTCTCCATTAAAGCTTGTTTTAAAAGCTGTACAAACAGTATAAATAAATCTAAAAAGGTCAAAAGGCTGCCAATATTTGCCCTACATGGAAAATCCTGAGGTTGACAAACCTGGATATATTGAAGATAGTTGTCCACAGTGCTGCATTTTGGAATATTATATCCTTGGTAAAAGCTGAAATCTGGTCCAAACATGTTTTCACTGAACCAAACCTTCGAGAACGTGTTCAACAATCTCTTATCATAATCATCAGTGACTCTGCCCCCATATTGAATCTCTCCTATCATGTAGCAGACAGTGGTCCAGGAGACACCCTGGGGAGACACCCAGAACAATTATGTAGAACCAACTCCTGCCTCACCCTGGTTCTTCCTGCAAGTGACATCCACCTGCTCATGGTCCTCATGGTCTTTCATCCAGTCATCCATCCTTCATCAGGAACGAAGGGAGAGTGCAGAAAGCAAATAAAACAGGCAGACACAAGGAGCTACTTGAGCTGGTGCCCTTGATTTGAAATAATCTCTTGAGGCATTAATACATTTTCATACTTTAATATTAATATGAAAAATGTTTACTTCTTCGGAATACCGCGGCAGTTTCTTACAAAGCACACATTTCAAATGTATTCTAGATTCCCATTTTTATTTTTTAGGATTTAAAAGCCAATCCCCTGACCCCGACCCCCCCACCCCACTCCTGCAACAGGTTGTGGACATGAGATGTCAACTTGACTTTGAGAAATAAAATGAGAATCAAATTTCTCCATTTTTTTCCCCCTGAAATTAAAAGGTGGGTATGACCCAAGCTGCTGTGACATAGTGATGGCTTACGTGTGGCTTCCCCAAGCTGGTCAGTCATGTAGGCCTGACCACCCTCCTGCAGGTCCCCATGACCGGAGGCAGCAAGCACGCCGTACCTTTTTGATATCCATGTCGTCTAAGTGGTTCTGGATGAACTGCACAGCAGCATTGAAGTCCGCTTGATTAAATTCATAGGGAATATTCCACCCAAGGGGCCCGAACTTGCGCCTCTCCTGGACGGTGGAGTGCAGGAAGGCCACGGCGTACAGCATGGGCTTCCACTGGGCCCCGGCGCTCACGTCCAGCAGGTCTTGGCTCACACCTGTTGTGGTCAGTCAGAGGGAACGTGAACCATCTCTCAAGTGCCTTCATTTTCTATTTCTTTCCTAAGTAGTTATTTTCACAAATTCCTGATCTTAAGATGCATTTACTTTGAATTTTTATTACATACATATGACGATTATAAATTAAGTTTTAGGTGTTCAGAGACCATTTCTCCGTGAAGAATCTGCAAAAATACTGGGGGGAGAGTTGTTAACATGGGTCGAGTTCCTGCCAATCTAGCAAGATAATGTGGGAATAAAGTAGGATGGAAGGATAAAAAGAGCTAAAATAAACACTACTATTACCATCATAACTACTACTAGTAATTATCATATTATTATTATTGGGGAATATAGTCAGAGCCTATACATTTAATCTTCAATATTAATTAAAATAATGTATTTAGAAGCCTATAGCAACCTAGGTACATTGCCCAAATCATTATTATTATTTCATATTAACATTTTCCATGATACATATAGTTTTATATTACTTAATTTTTTACTGCCATTACCCTTCCACCTCTATTTTATCCCCATATCACCTTATAGATTGGTAGGAATTTGACATGTTAGCAACGTCCCCTTCAAAAAAAAAAAAATCTTTGCAGATTTCTCAGATTGAAACATAATGATTAAATACACTCTTTTAGTTACAATTCATTCCAGTCCTCCTGGATAGACCTTATTGTCCCTCTTCTACATTTGAGAAAAATTGAAACTCAGGTTAGTTGAGCGACTAGCACTCAGGAACAAAGCAGCCGTCTTCAAGAAACACAGAACCAAGACTCCTGACTCCAGGTTTCCTGCTCTTTTCATGACACACAAGTTCCAGACATGACGCTTCAAAGCAGAGAAAGCAGAGACAGGCAGCACCGCCTTGGCTCTGGTCGCGACTGGAGGTCATTTTGACAGTTTTGTCACTACTGTTTTTCAACTTAGCTGACGTTCTGACCGGCGGCCTGAATGGATGGAGACAGGCCCTACTTTAAAGTCAGACTCCTCTTAGTAGATAGAGGCTACTGTACTACTTCAGGTACAGAGTCCAAAAGGCCGTGAATGACCCAACTGTTGGTTCTGTATGTTGACATAAAAGCAGTGTTTGGAGACCAGAGAGGCAGACATAGATGGTCTGCAGGAGAACAAAGGGCAGAGGATGAACTGGGTCCACCGGAGCAGAGCGCATTCCCGAAGGAGCAAGACCCAAGGACTCACTGCTCCCCAGCAGGTTAAATAAGGGTACGTTTTGCTAATTCAGCTGTTATAATTTCTTTAAGGAAACAACATATGTGCAAAACAAAAACAAAGAAAACTGTAGATCAGAAGTCTTCCTCAACCCACCACTGTAAGTTCTCTTGAGTCCTGCCCGGAGGCCCTGTGGAGGCTCGTTGGCGAATTTAATGGACATCTGAAGGAGCGTGATGGGAAACTGCTTGTGAACCTCAGTGGTCATCCACAGGCGAAAAGCGCTGTGTACCGTCTCGGTTTCTGTGATTATGTCCATGAGTTCATCCAGGAAGTCAAGTCCCAGGTGGCAGTTCTGTAAAAGCGCCCATCCTCCCTAAGTCAAGAACGGTAAGTGAAAGCTAGGTTATCATGTACTCCACCCAGAGAGTTCAACCAGAACTTAGAAGTCAAACAATGAAAATTCACTGCAGAACCACAATAACCACTTCAGATCAATCCAGATCAAGCCCGACGACCCAATCACGTTTAACTGAGATGTGCTTTGGTGGTGGTGTCACATGCATGTGTTTTGTGGTATACCACCATGCCAATCACACTGGCGACCTACAGTAGCAGTCCTGACACTAACCAGGGTAAAACACAAAAAGATGCAGCAGGACTTCCAAGCAGAGGAAGGATTGAAAACTTCCATTTAGCCCAACTCCCTCCCAAATTCATTAACACTACAATGAAGGGGGTTTTGTTTTTTGTTTTTTTGTTTTTTAATTCTGAATTCCTAAGGACAAAGTAAGAGAGAGAACAATCTCAATACCATTTAAAGCAGGCTCAAGAAAGTTGAATCCTAACCTGGTGTTTGGGGAAAGACAATGTGCAAGCTGATTTGTATCACATGACTCCCCAAACCCCCAAGAACAGGTGGCACAAGTTACCCTTGGAAGTTTGGCAAGAAGGGATAAAGAGGAAGACTGAAAGTCAATGAAAGATGAGGCACTGATGTTCTTTAAAAGACAAAACAGAGTCTGGACTGGAGAAATGAGCACATGAAGGTGTAATAACCACGCTGAAAGAAAGCTTTCCTCCTGAGGTCAGGACCTGCTACCTACCTGTCCCACCGCACTCTCGGAATACCGCCAGCCAGACACACACCCCCTAAAATATGGAAGACTCTTCCCTGGGAATCAGACCACTCAAAACATGAGACTTGGAAAACAATACACCATATCTTTTGCAGAAGTTATACTATAAGTGTAAGATTCTTTGTATAAAACAATTCAGGCAAACTTTGGGATCATGCAATATCATTTCCTCAATATCTAATCTATGGAATATGTGGAAAATCATCTGCGATGCTCGAGATGTTGTTTAAACTGGACACTTGGTCTTACATTTGCCATGGTCTGCTGCAAGAGCTTGCGAGCGTGGACCTCCTGGCCCTGGCCCATGGACACATAACGGGTTTCTATTTTTAATCTCTTCCCCAAGGCAGTGATAGACTCTGTAGGGTCTGAGCCCATAGACAGGAGACAGATGAGTGGTGTCCGTGGGTCAGATTCCTCCCATGTCTTTTCCAAGTCCAGGATGACTCCTTCCGCATAGTTTTCTCCCATGGACTCCATGATGTACTTGCGGGCCTGCCAAAGATAGTACAAAAGTCAACAAAAATTGTTTTTACTTCTTTCTATATACAATGCAGCGTAGCTTCCAAAATACACTTTTTCAAAGAATCTCAAAGATGTCCGTAGTAACCCTTCCAGGGCAAAAGGGCAGAGACTTCTTTTTCTTGTTTGCTTGCTGTTCATATTTCTGTTCTATAAGCAGAGAGACTGTGTCACTTGCCAAACAAAATCTGTTCAAAGACCAGAACCCAAGTTGAATACCTCTTAGTCCAGTGCCCATTTTAATATACAGATTGTTTCTTGCTATACATAAAAAATAAAAATCTAAGACATTTTATTATTTTGGATTCTATAAGATGAATACGTGTATTCAAACAATCAAGTAAACAGCACAATGCCTAATATTTAATGGGTATACATCAAATAGATAATTATTGAATGACCATGCATTAAATGAAATGTATTGGAAAGTGAATGCATGCATCAATTTTCTTTTTTATTTATTTTTTAAAAATTTTTACAGACTATATTTTGATTCATTGTACACAAATGGGGTACATCATTTTGTTTCTATGTTTACACACCATGTAGACTCATACCATTCATGTAATCATACATGTACATAGGGTAATGATGTCTGTCTCATTCCACCATTTTTCATACCCCCCTCCCTCTCATTTCCTTCTACATAATCTAAAGTCCCCCCCACCTCCCCACCCCCAGTGTATTTCATCATCCACTTATCAGGGAAAATATTTGGCCTTTGGTTTTTTGGGATTGGCTTATTTCACTTAGCATGATATTCTCCAATTCCATCCATTTATCTGCAAATGTCATAATATTCTTCTGTATGGCTGAATAATATTCCATTGTGTATCTATATCACAGTTTCTTTATCCATTCACCTGTTGAGGGACATCTAGTTTGGTTCCACAGTCTAGCTATTGTGAATTGAGCTTCTATAAACATTGATGTGACTGCGTTACTGTAGTCTGCTAATTTTAAGACCTTTGAGTATAAACTGAGGAGTGGGATAACTAGGTCTATTCCAAATTTTCTGAGGAATCTCCACACTACTTTCCAGAGTGGTTGTACCAATTTGCAGCTCCACCAGCAACGTACAAGTGTGCCTTTTTCCCCACATCCATGCTAACATCTATTATTGCTATGCACAAGAAAACAAAGCAAGAATCAATAAATGGGATGGTCTCAAACTAAAAAGCTTTTTCTCAGCAAAGGACAGAATCAACAGTGTGAAAAGAGAGCCCACAGAGTGGGAGAAAATCTTTTCCACACACACTTCAGAGAGAGCATTTATCTCCAAAATTTATAAAGAATTTACAAAACTTTACACCAAAAATACAAAGAACCCAATAAATAAATGGGTCAAGGAACTGGACAGATACTTTACAGAAGAAGACATATAAGTGAATAATAAATATATGAAAAAGTGTTTAACAAATCTAATAATTACAGAAATGTAAATTAAAACAACTCTAATATTTCATCTTACTCCAATTAGAATGGCTATTATCAAGAACAAAAACAAGCATTAATTTTCTAAAGATTTAATCAATAATCTTCCCTCTCATCATTGTTACCATCCCTTTCCATTTTGGGGTCTTCCTTCTTCTAATTTTGCCTGAATGAAACCCATGTTCACAATATGACATTAACAGACTTCATCTCCTTCATTATCTTCCATAAAAATATCTCTAATAAAAATATAATCCTTTTTCAAACAAGGATTGCTACTTATTTTTCAACCAAGACTATTGTGATATGACCCTTAATAAGTGGATTCTCTCAAAAAAACTATTCCTCCCATTCTGATGTCTTCTCCCAACTCAGGTGGGCAAAATCCAGGTTTCCCTCCCCGGTAGGATTCCCTGCCTTAACATTCTCAAAACAGGCTGACTCTGGTGTGGGTGCCACATGACCTAGAACCCTCCCAAGGGTCATGCAACCTCCCCACTCCTATTGCTAGTGAAACAAGACAGCCTCAGCAGAAATTCCCTCAAATCCAAAAGGTTTCAGATAGACCTGGACCCAAGAGAAGATAAGACTGTTGAAACCATGATCTTTGGCTTAAAAGCATCCACAGTTTGATCTCAGCCAATAGTACACACTCTTTAATATTTTGTTATTCATCCTCAAAATGATGGTTGTAACCCAAGTCCCTGAGTTTACAAACTGATATGATGTTCTTCACCATGTTTGTCCTCTTTACAGGTTAGAGACAGGGAGGTGGTGACCAGGACAAAGGAATCTCCTGGCTCACCAATGCCTCTGGTATCTTGGTAAGAGAAGGAAGTGGGTGCCAACTGAGTCTAGTATGTTGAATGTTCACAGTGGTTATACTTCCTGATTCCTCCTGGTTTGTGGACATGTGAGAAAGGGTGTCTCTTAAAGGCCCTACTATGTAATATTCATCTTGCCCAAGAGAGTGCAAATTAAAAAAAAAAAAAAAAGACAAATGTCCCTATTCCCTAAACCCGTAGCCACTAATTCAGAAAGAGCTGAGTCATTGTGCTGTGGGTCCCTCCACCACCTTCTGAAGTCCAATCGCTCCCAATAATGTTCAGTCCACTGTGTCAATGCAAGATTAAAAGGTGTGTGGTAGAGGACACAGCTTTCCTTGACTTGGCAACTATCTCTTGATGACTTTGGATGAAATCCTTTCCACTGACTTCCCAAAGGTTCCAGAAGTGCTGGTCAGGACCCTCACTTGCTAGGAGGTCTAGGCCAGCGGCAGTGAAATGACCAGTTGGTGCCTGGGTCCCTCGCTCATGGAGTGGTCTCAGTTCCAACTTTCCTCCCTCCAGTTCCAGTGGTCGAGAGATGTTCTGAAGAAGTAGATGAAGTTCCATCCAACTGATTTTGGGGCACAGGTGCCATTTATTTTCATTCCTTTCAATATTTTTTCTAGGTTATCAAAATGCAGTATCAAAGTCTCTAACCTGGGTCTAAATGCACACACATTTTTCTGCAGCCTTCTGACAGGTATTGAAAAAGTTCACCTGACATGTTCTTTGATTTCCTCAAAAATCTGCCCTATGTTCATGTTCAATCAGAATCCGTGGAGCCATGAGCTTTGTGGTCAGGAAGAACTTCAAAAGTTGGACATGCTGGCATTGCAGAGTCACAGTGTTCCTCAGTCATGGGTACCTGCCATCATGGCAGGGGCTCCACCGTGTGCCCCATGTAGATTTGGGTGCTTGCTGCTCGAGGGCAATGAGGTGCCAACCTAGCCCATACCACCATACAGGGCAGCACTGACCCAGTACGAACAGTGCCATGCAAGACATGAACTAAGGTGCTAGAATACTCAGGGCCCAGATGGTCAATAATTTATGCTTTAACAGCCAAATGGTCTCTGCTGCAACTATTCAATTCTGCCACAGCAGCATGCAGATAATCATAGGCAGTTTATAAGCAAATGAGCAAGGCTATGTCCCAATGAACACCATAACCAGATTCCACAATGACCACAAGTAATGAAATATCACACTGCACCTCATAAATATATATAATTATTATTTGTCAATGAAAATAAATGAATCCTAAAAAACTTTATAGACACTGAAATTTAAATGGAATATAATTTTCACAAGTCACAAAATATTATTCTTGCAACTTTTTCAGGCATTTAAAATATAAAAATTATTATTGATTCACAAGCTGTACATAAATAGGCAGCGGGCCAATCTTTGTCAGTGAGCTCTGTCTTGCCAACTCCTGAAACAGGTGAGGGAAAGGCTATCTTGCTCATAATGGGAATTATGACTGAATTCTGGGGATGGAATTCATGTTCCTGCAGAAAGACATTCTCAGATAGGGCCCCAGCCATGGCTTCAAGTCTAAAGAGCTGTAATGAGTTTATGATGCAAAGATGTTACATGAGGATACTGTGCAATCCCAGAGAAACCTCCAGTATGACATGGACCTGAAACTATAGAAAACTTGGCAACAGGAGTGCATTTCTTCTTCTTTCAACTTTCACCTAATTCCCTGCATTATCTCCTTGGGCCAGCACAGATATAACTGCATCCCTCTGGTCTGGTTAATTTCCCTCCTACACAGGAATAAACTTTAAACCATGACCTCCTCCTCTATTCAGAGCATAGAGACAGGTTTTAAGGACAAAAGAGTGGACAGAGACCCAGGCTTTGAGAAGTCAGCCCGTCCCTAGTGTTACACATACATTGAGCAAGTGACAGCAAATAAACTAGTTTTAAGGATTTGCAGTCTGCAGAGTGATGTGAAAGTACAAAACTAATTAACCTTGCAGAAATGCATCGAGTAGGTTTGCTTGTGAAAGGGCACTTAACCTGCTGCTTGGATATAAGTGGATTCACCTAGGCAACAAAGACAGGCAGGAGGGTCAGAGTGGTGAGCATTCTATACAGAGGGCACACACACAGGAAATTTGGGGACAGAAGAGAGCAAGTCACCATCCAGGGACAGAAGGACATCAGTATAAATTATGGAAGAGCTGATTCAGGGTGGGCAGTCAGTCTTCTGCACAGCCTGACAATCTAAAAAGGTGGCACCTCGTTGGCATGAATAGAAACATAGTGCCACATTTTTGCAGTTACTCTTCACTCAACTCTGTCCCAAGTGTCCGTTCCCAGTGAAGCAGGCTCACCTTTGAGTAGGGGAAAAAATGAACTAACGAGCCTCCTCACCTGAACAGACCTCCCCAGTGGAGTATTCCTGAGACACCAAGGGATGCCCTCTGACAGGGCAGCATTCCTGCAACCAGGCTGCTGCGCATTCCCTGATGTGCACCGTATCACAGTCAAAACGCAGACAAGCAGCCACGCATAGCCAGATGCCACTACAGGGATGGAGATTGGATGTATCTACCTTCTAGGCCTCCTAATATTCTTCCCCAGAAGTCGTCTAGAGGAAATCAAAAAAAAGGACTCTAAAGTGAGAATAAAATCTTCGGAGGACAGCACACATTTCCAGAGGGGCTTACAGACCTTGTTTGGGACATGAGTGTTATCAGAAGAAACATGGAAAGCCACTGCAGGACAAGAAAGGCTGAGAGAGGGCAGGTCCATTCCATTTCTTCCAGAACACACAATTTGGACCAGAGTACTCGGGAAGGAACCAAAGCTGACCTGTTAAGGCCATGGCTGTGTTCAGCCCAGGGATGACAGAGCCAAGATAAAGATGACCAGTTACACGGAAGTTTTATATACCTATATTTCAGCATTGAACCTCAAAGTTTCTATGAGAAAAGAAGAAACAAAATGAGAGAGAGACACAAAGAGGGAGAAAAAGAAAGAAAGAAAGAAAGAGAAGAAAGAAAGAAAGAGAGAGAGAGAGAGAAGAAAGAAAGAAAGAAAGAAAGAGAGAGAAAGAAAGAGAGAGAGAGAGAGAAAGAAAGAAAGAAAGAAAGAAAGAGAAAGAAAGAAAGAAAGAAAGAAAGAAAGAAAGAAAGAAAGAAAGAAAGAAGGAAGGAAGAAAGAAAAAGATACTGTTGTACCTGAACCTTCTCTCCTATACTGCCCTGAAATAAGCAATTGTTTGACAATTCATTTGGGCAGAATAAAAGTAATGAAGTAGAAAAGAAAAACTGAAAGGAAGGGTGGCCTCGGTGCCCTGAGTGACAAAACTCATTTTTCTTTTCTCCATAAATCATTGGACCTAGTTGTTTCCATGACTCCTGGTACCTAGGTGGACTTGGGTGGTCACTCCATATCATTTTAATGCTCCCACTGGAGACTGGAGGGGAAAAGTCCTACGTTCTGTTATAGACTCCAGTCTACAGTCCTCCACAGCTTCCTGGAGAAGTCCTTGAGGGGTCAACCTGTGCACCATATGGAACTTTCATTGGTGAAAGCAAGACCCAAGTCTTTTTAGTGGTAAATCACCATGATGCTAGGCCAACTGACTAAATGTCTTCAAAACAGTGAATCTTTTGGGGGCAGGATTCATATTTAAACCACATGTAAAATTCAAACAGTTTTAGTAAAATCATCTTTCTAACATCTGGAGTTGGACATTTTTCTGGGGAAGTGACTCTGGGCTGGAGAACACTGTCCTTCCCTCTAGACGCTCTCCTCCCTGATGCCTCTACGTTCTTCCTGATTAAACAAACGCTGACTCACTGCAAGGAGAACAGAACACTTATATCACTTTTGAGTTATTGAAAATGGTACAAAAGAATAATACATTACCTTTATTTTATGCCTATACATCAAGCTTAGAATCAGGCTTTTCTCTTTTTTCTTTTGTTGCACCTCTTAGACCAAAAGAGGTTAATAAATCACTCAGTCAAACATACATACCTCTCAGCACATTTGTATGGGGTTTACTTTTCCCTTTTTCACATTTGTGTTGCTACAAGAAAATTCTAATTGTTAATAATATTTAAAATATTTCTTGGCGTTTAAAGGGAATTTCTCCTTTACACCATTCACCTGTTTCCTTTTAAGATACACTTTTTACCTGCGCGATGGTTCTGTCCGGACACCAGGACCTAATAAGGAGAAGACGTCTGAAGCAGTCAAGAGATTTATCATAGGCATTAGGAAGAGGTTCCTCCTCAGGGTTTTCCTTATCAAACCAAGTTTTCCACATTTTCTCATTTCTTGATATCTGAAAACACCATGGGATAAGAAATGTGTCACATCACTCAAAAAATCTTTCAGAAGTAGTTCACAGATATTTTTCATCAAACCTTCTGACCATTCTATACATGTGTGAACCATATTCCTTTACTATTTTTTCATTTTATATTTCAGTGCCCAAAAAGTCTAACAGTCCAAAAATTAAATGTAATTAGCTCCGAAGCCAGACTGAATATTAACACCAGCCAACAGCTAACTTCCAAAGTAGGGAGACTACTAGGATGTTCGATTTTTTCAATGTCTTTGTGGTTACAAATTTGAAAACAATAGAGAAGTAAATGAAGACTCATTTTCACTGTTACAAAGAGTCTGATTGACTACACAAAATCTTCACATGTTCAGGAATCAAACCTTATTCACTGATGTATCCTCACCTTCCAGAACAACTCCGGACACAAAGGAAGACATTTTACACGTTTACTATTGAATAAATAAGTTTATAGCCAATACTCCTCCAACTTAGGGTCATTTGAGGTATATCGAATGAATGATCAGACACCTGCTACTTTTAGGTAACTTGGTAAAGAGTTAAAGGACACAGTGCATTACCCTCTGGAGTTCAGAAACCAAAGAGACAAAAACTTTACACAGGAAGCATATGAGAAACATTGAACAAACTGGGCGCAGCCGCGCATGCCTGTAATCCCAGCTGCTAGAGTGGTTGAGACAGGAGGATGACGAGTTCAAAGCCAGCCTCAGCAATGGCAAGGCACTAAGCAACTCAGTGAGACCCTGTCTCTAAATAAAACACAAAATAGGAAAATAGGGCTGGGGATGTGGTTCAGTGGTCAAGTGCCCAGAGTTTAATTCTCAATACCAAAAAAAAAAAAATTGAACAAACAACATCTAAAGATAATCATAATCTTATGAACTCTGGTATATTTCCTTTGATTGTGACCTAATCAAAACAGGGGAAATAATATTCTAAATTAATATTTTGAAAGTGTAATGTTATAATATAAAATAACCTCTTTCAATCATTGAAGTCTGTACAAGGTGAAAGGATTTCAGGCATAAGATACAATCTCCAGAAGACAGCAACTTCAATGACAGACCATAATCCAGGAAAGGTCACTGAGAGTCATCCCACAAAGAAAAAAAAAAGTTTATTAATATCTCACAAAGTTACCTAATCCAAAAGAATGGTTTCCACCCTGGCTACAAGGTAGTAATAACAACATCACCAGTTATAAGCTAAAACAGAAAAATATGGCGCAACTTAAACATTCAGTCGGCTTAAACTGGGAAGGTCAAGAATCAACTTTAATATATTTCCTGGTCAACCAAAGTCTTAATTCAACTTGTAGGTGAATAAAGCCACCTTGCTGCCAATCTCACTTCTCTGTGGTCACCTGATATTCGAAACCTTGCTTCCTGGTTTATCCCAACTCAACTTTCAATATCCAACTTCCATGATTCCAACACATACATGATTCCTCAGGACCTAACTGATTTTGGAAGGGCAACAGCTTCTAAAAGTAAAAGGCCAAGTGTTTGCACGAAGTTCACATCCAACTGTCTAACCAAAGTAGAGTAATGGAAGGATCGAGAGAGGAAGAAGATCAAAGTGAAAAAAGGCAAGAAGGGAAATTTAGTATTCCATAGCAGGTTCTTCACATTTCTTTTCATTTAATCTCTACAAATAAGACAAAGGCTTTTAAGTATATGTAATTATTTAATCTAGTTGAATATATCAGCTTTCTACCTGTGGACCTTCAGTTGGTGATTCTAACACATGGCCCAAGACAGCACTAGTTGAACATCCTGGGCACATTTCCTCCTGCAGAACCAGTCTGCAACCAATGCAGTTTGCTTTCTCAGAGGGTGGGTGAGCTGCAATGAAGGTCAAGCACATGCAATACCAGCTGCGACTGACAATATTAAGAGACTTCTCTCCTCCACTACTGCAGCTAGTGATAAATCAGGAAGTTGCTCACCATGACATTAGCTTAAGCCTATTCAAAGAACAAGTTACCTGATCAAGGACATCTGAGAACTGTCTAAGCTTGCTGAGCTCCACCAAATTTAGCCAAGTCATATCCAGGATCCATTTTGATGGTTTGGGAGGACAGGCCTTAAGATCCAATGAGGCACCACCTTTAATTTAGATATAGAAAGTTAAGAGATCTTTCTTTTACTGTAAAACAATCTATTCAGTAAATTTTTCATTAAAATATTTTTAGTTATTTACTACATGCACATTTATTAAGTACAGAAATATAAATCATAATGGAAAACATGCTTAAAATGTAATAAATGAATAGATGATTTTAGAAAAATCCATTTAATAGTCAGTAATATAGGTTTGGAGCCAGGCACATGCTGGATTCTATCCAAGTTCCACCTGGATAAGATCCACAACAAGTCATTTCATCTGTCTGGGACGCAGTTACCAAATTTTCAGAATGGAAACAACAAGCTCGGGTGTCATGAGATGAATATGGAAAGCACACACACAGGACTGAGGACATGGTAGAGGTCGCTAAATGAGCAGCTTCTGTCAATACTAAGAATGGGCCTGATGCTGGTGTAAGATAATTTTAAATAGAGGATTTATCTAGAAATGTCAGTAGCACTACATGTGTTTGAAGAATTAAACAAGTACTTTAGTTATGTCCATTTCAAGCACATCCCAGGGACTCAGCTGAATCACTCAAGTTTGGTCAATATAACCACAATGAAAATTTCCATTTGGTACTGACTCCTACGTTGATGGTTTACCTAAGCTCATGTAACTCCTATAGGCAACATCAGAAAAACAAAATCTTAAAAATATTGTGGTTGCCCACTTCAGAAAAACTCAGTGTGTGAACAATCGTATTTTACGTCAAAGGAAGCATTAGGAAATCATCTACAGCATAAAATACAATGATTAATAATTAACATTCTTGAAAATATTTTAGGGAAAATGTGTTCTAATAATTTTTCTTAGAAGGATATAACCAATCTGTTTGACCACCTTTAAAGTTCTTTTCCAAATAGAATAGTTGTAAACAAATAATAATACCCAATGTATTTTCTGAACCAGTCTCTACCCAGGCACCGCGTACACCACTAAATTGTTATCTTTTCCAAATTTCATTTTTGTATATTTACAACAGATAAGTGTGGACTTGAAGCCATTTCAATGGAGATATTAGCTCATAAAATGAAACGGATTGTTCTAACTCCAAGGAGTAATTTAAGACCTAATGACAATGGCATCGTGTTGAATAAATGTCACGTCTATTTCCATGGCAACTTCCCATTTTCCAACAAACTGAAAAGCATAATATAGGTTAGGAAAAGCCTATTGAAAGGTGTTCCGTGCAGGCCAAAGCACTATTCAGTGTTTTGCGGAAGGCAACTATGTCGGGAAGATTGTGTCTGCTCCAAAGGCACATGATGGGGTGAAGCAAGGGCTGTTGTCTTGAAGGAGGAGATTCTGTCCTGGATAGCTCGGCACCGGGTCAGACAGACTCTCGATGAACAAACAGCTGAGAAAGGACTCATTTAGAATACCCAGGCTGCTTGAACAGGTATAGTTCACTTGACTCCTTAAACTCATGCTCTGGGAAAAGAGTAGCTTTGGGTTTTTACCATAATACTTGGTAAAAATGACACAATTATAATGAAAGACTTACATAAGTCATGTTACACATTTATGCACTATTGTAACTAAGGCAAGTTTAGAAAGCCACCTAGACTTATCCTTTGCCACCTTAGAGATGACTAAACCACCAGTAGCAGAACACTGTTGCTATGTGTCCTAGTCCATGTGGGCTGTTACAATAGAATATGGCAAGCTTGGAGGTACTCAGCTTATAAACATAGCTATGGAAGATGGGAAGTCCAAGATCAAGACGCCAGCAGATTTGATGTCTGCCGTGGACTTGCTTTCTGATTCACAGCCATATTCTCAGTGCAACCTCACACTGGGGGGAGGTCTCTCTTAAGCTTTTTTTATAAGGGCATAAATCCCACTGATGAGGGCTTTGTCCCACCTAATCACTCCCAAAGTCACCACCTTCTAATACTAAGACACTGATGATGGAGATATGTACATGCTTGCCTGGAGGGAGTGGAGTCCACAAGCACATGTACACAAATACAGTGCATCTTCATATTCATGTACATATGAATATGTCATGTATTTAACTACCCTTGATCTGTAGATGAGGCAACTGAAATGTGAAAAAGATTAAATCACCTGCTCAGGACTACTCAACAAGAAAGTGGCAAGGGCAACAATTTAACTCTCAAATCTCCCCAAATTCAACTTTCCTAACCTAAATAAACTTAAATAAACTTGCTATTTTATAGCAACAGTAATAAAACTTATTTGTTTAGATCTGAATTTATAAAAGATCTCTCTCTCTCTCTCTCTCTCAAATCTTTATCTCTAACCCTTGAATCCTTGCTCCTTTTCTACATCTTAATTTCATTTTTCAACTCTCCTAAATCAGAGGCTGTGGAAGAGCGTATCTGGAGAAACATCACCTTAGATAAATGCACAGGTAGGAGCTGCCTCCTCTAATGAACCCTAACTATGTCACTGACTTCGGCTGCAGTGACTGGGCCCCAGCTCACAGAGCTTTCCTAATGGCTAGTTGCTGAGGGCATTGTCAATTCAGGGACGAAGTGCACTTCTTCCTGGAAATAAAATTGAACAGTGTCCAGATCTGGCTGAAAAACTGTGAAGCATACTGTTTGGCAGGATGATAACAAACCTGAGGTTTAGAGTTAAAAGAGAATGCCAGTTAAAACGCTGGTTTTGCCACTTTCTTGATCAATAACCTTATCCACATCATTTAGCCTTCTTTTTTTTAATATAATTTTTATTGTTTGTTTTATTTAGTTACACAGGACAGCAGAATGCATTTTGAGTCATTGTACACAAATGGGGTGCAACTTTTCATTTCTCTGGTTGTACACAATGTAAAGTCACACCATTCATGTAATCATACATGTACATAGGGTAATGACATTTGTCTCATTCCACCATCTTCTCTTCCCCTCATTTCCCTCTACACAATCCAGTGTTCCTCCATTCTTCCCTTACCATCCCCTCCCATTGTGTATCAGCATCCACTTATCAGAGAAAACATTTGGCCTTTGGTTTTGGGGGATTAGCTTATCAATATTTATAGCAGCTCAATTCACAATAGCTAGATTGTGGAGCCAACCTAGATGCCCTTCAACAGGTGAATGAATAAAGAAACTGTGGTATATGTGCACATTTAACCTTCTTAAGAGTCAATTCCCACATCTATAAAATAAGGACAGTAAAATGCACATCAAAGAGTTGTTAAGAATTCACATATTTCCTATAAATCCTAGCACATATGATATGTTCAGCAAATTGTAGGTATTGTTGTAGTACCTTCAGCAGTTTACTGTATTTTGTTGAATCAGATGCTTGCAGAGTTTGGACAGGTTTTTGTGTGCCTTTGCTATTCATAAGCTATTTATACACTGCATTATAGTTTTGGTGGAAACTCAGGAAAAATTTATGTTGTAAACCTGCCTTTCAAGAGATTGGTGAGAGCGATGTAAACTTTTATGCAAAGACTAAAATCATTTAAAATGCATTTAGAGAGTGCTTTGATTTGAATGCTCATGTCCCCTCAAATTCCATGCCTTGAAATTCTAATCATAATGATATTAGAAGATGGGGCTGCCAGTTTGACCTGAAATACAGGCCCAGGAAACACACAATGCATGGCATAGAGTGTGCTTAAGTGACCAGGAAAAAATTAAACTGGGAACATCTGGTGTGGAAGCCCACCCAGCTCTAGCCCTCCCCCTCCAATCTGACTGCTTGCAGGACTCACTGGGAGAGACACATCTGGCCAGGTACTCAGAAGGGTGGGGACAGAAGAGATTGGAGACTGAACCTGAGACCAGAAAACATGGGGTATAAAGGTGATGTAGGGGAGTAAGTTCTGGGACCCCCACTACACGAGTGGAACCCAGGGGAGATTCCTGGGGTAAAGTCTTCCAGCGTGGACCAGCAAGTAGTGGGCGCTGGAGGTGTACCGAGTTAGAATCTCCAGACCAACTGACAGTCAGCAAAGAGCCTGGGACCCACCCAAGTCTAAACCCTGCCTCCAGGAATTCTGCCTGAGATTACCTCTCTCTCCAGCCATCCAGAGCATGGAGCATCCATCACACTCCAGAAGACCCAAAACTGCTGAGAAGAGAAGCTGAGAATTTTTTGAACTCCAACGGAAAAAATTCTTTAATTTTTCATCAATGTCTTTTTTTTTTTTTTATTCTTTTTCTTCTTTTCAATTGTGACCTTAATGATACATGGACATTTATACATATTCATATTTCTCTTTTTTCTCATTTCTAGAATTTTTGAAGCCAATTACTTTTCATGGATTTGTTTTTTTTTATGAACTAGGATGTTTAATTAGTATATTTTAATTTTGTTTTGTATTCATTTATTTTTATTTTTGATTTTTAAAAATTTTTACTTTATATATATTTCTCTCCTGTTTCCCTTGATTCACTTTCCTTCTATTAACAGTCAATCTCTATTGTTTTGTCTTTTACTCTTCCTTTAAATTTTTACTTCTACCTTCTCTCCTCCTTCCTCAAATCATCACATCCTATATCACTTCTGTCCCTGTCTACCATTTGAAATTATAAACCCTTTTGCACACTTGATGTTTTTATTTTAGGCACTAGCTGATCACATCATTTCTGTTTATTGTGATAATTAACATCATAGTAGGAACTATTGGTTTTAAGCTGTATATCATTTGCATTGGTTGTTGTTATTTCTCTCCCCTTAAACAGTGAGATACTGGAAACATTTAGGGACATTGTAAGTGCATAGGGTAGAAACTCTACTGCCTCAGATTCATACTGTTAGATGGGTAGACACACAAACAACATGAAAAAGCAAGGGAACAAATTTCCCCAAACAAACCAAGTTACTCCAATAACAGAATCCATCAACACCACAGTGGAAAAAATGTCAGAGAAAGTTCAGAATGAATATAGTTAAACTGTTCTGCCAAGGAATCAATAGCGTAAGAATGAAATCAGAAAGAAAATACAGAAAGTGAAAGATCACTTCAAAGATCACTTCAATAAAGAGGCAGAGAATCTGAAAAAAAAAAAAAAAGAAAGAAAAATTCTCAAAATGAAGGCAACACTCAACCAAATTAAAAATTCAATAGAAAGTATCACCAACAGACTAGATCACTTGGAAGACAGAACCACAGGCAATGAAGACAAAATATATAATCTTGAAAATAGAGTCAACCAGGGAGACCCTATGTTAAGAAAACATGAATAGAACTTGCAAGAATCATGGGATAACATGAAAAGACCAAATTTAAGATTTATCAGGACAGAATAAGGCACAGAGATACTAACCAAATCTTTTCAATGAAATAATATCAGAAAATTTCTCAAACCTAAAAAATGAAATGGAAAATCAAATACAGGAGGCTTACGGGACCCCAAATTTACGAAATTGCAACATATCACACCAAGGCACATATTATGAAAATGCCTATTACACAGAATAAGGATAGAATTTTAGAGGCTGAGAGAAAAATATCAGATTACTTACGGTGAAAACCTATTCAGATTGCAGCTGATTTCGCAACCCAGACCCTCAGAGCTAAGAGGTCCTGGAACAACATATACCAATCTCAGAAAGAAAATGGATGCCAACCAAAAATTTTATATCCAGCAAAATTAAGCTTCAGATTTGAAGATGAAATAAAAGCTTTCCATGATAAACAAAAGTTTAAAAGAATTCTCAACTAGAAAACCTGCACTACAGAACATTCTCAGTAAAATATTTCATGAGGCGGAAAAGGAAAAAAAAAGTGAAAACCAGCACTAAAAATTACACTAAAGTAATAGCCAATCAAAGGAGAAACTAATTCAAATTAAAAACTAGAAATAAATCCAAATGACCAGGAATACAAATCATATTTCAATAATAACCTTGAACATTAATGGCTTAAACTCATTTATCAAAAGACAGAGACTGGCAGATTGTATTCAAAAACAAGACCCAACATTATGCTGTCTTCAAGAGACTCACCTCATAGGCAAGACATCCACAGACTGAAAGTGAAATGATGGGGAAAAACATATCACTCATGTGGATCACATAAAAAAGCAGGGGTTTCTATCCCCATATCAGATAAAGTGGACTTTAAGCCAAAGTTAATCAGAAGGGACAAAGAAGACCACTTCACTCTACTGAAGGGAATTACACATTAACAAGACATAACAATCATAAATATTTATGCCCCCAAATAATGTAGTATCTACAAACCCTTCTCAATCTCAAGAATCAAATAGACCACAACATAATAATACTGGGTAACTTTAACATGCCTCTCTCACCACTAGATAGATTCCCCAAAACAAAAACTAAATAAAGAAGCTATAGAAGTAAAAAATACAATTGATAATTTAGATGTAACAGACAAATATAAAATATTTCATCCATCAATGACTGAATACAGGTTTTTCTCAGCAGTACATGGATCCTTCTCTAATATATACCATGTTATATAAGCTATCATATATGTTGGCATCCAATTGCAATATTACATTAATATATTTTTAGCATCTATAGTGTTATTTTGATAGCTCCCTTTCCATTGATATTAATTTTTGTGTTCTTGCTTTTTTGATTGGACTTATTTTTTATCCAATTTTAGCTGTTATGTTATAAATGTTCTTCTGAATACTGTTTCATCCCAGAGATTCTGATATTATTATTATTATCATTTGATTCAAAGCATTTTTACTTACTTTTCTTGTGCTTTCTTCTTTGACCTCTGAGATATTTATAAGTGTGCCATTTAATTTTGAAATAGTTGATATGTGGTGGTGGGGTTCTATATCTTTTAAGGTGATTAATTTCTAATGTAATAAATTATGCAGGAAACACAGTCTGCGTGATTTCAAAATTTTTTTAAAAAGCAATGGAAATTTTTTTTATATTGATTGTTTTGGTTACATACATGTCAAAACTGATCAAACTGCACACTTCAAATATGTGCATTTTATTGCACATCAATTTTACCTTGATGAAGATACAGAAAACACACACACACACACACACACACACACACATACAAAGAAGGTGAGATGGACGGTGACGATTATGATTAGATAAATTAATGAGATTCATGCTACAGTAAGAGTCACAAGAGAGCTCACTCCCTCTCCACGAGAGACTGCAGTGAGCAGTCAGCCAGCTGCGACCCAGAGGCGAGCGCTCGCCAGACCCGGACTTTGCTGCACTCTGGTCTCAGACTTCCAGTCTACAGATCTATGAGAAACAAATCCCTATCATTCGGAAGCCACCTAGTCTGTGGCAATTTGTTGTAGGAGCCTGAACTAAAGACACATGGTTACTTTAGTTTTTCAGAAATTCAAGAACTCAATTGTGAATGTATATCTGCCAACCTTCCATTCAGCTGTATTGCTCCAGTGACCCAAAGGAGCCACCTGTGAGCAATGCTTCACTAGATGCAGAATAAGTGATCCATGAGATGAGCTGCCCCTGCCTCCCCACTCTGCTCCAGTGACCCTGGTCCCTTTGCTTTACCTCTGTCACAGCACACTGACCATCACCGGAGGAGCACAAAGCCATCCCCTGCCTTCGACACTCCTCCTATGAATTGCTTTGTCCAAGCTTTGATCACCTGACAATCTCTGAGGAAGGCCTAACCTATAAACAATACCATTAAATAATCCATTTAAAGTTTTAAATCTCCCCAACCCACATTCCATCTCCCCTTTCTCGCTGTTTTTGCATAATGCTTACTATCTTCCCACATAATTTATGCATTATTTCATTATATTTTCTGTATTTTCCACAATATGTATAAACCTACAAGCAGTTTGGTTCACTAATCTGTCCCAAATACCTACTCCATACCCTGGTACACAGTGGGTCTTCAACAAATATTCATCATTCTTTCCATAAGTGAATAAATAAGATAGCTCACCTAAATGTATCTTAAATGAAATACAAGGAACCATGACAACCAAAGTGGTAATAATAATGCTGCAAAAGGCCTTCACCATAAGGCTGACATCTCTATCTGTGTATGATACTTTCTCCTGACCTTTAATAAGAGTGAGAAACTCTTCATGCTTCACTCGGTTCCTCTGGATGTCAATCTTCAGTGTCAGTAACAAGGTGAACAGGAATTTGTGCTCCTCATACAGCCCGCGGGCAGTATACTTATAAACCTCGTAGGTCATGTGCTCGATGATATTAGCAATCCGCTTGCTCGTAATGGGGCTCTTGACAGACCTGGGGAAGAGAGCTTGTAAATCAGACTTTTCCCACTGCCTTGTTCAATTGCCTATAAAAACAGCACCTTTAATGGAGAATAAGTAATTCTAGAGGACCAATTCTCATTTTCACATATTGAGTAAGCCTCCTGAATCTCAAATAACAAGCATTCTCTCAACATGAAATAACATAACAGAATCCTCAATGTTGTCCAAATCAATTTTACCTGCAGGGCCTTATCACTCACTACAAGGTTCTGGAATTTTTTTGTTTGATAGAAACATGTGAAACCCAAAGAATCAAATAAATGGATGAATAGTAGATACAGCTTTCTCTGGGTGTAAAATGACGAATCAGAATGATTTGGAAACACATTGGTAATTAATCTTAGATTGAAAAGGGGAAAGGATTCATGAAGAAAAAGGAGGTTCTAAATGTAATGTCATCATTCTGGTCCACAGATAAAGAATTCAGCGTGGCTTCCTGAGCTACAGACATACCTGGCTAGGGAAAGGTCAAATAAACCCAGAAACTGGCGGAGCGAAGTCTGATACATCTCATTAACCAGGCGCATCTCGGTGATGAGGAAGTAGAGGATGCTGCCCCTCGTAGCAACTGAAAGACAAAGAGCATGGATACATGTACTACGTGAGTGGGAAACAAATGGCCCAAGCAAATGGAAAAGCCTCGAGTCTAATGAAAACTACAACTTCTGTCATGTTGTCTTATCAGTGGCTGCCCACTGGCAATTGGGATCTAGAACAACGTTCATGTTTAAATACATTTAATCCTTATTTACAACCTATGAATAAGTAGTCTCCTATTTGTATTAATCAAACGACAGTTCTCTTTCTAGAATCTATTACAAATACATTTTGCTATGTTTTACCATACATGGAAAAGACAACCAAAGGGATTCCAAGGTTTTCTATCTAACACCCAGCAAGTGAGGCAGCCATTTAGGACCTCATTCTGAAGCTCATGAAGAGGCCGGCCCTAAAGTTGGCCTCAAGTTTGCAAAACAGGACATCACTAAGATGATGCTTCTGACTCCCCACCAGTAGATGATATAATATTGCTGCTATTCTTTTCCAGTAGGAATGATAGTTTACTGAAGGAGAGCCTCAGTGAATACTTATAGTAGATTCCTGGAGTAACCAATAAGTACCTGTTGCAAATAGGTGGCTGAGGATGAGCACCAGGGAGCCACCTTCCTAAGACACACTCTATAAACAAAGCCCTGGAGTGTCATTACCAAATGATGAGCAACAGTCCACAATACCTGTTATGGTTTGACTGTGAGGTGTCCCCCAAAAGCTCACATGTGAGACAACGCAAGAAGGTTCAGAGGAGAAATGATTGCATTATAAAACTCTTAACACAATCAATAATTTAATCCCCTGGTAGGGATTAACTGAGTGGTAACTGAAGTGGGAGGGTGTGACTGGAGGAGATTGGCATTGGGGAGTGGATTTGGGGTATTTATTTTGTATCTGGAGAGTGGAGACTCTTTCTGCTTCCTGATGATGCAAGAGCTGCTTCCCTCTGCCACGCTCTTCCGCCAGGTTGTTCTGCCTCACCTCGAGGCCTGAGGAATGAAGTTAGCCTTTTATGGACTGAGACCTCTGAAACCGTGAGCCCTCAAATAAACCTTCCCTCCTCTATAATTGTGCTGGTCAGATCATTTAGTCACAGCAGTGAAAAAACTGACTGAAACAATGCCATACTAACTCCTCAGATGTCACTAATTTATAGTTAGATGTTTAAAATAAATCTCCCTCTTGGCTTTCTAAATTAAGAATATGTTCATGAGAACCTTAAAGGATTTGCCAACAAACATGAATTATAAGCATCCAGAAACTTTATACCATTATATAATTTTTTCATCTCAAATTTGCTAACATCCCCAAAAGAAATCCCCAAAACATAATTGACCCCCCAATTATGTTGACCCCACTTTGCAGAGCCATTTGTATAATTGCTCACTTCATTCTGTTCCTAATTCTCGTTTCTTTCTCGCTGCACTTTCCTGTGACATGTTTTTCATTATCAGACTCACCAGGTCTGTATTCCTCCCGCGCTGAGTTAATTTGAATTTCTGTCTCAGCAGAGATTTCCAGCTTCTGTGTCACCTCCTCGGCTGTCTTTTTGGTGTTGCTCAGCACAACAATGAGACTCTCATCTTCCACCAGGGACCCCTGCGTACTGGTCAAGCGGCAAAGCAAATTGTCCTCCAGCTCCTTCATCCTTCTTTTGTTCGTGGTTACATCTTCCATGAGAAGGGTTCTTTCTTTCTCCAATTCCTGAAAATTCGTATAAATATGTTTTCTTCTCAAATTGACAACTATTCTCAGGACATAAAAAGTAAGCATGCGTAGCTGCCCTGGAGCGTCTGTTCTGTACTGAACTGTATTTACCACAGCTGGGGGGCAAGAAATGAGAACATCGAGGAGGAGGAGGAGAAGGGACCGAGGAAGAACAGGTGGAGAACAACACTGAATTTGCTTAAAAAAGTTACCAGTATCCCCCTTATCATTATTTATCATGTAAATCAAATCAGTTTTAGTGATTTGGGAGATTTTATTTGACATATAATCTTGTTTTGAAGGTAAATTCATCTGAAGACAATACATACATCTCTGATTAAATGTACTTACTTCTGCTTAGGTTCTTCTTTTAAGAGTTCTGCTGTTGTTTGAATGAAATTATTTCAAACTTCTTGGTTATAATAGTGGATGGATAATAATAAAGAGTTGGATAATGTTGTGAAAAGAAATTCTCTAAAAATTTAGGTAAGCAACCTAACCTGCTTTTAAATTGAAAACATTTAATATTCAAATTGAAAAATTTTCTTGGCCTTCTCCAGGAAAAGTGAAGTCCTGTATCCTCTGAAGGACCTGTAGATAGCTAGATAGGTGAGGCATAGGCAGCTATTATCCTTTTGGGCTCTCTCTTCCACTGGACAGCTTGGAGAAGGAGAAAGGCAGAAACTCATCTGAACAAGCCAGAGGAGGCAGGAAGCCCAGAGCCTGGAAGCCCAGAGGCTGGGGACAAGGGAGAACATGTACTTCTAGCACACAAGTTGAACATGAAAGTCAAATTGTTATATGCGAGACCTAACTTTGAACTTAAAGAAAAGAATCAAAACTGGAAAGGACCATGAGTAAATTCCATTTAAAATTTTTGAAACAAAGACATTCATAAGAGAGTTTATTGGTAGAGTTTTCTAAATATAGTGTCTGTTGACAATGTACCTAAATTTCACTGCAGTAATAAAGTGTAATTCCATATAACTACGATATGAGAAAACCTGGGTTAAACACAGGTGACTTGAACAGCAGTATCACAAGAAAGCCTTTCTGCAGTTCTGCACGTGACTCAGTGCCGCTCCCTGGGCACAGGGCACCAAGCCCAAGCCCTAGAGCAGCTCCAGAAAGGAGAGTGCTCAGCTGGGTGTTCAGCACATGGCGCCGCAGGTTGCTCAGACTCTACTCCCCATCGAGAGAGGCCGTGATGAATCAGAAAATCACATGAAACGTGGCAGGGCTGCTCATGAATCACACGATTAATTATGGGACTTACTGTGTTACGTTCCAGCACTCACACAAACACCAAGGGAGAGGGGAAGCCAGAACTGTCACTGGTAACCATCAGGCAGGTTCTTTCACTTTAGGGGTTAATAAAACTATTCATTTTTTATTTATCCTCTCTACAAATTATGTCTCGTCTTAAATGCTGATCATTCACAAATCTTTACCTGAGCTTCGCATCAGCTCCTTGCCATGTACCCTTTCATCCCTCCACTGGGGTTTCCAGGAGGGTCTCTGACTTAGCCACATCCGTAGAATGGAGCTTCTGACCCCGCCTGCGAAGCCACCCGACCTGTCTTGCCCACGGCAAGCGAAGGGCAACGGCCTTCACCCAGCTGCTCAGGCAAGACCCCCAGCCCTCCTTGGTCACTCTTTTCTCAAACACCACAGCAAATTCATCAGCAAATCCTGTCATCTCTACTTCAAAAACAGATTCAGAAGCTTGTCATTGCCGCCACCACTAGATCGCCACTCCAGTCCAACCACCTCTCCTTCAAAGTATGGGACCCAAACAGGCCTCCCTGTCTCCAGCCTTACCCACCTAGTCTCCTCCCAACCCAGCAGCCAGAACGATGCTCTAAAATGCACAACTTCTCTCAAAACCCTCCACTGGACAATCATTCAACTCAGAACACAAGCTTGATCTTTACCAGGTCTCTGAGGCTCTGCCAAGTTGTCCCCTCTCCTATTACTACGGGGACCTTATGTCTTACTACTCCCCGCTCCTTGCTTTTGCTCCAGCCACAAGTGACATTTCTGAAATCAGTGGGTGTCAGACCTCAGTGCCTTCGTAGGCTGGGAGCAGGGTCCAGGAATCTGAACTTCCAACATACCTCAGGAAGTGCCGTACTGTTCTGGGCACCATGGCTGGAGACCCACTACCTTAACAGCGCACAGTATGTTCTTGCCTCAGGGCCTCCGCACTAGCTGCTGACTAGTCAGGTACGTTCCTCTCACACAAAACACACTCCCTTCCCTCCAAGTCTTCCTCAAAAGTTACCTTCTCAGTAAGGCCCTCTTCAACCTCCCTACCAGTGCAGCCTACCACCTGATTCCTCAGATCCCCTCTTACCTGTCTGCAATAGCATGTGCTACCTTCTAACACAACAAACAACTTATTATATGTGGTGTTCTAAGGACGGCTTGGTTTTGGGGGTTTGCTTCGTACCTTCTTATACTCAATTCTCAGAACAATGCCTAGTACCAAAGTAGGCATTCACTCTGGAATGAATGATTAAAAACTATATCTGTTTTCAAACTGATAAACTGAAATGCATGGTGAACAGGAAAATCTAATCTAAGTGCCAGGCATATATACAGGAAAGTTCTCTCTTTGAGAACCATGAAGTTAAAAAATAAAAATTAAAAAATAGGGTCATCGTAACAAAATTGGTTTAAGGCAAAGAGCAAAGGTCACTGATCTCTGTTCTGTGTTCTAGACAGCTAATCCCACCAATTAAATAGTGGCCATGGGTACAACTCTTCCAAATTCTGAGCCCAGTGATTTAGGCCCAGAGAGACTCTAGAAAAGAAAATTCTAGACTCTAGAATTTTGTCTTTAAGCAAAACAAAAATTCAGAACTACTCTCAGTTCTCAATTTGTTGAGCTGTGGCAACTCAAGCAAAACCTGCTTATTAAAACTGCTTCCATCTGTCATCTGGCTACATTTAAAAACTTCCTCAGTGGTTACTTTAATTCACTTATCCACTAGAAGAGAATTTCAAATTTCAAGAAATGTAGAAATTAGAACAAACAAGTGACATTTAAGGGCTGCTATAAAATTCTTTACCGTAAGCAGTAATAATAAAAATCCTTACACTAGGAAATAAAGCAACAATGAATGGGAAAATGTTTAAGTTGTAAACCTCGCTCACTTGCTATCATCTCGAGTTCCCCAAGGAGAGCATGGAAAGATCCTCACCTAAAGACCAGTAAGGGAGGGATTGGAAGCAGCGGAAAGATTGACAGTTTTGACATCAGGAAGGCGGGTGAATTGTTGGCGGCGTGATTTTGATCATGTCACAAACTCTATCAGCCTCAGTATCTTCATCTGCAAAATGGAAATACAGCAGCTAGTGGAGTGATTGTGAGGCTGTCACCAGCAACAGGGCTCAGAGAGTGACTGGATTAAGACACTACTACGATTTAGGAAAGGACTGGCATGTTGAAGAGCCTCAGCACTCCATGTGTACGGCGGGACTATTTGGAATAACTGAGATATGGAATCATCAGTATTAGATGCAGGTATGAATAGGCCATGATGAAACCCATTACTCTGTATAACTAAAAGGTACTAATTTAATTATTTTTTATTTTTTTTAAAAATACAGAACCATGCTAGGTGTCTATCACTGGATGAACCTATAAAGAAAATGTGGTATATGTCACAAAAGGATAGTATTCAGCCACGAAAAAGAAGGAAATGCCATCATTTTCAGGAACATGGATGAACCTGGAAGATGTTATGCTAAGTGAAATCAGAAGACACAGGCAGATATCTTCTCACTTCTATGGGGAAGCTAAAAATGCCAATCTCAGAGGAGAGAGAAGAGTGGTCACCAAGGCTACAAGGGTGGGTGAAAACAGTTAATTGTGTATTTCAGAATAGCTAAGGATAGAAAGGATTTTGAATGTTCCCAACAAACACAAAGAAATGACAATGTTTGAGGTGATAGATACAAAGATTAGCCTGATGTAATCATTACACATTATATCCATGTATTGAAATATCACACTATGCTCTATAAATGCATACAATGATATATGTCAATGTAAAATAACCAGGTATTTTTTAAAGTTGACACAAAAGAAATGGATACCTCAGAATTTCACACATTATCATAAAAGTAAGTCATAAGGTGGGTAGCCAAAAAGGAACGCCTCCTGGAGACACCTAATCCTGAGTTCATGTTACTAAAGATGCATGCCTTTGTATCAACAGGGGCCAAAAAACATGGGCTCCCAAATCCAAAAGAGCACCAGTCCTGCTATAATTCTTCCCGCTCAATAACCTTTATCTTCTGTGTATTTTTTCCAATTATATCACATGCCCCTGACTTGGGCTTTCATTCTTCATCCCTGGGCCAGCCATTACTGGTCTTCTTGCTAACACTTTTCTCTGTCTTCACTTTCTTTTCTGCTCATAGTTATTCAGGTTATTTTGAAAGGTCCAAAATTCTCAACAGAGTTTATGAAATCTGGTATAATTTATATTTCCAACCTCATTCTACTGAAGAACCGTGAGATTGAGCTAAAATCATGCCTCTGTTGCTTATGAAAACCATTATAATAACATAAACATAGGTGGTGATGCATATAATGGGAAGCTATTCAATTTATGATTTTAAAAATAATAAATGAAAAGACTGAACATTATTGAGATGACTTTGACTAACCTAATATCATTGATAACAACACGAAACAAATGTCAATTAAAGTAACCTATATTTCCCAAAGAATTAAAAATAAGGCTAAGAAGTTCGATAAGCGGATGAGGACATATAATGGGGGGTGGGAGGGGTTAGCATTAGGTTTAGGGTTAGGTTTAGGGTTAGGGATAAGGAGAGCGGTAAGAATGAAGGAAAGAAGGACTGCATAGAGGGAAAAGAGGGGTGGGAGGGGTGGGGGGGAAGGGAAAAAAAATAAACATCATTGCCCTATGTAAACGTATGATTACACAAATGGTATGCCTTGACTCTATGTACAAATAGAGAAACAACATGTATCCCATTTGTATACAATTAAAAAAAAAAAAAAAAAAGAAGTTCAGTTCCTCAAAGTTTGAAACCAGTGAAAGTAAAATACTGTGAATAGTACAATTTAAAGTACTATTTGGAAATACAGAAGCAATCAGTATACTAAATGGAACACAAGTGGCCAAATACTAGAAAGATCATCTGTGGAAAAATAGAACGTTTGATGCTTGCTTTCTATTCAAGTTTGAAAGGCTGAAACGCTAACTTGTGACATGGTTTTGTTTTATTTTTCATTCATTTGACTGACATATTTCTATTCAACTACTACTTTAGTTACACTGTTATATAAGAAGATACTACTTTTTCAAATTAATATGATGGGGCACAATGAATCAAAATAATTTTTCATATAAAGCTTTTGCTCATCAAGAGATTATTTCTTAGCAAAGATAAATAGACAGACAGACAGACAGAGTCAGTAACACACATAGAGGGTCAATGTCAGCGCTCAGTAGTCTACATATTAAGAATAAGGCTGCCGTGCAGCAGAGCACAGTTGTGCATACCTGTTCTCCCAGTGACTCAGGAGGCTGAGGGAGGAGGACCACTGTTTCAAAACCAGCCTCAGCAACTTAGCAAGGACCTAAGCAACTTAGTGAGACCTTGTCTCTAAATAAAATATAAAAAGGACTGGGAACGTAACTCAGTGGTAAAACATTCCTGGGTTCAATCCCCATATCAAAAAATAAAAATAGAATAAGGCTAATAAGCAATTTTTAAAGGTATCATCCAGCATTACCAAAGATAATTTCTCTTCTGTACCCTACACAGGAAATAGGAAGATTAAACGAGAAAATTTAGGGATTTATTTTTCCTCCACCACCGGTGAGTCTGTAATACTGTTCTCTGTTTAGCAGCTCTGTGTTTTCTAGATTATGGGAAATGGCCCAAAGACATCAGAGATCAACTCAAACCCACCTGTCACCACCCAGACTGAGAAGATTCAGCAATGTAAGCAGATATGGGAATCTGGTGAGAAGAGTAAAGGCTGAAGAAAAACTCTAGGAGAAAGTAGACTTGTGGAAGTCCATTGAAGGTAAGCCCAGCACCCCACTTTTTGCATGATGAGACTTTACTTGGGGAAAAAACTCTATGTGTTATATTATAATGGGGTTCAGGGTAACATGACCCCCTGTTATTTTAAAAGAGGGCAATTCTTACATTTTTGTAAGAACTCTTTATTGTAAGTCTGTAACAGATTTTGATAATGAGACAACAGTAAATGTGTAATTTTCTCAATCACTCAATTTCCCAAGAAGTGAGAAGCCCAGCTCTGGATCCATGTGGGATGTGCAAGGCACCCATCATCTTTCCCAAGAAGCTTCCAGAGCTCCTGCCTCCTTCTGCACCTCTGCTGCAGGAAGTCCAGCTCGCTGCTGCTGGTGGTGGTGGAACCAGCACCTGTCAGGCCAAATTACCTTCTCCAAGGAAAGCGTGTCATCTCAGCTGACTTCAAGAAAACCAAGGACAAGGACACCACGCAAACTGCCACCAAGGTCCCTTATCTCCCTTACCATGGCCACTGAGCCAGAGCCCAGTGATGGGTGCTGGCCCAAGAGGCCCTCAGAATTCCTGCTTGCACAACAGTCCATGCTGTAGATCAAAAATCCCAGTCCTTCTTCAAATAACTACCTCAACTGAGACTTAATTCAGGACTCAAAAATAAACGAGTATGTATTCTGCAGGCTGTTATTACCTCAAGAGCCAGAGTGTGGCAAGAGCCACAGCATCAGTGCATGTCACACTGAGGTCAACCAACAGCAGGAACGGAGGAAGTTGGAGTAACTGCTGCTAAGGCAACTTCCGACAGGAGTCTCTATGATCCATGTGCTATAAGTTAAAAATAAGAAGAGAAGATTCTGGAAAAGGGGAAGGGGGAGAGAGAGAGGAAGGGAAGGAGGGAGCATGAGACAGACACATAGCACAGCTTAGAAGAGTCACACACAGGAAAGGTAAAGACAGCGGGTGGTGCAGAGGCAAAGATCCTGTGGATGGTCTTGCCCAACAAACTTCAGGACCCGTAGGAGGGGCCTTGGGTAAACTCAGCTCCTCACTGCCGAGGAACCCAGGAGGAAGCCCACAGCAGCTTCAAGAGTTCACTCGGCTTCGCCACAGCAGCCTCATTAAAATCCTTGACATCTCTTTGCTTAAGACTCACATGTTCCCTGGAGGAAATGCTGACTCAGAAAAAGGAAGTTTATAAATCCTTGGCCATTTTTCACTGAGCATTATGTTATTCCACAAAAGAGAAGTAAAGGAAAGAGACACAGAGTTGTATTTCTAGAGTATCATTAAGCCAGCAGCTCCAAAGGGTGCACAATCAAACTCCAGTGTCACAACTTCTAAAGTCTCATACAAGGCCCACCACGTTATCTGAGAACTCTCTTAGATTACGGTTCAGAACTGATGGTGTTTGTTGTCTGAGTACAAAATTTCCACCTTATATTCTAAAAGTGTAACAAAGAATCAAATGAAAGCTCAGCCTAAATGTTTATTGGAAAACTGGAAGTCAACATGTGAGGAGAATTCACAACAGAACAAACTTTTCAGAAAAATAAGGCAACAAAGTACCAGAATAATAATGCAGAAAATGAAACCAATACACTCCTATCAATGTGGAGAAGAGCAATAAATAACATGGGTGATTTGAGAAACATATGAGTAGATAAATGGTGAATAATTTCCTTTAGGTAGAAAGAAGATACTTGTCAATTAATGGAGAAAACACAAGTAATTATGGTGGGAAAACTCAACCCTGTGACAACTTTTCTCATTTTATTGTCATCAGCGAAAGGCTCAGCACCAGGCAGAAGAGCAGGTGGCCACTCCTCACCCACCTGCTTCTCTGTGAGAATGACCCTCCCCAGGAGCTGGTCCTCCAGACCCTTCATGGTGACGGTGAAGTCAATGATGGAGGTGCGAGCGCTCACTTCAGGGGTGTAGGCTGGATTGGGCAGCTTGGTGGTGATGTACAGTTTGAAGCCATCCATGACATCTACTTCCTTGTCACCAACTTTCACCTTTTCCATAAAAAGAAAGATGAAAGTAATCAAAAAAATCACACTTTACTGTGCCCTTTTGCATAGGATCAAACATCGCTTTAAACAGTTTGGTAACTGGAGATGATTTGTTTAATAAAAAAAGAATGGTCTTTAGGTACTCAAAGGGCTTCAAACTGCGGAAGGAAGGAGGGAAGGAAGGAAGGAGGGAAGGAAGGAAGGAAGGAAGGAAGGAAGGAAGGAAGGAAGGAAGGAAGGAAGGAAGGAAGGAAGGAAGGAGGGAAGGAAGGAAAGGAGGGAGGGAGGGAGAAGGAACCTTCCAATATATACCAGGTAAGAAATGCAAAATTTGGCACCAAAACTTTTGTGATCACACTACAGAAGCAAGTTGGAGCCCTCACCCCAAATTTTTTCAGAGGTTGAGACTGACGGTGCCAAATATGTACCAAAAGGTTATGAAGAGCTCAGTATTCACATGTTGAGATTTTTTCTGGGGAGAAAGAGCAAGCCCCCAAGCAAGTACCAAAACTGGTTTGACAGAGCAGGTAGGGGCAGCTGGTAGGGGGTCTTACAGGGTTTAAGAGGTGGGCATGGGCACACACAGGTGCTTGTGTGGTTTGACTTTCCAACCAGTGCCAAGGGAGGAGGCATCGGCTTTTCTTATCAGCTTTCCCAGATGTATGGAAGAAGGGGAAGCATCATAGAGGGGCTTAAAATCTATCCACTGTCAGACATCAAAGTGGCATCAGCTTCTTCACTACAAAAGTAAAGTGTATATCCCTGAAAGTATTGCTCTTAAACACTTCAATCCCAGCTCAGGAAGGGAGTTCCTCTCACCACTGACTATTTGAGTTGCTGCTTATTGACGGAATTACATCTATGTCTCATTTACCGGGTCCCACGTGGGTGATCTGCACACTGTTATCAACAGGTTTGACCTACCTTAAAGGTAGATCCAGTTTTAATGAAGTTTCTTTCCAAAACATTATCCAGAGCTGGATCTAGTTCCTCCCCAACATCTTCAATAAGCAAGGGCCTTCCAAGAGAGAGGCTGTCCTCCAGGTGGTTTCTGAAGTACTTGTGATTGAGAGAAGTGATCTAGAAACAGGACCTCAGCGTTAGACTCTTACAAGTCTCAGGATGCTACGCACAGAGATGACTGATGTCACATGGTGCCTACGGCATGCTCTCACGGGGGACAAAGAGATTTTTAGAAGTCCTTGGCTCTGGATGACCTTTCTTCCCTTTCACTGGAAGCAGTAAACGAAGGCTGGGTGGCAACGGTGCTTCCCCCCACCAGCACCTCTTCTGAGGCAAATAAACTGGAATAACGAGGAAGTGCTGCTTATACAGTGGAATGGAGCTCTGCCCATCTGTGATCAGGGACAGCCTCAGACCCAACTGAATGGAGTCAGATGCCATTGGAAGAGGGTATTCCCAGGGATGAACACAAGGGCAAATAATGAGATTTGGGGGAAATTTTTTGTTATTAGGTTTAAGCTGCCATCTGTTACTGCTGCTATCTAGGATGACCAAGAAAGAATCCATAGGCTTTCAAATACATCTTTGTCTTGGATTCCTAGTAATCTGGGGCAGGAAAACTTGATGAATTATATAAATGTCCTCAAATACAAATTACCTGGAGTTCATTTCCACTTTCTTTATTTTTAATCCAGATCTTGCCTTGAGTCTGTGGGTCAATTAGCAAAGGATAGCGTGACGCTTTTGTGACAATAATGCCATTCTGAATGGACAGGTCATCATTGGGCAGACCTTGGAGGTTCCATTCACTGATAGTGGGAGCATCAATCAACATCTCATTGAGATTTAGATCCTTTCCAAATGGAATTTTCCGGGCTTTCATTTCCTTCATCCAATCATTTAGCAGCAAATCTCGAAATTCTTGGTTAAATGGACCAGAATAAGATAGAAAAGCTGTAGCCAACAAGACATCACCTAAAACAGAAACAAACACCACTGAAATATGTTATGATCATTCTTATAATTTTTTAGCACGTCAAAATTTTAAAAAATAATTTAAAAGATGGCTATTCTTTTAAACCAAATTCCACAAATCAGATTGTAACCCTGTGCTGCCATGCTTTGTAAATAAGCAGAAGTTTGGTTCGTTGTTAAACCATCCAGTTGGCCTACCAAGAAATGACTTCTAGTAGTCAACCCTGGGATTATTTGGATTTTCGTTACAAGTTAGAGGATGAACTCTGAGTTTAAGAGACACAACACCTCAGAAGACAGACCCTTCATTTCAAAATGCCCTTGGTCAATATTCCCATGCTCTCACAGGAGAATTCCAAGGTGACCTGATCATTTCGGTGTAAGTCATCACACCATCTAACCAGGACAGCATAGATATCAGACCACTCTCCATCTCTCTGAAGCGGCTGGAGACACACACACATGCGCACACACACACACACATACACACTATGAAATCTGAAGTAATCAAGTACTGCCTGATCAAAGCGTAAACTTCCTAACTTCCCATCACTATCAACATGATCTCATTAATAAAAGGATTCACGGACCGACGAGTCTTTTGGTTTGCGCTGCAAACTCTTGACTTTGCTCTGTCCACCTTTCTTTTTCGCCTGCCAAGCCACTGATGAGTGTGGAAGCTGTCTGCATCTTACGTCTGCAACGCTCTGCATCTTCAAGCAAGGTCTATAAGAGGACATAACCAGAAGAAGACTTTATTGAAAGAAATAAAGCATCTGGCTCAGAAATGTAACTTTCAGGCATACAGTATGTGCTCTCTGGACAGGTGAGCCATTTATTTCACAGGAAGCATAAGATCCCATTTCTGTGTATCTGTGTCAGCCCAAACCCATCTCTAATGCCTGGCAATGAACTTCGGGGAATTCCTTCAGGTGGAGCCTTGAACCAAGTGGTCAAGCCCTCCCCAGATATGAAAAACTGAGACACCATGGAAATGCACATCACTGATGATTTCCTTTTAAAGAAAAAATAGGATACAAGCATACATGCAAATATCTAGAGAAATATATCACATTTCTTTACAAAAAAAGTAAAGAAATGCATATCCTTAGTCAAGAATCAGGAAGTCTCTCATGTTAACGGTCTGGTATCGTCACTGCTCAATCTCACTCCACACCTCCCATACTTTGGATGAAACTTAGATTAATGCCCACCAAATGTGGTACCCTGGGGCTCCTGCACAAATCTCAGCCTCACCAGACTTAACCCATCCTTTCCTGCTGCTCTGCAAGACAACCGAAGACCTTGAACCCAGACTTCCATAGGCTGGTGCTCTCAGGCCTAGATTTTGTTTGCTTCTTGTTTGGTATTTTGGGTGATGGGGATTGAACCCAGGCCTGCCCTGTAGAAGCACCAGCTCTGCTGCTGAGCTACACTCCCAGCCCTTAGGCTTGGTTCTCAGAAACAAATGGTCCCATTTCTCTGTGCTTAAAAGTTAGCTGCTGATTCTTCCTATAAAGACTTACACTTATGAAATAAAATGAGTATGGACAAAGAATCAGCTATGTGAGCAGTCATTGTGTAGTCATGTACAATAATAAATATACATGTCATAAAAATCTTTACAGGATTAATTTTAATAATTTAATACACATATATAACATCTAACAATAAGGGATTATTTAACTTATTATGGCATATAAGATTAAGACCCTGAAGCCCTTAAAATTATTTTGTAAATTTCTTATAACCAAGAAGGTTGATCATTTTATTGTTAAAAACCCAATTTATAAACCCATGTTTTCTTTTTTTCCCTACAATTAATACAGACTAAACCTCTCAAAGCCCAGCTGTGAGGCCCATCCCCACACCTACGTCACCCATCCCTATCTACCCCTGGGCAGCCCCCACCAAGAGAAGAGATGCTAGCCCAAAGTGGGATTCTGAATCGCTCACTGGGAAAAATTTTTGTTTAAAAGAAACTTGTGGTGGGATGAGAAGATTCTCTACTCTTATTTTAATCTAGCAAAATAAGAGGATGAGCAGGCACCTGACCTCCTGACTTGCTTTCTGGTGGCCCCGGTCTCATTGGGGATGGCAGTGTCAGAGAAGGAAGGGGGGCAAATCCCTGGGAAGACAGGAGGGAGAAGCAGGCATCCCCTGAGCCTGGTCAAGCGCCAGGGTGCCAAAGTCCAGCGGTTCCGGCCCCACGCCCATTCCTTCTCAGCTGCCCAGTGAGGCAGCTAGCTCTCCAGAGGCCCAGGGAACCTGGACCCTAGGCACAGGCACTGTGTCCTGTGTACAAATAGCCAGGACACGTCCTCCTTCATGGGGCCACACAGGCCTGAGCCACAAGGAGCTGGAGACTAGACGCCTTCTGGGTGGTCTCAGGTCCCTGAACTCTCAAGGAGCCCTAGGGAGAGGAAATACACCAAAAATGATCAAAGGTCAAGTGCAGAAGGTCAGATTTTTTTTATTAAATAAATTTGACATTTATTGAAACTCAACTTTAGAACCATATTTTTGCAGTAGCAGTTTGTAAGTGTTCCTGTGATTAACTAACAAATGGCAGATGCTTAAGTACAACAACAAAAGTTAATTGAATAAGTCAGTGCGAAAATGTTAAAATTTCAACATAGCATGTGAAAAAAATGATGTTTTTACTACTTTCAGTAATGCTTCTGGATACAACTGAGTGTCCAAAGTACTAGAAACTAATATACTCCTTCCCGCTTCCTCAGTTTCTGTGTAGATTCTTTCAAACTGCAAGGCTAATTTTCTCCTTCTGCAAGTGAATTCTATAGGGCATAAATTTGCAAATCCACATAGGTGCTGTATAACTACTTCATTAAAACTTTTTGAAAGTTCTTATTGTTCTTTCAAGAGACTTCTCTTTCAAGAGAAAATATCATACATTCTTTAAACAGTGAAACTGAAAAGTTACAGGACAGGAATCTCAATCTGAGAAGCAGGTCCATTGGATAAAAATTTTCCAGAGAAGAGTGAATCTGGCTCTTATTTACCAAATAGAGAATTTACCAAAGGCAGATACATCTTTTGTGTGGCCAGAAACTCAGATATTTTGTTGGGAACCACTCCAAGAAAAATCAATAGAGAATTTCTGCAAATGTAAAATACAAAAGCAAGTGTGTACTTAGAACAAGAGGGAAAAACATGAAAAAGTTCTGTTGGCTCAGAACTTGGTTGCCTTTCTTCTGTGATCCCTGTGGACATTTTACCTGAATATTGATAGAAATGCTTGTCACCCATGACTTGGCTCCCCTCTCCAGAAAACAGTCTATAAGTCTTAAGTACTCACAAGCACCTATGCAAGTGAGAGAATCCAAAGTTGAGACTGCATTAGCTCTATGAGAAACCTACTTGGATTATCAGGAGGAAGGAACTGAAACTAGTGTATGTAAAATATGGAGATATTAGATAGGAAATTACGAACCTAGATTCCAAAAGGTACTACAGTTCTAAAACACGCATAGGTAGAGTCTGAAGGCTGAGGTGGTTACCACCATTGGGGTGTCGCTGTGTGGTCAGTTACATGGCTCCAGCAGGGAGCCTGAAGCAAGCCTCAGAGACCAGGGTCTGTTCCAGACTATGCCACTGGCCAGTTTTGTAACCAGGACCCATTTTCCTGACCTCTCTGGACCTCAGTTCCTTTCTGAAAATAAAAGTATCCACCCTGCCTACTTTGCAAACTCATTTCAAAGATTAAATGAGATAAAATGTGAGACATGATTTGGAAAACAGAACAACAACAAAAAGCGACAGGAAATGCTGTTCCCACCACCATCACCAGGCCCAGAGAGACGCAGAACGACATTTTCTAGAGCCGATTGCCATCTTGACTGGCCACCCTGAGATCTCTCCAAAGCCCCTCATGTTTGTTAGAAAGCGAAGGCCTCATGCTGTCTACAGACTGTGCATAAGTTAAGGGTTTGGAGACCAAACCCTTAGAGAGAGAAATAGAATACAAAGGAGGCACGATGGTCCCTCATGCCAAAGAACGCTACCTGCTTCTCGGTCACGGCCTGTTCATACTCCGCCTGCACCACATCCAGCTCTGCTTGTTTCTCATCCAGCTCAGCCTGGGCCTTCTGCAGATCCTGCATGGCCAGGACGTGGCGATTCTCTTGCACCACCAAGTTGGCCTGCAGGGCACACACACACAGCATGAAGGAACAGCAGGACACCTCCTCACAGCCTGAATGCCAGGTTCCAAGAACTCAGCAAAGTCACAGGCTTACACCTGTCCTTCGCTCCACCTATAGAATCTTTTCAAATTGCATTAAGTCTAGACCAAATCTTAAAATGAACTTGACATAAATGTTTATAAGCAGCTTGTTTCAACAGAAAATTACAGTTTGCTAGAACAGAGATCAGTTTTTTTCTGTAAAGTGCCAGATACTAGATACTTTAGGCTTTATATGCTAAGGAATAAAATCAAAGTTATAATTTAATTACTCATGCATAAAACATTTTAAAATGTAAAAGCTCTTCCTTTTTCATGAACCATACAAATAGAAGTGGTAGCAACAGCCAAGTCATGAAACCAGCTGTGGTGTCTGCCAGTAGACGCAAGGAAAAAGAAAATGCGGCATATATACACAAAGGAATTCTAATCAGCCACAAGGAAGAAGGAAATCGTATCATCTGCAGGAAAACATGAACTGCGGAGCACCACGTTAAGTGAACTAAGCCAGACTCGGAAAGAGGTACGGAACATTTCCTCTCGCCTGTGAAAACTAGTGGGGGAAAGAATAAGGGAAAGACGGCATGAAAGTAGAAGGGGGGGCACTAGGATGGAAGGAGGGTAGAGGAGAGGGAGGAGGAGGGTAAGGGGAGGCTTTGGGGGTGAGTTTGATTCAATTATGTTATATGTATGTACCAATATGACACAATGAAATTCACCATTCTGCATAATCAATACACACCAATAAAAATAAATAAATAAAATGAAAGCAAATACAGGTGGTGGCTGTATCTGGCCATGGGCCATAGGGTTCTTATCCCAGATCAGACACTTACACATTAATACAAAGGCAAGTTATAAAACACTGTAATATTGAACATGGTAGAAAAAGAAAAAAATGGATCATGGGTAGTCCCTGACTTAAGATGGTTCGACATGAGTTTTCAACTTCATGGTGGCACAAGAGCAAGGCACGTTCACCCCACAGAAACCATGCTGGGACTCTGGAGTCTGGCCTTTCCCCGGGCTGGAGAAACCAACACGATCCTCTCTCAAGGTGCTGGGCTCATGCTACCCTGAGCTGTGACCAAGTAACCACATGTTCTAAGGAAGCTCCTAAAATAAACCAAAGACAGAATCAAAAGTAATATTAGCAAAAGCTGAGGTGTAGAAAATATCCCATGCTAATCGGAATTTTGATTCTTTAAGGAAAATTTCAATCTAATTTTCCCCGTTAAACCTACAAAATGTTAAAATTCATCTTAGCAGGTAGATCCACTAGTAGAAGCCATAATCCTTCCAAAGGTTGAGAGGTATAGATTATTTCTTTAAATATTTCTGAGGTAAATTACTTTCCTCTTTCAACACTTCAGGCTTCCGAGTTTTGGCAGAACACATCTTCTGGGGAAATGTCAGAGTTTCATAATTGGCCAGAACAAGTGAGGAGCAAAGGCGAGGCTTAAAAAACACGCTTTAATAGGGACAGACTTCCACCGTCTACAACCGCTGTTGTGCATCGACCGTAGAAGAAAAGCCAGGCCACCAGGTCAACTTGCCACAACGTCACACTGTCACAGCCCCAAGACTTAGACTGTTCGATAGCAGTTTACTCAGAAAATAAATAATTAAAATTTATTTTAAGTGAAACTCTCAACAGTTGTTAACCAAAACCCTTCAAACCCAACTGCCCAACTTAGAGCTCTAGAACTCTGGGTTGATTACTCCAACTGGGAGCCTCAGTTTCTCCTTTAAATTAATGATAAACTCCCTCCCAAGACTTTTTGTTATAATTCAATAATAGGACATACAAAACCCCGAGTCTAGTACCTGGCACACAGCAAGAGCCTGATAAATAATAAATATTGTTATTTTTATCCATTTTCAACACTGAAGGCTCTACTTTTTGAGACATTCTCTTTGTATGGGTTGATATTCACTGATTTTCATGGAGTTTTCAAGGGGAAATCTCATTATCGCGAGTGAATAGGAACTAAATTGTTACAGTTAGGACTGGGGATGTGGCTCAGTGGTTGTATCTACCTGGCACCCATGAAGCCTTGGGTCCAATCCCAAGCAGCACCACAAAAAAAGTAAAAATAAATACATTGTTACAATTAATGTTTGTTTAAATGTATTCACTAATTGAAGTCACTTGGACCGTTTGTAGGGATTGCAAGATGAAAGAGAAAACCCCCTTAAGGACTGTTACTAAGGAGTGTTGAGGGTTTAAGACATGCCCTTGATCTCTGCTGATTTAGGAAGCAGGGGCTTGCTAGTGGAGCTCCTCCAGGATTAAGAGAAGCTTGAGGCTGGTCTGTCTTCCTGCACCTATTCAGCAGAAGTACCTGAAGATAACCTGCAACCCCTTAGTCTACCTCTCCCTGGGGAAGTGACCGTGTAGAATCTACGTAACGGTGTGCCTTTTTCTGACTGACACAGGAGGGATCCGACAGGCTTCAGGCGCCAAGACGCTGGACGTGCAGAAGCTTATAGGAGGGCACTCAGGATGGACTTCTGAGAAGGAGAAACAGTCAAGGAGCATGTGAAAGTTCCCACCTCCTGATCGTACCCCCCTCGTTACCTGCTACGTGATCCAGACTGCCCTGGAACTGGAAAGAAGCTGAAATATGGAGAGTATTGAACCTTGGGCAAGAGGTTTCATTGTTCTTGTACAAGTCTATTCAGAACGTCCATATTCAATGGGTTCAGCTTCCTATTCTTAAAATCAGCAATAGAATGAATCTGACATAACTTTCCCATGTACAAATATGAATGCACCACAGTGAATCTCACCATCGTGTATATCGACAAGAAATTAATTTTTTAAAAAACTATAGATAAGTGGTAGAAAGATCAATTGAGGGAAAGGAGCAGGGTGGGAAGACAGAAGAGGAAGGAGAGGTACTGGGGTCTGAATTAGAACAAGATATAATCCAGGTTTGTCTAATTATGACAAAATGGATTCTACGGTCATGTACACCTAAAAAGAACCAGTGAAAATTAACTATAATAAACTAAAAACTACACATTCTAAATCCAGCGATAATTCTCTTTAAAACACTATGTATGTTTATGCATGGAAAAAATGTGTAAAGAATGCCCTGTACTTGGATTTGACCTGGTGGTTATAATTCAGTTCTTAAAATATAAGAATGTGCATTTTCAAACTATGCTGGAGTCCTCCACAGCCCCAGTATTCATGATGTCAGACAGCATGACACCAATTATCTGTTCTAAATTTCTCTGAATCAAATAAGACTTCTTTTTAGTTGTCTAAGATGCCAACGATCCCAACTACTTAATAAATGGCCCTGATAAAGTAACAATTAGAAAATACAATGGGACTTTCAATCCTATACCTATCTTTCTGCTACTCTTGATTATTTTTACCATGATAATTAAGTTTCTTGGGTAGTTTACAAATGTAAGTGGATTTTAGTTGCTGGTTGGGAAATATCAAACTTACACAAAACAAAATAATCAACCAAGACATAAGGAATGACATTAATATTTCATTTTCCAAAAAATGTACTGGCTTTTCCATTTGTTAAAGACTCAATGTCTTTTAATGGTGGAGAAGTATCTAGAAATGAAGCTTTAAAACTCAACTGATATAGGGGAAACACAGACAGAACCTCAAAGTCACATTAAATAACAAATAGATGATATTCTTTCCTAAAAGACAATGGAGGTGGAGGAATACGCTTGCTTTAAACCAAAAGCAACTTTAAGCATCTTCTGCAAGGTATGTCCACCCTCCCTCACTCACAGGACTCCCTGGCTTGAGATCTTAAACATCATTGGGGAATTCTAGAACATGATTTTCCATTGAGCTAACCTTGTGGGGGATGGAGAAAATATCCAGCAACCCACAATGGACCTAGTGTCTTTAGAGAGTCAGTCCATACTCAAAAGGCTCACACAATTCGGACTAGACTGGGATTACAGAGAAGAAATAAATACCCTGTGCTGTCTTTCCAATACCTGCTCTCCCAGAGACCAAGGGCTCCTGTGCTACTGTGACCTGGAGAGCCCTCCCAGGCAAGACTTACCTTCAGAGGCAGCACCTCTTTGTTTATAGAAAAGAAGGAAGCCATGGCTTTGGTCCAGGAACAAAGACCAGCTACATTCCCACACACGCGTTTAGCAGTTTCAATGTTGTAGTCTGCCATGTCGAAGTAAGGACTCAAAAATTCTATCACTTCTTCGTTGATTGTGTCTTTGGGGAATTGCTGTGGAAGAAAAGAGCAAACTTAAGTAAAAACACTTTTTTTCATGAAATCAAGTTCACATTAGGTTCTCAGTTCAAAGGAAGTGCTGAACAAAAATGGATGCAGGGCATGGTATTTTTGTCAGTATTTCAGGACATCAGGCAAAAGTCCTAAAGCAAATCACAGCGAGGCGTGATTAAAAAGAAGTCTGTTAGAGTACCTTTGTCTTCTGTACACAAGAAATGTCAACCCTAAGTAAATACACTGGGATTCAGGGCAAGTCTAAATTATTTAGGTGGTGAACACTCATGTGGTTATTAGAATTTTCAAGGCAATAAAAAATCCTTGTCATTAATCCTAAACAGGTGAATTACAAACCCATAATATCAATAATTAAAAACAAACACACACAGGTATATTCAGCCTAAGGACCTATAGGTTTAGCATTTATTAGCTACTAAATGCTTAATATATTCAGAGAGAAATTCTTTTAACCTCACCTAAAATGTGAAGATAATAACTTGGACATTGAATTTGAGGATGATTAATTAATATTTAATCATAAAGCTATCAAGAACATGAGAAAAATTAGTATCTTCTGAAGGAATATAATTTTAAAATAGTAACAGAAATGGGTTAGATATGCTTCGCTGCATCAGAAAGAAAAGACTGACCAAAGGATGAAAGCAGACCTTTTCATAGTGGTGGCATTTCTTCATCAAAAAGAAACACTTAAAATTTTCTAAGTAGGAACAAATTTAGCATCTAAATAACTCAGTAAAATAGCGTTCAGACAACATGTGTAACAGAATAGAACTCATTCTCATTCAGACTCACTTCAGACGAATTTCTTTTATGAGACTTTACAAATAGTGAAGCCAGCAGAAAAACTGGAAGAACATCTAGAAGCAATAGGATGGTGGTGACAAGAAAACCAATAGCAAGAAGGCTCCCAAGAGCAGCCTTCAGGTAAATAAGGCAGGGAGCTGAAATCACTTGCCAGTTCTGAGTAAAATCCAATTCCATTGTCACATAGTCTCATAATTACCTGAGAAGAGTCTATGGCCTACCAGTTTAATAAGGTACTTGTTACAGCAGCTAGAAGGTGCCTCATAAGACATTCTAGCCACAGCAGTCACTTGAGCAATGTTGAATTGAAAACCAAATGAAAGAAAGTGCTAAAGTTACATCTTAGGAAATAGGCTGTATTGGGTATTCCCAGTGAGTAGTCTCAAGATTGAATCATAAAAAATATAACAACAAAACATATGTTTCTGAAGAAAACATAAGAAATTTTTTTTTCTTTCTTAGAAGACAGTCAAGATCTAAACAGAACACAGAAAGCACTATTAACAAAAATAGTGACAAGTTGGAATAAATTAAAATTAAGAACTTATGCTTATCAGAAGACACCATTAATGCATTGAGCAAATAAGTCAGGAAGTGGCAGAAGACATTTGAAAATATATGTGGCAAATTAGTCATGTTTTTTATATAAAGACATTGTACACAGTGATTTTTTTTTTTATACCAGGGATTGAACCCAGGGGTGCTTAACCACTGAACCACATCCCCAGTCCTTTTATATTTTATTTAGAGACAGAGTCTCGCCAAGTTTCTTAGTGTCTCACTAAGTTTCTGAGGCTTGTTTTGAACTTGTGATCCTCCTGCCTCAGCTTCCCGAGCTGCTGGGATTACAGGCATGTGCCATCAGCATGATTTGAAATTTTTAATGGATAAGAAACTTGAGCAGGTACTTAGCCAAAGAATTCCCAAAGGGCTTATAAACCTATGAAAATATTTTCAGCACCACTAGTTATCAGGGAAATCCAAATTAGACCCATGATAATAAGATGCTACAACAAACTCACGAGAACAGCAAAAGGTGAAAAATGAGGAGAAAATCCTATACTCCCAGTGAGTATGTAATCTGACACAACAATTTTTGAAAACTCTTCAGCACTGTGTGCCAAAACTGATTAAATGAGTACATCCTTAGAAATTCCATTCCTGTATATGCAGCCCCCAAATGACCTGTAGATCAATATTGACAGCAGCTTTATTTGTAAGAGCCCAAAATTAATAAAAACCCCAAATCCATCAACAGTCCAATGGACAAATCGAAGCCATTACAGTGTTTTCCACTGGTGCTGATTCACATAGGCTTGTGAGACCTTATTGTCAAAGTATGGGAAATTTGTGCAAATTGGTTGTTAAGCACATTCATATTAAATTTGAAGTATATAAAGTTGTAATTGAATAAGTTTCATTTAACATAAAGAGAAGATAGAACAAAAACTCCTTGCTTTCTCATTATTTTACTAGGGATCCCTGTCATCTGTGTGCTTTGGGGTCATTTTGCCCCTAGGGCAGCCATCTGGGGGATTCTGTGTGATGCCTCACACTTTCCTCAACTCTACACTCAGCAGCAGCATGCTGGGGGCTTGCACCTGGCCATCCTGGGGATAGTAACACCGTGCCAAAGGCTACAAGTCACAGACTTTATTTTTTTTCCTCTTCCTTTCAAAGAACCACTTGTTTGTCACTTAGCACACACACCATTGCACACTCACATGCAGGAAATTCATAAATGGAAAGGAATGAAATATTGCCCTTTGCAATAGTAAGAAGGAATCTCACAAATATGCCAAGTGAAAAAGGTCAAAACAAAATAGTCCACATGATATGATATGTGAATTTCAAAACAAACAAAACTAATTATTGGGATAAAAGTCAGAATAGTAGTTATTCCAAAGGAGGCTTTTGACTGGGTTTGGGCACAAGAGAGATTTCTGGAGTCCAGAAGTATGTACGTTGCTTTCAGGGCTCATTAATAGCCATATACATACGTAAGTATTCATCAAGCAGTGCTACTCCAAGTTTGCTCATTTTACTACCTGAAGGTTCTACCTCATAACACTTAAAAGAGGTAAACTGATACTCAAAAATTACTACCAAGACTTTCAAAACATAAACAAATGCATATACAGTAGGGTGCCTGGATTCATGGGTTCTGCATCCACAGTTGCAACTAACTGCGGGGATCAAAAATATCCAGAAAAAAATTGTGTCTGTGCTTCATATACAAACATTTTTCTTGTCATTGTTTCCTAAACAATTAGTATAACAACTAATTGCACAGCATTTACATTACATTATGGTATAAATAATCTAGAGGTCTCTTAAAACATAGAGGAAAATGCAAGTCAGTTATATGCAGATGCCATGTCATATATAGGAACTTGAGCCTCCAGATTTTTGCATTCACAGGGGATCCTGGAACAAGTCCCCTGCAAATACTCATGGACAACTATATTTGTATTCATGCACATATAATAAAAACATGTATCTTCTCCTTAAATTGACTTTTTAACTTTCATTGAAGTGTGCATATCACTGATGGTGCTTTAATACACCTAAAGTCTATCAGCAAAAGCTCTAATGCTTATGATGCCTTATGTTTGAAAGAGAAAATTCTACTCTGAATCAAATACGTGGACACATGTTCAAAATACCTATGTAGAGTGCATTCTTTCTAGAAACTCGTTCTCCTAAAGGGCTTGGCTACTCCAGCAGACTGAGCCCCCATGTTAGCCCATCATTATTGAACTACCAACCTGTAAGTTCTGTAAAAAGTTCCCAGCAGTCATCAGTTTTAGAGATTCCTGCCAGGAAGGTATAGTGCAGCTTTTTTCCAGGTCAATTTTCACTGCGTTGACTCTCCTTTGAAACAGCAGTAGCACACAGTCCATGATCCGCATGATAAGGTGAGGGGGCCTGCCCAAGGTGCGGACAGTGGCGATGTCGGAGGGCTTGATGGTCTAGGGGCAAGAGCAGGGGCCATCCAATCTCAGATAAGAAAAGGCAGACAAACAAATCTTTCATGTCTAAATGGTGCTGCTTCAGCAGAGGACAGAGAACATTTTAAGTTATACTCAACATCCTGGGGTCTAGACACATATTTTATACCAAAGAAAATGCATGTCCTAAAAAGACCTAACTTTCACAATTCTAACTGACACTGAGAGGAAAGAAATGTTGGCGAGCAGATCAGGAGTTGTGACTTCTCTGAAGCTGTACAGACCACTTGGTGTCAGAAAAAAAAGTGAAAAATGCACTCTGGGGAAAGAAGAATACTCAGCACTTAAGTAGGTATCAGGGTTCGAAACCAGCAAAAGTATCGTATTTGCAGTATTTGCTTTTTCACTCATTAGCTATGTAGGTCAAGAGTCTGCCTGTCTCTCAAGCAGCTCAGACTGTCACAGTGGACTGACACCAGAGGGTAGCCTCAGGCTGACAGATTGAGTAATTAGAGGTTCCTTAGCTGGGAGCTGACCTTTAAATGAAGGAACTTGAGCAATATGAATTTCACAAGGCTCTCAAAAAAGTTCCACTCCATTTCTAATTCAGATCTTCTCAGAGAGTAAATTATTTAAGAGTCAGATCCATTTTGGTTGATAATAATTGCTCTCTCTCTTAAACTCTTTATGAAGTAAGTACTGGGAAAGTATTAACTACAAGTCCACTGCAGTCCTACTTTAGGACCAATGGTGTGAGCCACTCTTTCTATGCCTTGGAAACCTTCCATCTTGTTGGTGTTTCCATCAATCCTGTCAAAAGAAGGTAACTAATGGCCTCCTCAGCAAAGCAAATGATCTTTTCTGCGAAGATTAGGAAATACATAGGTCTTTGAAATTCAGAATGTAACTAACCATACACCGTGAGAAGGTTTGTTTCAACATACTACATCTCTACACGCCAGACAGCTAAAGGTCAAGGAGAATCTGTGGTAAAGAACCAAAGATGGCAGACCTTATTCTGAGAAGGTGGTCATAGGAAGATAAATGGAATCACAGCACGTGGGGAAAGCAGAGTCAAGTCAAAGTCATGCAGAATGTAAGGACTGCGCAGGCTTCTCTTTAGCTTTAAAAAGGAGAATTTTTAGATGGAGTTGGACTTTTATGTTGGGTACTCGGGTGTAAGTATTTAGTGGGACTGTTTGTTTATCTGAAGTTCAACCTGGTTTGGGCTAAGTATTGAATTCCTCTTTCCTCTGTAGGCAAAGTAAAATGTAACCACTGGTATGTGCATAACCATGGCGATATAACAGTTATTTAACATCTGGGGGCATTTTTTATTTTTGCCTCCAGCTATTTAAAGTCAGATTAAGGTAGGAAGGGGTGCATTCTTAACTGTTACCTTTTTTCTTAGGCAAATTAGTGTAAACTGATGTAAAAATGCTAAGAGTTTGGATGTACTTGGAACTTTCTTTTTTCCAGTCTTGCCAACTTTATTTGAAGTTCTTCCATAAATTTTTTATTAATTATTTTATTAGTTTTAATTAGTTGTACATGACAGTAGAGTGCTTTTATGTATTTCAATAAATCATACATAAATGGAATGTAATCTCTCGTTGTTCTGATTGTACATATTGTAGGATCACATTGGTCATGCAGTCATACATGTACATGAGGTCATAAGGTCTGCTTCCCTCTATTATCCTCCCTACCCCTGCACCCCGTCCCTTCCCTTCACTCCCCTCTACCTAATCTAAAGTAAGTCTATTCTTCCCTATCCCTTCCCCCCTTATTGTGAATTACCTTCCGCATATCAGAGAAAACATTCGGCCTTTGATTTTTGAACTTTCTTAGTATAAATTGGTGGACCTATATTTTAAAATGTCAAAAGCTCATAAAGAGGCAATTAGATGAAGGCAGGACCAAGGAAAGAAATCATAAAACTCTCTCCTCTCATCTCCTACCATTTGGATGTTCAGTGTCCTCCCAAGGTTTGCCCTTGGGGTGCTGCTATTGGGAGGTGAGGGGATTTTTATGAGGAGACCCACTGGGAGGCCATTAGGTATTGGAAGCACACACTTGAAAGGGATATTGGAACTCCAGCCCTTCTCTCTTCTTCTTTGACTTCCTGGTCACGAGAGAGGCAGTTCTTCCCCTCCACATTCTCCCACTATAATGTGCTGAAAGCTACTGAGACAACCAATCATGGACTGGAACTTCCAAAACTGTGAGCCAAAATAAGCCTGTTCTGTTTATAAATTGATGACCTCAGGTATTTTGTTATAGTGATGAAGTTGACAAACACACACTCCATCACCTTTCCCCTGCTCCCACACATTTCCCTACTAATGATTATGTATCGTAGAATATTTTATTGGTAGAGAACATGAGGAGGACACTGGAAAACATTTTATAATATCAAAAGAGCTGTTGAGTCTTTCATTTTTTTTGTTCTTTTTAGATATACATGACAGTAGCATATAATTTGACATACTATGCATACATGGAGTATACCTTATTCTAATTAGGATCCCATTCTTGTGGTTGTGCGTGATGCGGAGTTTCACTGGTCGCAGATTCATATATGAACATAGGAAAGTTATGCCTGATTCATTCCACTGTCTTTCCTATTCCCATCCTCCTCCCTTCCTTTCATTCCCCTTTGTATCAAGCCCTTTAAATCTTACCTAATGGCCTTGTAAGTAAGACCTGAGGTGCTGCATGCTCTAGTCCTATGTTTCCATTAGGTATCATGAGTTCAACAAGGTTTTCAAGGTTTCTTTGCACCAACATTATCTTCCCTCTGTTGATCAGAGACTCTCAGTGCAACCAAAGGGCCAAGCAGGTGGGAGGGGGATTTCTGAACAGAAATCGGAAAATGGAAGACCCTGAAGGAGACTTCAAGGATGAAGGAGGATATTTCAGCCAGAGAAATGGAGAAACAAGTAGGAAACAGGTCACATGCACGTGCCAAATCTATAAAGGGCTAACAGGGTCTCTAAGCAGAAAATGTCGGTGGGAACATTCCGTGGCTAGAGCTTTAGTCTGAGCCAGGACAGCTCTCCGTGATGGTATGAATCTATTTTTTGCTTTCAGTCCTCTTCCTAGACCTTAAAGTGGCATGTGTTACATCACAAAAATTTACCTGCAACGCTGCTTCTGCTTCTTCTAAAGCTGGTTTTGCTGCCTCGAGTTTCTCTTCCGCAATGGCTTTGTCTTTAGAGATACTGTCTACGATGGCCTGGGCTTTGTCCTTGACCTTCTGTACCTCAGCCTTGACTGTTTCGGCAGCCTGTGCTTTCATGGTCACTTCCTTCAAGACCTAATTAAACATACAGCAAAAACTACCTCACCCAAGTCACACAGACCCAACCGACCAACGCACATTTTACCTTGATCTGTTGATTTTGCTTACTTAACCAATTTTTCACATGTGAAATTAATAGTATTATATTCTTAAAAAAAGTAAACTTCTATAATTCCAGTTATAAGGTATTGAGCACACGTGCATCATTAGCATTTGTGAAGTGGGGGTTCCAAAGGAATTCAGCCCGTGTATGAATATTCACCCACCGCATCAGCTTTAGCATTGGCCACCTGCAGTTCCTTTTCTTTTACTTCTAGTTCTTTGCTTAGGGCTGCAACTGATTCTGAAGCTTCTTTTAGTTTTTTCAATCCGGTATTCATTCTGGGGGGGAAAAAAAATCCAAGTAAGCAATGGTAAAATTTGGGATAATTGGCCATATTTTCCAAGTACTGGGTCACTAATATGAATAGAAATGATCACATTTGAAGAATGAGTATATATGCAAAGAGAAGACCAAAAAGGGCTTCACAAAAAAGGGGAAAAAAAACAGGTTTTGTTCCAGACCAACCACATGTTTTTCATGAGCCCACTAAAACACGATTATTCCATAAGGGACAACGGTGGATTTAAAATCTGTATCAGTCAGAAAACATGCTTAATGACAATCAACTTCAAATGTTTGAAGCCCTATCATGGAGGAAGAAAAAATAAATAGCTACTATTTTTCAAAAGAGACTGATGAAGTTGAAGAAGAAAAATTTGACCTCGAGGAAAAAAAAAAAAAAAAAACATTGAATCTATCAGAACTACCCCAGGAGAGATGACCTATGCACCTGAACTTGAGATACTGTGCTCTTAAAGATGGGAGTCCTCAGACTCATTGACACCAATCCCCAGGGATTCCTTACATGGTGGCTCTGGCTGATTCTGGCTATATTCAGGCACAAGATCAAAGTTTTCAGAGAAGCACAGGCAGAGCAATAAAACATGGAATGAATTTCAGGGAATCAGGTATTCACTATGCAGGAAACACGTCCATTAGCCAGGTTCTTGTACCACTCAGAGGGGTTCCACGGAGGGAGCAGGGTCGGTCTGCATCCTCACTGCCTCCCAGGTCCCTTACTGCTATCATTATGTCAATCCATCTCCCAGAAGGTGGCAGAGCACATAAAACCTGGCAACAGCTCACCCTATTGGGCAACCACCAACTCCCCCGGGAGCCACGGGGTAATCCTGTGGGTGGGCTCATCCTCAGCACTACTGTCATTTCGGGCTGGGTGACTCTTTGCTGTGGGGGCCATCCTGTACACTGTAGGGTGTTTGGCAACATCTCTGGCCTCCACCCATTAGATGCCACTAGCCTCCACCCACCCCAGTCCCACCAACTCCATTTGTGGCGAACAAAAATGTCACCCGTCGTTGCAAAAGGTCCACGGGGAAGGATGTTGCTGCAAGATGAGAACCCCTGAACGCAGAATGGACAGCTCTAAAATGACTCTGATTTGAACTTCACACTCACCTGTTGGCCAGGGTCTGTACCTCTGCATGCTTTTCTCCATATATGAATTTATAGCCCTGAATAAAGGAGAGGTATGACTTGGGGGTCACATGGGTAGAACGTCGAAATCTCTGGAAATAATCAACACACTTCTCAGCCACCCCATCCTGGAAGGAGCCCATGCACTGGACCACCTCCCTCTTGGTTTCCAAACTGCAGTCAACATCGTAGGAAGAGAGGAAGTGTTCAGACACTGCAAGGAATCAGGAGGACAGGGTGTAAGACACAGACGTGAATTACCATTTTTAAAGTGGCCTGGCTATTTTTAAAGGACTGAGACACTTCCTAGGACAGCACACCATTCCTGTGGCCCCAGCGAGGTAGATCGATGTCAGCACTTTTGGCTGCAGGCCTAAGACATCAACAATTCCCTTTACCCTTTCATATATAAAACTATAAAAGACATTCCGCCTACTATCATTCTTTGTGTCTGGTGCTTGTACACAGAAGTCCCCTCTACACAGCTGCACGTTCTGGTCAGCAGCCAGCTGCTTTACAATGTACATAAGGACAAAAGTGATACAAATAACTCAGACAGCAGTGCCCACCTGGTACTCATATTTAACAGTCCCATTTATTTTTTTACTCAGAATCTGTCAGTCCCTTAATCCTCCAGGCTCTGGCTGCATTTGGCACATAGAAATGTTCATCATTAAAAATTTTTATGCCAGGTTATCCTGCTCTTAAATGCAGCATCTGGCCATTGGTGACTGCATCTAATTTGTAGCATCCTTTAGAAATGTTTGGGTAAAAATCTCTTGTTGGAGACCTTTCCCTTCCACACAGCTAACAGTGGACCAATTGTAAGACAGCCTTTTCTGCTATAAGAATAAGCTGAGAACTGATCAATGGCCACGTATACACTGAATGTTCCCTGTATGTCCAGCACCGTGAGGGGTGGCAGAGAAAAGAGAAATATGAAACCTGGTTTCAGCCCCAAAGAATCCTCAAGGGTTATGCATAATGTAGTTAAAATTGTCACAACCATTTTTATGTATCTTAGAAGAACTCCATATACATAAGAGTTAAAATGGAAACATAGCCAGTAAAAACGGAGGGAAGGAAAAGGAACCAAGAGAGCAACAAGCAAGCCTAACAGGTGACAGCACAGACATGCAGAAGGCTAGCTTCTCATCCTTACTGGTTGATCACTAAACTAGGTTCTCATGCAGTAAACAGCAGGGGCCATTCACCAGTTTGGTTACAAATCCAATTTACCATACACTGAAAGGCAACCGATGAAGACACTCAGATACATACATTTTCTAATATGGTTTAGAAAACACTATAAAAAATATTTTAAATTCTAGAAGGTCTAATTCTGGGCACTGGAAAGATAAAAACAACTCTTACCTGTGACTCTGTGTGTGTGTGTAACTGGAGACTGAACCCAGGGCCTTGCACGTGCTATGCAAGTGTTCCACACTACCACTGAGCTGTAGCCCACGCACTCTATGAGGGCGTTGTTAAGTGCTAACTCCAGCAGCTACGATAGTCACTCCATGGCAGGCAGAGTGCTAAGCACTTTACTTGGCATTACAGGATATCTTCAGGGAAGCCCCACTCTCTGAAAATGTCTTTGTTTTACCATGTGATAATTTTTTTCTTACTTATATGAAAAGAGAGAATCAATAATGGTAACCTTTTTCTTTATGTAGCAAGTTATCTTTTTTATATCCCCCAAAATCAAAGAGAATAAAAATGGGATGATGTCATTCAGGAAAGGTTATATAAGGGACCAAAATATTCCTCTCGGAGTGACCCAGGCCCAGTGAGAGGCAGTCATTGACGTACAATCATTGACATACAATCTTGGAGAAGAGAGGGATCCGCTTTCAAGGATTTTGCAACATAAAATAAAGCATTTTTTTCTGTAAATGTTTTCACCAAGAGATTCAGTCTATTTATAATACATATTTTAAAAAGTACTTTATTTCAAAAGTACTAGTTATTAAAATGCTACATCTTGTATTAAACTTCTTAAAGTCTGTAAATTACGAATGTACCCATTTAATACTTTTACTTTACTGAAATATTTCTTATAATCTAAATTAAATTCTACACAAAGTTATATACAGGATGAATACTCATCATATGAAATGCTTGGGACAAGAAGTATTTCAGATTTGGGAATTTTTTGAAGTTGGGAATATTTACATAGATTCTATTGGTTACACATTCCTCCTCTGAAAATATGAAATGTAAAAATGTCCTGCAACCACAATTTTTAAGCATTGTACAGATGCTTAAAAAGTTTTAGATTTCTAGCTCAGTAGTACAGGGCTTTTCTAGAACATGTAAGGGTCTGAGTTCAGTTCCCACACAAAGTTTCAAATTTTTGAGCATTTTGGATTTTCAGATTAGGGATACTCACAGTATATTTCTTTGCTGATGTTGCTGGAAGTAATAATTTACTTAAAATAAGCATCCTTTGGGCAACTTAAATAAGTTTTTCTAGGAAGCCTATCATTAATTTTCTAAAAATAGTAAATAACAGTTAAATTTCTAAGTGCATTAAGCCCTTCCAACATTCACAGATGGTACACTTTCAAAATTACATAAGGCAGGTTAGTATTAGGTGTGCAATTGGTTTTCCCAACAAGATGTGGTATTTCTTAACGGGAAAAGAGCCATATGATGTCTCTTATAATTATTTTATCCATTACTGTGACTAGCTCAGCACTAAACAGTCACATAGTGCAGGTGGTAAATACTACTAGGCTAAGTTGAAGACACAACTTATTGGTCTTCAAAAGATTTTTAAAAGATTTAAATGCCAAAGTGCATAATAGGAAATACAAGTTGCAGACATAGGAGGTCCAAGACAGGGGGAAGCGTTTAGGAGATCCCACAGGGGAGGATCACGGACGCGGTAAGACTTGCTCAAGCTTCGGAACTCAGATGGACAAAGAAGACGAGGGACAGTGGGGGAGATAAGGCTGATCACATCGTGCTCAGAGGACAAGGAAGCACATCTAAAGGTAGAAAGAGGTTTGGGGTGAGTCACAGAGAGACTGCAAGTGAACTGGGAAAGGTGATGCGTTCTAAGTGGACCGACCCAGTCGCTCAACACCCTGTGGGACACTAGTAGCTGCCCTAATGGTGAACAGAAGGGAGGCAGTCCAGGGGACAGAGGAACATTCATCCACAAACGCCACAGGCATTTCTATGGATCGCAAACCGTGGCTGGTCTCAAGAAGGACAAGCACCGTGTCCGATGAGATGCACGAGGAAGGGGAAGCAGAGGAAGGTTTTCCCAGAGGCCACATTTTGCTGGGTCGGCACTAACCAGACAAGGGAATGGGAGGGTGAAGGTATTTCTGGGAAAAGAAATGGCACATTCGAAGATCCAGGAAACCAGCTCGAGAGGGAAAGGTGCGCTCGGGGGAGGGACCAGCCCCTTCCAGCCGGGAGGGTGATGCTCAGTATCAAAGCTCCCTGGGGTGGGGCGGTGGGGACCAGTAGAAGGTGGCGAGATCAACACAGTGTGGCTGGGTTTCTGTTTCACCCTGTTACTGTCTGCAGTCGGAGGTGATCAGGAGACAGGTGAAGGAAGGGAAGGGAGATCAGGAGAGAGCAACCGGGTTTCCCAGGGAGCGACAAGGTGGCTTGGCACAGCGTGTCAGTGAGAAGGAAAGAGGCGGTGCCACCAGGAGTCAGGAGGCAGCCTTGGCACCACGTGGGAATGGACAGGGGCCTGAGAGCAGAGAGAAGGACAGAGGCCGCTAAGGACAAAGAGGCCTCCGGTCGCCGGGCCTGGGAAGGACGGTGGCACTTTCTGAGGCTGGGGAACCCGTTTGGGTTCAGATATTGAATTCGAGGAGCGTGTGAAACACCAGTGAGGACGGATCAGAGGCAGGTGAGAGCACAGCCAGGGGGCAGACAGGAGACGGATACCAGTGGGTGCTACCGCACAGGAGGCTGGGGACGGAGACTCCGGAGCAAAGAAACAGGTCTGCCTCGCCCTCCAACATGACTGGCTCGACAAACACCAAGGAGCTCGACAAACATGATTCCAGCAGATCAACAAAGAGATTCATGCATGAAGATGGGGACACCTGCTGGGAACTGAGACACAGAAACGAAAGTTGTCCCGCCTCCATGTGATCTTGGCATGGCTGATACAAGGACATTTAAAAGATTGGGACAGACTGCTGAGAAATTAACAACAGAAGGACCAATGATTGTCTCATGAGAGAAAGGAGGATTGAGGTAGGGACTCACCGGAGGGGCTCTATTTATAAATGGAGTCGTCTTAACTGTGGCATATGACAGTTATGTCACCTGGCGTCTTTTGTTGTTAATGATAGTATCTTACATGACATTTTACAAAGTACTTGTGCACTGATTACGATATTTCATAGTGAACTTCAGCATAGCTGTGAAATACTGTTGGTTTTGTGCTCTGCAGGCATACCCTACTTCAAGGAATTTTAAAATCTTACCTGTGGTTGTATTCACATTTTTATAGAACTTAAAATTTTAAATCACTGGTCTTTTTTTGAGCTTTGTAAAACCAAGAGAAAATTGTTCTGTACACTTATATTCCAAACATATTGAAATATTTTGTGTTTAAAAGTCACATTTTGGAAAACCATTATTGTCAAGAGTATTATGCCTGATTAATTTCCAGGATATACAAAGAACTCAAAAAAACACCAGAAAATAAACCACCCAGTCAATAAATGGTCAAAGGAACTGAGCAAGCACTTCACAGAATAAATATGAATGGTCAAAAAATATATGAAAAAAATGTTCAACATCTGTAGCAATTAAAGAAATGCAAAATAAAACTACATTGACATTCCATCTCATTCTAGTCAGAATAGCAGTTATAAAGAATACAAGTAACAATAAATGGTGGCTACGATGTGGGGACTTGGTACACTCATACATTGCTGGTGGGACAGCAAATTGGTGGAACCAATATGGAAAGCAGTATGGAGATTCCTTAGAAAACTTGGAATAGAACCACCATTTGATCCAGTTATCCCACTCCTCAGTCTATACCCAAAGGACTTAAAAACAGCATACTACAGGAACACAGTCACATCCATGTTTATAGTAGCTCAACTCACAGTAGCCAAGCTATGGAAATAACCTAGATGCTCTTCAACAGATGAATGGATAAAGAAAATGTGGCATATATACACAATGGAATATTATTCAGCCACGAAGAATGAAATTATGGCATTTGCCCATAAATGGATAAAACCGGAGAATATTATGTTAAGTGAAATAAGTCAATCCTAAAAACTCAAGGCCAAATATTCTCTCTGATTTGTGGATGCTATCCTAAAACAAGGGATGTTGGGGAGGGGAATAATAGAAATCTGAAATCCACTGGATTAGACAAAGAGAAATAAAGGGAAGTGAGAGGGGAGGGGAATAGGAAAGACAGTAGAATTAACTGGTCATAACTTACCTAGCCTTGTATTTGTGTATATGACCAAGGTAACAAGAGTGGGCACCTAAATAGAATAAGCTATGTTCTATGTATGTATGCATAATGTGCCAAAATATAGTGTGCCGTCATGTATAACTAAAAATTTTTTAAACTTTAAAAACAAAACAAAAAATTAGTAGTGTATGCTGAGAATAAAAGTTTCCCAGTGTACATAGGTTTGTTTAAAAAAAAAAGATAGGGAAATAGAGAGAGATGACTGATTGATTTATAGATATATGAAAGATAGACACATGATAGATTCATAGGTAGATAAATGATTGATGTGATAGATGATGGAGAGATATGAGATATGATAGCTGATTAATAGACAGGAGACAGATAAGAGAGAAATGGAGAGATGGAGGGTGATGGATAGGAATCCTGCCTTCTAGCCCCAGTACTGGTCGTACGGGCAACTCCCCCTCCCCTCCTCTTCCTCCCCTCCTCCCCCTCCCCCTCCTCTCTTACCCCTCCCCCTCAGCTCCACCCTGCCCAGTTCTCCCTCTCTGGACCACTCGTCCGTCATTCTCACGCGGGCGGGCTGAGTGGAGAGGCAGGGCGGGCTGGCGGGGAGGTGGTGCTGGGGGGGACATTCCAGAGCACCTCCTCCCCGTCCTTGAGTGCGCTGTCTGCCGAGAGGCATGACTGGGAAGTAAGGCTCTGCTGCTTAAAACGCAGAAATGGACAAGACTGAACACTAGGGCTCTGAACCGAACAGTGACCCAGGGATGAGACCTGACTACCTGCAGCTTTGAAAACAGCCACAGGTAAGGTCTCACACGAATCTGAAAAAACCCAGCATGTCAAACGTATGATCTCTAACATGTTCTGTGCGGCTTTTATGTTCCGATTTCTTTTGCAGAGGAGAAGCACTAAGTTTCCAGGGGACGGAAGACTGGACGGAAGAGGCAGACTCCAGCCAGAGAACACCAGGTGACAGCCTGTCAAGGACAGACCATCAGCGGATTGCTGGACGCTTTTCCCTCTGATTTACAGCAACGCCACAATGAGAAGGCATGTCCAGAGACACCTGGTTTAACTATTCTGGGGCCAACAAACCAACTTCAAAACACCAGCAAGATTAACATTTTGCTGTCTTCCTGTGACGTCCCCAAAACTGCCTAGGGATTTGATGGGGGCATCCCTAAGAAAAAAACTAAAATCATGTAAATTAACTCAAGGAATAGAAATGGAAAGTCTCATTCTCTGACAAACATGCTCCAGGAAAAACTAGCTACCTGATAATAAACGACAACATATCAGAGCAAAAAATTCTCAAAGGCTGTATAAAGCGAGTGAGTCCAACCCAGTACAGAGACAGCCAGCGGCACCAGACAGAGGAGGAAGCAAACCCTGTGAACCAGGAACCCTGAGCAAAGATGTCCACCACACTCACCAGCAACTAAGGCGTCCTTGGGCCATCGGCTGAACCAGTCAATGGTGCATCCTGAAACCAGGGCGGGGAACTTCAAAGCCCGGTGGCGGAACTTCTGCCCCACGGGCGAGAAGCAGAGCACCACGTGAAGGTTGCTGCGGACCCGGCACATGAAGTAGTCGCACAGGCTCTCGGGGGTAGCAGGACGCCTGGGGTGCTCTTTCTTCATGGCTAAGGTCAGATCGCTGTTAATCTCATCCATTTCATCACGAGCAAACAGGTTGGAGACCTTACAAAAGAGGTACGGGCGTCTGCATGCAGTACGCACACATCCCCAGAATGCTTTTCCTCCACTTGGGTTCTTAAACTCACCTGAAGACTTAACCGACACTTTCAAGATGAAGTATGCCACATCTCAAGACACGCACACAGTGCTACGACTCACTCCAAAGCCACAGCCCTCCAAGCCCGTCAAACCGACACACCGAAATTCAGCCTTCCCTCCCCTCCCTCCTGTTTTCTTCTGTCACTCAGTGCCCCCACTGATGTCTTAAATGCTTAGCCCCTTGTTTTCACTGGGACCTTCTCTCTTGGAAAACAGTAGGTGCAATGGTGCACGCCTGCAATCCCAGCTACATGGGAGGCTAAGACAGGAGGATCTCAAGTTCAAGTCCAGCCTCGGTCCTTTAGCAAGACACTGTCAGAAAATAAAATAAAAAGGGCTGGGAATGGAGCTCAGGGATAGACTGCTTGCTTAAAACATACAAGGCCCTGGATTCAAGTTCAATCCCCAGTATTGTTAAAATAAATAAATAAATTTAAAAGTCAATAGAAAAAGCCATTCTTTACACTAACCACCAAGTGCCCAGTAGCATCTATTCAAAACTCTAAGGGAAGAACACAGAGAAAGCTCTTGAGTTGGAGGAGATCTGGAGAGATAAAATTTGTGAAAAATGAGATCCTACCTCACCGGATGATAAAACATTGTTCATATATTCCAAAAATGACTCGTCTTTAATCTCATTGTCCGTGAAAATAAAAGTGATTCCTTTGCCTTGCTGACCAGCTGTTCTATACAAAACCTTTAGGTCTTCCATCAGATTTGATGTGTTGTAGGATCTAAAGAAATATTGTCATTGTGTCATTAGCTAAAATGTTTTCACAGCAAAAAGAGATCCTTGTAATAACAATGCTTCACACCAGTTAGCTCAGCAAAAAGTGCAGATTTTGTTCTGTCATATATTATCTATTGGAAATAAATGTCACTGATTAATTGATTTTTAAAACTTCACATTTCATAAAACATTTTAATTAGTGTTTTTACACATAAAAACTAAAGTGAAAAGTCAATCTGAAAGGAAAATATAATTTCTACCACATGTCAGTTGAGTGGGTACATGTGCCATTTTGAAAGTAGTTCTTGGGAATGATAGGATATTTTGTAAACGCCCCCTCTGAAACTGGTATTTTAGAAGACATAGCACAAATTAAATCAATTCAAGCTTTCATTTTATGGGAAGAAGCTGCCCTATTACAAATGATCCCTCTTTATCCCCCAATATGATTATTACCTTCTACATCTTTGGATTCCACATAAAAGAGTTTTCTGAACAATCTACAGCAAAATAGCCAGAAACACTATGAAATATCCCACTATACATCTACTTTCATTATCAAAGGCAAATCTTAGGTATAAATCAGAATCAAGAAATGTTAGTGAGGTCTTAATATAAAGAAGTCCATTACTGCCAATATAGATAAGGGCCTGGGGCGGTAGCTCAGTGACAGAATGCTTGCCTCGCATGTATGAGGCACTGGGTTTGATTCTCAGCACCACATAAATAAATAAAATACAGGTCCACTGACAACTAAAAAAAAAATTTTTAAAGTATAAATGAAAATATTCTAATCTTGGAGACTGAGACTTAGTAAATTATTATTTGTCTTTTCTATCATTAAATAAATTTGGAACTCACAGGAGCAAATGGCCATCTGACTTTTTAAAAGCGAATCATATTTAACTCCTATACTCTGACCTGTTTTAAAAATCTCTAAACTAAATCCTAAAATCAGAAATACCACAACCATACATCAATATTTCTAAAAGGAAACTTCCAAACAAATGAAATCCAAGAGACGAGAAAAGTATGTTAAATACAAACAAAAGCATGGTGCCCTGCTTCCTACTATCTGGGGAAGACTTTCGGCCCAGTCCTCTGGGTCTCAGGGCCCACTACCTCAAATAGCATGGCCTGTGACGTCAGATGAAAGCTCACGATTCCCAGGTGGCGGACTCTAGCAGTCCAGCCTCAGCCACACAGCTGTGCAAAGGCCTAGGAAGCAGGTTGGTCTCTCAAAGGCGGTGAGAGGGCAAGGGAGACCGTGGCCTTCCTTCATTGGTGATGGGTCATTCCTGGTGTGACAGGCAAAGGAACTAATCTGTCTCCCTGAGCACTGTCCTCGTGTGGAGGTACTGAGACCCTGAGATGCAGTTGAAGCCACAATGCATTAGGAATCCAGATTGACTGCAGAAGTCCTGCCACCGATTTCCAGCTACGTCTGAAAGATCAGGCTTCTCTGAATCTCAACTGCAAGATGGGCTATTGCAACCTGCCCTCCTAACCCACTGATTTCTTGAAAAAATCAGATTAGCTCATGCATGATAAAGGCCTTTGAAAACGATAAGAATTTATACAACTGTTAGGGGAAAAAATCATTTCAATCCTTTTCCTGTGTAGTTTATATTTTATTTGGCTCTGCTTCTAGCGACAAACTAGAAGAATCATATGCAAGGTATGTCAGTCCTGTTACTTGAATAAAATCGCAGTGCTAAGGTTTGGATCTGGACTGTCCCCCAAAGGCACATTGGTCCCCAAGGCAGCATCATTTGTATCGGTGGGATCTTGGGAAGGAGTTGGATCGTGAGGGTTCTAATCTCACCAATGGATTCATCTGAAATAAACCTTTCCTCCCCTACATTGTTTATCTCAGATATTTTGTCCAAGGGACAAGAAGGTGACTAATACGAGCAGTCTTTGAAGTTATTCTCCAGGAAGAACCCTCTAATTCAGACCAAACACAAACTGTAACAACAGCAGCCTGAATAAGTGAATCTCCAACCCTGCAGATGCGGCGTTGGTCCTAGCAGGTTTCTATGTGACAACACCAAGAGATACATAGCTCAGTGACATGTTTTGTCCATCAGTGATGAGTAAGCAAGACTTCCTGCTCCCACATCTATCAATTAACCTCAGATAATCTTCATTCCAACCAAACTTCCCAAGCTGGCTTGCTCTTTCCAGCCTTATCTAGCTGATCTGGAAGCTCTCTTTAGCTGCTCTGAGTCACCTCTGCCCATCTTTTCCTGTTGGCTGTTCACTCGCCTGTTATGCTTTCTCCCTGCACTACATACACACCCACCCCTCATCACAGCTCCTCTGGGATCCCCGCTCTTGACGAACTGCCTACCTAGTGTTCCAAGCCTAGAACCAGGACGCACCAAGTCCACAAGGTCCAGCTCCTTAGCGATCCTGTCCTCTGCATTCTCACTGCCAAGCTCACAACACCACCACGCCAGCCTGAGACGGCCTCACTGCGGATCCAGTTGGGCTCCTTCCATACACTCGCTGCTGCACATCTGAGTCTGAAACATCCTCTGAGCGGCAGGCAACCCATCCATGGCTTCCTCTCGCTCTGGGAGGAAGTGCCAGCTCCTGAGCCCACCTTCGCAGGACTTGTCTCTTCTCTTCTCATCTGTAACCTCTCCTGGGCACCCGGCCACATATAACTTCTCCCCAGGGCTGGAATGGAACACGGCAGGTGCTGACTGCTCCTCCTCTCTGGGACAATTCCTACTCATATTCAGGTTCAGCATAAACATCATTTCCTCCAGGAAGCCCCCTTGGTCATCCCCTAGTTTAGGAGCAGCTCTCTCATGCATCAGGGAGACCTGTTCTGCATTCATTTCCCTATCTTAGATAGACAGCACCAACAGAGTGGGTCCTGGTCTGTCCCCCTGAGTTGCTGTAAGCTGTACAATGACAAAAGTTACGTCTGTCTTTGCCATCATTTGGATCTGGAATGTCCCCAGCAGGCCCACACATGTTGAAGGCTTGGTCCCCAGCCCGTGGTGCTGTTGAGAGGTGGTGGAACCCTCAAGAGGCAGGGCCTCGTGGGAGGCAGTTAGGACTCGGGAGGCATGACCTTGAAGCAGGTGTTAGGGCCCTTCCCTCCTCCACACCCCATCCTTCCCAGCTGCCATGAGGTGAGTGACCTTCTGCTCCAACCACACACTTTCAAACAGGATGTCTGCCTTGTTGCAGGTCCAAACCAACAGAGCCAACTGATCATGGAGTGAAGCGTCCGAAACCATGAGACAAAATAAATCCTTCCCCTTATTAAGAAAGTTGACGGACACAGCCAACACTGTGAAGTGTTTGAGTAAATCAATATACATTTTTATCTACTTTCCATTGTATTAACATTCTTAAAATCTGTATTAATGCATCAGAGGGATAAATTTCCTCTGAAATGCACCAAAAGAAATACATACAATACTCATATTATAAATGGCATAAAAAACAAGGAGGCAATTTTTCACTATAATGAGAGGTTGAAGTGTTTTTAAAGTAGATTGTTAATGTGAAATGCTCAGGGACCATGACAAATGTTGAAAGGGGAAGCTCAGCCAACCTTCAAGAAGGAAAACTGTCGTGATTCTTAACATATAGAAGGAAAATGCATTCTTCTTCAGGTGGCCTCTGACCATCTTTTCCCAAAATCCATTCCAGGTTCAAGTCAAAGCTCTTTACCTTGTCAGAGTGATCTGGAAGGAAGTATAGCCAGCGATGAATGAAGCCAACCTTGTCAGGCTCTGCTTTCCTGATCCGCCCACCCCGACCAGGAGGGCATTTCCCCGAGGAGTACGGATGACCCGAGAGATCTAGAATATGGAATAGAAAAGGCACATCTTTCAACGTGTAAGCATACCATTTTTTTTCCACGTGTTCAGTGTGAAACTAAGGCCAAATAATCATTTTGGGAGAGAGAGCTATCTCCAGATCAAACTGTAAAGAGATGCTGGTTGAAGGAACGGGGGCGTTTAGGAAGCGTTAGACCAGGAGGGCCGTGGGGGTGCCTTCAGGAACCCAGAAGACTCTAGCAGAGGCGTCAGCGCAGTCCAGACTGGCTGGCTCCATGTTGTCCAGGAGGTAATGGGGACTGTGAGGTGTCCTTTCAGTTTGCCCAAGCTTTTCCAGTACGATAGGGAAGAGAAGCAAAATTTCAAAACAATACCTCTCCTCAGAATGCAGAGCATGTAATTGATTAGGGTATCCTCCACGCTTGAAAAAAGAGTTTGAGTCAAAGGGAAGAAAAATCTTAAAATGGGGTATAGACCATAGAAACACCCTCCTTTTGGCAAAGACAGTGAACCTAAGATATCCACCAAGAAAGGATTCAAGGATGGTTAGAAGGCTGCTCCAGGTTGATCAGTTGCCCCAGACCATGCCAAGTCCCCCCTCTAGCGGAATTCCATATTTATTTGGCTTTATTGGTGTTGAATGAACTACGTCCCCACCCAGAAAGCATTAGGTGTAGGACTCTTGACTATCCTTTCCCCTTGTGGGGTAACTCACTCTTTCCTTCCTAACTGCAGTTTGAACCTGGGGTATTGCTGTGAAATTCACTTGCCCAAAACAAATAACAGAAAGGAGGCCCCAGAGTCACCGGGGCTCTGTATTCCACCAAGGTTTTGTCAAACATCCTTTTGCAGGATTTCCTCCTCTAGCTGGCATGTGTTCCGTCCCTGTGAGAAACACCCCTGGGTGTTGGACTGTCTCACCCACTCTGGCGTGAATCCTGGGGAACAGAGACCATGTTTCCCTGCTCGGGGGAGCTGACCACCTCGGGGCCAGATGTTTCCCCAGCTCTGAGCACTCACTTCTGTGACTCTCTCCAGGTCACAGAGGGGAGGGGTGGATGTGCCTCATCAATTCCTCTTCAAGAAGGAGACGACGCAGATAAGGAGCTACCAGAAGCCACGCTACATTCCCATGTACCTCCTTGGCTGCCACTTCTTGACCACAGTTGTGGGTGAATCCATTAGGGGTTTGTCTAAATTTTGTCTATTTGGTATTAAGGAATCTTCATCTCAATACGTTTACCTGGAGCTCAGCTGAAGTCCTACATTAAAATTTCCCATTCCCAGTCAAATGTTTCCCTCAAAACATTTGACAAACGAAGAACACACACAGGAGTAGACAGAAGCCTTTAAAATGGACTTTAAAAACTCATGATCTTGTTTTAAAAGATTTCACGAGGAAAGTGCAGTTGAGTGAGATGCTCAAATAGGGCTACTTGATCCTATTAGGTATGGATTGTGAATTGGAGATGTTCTCTTCTTAATCCTATTAGCAAGTATTTAAAAATTAAAAATGTTCACCCCGCCTTGCTCACACTCTAGCAGGGAGAGAGACCTGTTGGTAGAACCAGCGTGAATTCTGGAAGAGAATGGACTGGCACAGAGGAAGGAAGGAAGGCCAAGGAGACACCCCCGGCTGGGGGCGGCAGATCTTAGGCATGGCACTGGGATTGATCTGGGTCTTGGAAGATGACTAGAGGTTATATGGAGTCCGCGAAAGTCCCGAGGTGTTCCCATAAGGGTGGGAACTTCAGTGGGGCAGGGAAAGCGCAGATGAGGCAGCAAAGGGTTGTTCAGGTCCACACCAGTGACTTCCTGAAATTCCAGACAATTCATCAAGAGTCCCCTGTGTGACCATTTCAATGTTCACTTGTGCTGCGAAGACTGAGGTGACTTGGGGTGCCTGAACTCACAAAGCTTACTGTCTGGCAGGGGAGACAGACACACAGAAAAACTGTACATGGTGCTGCGCAGACCGGGGATTTGCACTGGTGAGCTGCTCTGGGTCAGGATGCACTAACTCTGAGCAGGCCGATTTCCTGGATTCTGCACAAGGCAGAGGCAGGACCCACAAGGTCCAGTGGTAGAAGGGGCAAATCATGCAAAAGCACCCACACCATAGTCTGAACTTCCATCCAAGAAGCACAAGAGATGTGTAACTCAGAGACACAGCCTGGCTGAAGATGATGTCAACGAAGAAGGGAGCTAAGCAACACACCGGGTCTGGACGACATCCCACCCACGTGCAGGGTTTGTCCCCAGTTCTGACCCTTGGTTCTATCGCATTTCATAACTAGGTCACACATTTCAAGGCGCTGGCTTTCAAGACACAGAGCCTGGGTGTGCTGAGCTCAGAAACCAAGAGTTGAGTGGAATCGGCCGAGAAGATCATGAGGAATGTCCAACTTGGGCTTGAAAATTCTAGTCAAGGGTTCTTTGGCCAATTCCAGAGCAAATCGGCTGGAGGCAGAGAAGAAGGGAAAACAGCTGTGAGGCCCTGAGTGGACACTGTGCCTCTGGAGGAGGGCTTGTCACTGATCTGTGAGACGACACAGGCAGCGAGGACTCTGGCAAACTGGTTGGAGCACAGACCAACACAAATGACCTCCTCTGTAGTGCCAGGGGTGTGAGGTCCCAGGACGGCCGATGCTTGGTCATGAAGGGGCCTCTGGTATTACCCATTCAGGAAAACACACATCTTTCCCATTTTTTCCCCCTTTCCTTTAATTATTAGATGACAGAATGTCTGTTCTTCCTGAAAAACTTAACTCTTAACCTACTGTAAATTCAGAGCTGATTTCAAACAGCGGCATATTGCTTTGGAAGAGCAACAGGGCTTAACATTCAGCACAATCCAATGTCTCCAATTCTGAGAGTTCAGTGCTGCCAAGCTAAGTGCCCCCTGGCTGGGGAGACCCAGCCCCCTCTCCCTCCTCTGCCCAGACCTGCTCCAGAGACACTAACAGAAAGGTTTCCCTTGCCTCTTGCAGAGAAAAAAAAAATCACCCTTCACTAGATAAGCTCTAAACCCCTCTCCATAGGTCCAAGGCCTGGTAATTATTAGAAGGGACAACTAGTATTTCGGAGCTCACTCTTCATGGTTAAACCTAAGCTGCAGATGATAGTCTCAAATTGCCTAGTCTGGAAAAGAATGTCAGCAAAGTGAGAATATCGACAAAGAGTTGTAAGTGGCATTATCCTACACACACATAAACCAGGTCATATAAGTTTCTAAGTAGAATAACATACTGTTCTTCTAACCTTTGATGATCCATTTTTCTAAAAGTAGACACCATAATGATCCAAATGACAAGGTAGAAAGGAAACTGGACTTTCCTGGGGGATTTCATTCTGATAGAATTTTCGTCTGCTCAAAGTCAACTGTTGATGCATGATTTTTAAATTATTAGTTTCTTATTAATTTTTTATTTGTTCTAATTAGTTATACATGACAGTTTTAATCGTGGCAAAATGCGCATCATGACCATTTTAAGTGTACGGTTTAAGAGCACCAGGCACATTCACCAGGGTGCACCACTAGCAACACCATCCACCTCTAGAACTCTCTGCATCTTGCAAAACGGAAACTCTGCACCCATCAAACACTCCCAAGTCCCCTCTCCTCCCAGGCCCTGGGGACATCCATTCTTTCCGTCTCTGGGGTTTTTAATATTCTGGATACCTAACATGAACAGAGTGCTGCGGTGTTTGCCCTTTGTGTCTGGCTTGTTGCACTTAGCATAATGTCCTCGAGGTTCATGCACTGCTTTTATAGCGATGATCGTCTCACCGTGTGCAAATAAGCAGACTTTGCCTTGGCTCTGAACTCAGACGTCAACCATATTCATTCTGCATAGTGAAAACACTGAGCTGACAGCTGTGTAGCAACACCGAATAAAATTATCACATCACACACTGGAAGTACACATGCTCTTATTTTAAGCCAATGAGGTGTGACATGTGGCACCCGGTTTAGAAATTAAATTGGAATATAGCTCTGAGTTTACTTTTAAGCTGAGCAGTCTCCGGGGAGATGAAAATGGGAATCCTGGAACAAAGCCAAGCATATGTCACTCCAGGGAGTGTGGCTGGGCGAGGCCACCATACCTTGACCAAGTGCACCATTGCATCCGAGAAAAACACCAGGTCCATGCCAGCACCTCGGACGCTCTCATTATAGAGCTGCAGGAACAGATTCAGACGTTCTTTCAGCTGATGAAACGATTCAATCGGCTCATAAATTTTGGGCATTTCAGCACCAGGCTCCTCAGGGGTTTCACCTTTGTTGGGGAAGAAGAGTCAACTCAGTTTCTTCAATTTGCTGGACCTCCATATTCCCTCAGCCTCTGTCAATACACTTGCAACCCCACAGTGGGACACTATATAATATGAATTTTCATTAAAATGCCATAGGATGTGTTTTTAGGGAAACAACGAGCAACAGGGGAAGCAATAGGATTTCTGTGATCATATGTGGTCCCAGTTCTTTCTTGTCTAGAAAGGGTTGCTTTGAAACAATGTTGTACTCGTCGAATTTAATTTGAACCCACAATTAAATGTTGCATTTCAAAGATCCTTTCAGAGATAGGAGCTTAATGGTTACAACGAAAGTCAAAAAAGGAGGGACTTAATGGTCAAAATCTCAAGAGAGGTTAAGAATTACAGGATTTTTTAATGAGAATAAAAAGAAAAAGGTCATTGTATTTGCTCAGGAAATTGCTATGATTCAGGAAATTTCAAGTTAATGGTAAAGATAGAAGAGCATTTTAGGGTACGAGAGTGAAAGGTAGAGCTATATATAGCCAAATTTCAATAGTAACAATTCTTACATAAGTAAACAACTCGAGCTTTGAGAAATAAAGTGCTCTGAAGTCAGAGAAGGTGTTGTTTGCCTCTGGACCCAACCCCACCTCAAAGACCCAGCAGTTACTCTTTGCTCCTTGAAAACCACTTTCTAATTATTTGTCCTTTTGATTTAGAGGAAATCAGATAAATCAAACAAATAAATACGATACATACAAAATAAATTTTAACTGTCTTGTAAAATCCCCTTACAGGATTTTTATGTGTTTGACCTGATTTTAAATAAAATGTATTCACTTCTTTCCAACTGTGTAGCCCAGTGATGAACAACCTCTTGCAATTACCACTTGAACACTTTTGACAGATCACACACAGCATTATGGAAACCAGTCAGGAACTGCCAATCTTTTCCGATCACTGAGAAGGCGTGCACGGTAGTCTTGAACACGCCTTTTTAAATACGCAGGTTGACTTAAAATCCATCCTCAGTGTTAGAAGAGGTTATTTAATGACAGAATAATATTCCTTGTAAGTCCAGTTATTTCTGAAGCAAAGCAATCAGAGCGCAGCCTCTTTCCAGGAGGAATGAACGCTCTCCTCCTTTCAAGGAACCAGTAGCACAAAAGCTTCCCTCCCTTCCCCAGCTCTTCCCAGCTCTGTTCAATGCCTTCTTGCGTAATCTGAGATTTTCCTTTTTTATTTTCAACATTTAGATGGCTTGAATAAAGAATCATCTTCATTTTTGCTACCTTTCACTTGACGGTAACTAGAGGTTGAAGATGCCCACGGAACCCCACAGATGTGGTTTTCTGCTCCCCCGCCCCCAGTGCCCAAGAGGCACGTATTCATATTCCAATTTTTAAAACGAGGAGAACAAGGTTTGAGGTTCCGCGATGCCCAGTTACTATGTTCTATCCTCCCGACTCTCCCTCGGGCAGACTCCTAACTACTGTGCTGGGCTCTTTCTTCCACCCTATCCTGCCTTCCCACTCCACCTTAATATCCAAGGGGGCTGAGCATAAAAGTAGCTCATCTTTGAACTGCAGGTTTATGTATTTATCCACTCCCTCTGTATTTATTGAGCACCCACTAGGTCCCAGGCTTGTTTCCATCAAGTTTGTAGCAGAAACTTGACCTTCCTAAACAGAACCTTCTGTCTTCAGTTCTCCCCTGTGGGAACACCTTTTGGAGGATTTTCAGACTCTGCTTCAATAGTTTACCTGTAGCTTCAGGGGCATCCCTCAAGAAATCCACAAAGTAGGCATCAATGCCACAATCCACCAAGCTTTTTGTCTCTTCACCAAACTCCTCCTCTACCAAACTTCCTAACGTCTTATCAAACCAGGTCACATCATCAGACACGGTGAAACGATCTGCTATCACGCGTTTACATTCGTGCTTCCACAGTTTTAACAGCTCCTGTTGGGGACAAGGGCAAAACAAGTCGTGTTGCAGCCACATCAATGTTTATAGCAGCTCAATTCACAATGGCTACATTGTGGAACCAACCTAGATGCCCTTCAAGATGAATGGATAAAGAAACTGTGGTATATCTACACAATGGAATATTATGCAGCCATAAAGGAGAATAAAATTATGGCATTGGCAGGTAAATGGATGGAGCTAGAGAATATCATGCTAAGTGAAATAAGCCAATCCCCAAAATCTAAAGGCTGAAAGTTTTCTTTGATAAGTGGCTGCTGATACATAAAGACAGGGGGTGCGGGGGGGGGGGGGGGGTTAAAGAAAGAATGGAGGAACGTTGGATTGTGTTGAGGGAATTGCGGGGGAGGAAAGATGGTGGAATGAGACAAACATCATTACCCTATGTGCAGGCATGATTACATGAATGGTGTGACTGTACATCATGTACAACCAGAGAAATGAAAAGTTGTGTACAATGAATCAAAATGCATTCTGCTACCATGTATAATTAAATAGAACAAACTATAAAAAAAATTGAAATGACTAAATTTAAAAAAAATAAAAGTGTCATTTCCCTGCCAGGCCATAATTGGGAATTCAGGTTGAGATGCAATGCAGAATGAAACATTTTTTTTTGTTTTTTTTAATTGTTCTAATTAGTTGTACATGATGGTAGAATGCATTTATGCATTTTGATAAATCATACATAAATGGAGTGTAATTTCTCATTTTTCTGATTGTACATGTTGTAGGATCACATCAGTCATGCAGTCATATATGTACATCAGGTAATAATGTGTGTTTCACTCTAGAGTGAAATCTTTTCTTAATTGAAGATGCAACATTTTAAGAAGTTAGGGTTAAGATGACCATTCCACTTCAAATAGCTCTCATTCAGGTATGATAAAGGGGAAACTAGAATTTTAACTTTTGCAGTCTCTAAATTAAAAAGATAACATCCTATAAAAAAGTATTAAAAATCACTCTGATCAACCAACAAACTAATGCTCTATGAAAAGGGCTCAAGTTTGTGAAAAATTAGTCTTTTAGAATAAGATACCTTCATTCATGTGGCCAAAATATAGTATAAAATAGTTTCTGACTAATTCTCTTGTATACAACTGAGATGTTAGAATGACATGTTTAGTTAACACAGGTGAAGAAAATCTGAGGCAGAAAATCTGGGTTATCTGAATAAAGCAATCACCTAGTACAGGTAATCCAGAGCCCAAAGTTAACTGAAAGTTGAGGAAATTAATTGTACAATTTTCTGTCCCTATAGAAAAATAACAAATATTAGCTCATAATTTGATTTAAAATGAACCAAATAATGGAAATTCTTTACCTTGGTAACATTTTGCAGATTACAGGATTTTATCACTAATGACAAAATGCTATTTGATTAACAGAATACAAAATCTATTAAACTATAGTCAATGACGCAGTTAAGACAAAAGTTCATAATACCAATTGCTGAAATTGTTTAGGTTAATTGTAAATAAGCACCAAAAATGGCTACTCAGATAGAATATCACTTGTGGAATTGCATCCCACAATTCCATTAATTTGTCAATAACTTTAAAGAAAAAAAAAATCAAACTTAACATGTTTGCCATTGCTAAACGGACTCTCAATTCTCTAATTGGAATGATGGTGAGTTTTCCCAAATTTATCTAGTCTTCAAGAGTTAGCAGGTATGTGTGGTTACCTATTTGCAAGCATCTGGGACAAAATTGAGTTTTTGACAGTGAACAGAATGTGCTTAATGACAGTTTGTTAGATAATTCAACTCCCTGTATTTTTGGAGGTGACTCCCCTAAAGCCCTCTTGCTCAGCTACTTCCTCAGCTCCAGAAAGGCTGGAAGAGAGGTCACCCTGCCTTTGCCTGAGGACAGGGCCTCAGTTGGGGGAAGAAGCATCCTGGACTTTTACACAGTGTTCTTAGTCTGAAGGAAAAGCCTCACAGCACTGGGACCCGTCGGATTCAAGTGTACGGACACACACTCATTTTTGTACTAAATGAATTTTCTACTCTGCTGCCTATTTTCAATTTTACCAACATGCACAGTTCCTTTAGTACATCTATTACCAGGAGGAAAGATCATGGGTGATTAACAACAGAATGGTTTCTTTTCAGTCTGAATGTTTATTTATAAGGATAATTACTTTTTAAAGTTAAAATGTCAAGCTTAAAATATGAAGACTATTATAGAATAAAATCAATAGTGATTGTTTCCATTATTTAGTTAAAAAATAGTCTTAGGATGGGAAAACAAAATCAGTTGTTGTTTTTTTTTTTTTATTCCAATCACTAGAAAAATACTTGTATATACTATTTCCTTAAATATAAACCTAACTAGTCGGAATTTTTAACTGAAATTTCTGACATATTTACCTTTTTACTTATTCATGTTAGTTGAAAACCAATGAAGAAATGGATGTGCCTGCTGAATGATCCCAAAATATTTTCATAGAAATTAAATTAATAAAAATATCTAGGATGTCTGATGAAGAGCCATGTTATTTGCTTTTGTCTCCTACGTATCACTTACAGCTGGTTCCTTAATGACCTCTGAAGTAGTGTTCAGCATTCCTTGCCAGATCCTAGAAAGGTCTCGAAGGTTGAACACATAATGGAATTTCGCAGGAGAGGGGAGCATTTTAACCTTGGTCATCTGCCACAGCCGGCGTGTGAGGGGCACCAATTTCACCACCGAGTCTCTTACTTCCTCTGAGAAACCCCTCTGGGTGCAGAAGTGGCCTACCCCAATCACTCCTGAAAGGGGACATCATAACGTTTTGACAGCTCGTTGAAAGAAACCAATTGAAACGAAAAGCTCAATGATATAGACTTTGCACAAATATCATGGTATACTTTAACAGATGGCCATGTATTAAAGAAAATGGTGATCATGTTGCTTTTTCAAATACACAAAAAACACAGGTTTAAGTAAGTCAGCCTTCAAAATACTAAAGAGTTGATCAACAAATACTGCTGAAGGGCCAGGGATGGAGCTGAGTATGCCAAGCAAACATAGGACCCTGAGCCTGTTGGCCAGCACAAAAGGGAGGAAGGAAAGAAGGCAGGCAGGCAGACAGACTGCTGAAACGGGAGGCACTACTTCAACATTATTAAACAAGGGACCATGATAAGTAGGTAAAGCTGACCTATGAAAAGATCTTTTAAAAAACACTTCCATCGGCCCCCTAAGATGCCTCCATCCTGCTGTCGGCTTCCCATCCATTATAAAATGTATCGATTGTCTTTAGGTGCAAAATTTTCCAGGCAATAAAAATCATTAAAAGTGATAACAGTCATACTTTCTAATCTACTGTACTTTTCCCAAGTTTAGATAATTCAAATGTCATTTGGTTTCCAAACCTTACCCACTGCTGCAACTGAACACAGAGTACTGCCACTCTCTACTAGCCTGGGGTGCTGACATGATGTTTCGGTCTGCCAGAAATTAATTAGGGTGATCTTAATGAGTTTTTTTCTCAACAGCCATTGCAGAAATTGTAAATTAATACCTAACGGGAAGGTGTCGAGATCTTTATACCCTTTGTCTGCAAAGGATAACTCCAAAATCAGTCACAAATGTGTTTTCATTACTCAGTTAAATGTATGTGGGTATATATGAGGGCTGGTGGTTCTTCAATTAAATTATCTCTGAAGCACTACATATTTAAGTAATAATTATAACCCTGCCAGTTTCTCTGATGATCAGACCAGGGCTTTCATCTGCTCTGTGTTCTGTTATTTATTTTGGCAAAATGGGTTGGTTAAAGTATCAGCTACGTGTCATTGTAACGTAGAATCGCAGCAACCAGAGCTTGTAGGAAGAAACCACCTCATCTCTACACTCATTTAATACTTTGCCCCTGGCTTAAGAAGCTGGCAACAGTTAAATTCCAAAAAAAAAAAAAAAAAAAAAAAAAAAAAGATAAAAGGTAGACAAGATCTCCTGAGGATCCAGTTCAGTACACGTCTGTAACAAATGTGAGACAACATAACTGCAAAGTGTGGACAGTGTCCGGGCTCTGCAGGAGGGAGTCACCAGGCCTCTTTCTGTGCCACCTCTCTGGGTACATATTTTCTTGCAGGAACATAAACAGGTGCTCCTCCTTCCCCAGGCCCCACTGACACTCATTTACCAAAGATCTTGTCCATGGACGCCTCCGAGGGCAGCGTGCAGTTGAATATGGAGAAGTGCCTCTTGAGTCTTTGGGGTATGTCATTGCGCCCACCCCCAGGATGGATCATGGCTGCCAAGAACTGGACGTCCGCGATACTGGTAAATTCCCCAGGCTTCTCTAGGTTATAGAATCCCTTCTGTTCCATTAGCTGTCGTACTATCTCATTAGTGACCTAAAAAAGACAACTTTCAGAATTAAAATGTCCCAACATCCTCTGGAGTTTTTCCAAAGGGTGGAGTTTATTGGAATTCAGGAATTGCATGTTGAAAAGGTAGAAAAACAGTTACTCATCCAAGAATAAAGACTAGTGCTGAATTAAAGAAATAAAATGCACAATAGGGTCAATATACCTGATCTCCCCACTCATTGATTATTGGCATATTCACATCATCAATGAAAACAGTCATCTTCTTTCCTGCCGGAGGGCCATAAGTTGTCCCCATACGTTTGTCCACGTAACTCTCTATAGTCCTCTGTCAACAAGAAAGCCAGCAGAAAAGTGTGAAAGTCTCCCCCGAGACATTACCAAAACCTGGGAACCTTTGAAATAGCAGAAATTACTTAGAAAAAGTCAAAATTTCCCCCTTCATTTTGGCAAACAAATCTTAAAGTACCTAAATTAATGTCACATAATGTTCACAACCTTTGGAAACCTGGTTTAAAAGAGTAAATGAATTCTAATCAATATGAATTTTGAATTTTGAGACTCTTCTGTCCATTTCTAAGGATTTATTTTTCTCTTACTGTTCCTGTGTTAATGACATGTAACCCTATTACTCACAGGCCATGGTCCTGCAAAAAGCTCCCCTATAATTGGAGAAGATGTTCAATAGAACCGCACAGCTTAGCATGGTCGGAAGTCCACTCTCTTTACTGAGAAGGAAGCCAACTGGCTTCTGTGTGTAGCCTGAAAAGACACATTTCCACTGCTCTGGGACAGATGCAGTGACATTGTATCACTTCTCATCCCCCAACCCAACAGGGAGAGCAAAGCCCCCTCACTGCTGATCCAAGATCAGGTGGCAGAAAGGAGACTGTGCTGTGCTCTAAAAGAACTTCCTAGCAACGTGGAAAAGAATATCAACACTTACTAAAAGGGACATTTGAAGGGGTAGCCAGTTTGTAGGAGAAAGACCTCAGACTTTCCATGGTAGTACAGTGTAGTTTGTGAATCAATCAGAATCTAATTTCTGAGTAACCAAAGTACAGCACAGAGAAGAAAACAGAAAGGACATCAAAGTTCTCAGACTCTTAGAAGCTCAAAACCTAAAACCCTCATGTCATTCCTACCATTGTGAAACCTACTCATGCATGGTTTTATTTATTTATCTATTTTAATATTTTTTTGTTGTAGACGGACACAATATCTTTATTTTTTATTTATTTATATGTGGTGCTGAGGAACAAACCCAGTGCCTCACACATGCTAGGCAAGTGCTCTGCCACTGAGCTACAGACCCAGCCCTCAGGCATGGTTTTAAATCAGGTTAAAGATGACATAGAAATAGAGGAGGAAGCAGAGGTATATTGAGATTAAAGTGAATTTTCCCTCTCCTATCCAAAAGTTTTATTTCATGATGAAAAGTAAACCAGTTATAAAAGACTTGTAACAAGATACGACTACAAAATGCACCAAGATATAAGCAAAACTCTATATATCTATCTTTGGGAAATCTTCGCATTAATTGCAAATTGTAAGCTTCCACCATCATTTTAACGCATAAGAGCAAGAGCTGTGAACATTTTTCATCATTTTTAATAGAAAGATATGTAAATATATCACAACTCATTCAATTACAAAACAAATCTCCCATGAAATAGCACAATAGCAAAAGGAATTTCATATTCCCTTGACATAAAAACACAGTTTAATGTACTCCGCTAAATTTAGCTCTGTTTTTCAATGAATTTAAATGCATAAGGCAATTAATAATCTCCTGACAACCCCCTATGGCCAACCAGAGCCTTCCAGGCATTTCCACATCTATTAATGAGAACTCTCTGGCATGTGAAGATTTTGTCTTGCAGGGGCTTTCTGCAGGCTAAAAAGCTGCAGGTGGGATAATTAGGATAATACAGGGTAATACCCACATACCCACACTTTATTCCCCTTCATTATGGTCCTGTTTCTTTAAAACGACAGGAAATGACTAGTAAGTATATATTTGTATGACATACATACACACACACAAACACAAACACATAATATATATACATATCTATAGTATATCTCTATACATAAACCAAAAACCTAACAAAAAAAGAAAAGCAAAAACAAAAGCAGAGAAACATGAAGTAGCTTGTGAGCCTAGTAGCTTGTGACTTCCCTGTTTTTGGAATTGTCCATTCCATAGTTACCTAATGAATTCTGAAGTTTGGTGAGACCTCTCGAAGCCCTGAAACAGGATGATTACATGTTCTAATGGGGCGTTCAGCATACGGTATAGTTGGACTGGAATCTCCAGATGGACTGTCCCATAGAATCACAAAACTCAGTACCTCCAGATGTGAACTCCTCTTATGTACTCACCAGTCTACCCTCCGGGCAACCCAACTCAAGCTGGCACCAACCGCCCAAGAGTCCTGTCCAAATAGTCCACAGCTACTTTGCTAAGTTCTGTCTAGTCTCACGTTGATGTTGATTTTTAAAGTATCTCCTTCTCCAAACCTTTGTTCACTTATATGTCCTTCTCACAGAAGCCTCTTAAATTGCCATCCCTATTACCAGCTGTAGACACTTCTTTATAAGTCATACAAGATATCTATACTGTGCAAGGTATGGTGTTATCTAGAACTATCTGCCTCCCCAAATAAATCAATGCTATGGCTTGAATATGTGTAGTGTTTCCCAAAGTTCCATGTGTCAAGCACTTGGCTCACAGTGACACTGTGGGGACATGCAGTGGAAGCTTAAGAGGTGGGTCCCAGTGGGAGGGCCCTACGCCACAGAAGTGTGCCCTTAGAGGGCATTTTGGAACCTCAGTCCCTTGGTCTCTGTCTACTGGCTAAGTCATATTGGAAGCAGTCTGTTTCCCCATACACCATCACCAAAACCCAAAGCAATGGTGCCACCCAATCTTGTACTGGAACCTCCAGAATCACCAGTTATAAGAAAATTTTCTCTTTTTCCGTTTTTTAATTTTTTTATATTTGCTCTAATTTGTTATACATGACAGTAGAATGCACTTATGCATTTTGATTAATCACACTTAAATGGAGTATAATTTCTCATCTTTCTGATTGTACATGTTGTAGGATCACATCAGTCATGCAGGTATATATTTATATGACATAATAATGTCTGTTCTATTCTACTATCCTTCCTACCCCCATACCCCTTCCCTTTCCTTCACATCCCTCTACCTTATGTAAATTAACTCTATTTCCCCATCCTCAGTTCATACCCAAAGAACTTAAAATCAGCATACTACAGTGACACAGTCACCCTAATGTTTATAGCAGCTCAACTCACAATAGCTAAACCACGGACCCAACCTAGGTATCCATCAACAGATGAATAGAAAAAGAAAATGTGGTGTGTATACACACACACACACACACACACACACACACACACACACATATGGTGCAATATTACTCAGTTCTATAGAAGAATGAAATTATGGCATTTATTGGTAAATGGATGAAGTTGGAGAATATCATGCTAAGTGAAATAAGCCAAACCCAAAAAACCAAAGGCCGAAGGTTTTCTCTGATACACAGAGACTAATTCACAAAGGATGTGGGGGGCGCTAAGGAAAAAAACTTAAAAAAAAATAAAATAAAAAAATGAAATACCTGTCGCAGGTATTTCATTATAATGACACAAAGATAACTAATACAATCATTTAAATAATTACTGATTCTACTAGCTTTGTAGTATTCTGCTGCCCGTTTTTCCCAGTCTCTGACCTGTGTTCCCACCTCACCCATTATTTCAGCAGTATGAACCATTATGCAGTTAACAAAACCAAGTAGGTGTATTTGCTTATTTGATTACTGTCTGTCTGTCTTGCTCTCACTGCAGCCTCAGTGCCTAGAGGTGTCTGGTACTGTGCATTTATCAGTGAATACCTGATCCATAGGTAAATAAATACAAGGAACCCAGAGTCGTCTTTGACTTTCTTTCTCTCCTATGCTTCTGCTCCAACATCCACTTGACCAACCACAGTCCCAGCTGTTCCACTTCCTAATCCAAAAGTGAAACCCAAACAGTGTCTGGTTGCCCTCCTTCTTCTACTGTCCTGGCCCTGCCCAACCTCCCTCCTGAGGAACTACTGCAAAGATTCCTCTCAGGCCTCTCTGAGTGCTGCCATCTCCCTCCCGACTGTCCTCCACTCTGCAGCCAGAACAAACTTCCTAAAGGGCAATGTAACCTCCGGGGTTTCCCATTCTGGACTCTAAAGGAACACCTCGAGGCCAGTGGCTTATCTTTCTAGTCCTGTTTCTAGAGCGTCCTTCCCAGTCTCTTTGTTCTGGTCCCTCCAGGTCTGAATTAATTTCTACTCAGTTCATAATAAAACATGCACTATGAAATGGTGCTCCACTCCCAGGCTGGTTTACAGTCATAGTTGTGGGAACCTCAACTATCCCTCCTCTAGTAGCCATTTCTCAACCGAAACAACCCTCTCAGGGTCAACATTGGCCAAACACACTGGTGAAATATTGACCAAGAAGAATGGTTTTCCACATCACTTCCTTCAACCCAGCTATTGATTTTTTTAATTGAAATTTCTAACAGAAGACAGGACGAAGGTCAATCTACGCTTCTTTGAAAGGTGACCATAACTCTACTTTGAACCTGAAGAATCGTGGCCAGCCCAACCTCACCTCACGCAATCCACAGACCCCAAACAAGATTCTGCTCTCCACGGAATGGGGAACCAATGCCAACCGCAACTGCAATGGTGGCCTTTTATGAAGTAAAAACTCAGTAGGTAAAAAGCCGAGTAACTTTAGGAATGGAAGTGAGGAAAGTTCCTATCTTTTATTCAAAGCTAGGGGTTCTAAACCTAGAGCCAATTCAATTTTCTGAATTAACTTCTTAATAGATAATTCAGCCTTTATAATTCTTAAAAGTTCACAAAACTACCCTCAAACAATGGTCAACTCTTTCATTGCCTTCATTGCCTTCTATAATCCTCTAAAGAAAAGAACACCCTTCTCCTCTGGACTTTATGGTCCTCAGAAGACAAAGCACACAGTCTGGTGGCAGAGCACTTGCCTAGTATGTGTGAGGCACTGGGTTTGATCCTCAGCACACTTAAAAAAATAAAATAAAATAAAATAAAGGCATGCTGTCCATCTACAACTACAAAAACATTTTAAAAAACTATCTATTTCCTTAATAATGTCTTCCCATTTTTTTTAACTCACTGAAACCAAATGAAAACCACCTTACATTAGCAACATTTAAAATGCTCAATAGTGATTCTGAAATGTGAGATCTGATTTAAAAAAATAAGATGAGAATATCATAATGCATAGCTAGAAGCTTAAAATAAAATAAGAACACCAAGTGACAAAACAGCCTTTTGATTAACATGGGTAGAGAACAGTCACTGGGAGGGGAGGGGAGGGGGTGATGGGAAAGCATCACAGAGCAAATGGGGACCTGGTTTCTGGCTTGGGTTCCACCACCAGCTAGCTGACTGAATTCAGATAGTACCTGACTCTCCCTGCCTCAGTGCATTAATAGGAACAGTAAAACCTGACATTTTAAGAGAGCTTTACCATGAAAAAATACTTTCACATATTATCTGTTAGGATTCTCCTCTGCAACCTAGTCTTCACACTGTGCTCTGAAGAGCCAAAGGATTCCTATAACCACAGGGACCCCTGCAGGAAGCAAAGATATCAGAAGGGGCTTCAGAAGCCCAGCACCAGTTTCACCAAAGCCAATCCATGGTCACCTGTCTCTAGATTAATGTTTTGTATAAGATGTCCTTTGAGAGAGTGGATCTGAGTCCAGAAAAAAAGTGGAATTTTATTCCAAGCTCTATGAGTCTCATTTTTAAAAAATTAAAATCTATGGCTATGTAAGCATTAGTAAGACGGTTATTGAATTCAAGATGTTAGATTTTTTAGAAGAGATCAACCTCAGAAATTCTCTTAAGTAATTTTCTGTGTCGTTTTACTTTTTACTTTTCTGTGTCATTTAAATTTCTAAAGGCACACATGTCTTACTTTCAAAAATAGGAAAAATAATTACAACAATATGTTTTGCAAAAAATAAAAAGAAGTCCTCTCTCTCTTTAAAAAACAACAATAAATTATCATAGGCAAAAGGGAATTCAGAGTGACTATAGATTTTTTAATTGTAACAAGTCACTTTTGATAATGACAGAGAATGCTATTAATTATTAATCTGAGACAGTGGAAGCAAACAGAACAAAGAGGCACATACAGTCCTCCCACGGATTAGATGTAAAAATGACACCTTGGTAAAAACAAAGGGAACCTGGTGAAAATAACCCAGCAAGTGACACACAAGGGTCCTTGGCTGGACAGTCGCCATGGTGACCGAGGTGGGATCACAGTATCTGTTTTCTCATCTACAATTTCCATCTGGTTGGGCTCCAGATAAGTGGGAGACAGAGACAAATTCTCTACTCCATCAGCCCCGTTTAGTATGACTGACTGAAAATTATAGAGAGAAAGTTAATTACAGCAGTTTGGCTAATTGAAAGCTTTCTAAAACTAATGAGTCTCGCTTAATAGAGAGCCTTGAAGCTCAGCAGTCAAAACGGGCTCAGGCACTGCACAGCCGATGAGATGACTCCGAGCAGGAAGAGACACGCTGGGGCAACAACTCCACAGAACACCCACGGACAGGAAGGAGGGGCTTGCCTGCTGGAAGCAGCTCAGGAACCCCAATGGGATGGATTCTGTTTCCAAAGCCTGCTTTACTAGTCTTCTAAGTATTATACTTCATACAGTAGCACACCTAGAAATTTATTGTATGGTTTATTAACTGGTATGCCAAATAATAACTAGGTTCTCTGGGTAACGCGGCATTTTCTAGGACATTAACACCTCAGAGACACAGACCACAAATCTTCACCGCTGTACAGTGGTGAAGATCAGAGTTGGTACAAAAACACAGTGAATAGGCCTCATCCTGTAATGCTATGGCTGTCCTGGCTCCTGGGAGAGAACCTTCAAATCTTGGAGAGAACCTTGGAATTACTGAACAATAGGAATTATTCAAACTCCTCACATCATGAAAGAACAACGCAAAGGCCTCAATTTTTGAGCCAAACAGACCAACCATGGGATTAGAAGGCTGGGGTTTTAAGGCACATAGTAACTGAATGGAGTGGGAAGAGGCCTTGGAAGTCGAGCTCAATCGTGACCAATGATTCAATCAAGCATGCCCATGTAATGAGACCCCAATAAAAACTCAGGACCCTGAAGTTCTAGTGCACTTCCTGGTTGAGGAGATGCATAAGTGCCTAGAGCATAACACAACCTGAGGACAAGGAAGGCCTACGTCTGAGACCTTCCTAAACTTTGCCCTGTAAACCTTTTCCTTTGGCTATATTGGTATTTATCCTTTATAAGAAAACTAAGTGTAGTGCTTTCCTGAGTTCTGGAAATTCTCAGAACTGAAGGGGTCATGGGACAACCACACTGGCAGGCAATCAACCAGAAGTGTGGGTGGCCTAGGTATCTGAAGTAGGACAGTCTTGTGAGAGACCATGCCCTTAACCCATGGGGTCTGCACTAACTCTGGATAGTTGCTATCAGGTTTATTTTGCAGGCTTAAAGATTTACTACAGTCTCAAGAAGTGTGAACAGCTAGATGATTACCTTGCATGAGGAAAAAGATCACATTTTGATTTTTTAAAACTTCATCCTCAAATAAGATTATAATGATAGCCCTCAAACAGAGAATCCTCCTAAAATAAAGCGAACACAAGTTGTGTAGAGCAGTATCAATGGAATACGTACATGTTAGCATCTTGTCAGTCTAGGATAATTTAATACGCTGCTCCCCATACACAGCAATGCCACTACCAAGTCCATAATTCAGGGTTGACCTTTCACACAGACCTTCCCACCGAGACACTGTGTAAATGGTATTCACTTGATGGAAGGCAAGCCAGCACTGGAAACTCCCATCTCTAAGAGAAGAGCATGATGAAGTTGGCAGTCTAATTTAGAAATCTAATCCACGGTCTCAGCGTATCGGTACTCTGCTGTCACCAACTGAATTAAGTGATGGAAAGCCATGATTTAGTCATGCCCTTAACAATTTTCATTGCTCTGATATTTTCATTGCAACAACTAAAGAACAACAAAGTTCATCAAAAGCAAGGTTGAGTTTGGATTCCCCTAAGAACTCCTCTTCTATGTGTAATTTATGAAGTCTATCTTTGTGATCATGTATTAATGTTCCTACAAAAGTATGAGTGATAGTGTGCAAATGATTAAGGCAGAGCTAACTTTTAGAATTTCCTCCCTACTTTCAATAAAATCTTATACAATTTCAGACCAGGATAAAAACAAGCAAGTCAGACAAGGCAAATCCAGGTCAGTTCCGGCAGTTTCACTGACAAAAGCAAAGCAAACTTGGAGGGGTTTTTTGTCACTCCATGATATGATTGATATGATATGATATGATTGATATGATATGATATGATATGCTATATGATATTTCATCTAACCATGGGAACCATGGTCAAATGTTAAGTCAGGTAACAACAAAATGAAAGTAGCAATTTAGGAAACAGAGTTTGAGGGAGGTATAAAAGCTAGACTGGAAGAAAATTAGACTCGAACCAAAAAGGACTCAGGAGTCCTCCATGCTAATACTCTGGGGTAGATTATGGAAAATTAGATTTTGTAGAGGTGAAAAGGGAATATGAAGAAAAAGAAAGAGATGTAGAAAGCATTTCTTTAGGTAAACTAACAGCCTTGGATTCAAGAAAGATTCATCAAAGATGGCTATGAAGTCTCCAGTCTAAAGGTTAGAAAAATAGCAACAAACTGAAAGGCAGATACTAGAGAGAGGAAGTAGGTTTATGTGGGAGAATAAATGATATTCTCTTCATTTGGGGATTTTTCATTTCCACAGGCTTTTCTACATGGATATTATAAACAGTACTGAGGCCTACGGCATCTTATATAAACTCTATTTCTCCACAATTTCAGATTACATATTACAATCTAACTAGAGAAAAATTTCATTGCAATGAATAACAGAGATGATGGAAGACATATAAGGGATCTATATGGCTATGAAAATTCAGATGAGTTTCAGTGGGCACAGGCAGAACAGCAGATCTGAGCCTCCAAAATTCACTACAGACTTAATACAAGAGAGCCAGTACCTGAAACATTAGTGGGGTAGTTGCAGAAGAAAAGTTCAGACTCTTGGTCACGTGACTTTCGGGATCATATTTTGACATAAATCCTTTGATTATGACAGTCTTGGCTGTTCCTTGTTCACCAATTAATAGTACAGCCTAAAACAAAGGAGTCAAGAAAGAAGAGAAATGAGATCAAAGGATGGTTAGGGTTGAAGTGTGTCCCTTGGCCGCATCCTCAAAATTCATATGTAGAAGCCCTAATCTCCCGGGTCCCAGAATATGATCATATTTGGAGATAGAGCCTCAAAAGAGGTGACTCAGATGAAATGGTAAAATGTGGATGTAGGAGTGGCCTAATCCAATCTAACTGGTGTCCTCACAAGAAGCAGCAGGGACATGCACACAGAAGGTCCTGGGAATATACACAGAAGGTGCCATCTGCAGACCAGGAAGAGAGGCCTCTGAGAAACCAATCCTGCCGACATCTGAATCCCAGACTTTCAGTCTCCAGAATGGTGAGAAAAGAAACTGCTGTTGTTTAAGATGCCCAGGCCTTGGTATTTTGGTATGGCAGCCTCAGCAAACACGGTCAATAATTACAAAGGAAGGATTTCTCTTTGGAAAATAAGTCGAAATCCACTTTTTCTCAACTAATACATGAGAAATAATTGTGAACGAGGACGATTTAATGCTAATATTGTCCTTGGAAATAATAAAAGGGGCTCACTAATTTGACACAATATTTTCATTTATTCTGAACAGTAAGAGAAACCATTCTAAATATAAATGCTGATGCTTCATTTTTTCAAGTGATCTTGTAAAAAATAATGCTATTTTTAATAAAAGTTAAAAAGTCATACCTTGCCTTGTTTAGCAATGGTTTTAATTAGAAAGTCAGTCCTCACGTTGTCAACATTTGGCACCAGGATGGAACTATAGTCTGGGGTGGCATCAGATGGATACACATATTCCTGGGTCTGTGTGTTCCAGTGCATCCAGGTACCTGAGATGAACAGAGACCAGTCCAGTTTCCTATTAATAATGTAACTCCTACCTGAAATGAACAGACATCTTTGAAATCTCATGAGGACACCTTCCAAATACCCCCCATAAGATAAAGATCATTAAGGTTAGAGAGCTCCTCACCAAAGCAGGAGTTAGCTCTGTCAAAACTCCCTGCAGAACTAGACCAAAGTGGGAATGTTAGGAACTATCTTAGAATTCTCTTTTATAAAATATATAGGTTTTCAAGAATACAGTATGTAGAAATACAGAACAGAGAGCGGCATGTGCCTGAAATCATTAATCATTTAAAATGTCAGATCTCACCAGCTTTTTATCAGGCAAAAGATACTAGGATGCTATGTATATACATAGATAAGAAAGATATACAATTGTATAAAAGTATACACTTCATCTATATGTATATGCATGTATAAATAATCTTTAAACATATTTGGATAAATATATAAACATATATAAACATGGACATCCATACTTAGTGAAAACATTCTTCAAACTTTGTGATTTCTATATAAATTGCAGATTATGCTGAGTGAACAGTTGAAATGGATCTGCTTGAGAGGTCTCTGCAATTTTCCTTATTAAAAGTTCAGTGCAGTTAAGGGGGAAATGTGCATTTGGAACCCCAAGCAAACCTTTTAAAAAGAAACCACCATTCGCTTTCTTTGCACATGAACCTCTCCATTTTAACTTTATTGCAGAGAGTTTCGTTCCTGCTTCTAAAATATTTGGCAGCACGCTCTTGATAAGCCGCCCCCTCTGGGCTCACCGTCGGGCGCCACGTAGTAGTCGAACACGCTGTCGTCGGCCGGGCCCTCGGGCGGCAGGGGCAGCGCGGGCGGCGGCCGTGCGCGCAGCCAGAGCTCCAGCCTGCGGCGCGCGTGCGGCTCCAGCGCGGCGCCCACGCTCCACAGCAGAGCGAAGACGAACAGCCGGCCCAGGTGCGCGGCGCTCAGCTCCCCGCCTTGCTCCTGCGGACGCAAGAGGCGCGCAGGTGCTCACTCGACTGTCAGGCCGGAACCTCGCTCAGTGGAAACAGTAAGCCTGGGAAGGGAACGATGGCTTTTCCCCCCAGACAAGAACAAAGGAAAGATGAATCAACGGGCCAACAAATAGGAACTGCTCTCCAGGAATACCTGGCGGTTTGGGTTGGTTTGTTTTTTTAATAAATGAGGGATGTTTTACAAGATGACTTTTATTAACCAGCAGCTAAATTCTAAATGCATGGTTTGCTTTGTGGGGAAAAAAATGATATTAAAAAAAAAGAAAAGAAAATACACAATATGCCAGTCCATGTTCAACCCCCTCCCCCCGCAACTCTAACCACGTCTTTTCACATATTGTGTTCTCTCCACAGCATGGCTCAGTGGGGAGGAAAGGAATTCCCAGGAGTGAGCAGCGTACCTTGGGAGGGATCAGGCCCTGCAGCACGTCCACGCTCTGCCTGATCACGAAGGCCTCCAGCAAGTCCATCTTGTACTCCAGGTTCTGAATGCAGAAGCCATACAGGTCCGGGAAGGACTCGGCGTACAGTTGGCGCAGTACTTGGGCTTCTGGAGGCGGGCGTTTCTTAAGAAACCCCTGTTAGTTCACAGATGAGTACATTAATTAAACCTATTAGCAACCAGGGGAATGACCACGTGGGGACAAAAGTTTTTAAAATGTCAGTTAGCCATGATAATAATAATGATATCTAAGGGTTATGCTGCACCACCTAGTATGTGCCAGACTTGCTAGAAACTCTATCGGGTATTAATTCATTTAATCTTCAAAGCAACTCTGTGAGAGAGGAGCTATTATTATGCAGACGAAGAAATAAGCCTCGGAAGACCAAGTAAGAGCCCAGCATTCCACAGTTGGTAAGTAGCTAGGCCAGAATTCAAACCCAGAACCTTCGTTCACACCACCAGCTCTGCACCACACATGCGCCCAGACCTTGAGGCTAAGATAGAGAAGCAGTCTTCAACTCTTCATTCGATAATAACTATAGGACTAGTGGGATTCTGCATCATGTATAACCACAAAAATGAGAAATTATATTTCATTATATATGATGTATCAAAGTGCATTCTACTGCCATGTATAACTAATTTAAAAAATAATTTTTTTGAAGTTTAAAAACAATAAGCTAGAAGCAAAAAAGACAGACATCTTCACTGAAATAACTCAGAGGGGAAAGGAAATAAAAATGAGCAAAGGAAATTCACCCACATTTTTTAAATGGCAAACCAAAATTAACCACAATTCCTCATTTCCTTTAATTTTTTTAAAATTTAATCAATGAACAATACAGAAAAATATTGAAGTATATTTAAGAAAAATAGGAAAATTCAGTCATTTGGGGAACCCCATGCTAAGAAAGTACATGTCATTCATAAAATACCACTTAATCTGTAACATTTTGTTAAGAGGAGGAAAACTCTCTTTAGTCAAGAGAACAGCTCAATATACCAAGAAACAATTGGGGTCTCAACACAAGCAATAAAATGCCCCTTCTGAATTATTCATTAATTCATGAATTTAGCATGATTCCACCTCAACCAAAACACAACACCATCCAGTTGATGGGACCAAAAACAGACATTCACTAGGACAATAACCAGCCTGGCTCCCTGGCTGACAGAGCCCCCGCTGGGTGGTCTGCCTTCCCATAACTCTCTCTGAGTTGCCTGCACTGTTCTCAACATTTCCAATGTATTGTTGGTGAATCTTGTTTTTTCCTAATTATGACCAAGAGGAAAATGCCTATTTAAAAGCATATAAAAATAGTATTAGGTAGAGAGACCATCAACATAAAGGTTCTAATCAGCCTCAATCTATACAGCCTATAATATAAGCTTATTTTATAGGAACAAACTCTAAATATTACCTAGTAGTGTAAAATTATTTTTCAAAACTCCTTTGTGAAATTGAAGTATTTTGGAAAAAGCACATAAATACCTTTTCACTTGGAGTTTTCTGTATCTATGATTAACAACCACTGGTAATAATAAACAAAAAAGAAAGATACACAGATAGATCTATTTTACTTTTAAAAACAAGAAGCCTAGGTCTCCTCCCCAGAGCTCTAATCTGGTAGAACAGGGATGTGACCCAATCATCTCTATTTTAAAAATCTGTCATTGTTAATTACTTCAGCAAAGCTGGAGTCAAGAACCCTGTTCTTTAGTTTCTTTCATGGACAGGTGATTTAATTGTGAAATATGAAATCTCTTGGAGTATCTTTAGTGACACATTCAAATGTGTCAACATCACTTTGCCATACACTCCGCTCCTTCAATCTTAATACTCTCCAAATCTAAACCCCCTTGTTATACTGAGTTGGGTAACTTTAGGAAAGACATTAATAAAAGTTAGGATAGACCCATATGAAAATGAAATTGCAAAAATGTAGTGACAATATAAAATAAACATCTACTTCAAGAAGTTTTTTAAAAATCATCTTCAAATATGTGTATAAATGAAAACAATAAATTTGACCAACTATGTCAAAAATGATTTGCTGCATGGTTTATCTAATTATAGTATTAACTTAATACAATATCAGCTATACCAAGCATTTAGTTATTAATCTAATCCTAAATGGTATATTCTAGAGTAGACTGGTGATAATAAAATAATAGACCTAATCATGAATTAAAGAAATATTATCTGAAATCTTATTTCCAAATATAAACTTAAAACTAATGTTATAACTTCTAAGTCTCAGAAATTCTTTATATGCAGTTTTAACAAATTGACTTCAAGTTAATATTCTAAGTTGGTCGTTCCCAAACTTTATGTGAATGAATACCTTTTAAAAATACCATGAATCCCTAAATGAAGGCAAATTAAATTTTACTTATTCAGTCCTCAGACACAGTTTGGCAGGGTTATTGATTTGCACAGGCCTGGCAATTACCTGGAAATCACAGTTCTGCAGTGATTAGGAGAGCACAGAAGGAGACTGAGAGGGGCAATCAGGGCTGAAGGTCCCAGTGCATTCCAGGGCCTTCCATCAACATTAGCATAAAAAGGCAATTACACTCACTACCAGCTGCAGGAAAATCTGTGCCCACAGTCAAAGAATGCTGAAGGGTCTGTTTTCCTTCGTAATTACACAAAAGAAGGAGTCAATCGTACCTCAAGAATGGGGCTCCAATCAAGGACAGAAGAACTCATGAAAACCATTCCATTTCTTGAGACAGTAGCCGGAGAAGCATTGTCAATGTTATGAGGTTCAAAAATGATCTTGCAATTTGGAGCCATAGGAATCCGATCACCATTGGCAAGAGTTAGGGTTTTATTATCATCCAAAACGGAATTCAGATTTTCAATCCAGATGGCGTCGACTGGACCATCAAGAACTATCCAGATATGCTCCCCTAGAATGCCCCACCACGGGGGAAAGCATACACACACATGTGCATATAGTCATAGCCATAGGACTGGAAGAAGGACTGCAATTTGAAATAATGTCATTACTTTAAAATGAAACTTTGATTCAAATGATTATTTTAGCACATAGGACTTTTGAGATTTTTTTAATATAGCAATTGTATAAGGCCCATAATCAAATCAAAAAGTCATTTATTCATTGGACAAATACTCATTAAGCACCTTCCATGGGTCAGCACCATTCTAGGGCCTGAGGATATTGAGGCAAATAAAATAAAGTCCTGCCTTCAAAGAACTTTCATTTGAAGGGTGGAGAAGATAGTCAAACAAGTAAGTAGAGAAAAAAATATATAAGCAAAATTAAGCAGGTGAAGGTCTTAGGGCACTGTTTTAGATAAGATGGTCAGTGAAAGATTCCAGAAGAAGAATGAAGTGATGGAAAGATCTAGGGGTAGAATTTTCCAGACAGTGGAACTAGAAAGTGTGAAGACCCTGAGCAGGAATGAGTTTAAGGTAATGCAATGGACTGAATAGTTTTTGTCCTCTCAAAATTCCTATTTTGAAATTCCAGCTCTCAAGGCTGGGCTTAGAATATGCAACCTTTGAGAGGTGATTAGATCATGAAAGAGGAGCCCTTAGCAGGGGGCTTAGTGCCCTCATAAGAGAGAGGGAACCCTTACTCCTTCTGCCACTTGAGGTTTTAACAAAGGAGTTGGTGGTCTGCAGCCCAGAAGATGCACCCCCAGAGTCCAGCCTTGCTGGCCCCCTGACATCAGACCCCCAGGATCCCAAATTGAGAAAGAAACCTCTGTTGGTGATAAGCCACCACTGTGTGGTACTGTGTTGCTGCAGCCCAGAGGGATGAAGACAAACAGTAGGAAGCTGGACCTGACTGGCAAGAGGAGAGAGGGAGAAGACAGGGGGCGAGACAGGCAGAAGCATGGGATAAATGCTGGTATGCACAGTTAACTTCCAGAGCCCAGCAGAGTTCCTGAGTTGGGTCCGGCTGAGATTAAAACGTGGAAGCCATCAGCTTATTGGTGGCATTTTTAATGAAGGGACTGGGTAAGTTTCTTCTAACTGTAAAGTGTGGAGAGAGACCAGAGGTCTGAGGTCAGAGACACCACAGCATTTGGACTCCTGGTAGGGTGTCCTTTGCTGGCCCTCCCATGGCCTGTCCACAAAGCTAAAGTGGAGGATGGCCAGCAGGATGGGGGAAGCTGAGGCCACATGAGGAAGGGCTGAAATGTGCTATTTTAAATAAAATGCTTTGAGAATGCCAATCAAGCTCCCTGGGCCAGCAAGGGAAGTAAAGCTACGGTGATCTGATCACCAATCACCTCTTGCCTTTTCATGCAGAGAGAGAAAACTCTCTCCGAGCCCTTCTTGAAGGTGCACCTGTGTCACGGGATCCGCCTTTACACTGGAGTATTGGAACGAAGAAAGCAACAATCTCTAACATGAGCACTCTTCAGAAATGGAGCGTCTTGGTTTCTCTTCTGATGACTGACACTAGTTCCATGGGCTGCATTCCTCACTGGCTCTGCCTTCAATAAACCCTGTGGCCCAGAGGCAGCCCCTGGGGTAAGCCCGGCAGCTGTCCTTGACCCTGGTTCTTCCTGCTCCCTTCTTCTGCCACTCAAAAGTGAGACCACAACAGGGGGAGGGGAGCAGACACCACAGCTGCCACGAGAGTGTGTACACTGAGAACACTGGGTTCAGTTAGCAGCATGTGTGAGGGAGACACTGCTCAGACTGAGACACTTGCCCTTGATGTCTGTTTAAATAACCCAACACCAGTGTCCATCTTCACCACAATCATTTGCGAGTTCAATATAGACTTCATTTTTGATATATACAATTTTCTCTCCAAAGAAGCTCATTTTCTCTTGTGATTTTTATAGCAGACTCGGTTTTTATAAGTTGACTGTACTTAACTAAAAGTAATATTTTTAAGATAGTCAGTGAAAATAGAATATCACTTTATTCAATATATGAATTTTCCTAACAGCTTTGTTCACCTATTTTATTCTAAGATATCATAGGAATTCAGAAATACTGTTTCAAAAACTATTCTTTCAAAAATGGGAGGTTTAAATACACTAATCAATAATTTCATTATTTCAGCATTCACAGATATCAGACTGATTTATGACTTCTTAGTCTTGGTTAACATAGTATATGGAGAGTATTGTTGCTTTAATAATTCTATCCAGCCACCAAGGATTTTATTTAGAAGTGCATGTTAAAAATGATATTTGTAATTCATCTTCTACCTTTCTTAGCTCTCAGCGTTTTCCTCCAAAGGGTAGAAAATATCCCATCAGTCCAGTCATTTGTGGCCACATCAAGCCGACCAAACATCTGTGGGGCAGTGATCGCTTTGGGATTCATCCTCATTTCCCGGTGTGGTTTTCCACAATCTATAGCAAGTAAATCCAAATTTTAAACATCTCAGATGTGCAATGAACCATCATTAAGCAACATAGCACTAATTTGTGGTGTAGTGTCAGCAAGTGCTCAAAATATGAAAAATGCAAAATTACATGGAAAAGTTGTCATGTGCATCCCAAACTATCATAATCAGCCTCGCTGTACTTTGTTGACTGAAGCATTTTTTAATCTCTGTAAAGAAAACTGCTTATTGCTTAAAGAATTAAAAGGAATTATGAAGATGCTCCTATAATCTAGACCTTCTCTAAATTTCAGAGCTCAGGGTATCTTCTGTTTGCAACATATTAGATTAAATTTTGTGCCTGAAATATCAGCTAGAAGATGACTCTACCTCTCCATTATCAGCTTGAGTTTTCTGATACCTTTTCTTGCTTATCTTGGAAAAGATAAACTAAATGAATTTTGCATGAATCAAGAACTTTTGTGACCATCTTCAAGAAATGCATTTGAATCTTTCAAGACCTAAAAGTACTATTAAATGGGATGAAAGTCTGCACATAGGGACTGCAGTTAATGAGTAGAAGAGTGAAGAATATGATTTAAAGTATAAAATGATCAAAATAGATGCTGAAATATTACAATAATTGTGTAGAAAAGCAGATGATACAACCATACTTAGATATGCACATGAGAAAAGATGTTACATTAAATCCTATCATGATGGTTAATTTATGTCACCTCGACTGACCAGTGGGCCAAGATTAAACATTATTTCTGAGTAGATCTATGATTAAATGGTACTGTTTTAATCCCTTAACCAATATGCAGTTCTGGATAAGAATAGCATTTGAATCTGTGGACTCAGTAGATTCTCCTCCTCGATACATGTAGTTATCATCCAATCTTTTGAGGGCCCCCAACAAACAAAATGCAGAGAAGAGAGGAATTCACTCCTTTTTCTTCTTACCTGACCATTTGAGCTAAGACAGTTCATCTCACCTTCTCTGGCCCTCAGATTAAGATATAAACCATTAGTTCCCCTTGTTCTCTGGGACTAAATTACATTCCCAGCTTTCCTTGGCCTCTAGTGAATAGTTGGCAGATGGTGGGACTTTTTAGTCTCCATTGACACATGAGCCAATTACTCATTAGAAAGCCATACACATATGCAAGTGTGTGTGTCTGTGTGTGTGTGTGTGTACCGATCTCTTTCTTTCGAGAACCCTGACTAAAACACACAGTTAGGAAATTGGATGATATTTCTAATCTTTTCAAATCACAAAAACAACCTGGGTAATTATCTCTGATATTTTATGATGCTGACGTTCAACTGAGCCGTAGTCCAGCTGTAGCAACAGATGACTTCCACAGGACTCTGCAATGCTATCTTTCCTTTAAATCTCATCACACTTCACAAAAGGACAGCAAAATTTCACAGTGAGACTAGGGTTGTGGCTCAGTGGCAGAGCACTTGCCTAGCACCTGAGGCACTGGGTTTGATCCTCAGCACCACATGAAAAATACAAATAAAGTTATTTTTTAAAAAATCTTACAGCATATGACACTTACAAAGGAAAATTGGACTTGATCTGTTGCACATACAAGAGAAACTATCAAAATTTATGTCTTTATGGAACAGGCAGAATATTATCATTTTTATGAATGCTACCACATTCTTCTAAGAACACTCTAAGGACAAAAGTGCGTGACTTTCGCAATGTTGATGAGACTGATTCCTCTTGATTCTCCTAGGCATTTCTTGACCTCATGGACTCTGCCCTGGTGTGGGCAACTCTTTATTTCTGTCACCTTCTCAAGGACTCCAGATTGCCCCTGCTGCCCCTTATCTGCTCTTCCATGATCATCAGATGGTCTTCCGCATGCAGGGGTGATCACGCCACTCCCCTGCTCAGTGCCTTCCCTTCACCTACAGAACATGCTTAGTGTGACTCACACAGACCCTCACGCCATACCCACTCCCCTAATTGGGACCCTCCTAAATGCACAACCTGAAATAAGGACTTGGAAGCCAGGCACTCCAGATGAAGGAATAGATGGACCAACATGGTAAATCACAGAAATCCAATAAAGCGAGTGTTGATCAGAGATAAAGACCCTCTGAAAGACAAGAGGTAGGACTCTTGCCATCGGGTCTGCTCCCCACTGGTGGATAGAACGGCTGTCTCAGAGACGTTAATTCCCACCAACTCTGACTTCCAGGCTGAGCTAGGTCGCTGCTTCAAGCAAAGTTCTAAGACTAAAAAGCTGCGAGACATTCTGAAGCTGAGGGGCACTGGAGGGATGGGCTCTCCAATGCACCCATACCCACAGCTGGGGAGGACCAAAGGAGCAGGGCACAGGATGCCAGTAGCACCTGCCATACCTGCATAACCAGCTTCACTGCCCACACTCCCACCCCACGAACAGAGTGCATTTCATCCACACCAAAGCACTTCCCAGATATAGCATGCTCTCTCCAGTCCTCCCTACCTGCAGACTCTTCTTTCTGCTAAAAATGTCTGTTATCCATCTGCTACCCAAGCCTCAGATGAAGTAGCACCTGCTCTGTAAGACTTTCTATAATTCCTTCGAGAAGCTTTTAGTCTCCTTTGCCTCTATTTAGCATAATTGTCCAAACCTTGCTCAAAGCAATTCCTTGATGAGTTATAGTTGTCTGTGCCTAGGTCTGTTCCTCCTGCCACACTGCAAGTCCCTTAAAAACATAGGTATGTTTTTTCATACCTGTTTTACTTCTGCTAGTGCAGCACCTGGCAGATCCTCAAAGTACAGAACATTAAAATTACGTGACGATCAAATCATAACGTTGTCAGGGAACAAATACCCAAGTCTTGCACTTCCTTAGTGGAAATGCTACCCAGTTGTCCTCTGTCTTTTGTATAAATAATTTTTTTAGCAAAAACAATGTGTTACTTAGGATAACATATGTTTTCCCTATGCACCAAAACTAAGTGTAGGTTAAGAAATAGAAAACAGTCCAATAATTAATTTATCTTTCCAAGGATCTTCTCCAAAATCAATGATACCCTGTGGACTATATAATTTAGATATGTTATATACAGTGTATCTATATTTTTTAAAATTTAGCATTTTTTTTTGTTCAAGTCATTGTACCAGGTGCATTTGCAAGTTTATTCTTAGCACAAGACAGCTTCGCAATTATAGCAAAATTACTGAGCATACTTTTGAGAGAGAAAACAGGACAATTTTAAAACATATAAAATCCCCAGACAGAATCTTAATAGCATACATGAAAAACCACGTGATAAGCCCGGCAGGTGTGAGTTCTGTTTTGGTGGAGGTAGGTGCTGGCTAGGAGCAGAGTCTGTCTCCATCTGAGAACATTCTGGCAGAGTCCTAATGCTCAGAATTCACATCCTTCAACAACTGAGGGGACTGAGACCACATCCAGTGCTCACAGAGACCTAGAGTAAGTCCTGACAATCTCCAGCAGCCACCAACAGTGCACCAGTGTTTCACCAGTATCTGCACACTGGGGCTCCATGAGCTGACCCAAAACCCAACCAACACCTCTTCCCTGTGGGACGATGTGTAGCATTCCAACAAAGTTCCGTGAAATTTGGGAACTTGACTCTTTCAGAGCTAAGGGCTGCTGATGTATTTAGAAATAATCATAAATGTCTGATAAGAACCAGAGAATAATCTTGAGCCAGGTGCAGTGGCACACACCTGTAGTCCCAGTGGCTCAGGAGGCTGAGGCAGGAGGATCACGAGTTCAAAACCAGCCTCAGCAAAAGTGAGGTGCTTAGCAACCCAGTGAGACCCTGTCTCTAAATAAAATACAAAATAGGCCTGGGGATGTGGCTCAGGGGTCAAGTGCCTCTAAGTTCAATCCTCAGTACCCTCCCCTCAAAAACATCATCATCATCATCATGAACATGGCAATATCATTATCCTTAGATGACACAGGATGAGGAATTTAAATAGAAGACAACTTAGGGACACCTGGAAATACGATGCATTTGTTTAACTTCACCAGATCTGACTGAAGTATGAAGTTAGTTTATGATCAGGCTGATTTTCCACACTTCAGAGGTGAGATTGAGGTTATATTTTGTTTTTTGGGACATTGAATGCTGCATCATGTTTTGACTGGGAAGTGGTATGGTTTCTCATATATGCTATTAAGATTCTGTCTGGGGATTTTACGTAGGGCAAGGTCTGTGTTTTTGTTAGTGAGTCTCAGTGGGTCCTTACCTTAACTCTGAGTCCCATTACTTACCATCTCTGTGACTTTGGGCATTTCCAAATTTGAGTCTTGGTATTAGTATAAAATGGGGATAATAATAGGCACCTCTCAAGATCATCATGAAAATTAAATGAATAGCATATGTAAAACAAATAGTGCTGTAAAAAGGTCACTTTAAAAATGTTTTCTCTCTCTGGTCCATTAGAGCAATATGTCCTCTCTTAAACGCACCTAATAATCAGGAAAGCCACCTTCCCTCCTATAAAAGTATGTTCGCGCATCTGCCGGCATGTCCCGAGGGGCATTCAGTGTTTTACACTGTTTACTTGTGTAATGAAGTTGGCTGCCATACCTGACATGGCCTTCATCAAGGTGTGGATGCAGGTGGTTTTCCCTGCTCCACTGGGCCCCAGGGTCATCATTCCGTGCCTCACCCTCTGCGTCTCGAACAGCTGAATGACTTTCAGTTTCCAAGGAGGATGGTTGATTAAGCCAGCTTCTTCCACCTGAAACAACAAAACCCCACACTGGGCAGCATTCACAACCACTGGACTTACTAACGTGCTTTAAAAATGAATAGCGACTCAGCGAGACCCTGTCTCTAAATAAAACACAAACAAGGGCTGGGGATGTGGCTCAGTGGTTGAGTGCCCCTGAGTTCAATCCCCAGCACCAAAAAAAATAAATAAGTAAAAATGCATAGACATAGGATGGAAAAGAAGGAACCGGAGGTTGATGATTAGTGGATATACAGTTTCAGTCTGCAAAGATAAAAAAGTACTGAAGGTGGATGGAAGTGATGACTGACCACTGTGAATGTCCTTAATGCCACTGACTGCACACTTCGGAGTGTTTAAAGGAATAATTTGATGGTATGGATTTCACCACAATAAAAAGCATATTGCACAAAAAGTATACAAACCTACATAGACAAAATTAGGTCGAGTGTAATTAAAATATCCCAAACTAATAAGAAACATCTGCCTTTCTCTTTGGGAATTGAAAACATTTATATTCACATTTTATTGAATGTACAAATAAGGAGCAACTTAGGAATAAAGACTCAAGTGTAAAATGTATTTTGAATGTTTAATTTAAGAGATGATACTTCTAATAGAAAAATGTATGACATTCCAGATTGATTGGATTTCCATATAAATTTCAAGCTGTCTCTGTAGCTCCTCCAGTGACTATATCTACATATTTTCTACCTACCAAATTCAGAGTATGAAAGTTATACCCAACACTATCCTAGGATTACCCTTCAATACAAGATGATGAGATTATTACTATTAAAACCTTCATGGTACAGATAAGGAAACTGAGGCACAAAGTGCTTTCCCAAGATATTCAGCTTACAGCTATGAGGTTGGTATTTAAGTCCAAAATGTTCTGCTCCAAGGTCCATGCATGGCTTAACCATCGTGCGATGCTTAAACTCACTGTAAATTATTCTAATTTTATTTAAATAACTGTGAATAATAATCATACATCATTCATACCATGCTCTTCAGATTCTTCATGTACTACAAATAACTAATGTAAGTCATCTTATAAATTACTTAATACTTGGCTTTTTAGGTAGTGCTACAAATTCAGCCAAATGATGAGGAAACCATTTGCAGAATGAATTATTACTATTTCTTGATCAGGAAATTCAGACTTCTATATACTAATTTTTAAGCAAAACATACATCCAATGCTACCAATGTGATTTTTATTGCAAATGTTTTCAAGGAACTAAAATGCATCTTATAAATAGGAACTAATCACCACTTTTGTAAAACAACTTTTTTTTCCAAACCCTTCTTCTTCGTAGGAAATCAAATGGAGGTACAAGGTCTACGTGATTCATTTCCATTTGTGGGAAGACTATGAAAAGTTAAACAGCAGCAAGTGTCAAGGGAAGTCCAGACACCAAATGATACACATGGTGCAGTGGATCCCTCCACTCCAGAGCCTAAGGAACAAATCACAAGAGCAATAGCTGAGAGGCCACAGAAGAACACTGCAAACAGCACTCAGAGGCAGGAGTCTGGAGTCCAAAGCAATGTGGTAAGTGCCAAGGTCAAGGCCAAGGCCAAGCGTCAAGCCACACCAAACATGAGCAAGGCAACCATCTGAACCCCCCGGCCCCTGCTGACCAGTCACATTTCATTTATGAGGCTGGTGGAATGGCTTCCATCAAATAGCCACTTGAGCCTGACTCATGGACGTGTGGTTGTGCGGCGGTGGAGGGCCTGGTGGGAGCGGCTGTCAGTGGCGTGCAGCAACCTGTCTTAAACAGCTGCTGGGACCTCCCGTTTGATTCCCATGAAACTAGACCAAACTGACAGAGGATGCCCAGGAAATATATTACCTGTCTGCTGATGGCCATTTCCAGTTCAGGGTAACCTGCCTTGTCCAGAAGGATATTTGGGAAGAGATCTTCAATTAAACTCAAAAATAAGGGTTCATCCTCATCAATCTAAAAAAGAAAGAAAAATCAGATGACTTTAACACAAACAAAAGAATATACAGATTAACTGAAAATCCCCAATGCAGTCTAAGTCATTTCTGTACTAATAGTTAATAAATAAAATATCATTACCATTCATAAATAAAATATCCCCTTCATCAAAGTTGAGTCATATTTTTCTCATCTTTACCATAATCTTTTTAAAAAGTTAAAGATGAGAAAAGAAAAAAAGGAAGTAGAAAGAAAACACCACTTACGTGACAACCTTTCCATAAACCACCTAGTTTGGTGTATGTGATAATTAATCTGAATTGTCACCTTGATGGGTGTAAGAGGTGCCGAAGATCAAGAGGTTTCTGGATGTCTAAATGAGGAGATTTCTAGAAATTATTTGCATGTGGGATGGTAAACCAAAGCAGAGAGCCACCCTAAGTGTGGGCAGCACAGTCCAATAGGTTGGGGTGCTGGACGGAATCAAAGGTAAAAGAACAAGGAAGCAGCAGAAGACGCAAGCTCAGTTCTTCTTGAGCAGGTGGTGAGATTGCTTCTGCAATCACCTGAGGACATCAGAATGCAGCTCCGTCACTCTTCCAAAGCAGACTCAGACTAGCGACTCTTCAGGGAGTTTCTAGGCCTTTTTCCTAGACTGCTGCTACATCACTGACCCCTTGTTCTGAGACTCCAGAGTCTTGGACCAAGCAACTGCTGGTCACTTCAGACCTCCAGCCTGCAGACGCCATTGTGGGCCTGCCCATGTAAGTCAACCAATAAACCTTCTTTTATGATCATACACATATGTTGGTTCTGCCCCTCTAGAGAACCCTGACTAATACAGTGCATACTCTAGTCCACAGTTCCCAATTTAAACTAAAAAGAATTTCATAAATGAGAGATAGTAGGAAATTCATGAATTAAGTTTGGTCCATATATTTATTTTGAAATAAAGCTGTACCATTTTGTCATCTTGTATACAGATCCATTGGTATTGGACATTAATTATCAGTATTTACTCTAAGAGTATGAAATTATTACACATTTATGAAATTTAATAAAATTTTCTACCAGTCTCTATAGACTGAGGAAGGCAAGAGTAATTGAATAAATGAATTAAAGTATTTGGAATCTTAACGTGGATTTTTTTTAAAATCCACTTCAATTCTATTGAAATAGACATAGTTTAAACTAGATAAATCATTGCAAAAAGTTCTGAAAAAGGATAATTTAAAGCTATGTTCTCTAACACTTTATCTGATAATTAGGCATGTCAAATAAATATTTCTGAATCTCATTTGTTCTTAATTAGTTGAACTGATATTTAAGTAGGTGGAACATTTCCATCTGTGAAACTTACCAGCTTAGACAGATTCATGTCTCGTAGCACACGCATGACAATTGTGGACTCTGTATCCGTGGGGTTGGCTCTTTTTGCTGCCCCCAACGTCCGCAGAACTGACAGAATGTTACGCAGACCAAAGTCATAGTGGACCTGAAGAATGTGAGAGACACGAGGCTTATTTTCAATAAAAACCTACCATGGAGACTATGAATTTGACAGAAAACATATTTACAACAATGAATAAATGCTGATTTTCCTTTTAAAACCTCATACAAAGAGTGGAGTGATAAATTTCTTTACTTATATACTTTTTGAGCCAATAGAGAAAATCCAAAGATTCTTCCCAGGTACCATGATTAGCTTAAACTGTGGGACGAGAACTAATGAATACATGGAGACAGGAAAAAGGTGCACATTTCCTTGTGAAGCATACGTGTCCCCCTGACAACTTCTTAATCAAGCATACGTGTGGAAATGTATTTGTGTCTCTAAAGCTTTAAAATTCAGAACCAGCATTGAACTGGACCTCGGTCAAGACCATCTCATACCTCCACCCCCACAATGCACAGGTGACTTTTTACTAATAAGCGAGAAGATGGGGCAATCGAGGAGGAGGAAGAGCAGTCCACTCCAGGATTACCTAGAGGAGGAAGCAGAAGGATTCAGCGGAAAGCCGAGCCCCTGTGTTTGTCCTTGGTATATATTTGTGAAAGTTCCATCATGCTAAATTTCAGCATATATAAAGTGAATAATTAAAATGATGATACATAATGGGGGTGGGGGTGGAGGTGAGAGAAGAATGGAGGAACTTTAGATTATATAGAGGGGAATGAGAGGGAGGCGGGTATGAAAGATGGTGGAATGAGACAGACATCATTACCCTATGTACATGTATGATCACACCAATAGTATGAAACTACATCGTACACAACCATAGAAATGAAAAGATTTACCCCATTTGTGTACAATGAATCAAAATGCAGTCTGTAAAAATAAAAAAAAAAATTCTTTAAAAATGAGTGAAAAAAATCCAATTACCCAAACACTGTGGAAAACAGTTTGGTGATTCTTCTGAAAATTGAAAATATACCTACCATATGATCCAGCATCCCTCTTTGGAAGCACATTCTCAAAGAGATACCTGCACACCAGTGTTCATAATGGCACTAGTCACAATAGCCAAAAGGTGGGAGCAACCCAAGGTCCATCAGCAGATGAACAGAAAAACAAAATGTGGTATATACACATGACGGGATGGCATGTAGCCACAATAAGGAAGTATCCCATGCCGCATCATGGATGAACTATGAGGACGTTGTGCTAAGTGAAATACATGAGTCAGAAAATAGGCACTGTTTGATTTCACTTATGTAAGGCATTGGTCAAATTTGTAAGAATGGAAAGTAGCATGGTGGACTGGTGGCAGGAAGAGACAGCTGTTGTCCAGTAGCTATAGAGTTTCAGTTTTTCAAGATGAAAAGTTCTGAGGATTCGTTTCACAACTTTGGGAATATACTTTAAATCATTGAACTGCACTTAAGATGGTGACGATGGCAAATTTAATGCTACATATTTTTACCACAATAAAAGATTACCTATGGAAGAACAAAAACTAAAAACTGAACATCAAGATAAGGGGAGCACCATGCCCCTCTTGGAAGAGGTCCCGTAGAGGACAGGGCACATCGAAACCTCCGGGCTGGGTTCCTGCCTTCAAGGAATTTAAATCCTCATCACAACAACCAGAACAAAGAAACCTGCACAAAAGCAACAGTGACTTGAAAGTGCTGGTGAGTGAACTTCGTCAGGGAAAACCTCCCATGAGGATTGGCTCCAAGTTAAATACGTGGGTACCAAGGGAGAGCCCCAGAATCTCCATACGGGGCCACTGCTCTGTGCGCATTGACTCAGGTCACCTCACTATGTGTGAACACGGACTGCGGGAAAGAAGGGAGCAGAAGCAAAGAGTCAGTAAGAGGAAGGCAGGAGGCAGTGACGTGGGAAGCTCTCCATGCAAGAACAAAATGAAAAAACTACATTTACCTGACAGAGGGAAAGATAAGAACGGTGAGTAAAGTATGTACTAAGCAGAAGCCAAGAATGTGGGTGATGGCCAAAAGCAATGAGCTAGGGCTGGGTTGACCAGGAAGCTGCCATGGCCCGCGTCAGAGGTTCTGTGTGCAGCTGAACACTCAGAGGGAAAGAACCTGCGAACTGGGATGCAAATCGGTCCAACCTGGGAGTATTAGATGATTGGAAGAGGTTGGGAGCGGACCCCTGAGTGAGGGCATGGATTAAAGCTACCTGTGTCTCAGGTGGTGTTTATGTTGTACTCAGGTTTATTTCAACGCCTCATTCAATGCCTGTTATGGTTTGGAAAAGCGCCTGCAGGAGTGTTCACAGGGGAAACCCCTGGATTATGAGATCTGTGACACCATCCACTTGCCCTCTTTGGAATGGTGAGTGGTAACTGTAGGCAGGTGGGGCAGGGCTGGGGGTGGCGGGTCACTGGAGGTGAGCCCTGGAAGCACCTTTCCTGCAGCCCCTACCTCCCCGTCTCTCTGCTTCCTGGCCACCATGAACAGCAAGCGCCACACCCTTCTGCTGTGACGTTCTGCCTCACCTTGGGCCCAGAGCAAGGGAGTTGGCCCACCATGGACTAAATCTCTGAAACCCTGAGCCAAAATAAACTTTTCCTCCTCTAAGTTGTCCTTGTCAGGTATCCTGGTCATAGTGACAGAAAACGGACTAACACAATATTCTTAATAATTTTTACCTATATATGAAAAAAGAAAAATGTGCCCTAATGCTTGGCCCCATCATGCGCTTGTGTGCCCTTATCACGTGGAGGGTGGGCAGGACCTGTGATCTGCTTCTGACGATACAGCAGAGAGGGCAGGTTTCATGTGATTACATACACGCCATCATGTGGAGCACTCTTCTTCCTGGAACCTCCTTCCTTGCTGACTTTGAGGAAGCCAGAGGTCATGTTGGGGAATCCCACCTGCAAATACCTACTCACTCATAACCTGTAGGAACTGAAGGTGACTCAAGCCAACAGCAAGCAAGAAACAATGCCTCCGTTACAACCCCAAGGCAAACATTCTACCAACACCTTGAGTGAACTTGGAGTAGATCACTCCCCGGTTAAGTATCCAAGGAAACTGCAGCTCTGGCCAATTTGTTTATGAGACTGTGCACACAGGACTCAGTCCCACTGACCTCTAGCCACTGACACTTTGAAATAACAAATGCATATTTTTTTCAGCCACTCTTTGTGGTATGATTATTATTCAGCAATAGATAACTAATACAGGGGAACAGTATTAGCTAAAACAGTTAATTAGTTAATATAGATAACTAATACAATAACTAATACTATGATTAATTTCATGCTTCTCAGCTCTGAAATTTCATGGTGCCTGATCCTGTTATTCCAAACAATAGAGGAAACTACCAAGAATTTACAACAGAGAAGCCAGATTAGCAAAGCTTGGTCAAATACCTGAGTGAGCTTAGAAGGCAGAAGAGAAAATGACTGAGAGGCTCCTGAAAACCACAATACATATATTGTATAGGTGGCATAAATCATAAATACTAACATCCAAAATACTTTGGTTCTTAAATCCATCTGGACAGTATTTGCTTCAATTCTATATTTGTTTAAAGGAATTCTAATTTCTTTAAATGTATTTCCTAATAAAACTATGCAGACAATATTAGTTTTCTAATGATATATGTTCATGTTTTGAATCAAGAAAGGTACTTTGTCAACAACTCAACAATTTTTCAAAATGAGATCATTTCACTGAATAGGAAAATAAATATGCCCCTGTCCAGAGAGCCCTTGGGAAGGACCCACCTGCTTAGAAAGCTGCTCCTCGCACAGCTTATAGAGTGTGAAGAATTTCCTGGCCAGAACAATGTTATCGATGAAGCCACAGCTGGCCAGCTTCACCCTTATGATGATCTGACGGTCAGGGACCATCATGGCCACCGAGCGGAAGTTAATCTTCAAGTTTTCAGGGAGTTCCTGCCTCCCAGCATAGCCAGGATTCTAAAGGGAAAACAAAACCCAAGGATGACTGACGTGTTCCGGGGCCACGGCACAAAACAGCATGATATTAAATGATTCATTATGTACACACGAAAAATCCTGGGTTGACAATCAGAGAGCCCATTTACATATCTCACCGTCCTCCACCTGCACAGACCAAGCCATGAGTTATTAATGTGAGCTTTGTTTAACACCAAAGGCTTTCAACCAGGAGTGCACGTTACAGTTCTGATTTCCATCCACGGCACGCAGGTCACACATGACCACAAAGAGGAGCAAAGACAAGACGGCCACACCTCAGCTGCTCTGCCAGGGGCTCTTACCATGGTTAGAAAAAGTCCAAATTCAGGGTTCATAGTCACACTATCTCCATCAGTAAAAATAAAAGATTTCTTATGCTCCTTTTTACACGTGAGAATAATGGAAATCTGCTGAGCTGCGACCGACAGAACTGGTAGATCAATACGGTTAAACTCATCAAAACAACCCCAGGATCCAGACTGGGCCAATCCTTAGGAAGGAAATTAAGTAGAAGATCCGATTAGCACATCATTTTGAAAGTAGGGGAAAGAACATTATGCAGCTCACAAAATGAGCCCAAGCCAGATTTACTCAAAAGTGAAGTTGAACAAATAGATGCTATTTCAAGATATTAACATTTGCCCAACACAACACTGATAAGAGTCAAGATTTTCCAATAAATTTTACAAAGTTGGAAAACGACACTTAAAATGGACCCTAAAATGTATGAAGCCAGTTGTTTTATTTATTTGTCTGTTTGTTTGTTTGATTCCTTTGGTGCTGGGTTCCCAGTCTCACACATGCTTGGATGTGCCCTACCATTAAGCAACATCACCGGCCCTGAAAAATAAGTCTTCAGATATTACACCTTAGCTGACATTTCTAATCAAATTAGAGACAACACTTACCTTTAAATATCCGCCCGAGTCCTCGGAAATCCATCTGGTCTGAGCAATTGAAGACCACGACATACTTCCCCAGGCAGCGTCCCATGTCCTTGGTGGTTTCTGTCTTGCCTGTCCCTGCAGGTCCAGCTGGGGCTCCCCCCATGCTCATCCCCAGAGCTTGAGCCAGGGTGATGTAACACCTGCAGGGTGCAGACGCCACTAGAACCAGCCCTCCAGCATCTAGAAGGCGCTCCGAGGGACCACAGGGAGAACACACACACAAGTGAAAAACAGGATCGGGGCCTTTGCCCCCACAGAACAGCTCTAAAACTACACCCTAAAATAAACTTGTCCTTATGGTTATTAAGATGTTGCCAAGGAAACAATGAAGAGGAGTCTCTGGTCGGATAAGCTTAAAAACCCTTAAAAAGGTTAAATAAACTGAATTTTTTTAGGCTTCATGATAATGCATAGTAAGACTCTCTAAGTAGATTCTTCAAAAAACTAAGAATGGAACCACCATTGACCTAACCATCCCACTCTTTGGTTTATTTTCAAAAGATTTAAAATCAGCACACTACAGTGACAGAGCCCTATCAATGTTTATAGCAGCTCAACTATGCAGCCAAGCGATGGATCAACCTACTGCCCTTCAATGAATGGATGATGATAATGTGTTACGTACATACAATGGAGTATCAGTCATAAAGAATGTCTTGATGACATTTGCCAGTCAATAGATGAACCTGGAGACTACCATGCTAAGTGAAATAAGCCAATCTCAACAAACCAAAGGAGGAATGTTTTCACTGATATGTGGAAGCTAACCTACAATAAGGGGAGAGAGGGGAAGAACAGATATTCAGTAGATTAGACAAAGGGGAATAAAGGGAAAGGCAGGAAGATAGGATAAGGAAAGACAGTGGAATGAATCTAAAATAATTTTCCTATGCACTTAAATGAATACACCATAGTGAATCCCACATGGGTCTGAACTAGAATAACATATATTCCACGCGTGTACAATTACATTGAAATGATTTCTACTCTCATGTATAACTGAAGAGAACCAATTTTAAAAAGAATCTACAAGTATGAGAAAAAAAGTAGATAGAATTGCCAAAACTTATTTAGCAACTTTCTCCTGGAAATCCATCCATGTCTAAAGATCAACATTCACACTCTGCATCACGAATCATCAGGGGAATACAAATTAAAACCACTATCTGGCAGCACTCCTAACCCTTTGCAATGGCTACCACCAAGAAGACAGGAAATAATAGATAATGGTGAGGATGTGGAGAAGGGGTATCCTTGCACACCGCATTGCAGCTCAGTGTAGTCATGTGGAAAACAGCAAGGTTTACTAAAGAATTTTAAAATAGAACACTATATGACCCAACAATCCCTCCTGTGGGTATATGTCCAAAGGAAAGAAAATCATCACCTCAAAAAGATATCTACATTCCTGCATCCATTGAAGCACTGGGCCCAATATCCATGAATGGCCCAACTGTGTCAATGGAAAATGGATTTTAAAACTATGGCATATTTATGTGATAGAATATTACTCATCCATGAAAAAGTAGAAACTTCTGCCATTTGCTGCAACAGGAAAAGACCTGATGGACACTATGTTAAATGAAATAAGCCAGATAAAGAAAGGCAAATAAATACCATATGGTCTCACTTATATGTGGACTCTAGCAAGGGCTGGGGGATGAACGATCAAATATACAAACAATAAAAACAGAGGCAGAGCAGGGTTAGGAAATGCAACAATGCAGGTCAAAGGATAGAAGTTATTAATTATGTAAGATGAATAAGTCTAAAGACCAGAATGTACAATATGAAGAGTATAGTCAATAAAACTCTACTGATTAGGGATATAGTCAAATAAGTAGACTTTAGCTGCTCTTGTCACCAAAACAAAATTACTATGTGAACTGATGGATAAGTTAATTTGCTTTATTCTAATACCCATTTTACTATCTATTTGTATTCTATTATATCATGTTGTAAACCTCAAATATGCATAATAAAATTTATTTTAAAAACATGAAAGTACACAATCTGTTTCTATGAAACAGATTGAGAACTGCTGAATAGATAATCCCCTAGTGAAGCCGAACTGGTAATCAGATGTCCTGGGATTCCCGTCTTGACGCCATCTCTGAGCATCTACTACACCTGCACCCCTGCCCCCTCCTTCTCTACAAGATTAGCAGATGAGAGATCTGGGGAGACCCTGCCAGAATGTATGTGAGGAAAAATTTTCACCCTGAAAATGTGCTGCTGAATTATTTGACCCCAGCACCACCTGGGGTTGTCCAAGGAGAGAATTCATTCAGCAGCCAAGTTCCCCGTTTTCTTATGATCGAACTCTCAAGCATTCATTTGAACTTGAAAAAGATTTCAAAGAAAAGGAAGTGATGATCCAGCTCAGGGGTGGAAGCAGACAGGGACACACTGACCGGAGGCTTCTGGGGTCTCTTATGAAAAATGGGATCCTGAAAAGTCAAGAAAACGGCTCAGCTCTGAAAGTCCCCTGGGGTGGGACCCAGAGGACTCCAGCTATCGCTCTGACTTCACCCTTTAACGGAGGTTCTGGGTCCCACTGCCATCCCTTGCAGAGTGGTCTCCCTGGTAACAAGAGCGTCGCGTTCTTCACACACATCATCTCACTGAGTCCCCAGAGAACCCTGCGAGGACACGCCTGTTCTCTTCTCCACAAACGAGGAAGAGGCTCATGAAGATGAGGGGACTTCTCTTGGGATGGATGGGGCAGCCTGGGGCTGCAAGCCAAGCCCCCTCAGGCTAAGAAATGCATCCTTGACCCTGGCCACTCTGCCATGTCCCACGAACCCTCTTTACACCTGGGAACGAAGAAACCAAAGAAACCAACAGCCAGGGCCCACGTTAGAGGAGGTCATCCCACTGACGTGGAAAGGGGCAGGCTTCCAGGAGACCCATCCTTCACCTACTCTGCTCAGGTGGGCATTGGCCTAACGGCCACACAGGCACCCACACTGTCCCTCGGTGGCCAGCGAGCCTGTCAGGAAGCTCCTGTGCATATGCATGAGCCTCTTCCCAGGGCAGGCCGCGGGCACCTGAACTTTACTCCCTCAATTCTCTGATGCCTCCTCTCTGATCTCTTTTCAAAAATGTCTGCCTTGACCTGGTCCCAGCCCTGTTCTAGTGTCCTGCCTACCCGCTAGCTGAGGAGCACGGCCTAGCACCTGCTTCTCTCCCCAACCGCTTGACTCACCCTGGCTCCTTGAACTTTTTGCCAAACAAGAGCTCATGCTGGTTCAGCCATGCACTCTGATCTCGTTCCTCCTGCCCCAATGGAGCTGTGGAACATGACCATGGCAGCAAATGAACCGTGACCAACCCCGTGACCTGGGGCTTATTAGCACTTGGTGTGACTGAATCTGTGGCCATCGTCAGTGTTAAGTATCCACAGCACGTGTGAACTAGAGGTCACTTTGATTCCTACTGTTCCTAAAACACTGGAAAGTTTCCTAAGACTACAAAGGGAATGTGCACCAACAAGGTATTTGAGAAAAAGTTGGTTTACTTACAGACTCTTTGAAATTAGAAACACTTAAGGAAAAAAAAAAGGAAAGGTTTCTAAAGAATGTGTGTTCAGTGCTTAAGAAAAGCAGCAGTCATAGCAAAAATCATCATAGTGATGACTAACATGTTACTGTGTTCCCAAACCCCTAACCCACAGTTCCATCTTGGACAGTTTCAGCCCTATGAGGCGAGCTGCAGCTCAAAAATGTTAGATGGATATTTGAGATATATAGAAAAAGAGACATTTGTGCAACTTTTATTACAATATATTGATATTCTTCACTTCATCATTATTAATCTCTTACTGTGCCTGGTTTATAACTCAAACTTTATCATAAGTGGGTATGTAGAGGAAAAGTCACGTGGTGCTTGACGTGATCTGTGATTTCAGGCATGCACTGAGGGTCTGGGAACATATTCCCCCAAGAATAAGGGAAGACTGCTGAGCCTTACCACTAGCCCACACCAAGATGCCAAAAGAAGGAAGGGAGAGAGGGGGTCTTGCCCGAGCCTACACAGCCGCAAGGGTGGACCTGAGTGACCACAGCAGCCATGAGATGACTTCAGGGAACTGTCCTGTGAGCCTTCTGAGCTCCTCAGTGAGGAGGGAAGAGGCCTCACCCGCCCTTGATCCCTGCTGCCCTGGGTCTCACGTAATGACAGGGGTCTTCTCCCACGTGCTTGGGTGTGGATGGAAGGCTGGCGTCAACATCGCCAAGAGTGTTTGGACAAAGGTGCTGCATGTTGTGACAACCTGGGGGTGGCCACAGGATCCTGAAGGACCTGCAGGCCTGTGTACAGGTACCAGGCTCCTCAGAGCCCAGAGAACTGCCAGCGTGGTTGGGTTCTCGCAGTGAGACAGCAGCAGGTTGGTGGCAAACATCAGTGCCCCCAGCGCTTGACGTTTGGAGAGGATGTACTTTGGTGAGGAGTTCTCCTTTTGTAAAAAGGCAGCAGGTCTCACCACGAATCCCAAGGACCAGTCAGGGACGACGCCTCGCTTCTCACATGATCCAGTGAGTTTCAGGAGAAACAAGGGACTGGGGGAATGGACTGGAATAAACTTTAGAGTCGTCTCCACTTATATAATTCTAAATATTTGTTTTGCTTTTTACATTCACAAGTCTTAATACCTGAAAGATCCAAATTTGCAGAAGGACGAAAGGTAAATAGCTAGGCACTGGGGGGAAAAGATGGAAGATTTTTCCTCTCACAGCTTCTACTTTCTGTTCTTCTGAACTATTTAAATGTTCCACATCAAGATGCAAATTTGGAAGTAATCATTTCTTTCATTCTTTCAGGAAATATTTATTTTAGCACTCATTATATGACAGAACTGTGCTAGTAATAAAAATCACACGAAGCCCATATCTCAAGGGACTTACATGCTAAAGGAAGGAAATGGATTATTAAAAATAAGAAAACAAAACTGTGGTAAGGTTAAGGGTGTGGGAATTGCTGTTTCCAGTGTAGTAGGTCAGAAGAGCCTCAGGAGGTGACATTCACACAGAGGGCTGAAGGAGGTGAGGGAGAGGGGTTCCAGGGCAAGATCACAGCATGTGCAAAGGCCCTGAGACAGGACTGTGAAGGTAGGTAGCCAGAGCTGAATGAGGAAGGAGAGTCAGAAAAATGACAGGGACTAGTTCATGCCATGCCACCTGGGCTGATAGGAGCATGTTGGCTTTTACTTTGCATGAGATGGATCCACAGAGGATTTGAAGCAAAGGTGTAATAGGATCTGGCTTTTATTCTGTCATCTGAACTTAGACTGCAGGGGACAACAGCAGCACAGGGAGACCAAAGCAACAGTCCACGTTAGAGGTGATGGTGGCTTGGATAAGTGGTACAGCAAAAGGGCAAGCAAGGGCAACATTCCAGAAGTGTTGGAAAGCAGCATGACAGAGCGATGGTAGCCAGGACAACGAGGTGGGAGAGAGAAAAAGGCTTCCAGGGAGACCCAGCACCTCGGGCCCCAGCGACAGGAAGTCACCGTGGTCACAGGCGTCAGGGATTAGGATATGGACGCCTCTGGGGGACCATGATCCTGACCATCACATTTCCCCACCACTGCGACCCAATCGGACGGCCACTTACTGAGGTGAAGGAGACGACAGGAGAGTGGATTGGCGGGATGACCGAATGTTGCCACCGTTCAACATCCCGTCAGCGAATGAGGGGGCGCGTCAGGGAGGCAGGGGGCGCGTGTGTCCAGGTCAGGGAGAACCCTGGCCGGACGCAGAGATCGAGGCCGCCGTCTGGATGGTATCTAAAGTAAGGCCAGGTGACATGCTCCGTGGAGTGAGCACAGGTGGGGCAGAGAGGCCCTCGCACGGCTGCGACCAAAGGCCGGGAAGATGAAGAGGCCAGGAGAGCAGGAATGAGAGACCACCAGGCCAGGAGGAGCAGCCAGGTGAGCGTGAAGAACGCAGATCGAGAGGAGAGAGCCAAGATGTGCTGCCCAGCAGATGCCATCCAGGATGGCGTCCAGCAGTGGCCATCACGTGGGGCCACCTGAAGGTGTGGACGACCCACAAGAGCCGTATCAGCAGAGGGGTGGGGAAAGTGAGAGCAGGATAAAGGTCGCCAAAGACGTCCATGTCCTCACCTGGAACCTGTAAACACGTCCCCTTAGGTGGCTAATGGGACTTTGCAGATGGCACTAATGTCAGGACCCTGAGGAGGGAGATTATCCTGGATTACCCACGGACCCATCCTAATCTCACGAATGCAGAAGGGCCGGTCACAGGCCTGGGATGGACGCAGAGGAGAACAAGCACGAAGGGAACTCAAGCCAGCACCCTGGCTTTGAAGACAGAGGAAGGAAGTTGAGGAACGTGTCAACTCTTAGAACCTGGGCGACCCTCTGCTCACAGCAAGCAAATGGGGATGGAGGTTCCACAACCACAAAGACAGGAATTCAGCCAGGAACCTGAAAGAGCAGGAAACCCTCCTTCCAGTGTCTCCAGGAAGAACACAGCTCTGCTGACACCCAAATGTCAACCAGTGACACCGCATCAGAATCCTGGGGTGCAGATGTGTACAAATACTGAACTTGTGTTGTTCCAGCTTATAAACTTGAACAGTTCCAATTTCTCCCCTGCTAACTAACCAACCATCTCCATGCCTCTCTGGGAGGACCAGAGGTACCACCATTACCCACCGAGCCTTCGAGGCCTGCTGTGATTTGCACAGGTGACACACAGCCACAGTCCCCTCTCTTGCCCAAACATCCTCAGAGGCACTGCACGTTGCCTCCATAAGACCAAAGGCAAGGGCAGCCAGACCCTCAGTCCCGTATGAAGACACAGGTGTGGAGCTACAAATGTTGGATTTCAAGGCTGTGGGGCAGAAGATCCTGCAAACCCCCAAGAGGCATGAAGCCAAAGTCCCCTGAGCAACCTGGAAGAAGGAAACTACTAAGGGCAGAGGGGCACAGGGCTGCGGAATCACAGGATCCTTCCATCACCTGTCCGTGAGTGGCGTTATGACGAGCCTGTCAGTGCAGCCTAAAAATTCATTCTGATATATGAAAGCCACATCTGTGATGTGAATCATCATCTTGTCAGAATCTTCATTAAAATAAAATCGGCACTGTTTCAGCCATTCGAAGTCCGTGGGGCTCTTGACGTGCATGTGACACTGAAATTCAAGAGGTATATGTTAAAACCGAGATGAGAATCACTCATTGAACATATGCATCAGCACTTATGTAAGACATAAAGTAAAAGAAATGGCACCCACAGACTGTCCCATGTGCTCCAAGACACCGAGACATCGTCACCCTGCCCAGACATTTATTATCAACAAAATAGAAACTTCAGAAGACAGGAGAATAGGAAAATCAAGAGAACCCCTAATCATGCCCCTCTGACTTAAATGACATTACATAGTTTAATAATAAGATTCATTTCTTAAATTTCATCCTTAATTGTTCAATACCATAGTTCCAACCATGAAATGCAATCTGTGAAAAACATGTTATGGCATACAAAGACAGAGCTAAACAATCTCATCAGGAAAAAGGTGTTTCTTAAGATGATGACAAAGTACATTGGGGTTTTATTTAATCCACTAATTACTTTTCCTAGGAATTTGCAGCAGGCGAAATTTTCTAACATCTAAATGACAGGTTATTGCCCAGCAAAGCTTTTGTCTGAATTTTTTTAACCAAAATTTTAAGCCACTTTAATCATTTTTCTTTGACAAATAAGAAACTGAAAATTACCCCGAGCCCTTTATTTCTCAGAGAGGCAAACAGTGTGCTTAACTATTAGGAGAGGAGATTAGCACAGAATAGCTTGAATGTGCTGCCTTCTATTTCCATTACATCAGGACCAATCTTTCATAATCTTTTTTACATAATGGGGTTGAGACACAATCCAGAAAATTATTATGAAAGTAAGAGCTTCTTGCCTCTTATCTAATGTTATGTTTTATGGTAGAGGACAAATTTCATTTTTTTCATATCTATAGCTACTGAACTCTCCTTTCCCATCCGGTTTTCTTTTTAAAGGCAAAAATCTCCATGACACCTGAATGTCACAAGCTGTGTAAGGAAAGACCGTATTGCCATTAATGACATAAAATGTAGCAAAACTTGTTAAACAAGGATGTGACTTATCAGAAACCCTCAAAGAAGCCCTAAATAGCTCTACTAGCAATATGAGTCATAATTCTGCAGCAATAAACTAGTGATCTTCAATCAATAACTAAAAGGAGCACAAGACAAATAAAAGATTTTCAGGATGCATTTAAAACAATCACATGAAGAATCTGAAAAGAAAGTCTAATTGTCTCAATGTTATTATAGATCATCAGAATATGGCTGCAATTTCAGTTTAAGGCAGAAGAGAGTCTGATAAACAAGGTCTGATCAAGAAGATGACTGCCTGAATTTAACATCTTCCTTCAATCTGATCTAACTAATTCCAGGGAGTAAACACAGATGTGTTTACTGCTTGCTTCCTTGTATACGCCACAGCATTTATAAAGACTTTACCAGGTCATCAAAGATATCCCTTTGGTGCACATGAATAGTAATCAAAGTCTCGTATTTCACTCGTTCCATGGAACTCAGATCCTTAGTGGTGATGTCTATCAGGGTGTTTAGCAGTTCCAGGAAGGACTGATTGGTTTTCTGCATGATTTTTTTATCAAACTTGGCATTTCTAAGGGCTTCTTCTGAATCCCGTGTCCATATCATTTGAATTCCTAATAATCCAACCTTATAGAAATAAAAAAGGCTTTATGAGTGTGTATGTCATATTTACATATTTAAATAAAAACTGCAGCATAATGAATAATTGTGATCCTCATACAAAGGTGAAGCTTCGGTTACATCAAATAGACACCTTGTTTCAAAACCCATGAAACTATATTCACATAATTTACTTAATAACTAGATCTGTACAGTCTCATAATATGTCTACAGTTTTTTTCTTGTAATTTTAAGCCACTTATGATTAAACCACATTTCTTCCTAGATAGATTTTAAGTTACTTACAGGTAAAGAATATGTCTTAAATCTGCTTTACTCAAACAAGCATAGTGTTTGCACATGGCAGATACTTACAAAATCTTTTTTTTTATTTGTTCGTTCTTTTTAGTTATATATGACAACAGAATCCATTGTGATACAGTTATACAAGCAAGAAATATATCTTACTCCAAATATATCTTACAAATTAGAGCCCCATTCTTATGGATGTAGTGGGTGGGATTCACTGTGTTGTTTTCCTACACTCAAAATCTGTACTGATAACAATCACTAAGAAAGTATTGTTTCCTGTATTTTAAAGCTGAAATGTATTTTCATTTTTCTAACTTTCAGTGTCCACTCAGTAAATTGTTATGATTTATATACATTGTTACATATGGGGTTCAGTAAGGAAAAACAAAACTCTTTTAAGTTAAAGAAAATAAGTTCAGAGTCTCTACAACTCAAATACATATTTAAGTCTACATCTCTCTATATGGCCCAAATCATCTGCAGAGGAAATCTTTCAGCTTATCTAGATTTAATAAATCTTCACGAAAATCTTAATATTGGTTCAGAGTTAAATTATGCCCTCTGTGAGGCTTCCAATCAGCAATATTTGAGATTTAAGATGACTATTTTATAAAAATAAAAATAAGGATCTTCCAATTTCCATATGCTGACCTGAGCCGGGAAGGAAGAAAGAAATTCAGTCAGCTGGAACTCTGCTTCTTGAATACTGGCAGCTGCCTGGCGAATCACCAGGTGCAAAGAGGACTTGGACTCCTCCAGGAGAGAATTAAGCCACACCTCCACACTGCCCTCGGCCAGCACGGGCCTGTGCAGCTCGATGGTCTCCCCCTCCCGGGAGGACACTGACAGAATCCGATCGTAGACCTGCGTGACAAGAGGACAGAGACGGTTCATATGAAAAAGCGGGAAATCACTTCCATCCATTCCCTCCTTATCATGTTATCCCTCCCATAGAAAGTTAAGCTACAGATTATAAAAAAATAAGGCAAAACATGATATAAAGTCTTTTTCAAAACAATGAAAGAGGTTAGCCATGAACTCTACAGAGGAATCCTAAATTGATTCCAAATAACCAGTACTCTAAGGGGGTAAACTTATTTTCTAAAAGAAACATTTAATACAAATGCGGTAATGAAAAAAATCTCTAAGTTGCCCAAATGAAACCAGGCTCTCTAAGAGCCTATTGTTCCACACTGGAAGAGTCTCAAGTTGACATCAGAAGTGACCTGGTCAAGCTCAATGAGGAGAAAGTAATTACGAAGTAATTACAGTTCTGTGCTAAACACAAGGTTCTTTACTGGAGCTTGGTGTCATGTAATGCTCCCTGGGGAAACCCAGCTCCTCTGAGCTCAATGCACCTCAGTTTCCATGAAGCACTCAGCATGAGGAGAAGAGCTCAGCATTTGGAGTTCCAATAAGCCTCCTCCGTCCACTGAACAGGGAATGTTGGAGAACATCACCAAGACTAAGCTTCTTGACCATTAAAATCACACTTGGTGCCAGGGCAGTGGCGCACCCCTGTAATCCAGTGGCTCTGGAAGCTGAGGCAGGAGGATCACAAATTCAAAGCCAGCCTCAGTAACTTAGTGAGGCCCTAAACAACTTAGCAAGACCTTGTCTCAAAATTGAAAAGAAAAAATTTAAAGGGTTGGATGAGGTTCAGTGAGTGGTAAAGTGACTCTGGGTTCAATCCCCAGTATAAAAAAATGAAAAGAAAAATCATACTAATCCTACTCACTATACATCTCACACTCTCATGCAGTTCAGGACAATTAAACAAAATAACACAATCTATAAAGTAAATTCAAATAATTGTTATTGTTTCTGTTCTTTAGTTAAAAAAGGCGGGGCTGGTGTTGTGGATCAGCTGGCAAATGCGAGCATTTGCCTCGCACGTGTGAGGCCCTGAGTTCAACCCTCATTACCATATTAAAAAAATAAATCAAATAAAGGTATTATGTCCATTTACAACTAAAAAGTTTTTTTAAATAAAAATAAAGAACATCCATTTGGACTCAGATTTAGCACTGAACTAAGGAAGTCCTCTTCAGTTGTCAACAGAAGTGATGTTCCACTTAAGAAGTGAATCTTAAGATTCTGGTTCCCCATTTGCATGGACCCTTTCCAGATTCCTGAATATAATTTTGTATTTATATGTTATAAGATTTAGAACCCATAAAACCAGGACCTGCCCTGGTTGTAGATTCCTGATGGAAGGAACAAGAGAAAACAAATGAAATACAATTTTAAGAAGCAATGGCCATGAAGAGAGGCTAAGGATTTGTGGGCATGTAATCAACAGATGAGGAAAACCAAATTATCTACAACATACAACTTGAGACAGTGAGAAATCCTAGTGCTGTACCAGCAAGACTGAAGCAAAACATCAGGAAGAACTTACTGATTGATTTAGCCCCCTTTCAGCTCGCACAAGAAGCAGCACTTGTTTTGCCCGTTAATGTCCACCTGTCTTTCCTTCCTCTCTGTCTTTCTTGCCAGGCTTTGCTAAAGTTGTTCAGCTTCTCCATCCTTCCTTCCTTCCTTTCATTCCACCAACTACGCTTCAGGGCACAGAGTTCAGGTTGCTGTCCTGTTAAAGGCCTCCCCTGGCTTTCCGTCACACTCGGGATGAAGTGGAATTCCACAGTGCAAGGTGCGTGGGCTTTGGAATCTAGCCTGTGTCTCTCCCTTCCTTTGCCCATCACTCCCTCTTCTGGGTTGAATTGTGTCCCCCATGTGAGTCCCAGGACCTGTGAATGTGGCAGTATTTAGAAAGAGTCTTTGCAGGTATAATTAAGTTAAGAGGAGGTCATATCGGATGAGGGTGTTCAAACGAGAAAAGTTATATTTATAAGAAGAGGGAAATTTAGACATAAAAACACCCCGAAATAATATCTGAAATCAGAAGCAGACATTGAAGTGATGAAATGTGTCTAAAATAAAAAAAAAAAACAACCCCACCAGCAAGGATCGCTGACCACTCTCCTTCGGAACCTCCACTGGGAACCAACAGTGCCACCATCTTGTTTCTGACATTTGGCCTCCAGGACAGAGGGACACATTTCTGCTGTTTAAAGCCATGGGGGCCTAATCCACCACCTCACACCCCATCGTTCTGACATCCTGGGCTCCGCGCAGCTCCAGTTCTTGCCAGGTGCCGCTCCTCCTGACCAGACCAGGCTTCTCTTCTTCACCCACCTGCCTGTGTTCCACTGTCCTTCAGAAAACCAGCCCAAGTCGGAATTTTCCTGCAGGACCCCTTCCCTGACACCCCACACACCCAGTTAAGGTTCCTGACAGGCATGTCCATGCTCCTTGTACTTAATAAAAGCACAATACTAATAATGGAAATCCAAAATCATCAGCAATTTAATTCCCACATTTCTCTTCAGTGTTTTGGTATTGATTATGGCACATTTTCCCTTAGACTCCCTGGAGCGGCCTCACGTCTGGGGCAGAGCAAGGGGCTGGACTGTACTGACCGACTTCTAATTGCTGACTGTGGAGTAGCTCTACCACCACACTAACTGCCCTCTAGGTCACGTGGTTACTTCTCCATCTACTCTACCCACACAGCGGTTCCCCGGGTTGGTACATTCCCATAGGTAAGCACGACATCTGTTAGTTATGGAATGAATTAAATCGTATGCTAAGATGAATAAAGGAATGTTCCTAAGGATTGGTGTGAAGCACCAGAGGACTGAATACCCTTTGACAGAGAATTTTAGGTGGAAGGATAGATCAGAAGACATCTTCTGTCACCTGCACAAGTGTGCTCTCCCTCAAGTTGAATGAACTCTTTTGGGTCCCACACAACTCCATGATTATATAAACATGTTAGGAGTGTAAAAGAAAAAACATCTTAAGAAAGCATATCAAAACCTTCTAAGCCTGACTAGAATAATCAAATCCCTACAACAATTCTGCTCTAAGCACTTTATTATGAGCAATTAGTGTCTCTGTCTTGTTGGATTTCTAAGTAGTCAACTTGGCATGTAAAATTCTGAATGCTGCACACATTGCTTTCCTGGTCACATTAAACCATTATTTTTCTTCTAATCTACACCTTGGACATTAAGAAGCCACACAGTTCTGAAGGTTAATTTGGCCCCAAAGTTTCTTTTTAATCAATGGGCAAGAGTGAATGGATAAGGAAGACATGGTTGTAAACACAGCACCAGAGAGCTACAGGAGAGAGGGAGATGATGGACTAGGATATGGTCATCGGTGACCAGCAATTAGAATCCAGCAAACCTTCTCATGGAACTTGACCGTTTTGATGTTGTCAAATACATTCAGCAAGTGGGCTTGTATAGTGTGGGAATCCGAGGCCTGCCCCAGAATCTCCAGAAGAGCAGGATCCGACACGAAGAAGAATCGAGGAAAGCAAAGTCGTTTTTTCTCCAAGTATCTAAGCAGGGAGGAAAAGATAAACTTTGGTAAACACACAAAGCTAACCCTTTCTAGGAACAAATTAACCTGGATGGAAGGGAAGAAAGTCCGTGTAGCAATCTGATTTTCCCTTGTGACTTAATGTCTGGCTTGTTGGCTTCAGATTTGTCAAACGGTTTTCCACATTCTGATAAGGAAACATATTTTTTCACGGTTGGTGGCAGAATATCTTTATCTTTAGCAAACCTATGGCATACAGTTTGCTTGGTCTGAAATATCTTGTGCTGCCTTTGTAGAAAACAGGATAAAATACACAAAGAGAGTTGGGGGTTTGCTTTTTGGCTTTGTTGTATCTCCAAGCACAGCAAAAAGACTCCATACCACCTAAAGTCTGCATGTCTTAAAAGTGCATCTTAAAAGAGAATCCGGTCGACCTCCAGCAGAGCAGAAGCAAACCTAGCTGCGGTGAACTTCTGAAAGGGCTCTGCCTCCTAGAGTCATGGAAGGGCAGGGAAGCTCCCCCATCCCAGGCTTTCCCTACACCTGCGTCCCCATATCTGCTTTATGACGTGGTGAGTCCATGGATGTGTTTATTCTACCATTTTCTTATCTACAGCTCTCATTTTCTAGCATATTTTGCTAATTAGTTGGGCTTCTTTTTAACGTTTGGTATGTTTACTTTTTCAATTGTTTATTATGGGTTTTTGCTATGTTCAGGTTGGTTGGTGTGTTGTTTTTGAGACAGGTCTCACTCTTGCCCCAGCAGGTCTCTGATCTTGAAGATCTCACAAGAGCCACCTACCTCAGTCTGCCTAGTAGCTGGAACTTCAGGCCTGCTCCACCACACCTGGCATTATTGTGGTTTTAATTGCAGTTTCTTTCTGAGACTTTACTGGTTGCTTTAAACTTGAGGTTTTTGAAAACTTTCTACTCTTCCTTGTCTTCTGTATTATTTATTTATTTCCTGTGTAAAATGATCATAGCAACAGAATTCTCTTCCCAGGAAAACTGAGTCTGTGGTAGCAGATCATGGGGATCAGAAACCAGAGCCTCGTGGTAGTCTCGAGGAGAAGGAACCCCAGGGTCATTAGGCAACCACTGGACGTGTTTTACTGTGCAGGCCAAGGCAAGAGCCAAATTCCTCAAGACACGAGAGGGGTTATTTTTCAGAAAGAGGCAAAGAAAAAAAGGAGAAACTCACAATAAGTGAGGAATTGGGGGAAGAAGCAGACACAGCTGCAATAATGGATAAGGCTTGGTGGGTGGGTTGTAATCATCTTCTCTGACTCTGAACCAGAAGGCTCAGTAAAATATGAATTATAAACCATTGTGTGGCAATTGGATCCCATTTATTCTGGATGTGTGAAAAAGTGTAAAGTCTCACAGGAGAAGGAGGGGAAGGATACTATACACAATGGAATATCATTCAGCCATAAAGATGAATAATATTATGGCATTTACAAATAAATGGATGGAATTAGAGAATATCATGCTCAGTGAAATAAGCCAATCCCAAAAACCAAAGGCCGAAAGTTTTCTCTGATTAAGTGAATGATAATACATAATGGGGGTGGGGGGGTGGGAGGTAAGAGAAGAATGGAGGAACTTTGGATTATGTAGAGGGAAATGAGAGGGGGAAGGGGTGGGGGTAGGAAATATGGTGGTATGAGACAGACATCATTACCCTATGTACATGTATGATTACACGAATGGTGTGAATCTGTATCAAGTACAACCATAGAAACAAAAACTTGTACCCCATTTGTGTACAATGAATCAAAATGCAGTCTGTAAAAATTAAAAAAAATAAAACAGGCTGCCCAGAGTCTGTTCTCTTACACATCTCATTTCCTTCAAGTCTTACTCTGCGTTTATAATGTTTAATTTTTAGTTTCTTACTTTCCTTCATTTAAAACTGTTCATTTTATTATTTAATATACCAATTTTTCACATTTGTGTAACTTTGATTTTTATTCTTAGTAATTCTTACTCCTTACTAGTTATCCCCTGCCCAGTAGCCTAGTCTGATTCTGATGAGAATCGGCTCATGTTTTCCATCGGGTTAGACCAGGCTCATGGAGCGTGTCAGCGCAGCTTCTGTGGTGAGCTGGGCAAGACGACACCTTCATGGGCACACACCTGCCTATCCACCCTTCCAAATTATGATCTTATTGGTGCCAAGACTATTCTTGTTCTGTCCAAGCTGATCTTGACAGCTTGTGTAGGCATCTTTTCTATGTAAATATGAGTACTCAAGTGTTTAGAGTGGGCATTTTGGCACAGAACCTTATCTTGGTAAACATCAAAAGACAAAAAAAAAAAAAAAACTCAGTAAACTGTGAATGACTTTAGACTTTTTCCTCTGAAAGTTAAAAAAATAATGTCAAAATGTCGATCATTTGAAAACAAAGATTTTTTTTGTCAAATGTCCTTCGGTAGTTATTTGACTGATCTGACAATTTTATAAAGCAGATCAAGTCATTAACACCTGAGCATCCATTTTTCTAAAAATGCTTTTGGAGGACTTACTTGCAAATATTTTTTAAGTACATAATTAAAAGTGCTTTCCTACTGGGCGTGGTGGTGCACACCTGCAATCCAGCAGCTTGGGAGGCTGAGGCAGGAGGATCATGAGTTCAAAGCCAGCATCAGTAAAAGTGAGGAGCTAAGCAACTCAGTGAGACCTTGACTCTAAATAAAATACAAAATAGGGCTGGGGATGTGGCTCAGTACCCAAAATAAAAGGTGCTTTCCTGACACTGGCACAGGCTATGATCATGGTGTTCAAGGCTATGATCATGGTGCATAGGACAGTCCTCCAAAGGAAAGGAATCAACCACGGAGACCTCATTACTCAAATTGAATGCTTAGAATGAGTGTCTACCATGAGTATCAATGTACCCTTAGAAGATTACTCTTTAACATGGTTATACTTAACTGATTTTATTTCTTTTAACCAAGAGCAATAAAATAGAGAAACTTTATGACTTGCAATTTACCAAGTCTGCATGTGTGCATGTACGTTGATAGATATCACATTAGGCATGATCTTATTTGAACTCTTCAACTTCCAGAAAAGGATTTCAACTCCACATTTTATTTCTGTATAATCCCATTTATATACACATACTGTTTCATATAATGAATATAATGCAATATTTTAGCTGTGCAGACATTTATCCAGAAGAAGATCAGAAAAATAGGTGTGTTCATTTTAAAAGCAGAAACTGTAAGAGAATATTTGCATGATCCTATCTCAGTGAGGGAAGCAACCTAAGTTCTGAGTCCAACATCAGGACAAACAGAGTAAGTGTTCGGAGAGAACATAAGGGTTAACCGCACACAACTCTATTCACGAATTAAGTCTTAGTGAAGAAAACACATCCAGTTAATGCTACCTCCTCTCTGTGTCCCCTTTTGTCTCTAAGATCCAGGGACTTTCAAAGAGCCAGTGAACTTACCCAGTAAGGGATTTCTGGCATATTTCCAACTGGTCCAGCAGGTGCGGGAGGAGTTGCCCCAGGGTCTCGTCTCCAACACAACACTGAACCACATTTGGCATTTCGTGCGCCCGAGTCATGATCTTCACCCAAGATTTATCTATATTGGAAAAGCGCTTGGCTTCCTATAAGATGAGGTAACAAAGCACATTTGGACACATCTGCCATCTCAAAGACGGAGGAGTATGGCACATTCCTGCCGATGAGGCCAGAGTTCTAGCCAGACCAGATACCCAGGCCACCTACACCTCAGGTCACATGCCTTCTGAGCTCTCTGGGGATCTTTTACACTGCATCTCTCTCTTTATCAAGCATATTTAGCTCAACCCTAATACTTTCATTATGTTAAGTATAAACAGGAAACAGACCAAAAGTAATAAGACTGTATGAGATTATTTAGGAGGGAAGGACATTCCCAATTATTTTCATGGGTATCTCTAAATGGAGTGAATTTTCTATTTTCAAGTTTTCTACACTAAGCATTGAACTTTTTTGTATATTTTGGGGAAAAAAATGAACACTTAAAAATATAAATAAAAAAATAATTCTAGTGTAACTAATATTACAAAAAAAATCATTTTTCAGGAAAAATGGAGAACAGATTATTTTGAGAGTAGAAATAATTTTTTCCTTAAAACTTTCTATATGTTACCAGTGAGCATACATTCCAAATATGAGAGCAAGAAACTCCACCTCACTCCTTCAACATATCATGTGAAAATTTTCATTGTCCAATTTTAGATTTTTTTCTACCCATCCAGAAAAACATGCCCAAATATAAAATCAAAAAAATAAGTAAAATTTTAGTGTATGCATACATTTCACTGTTGGTCAAAAAACAAATGGCCAGCCTTACAATTGGTTAACAGCTCTGTATTCTATAACTAACCTGAAAGCTAACCGAAGGGAAAGTTATAAAACCTACATGAAGAGAACAGTCAACATAACCATGCTTCTAAAGCTCATATATATTGTTAAAATGCTATAATCTTGCAAACAACTTAAGGTAATTGAATAAGAGTTCTTGAGATTTGGTTAAAAATTCTTTAAAAATCTCAAAATATACCCCAGATATACATAGTAAGATAATTACGATTTGATGGAAAAATAGACTCAGTATCTTGAGAAGCCTCTTGTTTTGGCGATTTCTCTCTGCACCCCTCAATCTTACAGTACAGAGATAATTGAGTACATTGTAGAGTGTGCATTATTCTTAAACGTCAGTTGTGGAAGAACGAATTATCCTACCATTGTCAAGATAACTATGCCGTAATTTCCACACTGTTCCAATTCTACCTTCACATTGTCTGAAGGAGCACATCAATTATGTGGGAATTCAGCCTTTGTTTTTTTAACCCTTGGTTGCCTATGAAACCTCACAGTCTCCCCGCATTCTTACTCCCTGAATCAGCCTTTCCTTTCCACAATTCCTCACTGCCTTTGAAGAATAACATCCACAGCAGAAAACAAAAATACTGGGGGTGGGGGTACAACAGAGATTAAATATCACTGCATTCTTTAAGAGGTTATTAGTTCTTGGAAATCCTTCTAATTCAAAAACCTGAGCAAATCATTTTTTTAAAAATCCAAAACCTTGGGCAGCTGCTTGGCAATGTCTCCTCCCACAAAGACAGCTTCCAGATAAATCCACAAGTTCTGCACCGTCATCCAGTTCTCGATGATGTCTGTTGAATTGGAAAGGTACTGAACCCACTTTTGAATCTGGGCTTTGAATGGTATATTGTACCTAAAATAAGAAAAAGCTCAACGTTTCATTTCTGTTGTATTGATGTTGTTTTTCAATTAAAAATCCTTTTAAAACTCTTGTCTTTAAGCATTTTTTATTGGTGTGTACTTGAATATGAAAAGATTCTTCCAGTGTGTGCACAAGAACCAAAAATATCAGTTTACCAGTTCCATTCACACCCCCCTCCCAAAGGCATATCAACAATGTCAAAAACGGTCTTTCCCCCTAGACAAATGGCTATTTGCAAGACTGCTGAGGTAAAGTTTCTATTTAAAACCTTGATTATGTTGCTGGCTTTTAAAGTGATGCTACCAATGATTAATATAGCACTATTTACTAGGCATTGTTAGATTGTTTTCAGTTTTTATCCAGAACATACGGAACAGTGGGAGACTCATAATTTAAAGAGCAGATCAAGCATGGGACTTGATTCTACCCAGTCTCCAGAGTCATAGAATTCTGGTTATTGTCACTGTGTCCCAAAGATCCACATTCTCTCTGCTAAGCTTCCATGCCTCTCCATGGAGTCCTTGGGTTTTCATACACTAGAGAGCAATTACAGAATCACCAGTGGAGATCAGACAATAAGTACAAGTTCCAGCTACAACATTCCAACTCTCTTCCCTCCCCCTCTTATCTTTTTCTACTCCACCCATGTCCGACCCACTGATGTTTGTGTGAACACATGCATAAAACCTTATGCAAATATCTAATGCTCCTGATTGCTGCCTCTCCCGTGGTTAAGCCATCTTCTCTTTTATCCTTGAGAAAGAGACTGCCATGTCCTCTCGTGAATGTCCTTTTCACCTTCTTTCTGGGCAGAACCTCATTTGTATGTGGACTCACAGCTACCCAACTAAAATACTGAATTTCCCATCCTTCTTTGCAACAATGTATAGTCAGAGGATTGAGTTCCACATCATGAGTTGCACATTGGAAGAGCGTGGCCAGCATTAAAAATCATTGCCTGGGTTCCACCCAGGAAAACTCTGATTCAGTAGGTCTGGGAAGTAATCCAGACACTGGGATTTTTGCAAGTTCCCTAGATGTACGTGGAATGTGTGAAGTTTGAGAACCACTCTTCCACACAAGGGATAAGCAGTAGCATTGGCTGTAAGGGGTAGTGTGGAGGAGGAGGTAATTCCTGGGGAAAACAAGGAGCGAACCAGACAGAGCCTGGGTCCCTGAGGATACAGTGGATCCCCTACTTGAACCTGGGGGCTTCTTTTATATGAGAAAGAGTCAACCTGTAGTCTCATATGTTATCTTGTGTGTGATGCTTCTGTTATTTGAAGACAAATTTAATCCCAAATTATTATACAGTTTATCATTATTTTATGCTTCATTTTTATGAGGGGAGTACCAGGGATTGAACTCAGGGGCACTTGACCACTGAGCCACTTTCCCAGTCCTAATTGTATTTTATTTAGAGACAGGGTCACACTGAGTTGCTTAGCACCTCACTTCTGTTGAGGCTGGCTTTGAACTTGTGATCCTCCTGCCTCGGCCTCCCAAGCTGCTGAGATTATAGGCATGGGCCACTGCACCTGGCTATGCTTCATTTTTATTCCTTTATCAAACTTTCTAGCCCTATATAATGTGTCATCTACTTGAATTCTTCTCAAATATTAGTCACATTAATGAATAAAGTTTAATTCCCATACACTTGTTAATAAAATTGTTTGCATATTCCATAAATTTTTCAAATTTTTTATTTATGTTCTCACTAGAATGTAATTCCATCAAAACAGAAATTGTTGTTTTATTCACTGTCTCATTTATGATACCTGAAAGAATACAAGACCCACAATAGGTGGTCAATAAATTATATAAATGTTCTCACATCACTGTCTGTGGGTTAGACACCATTGGTAAGAACATTTCCCCCACCCCAACTCAGATAATTTTTATTTAATTTATATTTGTGCCTTTTCTACCTCCCTATATGTAATATCATCCACCGAGCCTTCATTCAGGTTGGATATGCATAGTGACTGTTTTCTAAAACTCACCAGATCCTGAGGCATCCAATTTGACATCACCAACAGTCTCAGTCTCTAAAACCTAACTGTGTATCCCATGTTACTTGGGAGTATCAAGAAAATGGGAGCAAGAGGAATTTTTATCATATAGTATTAAAGAGATAGCACTTTCTATCTTTGAAATATTGATACACATGTGCACAGGTAGGAGAGTGATATTTTAAAGTTAGAATAGCACAATAAATTCATCTGTAAGGTCCCCGCATATTATACAATTACCATATGTTAAGATCCTGGTGAACAAAAAGATATTTTGGAAAGAGCAAAGGGAAGCTCATTGCTTACACCTCCCAAGCAAATTTAAGTTCACAAGCCTACCATGTCCATGTCCAAAATGTGATGGCTTTGCTGTTACCATCCAATAGTCAAATAGAAGTATTAACCTAGCATCTCTTTATGCAATGTTACTCCTCTTCAAGAATTTAATTCATTCTGTGCCTAGACCTGTCATCTCAATGGAGTATGTGCACAACTAAGAATTACTTGTCCATAAATGTTAGCAAAAAGCTTTCTCAAATAGGATGATTATTCTGGGAATTCAGAATAAAGTTCCCCCTGGAACCCAGAGTCTGTTGAGCTGTCAGCTGTGCAGCGAGGCAAAGTTGAAGTGTTCAGCCAGATCCAAGTGGCTAATTACACGTGGCATGATTTTGTCCAATTGATCTCAGACACACCCCACAAGCAGAGGACAATGGAATAAAACCATTGTTTCATGTGCTGTGTCAAAGGTTAAAATTAATGCAAGTATTTTATTTGTATGGAGGGTATTATTGCAATACATTTTGCTTAACTTCCCTTGTGGTTCTCAAATATAAGGAAAAACGTGTTCCTACCTGTTGCTCAGGAGAGAACTCAGCAACATCAAACTGTCCTCCATGCTGGTAATGATTTCTGAGGTACTGTCTCCTCGAAGGAGGAGCTCTCCACGGGTTTTAAAACTGCTGAAGGTGAATGTTTTGCTGTCCCATTCGCTAATGACTTGCTTCAGCTTTTGTTCAATGTCTCTCTCCTTCACTGCACCGACACAGATGTCCTATGAAAAGGGTAAGCTCTCATTTATTACATGAAAGTGACACAGCTTATTAACAGCTCAGGCTCAGCAGAGATCCTGTCTTCTCTCTCTGCCTCATATATATCTAAAATATGTATACTTCCAGATGTCAAATGCAATATAATAAATGGTGTTGTGGATACATAGATATAAATGTGGAGGGATACAGGGACAAAGATGACCAAAGAGAAGCTTAATTTATAAAATTTCCCACCAAACTATTCCAGAAAGATAAAAGATGCAATGACTTTTTATATTTTGAACCTTGATCACAGACTCAAAATGTCATGTTTCTGCTTTACCTCTAAAGTCAACAAACGGGGAGGAAACTGGCGGAAATCTGGTTTCTGGTCCCTCTCCCAGTCTCCTTCCTCTGCAGCTTCCCCTTCTCCCAGACCATGAGCTGAGTCCAGTCTGCGCCCTCACGTCTTCCCACACTACCTTCCCTTTCTAGGGGAGCTGATCCATTCCCAAACACCTGGTCATCTTTCATATCTCCAGGAAGGACCGATATCCATTTGTGCAATGAGCTTCTCTGCTTGGGCTTCAGGAGAACCCCAAACATGACCTGCGAAATATTGAACTCCTGCCCAAAAGCAAGCTGGTGCTCTTTGTCCTTGTCTCCCAATCCCAACAACCCCTTACAATCTTACCAGTCTCTAGGTAAGCAGTCACCCACCAGACCTCTCCACAGGAAATCCATGGTCATCATTCTCCCTTCCCCATATTTCTCCTACCATATTCCTTCCATCAACAAATTCTGAACAGTTTTACCTCCTAAAAGCCCCTGGATCTCCTCCCCTCTCCAGGTTCACTATCTCCCCTCCCTGACAACAAGTCAGCCTCTCTTGCCCGAGCTCCTCTTATAACCTCCCTGTTGGTTTCGACATGATTCTCCCCTGCACTTGACCATCAAGGTGACCTTTACTAAATGCAGACCTAACTGCATCATCCCCTGCTGGAGACACATCTCCCAGGTGGTCCCCATTGCCTGAGAGGCTAAAACCAATAACATGTCTTAGATCTACTCCCCTTCCTGGGCCTCTGCTCTCTCCTCCTCCTCCATGTCCAAGACACACAGCCATCTTTTGCTTCCTCCAACACACTTCAGGTACTTCACATGTGATTCGCTATCTTCCTGGAATGGTCCCCTTTGCACTTACACAATGCCTCGTCTCCACCTGGTGACCATGCGCACTCACCCAGCCAGCCCAGCTTGCCCACCTTTACGTCCCTGGAAGAGACAAACCCCATTCTCACGGGCTCTCATTGCATAGCAGACTCTTCCTTCAGTGGCATTTACTACAGCTTATAACTGCACTTTGATTTGCATAATTTAATGATCTCTGAATACAGGAATACATCTTTATGTCCCCACCACAGAACCTGTTGCATAGGTAGGCATTTAACAAACACTTGCACAGGAGTTAATGGCTGAATGCCAAGAGCTCCAATTGTCCCACTGTGGTTTACCCATGATACAGGAATGCTATGGCCTAAATCCCATGAGACCTTTGGATCTTCCACCACATCAGACGGCATGAGCTGTACCTCTATTTCCTCTTTGTACTTCAGAAGAGGCACCTCCATGATGTTTCTTAACTTGAAGGTTTCATTCCCCACATCCAGACTGTGCCCAGTGAGGGCGGAGATCCTGGCCCAGTGCCTCTCCATCATGGCGTTACTGGCCATGTATTCCAGCAGAGGGCAGCACTCGCTGAAGTCATCGATGGTCTTCTTCAGGTCCAAAAAAGCCTGCCAGTCCTTGAGTGCCCGGGGCAGCTTCCGACACCTGAGAAGAGAAACCGGTGTGGACGGGCTGGGGTGGCGCTCACTGGCAGAGTGCTAGCCTAGCATGTACAGGACCCCAGGTTCAAATCCCAGCCCTGCAAAAGCACAAATACCTGTCTGGTTTTGACATTTCACAACTTGGACATTATCTTCTAGTTTAATATATTGGCGTATCTTACAAAAAATCAATTCTCCAAGTCAGCAAAGATTTTTTTCCATCCCTCACAATAATGACTTAGGTAGAAACATAACATCAAAGGTTAGAGGTGCCTCTGAATTCATTCAACTCTACAAACACGTGGTGAGAACGTACCAAGTTCAAAGCACAGCACAGTGCATCAGCTAACACATGGGACAGGGGCAGCCCGTCTGCCTTGGGTTCAGGACTTGAAACAACAAATCTCAGGCCTCTTGCTTTGATTCAGGAAAGCAGCTACCATAAACTTCAAATGTTTGCTATGTGTAATACAAATAAAGGCCAGCTCCCTCCACATGCAGCAGAGGCCCTGACAAGATTCACCCAGGTTGAGCAGAAGGGCCTCTCTCACCACACACACATGGGGCAATCGATTGAGTGTTTGATGAGGATGCTGTCAACAGACAACCATGATGGGGCACAAGGTGCTTTTGAAGCATCTGGGGTGAAAAGCAAACCTAACAGCCCATCCTGGAAGAAAGCCTTTGACGTCCATCGCTCAGGCCCTTCACGTCTCACCTGCTCTGGAATTCTGAGAGCTCATTGTTGATCTTTTCAATATTCACTTCTGACCAAAGGATATCTTGATAACCATTCACAGTTTCTATGACACTGTTGTACAGGGTGTATATTTTCTGTAGCAGATTTAGTTGTTTCTTGATCTCAAGAAGCTGGGGATACTGTGTCACCGGCAGACCAAAAAGTTCCTCTCCTCCAGTATAGGTGATATATTTCCGATAGATATTATCAAATTGATTCTAATGACAACACAAGGGAAAACTTATCAAAGTAATCTACATGTGAACAAACATGGAAGTGAAAACACTAGCAAGGAAACCAGAATGTGTGATCTCTGGCATAGGTAACCAAGAATACCAAATGAGGGCAATCAATTTGCAGAAACCACTTCTAATTAAACCATAACAAATCATATGCTTAAAAATGTGAGTGCATCCCATATTCTACAATAAGCTTTTATGTCTTTAAAAACATATATATGTTTAAAACTCAATGAGGTTTTCATTATTTAGGAAATTATGGAAATTAAAAAGTTACCTGAAACATGATAAGCCTATCGCTGGCTTCCTGAGGCTTCAAGTCACTGGCCATCGGACCATTCTGAAGAAAAAAGTTGAAAACAAAATTAAGTGTTTGCATACAAATTCTATAAGCTCAAAGTATTTGAATATCTAAGTTGTTTTCATACACATCACATACATGATAGGGAAACAGTTTTTACTTATGAAATGACTAAGAAAGTGATTTAATTGGAAATGTGTCCCAAGTCTGAAAAACCCAAGTTAATGCTACAACTTCCGTAAGTTAAGAGGCTTTGAAAATTTTATGCATGTATTATTCATTTCTTGGATGACACAGGTAAAGAAGTTCAATGTTTCCTCTGCAAGAAGCTGATCCTTTGGTTTTGAACAGAAATGCTAATGCTATTAACTTGCAGATTTCAACACTCTAATATCTACTTGTAAAGTGAACCATATACTCAATATTACAGTTAGGTTTCCCTACATTATAATACATAAATGTATGGGTCTCTGTGTTTCTTCATCCATGAAGTGAGTCCATGGATCCAACCTCAAACTTTATTAGCTTTGTGGTTTGGTGTACTACTAGTTAACAGGTTTGAAATTTACCCCTATACTTATTTCCCTTGTGTAGCACATTATAATTATCTGGAAATGGATCTCATTACACACCACATTTCCACTAGAAGATTCTACACTAAACCCCATATATATGATTAAAATATGGTCTCCATGGGAGAAGGGCTCCATCTGTCTTGTCCACCACTGTATCTTCAGCAGGACAGTGACTGGCATGTGCTTATTTCATTTCTAAAACTAAGGAACACTGTGGAAAGGAAGAATAGTATTTGTATTTGAATTTAGAAATTTAAAAAGCTGTTCAGCAACCTCAGTAACAGACCAATCACACAATATGAATAGCACTTTTAAATTCCCCATTTCATGTTGAAATTATTCCGGAGAAATTCTAAGGGGAAGGACTTGTGGAAAGAAAATACTTGATGAAATTCTTCCATGAACATAAAATCCCAATTCCTAAAAAATTTCATGAAATATCACATCACACATAATTCTCAAACAATGACATTTTGTATGTTCTTTTTATTCTTCCCTGAAAATAAACACAGAGAAAGCCAGAGTCATACCAAATCATAGTCCAGATAAAACTGGTGACAGTCTTGGAGGAAGACCTCCACAGTACTAATAAGCTCTTTCCTGAAACCCGGCTGCAGGGAAACTAATTCATTCTGAACTTCGCTGGCACGTGCCAGGAGCTTCTCCCAAGCATAGCGCAGAGTGTCAACTCTGTCCATCTCTTCTTTTGCTATCAGAAGTCCGTATTTGTTAAGCAGGGCATAAGATTCCTACACAAAAGAAGAAAAACTTAATTTCTGCCAGACAGAGACATAAACCTACACACAGTCATTTACTAAAGCATCAGAGCAAAACAGATCAGTGTGATAGTGTGATCGTGACGTCACCCGAAGGATTCTAGTTAAGGTACTTGCAAACTTCAAGAGCTTCAATGAGCAACTGGGCTACTCAGCTCATTTCCTCATCCTTGAAACTGGAAAATTCCCTGGCCTTCCTACAGGATCTTTGTTAGCACCTAAAAATATTATTTTAAAAAAATTTTTATTGCTACACAAATAAAGGTAGTTTTACTTAGGTCCTCAAATTGTATTTGAAGACTACACAATCATATCAAGTAAATTGAAAGCATGAAACAACTTAAATTCTGATAGTAGAATAACACAATAAATCAGAATTTTAATATGGTCCCATGTCACTTTGTTGCTAGGAGGTTCCAGTAGTCAGACATAAGAGGGTGTTCTTGGGTCAGTGCCTAGACCAAGCCATTGTCCTCAGAATGCAAAATCTGGGATCACTCGTTTGGCTGAAAAATTAAAATAAGCAAAGTTTGGTTTTCATAAGAAATGATTTTTCACTAAATATACTTCTTTTCCCACCATTATTTCTCCCCACAGAGGAGAAAGGAGACTTGACTGTTGACCTGCGGGGAGGGGGATGCTGATTTGGACAAGCGTGGCCCAGGGCCTTTCTCCCTCCCCTCTTGCTTCTTGAAAACACCATGATCTGTACCTCATACCACAAATGTGGATCAGGGTAATAGAGAGACCTGCAGCTTTCCAGTGTGGCCTCTGATGCACAAGAAAGTACCCTAATTCTGGGATTTCCTACTCACAAGTCCAAGGTGTGTGTGTGAGTGTTTGGTGGACAGGGAAGGGGATAACCAGAGAGGTGCACTCAATTACGTCTTCTAAATCAGCTTTATCAGCAATAAAGGTTATATTATGATCTTGACACCTTGACTCTACTTCTGTCTTAACTCCCCAGGGGGAGAAAATGCTATTGTCAGCTACTGCACCTCCTCTTCAAACTCCAGGGACTTCCCTGTCCTGCACAAGGAATGGACTATTTGCCTTGATGTTTCCATTCCCGAGAAGAACGTGATGGATCATGTGACTCCGTGGCCCCACACGACAAAGGATAATTGTGTAGTGATCTGTATCATTCTCACAGTAATGTGATTTTTTTCAAAATTCAAAGAGTGTTGCAGAAAATGTGAGACTGGAGTCTGACCTTCACCATCAGTGTGTAAGACCAGACATTTCATTACAGTGTGATAGAAAGGCGATGTTTAATATCTGGAATTTAAAAAAAAAAAAAAAAAAAAAACATGACCCACTTCTGAGAAACCATTTTCATGTGGAAAAGATGGCCTGATATAGTATTTTTTTTTTTTTTAAGGTAATGTGCAACACAGGTCAAGGTGCACAACTTCTGTGAGCCTGTTTCCCCATGTGGAAAGCCATGGACGCCGGCAGACTATTCGCACCCCCCCAGGTCCTGCTCACCAGCTGGGTTTCCCACCCCAACTACTGAGAGTTGATTGTCGGACCACGCTGCCTCCTTGCCTGGAAACTCTGCTGCATGGGAGCCTCCTCAATGACTCCCAGGGGCAGTCTCCCTTGCCTCAAGGGGGGACCAACTGTGTGGTGGAGTGCTTGCTGGCTGCTCCCCAGGGATCAGGCTGAATTCAGCCTGCAGCTGGGACCACGTCACTCAGCTTTGCCCTCGCTGTCCTGTCCTATTTCCTTCACTCCCCTCCCCTGCTGAGCACTTACCAGTAAATATCTACTTAGAACCCCTCATCGCAGGCCCTGCTCTTAGGGACCTTAGATGGCACGTCTTGGCTGAGAACTAGCCCATCAAAGGAACCCTACAAAGGTCAAGTGTCATCATCACTGAAATGGTTCTTGGGTTTGCACCTGTTTGTAACCGCAGCCCAGACCTGGTCAGTACTTCAGGTAATCACATCTGCATGGGATTCTGTAATAAACCAGCAGGGATCAGTTACCTCAATAGGTCCTACTTGAAAGTCGATGGGGATCTGCTGCTCCCTGATTTCTTTCAGCGTAGCCATGGCAATCCGGATATCATCCAGGTCCTTAATGGGATGATTCAGTTTCTTACTGAACTCTTCAAGGAGGATGAAGATGCTTTCCATCTCGCTTCTGTATTTTTTGTTACAGTGACGTCCGATGACAAGCATCCAGGCTTTGGTCTCGGTAGTCAGGGCAAATTTCAAGTCAGCTGTAAAACCCAAATACCCACAGTTCACTTTGGAAAACCAGATCACTATGAAAAGACGCCATGTTGCCGTTCACTGAGACAAGTTTACAGCTTGTAACTCTCTAGAACATGAAAATGAAACTGGTGAAAAATATTTTTTGAATCATTATGCACTCATCCATTTTGTAAAGCCTGTTTTTGCAACAATTCAAAATGTATTTCGAAATGCTTTGAAAGAAGATACATATCAAAACCCTCTGAGACAAGACTCAAATGTTTGTTATTGTTATTTATTAAAGGAAAGATGGATCTTGATTCTAAATACAACAGACTGTCCTCTTTCTCTAAATCAGCCTTTATTTTCAAGGCTTAGCATCAAAGTATTCAATATACTCCTGAATAAATAATTAGGCAGAAGGGAATTAAAAACAAGTCTACAAATTGGTTTTAAAACTAGAAGCCCATGAAAGGAAAGTCAATCTTTAAGCTAGCTAGAACTCTCCAGAATACTAATCTAGGAAAGAGATAGAGAGATACCATTTAATTTATATAACGGTATGAAAGAAAATGAACCCACCTGTGAACAGAGCAATAGGACCCACACAGATATATTCAGGTTCAGCATTAATTTCCTGCTCCAGGTTTTGGAAATAGAGAATCTGGGACTCGAACTCAGAAAGCAAGGGGTTTTGCATAATAAACGTCATAATGGTTTCTTCTTTCTCCTTCTGCCAAATGTGATTGTAGCGCTTGAAGCAATCCATGGATGTAATAACTTCCTAGAGTAGAAATAACAGGTTTGTGTCGAGAAGGCAGAACCTGAAATGGCATCATGTCCAAGTGAAGATGTGCCCCTTGCTGGTGGTTCCCGTGGAGTCATTAAAATGTTCAGCCAGCTGTGATCAGTTGGCAAAGCCACAGAACTAGACCATGTGGAATGCTGTGGACAGTAAACCAGTCATGGTTTACTTGTCACCATCCCTAGTCAGAAACAGGGAGTAACAGCTATCTTTCACTTTCATTCTAGAGTCAGGGATCTTCTGGTGACAAGCATCTGCTCAGCATACTTGAGATGCCTTTCACTGGGCACTGAGGCCCTGGGTGTGACCAGGTTCCCCCCAGGATGAGCTTACTATCTTCACCTTCACCTAGGCATAGGCTGTGAAGCCAAGGGCTGGGCCACAGGGCCTTTGGACGTACCTTTTTGGTAGAACTGATGATTGTGCTCAGTACAGAGACTAATTTTACAATCTCCTTGTTGTCAGACACATTCTTATAGTAGTTCTTGGGTTGCACTGGAATGGGTAAGTTTACAGATGCCACCTCAATGGTCTCTAAAAGCAAAAAAGAGAAAAAAGTCTATATCAACTGCATAGGGAACATGCTATTAACAGATGGGGAGATTTCTGTAATGGATGCCAAAACATATCTCCTTCCTAAAAGCAATAAAAATCATGGGGATTTTTAATGTTCTCAAAGTTTAAGGACTCTGGAAATTAACCACATCTTACAACGATCCAAAAAGTGTCAATTCAAGAAAAAATATGGAATCTAGGTGAAAGTACCAAGTTTCAGGCGTTTTAATTTGTTCCCTTCCCATTGTCTCCTCTCTGACTGTGTGGCAGAGAAAAACAGCAGACTTACATCCCATGCAGCTGAGAGAACCCTGGACCCCGCAGAGCCCAGAGCAGCAGGGATGGGTTTGGAGCTCCTCAGAGGTTGGGGGTCTCTTATGACTGTCAATAACAGACACATCTGGAAGCTCCCTGGAAAAGCTGTGTCTGAGTTATTTATCTTTACATGACACGATGATGCAGAACTTCACTGAGTGGGGAAAAATAAATAAATAACAACTTGGACCCCAAGTCGTTTGTCAAAATATTTTTTTTAAAAATCAGCAACAATGACTATTTAACTTTACAGGTGCCTGAGACAATGATATTAGTTGGGGCAAACAAGATGGTAACCAAAAAAGATAAAGGTCTGGGAAAGCGATGTCCACAGAGGGCGCTGTAGAGCCCTGACACACTCCTGGGCTCTAGGAGTCCACACACAGTCAGAGGGGTCAGCAGGCCCAGGGAAGACCCACAGGGCCTGTCTCTCAGTTCTGTCTGAATTCGAGGCCTGGCACCATCAGTAAGCAAACACTTGGGTAGTGGTTTAAACTGACTGAGCCTTACAGGGCTCCAGAACCCGTACAGTCTCTAAGCAATGGGCGAAGATTATTGCTTCAAAATATTCAAGGGTAGGGTGCTGCAGTTGTGGCTCAGTGGTGGAGCGCTTGCCTGGCACATGTGAGGCACTAGGTTCGATCCTCAGCCCCACATAAAAATAAAGGCACTGCATCCATCTACAACTGTAAATTTTTTTTTCAAGGAAATCTCTGTACAATTGTTAATTGACCACTGAACACCCAGAGACTACAGCAGCTAATAATCCAAAAATAGATTTTACTCAATTAATCAATGAAATTCAATAAAGAAAAAGAGTAATGATATCAGCAATCTCTAGGGAAGATCAGTTTTCAGAATTGCCATATTCTTTAAAATGTCTAATTTTCAACCAAGAAAACAAGTGCAAGACATACAAAGAAACAAAGTAAGGCCCATACAGGGAACAGAAGCAGCCAAGAGAAGCCATACCTGAGAAAATTCAGACACTGAACTTACTAGACAAAGATTTTAAATAGCTATTATAAATATGTCCCAAGAAGTACAGAAATCATATTTAAAGAATTAAAGGAACTTACGGGAATGATATCTCAGAAAATGGAAAAAATATCGATAGTGAGGTAGAAATACAAGAGAACCAATTACGAATTCTAGAATCAAAAAGAACAACAAATGAAGTGAAAATTCAATAGAACTTAGTAAAAGATTTAAGGGCTGGGATGTGGTTCAGTGGTAGAATTCTGGCCTAGCAGGTACAAGGCCCTGGGTTTGATCCCCAGAATCAAAGGGGGAAAATTTTTTGAGTTGGCAGAAGGGGAAAAAAAATCAATAAACTCAAAGATAAGTGTTTAAAGATACGAGTCGAGGTTACTAATTTGAGATTATTCTTCTTTGTAATATTAGTGCTCGAGGCTATTATTAAAGAATTAGTTCCTTAATTCTTTGGTCATGACAAGAATATGTATATAATTTTCATCCAATATTTTTTCTTCTCAACTTAGATATGCTTCATGACTGAATGTATTTTTAGCTTAGAAAATTCTGAATTTTAAACTATTCTGGGAAATTAAAGCAATGATTCCAAATCATATAAAATTGAAATTAATATAATATTAATAGAAGTTTGGGGCTTAAATTAATAAATAATTTTTTTAAGTTATGGGAACAATAGTTTTGAGTTCTATTTATCTACCGCAACATTTTTGTCTTTTGGTTTGGTTGGGTTGGGGTGGGTTGGGTTTGGTTATTTTTGCTGGGGTGCTGGGGTGGATCCCAGGGTGTCTCACATGCACCCTCAACCCACTCAGACCTCTTTAAAAAGGAAGGTCCCTCCGTTTCTTCCTGTGGCTTCTTGATTTATCAATTCAGGGGAGTGAACGCCAACATAACTACACAGGTCTGAGGTTTGTGGGGCTGACTGAAGGGGAACATAAGGACCAAAACCAACGTATAATTCCATGAGCAACGCGGCTGTCTCAGGCTGCCTAATTTTACACAACACAGATGAAAGCCGCAGGATACACAGTGACACTCACAACATGTTAGCCAAACAGAGCGCAGAGTGGGTCAAACATGTCTCTCCCATGCCAGGAAGTATTCATTGTGATGATGGAGAGTTGCTCTTTAAACTGAGAAATTAAAACCCTCCCTGCCTGCAGTTCTCATTATTAGACTGGACCAAAAGTCAGCACGGCAATAACAGCTGTGATCAACCCACCAGACACAGACCACAGTGTAGATGCTAAAATATTAAAGTATGTCCATCTTGGTATTTTGTAGACTTAAAATTGGTTCAGAGATTAATATTCTGCACTAACTTGATTTGAGAAGTCTATCGGGGCTGGGGGAGAGTAGATTTAATCTCAATCAACGTTGATTCACAATGACTATTTTAACAGAGCTCTTACCTTGCAGTTGGTTCTCTCCCACTTCAACATCTGAGTCGCTCTCTCCGTCACCCCACGGGGCAGTCATTTTTCTTTCCTGCGCCTTTTTCTACAATGTAAAAGGCATCTTTCAGCTTTGTCCCACCTGTAAAAGAACAGCTTTCACAGGAAACAGCCTCTCCATCCCCCGCCCACCTTGGAGGACGGCTGGTCGCTCCACTGTCTAACCCCCTTGGGGACACTGATGATGCACTCCACAGCTTTGTTCAGGGTCTGCTGGATGTCCTCCAGGGCAGGAGCCAGGGCAATGCTGGGAATGGCCAGAGTGATGTTTGCTCGGAAAATAGGAAGGTTGCTCTGCTTGGTTTCCGCACTGCTGCCCTCTGAGTTCACAAAAAGACAGGAGAGGATTTATATTTTTAATTCAAAAAGAGTGCCTTCATTTCTAACCACAAGTAAAGCACCTAGAACAACACATGAAAGATATACAATCAGGCAAATATTTGTTGAATGAATGAATTAAAAAGAAAAAACTTTTGGAAGATCTAGTTTTGCTTAATACAAGAGCAGTTCAGGGGAACCCAAGTCATTTTCTGTTGATTTTAATTTTTTGGTAAACTATCCAAAAAGGAAACCTATTATGTAGGATCAGACTTAAGTATAAACTCTTTTCAAAACTACTAAAGATGATATTGCTCAAGTAACTGGATACTGATAAATTAAATGAAAAATAAATAAGCAAGGAATGAAGAATAACTACCAGAGCCAAAACTAAAACAACCAGCTTGTAATTTCAAATAAATTGTACGCCTTCCCTACCACAGTGTTATATCCTACACTCAGAATAACTGGAAAAAAATGAAAAAGAAATAAAATTAACTCACCATTCATATCAAATGGGCTTTTAAAGTTACGTATACACATAAGTCACAGATATAGATACATGTATGGGTATATATGTATGTGGCACACATAACTTTATATAGGTGGAAATACCTATACTGTATAAAGTTGAGAAATAATTCTGATTTAATATTTAGCACATCAGCCAACATTTGAAAAGTTCTAATACAACCCTGTGTCTGAAGTAAAATAAGACATTATAAACCATGCCACAAACAAAACATTCCTTCAAAACCAAAACTTCATGTATCCACTTTAAATTAAATGTCAGATGCTGTCTCTTAAATGCCAATATTCAAAATAGGTAAGATTTTATCATCACCGTGTTTCTCAGTTGTAACTAATGCTAATATTTCTTTTTTTTTTTTTCCAAACTGTTTTTGATTTAAGGTTTGATTTCAGGACGTCCCTACATGTGATGGACCCTCAAGGCACACCTGGGGAAAGCAGCAACTGCTTCTGAACTGTGCCCAGGAGGTCAGGCGCTCAGCCCAGGGAAGCCCCTGGGAAGCACAGGCATGTCAAGCAGGTAAGTGTGACTCCAGCAAGCCCTTTCCACTTTACAAGACGGGTTAATAACCCAATAATTAAACAATGAAACAATCGTTTCCATTTGCCTTCTTTTTAAAGTATGTTGTTTTTTCCTTTCCCAGATTAAAACAATTCATTTTATACATTTTCATCTTATTACAAAAAAAGATTAAAAGTGATGTTGATTTTTATGCTTGTAACAAAGGTAAGTAGCCTGAAGCAAATTAGTTTACCCTCCCCACGCTCCAGTTTTCTCCACTTCAACATGAGTAATGAGAGTATTCACTCTATAGAACTATTGGGATCACCAAAGTTCGTAATGCTGAAACTTACGGGGAGGCACTCAATAAAAGGTGGAGTTTCTGATTTCTTTAAATTTAACAGGAACATGGTGTGCACCTGCACACACACACACACACACACACACACACACACACACACAAACTACACCTGATCAGCCACCCTGCAAACCGTGTGGGATCATTACCCCGGAAGTTCATCACGTGGGAGGAATGGATGCGCTTGCGAATGGCCTCTAGCGTGTTCCTGGTAACTTTCAGAAGAGCATCTGCGTTTTGGTGGTTGAAATGAGAGAGCAACTCGCAGGCTGCCTCTAGCATCTCGGTCTGTTTCTTCTTTTTGGTGACTGTTGTCAAAGACAGTGGGCCAGTCCCAGCATTAAGGGACGATGTCAAGGCATCAGAATTTCTTTCCTCTCTTTTTGCTGTTAGGACATGACATGAATAGAGGTAGATGCGGGGAGGGTTGCAATTAAATGGAGAAATTAAGATAAATAGCATTCAAGTTTGATGTCACTTAAGTGTCATGATTCTCAGAAGTAAGATGGAGACCTCTCTTCCTCTGCCTGAGAAGACAGCCAATGAGAGATGCAGGAGCTCTGGGTGCAGCAGCCACTGGGCCCACAGGCTGGTTCTTTCTCCCACCAACACCCTAAAGCCCTGGGGAGTCACTTTCCTTCTCCACCTCTAGTGTTCCTGTCTGTCCAGCAAAGGCTTTGCTCTGGTCTACACTGACTTCGGGAAAATTCCAATCCATAATCCATAATCCACCCTCCTCCACAGATAAGGTGAAGTGAACCAGCTCCCCCAGCATAAATTAAAGGAGAGCTAAGCGCCAAAGAGGCTGGTGCAAAGTACGTGTTTGCAGCATCCAACACAAAAAATGGGAACCAGCAACACAGGCATTAGGCTCAGAACCAGAATCACAGACATAAATAGCACTCTAAAATTGGGACAGCGTTTATAGAATTGTGAAATTAAGTTACTCTGTAGAAAGTCAAATTTTAGCTTTCAGTAAATGGCCTGGAAAAACAAAACCCTGTTATCACCTCATCTCTTACCTGAGGTTTTACGTTTTGAATCAACATTATTCTCATTGAGTGCTTCTTCGCGGTCCTCTTTAGGTGGAACTTGCAGGTCCAACATGTTTATTAGCTCGTTGACTGCTTCCTCCACTAATGAGCTTTTAAAATGTAGAATCCGAGCACCATTTACACAAAGATCCTAACAAATAAAAACGATCGTCACTTGTTGTCATGGTTTATCAGGTTCTTGAGCATTCACCAAGAATAGGGGCAGTGCCACACCTAGAATAGGGGCAGTGCCACAGGTTCAGCTCCGGGTGACAGTTTATGCTCCAATGATGCTGGAACACGCCCTTCATGCTGCCCCGCCCAGGCCTCTCCAAATGCACCTGGAGCATGTGGATGGACCAAGCTTGCGTTTGCTTCTCCCGCATGGAGGACATAAATCCCAAATCCATCAACAGCCTCCCTTCCCACCAAGTTCCCTTCAGAGTCCACAATCTGCTGTCGCCAGTCCTTCTTGTCTCCTCATCTTTGCTAACAAGCCATAGTTATGTCCTACTTAATTTCAGGTCTATTTCCCTCCTGTCCACCTAAATTACACATTTCTCAGGAATAAAATTAATAAATGTAAGCTAAAATATGACTTGGAGTGCTGTGATGGGTTCTGTAGCTGCAGACATAGATAAGTAATATACACAGCATCAGCTATATACCACTGGCTGGAAAATTAACCCATGAAACAATAGATTTTGTCATCTGGACAGTCTTCAGCTTCATTTCAAGTTTCACTTTCATGCATCTTGAGATTCTAATGTTCTTCTGGGCCATCCACATCAAACAAAGGCCTCATGGCTCTGTCACCTGCTCATGCACGGCCTTCACCTCACTCCACTGCTGGAGAGCACGTGACATTTTGATGCCATGATCACAGGAACATTCTAATGTATACTGAAACATACTATTAAGCTTCTTCACCATCAAAGTATAAAATAACAATTTCACTCTCAACTCAGAACATTACCCAACTACCAATCTCAACCTTGAGCTTAGAGAAAATTATAAAAGCAAGAAAAAGACAGTTATTTAAAAAAGGGGGGGCAGCTCTGAGTTTGGATAAGGAATGGAATGAAGTTAGGATCATCTAGTAACAAGTATAGACCCTGGTGCTAAATTTCCTGGGTTCCAAACCTAGTTCTGCATGATATGGAAAATCCTTCTCTGGCCTCAGTTCCCCTCTCTGTAAAATGGCAATAATGGTAGAACCACCTCAGATGGTAGCAGGCATTCCCTGAGATAGAAGGTTATATGTCAAGAGCAGGGCTGGTCACAAAGTGATTATTAAGGAATTTGTTATTAGTACTTGTCAGCAAATGACACACATCCTCTGGACTTAAGTGCCTGCCAAGCTGGTCATTCTACGTAGATTAGCTCCTCATTCCCTGAGAGAGTGCTGATATTTTTCAAAGTCTGCATCTTCGGTCGTCTGACTGCCTTGGGGAGAAGCACACACGGGCCATGATGTGATCTCCTGCTCTCAACGCCAGCTCTCCCAGGACACCCTCGGTGACCTTCCCACAGTCTTTTCAGACCCTCAGTAATACAACACACATCTGAAACCACAAAACACCTTGATATGGAGGGTTCTGGAAAACAGAATCAACAAACTCTCAAAGCCTGCTCTAGTTCTAACAGCATCGTGTAAATCCCTTAGTTCGTTCTCTCTGAGAGGACATGATTATAAAAATGATGCAAAGAGCACAGAAATTAATAAAGCAGAGTTTAGCCAGAACGAGGACAAAGTAGCAATAGGCTCATTAAAATGGCCCCTGCATCAAACAAAATAAACCAAAGTCACTGCCTCTACTCACCCGCTTCAAAAACCCACCTCCACGGTGGCATCTGCACATTGAAACCACCAGAAGGATCTGTTACCAAACCTGACGCATTTCCTCCTTGATGGATCCACACGGGGTTCCTGCGTGTCCTCACCCCCGTGAGGCTTCGGCTTGGGAGACCAGGAGCCCCTGGACCCGAGGCTCCCAGGTCCGTTCTCCCCGCCCGGTCACACCTCCTCCTGACAAGACAGTCCCTCACTGCGGCAATTCTTTTGCTGACATCCTTTAGCCCATCACTCCCTCAGCCCCAGGAGGGGACCGGCCTCTGCAGGCGACCCACCCTCTCCACTTGCCCCCACACCCATCATGGCCATGCAGAGGCCTGCTGCTGGGAACCCCCAGCCCCTGACTCAACCATCCCCTAACGCTACCCAGGAATTGCTCCACATGGCCACAGCCACTTCCTCCTCCCGGTTCCACAACAGCTGTGTCCTCCTGTCTTTACACCACCCAGCCCACCACATTCCACCAAAAGAAAATGGAGCCACGACAGGGAGACTTGTCCCACTTCCCAGCCCGGTGCCCTCACCCAGAACACAAACCACCTCCATCATTCCCTCCTGTTTGAGTGACTGCAGTGGTTCTCCTCCTAGTCAAGAATAATCTCACACACCAGGTTCTGAGTCGCAGCCTCCCCCTTCCCCAGAGACCAGGCTACCAACCAGCCTTCTCCCTCTCTTCTTGATTTTCTGCCCCAGCATATCAGCACACTCCACCTACTTCATCTCAATACCTCCCTCCAGCTGCCAAAATGACATGCTTCTACCTCAGGGCCTCTGCCCTTGCTGTTCCCTCTGCCTGGAATGCTCTTCCCTAAAACCATTCACATAGCTCACTTCCTCGCTTCCTCAGTTCAAATGTAATCACAGAAGTCACCCCAAACCATCAACATAAAGTCACAACTCTGAGTCAGGTGCTGCTTTTCTCCATGACCTTCCTAACTGTCTCCTTTGAATTTATCACAAGCGGACATGTTTGCTTGTTGGCTTTGTTTGTTTGTTTGTTTTTCTGCATCCTCCACTTGAAAAGTGGGCTCCCACCAAGACTGGGATTCAAGTTTTATTTACTGCTATGTCCCAGCCTTGGTTGGCATAGATGCTCCAAAAATAATGGAACAAAGAAATAAACTGTGAAAAGTAAAGAAAAAAAATTCAACAAAAAGCCTTCACTTACATTGTTAATTGGAAATGCAAATTAATTTATGTTACATGATTCTGCAACTTAAACTAAAATTAGGAAGACACGACAAAACAGTGTGCGTTGAGGTGGTGGGGTTGGTACTGCTGCACTGCCAGCAGCTTTCTAAGTTGATAACACCCTTTTTGAAAGGCAATTTGGCTGTGAATATCAAGAGCTATCAAGTAGAGCCATACTCTGACACAGTGATCTTATTTTGAGAGAGGAAATAATTCTGAAGAGGAAAAACATGATACATAAATATATTTACGGCAGCTCTTGGAGAAATAGAAAAACTTTGGAAGCCATTTAACGTCCAGCAGCAAGACTGGTAAATAAATTATGGCACATCGACCAAATAAAATATTCCAAAGGCATCTTTTACAGGTGCCTATGAAGACTAGATAGCAACACGAAGGATATTTTGTGAAGAAACGTTAACTGGGAAAGAAAAAAGCAGTATTCAAAACCTGCTGTATGTAGAGTGGGGACCACAATGTAAAGGGGCATGAAATACATCGCAAATTATAACAATTGTGGCATCACTGATTAGAATCCCAAGCTTTCTATTTTTAAAATATTCTAAAACTTGCTTTGAAATTCTTAAATTTATTTTTATTTTTTTTTATATTTTTTATCATTTTTTACAGACCGCACTTTGATTCATTGTACACAAATGGGGTACGACTTTTGTATGGTTGTGCACGATGTAGATTCACACCACTCATGTAATCATACATGTACGTAGGGTGATGATGTCTGTCTCATTCCACCATCTTTCATAACCTCCCTAAAAACAGTTGAGTCGAGTGTTTCTTCAGACGGGAAGAGAACAGAAAAGAGCAGGAGGGACCGGCAGGTGTTAAGTGTACCCACGGTGAAGAGCATGACAAGGAGCAACCACAAATGTCTGAAATGCAGCCATTGCATTTCACTTACATAATAACGATTTACTATAGTCTGAAGATGTCCACACAGGCAGAAAGGGGTTTACACAGAAGGCCTGAGATCGCTGTCTTTGGAAAGGCTGCTTTCAAGGCTTGGCCCCGGCTGCCATCTGGGAGCTCAGATTTGGGGAGGGCGCCCCCTGTTGCCTAGCTGATAGGGCTGGCTCAACCTTCCTCTCCCAGGTTTCCTAGAAATGGCTGCAGAATTCTGTGCCATGGAACACCAGTTTGGGAATACTGCTTTACTGACCCGGACAAGGAAGAAACCCTGCCCAGAAGTTGCTCAAAATAACTGTTTTACTTTACCCCTAGACTAGGAGAAGCTCTTCTTCAAAATAGCTGTACTCTTCATAAACTATGAAAAAATTAGAAATGTGTTCCACAGTAATTTCCCTCCTACTGGTGTAAAATGAGGTGATTTTTTTTTCTTACGTCGAAGTGGCTGCTTAGATACATTTCTCTTCATTTTCAAATTATTATCAGACGGTTCCATGTTTGAATTGCATCTAACAGGAAGCAATCACAAGTAGAAGGAAAAAATCTAATTTACACTTTTAAAAAATGTTCTTTATAGAAAAGCAAATCACAGGAAAAATTGTTTTAGTGAAAAATATCAATTTTCTAATAACCTTTGTCATTTGGAGAAACTCTTCACAGGTGAGTGGCTCCTCCTGGGGGAGTTGACAGAGCGGGGTGCCACTCATTTCTTCTAGAACGGTGTCGATGCGGAACTCAATCAAATCGTTGACCCGATCAAGCAGCAGCTCCAGGTCCTCTTTGGAAAAACAAAAGCAAATAAAGGAGATGAAGAAAAACATTTTGCTACACACACACACACACACGCACAGAGGATCAGATGCCCATAGCAATGGCAGGACCAATGCTGTTCGGTTGCCATATGTCCCTGGGACACGCCGCAGTTCCATGCTTTGCCTTCTGCACTGTGATTTCCTAAAAGTTCCCAGCCCTCTCGGCCTCCCTGGTTCCGACTCCTCTCCCCCACAGGCTGTCTGTGGACCTGCATGGATTGGGGCCTTCCTTCTCCTGCACCACCACTGCAGCCTGAGCATCCTTGAGCTCTGTGTGAGTCACAGGTTTGCTCATTTTCTTACCTTCTTGGGGAATTCATATCTTCATCCTTACATTTTAAACATTAATTCCAGTACCTATTCCACAGGAGGTTTTCAAAAAAGTTTTCTTGAAGTGAAATTCTATTTTTTTCATGTTACTATCATAAGGCAAACTTTCTTAGTCTGCTGAGGTAATAGCGAACACTAAGTTCCAAGGATTAAAGGGCAACTCTGAAGAAAGCTAACAATCCCACATCAGAAGGAGGAAGGAGGGCTTATGGAGATCCACATGAGGGGTAATGCATTTTTCAACAGATCCATATAATCAAATCTCTCTTGTTCTAATACTACTTTCTCCTAGAAAGTGAAGTTGACATTGAACAAAGAAAATACAATGTTACATACATTTCTTCAAGATACCAAGCAGTTCTTTCTAGTAGTCTTCTTGACTACTAAAGGGGAGCTAACAATTTTATTTCAATGAATGTGCTCGAAAACATTCTTTACTATTACTACCTGACAAATTCTTTGAAGCATCTTCAAGGACATTTATAGCAAGTCCTACAATGTCCTACAAGGATTTTCACATCCTACTTCATTGGGGATGTAACCTAATATGACAAAAAGGACTTTGCAGATGTCTTAAGGATCTTGAGAAACAGAGATTGTTCTGAATTATCAAGATAGTGCCAATGTAGTGATAAGAGGAAGGAAGCAAGGTTAGAGTCAGACAAGGAATATGACCATGGGAGCAGAGGGGCAGAGAGAGAGAGAGAGAGAGAGAGAGAGAGAGAGAGAGAGAGATTTGAAGATGCTGTGCTATTAGCTTTGAAGATGGAGTGACTATGAGATAGCATATCTAGGCAGCCTCCAACTACTAGAAAAGGCTAAGGAAAAAGAGTCTTCCCTGATGGCAGTTGATTTTAGCCCCATAGTACTCATTTTGGATTTCTGACCTCCATAATTAAATGATTTCATGCCACAAAATTTGTGATATCTTGTTACAACCTCAATTTTTAAAAGGCTAACAACATTTATGCATATAATATACAAAATCAAGCCTGTAGAAGTTCTGATTGTTATATTGATGATAACCAAAACTCTTTTTAAAAAAAAATGCAGGATACAGGTGACCATCTCTATCACTTGTCCCAACCCAGCTGTTCTTGAGATTTAACACAATTTGCCTCCCAAAGAAATTTAACCCTGTTCTGCTTTAGTGTCTTTATTTAAATACAAAAAAGAAAAACATAATGAAATATGAGAACTAAGAATAGTTTCCTTAGAAACTATTTCATTGTCTCTAGCTAACATTCTAATAAAACATACAAATTGCTAGCCATCTAATCCTCACACTCTCTAGAGAGGACATGAAAGCCTACCTTGGGAGCCTGTTCTAATTTGATTGTGATAACTCTTACTAGGAAGTGTTTATACATTTTATAAATGTGTCCTTAGAGACTTTAAACCAATTTCCTCTAGTTTTATCCTACAAGAAATATTTTGGAAAGAATATTAGCTTAGAGGCAAGGAAACTGGGTTCTAAACTCATCCTAATTGCTTACATCTGTGTGACATTAGAAATCATTTAGCATCTCTGAACCACAATTTTCCAACCCTTAAATTGGGGGTCTTATTTAAGATTGTTTCTACTGATTTTTCCACCTTTACAATGCAATGCTTGTCTGATAATGCATTTTGTATTATTCCCCCTTCAAGTTCTAAAGAGCCCGAAATATTCATATTCAAGGGTCCCTTTACAATTTGTCTTTGAGGTTGCCTGAGAAAAATGACAAGTCACATTTAGAGGTAAACCAATTTGGATCTCAGCTGATTTTTCAACCCACACCCTTAAAGCTAGGAGGTCTTAGAATAATATGTACCAAGTTCTGAAAGAAAATGGATGCCAGTCAAGAATACTATGCCCTGCAAAATTAAGCTTCAGATTTGATAATGAAATAAAAACCTTCCATGATAACAGAGTTAAAAAGAATTCCCAACTACAAAGTCTGCTTTACAAAGCATTCTCAACAAAATACTTCATGAAAAAGAAATGAAAAATAAAACAGAAAACCAGCAAAGGAATGAAGTACACTAGAAGAAAACTCAATCAAAAGAGAAATAATTCAAATTAAAAACCAGAAATAATTCAAAATGACAGAAAATAAGAATCATTTCTCAATAACAGTGAATGTAAATGGCCTGAGCTCATCAATCAGAAGATATATACTGGCTGACTGGATTAAAAAACAAGACCTAAAAATATTCTGTCTCCAAGAGACTCACCTCATAGGCAAGACATCCACATTCACTTTTAGCTGAAGTTAAAAGAATGGGAAAAACTTATCATACATATGGCTCTTGTAAACAAGCAGGGGTTTCTATCCTCATATGTGATATAGTGGACCTCAAGTCAAAATTAATCAGAAGGGACAAAGGCCATTAAGGGAACTATATACATCAATAAAATATAAAAATCCTAAAAATTTATGCCCCCCAAAATGGAGCATCTACATACATCAGACAAACCCTTCATAATCTCAAGAATCAAATAGGTCACAATACAATAATACGGGGTGACCTCAATATGCCTCTCTCATCAATCAATAGATCTTCAAAATAAGAACTAAATAAAGAAGCTATAGGACCAAAAAATACAATTAGTAATTTAGATTTAAAAGACATATATAGAGTATTTGATCCATCAAAGACTAAATACACTTTATTCTCAGCAACACATGGCAGTTTATTTTTTAATTGTTGATTTTTAATTTCATTCCATTATGATCTGATAAAATACAAGATATTCTCTCTATTTTTTTGTATTTGCCAAGAGTTGCTTTGTGGCCTAACTTACGGTCTATTTTAGAAAACGATCCATGTGCTACTGTATAAAATCAACACCCATGAATCATTTGCATTCCTATACACCAATGACATATCAGCTAAAAGAGAAATCAGGAAAACTATCACATTTACAATAGTGTCAAAAAATAAATAAATAAACTACTTGAAAATCAATCTAACAAAAGAGGTGAAATACCTCTACAATTAAAACTATAGAACACTAAAGATAGAAATTGAAGAAGACTTTAGAAGATGGAAAGATCTCCCATGTTCTTGGATAGGCAGAATTAATATTGTCAAAATGGCCATTCTACCAAAAGCGCTATACAAATTTAATACAATTCCTATTAAAATTCCAATGATTTTATTCATAGAAATAAAAAAGTTGTCATGAAATTCATTTGGAAAAATAAAATTCCCAAAATAGCCAAAGCAATTCTCAGCAAGAAAAATAAAGCAGGTAGCATCACAATACCAGACTTTAAATTATAGTACAGAGCTATAGTAACAAAAACAGCATGGTATTGGCACCAAAACAGACACATGGACCAATGGTACAGAATAGAAAACACAGACACAAACCCACATAATTATAGTTATCACATACTAGACAAAGGCAACATAAACATACATTGGAGAAAAGATAGCCTCTTCAACAAATGGTGCTGGGAAAATTGGAAATCCATATGTACTAGAATGAATTTGAACTCCTGTCTCTCACTCTGTACAAAACTTAACTCAAAGTGCATCAAAGACCTAGGCATTAGACTAGAGATTCTGTGTCTACTAGAAGAAAAAGTAGATCCAACTCTCCATCATGTCAGCTTAGGAACTGAATTCCTCAATAAGACACTTAAAGTGCAAAAAGTAAAATCAAGAATCAATAAATGGGATGAACTCAAACTAAAAAGCTTCCTCACAGCAAAGGGAACAACCAAGAATGTAAACAGGGAGCATACAGAATGGGAGAAAATCTTAACCACGTGCACTTCAGAGCCTTAATATCCAAGATATACAAAGAGCCCGAAATATTCATATTCAAGGGTCCCTTTACAATTTGTCTTTGAGGTTGCCTGAGAAAAATGACAAGTCACATTTAGAGGTAAACCAATTTGGATCTCAGCTGATTTTTCAACCCACACCCTTAAAGCTAGGAGGTCTTAGAATAATATGTACCAAGTTCTGAAAGAAAATGGATGCCAGTCAAGAATACTATGCCCTGCAAAATTAAGCTTCAGATTTGATAATGAAATAAAAACCTTCCATGATAACAGAGTTAAAAAGAATTCCCAACTACAAAGTCTGCTTTACAAAGCATTCTCAACAAAATACTTCATGAAAAAGAAATGAAAAATAAAACAGAAAACCAGCAAAGGAATGAAGTACACTAGAAGAAAACTCAATCAAAAGAGAAATAATTCAAATTAAAAACCAGAAATAATTCAAAATGACAGAAAATAAGAATCATTTCTCAATAACAGTGAATGTAAATGGCCTGAGCCAAAAAACTTAATACCAAAAAACAAAATAACCTAATCAATAAATGGGCAAAGGAACTGAACAAGCACTTCACAGAAGAAATATGAATGGTCAAAAAAATATGAAAAAAATCTTCAGCATCTCCAACAATTAGAGAAATGCAAATGAAAACCACACTGAGATTTCATCTTACTCTGGTCAAAATGGCAATTATCAAGAACACAAGTAACAATAAATGTTGGTGAGGATGTGGGGAGAAAGGCACACTCATACATTGCTGGTGGGACTGCAAATTGGTACAACTGCTTTGGAATACAGTATGGAGATTCCTTAGAAAACTTGAAATAGAACCACCATTTGATCCAGTTATCCCATTCCTCAGTCTATACCCAAAGGACTTAAAATCAACATACTACAGTGAAGCATCCACATCAAAGTTTATAGCAGCTCCATTCACAATAGCCAAGCCCTGGAACCAATCTAGGTGTCCTTCAACAGATGAATGGATAAAGAAAATGTGGTATAGATACACAATGGATTATTACTCAACTATAAAAAAGAACGAAATTATGGCATTTGCTGGTAAATGGATGGAAATGCAAAGTGAAGTAAGCAAGTCCCACAAAACCAAAGGCTGAATGTGCTCCTTGATATGTGGTTGCTAACCCACAATAAGGGAAGGTAGAGAGAGGAAGAATAGACATTCATCGGATTAAACAAAGGGGAATGAAGGGGAGGGGAGGGAGCAGGAAGGAGAATAAGAAGGACAGTAGAATTAAATGGACAGAACTTTCCTATAGCTACTCCACATCATGTACAACCACAAGAATAGGATCCTAATTAGAATAAGTTGTAATCCATGTGTGTATAATATGCCAAAATACATTCTACTGTCATGCATATCAAAAAAAAATAAATAAAATTTTTCAAAAAATATTTGTCTTTAAATCCAATTCCCAATCTGTCAAGTAGAACAAAAGACAGGGGCACATCAATAATTCACGACTATACTCCCTGTCCCCAACCAGGTACTCATCAACTATTCTTGACTATGCAATACCTAGTAAATCAACTAGCTAGACACTGCTGAGCCCAAAGGCATTCAGAAGGTACAGTGAAAACCCACAGGGAAGACAAGCTCTTGAGAACTCAAGTTATAAATAGACTCACTCTACTTCATCAGTCACGAGCATCAGACCAAGGAAAAGACCTAAGGAAGACAGAGAAAGAGAACAAAAAGAGGCACATGAGAGGTATCTAGAAGGAACGCCCAGGAAGAGGCGACCCAAAATTGAAGTGCTGGATGGAGGAGCTGGAATGGGTAGGGGGTAAGGACATGGAGATGGACGATCTAAGTCCACTGCAATGAGGAATGTGTAACTGTGTGGGTGTCCACCACACCCAACTGGGAGTACTAAAAAGACGGGAAGAGACCACCTGCTCTTTAAGCCTTTCACAGTCAGTTTGGGGAGAAAGATGAAATTTGACTAAACTGTTAAAGAGAGCTGAAATACAGAGCCCCTGGCCTCCACTGTCAACTCCACAGAGATCACAGGAGGAAGAGGTCACCTGGGGTGGAGTGGTGGGAGTGGGCTTCCTGGAGTGAGACTGGGCCAGGATGAAGTAAAGACAGGTGACATTGGGTAGAACAGGAAACTGGGAAGTCTAAATCTTTGAGGAAAACTCTTTTCATTACCGTGACCCGGACGACATTCCCTGCCCACCACAGAAGTGTAAGGGGTTCTGATGGTCTCCTGGGAGTCACGGAGCTCTGGAAAACACCCACACAAGAGCTCGCCCTTGGAGACCAGTGGACATGCTTATCAAAAGGCTCTGCAAAGTCCTCCAGAGAAGAAACCCGTCCAACTACCAATGTGGACTTCCCAGACGCATTTGAGCCCAGGGTCCACCTTTGCACCGTACCTGTACACATTCTGGGAAATTGTATTTATGGACTATACCACCTTGTCTACATCTTTTAAATTGTTATATCACTCATTAAGGAAAAATGTTTGCTTCAACTTTTCCGATTTACAGTGCCCTATTGTTCAGCTCTGTTTTCCATACAAACGTCCATATCTTTCAAATCAGGGTCTAAAAACACACTAACCAATTAGTATCACAAGTTAAAAGACTCTAAAGACCCTTGAAATTCAAATGTCCAACAGTAAAAATAAATGAAAATTTGTGCTTATCTCTGGGAATAAATTTAATACTGAATATTTATAGTTTTCAGTAGATTACTGAAAGTATATACCTTGGAAAAATTCCTTATGGAACAGCTTGCAAGTAATTCTCATTTCCTTATTTATATCACCATATTGATAAGAAATTTCATAATATATATTAAGAACTGTTATGGTTTGGATGTGAAGTGTCCCCCAAAAGCTCACGTGTGAGACAAGGCAAGAAGGTTTAGAGGAGAAATGATTGGGTTGTAAAAGTCTTAATATAAACAGTGAATTAATCCCATGATAGGGATTAACTGAGTGGTAACTGAAGTGGTGGGGTGTGGCTAGAGGAGGTGGGAATTGGAGGGTGGCTATGGGGTATATATTTGTACCTGACGAGTAGAGTCTCTCTCTCTTTCTGCTTCCTGATCACAATGTGAGCCGCTTCCCTCTGCCACACTCTTACACCATGATGTTCTGCCTCACCTTGAGGCCCAAGGAATGAAGCCAGCCATCTATGGACTTAGACCTCTAAAACTGTGAGCCCTCAAATAAACTTTTCCTCCTCTACAGTTGTTCTGGATAGGTGCATTAGTCACAGTGGTAAAAAGCTGACTAAAACAAGAACTAAGACTTTAAAACTGAGAAATAGTAATCATTTAGACAGACTTACTGATCTTTGCAAAAGTGTTTTCTAAATAGGCCTCAATGTTCAGTGATGTCCAAGTCAGTGCAGCCAATCCTGGCTGGATAGCTCTGTCCACTTTAGCCAAATGGGGAGCCATCAGTTGCTCAATAGCAGGAGGCATTTTTGACCTCACTCTCTGGTATTCAGTCAGCATCATCTGCAATGAAAGGGGTTTAAATTATCAAGTAACATCTCACTTTAATATCATTTCATATAAAATGCTTAATTTAATTTAGGGTCAAAGTCGGGGCTCTGATAGCCTGGCTGGGAGAATGATAAAAACAAAATTAGAAGAGAAAACATGAACTCCCTCTATAAATCACAAATTCCTAATGCAATAAATTTTAACGAAGGATGAAGAATTTAAGAAGCAGAACTTTTCAGCCTCTACTCAGACTGAAAGGAAAGAACAGTTTTAAGATCAAGTCGTTTTTCTAAACCGTGTCATGTCATGGTAACAGCACCATGGCCTGGGCACCACAAGGCTCCTCCATTCAATTTTGGGTACTGGTACAAAGCACACCCTGCTCCTCTGAACATCTCCTGTGGACCACATTCATCATCAAAATGGCCTGGGTCATGGGAGTCCATTGCTAGGACTTTAGGCCAAATCTCATGAAGACCCAAAGCACATGAGGAGAGTCAGGAACTAGGTTTATTTCAACAAGCGTTATGGCTTGTTGTAATTGGTTTTTTCACTGCTGTGACTAAAAGACCTGACCAGAACAACTACAGGGGGAGAAAAATGTTATTTGGGGGCTCACAGTGTCAGAGAGCTCAATCCATAGACAGTAGACTTCATTTCTTAGGGCTCATGCAGAAGAGTGTAGCAGAGGGAAGCAGCTCACATGATGATCAGAGAGCAGAGAGAGACTCCACTCTCCAGATTCAAAATACATACCCCATAGCCACGCCCCCAATGAACCACTTCCTCCAGCCACACCCACCTGCCTCCAATCACCACTCAGTTAATCCCATCAGGGATTAATAAACCAACTAAGTTAAGGCTATAACCCAATCATTTCTCCTCTAAACCTTGCACTGTCTCGCTCGTGAGCTTGTGGGGGACACCACATCTAAACCATAACATGGCTTTAATATCATCTGAACGCCAAAGGCAAACGTACATCCCCAGTGCAGATCTCACTCCTGAGGTTTAGATTCAAATACAGCAAGAGCCTGCTCAGTCTCCCCGCTTCATACCCCACAGACGTCTTCAGACCCAACAGGTCCAAACTGAAGGTTAATTCTTCCCCCAAACCCCTCTCTGCCTTGGCCTTCTGCAACTCAGACGACAGCAACTCCATCCTTTCTGTCCACTGACCAAAATTCAGTCAACCTTCATTCATCTCGATCACCACTGTCACGTACAATCCACCCAGTTCCCCTCTCTGCACCTACTCAAGGGAGACCTGATTTGTTTCCTCTATCTGCTGTCCCTGACTCTCACCCAAAATATTAGCATGTTCCACCATTCTCTCCCTGCTTCCACCCTTGACTCTGAGAATCCAGGCTCTTGTTATCTACAAGACTGAACCCTTAAAACACTGAGTCGAATCATGTTACTCCTCTGCTTACCTGACTAGATGGTCCCACCTAATTCAGGGATCCAAGTCCTCATACAAAGACTTGCAGAGGCCCTATGTATACAAGGACCTACCTAATCTTATTCCCCTTGCCTATCTGTCTTCTCTTCAGCTGCTCTCCCCTCTCTTCCCTGATCCTGTCCCACTGTCTTCCTTCCTGATCTTTAGACTCAGGACTGTTGTACCTTCTTCAAATAATTTCTCCAATGCCACTCTGTCAATTAGGCCTGTCCTGAAAAACTACTTAAGACTGCAGGCCAACACCAAGAGCATATACTGTGCCCTGCTGTTAGTATAAACTAACAGCACCTATCACTTTATACCAATGCACGAAATAATTTACCAACTTACAATGTTCACTGCTCATTTTCTGTCTTAGCCAAAGAGAATACAGGTAGTCTCCAACTTACAAAGGTGTGAAAATGGAAGATGTTCTGTAGAAACCATACTTGGGATTTTTGAATTTTGATCTTTTCCTGGGCCAGCAATGTTCATTATGATTCACTCTTGAGAGGCTGGAAGCAGCAATGAGCCTCAGCTCCCAGTTAGTGGGGCAATCAAGCAGGTAAGAAACCAGTACTCTGTTGCAGCATTTTTCAGATACGCCTTTCAATAAAGTACCTGAGATATTCAGCACTTTGTTTAAAATCGGCCTTGCGTTAGGTGGTTTTGCCTAACTGTGGACTACAGTAAGTGAGCAAAGCACATTGAAAGTAGTTCGACTATGATGCTCAATAGGTGTATTCAGTCATTCTCCACTTGAGATGTTTTCAACTTATAATAGGTTTATTGAGACATAACCCCATCCTAAGTCCAAGAGTACTATATGTTACACCAGGACAAGAACTTTATCTGCTTTGTTTGTTCAATGTGTCTAAAATGGTAGCTGGAGCATAGCAGATGATTGATCAATATTACTCTTATTAATCGATCAGTTATTATCAGAAGGAGCATTTGTGATCTGACACTTGAGGATTTGGGTTCTTCATTGAAAATTACCTGTTGTGTAATGTTGAACCATATCAACATCATTGACATATATTTTTTTTTCATGTTACCATTTTTAAATAGGCCTCATAGTTTTCCAGCCAACCTTTCAGGATAATGTCAACATTAAGAACCATTAAAATGAGAAAGTGACTTTAATGTGTTTCTTAAATACAATTATTTTAAAACCCACATTTGCAATGTAAATATTGGCATTACCTTGATATTAGATCAATGTTTCCTAAAATACTTTCCTTGGAATTCTAAGTCCATGACATTCTATAATAAAAATGATCCCTGCCTGGATAAGTTTGAAAAATACTATATGCATATCTCCCCTGTAGAACAGCCATGGTTAATATTAATTATCCTGAGAAACCCGCCATTAGGTTATAAGAAGTACTGGGTAGGGGGCTTTGAGAATTTTGTTAAACCCAGCGTTTCCCAAATGGGCTACATAAGTCTTTCGTCATATAATACCTTTCCAAAATTTCTATAATTCCCCTTCGATTTCCATGAAAGCCACGTAAGAAACCCCAAATCTGATTATTCTATTAGCAGCTACTCATACATTGCCTAAAGCTTTTATTCACTGCTTACCTTTGATTCAGTGTCCATCACATATTCTATCTGGGAAGTTGTCCTTAGAATCTGCCTCAGGCAGACCCTCCATTTCTCACCTTTAATCCTTTAACCCCAGGAGGAATTATTCACCCATTTTAGAAATGAGAAACTGAGGTTTAGAAGGTAAAGTAATTTACCCAAAAGTAAAGGTTTGGATCCAGATCAAATTGACTTCAGAATCTCCTCTGAACCATTGGCCACTACTAGCTCATCTCTTTCTAGCTTCAATTGTCTTCCAAGAAGCTGAGAAAGAAAAACTCTCAGCTACTTTGGCAAATCAGCAGAAGCCCAAAAAGTTTGTTGAGTATTCAGTACAATAACTGCAGTTGTGGGGGGCTTTAGAGGGTCCCCCCAAAGCACCAACAAATCCACTTTTACCAGCTACTCATGTTGAGCAGGAACCTTTAGCTCTTTTGATCTCCAAGATATAATAAATGTCCACCAGATGATAATTTGCTTGTTCAAATTTCATTTACAACTGTGTTGGTCCCCCCTCCTCCTCTGATGAAGTTGGGCCCATACCTCTACCCTCCCTGGAATCTGGGTGGACTATGAAGCCCGGAAGGACACAACAGAGTGATGCCCTGAGAATCAGGATACCCTGAAGGCCGCCTGGTCTCCTCCTCATTGGCTGCTGCGCTTGCTCCCAAGTTGCTGGGGAGGAAACCCCACTGGCCGAGTCCTTCCTGCTAAAAGTCCAGGAGCCATGCTCCAGCACATGACCACCCCAGTCCTGCCTAAGTGCTCTAGCCCAAAAGCCTTGAGCTAAAATGAAGCATTTGTTAAACGGTCACTGAAACAACTCCTTCATGGACAAAATCAGAATCTATGCTTTTATACTCATAAAAATATGGCTTCTTAGGAAAAGTATTTTCTTTCTAAATATGTAGATTGGCAAAATGATTTCCTAACACACCAAGAAGAATTTAAAAGGAAACCCCAACATGCTCACTAGTACTTCAGGAGTCCACATTTAACGAATGTCTGTCCATTTTTGCTGATGCTGATTTTTTTAATTTTTAGAATTTGTTTTAATTAGTTCTACATGACAGTAGAATGTACTTTGATACATCATATACAATGGAGTATAATTTCTCCTTCTTCTGGTTATACATGATGTAGAATCCCACCAGTCGTACAGTTATATATGTACACAGGAGGGTAATGATGTCCGGTTCATTTACCATCCTTCCTGCCCCCACATGCCCTCCCCTTCCTTCACTCCCCTCTACCAAATCTAAAGTAACTGATATTTTGAATGTAACATGAGGTAGTGGGTTCTGGGTTCTGGTCCTCTTTCTGCCACTTACCTATGAAGCCTTAGCTAAGTCATTTAATTTATCTGAGCCCAGTTTGGTCATCTATAAAATAAAATAATTGTATAATGTCCTACCTACCTAATATGATGATATGAAAAATCAAACGAAATAATGAACAAGAAAATGGCTTAAGATCCAAAGCAGATGCATGACCTTCATGTTATCACACAGTATAAACCACTGTAATCTATTCATGGAAATTTCCTTGTGAATGGTCAAATACCATGACTGCATCTCTGACCTGGTCTTTCTTGTCTCTGGGCAGCAGCACCTGTCACTGGTGACCTGTCCCTCCCTAGTGAGATGTTTTCTTACCCCTGGTTTCCGTGAGATTTGTTTTCATCCCACATCAAAGTCCACTCCTTAATCTTACTTGCTTATTTTTCCTCTTCTACCAGATATGTTAATATTGGAGCCAGTGTCTGGTCCAGTGGCCCTCTGCTTTTCCCTGTCTATATTCTCTCCCTAAAAATTCTATCTAGGACAATGTCATTAAATAGCAACTATGTTCTCTATCTCTCAAAACTAAGCCTCTACTTCACTCCACTGGACTCTAGCCTTCCATATCTAATTGCAGGATGACATCTCCCCTTGATGTCTAAAAACTAACTTGTACTTAGGATGGGAACTACAGAGTCCCACCTACCTCCCAAAGTAAACTATCTCAAGTCTTTGCCATCTTAATAAATGGTACTCATAATCAGGGGCACTGCCATTACATAGAATGTAAACTACACAACAATACATGTTTATCCCTACTCCATTATCCTTGAGTTCCCCCTTGCCCTGCCTGTTGACATAACTCCCTACATTTCTCATCAATTCTACTGCCATTCTAGCTCAGCCACCATCTTCTCCATCCTGGACCTATGCAACAGTCCAGAAACTGGCTTCCCACTGACACGCTCCTTCCTCCTCACATCTATTACCCATCCAGTAGCAAAGATGAATTTTATTATAAAAGAGATCATGCCTTCTTCTCCAGCTCAATTTCTTTCAATGGTTTTTCTGGTACACTCAAAATAAACCCAGACCTCTAATCTTGGCCTACAAGATCTGCAATGTTCTGGTCCCATCCAACTCTGCAGGCTCATCCTCTGTCACTGTCCCTCACTCACTCCACTCTAGCCATTCTGGTCATTTTCTGTCCTCCTTCATGACATGCCACTCAATTTTTTAAACTGCATTCCAGAGCTCTCCAGGAAGAGGGAAATTGGAAATACTCTACCTTCATGTTACTGAAGTTCCTTTTGTATACGTCCCGTTTCCGAAAGAGGGCAGCTGCAAATGGTGACACTTCCAGACCCATCTGTGACATGCACTCTGTTTCTCGAAATAAGACTAATATCTGAGGATCAAAGTTTACGAACAATTCCCCGGTGTCTGGAGCCTTCACCAACAAAGAAGCCTCAAGACCTCTGTGAACTTCGCTGATCTGTGAGAAGAATTCGGCATCATTACCATCAGAAAGTTCAGTGAACACAGAGAGCACAGCCATTCCTGGGGATCAAGGTGGCTAAGTGTTCTGCAAGGACCTGAGCTTCCTGAATTAAAGGCAATGGGACTGTTACTCTTATCCTAAATTCTTTCTCAGAAATAAACTTCAGGTTCTTGGTGGTGATGATGCATAGTCAATTCAATAAACTGTTTCTTTCATGACTCACACCTGCCAGAGAAGTGGACCATGCAGGGGTGCTGAGTTCCCAAGAGCCGTTCAGCTCCCTGATACCTGACACCTTCATGCCTACCCAGTTACTCCTATTTAAAGCTTCACAAGTCAACTAAACTCAGCTTCTAGTTACTTAGAAATAAAATCAATATGGCTAAGACACATTGCTTCCTGCCAATCCACAAAGAAATACAAGTATGTTTAGGGTATAATTTGATTAACCACCAAGATTCCAAAAAAATTTAAGACTTTGTCTTATAGACATACTGGTGTTTGAGACACATTCAGGTCTTACCGAATTTTAAAAAGAAAGAATCCCTCACCTGTAGAGTAGAGAAACTAAGAAACAGGATTTTCCCACTAAGGACTTTATAAAGTAAACAAAATTGGGCTTCTGATGCATGTTTTATGACGTTTCCAAATACACAGTTATCTTCTTTCACGGGCATATGACACTTGTTGACTTAAGCGTCAATCAAAGTGATGTACAAAATACCCACAAATCCCACTTTCTGTAGAACTGTTCCTGCCAATGCTAGAGAAAGGTTCCGGCCACTTCACCAGTAGAGACCATTAGAGAGCATCATTTAAGGGCTCACTTGTTGAAGCCACGCCCTGTGGTAGAGGACCTCGAACTCCAGCAGGACCTTGGCCACCCTGTTGTAACTGCGGATTACAGGCTTGGCCTCAGCCGTCCTCAGCACAGTTGGGTGCTGCTGGAAAAGCTGCATGGGTTGCTGGATCCTGTGGAAGAGGTGACGGGCCCACAAGATCTTCCCGGCGATGGGGGGCTGATCTCGAGCCAGAGGAGGGTCATATTTCTGCTTTGTATAGAGCTTTGAAATCATATCAATGTCAGCCCCATAGCTCTCCAGGATCAGCCGGTATTTGTCATCAATACCAAGATTAGGTATATTCAATCTGATCAAAATACAGAAAAGTAAAAGCTGGAATTAACAGGAAGATGTCTACTAATCTTATTTATTAACATTTATTTTAAAATATATACTAAGGGGAAAGAATAAAAGAGTTGTGTAGCATAGTAAAAGAATTGAAATTGTATCAATCCTTATAGGCAAAACTATTAACTTGAGAAGAAATTTTTCAAATTACTTACACATTAGACATATTACTATAGGCAGTCACAAGGTACTTCAAAGCTAAGCATATTCTCTATTTGCAGAAATAAAGCAAATCCTTAATCCTTCAGAGAATTAATCCTCCTAATCCTCTGAAAAACTTAAAACTGTGACTTTATGGCTTAGGCTGTCAAAAGAGGCTTTTCTTTCCACTAAAACATGAAATAATAACAGTAATAATAATAAAAGCTAAACTATGTTCAAGTTACCCCAATTTTAGAAAATGGAACTTGGAAAATTATTTCAAATTTTTACCTTTCAAATTTCCTTAACATACTAAGAGCTTGATTTGTGTTTTGAATCTTCTCAAATGTAACATCCATGAACTTCTGCAACTCGCTCTAAAGTAGAAGAATTAATATCTGATTATGGACGATAAACTAACATAGGGAATTTTGTTTAGTAACAGATGAAAAGAACTTCCCATTCCCTACAAATGTCTATAAACAGGAGCAAAATATAACAGAAAATTTATAGAATTTTAAAGAAAAATAAATGCCCAGAATCAGAAATAAAGAAACCTGAGAGGCAGGGTGGTCACAGAATTGGTGACATTGCAGGCCACATGCACCATGGACTTAGGAATAAGCCTTGGCACAATGTGGGGAGAGAAATCTGGGGTCCTAATACCCTTAACAGATCCTACAAAAAGCCAGGATCTATGAGGTGCTCTCCAGTGCTTAGTTGAGAATTAAATGTTCAAAAGTTCAGAAAACCACAGTGAGACTTGCCACTTTCCCAGAGCCATGAATAGGAAGAAGTCAACATAGAACAGGATCCCCATACTTCCTCCACCAAGTGCTGGCTAGTCAATATTTTCAGCTTTCTGAAACATAAATCTCTTTTACATCTATTCCCTCTGCCACAGTGACGTCAACGTAGCCACAGGAAATGCCTAAAAAAGCAGGCAGGGCAAGAGTTGGCACTCGAGGCAGTTTGCTGCCAATGCCCGAGATCAGCTACCCTCTCACCTGTGCCACATGAAGATAAGGGACTCACGTTCATGCGTCACATGACATTAAAGGGATCCCTAAGCAATTTACACAGAAACCAGTCTGAGAAGGTAACACCACTAGAATCTTAGCAGAAATAAGGCAAAACCACTCCACAGGAACACTTCCAAAGCCCAAGGCCTCAGGATTCCCACAGAAAAAAGTAAATAACTGCTAAAGAAGACAAGTTCAAAAGCTTTTGTGAAAACCACATTGAAAAATAAATGATCTTTAAGAGAGAAGCAGCTGAATGCACAAAGAGAATTGGTGCCAAGTCCTAGAGATGATGGAACAGTCTGAAAGGACCATAAAATTAGGGTGTTTAAAATTATTTAGGAGAAAAAAAAAAAAAAAAAAACAAGCCATAAAAAGAACAGGATAATAGAAAATAAGAACTCTCAGATTTTTTAAAATATAAGTCATACGTAGAAAATTGTTATATTCAACATAAAACATATACAAATGATAAATACTTGAAAATAAAATTAATGAACTGCAAGACAGTTCTAAAATAAATCCCCCAAAATGCTACAGAGAAATAAAAAAGAGAAAATGTCAAAAAAGAGGCATAATAGAAACAGATGTTAGAAAAAGAAGGCACAGCTATTGGATCATAAACAAACAACATACATCTATTGGATGTTCTGGAAGAAGGGCCTAAAATATTTCAAATGATGACTGAGAATTTTCTACAACAACAACAAAAAAAAGACAAATCTCAAGTGGAGAAGGTCCACCAAACTCGAGCTTTTTTAAATCATACTTAAAACACAGAGAAGTCAAAATATAAAGAGAAAAATAATATTTACAGCAATTAGGGTGAAGCAGATTACTCATAAAGAAATAAATTTTTATAGAAATTACCTCATTGAGAACATGAGATGCCAAAAGTCAATGAAACATGATTTCCTAGGTACTAAAGAAAAATAACTTAGAAAGTAAAATTTAAAAGTCACACTAACATTAAAGATCAAAGGCAATTTTGTAGATTTTGGGGGCAAAGACCAGAAGAAGTTGCCATTAATAAATTCTGGGTGAGGCAACCATAAAGAATATATTTCTTTAACAATTATAATGAACCCACAGAACAGAAGAGAAGGAAGGCCAGATGTAACAGCAAGCAAATAAATTTGCAAGCATGTTGGAAATCTATGTAACTATTAACAATAACAGCAAGACATTTGGAAAGTTTAAGAGCAAGGTAAAACTAAAATGCAATGCAACAATAGCACAGAAATAAGAGGTGGATAGAAATATCAAGTAATTTTAAACATTGTTTAAAATACACAGAAACCACTAAAAATACACATAGAATATCATTGCCTTCAACCAATGGAAAAGGAGTAAAGGGAACAATAAAAATTTAACCAACAATTAAACTGAGGATATAGCTCAGTTGGTAGAGTGCTTGCCTAAAATGCACAAGGCCCTGGGTTCAATCCCCAGCACCACTAAAAAATAAAAATAAAATAACCAAGAAACTCACATCTAATAGGCAGGGAGTCTCAGTTATAAAATATCCATATGATCCAACCAGATACAATTTTAAGGTGATATGCTCAAAATATATAATTAAGAAACGTGGGAAATTAAAGAACAGAAAAATATCTCAGGCAAATACTAACAGAAAGTTGAAGTAGCAATATAAATAAAACACAAAATAGATTATAGGACAAAGAGCATCACAGGAGATAAAGATGACCATTACTGTTAACGGGAACAACTGACTAGCAGATACACCAAGTTCAAACCTATCGGCATCCAACCAACAAACCAAAATATGTAAAACAATCTGTGACTTAGTAGTCATGTGGCTCAAGCAGATCAGAAACTGTTTGTTATACAATGCATCTATCAGAATGGCCAAAGTCCAGAACACTGAAAACGCCAAATGCTGGTGAGAATTTGGAGTGTCAGGAAGCCTATCATGATTCATTGCTGGTGAAAATGCAAAATGGTGCAGATGCATTAAAGGATGGTTTGGAAGATTCTTATAAAACTAAAAATACTCTTATTGTATGACCCAACAATTATGCTCCTTGGTATTTACTGAGAGGAGTCAAAAACATATCCACACAGAAACATTCACACGTTTATTGCAGTTTTACTCACAGTTGCCAAAACTTGGAGGCAATCCACATCTTCCAACAAGTGAATAGTTAAATCAGGTGCAGTACATCACAACTGAGTAGGGGAATATTACTCAGCACTTACAAATAACTATCTAGCCATGAAAACACATGAAGGAAACATAAATGCATGTTACTAAGTGAAAGAAGAAACCCTCAAAAGGCCAACCTGCTTCCAACTAAACTCCAGAAACAGTAAAACCATGAAGACAGTAAAAAGGTCAATGTCTGCCAGAAGTTAGGACGTTAAAAAGACTGTGGTTGTCAGGGTAAGAAGGGATGATTAGGTGGAATGCAGAGAATTTTTAGGGCAGCGCCAATACTTTGCATTTTTCTATAATAGTGGATACATGTCCATATGTTTGTCCAAACCAACAGAATGTACATCACCTACAGTGAATCCAATGTGGATGATGGACTTTGGATGATAATGATGTGTCACACAGGGTCATTAATTGTAGGAAGTGTATCCATCTGTTGAGGAATGTCATGCATTGGGGCAGGGGTGGGATCAGGGATATATGGCAAACTTCTGGGTCTGCTTCTCAATTTTTCTAAGCACCTAAAATCACTCTTTTTAAAGTTCTTTTTAAAGATACTTAATATGAGTATAAAATATTTTAATAACACAATTAAAAGCTTGATATAATACAAATATAAAGAACCCAGATCCAAACAGGAACACTACCTATCTCAGTACACAGAGAACATTGCAAATCTTAACTATGAACCAACATCTCAGAGGACACCCCAGAAAACACCAAAAAACTAATGCAATATACTCCACATTCTAACATTCGACTTCAAAAATTTAAGTCAATAATAAAATGAGAGTCCAGCCAGGAGTGTGGCTCTGTGGTAGAGTTCTTGCCTAGCATGTGTGAGGCTCAGGGTTCTTTCCCAAGAACTTCAAAAAATGATCCTACAGTATGTACAATTAGAAAAATGAGAAATTACACTCCATTTATGTATGATCTATCAAAATGTATAAATGCATTCTACTGTCATGTACAACTAATTAGAACAAATAAAAAATCAATAATTTTTTAAATAAAATAAGAGTTAATAAACAATAATAAGAAAGCTAAATTACACTTTTAAGTAATTTATGAGTTTATTCGTATTCCATTTACTGGGAAATCAAACACCTTCTTAGCATCCAGCATAGACTTTTCTGAGGCGCTTCCTAACCTTAGCCAAGCAGAAGTATGAGACTATTTTCCCCCGGGGTTGCACATCCTGTCTTATTTGGTACAGCAACAATCAGATCCCTATGCATGTTTTGTAGGCCTGTCCTCCTTATGAGTTTCTGTAGGACTTGGTCTATGTTTTTAGCTTTGAATGCTCACTTTCTGACACAGTATCAGAATATTGTTATTTTATAACTAGTCATTTTAACCTTTATTTGAAACCCCCCCCCTTTGGAATGCAACATCCATTCCTCTATTCTAACTTAATATGTATTCACACTTCAATCATATCATTGCTTCCTGTCTGACTGTAAGTTTGGAAGGCAAATCTACCCACAGCATAGATGCCTAATACATCATTGCTATATAGTAAATGCTTATTTCTTTGCAATAAATCTTTTATTAACAAATAAATGATTTGTTAATGATTCCTGCCCTTCAGGTGCTTACCATTAGCTACATCCACACAGAAGCTACTGAAGTACCTCCCATGTGATCAGAAAGCTCAGAGGAAACACTTGAGGACAGGACAAGGGGATGCTGACCACGCAGCATGGAATCAGAATCTACACTAGACATCAGCTTTCAACAAAAAGAAATCAGGACCTCTGGTCCTTACGTCTGAATCAGTCCCCAAAACATATCATTGCTCAAATTATTTTAGGCACTCTATCTCCCCATCTAATGAAATATGTCATAGAGCTTAGTGATGGTCAGAATTTGAATTCTAGAGCCAGGTTTCCTGAGTTTGACCCCAACTCTGCGGCTTATTACCTTTGGGCAGGCCGCTTAACCTCACCACACCCCACTTCCCTCTTCTGCAAAATGACAGTAACACAGCAGCCACTCTCTAGGGTTATTGAGATTATCAATTTACAAACATGAAGTGCTCAGGACAGCTCCAGGCACACAGTCAGCTGGCTTTGTGACGATTCCTCCCACCTGGAACTTGTCCCTCCCAAGATGCCTCACAGTTCTTTTTCCCTTGACATGTACAAATACAGGGGGGAGTAAGAATTCCAGAAAGGAACTAATAGAGTGGTCATTTTCCTTTTATATTCAGAAAGACATCTGTAACCTTGCACCTCAATGAGATACAAAGAAGTCTTCATATTAATTATGGCAGTTATCTCAGCCTCCCTGATAACAAACATTACCAACAACCCCTGTGAGTCCTTCCCTTCTGTATTTACCACTGGATCCTGCAGTTGGCAGAATTCAGGCTATGCACTGTGCTGGAACTAGCCAATCCAGACCCTTCCCCAGTAATCTGGAGTTTATGACAACTCCTCCGAAGCTGATGATGGCCGCGCTGCTCACAAGGGCTGGAGGTCAGTGTAGCTGATCCATGGTGAACAGTCGGTGGGTGGGGAATGAGACCTCAAGACTAAGCAGGGTCCTGGCACCATCCTTTCTAAGGTTTCCAAAGCCAGCTGCAGCCCTGCCTTTGGGACATGACTGAGGTCTGCTTAGGCTTCCTCTGAGCACAATCATTGCTATAAAGTAACAAACAAATGGAAACAAATGTCTCCCTTCTAACAGCGTTTCAAAGGAAGATGAAAGTTAACTTTCTAAGAACTAGGCTGGAAGACAAGCAGAAGTCTGTGATTACAGATCATTATCCAAAGCCATATTTATGACCCTTTAATCTACAAAATAGAGCCCTCAATTATTTATCTGAAATCACCAAATGCAGTCCGAGGTTGCTATCGGTCACCTCTATGATGAAGACGCCTCTCCCTTCTGAATGGCTAATGACTAGCAGCTTTACAGAGAGAGGGAAAAACAAACATGCCACCATCACCAGGAATTTATTATACAACCTACATGAAGGTCATTAGTCTGCCTGCAAAACTCTTCATAATCCTGTGCAAAATCCATTTTCCGCTGGTCTAAGAAATCATATTCCTTTTTCTTTATGGTTGCAACAATGTCCTGGAATATTATGAAAGAAATAAGACAACATTTTAATATTCTTGCATTATTTAACTAACTATGACCCTTAAATGCAGAATCTATATGATCATTCCTGGGGGAAGAGGGAACTTTAAAAGAAGACTATTTCTGTAATTACCCACTTTGTTTAGTGCTTATTATTTTATAGGCAGTATAATTTTCCAAAGAAATCATTTGAAAAGCATTTTCATGAGGTTTTACACATTTTTGAAGAAAAAAATATAAATTAAAAAACATTTGAAAATTGGGAGAGGTATTTTCTCTAAAAGTTACTTGTTAATCACATCTGAAATAACAACAAAAAAAAGTTCAGAATAGAATTGACTAAAATATGGTTTGTTGAAAAACTTAAATCATCTCAGAATATAAATAAGGTTTTAACACAACACAAACAATATATGAATAAATTGGGTTCTAATGTCGACTGAGGAGATAACTACTTTCCAGGCTTCAAGTGTCTTAAATAAAAACTCAAACCACAACCTACCACTTAAAAACTCTCTAGAATTAATTGCTTCCTGCTGCCCTGCAAGGCTACAGTCTGTGACTGTGAAAGTACAAATTAAGCAATTCATCTCCTTGAAAATACTATCATCAGAGGTTTTGTTTGCTCTGAATAATGAGCTATAATGCTCTGTGATCACTCTTAACCAGGTACTAAGCCATTCTCAAACCCAGGTGCCCACACTATTGACAGAGGCATATAATTTTTATGAAGAATATAGGGCCTCCTTGCACAATCTCATCTTCAAAGTCATTTCCATTTACCCATCAATTCAAATCTCCCAATAGACAAAGGTGTATAAACCGCATAACTTCTTGAATTAAGTTTACAAGTTAAAACAACCTACTTTTTCATGCTGTGTAACTCCAAAATCAGCTACTTTTAGAAATTATGTGTCAGGAAAAAAGTATGAAAAAGCTGCATTACAACATCTTAGAGTAGTGATTTTAAAGATTTGGGGACCAGAGGAAATTCTGCTCTCTATGATTAGATCTAATAATTGCTTAAGAATATTAAGTTAAATAAGTGAAATTATTAATGTGACTTTTAAATTAATCAAAATCAATCTATTTAATAATTTGCTTGACAGGTTTTATTGCACACTCAGTATGTGCCAGTAAACTCTGAAGATACAGGAATGGAAGGAGCAGATAAATGTCCCTACCCTCATGTAGTCACACACTCGGTGGAGACAGGGAGTTGGAATATATAGAGATCACAAATAAGCAAAGGCGATCAGTTTTGACCATGTAAAAATGGGTAATGTAACATAAAGTAATTGAAATGAAACAGAGGTTAAGCTAAACTTCATTGAAAGGGTCATTTAAGTCAAGACCCAGAGGTCAAAGAGGAAACAGACATGAGATGATCCAGAGGCATAAATTTCCAGAAAAAATAATTAAAAGGTTCTGCAAACCCCGCAGGGACTGACCTTGGCAACCCCGTGTCTGAAATGATGCAAGGAGAAGAGAAGCTAGGGAAGAGGGCAGAGGGGTGGGCAGGGTCTCACCAGCCACGCAAAGAGCGTGAGATTCCCCTAATGCTGTTTTGGCTTCTGACATTGGTTCTGATTCATGAAACTCTCACTTTACGCTTTCATGAACCCTCTACATTTTATCTCACGACCGTCTGGTTTAGCCATTTTAATCAGTATTTCACTTTCAATTTTCAAAGCACTTGTGAAGTATTTTTATCAGGTTAAAAGAAGCTTCTTATCTGCCTTTAGATGTACAGTTCAACTTCTTGTTCAAAAATAAAGCTTTTAAATATATTCCAAAGTTATTTTTTCACCAAAATAGAAAATAATTTATAAGATTCCAAACTGAAAATATAAATGAGCCTATTTTCTTTGCCTTGAAAAATCATCACTTTCAAAGCAAAGCGTATATCCACCTTGCAGGTGGCACAAAGCACAATTTAAATGTTCCCGGCTCTATAAAAGTCTTTTCTCTTTCTCTTACAAAACCTGATGTACACAGGAAATGAAAAAGATTCTTTATATTATCCTAAACTGTTAGAGTACAAAAATTATGTGTGGCAGTAAATTTTATGATCCTTTTCAAATTCAAATAGGAAAAATAATAATTTAAGTTCTAGTGTCACCATCCCCAAACAAGGAAAAATTGACTAGACCACATTAAGAACTCAAAACACATTCTGTTTGTAAACCGTCTTTTAAGAATCTTCAAAACACTATCCGGTCACTGGGCCCACTTTCAAAACTGAGATTCAGCATACAAATACCCTCACAGGATGAAGAAGAGAAAGTTGAAAATAATTAGGAATATTAGCGCTACAATGAAATCTGACCTTTATATTTTTAAAATGGATTCAAATAGAATGCTTAAATGCACAGACAATTGGATGTCACTCAGAACTTGATGTCAACTGGTGCCTGACACATAGTATACTCTTTATTATTTATTAAATGTTTCTTGCCTCAGTAAATGATATAATATATTTAAACAGTTTTATTGTACTACTAATAAAAAAGCTTTTCCCTAATGGTGATTAATTTTATATCATCCAAAATTCATTCATATAACATACCTGAAAAGAGCATATTAACACCATATGCAATACTCATAATTTCTTCATTATTAAAGGGTTATGAGATTATGTTTTATATTATAGACTGATGATTTGAATCATTTCAAATACCATTATTTGCATGAAATATTAAAGTTTAGTTACACATCTAGCAATTAGAGAAATGCAAATCAAAACTACTCTAAGATGGCATCTCACTCCAATCAGAACAGCAAATATCAAGAACACAAGCAACAATAAATGTTGGCGAGGATGTGGGGAAAAGGTACACTCATACATTGCTGATGGGACTGCAAATTGGTGCAACCATTATGGAAAAGCAGTATGGAGATTCCTCAGAATCTTGGAATGGAACCACCATTTGACCCAGTTATCCCACTCCTCAGTTTATACCCAAAGGACTTAAAATCAGCATACTACAGTAATGCAGCCACATCAATGTTTATAGCAGCTCAATTCACCATAGCTAAAATATGGAACCAACCTAGATGCACTTCAATAGATGAATGGATAAAGAAAATATATGGAATATTACTCAGTTTTAAAGAGGAATGAAATTCTAGCATTTGCTGGTAAATGGATGGAATTAGAGAATATCATGCTAAGTAAAATTAGACAAATCAAAAAAAAAAAAAAAAAAGACCAAATGTTTTCTCTGATATGTGGATGCTAGTTCACAATAGGGGGTGGGGAGATAGGGAAGAATAGAATTACTTTATATAAAGTAGAGGGGAGTGAAGGAAGGGAAAGGGGTGTGGGGGAAGGAAGGATTGTAGAGTGAAACAGACATTATTACCTCATGTACATATATGACTGCATGACTGATGTGATCCTACAATATGTATAATCAGAAAAATGAGAGATTACACTCCATTTATGTACAATCTATAAAATGTATAAATGCATTCTACTGTCATGTGCAACAAATTAGAACAATTAAAATAATTTTTAAAATAAAGTTTAGTTACAGACAATGGCAGTAAAATATAGTTTTAAAGTATAATACCTGGTATTTAGTGACCATGTCTTCCAGCCCTTCAATTTTAGAGTCTTGCAGGACTGCATATGTTTTAAAGGTTGTAAAGATGTCCATTATCTTGTCAAGGCGTCGATGGAAAGTTTCAAATTTTCCAAAAATATACATCTCACTAAATTCAAATTGTTTTTCACTTGGTTTTTCTTTAAGCTTTTGCTTTGTCTTGTGAAAACAGTGCTGATATTCCTTAAAATCAAAAGTCTAGTATAAGCAAGGGAACATGGCGGGGTGGGCTGGGGTGTAGCTCAGTGGTGGAGCACCTATCCAACATGCACAAGGCCCTGGGTTCCTTACCCAGCATGAAAGAAAGAAAAAGAAAGGAAGGAAGGAAGAAAGGGAGGGAGGAAGGGAGGGATGGAGGGAGGGAGGAAGGGAGGGAGGGAAGGAGGAAGGGAGGGAGGAAGGGAGGGAAAGAAAACATAGGATATTAATTTTATTTTCTTAAGTGCAAGTGACAGTAAATTTAGGAAGAAAATGTCCACCTTTTCACAGTTTCATGCCTTTGTGCTTATTTATCTGTCATCCCGGAATATCATCTTTTTCCATCTTCCAATCCAGCAAACTCATAATTATTCATGGTGGAACTCATGGTGTGCCTTCCCACCCTGGTCCCACCATTTTGGTAAACAGCATTAACGACTGATGCTTAAGGAAAACCAGATCATCTTATCCATCCTGTATCTCCAGAACCTAGTGTGGTATCAGGACATAGTAGGACCCCAATACGGGCAGGATGAAAAAGTTTTCTGGGAAGATTTATTAACACTCAATTTTTTTAACAGTAAAAAATTACTGTTCTTTTAAGCAACCAATAATATAAATGCTAAACAATTGAAGATGATCTCAGAAAAAATTAACAAAGTTAATAAAGTGCATCTAAAGATATTACCAAGCTAGCCATTACCTGCTTCAGTTTAATTGCAGATGATATTTTTTTCCATAACAACATCCTGCGGCTGGTTCCAGATGGAAGTGGTACCATTGTTGGTAATATAGGCTTTACATGCGGATATCATCTGATTTGTCACCTGGAATTTTCCAATAAAATAGCTGTGGATTACAATCTAAGGAAAGGGTCCTCAACTCTTCTACCTCTCAGAACTCACAATCTGTGAACGTCATCATTAGATTTCTTTTCTCCCGTCACAATTATGATAATCTCTGGCCATTTAATGCTGTCAAAATCATCTGTGAAATCACAGAGTTGGAAGCACTGTGGAAAATCAACAATCACAGCATCTGGTTCATGCAGGATGAAGGTCTTAAACAACCAAAGGATTCACCCCCCTCTCTAACAGCTGACAAGTCTCCCTGATCCCCTGAGGTGGCCTGCTCTAGCATCCACCTCATGGTTTACAAGCACCTGGATATTTCATGCCATCATGACCTGCAGTGAACTGTCAAAAGGAGATCACAGAAAGACCAATCAAGCTAGCCTATGAAGCACTAACATTTTATTCATCCCTCCAACCTTAAAAAAAAAAAAAAAAGCCTTTGGAAGTTTCTTGATATTTTTCTAAATAAAATAAAAGCAAAATGAATGACTGTCATGTATGCACAGAATAATATGATACCCAGGGTTTACAGGGTAGGAGTGAAATTGTAGGCAAAACAATTCAGTCACACACTGATAACTACTGAATTGGGGTTCAGTATACAAGTCTCTACCCTTTTGTACTCCTTCAAAACTTCCCTAACAAAAGATTTTTGATAATGGGACAAACAGTAGTTTTGCAATTTTATCTTAAATCAAGTCTTGCAAATAATATGCCTGAAATCTAGATTAATAATTCGATCAGACTTCTGAGTCTCATTTACCTAGAGAATATCACCAGTGACCCCAACACACAGTTTTAAAGTATGAAGAAACTGGGGAGGATCCCCACCCTCCACCTGAACTACCCACACCAGAGCAGAGGGAAATCCCTCCCGAAGCTCTGAAGGCTGACTGTTCCGTTCCCAGGAAGAATTATACCTCGTGCGGCTAGGGGATTTGGAACACAGCCTTGAGGAGCCAAAAATCCTTCTATTTTAATGCAACATTTGAAATATTTGCCTTGATATTGAAATAGGCATTTACTTCTTAGAGACTTCCAAGGAGGGAAATAGCAACAGTGCTTACCACAAACACTTATGAGCTAGGACATAAGGTTTAAACATCATTATGTTTTTTGGGCAGAATTGTTATAATTGCTTTATAGATTAGCGGAACATTGCAAGTGGCTTTTATTACCATGATTACTGTTCTAATAACACCAAGTGAGCAACTGGCATCAAATGAATGTGGGACTGTAGTATAAAGAATAGGAAACGGGAGACAGCCGATTAACTGTAGCTTTTCTTAGTTAAAATTTGCCCAGTAGGAATAAAAGATGGGCTAGGTGACATAGGGAAAGAAATTTTAAAAAGATTTTTTTTTGTTTTTATTATATAAATAACAAACTATCACAATAATTATTTTGGAAAATTATTCTTTATTTGCTATGATTTACCTCTCACAAATTTAATTCAATCTCTATTGATAGACTAAGCCTTTTTAAAATTGTAAGATAGACAGACATCAGATTGAACTAATTTGGTGATTTTTAATATTCAAAAATGACCATTGGCAAAGAAAAATGTGATCAGGCACTCTGTACTATGCACTTACCTTTATGAACAGAGATGTGATCTTCTCAGAGGTGTTATAGTAATGAGAGATAGTGTAGATCATTTTAATTGCATTTATAAGTGTAGGAATAGCATCAATCATAGATATCTGGAAGACAGCACAAAACTCTTCAGTGAAACAATGTCAAATCCATCTAAATCCTAATAGTTTAATCATTCCTTCTTCATTTGAATAAAAATTGAGATTTTCATTTAAATTTTTAAATACTACCTCATTATGTATGACTATAGTATATTTAACAATAATTTTTTTTTATTATTCTAGTCCTTTATAGTATGCCAAGCTTTATTTCAAAGCAAGAAACATTAACAAGGTTATATTACCAGTTGATTTTATGATAAATAAAAGTAGGTCCTTCCTAAAGCAAAAGATGTTTTTTTAAATTTCAGCCAGTGACTTTCCCCATAGTTCTTCAGGGTATAGTCCAGAAGTCAACTGAACTAGTTAACAGAAAATAAATACCAGGGAATGAGATTGAACAAATTATGTTATGTGTATATACAAATATGGCATGATTCCTACCAGCATGGATGATTATAATGCACCAATAAAAAACAAATTTTAAAAAACAAAATAGAATGTGCAGTAAAAATGTTTCCAGATGTAACATTTCACATGTATCTTCCTTAGTAGGCATGGGAGGTAGGTAGGTCGACAGATACAGAAGGTAGATGAGATGGACATAGAAATGATAAAGACAGGGGGTGACGCAGCATTTTCTTGAGAACAAAAAGAAGTTTCTAAGACTTTTCCAACAGATTACAGTATCTAAAGCCAACACACAGCACTCTACTCGGCTAGTGCAGAAGGTCACCAGTGGACTACAGGAGTAGAAATCCGTAACTCACAGGATCACTGCTGTACAAAGGGTCACAGCATTTCTCAAGTGTGTACAAATATTTGACATTGTCCTTTGCTTCATTAGCTGCATCAGTGATTCGAACATCCGTCTCCCGCCAAGTCTAAGCACAATACAGGAAAGCAATTTTAATGCAATTACTAGCAGGAACTTCCAATATAAGAGCTACATGAACGTCACCACAAATCCCTTGGGTCAGACTTGCCATTTGTTCTGTGCAAACTGCATAAAACTGAATCCCAGAGGTGAGGGACATTGCTATGCTGAAGAGCAACTTAAAATTTCTGACTAAATGTCAAAGGCTTCTCTTCCAGGCCCTGTCTTATAAAATCTATTCTCTAGCTAACATAGAGACCCAGGAGGGCAGGCTCTCCCTTTAACCCACACCCCTCCACTGGCCACTGACTCACTTGATACCTCACTCCATGCTTTCTATCTTCTATTCTAACCTGAGCCCCCTTTCCCTATATCCCTATGCCATCAATTAATGTAGCAATTATTTATTAGCTGACAACCATACACCAGGACTATGCTATCAGCTATGAACTTCAAAAAGAAAAGACAGCTAAAAGAGGTAGGAGGAAATGGTTTGGCATGAGTCAATATATTTGTTGACTTCACAAAAGTCCTACTGATAGTATTTCTGAACTGTATTGCAAGGTTCACCTCTCATATGTCTTTAAGTAATGATACAAGATAAATATAAAACACATTTATTGAAAGAAATGATTACTTAAGTTATTTGCATGGATTGAAACATCTATGCAACCAGCAACTCATACTGGTTATGGCACCAAGGCCCAGTGAGTTAGGAAGCTCTACCATTTTCCCCAGTAATCACCAACTCCTTACATTCATGCTGTGTCATCTCTCCCCCTTGATCAAGGACTAAATCTAGTGATGGGCTTCTGATAAATAAAAAACAACAAAAGCAATGGAAGTCAGTCCCAAGGTTAGTTTACAGAGTCTGTGGTTTCTGTTGGGTCTCACTAGCTCCCTGTTGGCACAACCAGAAGCCACGTGGTCAGCTGCCCTATGAGGCGGGTTTACAGGAGGTCCAGGTGGTGAAGAACTGAAGGAAGCCTGTGGCCAACAGCCAGCAAGATGCTGAATCCTCCGCCACCACAGGAGCTACCTGGGCAGCAGATCCTCCTGCCCACAAGCCCTCAGGTGAAGCAACACCAAAGCTGCACCCACGTGAGAGATCCTGAGGCAGAGGCACCCCTAAGCTGCACCCAGACCCCTGACCCAAGACGGTGAGACAAAAACATTTGTTGTTTTCAGTTGCTAAATTTGGGGCTAATATGTTTTGCATTATAAAACTAATATATCAGGACTAAAGACTAAAGATCGATAAGGTAAGGTTTCATTATTACTACCTCTGTAAAGTCTGAATTCATTTTATTTGTGTGTGTGTAATCACATTATTGCTCTATCTTAATTATATGCAATGCCCTCTAATGATACATACAAGTACCCCAACAAATCTCTTTTAATTCAACAGTTATTTTCACAGCATCCAAAATTCTATAAAAGCAGTATGATCCAACCTTAAAAGTTTTTCATAAATGTATAATAACGCTTTTCTCTTTCTAATGATTTTGAAATTATGCATAGCAGGTTCTCAATCTCATTTTATAAGGAACAAAGGAATGGCTGCCCACCTTCAGAAGCTTCGACTTGGCAGCAGCGAGCACAGCCAGTACGGCCCTCACATCCGGGCTTTTCAATTGATCCAAAAGGTAGTTAAATTTAGAGAGTCTCCTTTTCCAGTGCTCCAACTCTGCTCGGGGCCCTACGTCATCTGCTTCCTTGCGCAGCTGATTGTTTTCAGCGAGGACCTATAAATGCACAAGAAAACCGTGACCCACTGAGTAGGGCTGGAGGGACGGACAGGATACATAAGCTAAAGGATGTGGAAATAAAGAAATGACACTATCTGAATCATGACCTATTTTCATGCATTTACAGGCTTCTGTTGACGGCCTCTTACTAATTTAACATGTATCATTATTAGAACTGCAACAAAGCCAGGCCTGGTGGTACAGCCTGTAATCCCAGAGACTCAGGAGGCTGAGGCAGGAGGATCACAAGTTCAAGGTCAGCCTCAGAAACTAAGTAAAGTCCTAAGCAAATTAATGAGACACTGACTCAAAATAAAAAATAAAAATGACTAGGGGTATGGCTCAGTGGTATAGCGCCCCTGGGTTCAATCCCTGGTGCAAAAAAAAAAAAAAAAAAAAATTGCAACAAAAATTAAACTGACTTGTTCTAACTGAAAACTACTTGTTTAATGATCTTGAATGAGCTTCTAAGTGGCCCTGGATTCAGAAAATTTCCCTGCCTGCTCATCTACTATATAATCTTGAAGTAATAAAACCTTGGGAAACCCGCCTTGAGCAGGTAAATTTTAATTATGTATGTAATGTCCACCTTCATTTAGGACTTTTCCCAAAATATTTTTTCAAGGTCAAGTCTAAAGCTCCCATCTAAAGGACACAATGATTAGAAAACTGTCCTTGCTTCTACATAGATTCTCTCCAAATAAATTGGTGAAGTGCTGCCTTCTTGTTACTTAAGTACAGAGACCTGAGCTTTGCCGCTCAGGAGTCTCACTTTTCTTAACAGGTGACCATAAAGGAGAGAAACACTGGCCCTCTCACCTCTTTAAGGACAGTGTACGATACAGTCACAAAGGGGAACACCAAGATAGACCCTCTTCCACTGGCTATTCAATAGTGTGATATCTGAATCTGGGAATTACCTGCTCCATCTGCTTGATCCATACTTTCACACAACCTTCTATTTTTTCCAAAGTCTCAGGGTTACTAGCTACAGTCAAGAAGTCCATAGGCTCCTTCAGGGATTTCAGTTCAAATACATCACACTTTTGAAGACTCACCTATTAAAATGAAGATTAAATAACAAGATGATGCCTTTAAATACACACACACACACACACACACACACACACACATGCACACACACCATCTTGTTAGTCATCCCCTAAGCCTAAATCTCAAGGGAATCCTGTTCTGTTCACTCTCCTGCTCCCTCAAGATAAGATTCCTGAAAGCACAGTGTCTGTATATAATGCCCATCTTCCCTACCAATTGAGGACTAGGAAAGATGATCGAGCACGAGGTCAAATGTTGGCTCTGAAAGTTAAAAGAGGAGCCCAGAGAGAAAGAGAGGGACGGAGGAGAGAGGAAGGTCAAACCAAGAAATTAATAAGGAACTTGAAAAGTATCACCCAGTTATAAAACCAAAGGGAAAGAGTCAGACAGCTTGAAGGAAATGAACGCAGGAGGTGGAGGATGGGAGTCCCTAATCTATCACTTACTCCTTTTTGTAACTAATGAGAGAAAGGATTCCCATGCCCTTGCAGGTAGCAAGTTCAATGGCAAACTCGGACTCAATTCAGAGGGCTGGAGGGTAGATTTTGGACTCACAGAGAAGTATTTTTAAACACACCAAATCACCAAATGGACCTGTTTGAAAGGACATTTTTCTTCCGGCAAACATGTACCTGACAACTTGAGCAAATCCCTGAATTCAACTCTCAGGCCCAATCCAGCTTTACCGACAACAGGTTCTGAACATGTAGGAAGGGCTGTGACTGTTTGTCATCCTCAAACTCCGTGAGGCTCAGGCCCACCCCTGGAATGCCAGACTGCCCTAGGAAGGATGGAGGCAAAGGTACCTGCAGGGGAGGCAGCGTTGCAGCCACAAGGGAATACCGCCACTGCCCACCCTCCTCAGGGCTTCTGTCTCCTTTGCTAGGCTTTGTAGTAAGCCCTGGGTCCTGATTTCTGGTGGCCTCCAGCCCCTCCTCTCAAGTCCCCCTGTGCAAATGCGGTGCTCAAGCCAGCCTTCCATGCAAACCCAGGCTCCTCATCTGCCCTGTCCACATGGGTAGACTCAGAGGAGTGGCTCTGTCACCCCAAAATGGCCTCCTCCCTGGGGGTTCGCCACACTGATACACTTCGACAGAGCTCTAGCAATCTCACCCGCCTGCATGCCACTCCAGTGCACCTTTGCTGGCTCTGCCCAGCCTGGGAGGCCTGCCAGCACTTCTCCTTGGTCCCAAACACCTTCAGCAGCCAACCCAAAGCCCAGCCACCTCTCCTTCTCAGAGAGAACACTTCATCCCACGTGGGAACCCATCCCACTTTTCAATGCCTTTATTATAATATGAAGTGAAACCATGTAAAAGCACTGCTTTTTGGGGTGCAATGCCAACACTTTCATTTGGTCCAACCTGCACTTGAGTCTGACCTATCACCTAGTTCATTGCAAATACAATTCAGATGTTAGCTGAGTCACCCAGCCCCTGTCTGGATAAAATCTGCTCAACTCCCCAATCCCGCATCCCTCAGTAAGCACTCTCCTCCCAATATTCCCACAGGATGGGTGTTCCCTGGAGAGGAAAGAGTGCCACCGTGTTGCCACTGTTACCATAGCAGCATGTCTCCTCCCGAGGGTACCTGGTTTGGGCTCTGTTGTCTTCTAGTTATTCCCTCATCTCTCCTCTCTCCCCCACTGACACCTCAATCAGACACACAAAAGGGCACATCTGCTAACTTCTGCCCCCAAATCATCACTAACAGATAAATGCTAAGCCTTGCATTTTCTACACTTGTCCTTAGAGACCCATTTAGTCACTGGCTAAACTGTAGGACCCAACTCACTCTCTCCAGACATATCAATTCCTCTTTCCTTCTTCAACCACTATCCCTACCTGCCACCACCCACAGTACACACGCGTCTGGCTCCAGATGCCTTTCATTCCAGGGCATGCATCGGTGCTACAAGTATTTCATGCTTTTGTCTTCACTGTCAAACATCTAAAATGACTGAGTAAAAACCTACATCGCTACCAACATTTTCATGGAACACCCAAATGCCTTAATCATTGCACACGTCAGTATTTACATCTACTCACCACCGCATATTGAGGGGACAATAAAATCGCCTACGAATTTTGCAAGCCTTTCAAGGTGGTGAAATGCAGATCATGGAAGCGAAGCCTCACCCATGTACAGATTGTGTAGTTGGCCATCTGATCATTTCTAAAAGGACAACTTCTAGTTCTCACCTTCTCCTTCAAACTCTCCTGTGCACCAGACAGGACATTGACAAAGCCTTCCAGAGAGTTCAAGAACTCCTGGCGAAGGCTGGCTGCGTCCTGAAGACCCTCGAGCTCACCCCAGCCATGGCTGGAAGCCCTGAGGGCAGGAATGAAGATGTCCGAGAGCAAACGCCTCACGCTGTTTAAGAGCCCCCCGTCTGCGGTGTCCAGCATGTTAAAGCTCACCTCCTAGAAAGCGGTTAGGAGAAGCTTTATTGTAAAAATTGTCCTCAACTGCAACATAGCCACCAGGTCACTTCTAAATGTTGCTAATTAATCAAATTCTAGTGAATTTACCTGATGAGTACCCCAGTTAATAAAGAAGTTATAAACTTGGTACCCCAGTTAATAAAGAAGTTATCTCCTACTATCAATTGCAATTATCACAATAAAAGCATGAAGTAGATAGAGCACCAGATGTTTGGCAATTTTTTTGCTCCAAGAAGATAATGTACCCATTAAGTGACAAGGGGACACTGAATGTACTTTGTTTCACACAAAACATAAATATTGCCACATATCCACTTTTAGAAATCTATTTTAAATGTCTAATTTTTCATTAAGTAAATTATATATGAGAAATACTTTTTAATACCTCACTGTACACACAGATATAATGTTATATCAATTTTTCTTAACAAAAGCCCGCTTGGTCAAAACATTTAAAGGAATGTCTTCTTGATTGCTTGCTTTTAAAGGATTAAAAAATGCTTCCTTGAAATTAGTGTAGATACTGCAGTGAACACAATGCTTTTCCCCACAAGGAGGGACACTCTGTCTCTGTGCAGCTGAGGGGGTTTTTGGTGATTGGGGTCAACGCTTGCCCCTCACCCGGTGGATGTTCTCAGGAGTGATGGCTTTGGACGGGTCTAGCCTGATGAAGAACACACACACTCCGGTAAGAGCCACGTCTTTTCCCTCAGTCACGAACACCTTAGGTTTCTTAATCTTTCCAGAAACAAGATTCACTTCTCCTGGAGAGCCAAGGAGTCCTGCAAATGCAAAGAGCTTTAATTTCACAAACGCTGTTTACCGTCCACATAGATACTCTGACGGATGAAGGTTCCTTGTTAACACATGGCCCTTGCTGGCTTGACCAGGTGCTCTAAGATTTGGCCAATACCTGGCCTGAGTTGTGAAAGGATCTGTAAAGATCCTATATCCAGGTCCGAGATTCATTTCGAAATCATTGCTCGGGGGCTGTGAGAAAGGGCGAGGGAACAGAGAGCATCTACTGGCATGTCCCAGGACCTCCACAGTTTCCTGTCTACACTGAAAACTCTCAACCTGTGGGCAATGATGATCCTGCCCAAACTGCACAGGTGGTAGAGCCAAAATCAAAAATCAGCTCTGAGTGCAGAACTCAGGAGTCACCTCTTCCACGCTGCCCTTCCACAGCCGTAGTAGGAACAACTAGCTGGCCCCTATGTATTTCCAGGGTCAGGAACACACAGAGGCAGGGCCACATGGTGTGTGACTCCAGACTCAGTCTCCTGGGACTTCCATCTTAGGCTGTGCTTCCTAGACATGTGATCTTGGACAAGTTACTTAATCTTTCTTTGCCTCTGTTTTCTCATCTGAAAAATGGGAACAATAATTCTAGAATGAAGTATCTGGAATTATGAGAATTACATGAGTTAATCCATGTAAACACTATTTAAGAAAGCACAGGAACATACTATTTTAATAAGCATTACTACTGTTAGGATTTGAAATTTATTCTTGGTTGTCCAAGCTCGTAGATCATACAGTATATCATTTAAGTACACAGAATGTGCTGTGAGCTGCTCTATTGTGTTCTTACCTGCTCAAGAAAGGTTTAGATCTCCAGATGTCCTGAGGGCTCAACCAAGATTACTGAGGTGGGAGGACAGTGCTGAAGGAGGAGTTGGGAGAGGGGTGAAATGGAGGTTGAATCCTGAACTCTGGGATTAGACCCTTTTGGAGTAATCCTATCTCATTCAAAATGATGTCCCACTTGTAATGAATACCACATGAACCTCACAAGTAGTAAGATGCTAAACAAAAAGTTTCTACCAAGGCACCAAGATAAGAGAGATAACAGAAAGAGTCAAGGCAAAAAAAAAAAAAAAAAAAAAAAAAAATCTGCATAAATTTCAAAGTATTGTTCAAATACTGATTAGACTTCTTCCCCCAAGCCCCACCCCCTGCCAGAATCCAAACTGGTCACGAGGGGATAGACTGAAGGATTCCATGAGGACCGCTGTGCTGTGCAAAGGGCAGAGGTCTGGACTGTTTCTGCTGCTTTTCCTCAGGTCAAGAAAAAGGTGCTACCTGCCCCCGTTGCCCCAAAATTGAGGGGTTTCCTAGAATGCTGAACTCCCCATGCTGAAACCTGGAACGTGAGGGCGGACAGATGCCCCCCTTGAAACAAGATCTTCAACTCAGCCACCTGACCAGCCTGGTTCGTGTCTGCTGGAGTTAGAGATGAAACGGAACTGGCTATGACGCCTGCCCAAGAAGTGTAAATACGGCCCAGAAAAATAAATAGGGGGCTGAACTGAGAACCAACAATATGTCCACAGGTGGCAGGAACAACGGCATTGAGTGTGTCTGTGGAACCATGTGGGGGCCCCACCGAAAGAGAATCCACCTGGGACCATCTCAAATCATGCTTAAGAAGGTGCTGGAAGGATGGCTGGAGGCAGCAAGCTGGGGTCATATGTGCTACCACAATACAGAGGCAGACAGCAGGAGCCATGCAGAGGACTACGCGCCCCCAAGGGACATGCAGCCCGCACTCCCAGGGGAGACCCCACCATGGGGCCACAAGAGCCTAGAGAGTGCAGGTCAGCCACTTAGACAGTGCGAGTCCAGCAAAACCCTCCCTCTCATCTCTGCCCTGCCTCAGCCTGACACAATCCACACAGTGGCTGACCCAACGTGGCAAGGGGTAGAAGAAGGAACCCAGGAAGCAGAGGAGGACCACACGATTCTCTCCCACTGTGAACATCACCTTCAGAGGTCCTGATGGGGCTGGCAGGGCAGGGGATGTGCAAGGGCAAGGAAGGGAGATGATGTAAGTTCTGATCAACTAGTTCTAATCAGCTGGATGCTTCTCCTTTTCAACTTAGAGTTTGCAATTTGAAATGTCCAGTAGGCGATATTCCGATCTAAAAATGTCTGGCAAAGTCATGAGGTTGCCGGAAACTTAACCCAAAGTCAGAAGAAACCACTGGAAAGCTTTAAGGGAAATTGGAAAGCAAAATAGCTTGCATTTATGGTCACATGCTATGAACCCTTCTCATTTCATGTATAATTTACCAGAGGACCAGCTTCACCCTGTGCACGGTTCATGGGTGAACTTAATCCATTTGAACTCACACTTTGCAATCTGAAGTAGAAATCAAAACTTCTATCTTTTGATTTTTCACTCAAAATGTAACTAACCTTCTGAGCACAAAATATCAAATTGATAACTGGAGGAATGCCAACCACTTAGAATTTGCATGCATAATTGCATTAGTTGTTAAACAAGGAAGCATATTCACACTATATGTCAAGAATAATAATTATTTTCCCTTTTTTTGAAAGTGGTATAAAATGATGCATATAATATTTTAACATAATCATAATTTACTTATTTATGTCCTTACTTTGGCCTTAAAATTGTATTAAAAGTATAATGGGGCACTACCACTTGCATCCACACAAGAATTTGCTTATTTTCTTAAAAAGTGAAAATACTTAAATTTGTCATTCAGTATTGCACATTTAAATCAGAATCAGCAGAAAATAAACGTGATGTGATATTTAGCTAAAAAGTTCATGTTATACTTATTGGCAATAATTTCTATGTTAAGAAGAGAACAGATGCCAATTAGACGTTCTAGAACATAATTACATAGAATGAACTGACATATAAGAACAGAAGTCTCAAAACAAAATCGACTTTATTATTCCCCTATTGCCAGCAGTAGAGAAGGAAGAGAAAGCACCCCAAGCACCCGGGCTAAACACCGGCTTTCTCCATCCCCTGCCCTGGAGTGCAAACAGCCTTCCGCAGAGACTCACCCCAAGGCATGCTGTGGATCCCACACCACCCCCACCCCAGGGAGCAGGGCTAGTTCTCCCAGAGGCTTTTGTCTTCCTGCCTCCTACGGATACATCCAATGACATTTCTGGGTTATGTCACAGCAAATTTTAATACCTGTTTTCTGCTACTTCCACATCCTGATAGTAAAACATGAGGTGACGGAGACCTCCCACAGCAAAAAGTTGATCAACTCTTTCAATCTGGGGAAAAAAAAAGGCAAGGTGACCACTTCGTTCTATAAGAAGCTGTATTTAAATTGGAGTTAATAGCATTAAAGAGTAAAATTTGTATCACCTTTCTCATTCAAATAGAACTGTATCCAGGACAGCCCAGGTAGAAGGGGGTACTCCTTCCAACATAAAAACCACAAAACAATAAGCCCCTCATCATAGTAAAGAGTCACTCCAAGCAACTTAATTAGTCACAGAAATATTTACTGTGCATGCACATCTGACCAGGACCGTCCCTCCCTTTGCGTTCATCTCCTAAGGTGTTGAGCTGTTAAAGGCGGATATGGATATGGATGAGTATTCCATTTTCATTCAGTTATAAGAAAGAGAGAACAAACTTTCAAAGGCCAGTTAACAGACGAGAGTGAATCCACGTGGACTTGGGACTGCCAGGGAGGACCAATGACTATGGGCCATTGTTGCAGCAGCAGCCTGACTTTGGTCCCATCCGTGAGGTTGCCTGTGTGTCCGGTAGTCTGACAACTGGCCTGCCTCCAACAGAAGCACTTCTTGTAAAAAAGTCCTGCAGCCCCATTAGCATGATACAAGAGGAACAGGGACAAAATCTGCACATCTACTGGATAGCTACTATCAAAATACACCAAGTGGTGGCGAGGAGGTAGACGATTCAGAACTCTCCTGCACTGCTGGTGGGAAGGAGAAACGATGCACCACTGTGGGAAACAGAGCACGGTTTCCTCCCAGAGTCAAATATGGAATTAGCACATGACCCCCAACTCCAACTCTGGATGTGTGTCAGGAGAATCAAAAGCAGGACCTCAAAGAGGCATCTCTACTCCATGTTCATAGCCACTTTGTTCACGATGGCTTCCACAAAGGTGAAGGCTACAGGTGAAAGGAGAAACACAACGTGGCCTGTGTTTACAAGGAGGATTGCTCAGCCTACCAAGTAGGGAAATGGCGACCCAGCCAAGACATGGCTGAACTGTGAAACGTCACGCTAAGTGAAATAAGCCACTCACAAAAGGACGAGCACTGTGTGACTCCACCCACGTGAGACGCCTGGAGTAGTTACGTGTGTAGACAGGGGTAAGATGGAGGTTGCCAGGACCAGAGAGAAGGAAGAATGGGAAGTGATTGCTCACGGGGCATCGAGTTTCCTGCTTTGTAAGATGCAAAGTGCTGAAGATTGTTGCACAACAGTGTGATTGTGCTTCATGCTGTACACTTAAGGCAGTAGGATGGTTGAGTTGCATGTGTACTTTACCACAAAATTATATTTTAAAGGATAAAATATAGCCTGAATTATACGTATGGAAATAAGCTCCCTTCAGTTTCATCATGCTATGGATAAAATGGTAGCAGTAAGGAGAAGTGGGTTGCCCTGTGTTGCCATTGCTACGTAACATCTCCTTGACTGAGGACCGCTGCAGGGATGAGTAGGATGGACTCGCTGGGACTGATTCCAAGCCAGGAGCATAGTGAAGGCACGCTTGCAACACAGCCAGGATCAATACTGCTTGCACTTAGCCTCTTCCCTTCCTGTCACCTTCCCTCCCATCTGACTTTCTGTCTTCCTGCCTCTTTTGTGTCTAATTAGTTTCGTCATGTTATTCAGGAACCATCACAGGAACCCTGCATGCCTTCCCTACGTCCCAGGAGACTCTATCTTCCCCTAACTTCTGACTTCTCATCAAGGTCAAGTTCACCAAACAAATCGTGCCCCAGGTTTGAAGGAAATTGGTAGCAGAAAGTGGAAGCCAAAGTTAGGAATCTAAAACAGGAAAACAAGTAATTCAGGTGCGAAAGCAAAGTCAAAATCAGGAAACCATGGCACAATTCAGTTGTGCCAAGATAAATACAAAAATAAATCAATAAATAAGGAAATAAACTCCCAGCAGGAGGGGAAATTTAGTTCCCCAACCTCAGGTTCCAAAATGGCACCAGAGCCCAATTTCCCTGGATATAGAGAGATACAAGCATTGCTGTCAGATGGTAGAACTCAAAAGATTACTGTGAGTGCCCCTACCCAATGGAGAGCTGAAGAGCCCCACGCTCATGCTGCCACTACCAGGAGAGAGTCAGAGTGGAGCACTGTCCACTTAAAATAGGCACTGTCCTGCAAGGCACACCACAGGGTCCTGCCACAGGACAGTGCCCACAGACCCTGTGTGTCCTCCACACCCAAGTCAGTATGAACTCCAACACACTGCACCTGATTCCCTCAAGAATGGCATCTTCCACTTCAGTTTTGTTCAGGTCCAAGCAGGAAGCTACGATTGCAAATAAGTGGTCATGCCGCCCATCCAACGAGCCCGCTTGGCTTCCTTCTCTTCTTTCAGTCTTTGCTGAAAGAAAGGAATAAAAATATTATATTGCAGCTGCTGTTCTCAAATGGATTCATTTGTGATATTTCATACATTGCTGTTTTTTCAAGTCTTAGGGATTCAGATAATAGACGTCTTAATGGTACCAGTTTTTTATGTACTAGCTTCTGTTTTTAGAATAACATTACTTCTCTTCAGAAAATAAGGTGTGCTCATTGTTTTGAAATTGCATAATATAGATAAGTAAAAGAAGAAATAGAAAATCATCTGCCATCCAGAAATTATTGCTGTTAACATTTGTTCTAAATCTTTACAGACTTATTTTCCATGCACATACAAGCATTTAATAAATACACAAAAAGAGATCCCCATTTTTGTAAACAATTTTCCTCAGCCATTAAAGTATTAAGCTTCTGCATTATCTTCTATTCTTATTGTCTGTCCACAGGTTTGTATTTGGTCTTGAAATTAATTTCTGTGTACCACTGCCTACTTTTTGATCATTGATTGTTAGTTACAGTAAGAAAGCATGTCTGATGTAACCAATGCTGGCAGATTCAAGTCCTTCTTTCCATATTCTTTGCTCATACAAATATATGCCAACATATGCATGCACCTATTTTTATCTTGTACCATAAATTTTTCTCACTTATTTTTCCCTTAAGCATTCTTCAGACCTCTTTCTTATTTAATACAGACTATTTCAATCTGCGTAATTGCTGCAAAATATTCAATATGAATGTCATTGGTGGACATTTGGTTTCTAATCCATTTCTGAAAATAAGGATATACTTTCTATGCCAGCCAGTGGCTCCTGCTGGGGAGAAGAAGGGAGGCCCCCCTGGATCCCATTTTTTTCATCGACAAACATTTATTAAGCCCCAAATGTGTGCCAGCACTGTAAAGGTAAATGCTACCCAGTAAACTCAAAAGAACTCACTGTCTGACTGGCAGGATATGAGCAGAAATGTGAATAACCACAGGTGGCATGATGGTTATTACGGGGCATCAAATTTGGGGTCATCGAATGTAGGGGGAACTTAGGGTTTTCATAGAAGGAGTAGAAAAGATGGTCTCGCACTCCAGGGTTGAGGAGGTTGGAGGTGGGAGTAACAGGAAAGCCTTCAGGAGGAGCGGGTCAGGCCCGGAGTTGGAGGAAGACTGACAGCCTCCTAGGACAGAGCATTTCTGCACATGCAGAGAGGCAAGAGACACAAGAAAGCACAGCACATTCTGGAAACCGTGAGGCAACCTCGCTGACTCAACTAAAAAGGATAGGAGAGCATAGGGGAAATGAGAAGGCAATCAGATCATAAAGTATTTTGTGGACCACATTAGAAAGCCAAAACATTATTGGAAGTCCACAGAGAATCACTGATGAGTTTTGAAATCAGGAGGGATGGACATTTAGCTCCCTGTGCGGCACTGGAAAGTCCATCATTCTGACGGCGCTGTGGAAAGTGGACTGGAGGAAGGCACACCCAGAGGAGTCGGGTGGGTTATCACAGCATTCCCAATTTCTGGGAACACGTCTGGAGAAGCAGTTTGCAGCCATGTGACCATTAGTTAAGTTTTGAATGTGTTGGATTCAGAAGTATATTGATGCACAGGCAGGCAAGGCAGACAGACCATTGGAAACGTGGATCTGAAGTTCAGGGGGAAATTCACCCTGAGACAGATACAGATACAAATGCAGAATCACAGTCAAGCACAATTGAAGTTGCGGACCAGATCATTCTTGCTGTGCACTATTGGTTGTCCAACAGTGTACTGGGTCTCTACCTTATAGATTTCAGTGGTTTCTACCACCAAGGTGTGAGAACAAAAGATTATCTCCAGACATTGCCAAGTGACTCCTGTGGAACCAAAATCTTCCCCCACTGAGAAACATCCATGTGACACAGACATAGACACACCTAGTTACCAACTCATGTTGGTATAAAGAATATAAAATGAGTCTCAGCTTTTGGGGTTGTACACAACAGCTCCTGCAAAACTGTCAGCAGCCCTTTGATCTAGCAGGTGGCAGAGGCTGACTAATTATTCACTAACTGACTGTCCAATGAGTGAATAAATCAAAGCTAAAACTATGAGTGCAGATACAATATTATCTAAAAAAAAAAAAACAGAGATGGAAAAGCAAAAAGGTGAAGAACCTTAAGGAACACAAGGAGATAAAGAAGGACAAACAGATGAGGCTGAGTGTGAGTGTGCAGAGACAGAAAGGTCCAGGAGACAGCAGTATCCATCAGCCATGGAGCATACCCAATATGGTGGAGCACGGCCAATAGCACTAATGCCATAGAGGTTTGGGTGGGTTGCTTAGGAGATCTGTAGTGACTGTGCTCACAGGATGGCTAAGGCATCCCACAGCTATTTTGTAGTGCAATTCTGCCACTAATCTATCAAGAGATAGACTGTACCTCCTGTCCCCTAGAATTTGGCTGGCCTTGTGACCAGTTTTGACCAAGAGAATCAGGAGAAAGCTATGTGGTGCCACTTCCTTGGTTTGTCCTAAGACATCTTCAGATTTTGCCTTTGCACTTGGAAGTTTCCCTCAGAACCCAAACACTATGCTGTAAAAAGTCCAGGTCACCTTGGGGAGACTATGTGGATGAGAACCAAGACACTCCAGCCAAAGCCCCAGTGACCCTCCTCACCAACACACACCAACTCTCGGCCATGTGAACAAGCCACCATGGCTGTTCCAACTTCGTTGAGCCTACAGATTATGCAACCCAGCCAATGCCGACAGCAGCAGACCCTGTCCCCCACAGAGTTGTGAGGGATTTGGGGTGGCTGTCACTGCTTCTGGTCCTTAAGTTTTGGCATGGTTTGCTGTGCAGCAGTAGGTAACAGAGTGAACTTCTGAGACGACTTTCATTGGTTGGACAGAAAGCAAGTGGATCTAGACTTGAGAAAAGTATCACTGGGAAAAAAGAAACAGATGCTGACTACAGACAACTCTTTCCAAAAGCTAGACTGTAGAGGAAAGGGGCAAACCTAGAGGGGAATGTAGAGTTAGGGAAACAAAAATGTAGGATACAAAAGTGTTCTGAAAAAGTCGAGAAGAAAAAGTCAAGAACTTCAGAGTGATTGAAAGATCATCATTATGCCTACGCAATTTACCTTCATTTCTCTGAACGTGAAGGACTGAGGGACAACTTAGTTGAGGAAGTGATGGGGCTTATGGTTAAAAAAATAAATAATCTACCAATTTTCTTGCCATTTTCTACAAAGGTTGTGACACAAAGTATCCATTTCATAAATGTCAAATAGAAGAAAATGTAAATGTATTTTCAAATGTCACTAAAACCAGGAAGATGCCCTATTGCTTTGAACTGTTGTCTGCCTCTCTGGCAGGGAGAAATCAAATTTTCTCAAAGTGATTTCTCTAAGTTTGTACTAACTGTCTGTAACAGCACAGGAACACAGGGGTCAAGCATCAACCACACAAAGAGATGGCAAATGCTCAGGAAACAAGGAAATAAAAGAAGCAGAAAGCCAGAAAATCCAAGATGTAAAGCAAATGAAGACTTCCAAAGAAGATGGATACTTAAACAAGATTCTCCATGACACATGTCACACCATGACCGATTTATAAGAGCCCAGAGGAAGAAAAAAAGATCAGAATGGAGAAAAAGATCAGTCCCTAAAACAGAACAGTAATTGCTCTATTTTTACCTAAATGTTATAGAAGAAAAAACTTCCAAAGCAGTTTTATGTATACAAAGAAAACAATCAGCATGTTTTTAAAGTAAATGTTTTCAAAAGCTGCTTTTAAAAGCATGTTGGTTGAATGTGTTCTTACTTAACAGATTGTTCTGCCTCCCAAAGACTCGTGATAGGGAGTCAACCCTGCAGCCATGGAGATGAAAGACCACAACATTTACCAGGTTCAACTTTCATGCCCATCACTAAGGTATCCTGGCACGATAAGACTTTTTTTTGTTTTTTACTACCCCAAAATGTCAATCACAGCAAACGAATATTTAGTGATCAGATCAGTGCACTGTGAATCTATGAACTTAACCCTGCGGCTTTCTTGCTGCTAGGACATTGCAGCCACAGGCAGTCCAGTGACCAGCTGTCTAAAGCTGGCTTGTCCTGCTGGTCTGTGGAATGTCTAGGACACTTGCAGAGTGAAGGTGGAAGGGGATTAAGAAAGCAGAAGGTAATGTGTGTAATGACTTTTTTAAGTGACCTATTCAAATCCTTTTGCACTCCATGAGTCCATCAATTTAGGGGTTACGAGCACAGTCACAATCCATCCAGTATCCAGGGAAGTCTAGAAAGGTATTGAAACACATCTGCAATTTGTGACAAGTTATGCCACTAATGCCTTGGACTGGAGAATGGTTAAGGTAGTTGCTCACAAGAAGTGAGCCTGGCTTTCCAGACAGGGCAAGCCCACCACAATAGGAAGCCAATGTTAAGTGGAGACAGTTTCTAGTCCAAGCTCAGCTACTAACTGCTAGGTTGCAACTGTCATTTAACCGCTCTTGCTGACGTTTCCTGAACTCCAAGATCAAAGGATTGGACTGGGTTACAGCTAAGGAACATCAGCTTCTCTAACATATGGGCTACTTCTCATTGGTCCAAAGTTAATACAAATTACAGTTTTGAGATTTTAAAATAATGAATCCCAAAGAAGAGCCCAATGCTATCGGCTTTCAAAGGCTCTGTGACTTTTTCTCAAAACCAATCTACTCATTCAATTTTTTAAAAATCCTAACCTTTGGCTTTAACTCTATGTAATCAAAGTCCAAGTTTGCGTGTTTTTATACACAAACTGCATAGGAACTACACATATGCTCAATCTCTCATTTAGGCTCCACTTTAGGTTGACAATTCTCAACTATATGGGAGACCTTACAGGAATGGAGATAAAAGTCCTCACCAGATAGATGTTCATAAAGATTAAATTGCACCAGGCACAGTAGCGCATGCCTGTAATCCCAGAGGATCAGGAGGCTGAGGCAGGCGGATCGTGAGTTCAAAGACAGCCTCATCAAAAGAGAGGCGCTAAGCAACTCAGTGAGACCCTGTCTCTAAATAAGATACAAAATAGGGCTGGGGATGTGGCTCAGCAGACGAGTGCCCCAGAGTTCAATCCCTCATACCAAAAAAAAAAAAAGAGAGGAATAAATTGCATGCAGACTAGAGATAATACTAAATCAGCCAACATATGTATCAAAATGGCATGACCCCAAGGATTTGATCCTGGACATCAAAATTTGGTGAAATAAAACTTTTGAATAATGATGTTTTTAATTGTACTAATATTTCAACTCCCTCTACCTTATTTTACCTTCTTGGCAGGTCTGACTCTGACCTAGACCCACTGCACTGACCCCACTGGCAGCCAGAAGAAGTGGTTGAAGGATGGAGCTATTCAAGCCAAGAGCTGAGCTGTGCTTGAGCAGGGGCCCCCAAGGCCCCAGCCCTCTGAAGGGCACACTCTGTGCTGTTGGCCTGGTAGCATCGCTAGCTACAGTTCTGCTACTCATCATTTGTTTACTATGCTTTGCTTTTGTTGTCACAAAAAGTCCCACGAATCAGACATGATCATCTCCATGCAACCACTTTCCCAAGAGCACAAAGCCTTTGTGAATGGCAGGACTGGAATCAAGCCCTCATCTCAACAAGATATCAGTGCCCAAGACACAGGGTGTCCCAGGGCAACTAGGAAGTTTGAATGCATTCAAATTTGATTTTGCAGAAATTTTTAAAATTTTAATTGCACTCCAGGGTCATTTCATGTGCTCTTGGAGGAGGCCTCCTGTATTTTACATGGGTTAGTGCAAGGACCTGTGGGCGTAGTCTAGAGATCATGAGAACCCATACTCGGAGTTACACCAGCAATGTTACACTGGATTGGATCAGCTTAGACCCGTTCACCTCGCCTTATTCCACTTTCCCAGATTGGATGAATTGGGGTGAATCCATAATTAGAAAAGGAAAATTCGTCAAAGGACACGTCCAATCAGATGGTTGCTTATTGATAAATTACACATGGCATTTTTTTAAGGCTACCCAAATGGCCCACAATGGTTTAGCAAAATAGATAGATAGGTAGATAGAGAGAGATCCTAATCCTTCTTATCTCCTAAGCAATAAAACAAAGAACAGAGTCTCTTCATTTCCAGGAGCACCAGCCCTACAGTGAAAGGGTGTTTCTATGTTGATTTTGAACAGTGCCTGCCACACAGAAGAGCCTCTGGTGACATCGTTGGGCCTGGGAATACAGCACAGTATGCATGACTCTGGCATTGGAGTCATGTTAATGAAGGAACTCGGGAAGACCTCACAGGAAACATCTCTCTGACCTTCTCTGCCTTCCTGTCTCTTTCCTTTCTCTGGAAGTGAGCCATAGAAAACAGAACTCCTCTTTCTGAGGTGGGTCATAAAACCCAAAACACCTCTCCCGCTTCCTCCTTCTCCCTTGAAGGCCCTCATTCCAGAGGGTCCTGCCCTTTACCCAGGAGAAAGGAGTGCTGAACAGAGGGTCCCCACGCAGCCTGCCGACTTTGGCTCACACCCTTTGTGTCCGACTGCACCCCTACACCACTGTCCATTCTTCATTGGACCCTGAGCAGGAAAACAGTTTTCCTGGGTCTGTGGGTTCTTCTGAAGGGTCCTGTGGTGTCTAAAACATAAACGAAATACATCCGCTAAGCTTCTCTCCTGCTAACCTTTCTTTGGCTGTGGGGCTCTGGGCCCTGACCCTTACAAGGAGTGAGGAAAGGAAGTGGCACCACACCTTTCTGCCCCCACAAGATAGAACCATTGGGAAACGGAACCACATGATTCATTTTATGTCACTCTCAAGAAAGGACTGGAACAAGTTATCCCAGATCAATGTGAGTCTGTGACTGCAAACCAGCGTTAGGCCCACGTGCTCCCAGCTTCTCTGCTGTTGTGACCCAAACATCGACTCCATGAATCTGGTGCCCTACCCCTAACCCTGACCCATTTAAATGGGTCGGTCCCTGCTCTTGGTCCTGTCTTCTGACAGAGAAAAGGCTTCCTCTGGCTTCCATCCTTTTCCTCTCCCAGGCTCTGTGAGCTGTCTGGCGGCCCAGCCCATCCTGCTCGTAATTGGCTGGGAGAACCCCAATTTAGCACCTCCTCCTCCCGACTGCTTTTCACCGCTCACTTTTCTTCCCCCACTTTCCTTTCATTTCTCCAGGTGAGGGTGGCAGTTGCCGAGGAAGTGCCACTCCTCCTTCCAGAATTAAGGGCACTTCAGGGAAGTGGTTTCCGGAAGGGAAGCGGCTCCAGGCTGGCTAATCCCACTGGCAGTGGTGCCTGGGGAAGCCCTGCTTTGTGTACAGAGAGCCCCTCCCTCTGTTGCAGGGAGACAGAAGGAACCATCGACTTGGCATCCAAGACCAAGCTGTGGAATCTTGTCTATTTTTGGTGGAGTTTTCAGGGCCTCTAAACCGCATTTACTAATTCCTTTATCTGTCGTTCTTTCCAAGCAAATAAAACATTTTCTCTTTACTATCTATAACCCAAACGGACCCCAAACCTACAGTCAGGATAACCCCCTCACCACAACCTCCTCTCCCCCCACATCCCCTCCCGACATCCCAGACCCGGAGTCTGTTTTCTACACATCAAATTTCTGGACCCACAACAAAACTTCTCTTAGGGAATTTCAAGAGCTCCCCCTGTCAGCAGGGGCCAGATAATTCGTGACTTTTACCCATATGCTTAAGATATATATGATGTCACCACTCACATTATACATGGCACAGGAGTAAATTTCCCTTATTCATACAACAAACCATTATGCCCAAAGCTGGTTGCTCATGAGAATCACCTGGAAGCATTAGCCTCCTAATGCCCGAGACTCCCACCACCAAGGTATCCTGACCCACCTGTCAGGAGGGGGCCCAGGCACAGATATTTCTCAGAAGCACCCATGGACTCTAATGTGTAACCCCGCCTGAGTTCACGCTCCAAATGAAGTCATTTCATGAGATGATCATGATTAATTAGCACCACCAGGTTTTCACTTGAAGAAAGAACTTAATTAAGAAGGTCAAGGGCATAAATTTCAGGGTCCCTCTAAATTCAGACTGCTTCCTTTATTCCCTTGCTAGAGTTGTGCAAACACTGAAAGATGGAACAAGTTCAGCTCTAAACATCATAGAGCCAGAAAGGTCTCTCCCCTGCCCAACTGTGGAGCATAGTGTTTGGTCCCAAGGAGGCATCCAATAGCCAGCTGTAGAACAGAGGGGTTTTGCGCGTAGAGGCACATTCTGTCGAAGTAGTTCTGGCATGAGTGGGACGTGGGCATCCTTGGTCATTAACTCATTCAGACTCAAGAGCATTCACCTGCCCATTACCAAGCTGGGCCTGTCCCCCCGTCACCTCCCCGCTAACTAAATCCTGAAGTCAACCACCTTCCACAGCTCCAAGTTCCTTGTTTTGACCTGCTCTGGGTGAAATGTGCTCCCCATCCCAGGCAGGTCTGGCCTGATGAAGAGGATGCTGAAACCAGTTTGGCTATTTTACCAGAGAATAACGAAACTGACAGTCTTTCCGTTTTCAAAAGCTATCAAAGAGAAATGTTCTTTTTGTCTCCACTGTCACCACACACCGCACTGGAGACAAGGGCTGCCCTCCTGCAGTGTCTCAGCAGGGGAAAGAGGTGTGTCTCCGCAGGGGAGTGCTGCCTCTCCCCCATGGCCTCTACCCGCAAGAGAGTCACTGTTCACAGAGGCCATGGAGCAGTCTGAAATTCCACGAGAGACGGCACGCCCCAGCTAAACACCTCCGCACTGACCATCCAGACTCCCGCGGCTGCGGGATAACGTCCTCTCTATTTTAAAACCTGCTTGGCAGATGGGTGAACGTAACCCTCAAGAGGCCCATCGCCTATCTTTCAAGTTGTTCTTTTTTCTTGAAGCCAATAAAACCAACCTATAGAGTTATGAATTTCCATTTCATTTTAGGGAAGGAAAGAAAACCAGAATCGACAAGTCAGGAATTATGTCCATGGTGCACCTGATACCAAGAGACTTGTATCTATGAGAAAAGTTTAAGAAAAGGAAAAAAAAATTGGCAGGGGGAAGGGCAGGCATCAGATCTGAACTATAGTGTTGTGAACCAGTGAGTGAAAATATACAGGATAATTTCAAGCTTTTTTATTGAGAAGCATTTGGATTTATTATACAAGAGAAAAATTATATGGCTTGATTTTACTAAACTCACAGAGTTGATGGTATATTTGGTTGTTACTGCATAGATGTTTCTGGATCAAGTCCGCTATTGTATTAGGGTAACCTAATTATAATATAGCATCATTACACAATAATTTCAGGTCAAATTTAAATAAATACTGACATAGTTTTTCATGATAAATAGCTTTAGAATCTTTCTCATTGGTTATTTCAAGTCATGAAGTTATTATTCAATAAACTGTCATTATCGGTGTATCAAGTAGAAAAAATGCATTTACATAATATAGTACATTAAGATAATTTTGTTACTATCATGTCAGCGGAGTGAAAGAACAAGTATCCTAAAAACATAAATGAAACTCCCAAAATGCTCTCAAAAGGGAGCTTGTGCCAAAAAAAGAATCAATTTCACTAATTAGACCCAAGACTTTATGATTGATTATAATGTTCTAAACTTGACAGTGAACACAGGAAAAATCTGCAGACATGTGAAAAGTTTAACTCATTCAATGATTCCACAAGCATATATGAATGTGGATTCTGTACCAAATTCTGTGTTAAGAGAAGTCTGCTTTAAAATGGAAATTGCCACATACAAATGATAAGTACGTGAAGGGATAGGCTGATTAACCTGATGTACTCGTTCTGAAATGTATACATGTATCAAAATATGGTTTTGTATCTCAAAAATGTATATAATTATTTGCCAATTAAAGTTAAATATCAATTATTTGTGGACAGACGCCATCCCTGCCCTACTGGAACTCACAATGGGGTGAGTTGACAATGTCCTTATGGTGGTATGATAAGGACTCCATCAAACATAGACGCAAAGAGCTGAGAGAGTACAGGGGAGAAAGCTCTCACCTCCTGAAGTCAGGGGAGGCTTCTCAGAGGAGGCGGCAGTGCGCTGGGTCTTAAAGGATACTAAAGCACTGCTGGGAAGGACACATCACCATCCAGGGTTAGGGAGCCAGCAGGTAGGGGAGGGCTGAAAACAAGCAGAGGCAACAGTCCTACTCTTTTGAGGAAAAACAACAGGAGAGATGGAATCATCTAGGCTGTTGGAGAAAACAAAAGATGAGTGATTGAGCCCAGAAGGAAGCATGAGTCACTGCTGAGAATGAAACCCGACAGAAGCTTCCTTTTCCTTCTGACATTAACTGGTAGCATCTTCAAAGAGGTTCCAAATCCCCCTCTATGATTTGCATAATAGAAAGCAGCAGAGCAGAATGGGAGAAAATCTTTGCCACCTCAGATAAAGTATTAATCTCCAGGATATAGAAAGAACTCAAATACTTAACACCAAAAAAACAAATAACCCAATCAATTAGTGGGCAAAGAAACTGAACAGACACTTCACAGAAGAAGAAATACCATTGATCAACAAATATATGAAAAAAATGGCCAACTCTCTAGCAATTAGAGAAATGCAAATTAAAACTACACTGAGATTCCACCTCACTCCAGTCAGAATGGCAATTATCAAGAATACAAGTAGAATCAGCCTCTGGCACAGGAGTCTCTGTGTTTCTCCTTTGCTAGCAAAGCAATAAACCTTCTTTCTCCTTTTTTTTCTAAAAAAAAGGAACAAAATAGAGGTAACAATAAATGTTGGCAAGTATGTGGGGAAAAATGTACGTTCATACATTGCTGGTGGGACTGCAAAATGGTGCAACCACTCTGGAAAACAGTATGGAGATTCCTCAGAAAACTTGAAATGGAACCACCTTTGGATTTAGTTATTCCATTCCTTGGTTTGTACGCAAAGGACTTAAAATCAGCATACTATAGTGATGCAGTCACATCAATGTTTATAGCAGCTCACAATAGTTCACAATAGCTAAACTACGGAACCAACCTAAGTGCCCTTCAACAGATGAATGGTTAAAGAAAATGTGGTATATATACACCATGGAATATTACTCAACCATAAGAAGAATAAAATGATGACATTTGTCAGTAAGTAGATGGAACTGGAGAATATCATGCTAAGTGAAATAAGCCAATTCCAAAAAACCAAAGGCAGAATGTTCTCTCTGATATGTGGAGGATAACACGCAATAAGGGTGGGGTTAGGGAAGAATAGAAGTAATTTGGATTAGACAAGGGGAAATGAAGGGAAGGGAGAAGGATGGGAACAAGAAAGACAGTAGAATGAATCAGACATTATTTTCCTATGTTCATATATGAACACACAACCAGTATAACTCCACATCATGTACAATCAAAAGAATGGGAAGTGGAGGAACTTTAGATTATGTAGAAGGAAATGAGAGGGAGGGCAGGTATAAAACATGGTGGAATGAGACAGACATCACTACCCTCTGTACATGTATGATTACACGAATGGTGAGAATCTGCATCGTGCACAACCATAGAAACGAAATGATGTACCCCTTTGTATACAATGCATCAAAATGCAGTCTGTAAAAATTAAAAAAATAAACCATTAAAAAAAAAGAATGGGAAGGTATACCCCATGTATATAATATATCAAAATACATTCTATTGTCATGTATAACTAAAAAGAAAAATAAATTTTTAAATAAAATTTTTAAAATTGAATAAAAAAGAAAAAAAAAAAAAAAAAGAAAGCAGTGGAACCAGGCCCTGTCTAGGGAAGTTCTTTCTCAAGGTGACTTCCAAAGGCACACCCTCGCATCTCAGGCCTGAGACCTCATTTCTAGGCACATAGATTGGGTACTCAAAGAGTCTTGGAAATGTGCAGCCTAGAATCTGTCTTAACCATCCCGAATTACCAAAAAAAGTTTACAGGTTTGAAAAACTGTAAAGTTCCCAAACCACCCTGAGTGTGCTTTTTGCCCCGAGAGACCATGAATTTCTACACCTCATTAAGGCAACATGCAAAAGTCAAAGGACTCAAAAAGTCAATGGATGCAAAACTTTTTTAAATCTTGAAATAGCAACATGTACCCTTACATACCATGCAAAAATTATTAAGAAAATACATTTTTTGTAAATTCACCAGTGTATAGCTTTGACACTTTTTTTAGGTCTTTTTATCCCCCAATTAAGAGATGCTAATGCAAAGTCACAGATACAGTTCCTTACCGTTAAAACACGGGTGACACTCTGCTTCCAGAGCTGTCTCCTACCAACCCTAAACATCACAGCAATATGTACGGCTTCTGGCCTGGCCACAACCAGCTCTTCCAGAATGGTCTTCTAACTCCTACTCATCACCCAACAGGCTCTCAGAGGAAGAGTCCCCTGGAGGGTCAGAAGGCCACCTGTACCTCTCTCATGCACGTGTCATATTCTCCATGTCCACACTACTAGAAGTCCCCCTATACTGTCCAGCCTGTTCTTCCAGAGTCTGCCCTCAGGTCTCCCCTGCATTCCAAAGCCTCATGTTGTTAGGGTAATACTGTTTACATTCTATACCGGTTAGCCATGCCTCTTAATCATGATTATCAGCCAATCAAGGCACTGCAACTTCTGATGTTTGTTTAATTCTATACACTGCCCAACAATAAGCTTGAAGTCAACAGAGATACTGAAATAACTTCTTTGATCAGTGAGTGAGAAACTTTAAACCACATCTCAAGAGAAAGCCAAGAAACCACCGCTCTGAATATATTGCTCAAGTCAAGAAATTCAGTCTTACTTTGTCTAAACAACTTTGTGTGCACAATTAACTGCCAGCGTTGTGACTAATCGTGACTAATTGCCAGATAGGCTAATTGTGACCCAGAGGAGCCATTCTCTCCCCAGCAAAGAACAAGCAGCCTATCTCGTATGCAAATAGCAAATGATGTCCATAAATTACTTGTGCTCACAGGTTGAACACCCACATAAACCAAGGTAATTTATTCTCTGTGGCTAAACATCTTGATCACCCTCAAGGCGAAGATATGATGGGGAAACGTAGCCAAGTACTTTGCAAAGAGATCTCTCACCTAAGATCTCTTCTCAGCAAGATATAGAAAAGGCAAGACATTTAAGGCTGGGATTGTTGACTTCAGGATTTAATCCTTGGGATTCAAGGTCCAACAATTCAAATCCTATCAGGTTGTCCAAGGAAACTGGGGGCTTATGCTGCTAATATCCCGCTATTCGACATCACAAGAGAGAAATGAACTGGCAGTCGACAGGTTAACAGGAAGGAAGGCATTCAAGTTTCTTACATGCACAGGGCTTGTCAGGAAGGTGAACACCTGAGAACTCTGGGAGACTTAGAAGTTTATGTCTGCTCTTCTTAGGAGAGAGGGAAGGGAGGATGTAGGCAATTTTAGAGGAGGAATATATGGTTTTTAAGGAAGAAGAATGGGCCCAAAGAACAGATGAAGGCCTGGGACAGAATTCCACTAGGATCTGGGCGTGGTGTTGGGGATAGACTTACTTCCTGCCGTGGCTGAAGGGATACAAGGGAAGGCATTTCAACAACTGATTATTTTCTGGAGGTAGATAAGGAAACTTAGAGAAAGCCTCCCCTGCATTAGCCACTCCCCAAGTACTCTCAGGTTGAAGTACTTTTGGGGGGGTATCATCTTCTGAGCCCCAACATTAAGACACAATCTCTTCTGGTACTGGGGATTGAACAGAGGGGCCCGTGCACACTAAGTTCATGCTGTGCCGCTGAGATACACCCCGACCCCAAGATATTTTTTAAATCAACCTCTGTGGATTGATGAGAAGCTGCCTCTGTTCTAATTATGAATGGTAATAAGGGTGTCTAGGCACAAAGACCTCTCCTCTAAGGGGGTTGCAAAGGCACCAGGAAATAGAACCCTCTGGTCTTCCCTGTCAGCATGTCAGAGCAGGAATGCTGTGTCGACACATGACCTCAGGACAGACCCTAAGCTCATCACATCAGTGCTTCTCGTTAGTTACATTTGGATTGCTGCTTCCCCCATGGCATGCTGGGTACCACCTTATTTCAGCGGCGGCCCATCACAAGGTATCTCTTGGGGAGAGTTACTTTCTGGGAAGATTTCCACACATGGCTGACGGCATTTCATTTTGTGTTTGGCAGGCACAGCTATGACTCTCTTGAGGTTTCACAGCAAACTGCAAATCTTCCAGCCTTTGTGGCTGAATTTCAGTCCCTTTGGGCAAGACAGAAGTGCCTTCACAGATCTTCTTGGGGGTCCTGACCTCCGAAGGAAGCTCACTGAGAGCCAGCATTAAGCAGCAGGAACAAAGCAAAGCCTGACGCTAGTCTACAACTGAACACCGACCCTCAGTTTCTGGAAAGAAAGTCCATTCTATTTCTTGGAGATTGCCTAGCATTGCTCAGCAGGAAAATCAAGAAGTCTTTTCCATGATGGTTTCCACCAGGAAGCAGCTTCAGCTGGCAGGCCTGTAACAGGAACACTCCAGCCCCTACTACGCAAACAGTGCATCCATCCAAGGTGAGCATGTGGCCGTGCACAAATCCCCAACAACCCAGGCATGCTGGAAAGGCAAGAGTGGACAATGGGCCTCATATAGGCAGGAGACTTCACCCGGAAAACCCAGTTGTAGCTCCACTCCGACCTGTGTGTGAGCTTTTATGGGGCCAGGTGCTGGGCTGCGTACTCCAAATAGAATAGCTAAGGAAAACGGACATCAACAAATATTAATTGTAAGGTGGAAAATTGTTTTATGCAACTCTCAGAAAAATAAAATGCTGCTGCTGTATGAGACTACATTGATTTTAAGATGCATTCATGGATATGAAAATACAAAAGAAGTACATCTCAAAATCAGTGCAAAATGATCATTCCTGCCTTCGTTGGGGCAGATAACAAACAAATAGCATATAAATAAATGTGTAATTTTAAGTAGAATATAATTTAAAATTGTAGAATATGACATTATAAAATAAAATAAGCTATAAGCTTTACTTGGGCCTCTGCTTGGAGTTATTAATGTTTTATGCTTACATTCCCAAGTGAACTCATACCTAAATTATAGAGTTCCGTACTTTGGGCCTTGAAGCCTTGTATATACAACCTATCCCAAGTGGCATAACAGAAAAGGGCAATTTTAGCGTCAGACAGACCTACATTGTGCGATGTCAGAGCCTCTGCTTCCTTAGTTATATGTCAGAAATTAAACTACCAACCTAACAGCCTGGTAGTGATTTAAATGTTTCTAAACCCCTGGATCCTCGTAGGCATCTAATAAACAAAAGATGTAACCACCACTTTTAATTTGCAAAAGAGTTGTGGCTCTGATGAGAGGCAATATCAGAGCAGGGGACAAGTCCCAAGGGACAGTTTGAACAATATGCAAATTCTAGTCCAGAGCTGTTCAGAAGTCTTGCTCTTTGGTTTCTACATTCCAAGGAGAGAGCGACCCAACTGTCATCAGCTCCCTTCTACACATTGTTCACGGTTTCCAGCTCTGAGAACATCTTACTGAAGCCCAGCGGGATCAAACCACTCGTCGTTCAATGCCTTGAACCGACCATGCTGTGCGTATAAAAATGGTCACTGGGTTCAGCAGGAGGAGAAGCTGCCATGCTTCATCCATTCTGAGCTGTACTGTTTTTGTTTTTGGTTTTTTTTTTTTTTTTTCACTTTTGCCACATTGAAAGAGGGTCCTCTTCTACTCAGGGTCCTCTAGAGTTGCATGGGTCATGATGGGTCATTGCCAGCACTTGTCAGAGCCACTGTAGACCTCCATAAGACAGTCAACAATCCACGGCAGGTCCACTCGAGGAAGGAATAGGTGTCCCTGGTTGTTTTCTAAAAGTCTGCACTGGCACCTTCCAGAAAAATCCAGAAAACTCCAGTTTTGCAACTGGCATAACGGCATCAGAGAGCTGGAAGGAAACCTCTGAAGAGGTCAGATCCTAAATACGAAGACGTCTTCAAAATTTCTAAACAAATTCACGCATTTATCTTGGGATGGATGCACAGGAGGGATGTAATATTTTTTAAATCTATGTTTAAATTTAAAAGAGCTTTTTCAGTTAAAGTAAAATAAGATTCTAAGAAGTAATGCACACTAGTTTAATTGACAGCTGTTTCTCTTAGTGGTGAACTGCACAGTAGCATATCTTTCATCTGATGAGGGCTTAGGTCAGATGAAATACAGTTTATGAGCCCTTAAGATCAAAGAAAACTTCTAGGAGGTAGAATTTCAGGCAAGACTTGAAGAAGGGTAAGATTCAAAAAGGTAGAGCATAATAACATATGTGGAAAATCAGCCCCAAGCTTGGAGTTTAGAATTCAAGAGAGTTTGTCTCATACTGCACTTGTGAGGGAAAATGATGATTAATCTCCGAAAGGCAGCTGGAGGTTGAAGGTGACTGTCAATTGTAGGTAGCATCCCTTGCAGGCATTAGGGAGTCATTAAAGAATAAATTGATGGAAGTTCAAGGAGGTTACATGGGTAGTTGGATGCAAGGAGGATTGGAGTGGGAAGAGAGAAAGGAACCATGCTGGACATGAGAAAGACAAGACTCAGTAAATGGGTAGAAGCAGTGGTCACCCATGCCACCCAAAAATGAGCAAGCAAACAAACTGAGCCAAATGAGCCAGGTCCCCTTTCCACATCTATTTGACTAAGCTACTCCTACATAGAAATCCTGGTTGAAGAAGGAATGAGAAGGAACAAATAGAACAAGCCTGACCCAAACACACACACACACACACACACACACACACACACACACAAACACACACACAACGGTGGAATTTGACAATAGTCAGTAGCGGAAGGAGACATGGCGGTCACAGATGATTCTCTTTTGTACAACTTAGACAAACTGAAGAAGCATGCAAACAAACAGAAACAAAGCATCAAGAGGAAAGTGCATTTTGGAGACGAGATGACTTAAGAAATGTAAATAAAACACTGATTCTTTACCATTTGCTCTTTCCATACTGAAAACATGAAGCCCACTATAACTGTATGCGAGACCCAAACCATCCAGTATCTTTTTCTTTATTCCTCCATAATTTGAAAAATGCATAATAAAAAGAAGATGAAGGAGTCAATCATATATGGATGCCATGATTGTTTGACTGCCCACTCGAAAAAAATAAATAATGATTCTAAAAGTTTCAAATGGAGTAGTATGGCTTGTGGGTTTTGTCACCATTTTCATGAATTGGAATTGTGCAGTGCAAGCTAAGAAAGATGCACAGGTTTTCTAGAAGCTTCATCTGTTAAAACACAAAGAGAAGGGAGGAGAAATCCAGAGGAGGACATAGAAAGTTGATGCATTTAAAATAAAGCAAACACTGAAAACAGCACCCCAGTTCTGCAGGTCTACACTGGAGGAAGAGAGATGCTGCATGCTTGCTAAGTGCAAGCATGGATGTTACAGAACCTTTAATGGAGAAAGTGTAAGAATTAGCGATGAGAGAGGGATACTGAAGGAAAGACAATCTCAGAAACATCCTTTCTCCTTCCCTTCCTGTCTTCCCTGTGACTCTTCCATGTATCTCTGTAGAAATAGTGCTTCCTGACTTAGAAAATTGCTCTTCTGACTCTTGCACATACTGGAGATAGTGTGGTCTGTGATACACCACCGGCCACAGTGACCCCATTTTCCCCACGAATAATGTGAGGTGGGTGCAGCAGTCATCTTGCAGGGAATGTCCAGCTCCAAAACACAATGAACCCAAGCAAGGGATCTTAGCTCCCAAAACTTACTGCATGCATTAAGTAACAGCAATGTTACTTAACATGGATACTATGTGCAGCATCTTACAATGTGGCATATGAAACATGTGGAAAATTATATCACTTGACACGTCTGAAATGTGGTGGATCAGTTGAACATGGTAGCTTGTTAACATCTCTGTTAGCATCTCTTCTTTTCTCCATAGAAACAAATTTCCATTCCAGATGCCCACATGATGAACAAACAGTGCTCCCTGGACCATACTCATTCTCTGTGTACAAAGCTAAAATGCTTCTTAAAATTCTCCTCCCAGGCTCAGGACCTCTGAATGAAAATATGGACACCAAATTTTAGGTGCAATCATAGTTTCCTATGGTAAGTCTCTCTGACATCGGCCTTTGTTGTTGCTGCTCAGCCTGGTTTCACAAGTTGAACCTCTCTAATTCAAAAATCTGAAATGAAAAATGCTCCAAAATTCTAAAGAGCATTTTGGATGTGAGAGACCCGGCAAGTAGAAAATTCCACCACCTGCTGTAATGTGACAGGTCATAGTCAAAATGCAGGTGCACTAAAATACTAATAGAATTTCCTTCTATGTGTAGAAGGTAGACACAAATCACAAGTGAACTTCGTATCTAAACTTGGGTCTTATCCCCAAGATATCTCATTATGCAAATGTTCCAAAATCCAAGACATTCTGATCCTAAATATTTCAGATAAGGGATATTCGATCTGTAAGTTTCATGTTGAACCTTTCCAGATCATATTGCCTAGCTTGGTTGTGCCAGCTTTTCCTTGTTTAAAACCAAATGACAAAATTACATCACATGTAACTCAGGAAAACAACACTTTTTAAATTAGAACCCTGTTTGTAATTATAATCTAAAGGTCAGTCAACAGCTTGGGATTGACCTCATCATTCCTTAATCACTTGTACTTTCAGAAATTCTAGACTGAATCAAATATATGACCAGTATTAACCAGAGAGAGAGAGGAAAAGAACCTAATTAATGTGATATTTCTTGCTTTCTGGAAGCAGCAGGGGCTAATGATCTTTACCTTTATGCTACCTTTTAATTGATATTATTCCACTTCAGAGGTGGGCATTCTAAGTAACAAAGTACAATCATTCACCAAATGTAAAGTAACAAAAATGCCAACTCTTATTTCCTCGTTTCGGGTTCTAAATTAGTTTATCAGGCATTTCTTTAGAAAGGAAATGTATTTTATTGCATACGTTACTGGTTGTATTAGTCAGACTTCTGTCACTATAAGGGAAATACAGAAGATAATTAACATATAAAGAGAAAAGGTCTATTTTGGCTTACGGTTTTGGCACACAGGTTCCAGTCCAAGGTCAGGTGCACCCATTGCTTTGGGTCTCTGGTGGGTGCGCTGGACAGCAATGGCAAGAAGTATCTGGTGAAGCAAACTGCTCATCTCATAGCCAGGAAGCAAAACAGAGAGAGGAAGGGCCTGAGGGTCCCATGACCCCTTCAAGGGCACACTCTCAATGACCTAAGGACCTTGCAGGAAGCCCCACCTCCTAAAGGTTCTACCACCTCCCAAGAATGCCACCCTGGGGAGCAAGCCTTTAACACAGAGACCTTTGGGGTCACTTATCCAAACCACAGCACTGCCCATACCTAGATTTGACCTCTGGTTTTGGAGACATCAAGGAGCAGTGGAAAAGGCCAAGGGCCTCCTCCAGCTGCATCCTCCTCCTGCTAAAACCCGCCCACAGACACATGGAGCCTGCTGAAAGCCAGATGTCAAGATCACTAAGGGAACATTTTGGGGGTTGTCTATGCTGTTAGCATGATGGTTCATTTTTGTTAAGCAGAGAAAGAAAAAAATTGATAGGTTCACCAATAAATAAAAATATTCTCATCTAACCTTGCATTTAGGTCTCTTTGCTTTTATGCTAAAAGATTAGGAAATCGTAACCTCTAAATCATGTTCCCTTCTGAGAGAAAAACTTAATGAGAAGAGGGAATCAAATGTCATTCAGTGTAAAATAAAATCCTAATATTAGGAATTGTTAGTAGTTTTACTCAGGAGACTTCTTCTAAAAGCAGCAAAGAATTACCCCAGCTTCTAACATCATCCCCTCAGAAGCACATTAATTAACCAGAAGCATATTAATAGAGGAATTTACCAACTTGAGATAGCTTGACTTCACAGACCCCCTGTAGTCTGATTTTTTTTAATCATAACTAAAAATCCACAAGAATAATTAAGACATTTTACAAACACCTGTGGTTGGTACCCATGCTTGTGCCAAGGGGTTTGGCACTAAAATGGGATGTGCTGATTTAAGAGGCAGAAAACTTTTTTGAGTTATAAGAATGGGATCAGATACAGCAAATCCATTTATCTGAAGCCAGACAGTAATTTCTGCAAAGTAGGTTTTAGCTGTCTTTGAAAAGCTTAAGAATAGATTCGGGGTCACATCAAAAGATGCATCCAGTCAGAAAAAGAATGATTTGATCATCTCACAAACAGAGCAGTTGGTGGCAGATCAGAGTTCAAGAGGAGGCCCAGGGGCTATTCTTTCTGCAACCCCAGCCTTCACCAACACCATGGTAAACTCAGAGTGCAGCGGTCTCTCCAACTTAGCCTCAGCTGTATTTCTGGGTCTTCATACTGTTCATTACATGAATGAAGCACAGCCCCATATTTGTCCTCATCCAGGAGCTAATTAGCTTTCTAAATCCCAAACTACCTACAGTTACAAATTATATTACAGTGACTCTGCTACCAACAAAACAGGATTTATTTATATCACCAAAGAAGACAAAGATAACCACTGACTGGTTAGTATTTTCTGTATTTTTCCTTTCTTAAGCACAGTAGCCTTTACAATAAAGGTCATTACTATCTACGGATATCAAATGACAGATCTCAGACACTGCAATTTCCCTCAACAGCAAAAGTGCTAAAATATTATTTCAGTTACCAAACATAAATTCCATTTACCAGGTATTTAAAGAATAAATTTATTTTATTGCTCACAAAGTTAAGTTATAGAAACTCTCAAGTGTTTTCTTCAGGGCTTCCTTGAGGTTGAATTTTCAATGCTTACTTCCTACCACAACCAACATCACAGCTTCCTACCAGAGCAGAACTGAAAGGACACCTGAGTAAAGCGAATGCATTTCCTACCACCTAGCAATTGCTGCATAATGCAATACCCAGTTCCTGCTCCTGAATTGCCAGCACCCTGGTTTTTCTATCAATTATTAATTGTTCCACTGAAAACAGTTAATATTGAACCATATATTTAGCTACCAAATAGACTGAAACAGCCAAATGAAATTCACAATTAACTACATAAATCAACTTTTACTGATTAAAGTGAATTCCAAGTTGGGATATAAATGTATCTAGGTATGAAAACATGAAAGCCAGGTTGAGGTAAGGATTGTAGCCCTTACCTGGTGATCCAGTGTTGGACATGAAACTAATCTGAACAATTTCTTTCTTTGGATTGTTTTAACTTTCAAATGTTACATAATCAAAATTATAGGATGGTTCCTGTTTCATAGGAACCAAAGGTAGCACAGAAAGACATTAAATATCAAACCTAGTACTATAATCCCCTTTTAAGGTGATAATTAAATTAATTTCATGTTTTAGATATGATTTTAAAACAAATGCTATGTATTTTTTTAAAAAGCACTTAGTATAGTTCCTTAATCTCACCAAAGGCAATCAATAAATATTGATCTGTTTTCTCTGGGATATGAAGAAAGTTATTCAAGAAAGTATAGGACAGGTCCTTTCCTGAAAGAGCGTAAAATCTAGCAAAGGACATAAAATGCAGTAGGCTGGGGTATAGCTCAGTGGTAGAGCAGTTGCCTAGCAAGTGCAAGGTCAGTCTAAACAAGCTAACAACACATACCGATTGTCAGGCCTTCAAGACATATTGGAATTCAGGATGCTCTGTCAAGCTCATGAGTCAAAATACGTAAAATATAGCCATAAAATATAACAAGATTTAAAAGATAAGAGCTTTTCATAAAATTCAGCTTTGAAATCAGCCTAAATCACTTAAATGAAGTAGACTCAGTAGCATCTCTAAAAATTATAGGGAAAAATTTTAAAGTGAAATAAGGTCTGTAAGAATTTCTTTTCATTTATAAAGAATGACAGAAAATAAGTCCCTGAGGTAAGTGTTCTGAATGTGAGCTAGAGCAGCCCATGATTTCTCTCTGCTTTTCCATGTTCTCCCCGCTCCCCTTCCCCAAAACAGAGTTGACAAGTGGATCTGTTCCAACAGAAAATTCTAGAAGGAGGTTCCCCTTTAAACCACCGCAGCATGCATCTCACTGGCAGTCCCTGAGCCAGGCCCACTCCACCTTCTGTGCCTGACTCTTCTCTTCCTCCTCTCTCTTCATCTCCCCACCCCCTTTCCCTGTCCTTCCTTCTGACCCTAAGACACAAAAGGAAAGTGACCTCTCACCCAAGTCTCAGGGTCCCCTCTCACATCGTCACTGCTTTTCTTGCCATTCTGAGCACTGTTTTAGAACAAACTGGGATCTCACAATCAATATCAAGGTGAGGCAGACCCAGGAAGGCTGCTGCTGGAACTGGTGTCTGCCAGACCACTAAACTCATTGCGTACTAATAACAAAGCACAGAAAAATAAAAATGGAAGGGGTTAATTCACCAAGGGACATGGAGCAATAGGAGAAAAATCTGTCACTTTTGTGACCCAGAAAACACAGAAACCCAAAAACAGCAGTCGCCTAGGAGAAAATGCAAGGCAATTACAACGAAAAGAACTAGAGTCGAAGGTAATTTTTCTCCAAGCTGTTATCCCCACTTGGGAATTACATTTCTCTATTTTTTTTTTAAAGAAAATTAATGAAATGGAAAACATGTTCAAATCAAAAAAGTTGGCCCTGTAGAAACTGTTCAAAATGGTAAGCACTCTATTTAGAGTTTATTTTTCCTAATTAGTTCTATTTGACTCTTGTAGAGACTAAACCTTATTAAAACCAGTTCAAAGTTCTTATTTCGATATTAAAATCGTAATCACTATATATGGGAAAGTAAGCCCTGAAGGGAAGGGAGTCCGTGGGCAATAATGGAGAGGGGAAAGGGCTTGGAGAACCCCTGCCCTTCCCTCCAAGCTGCTGCAGCGACCCAGTCCTCTGTGGGGATCCCCACCCTGTTCCCCAAAGGCACTTTCCTGACCTGTCTGAAACACCCTCACTCCTTCTGCCCTGCTCCAGGGACAAGGACGTTTTCATGTCCCTTCCTCTACAGAGTTCTTCCTGAATCTCATGGTTCCCTCTATGAAATTCTGTTGTCCTTTCCTCAATTCCAATAGTTTCCATAGGGAATAGTAATACATTTTAAAAATATAAAGTGCATTAGGATAAGTTTTTCAACAGAGGCTTTGAGTACTGTGGCTAGCAATTCATCTGACAAATTAGGTGCCCATTCAACATATCACGAATAATCAGTTTAAATCATCTATACAGAGTATAAGAAATCAAAAACGTTATCCCTTTTTGTTTAAAAAAGTTTCTTTTTCCCCCAGTCTCGTGTATTCTATTTTACTTTTTTCTTATTCTTTATTTTACAGACTGCATTTTGATTCACTGTACACAAATGGGGTACATTTTTTCACCTCTTTTTATCCATTTGAAGGCATTCTCTCTCCTGACATTATTGTTCTCACTCTTCTTGTTTTCATTTTCCTTTTAATCCGTTGCCATAGGAAGTGACCGCATTGTTTGTGGGTAAGCAATAGAAGGAAACACTGGTAAGGGCAACAGGCAGACTCCAGGGCTTGTGGCCCTTGTACAGTGGACGTAGCTTCCTCATTCTGCACTTCTGCCCTCCCCCTTAGTCTAGGCCAACTGGCATGAGGGTTACTCCATGACCAACACCCACATTTTTCTTGCAGGTGCTCTTTTATTATCATTTCACTGAGTGATTATCAAATAGGGTAGAATTGCAAACTTGGATTTGTGAATTATTCATAAAAGTCAATTTCAATATGCTGAACATGAAGTTACCATAGCTTGGAGCCATCAGCTAGGGTTTACAAATATTTTCCCTGCAGGGAATTGTTGCAATGGTATTTGTAGTACAGGAACGTCAAATTGGTCAAGTCCTATTATTAGTAATGGATCTAGAAAACACATGAAAGAGCACTATACCTACCAGTGACAGGCTTGGGTTTATCGGCCTTCCTTCTTTTCTTTTAAAGAAGAAATCCTCAGAATTCCAGTTACAAGATTTACAGCATTTCAGTCTCATACCCTATAAAATCTATGTGTGGAGGTTAATAAACAGAGATTAATCCAGAGATAGCACACATCGGTTTCTTCTTTCCTTTCAAGCACAATGTGGTGCAGGAAGCTCAGTCTGTACTGAGGAAGGGTTCCGGAACAGCTGGCCACTGGTGGAGGCGAGCTGCCATCCAGTGGCTGAAAGGAAAATACACCCAGAACCTCGCCAGACACTAAGCAAACAGAGGCAGCCTCCCGCCCACACTTCAGAGTCGGATTGATTCACACCGCCTCTCCTGCTGAGAAGACAGAATGGTGGGGGACCTTCCTGACAGCTTCACGGGATCAGGAGCAGAACCTCCTCATGTACAATTCAGCGCCACACCAAGCTTGTCTCTGTGTTCCAGTGGTTTCCCTCTCAAAAATTCCCCACCTAGAAAACTCTGCCTATTTATATCATATGAACCAGGCTAAAGGATAAAATGACTGTAAATACTAAAATGCATCTGCCTGTGTAGAAGGTGGTACATTGAAGAGAAAATCTCTTTGATTTCAATCTCTCAAGAAAAAATCATCCAAATCTCAATATTGTTTAGTTACAGGGTAAATTCTTTTGAGTTGATTCTGATCATTTATTTTTTAATTATAAAAATTTGTTATGAAAAACATTTTTTAAAATGAATATCACCATAATGTGGGCAGTCTGTGAGAAATACCCTCTCATTTCCTTAAAAAAAATTTAAAAAGACGTAGAGGCATGGTTTCACATGCCTGTAACGCCAGCAAATCAGGAGGCTGAGACAGGAGGATCACAAGTTCCAGGCCAGCCTAAGCAACTTAGCTAGACCTGTGCCAAAATAAAAAATAAAAATGGCTGAGAATGTGACTCATTGGTAAAGTGCTCCTAGGTTCAATCCCAGTACCAAAAAAAAAAAAAAACAAAGTAATTAAAAATAGGTCTGGGGGTGTGGCTCAATGGTGGAACACGTACTTGTCATGTGCAAGGCCCTGGGTTCAATCCTTAGCAGCAAATAAATGAATGAACAATAAAAATAATTTTAATATGTTATATATACAGACCCATGTATATACACATATTCCTGTATTTCTAGCTAAAAAGATAGAATGAAAACTTTCTCATGTTACTGAATATTCTATAAATATGGCTTAATGAGCTGCATATAACACTGATTATATAGGCCTTAATTTATTTAGCCATTCTAACTTTCAGATTGGTTGTAATTTTCTCTATTATAAATAATACTATAATGAATAGCCCCAAGTACAAATTCTTGTATGACTATCCACTTATTTATTTCAATAAATTATTAGAAATAAATTATCCTTAAGAATTATGCTCTTTGGTTCCCAAGAGAAATTTGATGTTATTTATTCTCTTTGCCAAATGATAGATGAGAAGCAGCAAGTCACTGTCATTTCCTTGTAAGTTTAATTTGAACGTCTTGTGACAAGAGTGAAACTGAATATTTTTAAATACTTATTGGACCTTTTATGTTCTATGGTTTGTTTTCTTTCTATTGTGAATGACCTGTTTATGTCCCCTTTTATTTTCTGCAGATAATTTTCTTTCTGTTGATTTAAGTCTAGGTAAAGATACAGCATACATTCAGAAAATGAATTAGGTCATTTATTATCATATAAAAGTAGAACTAAAGACAAAAGCTTTGAAGGTGTTGGGGCTCAGGAAACAAAGGCACTTGAGCAGCCTGAGAACGTTGAACAAAGGTACACTGGAAGGCCTCAGAAGCAGCCTCGGAACCAAAGTCTCTCTGCCCTTCTCTGCCCCTCATCTCTTGCCTCTTGCTCTCCCCCAAAGAGATCCACAGAAACAAGAATTCCTCTTCCCCCATATGGGCCATATAAACTAGAACCCATGCCCCAAGCCAGACATCAAAACTGGAGTTAGGACTCTGATCATTCCCTGTCTTCCTCTGCCCTGCTCTTGTCCTGTGGTAGGACATGAGGCCCTCATCTCCCGTGGGTCCTGTCCAGTTCCTGGAGGTAGGAATGCCACACAGAGGTCAGGAAGAACCTGAGCAGACGGGCTCTCTGGGTTCCCCTCCTTGTCTGTTACCTTAGCTCACACCTTTTTACCCCGTCGCAACTCTTCTCAGCTGCCAATTCTTCATGGAACCGAACATAAATATAGACAGTCCTCCCTGGATCTCTGGGTCTTCATGTGAAACTTTTATTAAATAAATTCACTCTGTTTTTCTCTTGTTAACCTGTCTCCTGTTACAGGAGTGCTACCATGACCACCATCCCTGCCACTACCAAGATTTGAAGACAGCCACTTTATTTTCACAAAGGCATAATCTACTATGAGAACATAGTAGCTGTGTGCTGAAAGTTGGTATTAAAATAAAATAAGAAAAACCAGTTAGAAAACACTGGCAACATTAACAAACTATAGGAAAAGGATGCCCTAATAGAATGTGGGGATAAAAATACATTAAGCCTTCTATTGTTCCCAAATAGTGTTATTTTATAGTGCCACAGAGAACAAGAGTAGTCATTCATTAGAACATGGAAAACTTTAAAGAGCAGAAGTCCTGCCAAGCCACAATCTCCCAGGATCATGTTATAAGTTGGAAATTAATCATGGAGGAATTGCATGTCTCTCAGTTGCTTTTACATTCAGAAAGACTTCTTTTAAATTACTAGTGGGTCCTTGCAAAACCAGAAACGTTAAAAAAAAAAGACCACCTTGAATACTGTAACAAATCCCACTAGACTCAAGAAGACTGATGGAGGCTGAACATCCAAGATGGCGGATAGAGGGAGGCTGCGTTACTTGTCGCTCCATAACTTGGGTTTCAAGCAGAGGATATCTGTTTCTTGGTGAGGCAGTTTTTGCAGTTTATCAATCCCTGCTGTTTACCCCATTTGTCTACTGTGATCACCTGCAGTCTGCCAGAATATCGACTACTTTTAAGTGCAGATTGCTCACTGTCTGGCACCTACCATCCACCATTTGCCTGCCTCTTGCCTGTCCATCACCTGCTTTTTCACCTACCATCACACACCACCCAAATTTCACCTCCCAATCATCTGACAGCAGTCAGAAGATTGACCACAGACTGCAGTGGAGTACCAGCTGCCCACTGTTGCCGGGAAGTTCACTGTCACAGGTACTTGCAGGTTTGGTTACACATGGCTGCTGCCATTTTGAGAAACAGCAAGGACTTGTAGACCCCTGGCCAGATGACTAAGCCCTGTTTCCATGATCCCTCAGCCCAGCTGATTATTCACTGCCTTCAGGGCCCTCACATCAACTGACTGCTCCCACCATCAGGACCCCCAGACTGACTGCACCCTGTCTCCAGGATCCCGCAAACAGACCAAACAACACCCCATCTCCAGGACCCCTGTCCGATGAACCACACCACACCTCCAGGACCTCCAACCAACCACACTCACACCCCAAGCTGCAGCTCCCCATTGCCAACACATTTGGAAGCCAGAGCAGCCATCCTGGAAACTGTATCTCCCATCTTTAGGTGAGGCAAATCCATCCTGAGACACCTGCTGGAGACTGGAAGCTCATTGTCAGGGACCTCTCATATCAGGCTATTGAAGACTGGGAGGTTTGAATACTATATGACTGATATAGTGTAGATTTTTCTTTTTTCTTCTTATTAAAAAATTTTAAGTTTTATTTCTTAACTTTTCTTGCTCTTTTTCCTTTGTTTACCTGTTCCTCAGAGTCTCTTTCTCCCTTTTCCCATGCTAGCAACTGACTTCTTTTGATTATACTTGCACTCTTTCTATGATCTAGAATTTCTATATATTCTTTTTATTCCATTAACAGCTACATCCTACACCCCTCTGCATCCTCTTTGTCCTCCATTAGAAACTGTAGACCTTATTGCAAATCTATTTGTTATACTGAAGATAATAATTGAACTCATTCTGTTTATTATGACAATATTGTTAACGTCCTCATAGGGGTTATTTGGTTTCGGGTTGCATGTTGTCTGAACGGGGCACTGCAAATATTGATCTCTCCCTTAAAGAAAAGGTTTTGGAAACCTATAAGGTCACTATAAGCCTATAGGGGGGAAATTGCAATACCCCAGATCTGCACTGCTAGAGGGGAAGATACATAAACAACATGAAAAAACAAGGGAAGAAATGATCCAAACAAATCTAGATTCTATATTAATAGAATCCAGTGACAGTATGATAGAAGAAATGTCAGAAAAGGACTTCAGATTATACATGATTAAAATGATTTGTGAAGCAAAGGATGGAGATATGAGAGCAATGCAGCAATGAATGATCATACCAATAAGCAGTTGAAAGAGCAACTGCGGGAAGCAAAAGATAATTTCAACAAAGAGATAGAGATTCTCAAAAAGAAAACCAAATGGAAATCCTTGAAATGAAGGAAACAATAAACCAAATAAAAACTCAATGGAAAGCATCACCAAAAGACTAGACCATTTGGAAGACAGAACCTCAGACAATGAGACAAAATATTTAATCTTGACAATAAAGTTGCCCAAACAGAGAAGATGGTAAGAAATCATGAACAGAATCTCCAAGAACTATGGGACATCATGAAAGACCAAATTTAAGAATTATCAGGATTGAGGAAGGCACAGAGATACCAACCAAAGGAAATGAACAACCTATTCAATGAAATAATAGCAGAAAATTTCCCAAAACTGAAGAATGAAATGGGAAATCAATACAAGAGGCTTATAGGACTCCAAATGCACAAAATCACAACAGATCCACACCAAGGCACATTATAATGAAAATGCCTAACATTCAAATAAAGATAGGATTTTGAAGGCTGCAAGAGAAAAGCATCAGATTACATATAGGGGAAAACCAATACGGATATCAGCAGATTTCTCAGCCCAGACTCTAAAAGCTAGAAGGGCCCCAAAACAACATATTTCAAACTCTGAAAGAACATGGTTACCAACCAAGATCCTATATCCAGCAAAACTAACCATCAGATTTGAAGATGAAATAAAATCCTTCCATGATAAACAAAAGTTAAAAGAATTTACAAATAGAAAGATTGCACTACAGAATATTCTCAACAAATATTCCATGAGGAGGAAATGAAAAACAATAATGTAGGTCGGCAAAAGAAGGAAATACCTTAAAGGAAAACCACTCAAAGGAGAAACCAAGTCAAGTTAAAAACCAAAAATAAACCCAAATGACTGAGAATACAAATCATATCTCAATATAACCCTGAATATTAATGGTCTAAAGCTCATCAGTCAAAAGACATAGACTGGCAGAATGGATTAAAAAGAAAGACCCAACAATATGCTGCCTTCAAGAGACTCATATCATAGAAAAAAACATCCACAGACTAAAGGTTAAAGGATGGGGAAAAAACCTAACATGCACATGGACTCAGTAAAAAGCAGGGGTTTCCATCCTTATATCAGATAAAGTGGACTTTAAGCCAAAGTTATGTCAAAGGGATAAAGAAGGCATTTCATACTGCTTATGGGAACCATAATCAGGAAGACATAACAATCGTAAATATTTATGTCCCAAACAGTGGTGCATCCATGTACATCAAACAAATTCTTCTCAATTCCAGGAATCAAATAGGACCACAACACAATAATTCTGGGTGACTTTAACACACTGCTGTCACCACTGGATAGATCTTCCAAACAAAAACTGAACAAGGAAACCACAGAACTCAATAACACAATCAATACCTAGACTTAACAGACATATACAGCATATTGCATCCATCAATGAGCGAATTCACCTTCTTCTCAACAGCACATGGATCCTTCTCAAAAATGGACAATATGTTATGCAACAAAGCAGCCCTTAGTAAATGCAAAAAAATACTACCTACTGATACTACCTTGTGTTCTATCAGATCATAATGGAATAAATTAGAAATCAATGACAAAATAAAAAACAAAAATTACTCCAACACCTGGAGACTAAATAATATGCTATTAAATGAAACCTGATGACAGAAAACATCAGGGAGGAGATAAAAAAAATTCTTAGAGGTCAATAAGAATGATGATACAACATATCAAAATCTCTGAGACACTATGAAAGCAGTACTAAGAGGAAACATTGAATGGAGCACATTCAAGAAAAGAAATAAAAAGTCAACAACTAAATGACCTAACATTACAGCTCAAAGCCCTTGAAAAAGAAGAACAGAATAACAGCAAAAGTAGTAGAAGATAGGAAATAATTAAAATCAGAGCTGAAATCAATGAAAATGAAACAAGAGAAACAATTCAAAAATTGAAAAAAAAAAAAACAAAAAGTTGGTTCTTTGAAAAAGTAAACAAAATAGACAAACCCTTAGCCACACTAACAAAGAGAAGAGAGAGAAAATTCAAATTACTAAATTCATGATGAAAAAGGAAATATCAGGACAGACTCCACTGAATACATAACATAATAAGAAGGTACTTTGAAAATCTATATTCCAACAAAATAGAAAATTCCAAAGACATCAACAAATTTCTAGAAACATATGCTCCTCCCAAACTGAACCAGGGGGACATACACAATTTAAACAGATCATTATCAAGCAATGAAATAGAAGAATTCATCAAAGTCTACCATCCAAGAAAAGCCCAGGACCAGACAGATTTTCAGTCAAGTTCTACAAGAACTTCAAAGAAAAACTCATTCCAATACTTCTCAAAGTATTCCAGGAAATAGAAAGGAGGGAACCCTACCAAACTCATTCTATGAAGCTAATATCACCTGTATACCCAAACTGAGCAAAGACACATCAAGGAAAGAAAATTTTAAACCAATATCTTTGATGAATATAGACTCATAGATTCTTAACAAAATAATAGCAAACCATATCCAAAAACATATCAAGAAGATAGTGCACCATGATCAAGTGGAGTTCATCCCAGGAATACAAAGTTGGTTCAACATCCATAAATCAATAAACATAATTCATCATGTCAATAGGCTTAAGGATAAGAATAATATGGCTATTTCAATTGACATAGAAAAAGCATTCAACAAAATACAATACCCCTTCATTCTCAAAACACTAGAAAAAATAGGGATAGTGGGAACATACCTCAACATTGTAAAGGCTACTTATGCTAAGCCCACAGCCAACATCATTCTTAATGGAGAAAAACTGAAAGCTTCCCTTTAAAAATTGGAACAAGACAGGATGCCCTCTTTCACCACTTCTATTCAACATCATCCTTGAAATACTAGCCAGAGCAATTAGACAGACTAAAGATATTAAAAGGATACAAATAGGAAAAGAGGAACTTAAGCTGTCACTATTTACGGATGACATGATTCTCTATTTAGATGATCCAAAAAACTCCTCCAGAAAACTTCTAGACCTCATAAATAAATTCAGCAAAATAGCAGGTTATAAAATCAACATGCATAAATTTAAAGCATTTTTATACATAAGTGATGAAACATCTGAAAGTGAAATGAGGAAAACAACTCCATTTGCAATAGCCTCAAAAAAAAATAAAATATTTGGGAATCAATCTAACCAAAGAGGTAAAAGATCTCTACAATGAAAACTACAAAACAATGAAGAAAGAAATTGAGGAAGACCTTAGAAGTTGGACAGATCTCCCATGTTTTTAAATAGGCAGAATTAATATTATCAAAATGGTCATACTTCCAAAGGCACTATACAGATATAATGCAATTCCAATTAAAATTCCTATGACATTTCTCATAGAAACAGAAAAAGCAATCATGAAATTCATCTGGAAGAACAAAAGACCCAGAAGAGCCAAAGAAATCCTGGGCAGGAAGAGTGATGCAGGAGATATCACAATACCAGATCTTAAACTCTACTATAGAGCAATAGTAACAAAAACAGCATGGTATTGGCACCAAAATAGGGAGACCAATGGTACAGGATAGAAGACACAGAGACAGACCTACCCACATAAGTACAGTAACCTCATACTAGACAAAGTTGCCAAAAACTTACAATGGAGAAAAGATAACCTCTTCAACAAATGGTACTGGGAAAACTGGAAATCCATATGCAATAAAATGAAATTGAGCCCCTATCTCTCATCCTGTATAAAACTCAACTCAAAATGGATCAAGAATCTAAGAATTAGATCTGGGACCCTTCACCAAATAGAAGAAAAAGTAGGCCCAAATCTCCATCACATTGGCTTAGGACAAGACTTCCTTAACAACACCCCTGTAGCATAAGAAATAAAAGCAAGAGTCAATAAATGGGATAGATTCAAACTAATAAGTTTTTTTTCTCAGCACAGGAAACAATTAATAATGTGAAAGAGAGCCTGCAGAGTGGGAGAAAATCTTTTCTACAAAGTTGTACCCCATTTGTGTATAATGAATCAAAATGTATCTATAAAAATAAAGAATATTTTAATAAAAAATAAAAAACAGAGATTCTGAAAAAAAATTCTTGAAATGAAGGCAACAATAAACCAAATTAAAAATTCAATAGAAAGCATCATCAACAGACTAGACCACTTGGAAGACAGAACTTCAGGAATGAAGACAAAATATATAATCTTGAAAATAGAGTTGACCACAGAAAGATAATGGTAAGAAATCATGAACAGAACTTTCAGGAATTATTGGATAACATGAGAAGACCAACTTTAAGATTCATCAGGAAAAATGAAGGCACAGAGATATAAACCAAAAAAATGTACAATCTTTTCAATGAAATAATATCAGAAAACTTCCCAAATCTAAAGAAAGAATTGGAAAATCAAATATAAGAGACTTATAGGACTCTAAATGTGCAAAATTACAACAGATCCACATCAAGGCACAGTATAATGAAAATGCCTAGCATCCAGAATAAGGATAGAATTTTGAAGGCTATGAGAGAAAAATATCAGATCACATGTAGGGGAAAACCAATCTGAATCTCAGTTGATTTCTCAACCCAGATCCTCAAAGCTAGGAGGTCCTGGAATGACATATACCAAACTCTGAAAGAAAATGAATGCCAACCAAGAATCCTACATCCAGCAAAATTAAGCTTCAGATTTAAAGATGAAATAAAAACTTTCCATGATAAATAAGAGTTGAAAGAATTTACAACTAGAGAGCCTTTACTACAGAACATTCTCAACAAAATATTGTACTTGTATGATTATGCAAACAGTATGACTCTACATTGTATACAGAGAAATAAAAAGTTGTATCCAATTTGTGTACAATGAATCAAAAAATAAAATAAAATATATGTATACTCTCTGAAAAAAACATGAAGATGAAATGAAAAAAAAAAATTGAAAACCAGAGAAGGAAGGAACTACACTAAAGAAATAGTCAATCAAAGGAGAAACTAATTCAAATTAAAAACTAAAAATAAACCAAAATTACCAGGAATACAAATCATATCTCAATAACCTTGAACATTTATGGCCTACATTCATCAATCAAAAGACACAGACTTGCAGAATGGATTTAAAAATGAAACCCAACAATATGCTGTCACCAAGAGATTAATCTCATAGGCAAAGACATCCACAGACTGAAGGTGAAATGATGGGGAAAACATATCACTCACATGGATCACATAAAAAAGCAGGGGTTTCTGTTCTCATATCAGATAAAGTGAACTTCAAGCCAAAGTTAATCAGAAGGGATAAAGGACATTTTGTACTGCTTTGTACATCAACAAGACATAACAACAAGACATAACATAATAAATAAACATAAATATTTATGTCCCAAACAATGGAGCATCTACATGCATTAAACAAACCCTTCTCAACTTCAACAATTGAATAGACACAACAAGATAATACTGGGTGATTTTAACATACCTCTCTCATTGCTGGATAGATCTTCCAAACAAAAACTAGAGAAACTCTAGAACTAAATAATACAATCAATAATTTAGACTTAACAGACATACATAGAATATTTCATCTATCAATGAGTAAATACACTTTTTTCTCTGTAGCACAAGGATCTATCTCTAAAATAGACCACACCTTATGCCATAAAACAACTCTTAGCAAATATAAAGATAGAGATAATACCCTGTGTTCTATCAGATCATAATAGAATGAAATTAGAAATCAATGACAGAATAAAAACAGAAGCTACTCTAACACCTACAGACTAAATAATATGCTATTGAATGATGAACTGTTAACAGAAGACATTTGGGGTGAAATAAAAAAATACTTAGAAGTAAATGGGAAAAATGATACAACATATCAAAATCTCTGGGATACCATGAAGACAGCACTAAGAGGAAAGTTCATTTCAATGAGTTCATTCATCTAAAGAATAGGAAGTCAATAAATAAAAGACTTAACATTACATCTCAAGTCCTAGAAAAAGAACAAATCAACACAAAAAGCAGTAGAAGACAGGAAATAATTAAAATCAGAGCTGAAATCAATGAAATTGAAACAAAAGAAAAAATTGAAAAAGCAAAAATCTGGTTCTTTGAAAAAAAAATACAATTGATAAACCCTTAGCCACACTAACGAAGAGAAAGAGAGAGAAAATTCAAATTAATAAAATATGTGATGAAAAAGGAAGTATCAAAATGGACACTACTGAAATACAGAAGATAATTAGAAACTGGTTTTAAAATTTATAATCCAATAAAATAGAAAATCTTGAAGACATCAACAAATTTCTAGAGACATATGACCTAATCAAACTGTACAAAGAGGACATACACAATGTGAACAGTTCGATCTCAAGCAATGAAAAAAAGAAGATGCTATCAAAACCTAACAACTAGGAAAAGTCCAGGACCAGATGTATTCTCAGCTGAGTTCTATAAAACCTTCAAAGAAGCCATTTGTGGAATATTAACCATAAAGAAGAATAAAATTATGGCATTTGCAGTTAAATGGATGGAATTGGAGAATATCATGCTAAGTGAAATAAGTCAATTCAAAAAAAACCAAAGGTTGAATGTTTTGTCTGATAAGTGGATGCTCATAGGTAACAGGAGGGCAGGGGTAAGAAAAGAATGGAGGAACATTGGATTGTGTAGAGGGAAATGAGGGGAGGGGAGAGGCCAGGGGAAATGAAAGACTGGAATGAGACAAAAGTCATTACCCTATGTACATGTATGATTACACAAATGGTGTGACTCTACATCATGTACAACCAGATAAATGAAAAGTTGTACCCCATTTGTGTACAATGAATCAAAATGCATTCTGCTGTCATGTATAACTAAATAGAGCAAACAATAAAAAGAAGCCCTTTGTGTACAATGTGTCAAATGCATTCTACTGACATTTATAACCAATTAGAAGAAATTTAAAAATTGATTAAAAAAATTAACACCAATACTTCTCTTATTATACCACAAAATAGAAAAGGAGGAAATCCTTCCAAGCTCGTCCTATGAAGCTAGTATCATATCATACATCAACATTGGGTCTATGCTAAACCCAAGACTAACATCATTCTAAGTGGAGACAAATTGAAAGTATTCGCTCTAAAACTGAAACAAGACAAGCATGCCCTCTTTCACCACTTCTATTCAGCACAGTCCTGGAAACTTTAGTCAGAGCAATTAGAAGAAAGATATTAAAGGAATACGAATAGGAATAGAAGAACTCAAACTATCACTATTTGCCGATGACATGATTCTACAGTTAGAAGATGAAAAAATTCCACCAGAAACATTCTAGAACTAATAAATGAATTTAGGAAAGTAGCAGGATATAAAATTAACACCCATAAATCAAATGTGTTCCTATACATCAGTGATGAATCCACTGAAAGAGAAATTAGGAAAACTACCCCATTCACAATAGCCTCAAAAAAAGTAAAACATTTGGGAATCAATCTAACAAAAGACTCCGGCATGCAAGCAGCTTCAGGGACCAGGATAGGGCAGCCAGAGACCTCCCCAAGTAGCCTGGACCCCTGCGGTGGGAGGTGCCTTTCAAGGCTACCTTCTCAGACCAGACCGCCCAGTGAGAGGCTTTCTACATAGAACCAGCCACAAGTCCCCGAACCAACGGAGAGCTTCAATCTGCAAGCAGCCTCTGGGATCAGGGCAGGGCAGCCAGAGACCTCTTCAGGCGGCTCTGCCCACTCCGGCCGCAGGCTCTCTCCACGGGGCGATCCAAGAGGCGGCCTAGAGGGTGACTGCACCCCCAGTCGCTCCAGAACCCAGGAGTTAAGAAGGGGAGGCATTGAGAGACTCGGACTGAAATAGAGCCACGGGTGAGTCTGCCCACGGGGTAAAGCTCGGCCCGGGTGGCAGGCACAGATAGGGGTGGCTTATCAGAGCAGGGCAGGGCAGCTAGAGTCTTCCCCAGGTAGCCTTCCACACTCCGGCAGTGGGCTCCTCCCACACGGCCAGCTGCTTGGTGCAGGCCCCCAGTGAGAGCCTTTCCGCACAGAGCCACCTCCAAACCCTGGAACCAGTAGGGGGTTAGGGGCAGCTTTCTTCGGATGCACTGCATTATCAAATTTCTCCAAGACATCAGGCTACTGAAGGCTGGGAGGTGATACACTGGAAATCTACAGGGACACTATAAGCCAATAGCGGAAATCTGCAATATCTCAGGGTCCCACTGACAGCTGACCAATATGAGAAAACAAGGGAAGAAAATGTCCCAAACAAACCTAGATACTACATCAATAAAACCCAATGACAGCACAGCAGAAGAAATGTCAGAAAGGAAGTTCAGAATGTACGTAATTAAAATGATCAGGGAAGCAAATGAGGAGATGAAAGAGCAAATGCAGGCATTGAAGGAGGAGATGAAAGAGCAAATGCAGACATTAAATGATCGCACCAATCAACAGTTCAAAGACCAAATACGGGAAGCAAGAGATCATTTCAATAAAGAGTTAGAGATACTGAAAAAAAAAGCAAACTGAAATACTTGAAATGAAGGAAACAATAAACCAAGTTAAAAACTCCATAGAAAGCATAACCAATAGGATAGAACACCTGGAAGACAGAACCTCAGACATTGAAGACAAAATATTTAATCTTGAAAACAAAGTTGGCCAAACAGAGAAGATGGTAAGAAATCATTAACAGAATGTACAAGAATTATGGGATATCATGAAAAGGCCAAATTTAAGAATTATTGGGATTGAGGAAGGCTTAGAGAAACAAACCAAAGGAATGAACAATCTATTCAATGAAATAATATCAGAAAATTTCCCAAATCTGAAGAATGAAATGGAAAACCAAGTACAAGAGGCTTATAGAACTCCAAACATACAAAATTACAACAGACCCACACCAAGGCACATTATTATGAAAATACCTAACATACAAAATAAAGACAGAATTTTAAAGGCCGCGAGAGAAAAGAATCAAATTACATTCAGAGGGAAACCAATAAGAATATCAGCAGATTTTTCAATCCAGACCCTAAAAGCTAGAAGGGCCTGGAACAACATATACCAAGCCCTGAAAGAAAACGGATGCCAACCAAGAATCTTATACCCAGCAAAACTTACCTTCAAATTTGACAATGAAATAAGATCCTTCCATGATAAACAAAAGCTAAAGGAATTTACAAAAAGAAAGCCAGCAAAACAGAACATTCTCAGCAAAATATTCCATGAGGAAGAGATGAAAAACAACGATGCAAATCAGCAACAGGAGGCGCTAGCCTAAAGGAATAGCCAAATAAAGGAGAAACCAAATCATGTCAAAAACAAATATGAGTCAAATGACTGGGAATACAAATCATATCACAATAATAACCCTGAATGTTAATGACCTGAACTCATCAATCAAAAGACATAGACTGGCAGATTGGATTAAAAAGAAAAATCCAACAATATGCTGCCTGCAAGAGACTCATCTCATAGAAAGAGACACCCATAGACTAAAGGTGAAAGGATGGGAAAAAACATACCATGCCCACGGACACAGCAAAAAAGCTGGAGCATCCATCCTCATTTCAGATAATGTGGACTTCAAACCAAAACTAGTCAGAAGGGATAAAGAAGGACATTACATGCTGCTTAAGGGAAGCATAAATCAGCAAGACATAACAATCATAAATATCTATGCCCCGAACATTGGCTCATCCACGTACGTCAAACAAATCCTTCTCAATTCCAGAAATCAAATAGACCACAACACAATCATACTAGGTGATTTTAACACACCTCTCTCACCACTGGATAGATCGTCCAAACAAAAATTGAATAAAGAATCTATAGATCTCAACAACACAATCAACAATTTAGACTTAACGGACATACATAGAATATACCATCCAACAAAGAACAAATACACTTTCTTCTCAGCAGCACATGGATCCTTCTCTAAAATAGACCAGATTTTATGCCACAAAGCTACTGTTAGCAAATACAAGAAGATAGAGATACTACCTTGTACTCTATCAGATCATAATGGATTGAAATTAGAAATAAATGACAGAATAAAAAACAGAAACTTCTCCAATACCTGGAGATTAAACAACACACTATTATATGATGAATGGATAACAGAAGACATCAGGAGGGAAATCAAAAAATTCTTAGAAGTAAACGAGAACAAAGATACATCATATCAAAATCTCTGGGACACTATGAAAGCAGTACTTAGAGGAAGATTTATTTCATGGGGCGCATTCAAAAAAAGAAGTAGAAATCAACAAATAAACGTCTTAACACTACAGCTCAAAGCCCTAGAAAAAGAAGAGCAGACCAATACCAAAAGTAGTAGAAGACAGGAAATAGTTAAAATCAGAGCCAAAATCAACGAAATTGAAACAAAAGAAACAATTGGAAAAATTAACAAAATAAACAGCTGGTTCTTTGAAAAAATAAACAAAATTGATAAACCCTTAGCCACACTAACAAAGAGAAAGAGGGAGAAAACTCAAATTACTAAAATTCGGAATGAACAAGGAAACATCACAACAGACACGACTGAAATACAAAACATAATTAGAAGCTATTTTGAAAATCTATACTCCAACAAAACAGAAAACCTCGAAGACATCAACAAATTTCTAGAGACATATGAATTACCTAAACTGAACGGGGAGGACATACACAACTTAAATAAACCAATTTCAGGCAATGAAATAGAAGAGGTCATCAAAAGCCTACCAACAAAGAAAAGTCCGGGACCAGATGGGTTCTCAGCCGAGTTCTACAAAACCTTTAAAGAAGAGCTCATTCCAATACTCCTCAAAGTATTTCATGAAATAGAAGAGGAGGGAACCCTCCCAAACTCGTTCTATGAAGCCAATATCACCCTGATACCTAAACCAGACAGAGACACATCGAGGAAAGAAAATTTCAGACCAATATCCTTAATGAACATCGACGCAAAAATTCTCAACAAAATTTTAGCAAATCGCATACAAATATATATTAAAAAGATAGTGCACCACAATCAAGTGGGTTTTATCCCAGGGATGCAAGTTTGGTTCAACAGTCAGAAATCAATAAATGTCATTCACCATATCAACAGACTTAAAGTCAAGAATCACATGATTATTTCAATAGATGCAGAAAAAGCATTCGATAAAATACAGCATCCCTTCATGCTCAAAACACTAGAAAAAATTGGGGTAGTGGGAACATTCCTTAACATTATAAAGGCCATCTACACTAAGCCCATGGCTAATATCATTCTAAATGGTGAAAAACTGAAAGTGTTCCCCTAAAAACTGGAACAAGGCAGGGATGCCCTCTTTCACCACTTCTATTCAACATCATCCTTGAGACTCTAGCCAGAGCAATTAGACAAACCAAAGAAATTAAAGGGATACGAATAGGAAAAGAAGAACTCAAACTATCCCTGTTCGCTGATGACATGATTATATATTTAGAGGAACCTGGAAATTCCACCAGAAAACTTTTAGAACTCATAAGTGAATTCAGTAAAGTAGCAGATTACAAGATCAATGCTCATAAATCCAATGCATTTTTATACATAAGTGATGAATCTTCAGGAAGAGAAATTAGGAAAACTACCCCATTCACAATAGCATCGAAAAAAATAAAATACTTGGGAATCAATCTCACAAAAGAGGTGAAAGACCTCTACAATGAGAACTACAGAACACTAAAGAAAGAAATTAAAGAAAACCTTAGAAGATGGAAAGATCTCCCATGTTCCTGGATAGGCAGAATTAATATTGTCAAAATGGCTATACTACCTAAAGTGCTATACAGATTCAATGCAATTCCAATTAAAATCCCAATGATGTACCTTGCAGAAATAGAGCAAGCAATTATGAAATTCATCTGGAAGAATAAAAAACCTAGAATAGCTAAAGCAATCCTCAGTAGCAAGAGCGAAGCAGGGGGTATCGCAATACCAGATCTTCAACTCTACTACAAAGCAATAGTAACAAAAACGGCATGGTATTGGTACCAAAATAGACAGGTAGATCAATGGTACAGAATAGAGGACATGGACAAAAACCCAAATAAATACAATTTTCTCATACTAGACAAAGGTTCCAAAAATATGCAATGGAGAAAAGATAGCCTCTTCAACAAATGGTGCTGGGAAAACTGGAAAACCATATGCAATAGAATGAAATTAAACCCCTATCTCTCACCCTACACAAAACTCAACTCAAAATGGATCAAGGACCTCGGAATCAGACCAGAGACCCTGCATCTTATAGAAGAAAAACTAGGTCCAAATCTTCAACTTGTTGGATTAGGATCAGACTTCCTTAACAGGACTCCCATAGCACAAGAAATAAAAGCAAGAATCAACAACTGGGATAGATTCAAACTAAAAAGCTTTCTCTCAGCAAAGGAAACTATCAGCAATGCCAAGAGAGAGCCTACAGAGTGGGAGAATATCTTTGCCAACCATACTTCAGATAGAGCGCTAATTTCCAGAATCTATAAAGAACTCAAAAAACTCTACACGAAGAATACAAATAATCCAATCAACAAATGGGCTAAGGAAATGAACAGACACTTCACAGAAGAAGATGTACAAGTAATCACCAGATATATGAAAAAATGTTCAACATCCCTAGTAATAAGGGAAATGCAAATCAAAACTACCCTAAGATTTCATCTCACCCCAATTAGAATGGCGATTATCAAGAACACAAGCAACAATAGGTGTTGGCGAGGATTTGGTGAAAAAGGAACACTCATACATTGCTGGTGGGGTTGCAAATTAGTGCAGCCACTCTGGAAAGCAGTGTAGAGATTCCTCAGAAAGCTTGGAATGGAAACACCATTTGACCCAGCTATCCCACTCCTTGGCCTATACCCAAAGGACTTAAAATCAGCATACTACAGAGATACAGCCACATCAATGTTCATTGCTGCTCAATTCACCATAGCCAGATTGTGGAACCAACCTAGATGCCCTTCAGTTGATGAATGGATAAAGAAACTGTGGCATATATATACAATGGAATATTACTCTGCAATGAAGAATGATAAAATTATGGCATTTACAGGCAAATGGACGAAATTGGAGAATATCATGCTAAGTGAGATAAGCCAATCTCAAAAAACTAAAGGATGAATGATCTCGCTGATAAGCGGGTGAGGACGTATAATGGGGGGTGGGAGGGGTTAGCATTAGGTTTAGGGTTAGGTTTAGGGTTAGGGATAAGGAGAGCGGTAAGAATGAAGGAAAGAAGGACTGTATAGAGGGAAAAGAGGGGTGGGAGGGGTGGGGGGGAAGGAAAAAAATAATCAAACATCATTGCCCTATGTAAACGTATGATTACACAAATGGTATGCCTTGACTCTATGTACAAATAGAGAAACAACATGTATCCCATTTGTATATAATAATAAAAAATAAATAAATAAATAAATAAAAACAAAAACAAAAAATTTTAAAAAATAAAATCAGACTAAAAAAATCTCAAAAAAAAAAAATCTAACAAAAGAAGTGAAAGACCTCTACAATGAAAACAATGGAACACTAAAGAAATTGAAGAAGAACTTAGAAGATGAAAAGATTTCCCATGCTCCTGGATAGGCAGAATTAACTTTGTAAAAATGGTCATACTACCAAAAGCATTAAACATATTTTATTCAATTCCTATTAAAATCCCAATGACATTCCTCATAGAGATAGAAAAAGCAGTCATGAAATTCATTTGGAAAAATAAGAGACTCAGAATAGCCAAAGCAATCCTTAGCCAGAATTAATTAAGCAGGAGACATCACAATACCAGAACTTAAATTGTACTACAGAACCATAGTAACAAAATCAGCATGGTATTGGCACCAAAACAGATACACAAATCACTGGTAGAGAATAGAAGACACAGAGACAGCCCCACATAAATACAGTTTTCTCATACTAGACAAAGGTGCCAAAAACATACATAAAGAAAAGATACTCTTCAACAAATGGTGCTGGGGAAACTGGAAATCCATATGTAGCAAAATGAAATCAAGCCCTTAACTCTCACCCTGCACAAAAATCCAGTGTGCTTCCTGCCTTCCCATTCCATTTTGAAGTGCCTTCTGCTTTGCTCTATACAAATTGGTGCAACCACTACGGAAAGCACTATGGAGGTTCCTCAGAAAACTTGGAATGGAACCACCATTAGATTCATTCATCCCATTCCTAGATTTATACCCAAAGGACTTAAAATCAGCATACTACAGCAAGACAGCCATATCAATGTTTATAGCAACTCAATTCACCAGAGCTAAACTGCAGAACCAACCCATTCTCCGGTTCCAGCTTGGTTCATACTTCCTGCTTCAGGAAGCTTTCTCTAATGTCTCCCTGCTCTCCGTCCAAGTGCACTGCCATCCTTACACACAGTACCATTTTGCAGTCCTGTGTTGACATCACTCCCTCCCCTTCTACCAGAATGAGCTCCTCAAGCATTTATTATGAGGGGGATATTATTAATAGTTAACAACTGTGCATGAATAAAAGTTAATATGGAATTCAGCGTATACATTGGTTTTTCTAAATGCATTCCCTTTTATCCTCTACATAAACCAAACTAGATAGAGACAGAAATACATATGTATTTGTTAATACACATGATGGGTTGACATTCCGTGGGTTTTAATGAACTTGTCTCACTAAGTGGAAATAAGACTTTTCCCACAAGAAGAATGAAATTATGGTATTTTCTGGTGCATGGATGGAACTGGAGAACGCCATGCTAAGTGAAATAAGCCAGACTCAAAATCAAGGATAAAATGTTTTCTCTCATATGCAGGGGAATGAGGGGAAAAGGCAGGGAGGGGATCCCAGGGAAACAGAGGGGAGCTCAGTGGAGTAGAGGAAGGGGACGGAGGGGAGGGGTGGGAACAGGGAGGAACTGCAAAATAAAACTTTCAGAATTATGCTATGTGCCTATGTGACTATGCCACAGTGAATTCCATGGCATGTATATCTAAAGAGTGCAATTAAAAAACAATAAATAAATAGAAGGGAGACCCGTAGAAAAGAGGAAGCGGGGTAGGGAGAGGGAGAGGAGGGGAGAGGGAGTCCTGGGGAAGGAACCGGAGCAAGCTGTGTTCCACACACGTGCGATCATGTCAGGACGAGCCCCACTATTGTGTGTAACTATCCTCACTAAGAAAAACCTCTTCAGGAAATAAGAAAAGGGGATCCCCCTGGCCCCACACCACCCTACAAGTTCTATCCGTGCTCCTCCACGGTCTCTCTTCTACCTCCAGGGAACCCTGGATGCCTAGGCAGAGTGAAACACTGCACTGGTGCCCGGGGGTCTCTCCTGCTTCTTACCCTCTTTCCCTGGCTCTCTGACAGTCAGAGTTGTAAGAACATAGTTTCCAGAGTGGGCAACCATGGCTTTGTGGGCCCAGATGGGGGGGCATCAAATATTTGCCTGCTGGGGCGACAGTGCTACCACCACTGTTTCCACATTGACTCTAAGCCCACCTGGCCAGGAAGAAACTCATGGGTGGCAGGAAACCGGGAGAGCTGGCTTAGCTGGTCCAGAGTCTGCGAGGGACCACAGCAGCTCTGTGGCGTTCTGCCTCGTGACTTCTCGGGAGCCGGGAAGTTTAAGGGGGGCACAGCCCAGGGCTCTGGAGTCCATAGTGGAAGGAGACAAATAAGAAGGACCCAGGAGGCAGAACTTTTGGGACACTGATGGACTAGGACCCAGAAACACACAGATGGTCCCCAGAGCTCTGAGCCAGGCTTAAGTTAAATTGCTGGAAGGTGGAAGAATTTGGAGGACGCTAAGTGGGATGACAGAGTAGCCAGGGCCATAAAGGGGCATGGGAGGGCTCCGAGGCAGATTACTTACCATATGGAGTGAAGTATTCAACCTTCAGTAATCAGTATGGATGTACTAGCACATCCCTGCAGAATGTCACCCTTCTACAGAATTCTGGTTTGTATATTGGATATTAGAGATTGGCTTGTTCGATATCCATTCTATGCCATCTCTAACATCCTTTTTTTTAATGTAGTAACTTGTAGCAAAAACATATATTTCCCGACTCCTTTGAAGCTGTCTTACAGTTAGTGTCCCACATAAATTTCGGGTTCCTCCAGTCAGATGAACTTGGATGAGACACTGAGCCGGAACTAGGATTTGAGGAGAGGAGTCGAGGGTGAGATGCTGGTTTGCAGTGCAAGTCAGAGGTAATGCCATCCTGGAGCCAGAACCCACGAGAGCAGCTCAGTCAGGGAGAGGCCACATGTCCCTCAGTGTCCCAGCTCTATGGTATGGTTTTGGAAGTCCAGCCTACTGTTTGATTTATGTAGAACTCCCAATAATTCAGGGTGATAGCCTGACTCCTTGATAAACTCCTTTGTGCTTTAACCAGTTAAGTGGATATTAACACCTGTGACTGAGAATGATAATCTAGCAAAGGCCACCAGGAGCAAAATCCAGGAAACAGCTCCCCAAGGGGAATGTAGAATCTGAGCTTAGCCCCCCGGCTTGCTTTTCTGAAGGCAGTGCAGATCCTGTTGCTTTCAGATGTAGGGACACACAGTCATGGCACACATGGCAAGTCGGTTACTTAACATGTCACTTACGGTTGTCTTGAATGAAGCGACGTTGAAGGTCAGTTGGAGACTATGGGGGCACACTGAATAGAGAACTGCAGGCAAGCAGCCGCAGAGCAAGGGGACTAAGCAAGGTGACTGCACTGGGGAAAAGGAGATGAATGAATCAAGCCTCACCCTAGCAGAGTGACACTGTGGGCTACCAGGCAAAGTAGTGATGAGCAGCGTTTGGCCCGAGACCACCTCACGGTGACCACAGCCTGGTTCAATCCCCAGCAACGAAGGGAGAGAAAGAAAATGTGTGTGTGTGTGTGTGTGTGTGTGTGTGAGAAAGAGAGAGAGAGAGAGAGAGAGAGAGAGAGAGAGAGAGAGAGACAGACCTTGGCAAGTGGCATAATCCTCAATTTGTCCAAATGTGGATTCTCCTGCAAGACCCTCTCAGAAACCAGTGCTAGCATGGAAGACATGACAGATGTAAGGTGTAATTCCTACCACAATCTTTTAAACTCTTCTGTTCTGCTATTTCCTGTCTCAAGACAGGAGACCTTAGAAGTGAACTCCTCAGTCTTGGCACCACTGATCCTTTGGATGATTCTTGCACTGTGGAGTGCTAGCAGCAGTCTTAGCCCCCAGACACTAGAGGTCAGTGCCACATCCTCTCCATTGTGACAATGTCCCCAGGAAATGAACTCATTCCAGGTTGAGAAGCACAGAGGAACTTGAACTACAAGTAATCAGGGTCTGACTCCAATTACAGCTGCTCCAGAGACGGTCTCTTCACAAGAGGCCCAAGTGTGGTTGAGCCTCTGGATCGGGAGGCACTGTGTGCAGTCTGGGTGTGCTGCTCCGGCCATTCACACTGCAGTGTAGAAGGTTCTGGCTTTGGAGGGAGCCCACCAGCTCCAGTTGCTGCAAGCCACTCTGACCCTCCAACTCGGCTTGAGCGGCTGGGGAGTAGGATGGTGCACGGGACTGCCAGGGGAAATCATGGCGGAGCCCACTGTGGAATGCCTCTTCTCTTTTTGAAACAGCTGGGGACTTGCTGCAGGAGCTTGGAGATGCTCCACGTGAGCGTGGCACCTGCACCGCTCATCGTGAACTCAGTGTTCCCTGATCCCTCAGTCATAAAGTCGTCGGGCCTTTCACAGTGACTGCGCAAAGGAAAACCTGTTCCCCTTCTCACAGTATTTCCAACAGCCAACGTGGGTTTTACTCCAATCTCTGTGGGCACCAACTACATACTCCATGATTTAAATTGGTACTGACACTAAGTGACTGCAGTTGGACCAACTCCCACAGGTTAAAGCCTTCGTCCTAGAGACTGTCCTCAATTGCAAGTAGGGGGTCCCCGGGTTACCCACACTTCTGTACTTACCTACAGATCTGAGGTGCCCGTGATTCCCACTCCAGGCTCAATTTATTAGAACAGCTCACACAACGCAGGAAACGCTTGACTTACTATTGCCAGTGAGGGGACAATGGGTTAAAAAGGCTGCAGTCATTTCTCCCCTGTTATTTTGCTGCTGCCCTTATTCTACCTCCCCCACACCATTTTACCACCTAGACTGTTGGCCCGTGAACTTCTTATCAGCCATTGGTCCAAACATTAGCCCACCAGCTTCCTCGTCAGTCATTGGTCCATGAGATTCCCTCTCAGCCTACAGGCAGACACTCGGCCTGTCTGCATATTAAAATCTCTTGTGTGAGTTCCCGCATCTGGAGTGGTTTCCTGGTGCTTTCATTGGTGCCGTGACTCAGATGGGCTCTTCTACCGCCACTTAGGCGAGTGGAATCCCATCTGTCACCCCAGACCCTGAGACACTGGTCTCACCTTCCATTTGCCCACCTTCTGTTCCCCCAGACGCTCTCCTCCATATCCAGACTCTGACTTCAGAGTGGTGAGTTTTCCCTTAGGTCGACTTAAACACTCCTCTGCTGACCTGAGATGCACTGTTGATCGTCTGGCACCCTCGAGGCAGTTGAGGAGTGGGGGTTCCCCAGCCACGACCTTTATAGGTATGGCTGGCCCCCTGAGTTGACCTTATCTGATGGGTGGGTCCCCGATCTTTATGGTGGAGATTCTCTCTCTAAGTTGAGGCTCCTCTTCACTTTCCCTCTTGAAAATCCTGGTGCCAGGTCCTCAACCCTTCGACTTTTGCCCAGCACACACTGACGGGGATGACAACTCCCATCATTGTGTTGCCTTCTCATCTCCAATTAGTCTGTGACCTTGGGATGCCTTGGACACTGACTTGGCTGTATCAGTCCCCACTATGGGGTCTGGGTCCTCCATTCCAGCAGATTCACCCCTGGGGTGTCTCTTTGGTGGCCTAAAGTCACCAAAACTTATTCACTTGTGTAACAATATTTGGTCACAGTATCCTTTAGATAATCAATCCAAAATGGCCACCTATTGGCACCCTGGGTCCCAGTGTTTTATGGGACTTATACAACTTCTGTGAATGAGCAGGCAAATGAAAGGGATTCCTTATCTTCAAGTTTTCTCTTTCTTGTCCACTAAACTTGATTTTTGCTCTTCTTGCAAACCAAACACCTTCTTTTGGCTTTTTCTCCTCCTCCTAATCCCTCCTCCTCCTCCAACTTTGACCCAGCTGACAAACCACCCCCTACTTATTATTTTTCCCAAAGCTACCCAGACACAAAGGCTAAATTGAGATGGTTGGATAGGGGGACCCCTCACCCCACAGGCAGAGGTTCTAGCGGTGGCATTCAGGGTGTATAATGGAACGGAAGAAAACAAAAACTAAAATACCAAATGCTAACCAACACCTTTCAGCCAGCTGGCCACTACTAGGGGCACCAGAAGACCTCCAAGCTCATGCCCCAAGTGCAGAAAAGAGGACCACTGGGCACGAGCATGCCCCAACCCCCAGCAGCCTCCAGGTCCTTGTCCAAAATGCCACCAACCAGGACATTGGGCAGTGGATTGCCTGGGTGCTCAGAGAAGTGCCAGGTCACTGCCCCCCACCCAGTGACTTACTGGGATTAGCAATGGATGACTGAAGGGGCCCAGGACTTCTACACCTGACAACCATCACCGCTCAGGAGCCCTGGGTGACCCTTACAGTGGCAGGCAGGCAGCTCCCTTTCCTTATAGATACTGGAGTCACCTTTTCAGTGCTGCAGAAGTTTTGGGGATCCACTTCCCCTGCCAAATCCTTTATTATTGGGGTAGAGGGAAAACCATACCAACCCCTAAAAGCCCCTCCAATAATTTGCCATATCAGACAAATCTGCTTCACTCATTCCTTTTTGATAATTCCTTGGTGTCCCATTTCCCTCCTGGGAAGGGACACCCTAACTAAATTGGGTGCCTCTATTTCCTTCTTACCCACCATGTGCCTCCACCAAGACTCCTCTGCTATTCCTCTCATCTTGACCTTGCAAGAACATACAACCCAACCTGAGTCTTCATATCCCCTTCCTCCCTCCCTTGTTGACCCCAAGGTCTGGGACACCCTCACACCCTCTTTAGCCACATGCTCACCTGCACTCATTCGCCTGAAAGACCCAACATCTTACCCAGCCCAGGTCCAACATCCCCTTCCCCAAAGAAGTCTTTTAGGGCTTCAACCAGTCATCCAGGATTTGAGGCAGAAAGCCTTCCTGAGCCCCGCCAACTCGCCTGATAACACTCCCATTCTGGCCGTTAGGAAGCCTAATGGATCCTACCAATTGATGCAAGATCTCCACATCATTAACTTGGCAGTTGTTCCCAGATTCTTCATTGTGCCCAATCCCTCACTTTGCTTTCCTCTATCCCCTCCTCCACTTCTCTGTGTTGGATTTGAAGGACACCTTTTTCACTGTCCCTCTTCATCCTGACTTGCAAGATCTCTGCCTTCACCTGAACTGACCCTCTCACTCAAGTTTCTTCTCACTTGACCTGGACAGTTCTCCCACAGGGATGTCGGGACAGCCCTCACCTCTTTGGCCACTGTCTCATGATCTTGACTCTCTTACTTTCATTTCTTCCTCTCTCTTATAGTATGTTGATGATCTTCTATGTAGTCCCTCTCGAGGACGCCCAAGGGGACACTATTAAGCTTCTAAATTTTATGGCTGATAGAGGGTATAGGGTCTCTCCAGCAAAGGTACAGTTTTCCCAACCTCGGGTTATTTACTTAGGAGTCAGCCTCTCACCTGGATTTAAGGCCATCACTGTAAGAGAAAAGCATTGTTGCAGAACATGCCCACTCCATCTACCAGGGAAGTAATCCTTTCCTTTCTAGGGCTAGCAGGAGATTTATCATTCTGGATCCCAAATTTTTCCATCCTGGTGGCCCCTTGTATGAGGCTTCAGAGGGCGCTCCCACTGAACCTCTTCTCAACCCGGTGGAAGCCCCTTTCCAGACCCTAAGGAAAGCCCTCTTCAAGTTCCAGCCCTACGCCTCCCTGACATCACCAGACCCTTCTTCCTTTTTGTCTCTGAGAAAAGTGGGCTCATTCTGGGGGTCTTAGGGTACATATTTGGTCCTACTTTTGGCCTAGTGGCATACCTATCAAAAAGGCTAGACGCTACTATTAAAGACTGGGCGCCATGTCTTAGGGTATTGGCTGTAGCATTTGTCTTAACCCAGGAATCAAAAAGCTTTACTTTGGGGCTCCCACTGAAGTGCTCTCACCTCATGATTTGTCCAAGCTTCTAACTTATAAAAGCCTGCAAACTCTACCACCCTGTCTGGCGTTAGCCTTGCAAACTGCTCTTATTGAGGACTCTTCCATTTCCTTTAAGATATGCCCTCCTTTAAATCCAGCCACCCTCTTGCCCCCCACCTTCCAACATACATGCTTCAGCAACCCATAACCTTGAGATTCTGGAAGAGTTACTCCCCTGCCCCTCCAATGTCCAGGAGGGGGCCTTACACAACACTACTTTCATATGGTTCACTGGTGGGAGCTCTTTTCTCCATGAAGGGATTTGATGGGCTGGACATGCCATTGTCTCCCTGGAAAAGGCTGTAGAGTTGGGACCACTACCTAACCACACCACCAACTAACAGGCAGAAATAGTCACCCTCACCCGCACATTCACCCTCGCAAAGGGAGAATCCCTCACAATCTACACTGACTCCAAATGTGCTTTTCATATTCTCCTTTTGCATGCTGCTATTTGGAAAGAGAGGGGCCTTCTTACCACAAAAGGGAACTCCATGACCAACTCTAGCTACATCCTAAACCGCCTTGAGGTTCTTCACCTCCCAGCAACCATAGGTCGTGTACATTGCCGAGTTCATCAGACAGACCAATCATTCATCTCTTCAGGCAACAACAAGCCTCATCTGAGGAGGCTAGAAGAGCAGCCCTATCATGCACACCAGCCCCCGTTATGACTCTCCATAATCCCTTACCTCCATCACCTCCCAACAGGGAGGTACTTTCATACCTCCACCATTTATTTCACCCCAACCTTTCTTCACTCTCACAATTTGTTAAGACTCATTTGCAGTTATCTTCCTCTGACATCTCATTTCTGAAGGAACTCTCCTCCACATGTGAGATTTGCCTATGAACTAATCCTACAGCCATCAGAGCCCCTACTTTTCTGACTCACCAGGCCCGTGGTGCCATTCCAGGGGTAGACTGGCAATTGATTTCACTCATATACCCACAGTAAGAAAATCTAAATACCTTTTGGTCATGGTAGACACCTTCTTGGGATGGGTTGAAGCCATCCCCACTTCCAACAAAAGGGCACTAACTGTCTCTACCTTCATCCTTTATGAAATTCCTCACTTTGGAGTGCCTACCTCCTTCCAGTCAGATAATGGGCCTGAGTTCATCTTCCAAGTTTCTCAACAATTTGCCAAGGCTATTGGAGTCCCTTGGAATTTCCACATTCCCTTTCACACAAAGTTATCAGGTAAAGTAGAACAAACAAACCGGACTCAAAAATGTCTTAAACAAATTTCTTTAGAACTTCACCTTGACTGAGTTTAACTCCTGCCTCTTGCTCTTCTGCGTCTTCACTTGCTCCCAAAGAAACCTGCCAATATCTCCCCTTTTGAGCTGATGTATGGTCATACCATCCTTCCCCCAGGGTTATTGCCCCTTCCTGCCCCTCCTCCTTCTCATATAAACCACATTCGGGCATTCCTATGGGGTTATGCTGACTCCTCCCTGCCCAGACCCTTGTCTGCCCCCCTGGCTCAACCTCTTCAAATTGGAGACCTAGTTCTTACCTCTCCTCCTCAGGAGGCTACAGCCCCTCTGTCTCCCAAATGGCAGGGACCTCATACAGTGGTCCTGCCTATGCCAACGACTGTCAAGGTGTGAGGTTTACTGGGATGGCTACACATTTCTCTGGTTAAGCTCTACTCTCAATCCACAAACCCCTCTCCAGCTTCTAACCCTCAGGCTTCTTCCAACCAATACTCAGCCACCCCAGTGGGACCTCTCCGCCTCAGGCTGAAGACCATCAAGCCCTCTACCCTTCTTCCCATTCCGGAGACCAAGGACCAGAACGCCAAGGCACCAGACAACCATACCCAGTCATGAGGACTGGACTGTCAGCTACATAATTGTCTCCCCTGCCATTCATCCTGTCTGCCATTTTCCTAACTATCAAATTTTCCCCTAATAGATCTGTCCAGGTGCCAGTCATTTCCTCCTTCCCGGCTTGCCCACAGGACTGCTGGAAGACCGACTCCTACTGTCCCCAGGGATGTTTTGCCCATTTTACATATGTTCACAGCTGATGCTCAGAGGATCCACTCTTAACACAGAGAGTCACCACCACACACCACACACTCAATTTAACTAATCCTCTCATGGCACAGGGATATTGGATGTGCATGAGAGCAGGGTTCTCTCATCTCCTGGCTAGCACCCTAGACTTTAGCAGCTCTTTGACTTTCAACAGCACCCACTGGAGCAGGCAGATATCACCCCAAAATTATCAGGAGTGCCTCTCTACAATTTGCTTCCAGGTGCACATCTTCCAATGGAAGCCACCCTGTGGGTTCACTAGAAAAAGGGAAGTGCTCTCAGGAAGAGTGCTGCTTCTATGTCGACCAATCAGGTGTTGTTAAGGACAAGATCAAACAGCTGCAGGAGGACTTGGAGAGGAGAAGGAATGATTCTCCCATTTATATCCCCCACTCCTTATAATTGTCATCATACTGGCCTTTGCCCCCTGTACATTGAAATGTGCACAAAATCAGATTCAAGAAAATTTTCTTTCTAATCAGACTATTAATCAGCTTGTATTATAGGACTATAGGGACCTCATAAAGGAAGAATTGGGGTCTGGCTACAAGTGCACTCCCCAGGGGACCTATCCGGTCCCCAATCCTCACATACTGCAATGACATCTCCCTGCCCTGAAACAGCTCTATGACCACACCCAGCAGGAAGCATTTACTGAAGATGAATCTTTGTCCATATGCCTCCCCCCAAAAGGGGATCTTCTTATAAAAACAAAAATGGGGGAATGAAGGGACAATGCATTAAAAAGGCTACAGTCATTTCTCCCCTGCTATTTTGCTACCACCATTATTCTGCCTCCCCCCACGCCATTTTACAACCTAGATTGTTAGCCCGAGAACTTCCTCATCAGTCATTGGTCCAATCATTAGCCTGCAAACTTCCTACTCAGTCATTGGTCCAGATTGTTAGTAGCCCATGAAATTCCACTTCTTAAGAATAGCTCCCCCACCATTCTCTCTCTTTCTCTCTCTCTCTCTCTCTCTCTCTCTCTCTCTCTCTCTCTCTCTCTTAATCTGAGGGCACACACTCTGCCTGTCCACTTAATAAAATCTCTTGTGTGAGTTCCCATGTCTGGAGTGGTTTTCTGGGTGCTTTCAGCCAGCATATTATAAAAGATACTATAAAAAATTCAGATGAACAGACAGATTCAGAAGAAGATTCATGAGGTGGGGTCTGGAAGGGTCCCAAGCACAGGAGCTCTGTCCCATGGAGTTGTGGTATACCACCCTCCAGGCATGTGGGTGCATTCACCAAGCAAGAAGCTCCCTACATCAAATATTCAGGGTTTTTAGGGAGGCTCCATCCACAGGGATGGTTGATTAAATCATTGACCATTGGAGACTAATTCAATCTCCAGCCCCTACCTCTACCTGAAGGTCAGTAGGGCCAGAAGTTTCTAAGTGCCTGGTTCCTAGGACTGAATGCTCTAATCACATGGTAGGTTTCTCTGGAAGCCTCAGCCATCTTGAGGCTATCTACAGGGCCCCTGGCAACCACCAGTCATCTCATTAGAACAGAAAAGAAATATCACTCTGAAGATTTACAGTCTTAGAAGCTCTAGTGTCAGGAACCAGAACAGAGATCAACATATAAATCTTATGGGGTCCCCTCAGGTACAGAAGGTACAGGTCAGCTGTGAGCAGGACGTTCACATACACAGTGCACCTAAATCTGATGCACTGATGCACTTCTGCCTCACCTGCAGCTCCTGCATCTCACACTGAAGAACTTCTGCCTCCCACTCAGTCTTCCCTGGGGCTCCTACACCTGACACACTGAGGCACTTCTACTCAGCCACACCTGGAGCTCTTGCACTGAGGCACTGAGGCATTTTAACCGCCCTCTCAACCACACCTGGAGTTCTTATGCCTGAGACACTGCCACCTCTCAGTCACTGCTGGGCTCCGACACCTGACAGAGGCACTGTCAACACTCAGCCACACCTGGGGCTCATACACCTGACACACTGATTCACTTCTACCTTCCCCTAACCAACACCTGGGACTCCTGAACCTAACACACTGAGATATTGCAATCTCTCAGACACACCAGGGGTTCCTTCACCTGACACACTGAGGAATTGACAATTTCAACCACACCTGGGCTCCTACACCTGACACACTGAGGCACAGCCAACTCTCACTCACACCAGGGTTCCCACACCTGACTCAGTGAGGCACAGTCACCTCTCAGTCATACCTGGGCTCCGACAGCTGACACACTGAGGCACAGACAACTCTCAGTCACACCTGGACTCCTACACCTAACAAACTGAGGCACCGTCAAATCTCAGTCACACCTGGACTCCTACACAAGACACACTGAGGCACAGTCACCTCTCAGTCACACCTGGGCTCCGACAGCTGAAACACTGAGATACAGCGACCTCTCAGTCACACCAGGACTCCTACACCTGACACACTGAGGCACCATCACCTCTCAGTCACACTTGGGCTCTTACACCTGACACACTGAGGCACTGTCACCTCTCAGTCACACCTGGGCTCCTACACCTGAAACACAGAAGCACAGAAACATCTCAGTCACACCTGGGCTCCTACACCTGACACACTGAAGCATCGTCAACTCTCAGCCACACCTGGGCTCCTACACCTGTCACACTGAGGCACTGTCACCTCTCAGTCGCACCTAGAATCCTACACCTGACACACTGAGGCACCATTACCTCTCAGTCACACCTGGGCTCCTACACCTGACACATTGAGGCACAGTGATCTCTCAGTCACACATGGACTCCAACCTGACACACTGAGACACTGCCACATCTCAGTCACACTTGGGCTCCTACAGCTGACACAATGAGGCACTTCCATCTCAGCCACACCTGGGCTCCTATACCTGACACACTGATCACTGAAACATCTCACTCACAACTGGGCTCCTACACCTGACACACTCAGGCACTGTCACCTCTCAGACTCAATTGGGCTCCTAAACCTGAAACACAGAATCATGAACACATCTCAGTCACAACTGGGCTCCTACACCTGACACACTGAGGCACTGTCATCTCTCAGTCACACCTGGGATCCTACACTGGACACACTGAGGCACTGTTACCTCTCAGTCACACGTGGGCTCCTACACCTGACACAATGAACTTTGTACGCTCTCAGCCACACCTGTGCTCCTACACCTGACACACTGAGGTACTGCTAACACTCAGCCACACCGGGAACCATACACCTGGCACACTGCAGTACTGCCAACTCAGTCACACCTGGACTCCTACACCAGACACACTGAGGACCATCAAATCCCAGCCACACCTGGGCTCCTACAGCTGACACACTGAGGCACAGTCAAATCTCATTCACACCTGGGCTCCTAAACCTGACACACTGAGGCACAGTCAAATCTCATTCACACCTGGGCTCCTAAACCTGACACACTGAGGCACTGCCACCTCTCAGTCACACCTGGGATCCCACACCTAACACACTGAGGCACAGACACCTCTCAGTCACACCTGAGTTCCTACACCTGACACACTGAGGCACCATTACCTCTCAGTCACACCTGGGCTCCTACAGCTGACACACTAAAGCACAGCCTCAGTCATACCTGGGCTCCTATACCTGACACACTGAGGCACAGTCACCTCTCAGTCACACCTGAGTTCCTACACCTGACACACTGAGGCACAGTCAAATTTCTGCCACACCTGGGCACCTACAACTGACACACTGAGATACTGCCACCCCTTAGCCACATCTGGGATCCTAAACGTGAAAAACTGAGGATCTCCAAACCTCTCAACCACATCGGGCTCCTACACCTGACACACTGAGGCACAGTCACCTTTCAGTCACACCTCAGCTCCTAGTGCTGACAACTAGGCACAGCCACCTCTCAGTCACACCTGGGCTCCTACAGCTGATACACTGAGGCACTGCCACCTCTCAGTCACACCTGAACTCCTGCATCTGACACACTGAGGCACAGCCACCTATCAGTCACACATGGGCTCCTACACCTAACACACTGAGGCACTGCCACCTCTCAGTCACACCTGGGCTCCTACACCTGACACACTGAGGCATCGTACTGTCTCCAGAACAGCAGGGCTCCTACACCTGAAACACTGAGGTACTGCCACCTCTAAACCACACCTGGGATCCTACACCTGACACACTGAGGACCTGCAACCTCTCAGTCACACCTGGAATCCTACACCTGACACACTGAGGCACAGCCACCTCTCAGTCACACCTGGACTCCTACACCTGACACACTGAGGCACAGCCACCTATCAGTCACACATGGACTCCTACACCTAAAACACTGAGGTACTGTCACCTCGCAACCACACCTGGGATCCTACACCTGACACACTGAGGACCTGCAACCTCTCAGTCACACATGGACTCCTACACCTGACAGAGTGAGGCACACCCACCTCACAGTCACACCTAGGCCCCTACAACTGACACAGTGAGGCACAGCCACCTCTCATTTATACCTGGGCTTCTACACCTGACACACTGAGGTACTGCCACCTCTCAGTCACACCTGTGATCCTACACCTGATTCACTAAAGCACAGTCAATGCTCAATCACACCTGGGCTCCTTCACCTGACACACTGAGGTACAGCCACCTCTCAGGCACACCTGGGCTCCTTCAGCTGACACACTGAGGCACCGCCACCTCTCAGTCACACCTGGGCGCCTACACCTGACACACTGAGAACAGTCACCTCTCAGTCACACCTGGGCTCCTAACCTGACACAATGAGGCACCATCAACTTTCAGCCAGACCTGGGATACTACACCTGACACACTGAGGACCTCCAAACTCTCAGCTACACCTGGGCTCCTACACCTAACCCACTGAGGCACTGTCACCTCTCAGTCACACCTGCCCTCCAACACCTGACACACTGTGGCACAGCCAGCTCTCAATCACACCTGGGCTCCTACACCTGAAACACTGAGGCACCGTCACCTCTCAGCCACACCTGGGCACCTAAAGTTGGCACACTGAGGCACAACCACCTCTCAGTCTCACCTGGGTTACTACAGCTGACATGCTGAGGCACTGCCACCTCTCAGTCACATCTGGAATTCTATACCTGACACACTGATGTACTGCCACCTCTCAACCAAACCTGGGATCCTACACCTGACACAATGAGGACCTCCAACCTCTCAGCCACACCTGGGCCACTACACCTTACACACTGAGGCACAGCCTCCTCTCAGTCACACCTGGGCTCCTACACCTGAAATGCTGAGGCACAGCCACCTCTCAGTCACACCTGAGATCCTACACCTGACATACTGAGGCACTGTCACCTCTCAGTCAAACCTGGGCTCCTACACCTGACACACTGAGGCACAGTCTATTCTCAGCCACACCTGGGCAGCTACCTCTGACACACTGAGGTACTGCCACCCCTCAGTCACACCTGGGATCCTAAACGTGACAAACTGAGGACCTCCAAACCTCTCAACCACATTGGAATCATACACCTGACACACGGAGGCACAGCCAACTCTCAGTCACATCTGGGCTCCGACACCTGACACACTGAGGCACTACCACCTCTCAGTCACACCTGGGCTCCTAAGGCTGCCACACTGAGGCACTACCACCTCTCAGTCACACCTGGGCTCCTACACCTGACATGTTGAGGCACTAAACCTCTCAGTCATACTTGGGCTCCTAAAGCTGAAACACTGAGGTACAGCCACCTCTGAGTCACACCTGGGCTACTACACCTGACACACTGTGGCACAGCCACCTCTCAGTCACACCTGGGTACCTACACCTGACACACTGAGGCACTGCCACCTCTCAGTCACACCTCAGTTCCTAGAGATGAAAACTAGGCACAGCCACCTCTCAGTCACACCTGGGCTCCTTCAGCTGACACACTGAGGCAGTCAAATCTCAATCACACTTGGGCACCTACAACTGACAAACTGAGGTACTGCCACCCCTCAGCCACACCTGAGGACCTCCAAACCTCTCAACCACATTGGGCTCCTACACCTGACACAGCCACCTCTCAATCACACCTGGGCTCCTACACCTGAAATCTGAGGCACAGCCACCTCTCAGTCACACCTGAGATCCTACACCTGACACACTGAGGCACAGTCATCTCTCCGTCACACCTGGACTCATACACCTAACACACTGAGGTACAGCAAACTCTCAGTCACACCTGGGCTCCTACATCTGACACACTGAGTCACTGCCACCTTTCAGTCTCACCTGGGCACCTACACCTAACACACGGAGGCACTGTCTCTTCTCAGTCACACCTGGGCTCCTACACCTGACATACTGAAGTATTGCGAACTCTCAGCCACACCTGGGATCCTACAAAGGACACACTGAGGACCTCCAACCTCTCAGTCACACCCAGCTCCAACACTTTACACACTGTGACTCTGTCAACCCTTAGTCGCAACTGGGGTCCTCTATCTGACACACTGAGGCACAGTCACCTCTCAGTCACACCTGGGTTCCTACAGCTGACACACTGAGGCAGAGCCACCACTCAGTCACACCTGGGAGCCTACAGCTGACACACTGAGACACTAACACCTCTCAGTCACACCTGGGCTACTACACCTGACACACTGATGTACTGCCACCCCTCAGTCACACCTGAGCTCCTACATCTGACACACTGAATCAATGTCACCCCTCAGTCACAACTGGGTCTCCTACACCTGACACACTGAGGCACTGCCACCGCTCGGTCACCCCTGGGTTCCTACACCTGACGCATTGAGGCACACCTAACACTCAGTCACTCCTGGGCTACTACACCTGACACACTGGGGCACTGTCACCCCTCAGCCACACATAGGCTTCTAAACCTGACACACTGAAGCACTGCCACCTCTCAGTCACACCTGGGTTCCTACACCTGACACACTAAGGCACTACCACCTCTCATCCACACCTGGGCTACTACACCGACACACTGAGGCACTGCCAAATCAGAGCCACACCTGGGCTTCTACACCTGATGCACTGAGGTACTGCCACATTTGGTCATGCCTGGGCTCCTACACCTAACACACTGAGGCACTGGCACCTCTGAGTCACACCTGGGCACCTACACCTGACAAACTGAGGCACCGCCACCTCTCTGTCACACCTAGGCTCCTACAGTTACACACGGAGGCACTGTCATCTCTCAGTAATACCTGGGCTCCAACACCTGACACACTGAGGCACGGTCACCTCTCAGTCACACCTGGGCACCTACACCTGACAAACTGAGGCACCACCACCTCTCTGTCACACCTAGGCTCCTACAGTTACACACGGAGGCACTGTCATCTCTCAGTAATACCTGGGCTCCAACACCTGACACACTGAGGCACACAGTCACCTCTCAGTCACACCTGAGCTCCTACAACTGACACAATGAGGCACTGTCACCTCTCAGTCACTCTTGGGCTCTTTTTCCTGACACACTGAGGCACAGCCACCTCTCAGTTATGCCTTGCCTCCTACACCTGACACACTTAGGCACTGTCACCCCTCATCCACACCTGGGCTCCTACACATGACACACTAAGGCACTGCACCTCTCAGTCTCACCTGGGCAACAACACCTGACAAACTGAGGCACTGCTGCCTCTCATTCAAATCTGGGATCCTACACCTTACACACAGAGGCACTGCCACCTCTCAGACATACCTGAGCTCCTCCACCTGACACACTGAAGTACTGCCACCTCTCCGCCACACCTGGGCTTCTACACCTGACAAACTGAGGCAATGTCACCCCTAAGCCACACCTGGGCTCCTACACCTGACACTGACGCAATGTCACCACTCAGTCACACCTGGTCTGCTACACCTGAAAAACTGAGGCACTGGCAACACTCAGCCACAACTGGGTTCCTATAGCTGACACACTGAGGCACTGTCAACTTTCGGTCACACCTGGACTCCTACACATGACACAAAGTGGGACTGCAACCTCTTATTCACACCTGGGCTCCTACACCTGACACACTGATGCACTGCCAACTCTCAGTCACACCTGGGCTCCTACACCTGACAAACTGAGGCACTGCCACCTCTCAACCACACCTGTTGTCCTTCACCTGACACACTGAGGCAATGTCAACTCTGGTTCACACCTGGGTCCTACATGTGACACAATGAAGCACACCAATTCTCAGTCACACCTGGGCTCCTACACCTGTCACACAGAAGCACTGTCACCTCTCAGTCACACCAGGGCTCCTATCCCTGACACACTGAGGCACCGTCAACTCTCGGCCACACCTGGGATCCTACATCTAACACACTGAATACTGCCACCTCTCAGCTACACCTGGGATACTTCACCTAACACACTAAGGCCCTCCAACCTCTCAGCCACACCTGGACTCCTACACCTGACACACTGAGTCACTGCCACCACTCAGTCATACCTGGGCTCCTACACCTGACACACAGAGGCACTGCCACCTCTCAGTCACACCTGGGCTACTACACCTGACACACTGAGGCACTGCCACCTCTCAGTCTCACCTGGGCTCCTACACCTGACACACAGAGGCAAAGTCACCCCTGAGCTACAACTCGATCTCCTACCCCTGACACACTGATGTACTGCCTCTCCACCTCTCAGCCACACCTGGGCTCCTACACCTGACATACTGATGTACTGCCGCCTCTCCACCACACCTGGACTCCCACACTTCACAAACTGAGGAAATGTCACCTCTCAGTCACACCAGGGCTCCTAATCTGACACACTGCGACAATGTCACCACTCAGCCACATCTGGGTCTCTACACCTGACACACTGAGGCACCTCCACCTCTCAGTCACACCTGGGCTCCTAAACCTGACACACTGAAGCACAGCCACCTCTCCATCACACCTGGGCTCCTACAGCTGACACACTGAGGGATTATCACCCCTCAGCCACACCTCGGTTCATACACCTGACACACTGTGGCACAGCAACGTCTCCGTCACACCTGGGCTCCAACAACTAGCACACTGAGGCAATGTCACCTCTCAGTCACACCTGGCCTCCAACACCTAGAACATGGAGGCAATGTCACCTCTCAGTCACACCTAGGACTACACCTGACACACTGAGGTACCATCATGTCTCAGCCACACCTGGACCCCTGTACCTGACACATTGAGGTATTGCCACCTCTCAACCAATTCTGGGATCCTACACCTGATACAGAGAGGACCTCCAACCTCTCAGCCACAACTGGGCTCCTACAGTTGACACACTGAGGCACTGCCACCTCTCAGCCACACCTGAGCTCCTAAACCTAACACACTGAGGCACTGCCAACTCTTAGTCACACCTGGGCTCCTACTCCTGACACACTGAGGCACCATGAGGTCTGGCCACAAATGGCCTCTTACATCTGACACAGTGAGGCACTGCCACGTCTCAGTCACACCTGGGATCCTAAACCTGACACACTGAAGCACTGTCACCTCTCAGCCACACCTGGGCTCCTACACTTGACACACTGAGGCACTGCCAACTCTCAGCCACACCTTAGCTCCTACAACCGACACACAGAAGCACAGCCACAACTGAGTCACACCTGGGCTCCAAAGGCTGACACACTGTAGCAATGTCACCCCTCAGTCACACCTGGGATCCTACACCTGACACACTGAGGCACTTGCACCTCTCAGCCACACCTTGCCTCTGACAGCTGACACACTGAGGCAATATCACCCCTCTTTCAAACCTGGGCTCCTTCACCTGATACACTGAGGCACTGCCACCACTCAGCCACACTGGGTCTCATACACCTGAAAAACTGAGGCACTGCCACCTCTCAGTCACACCTGGGCTCCTACAGCTGACACACTGAGGCACTGCTAACTCTCAGTCACACCTGGGCTCCTACACCTGACACACTGAGGCACTGCCACCTCTCTGTCACACCTGGGCTCCTACACCTGACACACTGAAGCACTGCCACCTCTCAGTCACACTCAGACTCCAAGGTATTTTCTACGAATACTTAAAAATTATTATAAGATTTAAAGTCAAATGTATTTTGTCTCATTCCTGATCCTTGAGCAGTATGCCACTGATGTATTTTTAGACTTGTCCACAAGGTGGAGCTATTCTCCAAGCAACTCTTGCTAAACAGCAGTGCACAGGTATTTTCAAATTTTTCATTGGGAAGTGTCACATTAGGAGTTTTGACAGGGTGGCTCATTAATTGCCACCCTAGGAATCATGAGTTAAGGTAAAGGTCGACATTTCTAGAACTACTTTAGTAGATGAAGGGCAGGGCAGATAAGGAAAGGCCTTTGAGCGTGTGGTGCCAGGCACACCTCTGTGCCTCCCCACATGGATCCACGATGACCCTGTAGATAGCTTCATCCCCCACCTTAGAGAGCAGAAAGTCCTGCTTCGGGAAGCAGCTGAGAATGTGAGGGTCTGTCTGACCGCAACGCCCCTTCTTACTTCTCTGTCATTCCAGGAATGAGGGTGCCAGTACTGAGTCTGAGAGGGACTCTTTTTTTTTTTCCATTCTGGAATTCAAACCCAGGCTTCGTGCATGCTTGGCAAGTGCTTTACACCACTGAGCTGTATCACCAAGCCCCGGAGTCTTCTATAAAGGGTCAGACTCCTGTAGCCAGCGTTCTTTTTAAAAACGTTCTAACTACTGCTTGCACCATCTCCAGCAATATGTCCATAACCTGTGTGGCATTTCTCAAGGGCCCCTTGCTTCTGGCCCCATTTGCTCGCTTCCCAGCGCTGCTCCAAGACTTCTCCCATAGGGACCTTCCCGCACTCTCCCTCGCCTTGGTCTCGCCTCCTTCCTCTTTCCTGGCTCTAACTCTGGCCGCTCCTTGTCCCTCTCCGTAAGTGCCAGACCGACAGCTCCCCATCCCCTTTGAGTGTGGAGGGCTCTTCACACAGCTCTCCCCTCTGCATCCGGCCCCAGAGAGCCCAGATGGGTTTCGGCCCCATCTGGACACATCTGGTCATGTGAGAGGAGCTGGAAGGGAGGTTGCCGAGAGCCAAGTTGCATGAGGACTTGAGGGGTTCTCTTCCCTTTGTCTTATTTTGGCCACTGGCGAAGAAAGAGTCTTGCTTAGGATGCCAAGGGAGAACTAGGAGGGAAGGACAGAGGTGACTCTCCTAACATTTCAGGCCAAAACCATGGTTCAGGCCGAACCCCTGTGAGAAAAGACTGTACTGGGGCGTCCAAGGGCAGGGGGGTGGGCAGCTGCAACTCTGATGCCCGTGGGACCAAGCATCGTCCCTAATGAGAGGACACTGAGCACACTCATGCCCACACGACATGACTTCCAGCTCGTAGCCGCGTCCACAGCCAGCCAGCTAAGAACCAAGAGGCCTCGGTGCAGGGCCAACGGCTCTCACCACTCGGCAGTAGTTAACGCATCACTGTTCAGGCCGTGGTGCCCAGATATCTGATCAAACGCTAGTCTGGACGTTGCAGTGAAGGTATTTCTTAGGTGAGACTAACATGGGAAGCAATGGACTCTAAGCAGACAAACTTCCAAAACATAGGGGGCCTCATCCACCAGCTGAGGTCTTAAGAGAACAGAAGACAAAGACCTCGCAGCAGCGGGAATCCTGCCTCTAGACTGTCTTTGGACTCCAGCTGCAGTGTCCCTCGCCATCTCCAGGGTCCATTCCAATACCTCAGCATTTGCTTGGAACTGCAGATTTACTGAACTCTGTATGTTTCACTTAAAAGAGGCACGTCATGGCTTCCCTTTGGAACATCCAAATTGCCAGCATCACTACTCTTGTGCCCTGGAGCCCTTATTAGGTTAAGTAAGGACATAGGGTTGCCTGAATACCAGCACTGGGACACTGCAGGAGCTGTCTGACAGCAGAGCCGGCTACTGAGAGAGTAAGGGACAGCGGGCACAGGCCCTGTGGACCTGCTGGACAGAGGGATGTTCATGTCTCAGGAGGACACAGCAGAGCAGTGAGGGATTTCATCGCAGTCCTCGGGCATGCGGTTTAAAACATAAACTGTATTTCTGGAATTCTCCATTTGAGATTTTCAAACTGAGGTTGAATATGGGTAACTAAAACCTCGGAAAGCAACACTGCAGATAAGCAAGGACAATGCAGTGTGTGCGTGTTTGTGTGTGTGTGTGTGTGTGTGTGTGTATGTCTCTGTGTGTTTGTGTGTGTGTATCTGTGTGTGCATGTATGTCTCTGTGTGTTTGTGTGTGTGTATCTGTGTGTGCATGTATGTCTCTGTGTTTGTGTGTGTGTATCTGTGTGTGCATGTATGTCTCTGTGTTTGTGTGTGTGTATCTGTGTGTGCATGTATGTCTCTGTGTGTTTGTGTGTGTGTGTGTGTGCATGTATGTCTCTGTGTTTGTGTGTGTGTGCGTATCTGTGTGTGCATGTATGTCTCTGTGTTTGTGTGTGTGTATCTGTGTGTGCATGTATGTCTCTGTGTGTGCGTGTGTGTGCACGTGTGTGTGCTCGTGTGTGTGTGCACACGTGCATATTTATACACACGCATCCTGCTGGCGGCTTCTCTGGAGAACCCCCGCTAGCACACTCCTGCCACCGGCCCTCCCTCTGTCACCCCACCTGTCCAGTCTCCTCGGCTCCTCGGCTCCACGTCACACTCCCAGCCCTGCCCCTGCTGGTCTCCCCTGCTGCAGGCCACTCGCTCACTCTGGTCACGCTCAGCTCAGGCGCTGGTGCCCATGGCTCCCGGGGCTGCAGTGGTCCTCCCCTCGGGTCCACAAGGCCAAGTCCCAGGCCTCCAGCCAGCTCCTCCCCAGGTCACCTTCGTCATCAGACCTACTCGACCGCCTATTTCAGTCTCCCGCTACCCAGCCTGAAGCGCCAGGCCCTTCTTCCCGTCTCCAGGCCACGTGCCGTCTGCACACATGTAAACAAGAGGTGCCTGTGTCCGGTCACCGTCTGTCATCTCCCTCAGCCAGAATGGCACTTCACGGGACAGGGATTGTCTGGTTTAGTTCCTGGGCAGGCCCCAAACCCCTAAAGCCATGGCCGGGATGTAGACGGTGGCCAAGAGCACGCGCGGACGGCGGAACCCCTTCTGGGCCCCACACCCACCCGCACCCAGCGACCCCCCATCAAACGCTCCTGAGCAGTGGCCCCCCCCCCGCCATCGCCCGCTGTGCCCTTCTCTCCAACACACCCTCACCACAGCAGGAACCAGGAACTGCGCCGGGCCCAGTGCAAGTTCCCTCCCTGCCTTACCTGCGGGCCGCACGAGGCAGAGTTGTCCCTCCTCTGAGACGCCCTCTCCTCCTGGCCAGGACCCCCTCCCGCCCTGCTCCCGCCTGATGACTTCTTCCCACCTCAGCTCCGAAGTTCAGGTCAGCTGGACGCTCGTCCGGCCCCTTCTCTGTTCACGCCCTCTCCCTGGACGGCTTCGGAAGCTCCGCTCCCTACCTCCTGACCATCCTCTCCACCCCGGGTGGGCCCCCACCTCCCAGTCCTCTGTGTGGTCATCTCAGACGCAGCCTCAAGTCAGCATTTCCCAAGTCACACCCCGCTCCCCCTACCGCTCTCCGGGCTTCCCCATCCTTCCAGCGCTAAGGCAGAACATCTTGAAGACATCCCAGCTCTGGTCTTCTGCAGGCACACAGGCAACCTCCCTCAGCTGTCCCAGTAACAAGCCATGCACACTCAGACCACAGGACCTTTGCATGTGAGGTCCCCATGCTCTGGAGCCCTGCCTGCCAGATATCCACACAATTCCCTCCAGTCCTTTGGGTACCTGCTTAAGTACCCCTTACTAGTAAGGGAACTTCTGATCATTTATAAAACAGCAAGTACCACCAATTCGCTCCAGAATGTTCTCTAACCTCCTTGCTTCATTTGTTATTTTCAGAGCACCCATCAGGACTTGACATGGTACATCAGTGGAGGACTAGAAGGACAGGGACTCGGTCTAACCCTGAGAATGAAGGAACGGTCATCTGTGTTCACTACCCTAGCCCCAGTACATAGAACGGCATCTGGGTTCTCGGTAGATACTCAGTAAATACGTGTTGGGTGAGAAGCCAGATGATAGATGTCGGCAGACTAGGAACGTGCTTCCGGAGACGCTGCACCGATGGTGAGCTCACCGGAGCAGGCCAGGAGCAGGCTTGTTCATACTCGTCCTGGCGCCCAGAACCATGCCTGGCTCAGAGCTGGTCATTCATTAAAGAGTACTGAGCAGATGGACCTGAATGTTAGTTTTCCCTACACCGGACATTCTTGCTGTTGGAAGCAGTGAGGTAAGCGGATTTTCCAATCCACTCTGGAAACTCTGAGAGCCATGAGAGCAGAAGTGGACCGTGCAGGCTCTCTCCTGCCGGCCTGCTCTCCACCCTGCCACGGGGCAGCCCCAGAGGAAGGCTCCATGGTCCACTGTAGACCCCAGGCCTTAGTTTTCAACCAGCTCTATCAGACATAATAAAGACCGTGATCATCACTCCCACGACATCTAGATCTCTCGTTCTTCTGAATCAAGGAAGGAAAGGGGGCTGTCAAAGAAAAAATTTTAAAAAGGTTGTGATTTAGGATACCCAGAGGTCAAAAGCCCATGACCGATAGCCAGATTTAAGTCACTACCTGGAAATGCCAGCTCTAATTATAATCGAAGGGATCTTTACGCCCTTGTCGCTGTAGTCTAGGAAAATAAACCATCAGTTATAGACAAATCGGCTTACATGGTTCTACTTGCCCCAAAGCAGAGCAAGCGTGCAACAGGCACGGTGAGAAAGTCCAAGCACTTCCTGCGTGTGCTGTCGGAACTGCCGCCAGGCGAGCCTCCCTCCGCCCGGCTGGAAGCCTCCCAGACGGCAGCCCGCATCTTACTGTGTGCAGAGAAGCGCGGAATGCTTCCACCTGGATCTGAGTTTATTTTTGACAGAGGGAATTATCTGTTAGTCCCTCCTCCCAAGCAGTTGCCTCCGTCTCCTCCAACCACTTCAGCCAGCCCTGTCTTTCTAGGCTTCTGGAATCTGTGTAAACGCACAGGCGTGTGCTTTTTCGTGAGAGAGGAGTGATAACTTTGTGTCTTTTGCACCAGGCAGTCGCAGGAGACTGGCCTCTGCAGCCAGAAGACCCCTGCAGGGACCGGCAGCAGGAGCGCCCTCTGGGGGTCACTTGCAGTCTCCCTTCCTCACACTTCCTGGTGAACTCGGAGTCCCTCCACAAACTCCATCTCCTGATTTCTCAAGAAGGGCCTGTCTGGAGGATTAGGCACCATTCCTAAAACTGGCAGGCATTTGGATTATCTGGAACGCCTGGCAAAAATATCGAGCCTGAAGCCTCCGACAATCCCAGTGGGCCAGAACCACTGCACAAAGTGCCCAAGAACCTGGGTGTTCCCGATTCCCGGTGGCTGCTTATGCAAACTCAGCACCAGTTCCGCATCAGGCTTGAGGACCACCAGCAGGGCAGATGCAAGGGCTTGGCGCTTCTCAATTCCTGATGAAGACGAGACCAAGGACACCTTCCAAGGTGACGTTCATTCCTCTTCAATGGTGCTTATGGGTAGGTGCAACCCTCTAGGGAACACCCCAACCTGCTGGTTCCCATCCAAATCTGGAGGCTAAGGTCATCCCCAGGCTTCCTCTGACATCATTTCCTATTTAAGTGGAAGTAAAGAAAGTCCTCAAAAATGACATCTATGAGCACTCAGATGAGAAGCTAAGGTTCTGTACAAGTATGGAACACCAGGACTACTCCACGCTCTGTCTCTGGTTCAATCCCTCAGACACCAAAATACCTGTTGTAGTGGATCGAATAACGGCAAAGAGGTCTGTATTGCACTCCCAGAACCCGTGGGTGTGCAAACAAATAGGTCTACATCATAACCCCATGAACCTAAGGTTGCAGGCGGAATTAAAGTCGCTAATCAGAGCATGGTGGCACACGCCTGCAATCCCATCGGCTCGGGAGGTTGCAGCAGGAGGATCTCAAGTTCAAAGCCAGCCTCAGCAACTTAGCAAGGCCCTCAGTAACTCAGTGAACTCCTGTCTCAAAATAAAAAATAAAAAGGTCTGGGGACGTGGCTCAGTGGTTACGCATCCCTAGGTTCAATCCCCAATACAAAAATAAGTTGCAAATCAGCTGATCCTAAACTGGAGGGCTGCCTGGATTATCTAGGTGAGCTCAACGCAATCATAGAGGCCTCTAAAAATGCATGAAAGGGGCAGGAGAGGGAGTCAGAGAAAGACCAGGGACTAAGAAGCACCATGAGAGAGTGGCAACATGCTGACTTCGAAGAGGCCACAAGCCAAGGTAAGCAGTGACCTCTGGGAGCTGGAAAAGCAGAGGCACAGATTGTCCCCTAGGACCTCCAGAAGGACGGCAGCCTCGCCAGGGCTCAACTCTCACCCAGTGAGACCCATGTCAGCTGTCTGAACTGGAGACCTGAAGGATAACGCTTCCATTGTATAAACCACAAAACTTTGGAATAACTTGTTACAGTAGCCCGAGGAAGTTAGCACAGCTAGGAGAGCTGGATGGCTCCTGGACACTGCCCTGAATTCCTTCCCACGGACCAAGCATGGTGGACACAGGCAAGCAAGAACTCACACTGCCCCGGCCACACCAGGATGCCCGTGAACCCTGACCCCAACATCATACACCTCCCGACCCTGGGCACCAAGGACCAGTCACTGGGGTTTTGCTGAGGCTTCATTTTTTCGAGTGGGCATTTGGTTTTAGCATCCCTGGTCCCCCATCCACTTTGTACCATCAGTTGTCTTGAGGATGATTAAATAATTTAGCACTTAGTCCCCAGTGTAGAAGCAGCCTCTGGTCTGGATCATGACCATGCCAAAGGAGTGGCCGCCGGCAAGAGACCCGGCGATATCACCACTAGGTGCCAAAGTTGGCACAGCTTCAGGGGAGCTCCTGGGGCACCTCCACCATGTGTACAGATGTGTGGGAAGAATTAGAAGGAGTGTGTGTGTGTTCTGGGAAGCCCAGGGTGGGAAACGGTGTGTGGATCAGTGAACCAGCTGGAACGTGTATTCCCTCCCTTCCTGGTAACCTCCCCTAGACCACTAAGAGTCACAGACCACAGTGGCTGCTTGCCCCACACAGGGTTGACTGGGTCAGGGAAAACCTGCCCCAGATGGACCAAGCAGAGCTTCTATCCCTGGAATTTAGATTTTGAGCCTAGAGAGAAGGTGCCTCTTCGCTGACTGTACACATGAAAGCTCAGAAACCAGGAGGGTTTGGTCGTTGCTGTTGTTATTGTTGTTTTGAGGATTTTGTTGTTGTTCTTGTTCTTGTTTGTTTTGTTTTGTTTTGGAAGCCCACAGAAAGATTATGGATGCCAACAGAGCAGTCTCCAGAGAGGAAGGAGAGTGAAGCAGACCACCCAGGAATGCAGAGAGGAGAAATCTGAGTCACCTGACAGTGCCGGACCCTGCGGGTACCTCCCGTGCACCCAGCATCACCACCATGCCGAGCTTCCCTGAAACAAACCTGGCCCACCCCTGTTCTGCTTTAGTTGGCTCATGTGTTTACAACCAAAAGAATACTAACCCTATGCGAGATGTCACTGCCACCGGGTCCAGAGTCCAGTAGGAAATGCTTATTAGAAAGCACAGTAAGATCTACAACCAATATTTACTTAGCTCCTTACAGGTTCCACTGAGCAAAATCTGGAGGAAACAGACATGTCCCTTATCTCCTGACCCAGGGCTTCCCTGTTGCCACAAGACACCTGAGTTCTGCTTGTCACCACAGTGTACAACCTGAAGTGCAAAAGAAGTACTGCTGACGAAGCTCTTCCCCAACGGGAAGCCGGAGCATGGGATCCGTTCTCCCTCCCTCCCCCACCCCAGGCCACCAGGCAGACAGACGCGCTCTGCTGGCAGATTGTCCCACCAGCCAGCCACCTGGAGCAGCGGCAAAATAACTCACCCTTGCATTGAACCCCCCTCCACTGCTTCTCCACCTTTCTCTTGCTCCTTAGGGTTGCTCTCCCAGTAAATGAATAGACATCCTAGCCTGCAGCTCTGCTCTTTGGGAACTCATTCCAAGATGCTCAGGATTAAAACGAGTTCTAAGGTCAACTTAGAAGCTGAACACGGTAATGAGGGAAAAGCCCTGGCTAATCTTGTTTTTGGTAACTGAGAATGGAATACATGCTAATGTAACTGAGGCACAGGGTTAAAATCACAGATTCCCCTCCACCTAAATTACACTGACAGTGACTTTAACAACAAACCACTAATTGATTTCCCGCACAGGAGAATGGAGGTGAGATCATCTTAGCAAATAAACTAAGTGTAATGTCTCACTATCCACCAAATACAGGAGAATTTAACACGATGCTTCGATAGGACTCCTCAGCGCCAACCTGTGCCCATAGAAAAGAGTCGCGTGGAAACCACCAGAGAGCGCCAAACTCAAAGGGGCCGCTAGGTGGCGGGCTTTCGACATCCTTTGGATTCTGCCTATTTGGAGATTCACTCCCAGGCTGTCTTCATTCAGATTGATGAGAATTTGCCATTTTGACAAACTGGAATGTACCATGCATAGTCTTGAGAATTTAAGAGTCCTGAAACTCAAAAAAAAAGTTGAAAATTGTTTTATCCCCGATCAAAGCATTATAAATTAAATTGTAGAGAAGTCTTCACTTGTCCACGAGCCACGTGAATTTCACCGTCTCCTGGGCTGGAGATGTCGGCATTGGTGTGACCGTGTTTGGCGAGGTCTTTGGTCCAGTTGTACTTTAACGTGGAGAGTTTGTATGTTTGCTGTTTAAACAAGGTGCTTTGACAACCAAGACCTGTCCTAGAACAGCATCTGTCAAACGAAGCCAGGGCAGACAGAGAGGCAGTACATCAAGCAGGGCACGGACGGCCACGGCAGGTGGAAAGGGTGGCGGCTGCTTGAGAAAATGCTTTGCAATGAAGACTTTGCAGCTTCACGAGAAGACACAAAATCACCTACTGCAGAATGGTAAGCATCCATGAAGAACTGAGCTCAAGCAGCATTTTGATGAAACTGAAACATGTTTATGACATGCTGTAAAGTGAAAAATATCCAAGCCCCAAAAGAGCATGGTCCAATTTTGCAAAGAGTTGTTTAAATGAAATAAATTAATTGCATGAGCATATTTGTGGAGAGAAAGATCATTATTTCTTGAGACCAAAGGGAGGCTTACAGATTTTTTTGGCACGCTCTTTTTGCTTAGCCATATTTCCTAGGTTTACTTATGTCTTTTTTATTTTTACTCTTAATTACTGGCATAACTTTCTATCAGGCCCTGTTCTAAGCATTCTATAAATATCGACTCACTTAATCTTCACATGCCTACAAAGTAGGTACTATTACTATCCCCATTTTTATAAATGGAGATATTAAAGCACAGAGAGGTAAAGGTAATTACTCAAGGTCACACAGCTAATGAATGGCAGGGGCCAGGATTCAGACCCAGAAAGTTCAGCCTCAGATTCTGTGCTGTCAACTAATAAAATAAAGGATAAAGAAAAAGGAAAGAGGGACAGAAAGAAGGAAAGGGGAGGGGAGATACTGTGTATCACAAGGGAACAGTACACAACTGCTTTAAAAGCAAAATATGCTTTAATGCCTCCAAAATTTTATGATTAAAGGGAATTGGCTTTTTAAAGGGAAAGTATAAACTGAACAATAAACAAATATTAAAATATGTAACCCCAAGTATATTAACTGCAAGGATCCAAAAGCATGCACATAAAATCTCTTAAACAGGAGGCAGTAATTTTTTTTTTTTAATACTTCCTGCTCTCAGAGCACACTAGGTGTGGAGCGGCTGGTTCCATCTCCACACCTTCCAAGTCTGACTTGGCCTCTCCAGAGCGTGCCTCAGCCTGACAGGCAGAAAGGCCGTGAAATGTCTTGTGGTTTCTGTTTTTATTTTTGTTTTTGTTTTAAACTAAGTAAAAGATAAACACTTTGTGTAAAAAGGGAAAAGAGGAAATGCCCAAGCAGAAAGCACGGCAGACCTTAAATACTAGTCCGCAGTTTTGAAGGTTTGTCTCCTTCAAGACCAGAGGGCTCAAATGAATGGAGGAAGTCTATTCTGCACCAAAAAAGAACCCAGCCAGTTCCCCCGCTAGCTCTCTGCACAGCCCAAGGCAGCAGGGACTGTCACCCTGGCTGGACCCAGAGGGAAGGGATGGGGAGACGGGGAGAGAGGAAAGGCAGGACCAGGAGGAGGAGGAAGGGTGAGGAAGGAGCTGCAGGAAGAACTGTGGAGGGAGGAGGGAGGCGGCTAGGGAGGCTGGCACCTGGAGAAGGGTCACACGCCGATCTCGAAAACCCAGCAGGCCTGAAACCGGAAAAAGAAGGATTTCTTCCCCTTTCTCAGTCCCTCAGCGCAGAGGGCAAAAATCTCCAAGTGCCAAATGTGTCTTTACCTGTTAAGAACAGGGTCAGGACTCACTGGGTAAGGAAGTTTGAGTGTCGTCGGTAACAGGCATTAAGCAGAATCTCTTATTGTCACTGCAGCCTATTCCAGGACACAGAGCAGGAATGAACAGACCTTTTATAAAGTGATTTCCATACAAACGAACCCGGAGCTGCGTGGAAGAGGAAGACCCACGCCCAGAGAGCAAAGCAGCTTTGCTCTAGAGGACAAGACCAGTGCACCTCCCAGCTTCCATCTAACGGGTATTTTGAAATAGTCAGAGGTTAGATTGTTTCAAAACAAGAGCATCCGTGACACTACAAATGCCAAGTCTCGTGCGTGAAGACCCCAGGGTTCTGCCTAAATGGCGGGTTGCTCCTTGGCCCTCACCACAAGCATGTCACGTACCCCCTCCTCAGACCTAGCAAAAGCATCCTCTCTAGTCCCAGGTCCCCACATTTAAGATAAATATTACACATGTTACGTTTAAGAAGTTCAGAGGACAAGCCTAGTGGGAAACGGGGAGGAAGACCGTGATCTCTTTCTTCTCAGCAGTCTCATATCATTTTTTTAAAAGGTCAGTGGGCACCTAAGTTTTCCTCTTAGACTTTGACCAAATTGGATAAAATTTTTAGCCTGATTTCCTTGAACTCACTAATTTACAATTGACGTGCTGAGCCTGTGTTGTACTTCTCCTTGGTGCCAGTGGCCTAAATACTTGACTTTCAGAGAATATTCTTCAGAAACTCCACCGCAAGAATACATTCTCACATCCAGAGGATTCCCTTGTAATGGAGCGCTACTTACATAATGTATGTAAATGAAGAACTGCCAAGCGATTGGTATTCCACCCTTGTCTAGCGTTATTATTTCCCAATACTAAAAGGAGGTCATGAAGGCAAAAATACATGATTAGCCACTTTTAAATCTTTATAATAAGATTTAAAATATTAGTTCCCTGGGTGTATATTTGCATACAGTTACCAAGACATAATTAAAAATCCCAAGGTACGACTTAATCAGCCTCTCCCCTCTTAAACCAATCAACTACAGAGACTGCTAGGCAGTGACCCAGTTACTTCTTCAGATGCTTAATTAGTCCCAGAAACACCGAAGCTCTTTTTGAACAGTGTAAATCTATTTCTGTTGTTCATTAACACCCTTACAGCAGTTTCTGCAGCTATTAGACACAAGCCAATGGAAGGGCCAGGGGGAGTCACCAACAGAGTTGGCTCCCACTCTGTTTCAAACGAGGCCTAGCTAACAGGCTTTGCTTTAAATGGAGAATGCAGAATTCCAACACAGACAAAATCAAATTCCAAAGTCATTATGAAGCTAATGAACAAATGTAATCATGATGCAGATGCTCTCACACATTCAGAGAGACGTTAAATATTGCGTTTTTATTACTCTCTAAATTTTCTCTTTAAGCAGGTGGAACATATTTTAAAGATAAAGGAAGTGACTGAGAGGGATTTCTCATTTTTTAATTTCTAGGTCTACATGAACCTGGGAAGAGCATATCCGCTAAAAGAAAATCAAGTATTACACCCAGTGTACTAGCAATTGTAAATGTGACCAAATATAGACTGTGTAGAACTTAGAGTCGTGACAAGATCACTGGGTTAATAAACACTGTTATTTGCTCAGTATGCTCAGCCTTGGACTGACCATAAACATAGATGTTTCCCCTAATAGCATAAGAACATAAATAAAGTGAAGCCTAGAGTCCATCTTTTTAAAGATCTTAATAGCATGAACATGGCTATAAAAAGCGATCTGCTTCGTGAGCGCTTCCAGACGCTGCTTGGCTAATTTGCAATCATGCTCCATACAACCTGTACCATCATGTATCTTATATCCTATGAGCTGGATTAAGCTGGCCCAAACACTCATTCCATGACCTTCCCAAGACTTCAGCAGTCCGCATGGAGTTGAGGGCTGAAGACCACCTCCGGCTCTGTCCTTCCTCCTCTAGGGCAGCAGGTGTACAGCACAGCCCATTGCACAAATTCCACAAAATGACAAAGTAGCCCGGAAGACAGCAGATCTCAGAGGTCAAGAGGGAAGACAGAGTCCCAGGAAGCCCTAGCCTTGGGCTATCCTTTGCTCCCCTTGGACCTGGGGATCTTCCTATGACTCCCCCACCTCTCTTGTACCAGCCCCGCCTCCAAGGCTTCTCCCTGCCCTTCCTCCATCTCTCTGTCACTCAGTCACCCCCCACCAAGATGGGGAAGTTGCTGCCAGTCATGCTCTTTGCTTATTTTACTCTGCCTCCAACTCTTGTCTCCTCTCTCCAGTGACATAACCAAGAGGTCCTCCTATCCCAAGACAGTTTCCTCCTAATAAAAATTCTGCCATCGAAGGTCATTTGCATTGACCTTCCAGGGGAGGTATTAGAATCACTCTATGGTGGATAAAAATGTAGGCTACATGAAAGAAATGCAGAACTTTAAACCTGCTACTATCAGAAACTTCAGCAAAATAGTCATGCCATGAAGAACAAAGACAAAAGAGTAGACCCCCCTTGTGCAGAGACTGATCGCACACTTCAGACATGAAAAGATAGCTAACCCCTACACGGCAGCTACATGTAATGAAAGCCTCCTGTGACACGGGAAACAGGGTCACCCAATTCTTCAGCATTGACCCTGCCGAGGTGTCACCCCCTGGGTCAGTCTTTTCTGTGCATGAGCTTAAATGGAGGAGGATCCTGCCCGTGGTTGGAGACAACCAGCTCTTCCCCTGGCTCCGTGGCTGCACGCAGATCGGTCCGTCTGTTGCCATCACTGCGTTTGCTTATGAAATTTCCCCTGCCTGTGTGGCTAGCTGTTTTCTTGCTCGTGTTCACTGGGAACAGCTGCTCAGGTTCACTGCCATGATCCATCTTCAGCAACAACTGTCCATCTCGCATGAGCTGCCGAGGACTGGCAGGAGAGCCACGCTCAGGAGCTCCCAGGCAGCAAGCTGCGCCTCAGACAGGCCTGGAGTTGCTGATGGAGGCCAATCTGAGGCTTCCCCACCACTGATCTCTCCCATGCTTTTCATACCATGATAATCGCACCCATAAGCATTTGTGCTGAGTTGGTTTTCACTTGAACTCACTTAGGATTTTCAGCAGTGCTTGGCATGCTGGCCTTCCTAATGAGATGGTTAAACTGTTTTGAGAACTAAGACCCTGGTCTTTAATTTCTCTTATATCCTCCACATGGTCTTGTACCACACAGCACAGATAATGAGCATGTACCAAATGGTGCCTGATGCCCCGGCCACAAAAGCCAGTCCTGGGGAAAATTGTGGCAACAGCAAAATCAGTCTCCAGTTCCTTTCTTCTTCCTCTTTCACCTGTGCCTCCTCCCCCAGCCCTCCCCCATCCTCCCAGAGCCAAGAGCTCCACGTCAGCAACCTACTTAGGCCTGCATGGTGGGTCTGGATTTAGTCAGATCAAAAGCTTATTCGAATAGGGGCTCCCACGTTAAAAAAGAAAATATAAAACTATTTTTAAATCCAGATATTAGAGTGAATACCTATTAAGGAAAAACTAATTACCCGTATTTTAAAACTGACAACACAAAATCCAGGAAAAAATATAGAATGTTGTTATTAACTTTCTGAAAGACTTCTATATCAAAAATGGATGGAAAGGTAGTAGAATGAAAAAGACAGTATTACCCTATGTTTATGTATGACTACATGAATGGTGTGAATCTACATTGTGCACAACCATAGAAATGAAAAGTTATACCCCATTTGTATACAATGAATCAAAATGCAGTCTGTAAAACTAAAAAAAAATTAATAAAAAAATGACAAAAAAAAATAGAGTAGGAGATAGAGATGCAAATACTTCTGGTCACAAACTCTTTGATCTGTTCATTCAACAACTTGAGAATATCTTCTAGGGTGAACACAAAGATAATTGAGTCCTTCCAGCAGAGGTGATGGAAGTTTGTCTTTTCTTGGAGTCAGAATGCACAAAACATAAACTCAGAGACATGTACTGGTTCTATTTTGTACAATTTAAAGATGTGTACATTACAGGGATGCTAATAAATCTATTTCACATATTTGTCATAAAGGAAGAAATGTGTGGTATGGGTATTAGTCAAATTTGTGTTGTTATAACAAGATGCCCATCACTTGGTACTTTATAAAGAAAAGAGATTTATTTAGCTTATAGTTTTGGAAGCTGAAAGTCCAAGATTGGGTGGCCCCATCTGTTGATCTCTGGTGAGGGCCCCCCTGGCTGTATCACAACATGGTGGAGAAGAGGAAAGAGTCTATGTGCGGAAAGGTGGCCTCACTTTATAACCTCCCATGAGAGTAAGAACGCACTACTTCAGAGAGAAGCTTTGATCCCTTAATGAGAGGGGGGCCCCATTACTTAGTTACCTTCTGCTAGACCCCCTCTTAGTGGCTCCACCTCAGCACTGCCACAGAGGACGCCAAGTTTCCAGTACGTGAACCCTTGCATATCCAAACAATAGCAGTGTGTTTACAATTTCATCACTTCGTTATCAAGAACAGCCATGAAGAAAGCTTCCATCTTTTATGAATGAGAACCCTATCCTCTCCTCTGGACATATCTGCAGATTGAAAGTTCTCCTCATGGACTGCTTCTGGTTCATGCATTTCAAAACTAGCCTCTCCTTAGTGGAACAAAGACCTGGATGCCAGGTACCATGGGACTCATTCATATGAACCTGGCCTTGATCCTGGATCTTCAGGTCATTGTTCTGGATGAATGAGCACAGCAGAAAAATCTACTCATGCTAACCATGGAAATATATCCCATGTGACCTAAATGCAAGGTTCTCTTTGGCTGAACTTTCAAAGTACCATTGCCACTCCAACTCCACCCTTTTAGAGGGGACACTGGATCAAGGGGAAGCCACAATAGAAAGAGACAGTGATCTTAACAAGTCCCAGTTGAGACACCTATGTCTTAGTCCATTTGAGTCACTGTAACAAAATACCTGAGATTGGGTAATTTATAAATGACAGAAATATAAGAGTTCCCAAGGCCAGGAAGTCCAAGATCAAGATACAGGCAGAGTCCTTACCTAGGGCAGGTCCACTCTGCTCCAAACAGGCACCTCATTGCTGCATCCTTGCTGGGTGAAGGGCAGAAGAGACTAACAGGCTCCCTCAGGCACTTTATGAAGACGCTAGTGCCATTCACGATCATGACCTAATCACCTCCTAAAGACCCCACCCCTTAACACTATTGCGTTGGGGATTGTTTCAACATGAATTTTGGAGGGATATAAACACTCAAACCAAAGCACCTGACTTCTGCAGATTGTGTAAAAACCATACACCCGTCAAACACACTACTTGGCCTTTCCCCAAACCCCACAGCTCACCCTGAACCCATCCTAGTGAGCAATGTTTATAAAGTACATTATCTCACCCTGCACTTTACATTCACCAAGTCATTTGGTTCTAAGCCTCTCTTAAGGAGGAAGATAATAGTTTCAGCTTATCAGTGAGAGACTAGGAAGGTTCATAGCAACTTTCTGCAAAGATAACCCATAAAACTGTTGAAATGATTATTTGTAGTGATAGGCTGGAAGACAGGACTGGGATACTGTAATGGTTTGGGTGTGAGGTGTCCCCCAAAAGCTCATGCGTGTGACAATGCAAGAGGTTTAGAGGAGAAACGATTGGGTTAAGAGAGCCTGAACCCAATCAGTGACTTAGTTCCCTGACAGGATTAAAACTGAGTGGTAACTGGAGGCAGGTGGAATGTGGCTGAAGGAGGTGGGCCACTGGGGGCTTCCCTTTCAGGTATATATTTATATCTGGCAAGTGGAGTCTCTCTCTCTGCTTTCTGATCATGATGTGAGCTGCTTCCCTCTGCCACACTCTCCCACCAAGATGTTCAGCCTCACTTCTTCAAGTCTGGAGGAATAGAGCCAGATATCTATGGACAGAGACCTCTGAAACCACGAGACCGCAAATAAATTTTTCCTCCTCTAAAGTTGTTCTTGTCAAGTCGTTTAGTCACAGCAGTGGAAAAAGCTTACCAAAACAGATAGAGACAGGCTTTAAATTGCCCACACTTTCATATTGTTCCAGACTCTCTCTTTTTCTATGGCCATCCAGTGCTTTTTATTTTTCTGTAGTAAGAACACTTAACATCACATCTACCCTCTTGCTGAATTTACCGGTGCACAATATACTGCTGTTGACTACAGATACAATGTCGTGCAGCTTATACGTCCTGCTTAACTGAAATTTTAAGACTGTCAACTACCAACTGCTCTCTTCACCTCACCCCAGCTTCTGCTACCACCATGACACTCTGGTTCTATGAGTTTGGCTATTTTAGATATCTTATCTGTTTTGGTCAGTTGTTTTTTTTTTTTTTTTTCTTTCTTTCATTTCTGTGATCAAATGACCTAACAAGAACAACATAGAGGAGGAAAAGTTTATTTGGACTCATGGTTTCAGAGGTCTCAGTCCATAGATGGCCAACTCCATTGCTCCGGGTCCATGGTGAGGAAGAACATCATGCGGGAAGAGTGTGCTGGAGGAAAGTGGCTCAGGACATGGCACCAGGAAGCAGAGAAAGAGAGCCTCCCCTCATCATGGACAAAATACAAACCCCAAAGACACACCCCTAGTGACCCACCTCCTCCAGTCACGCCCTACCTCTCTTCAGTTACCACCCAGTTAGTTAATCAATATCAGGAGATCAATTCACTGATTAGGTTAAGGCTCACATAACCCTCTAAACTTTCTTGCATTGTCTCACACTTGAGCTTTTGGGAGACACCTCATCTCTAGACCATAACATCATCCAAGCTGAGTCATGCAATATTTGTCTTTTTGTGTCTGACTTACTTCACTTAGCATAGCAGTCTCAGGATTCATCCATATTGCCATTTATTGTAGGATTTCCTTTTTTAAGACTGAATAGTATTCACAAAAAATGTGATTTATGTATATCATATATGTAGATATGTAGGTATGTAGATATCTGATATATAGATATTATATATAGAGAGAGAGACATATATCATGTCACCTGATATATATCACATGTGTCATATATATCATGTCTCCTTATTCATCTGCTGATGGACAGTTAGGTTGTTTCCACATCTTAACTCTTGTGAATAGTACTGCAATGACTATAGGAATGCTAAAATCTATTTGAATCCTGATTTCAATTCTTTTGGATAAATAAACAGAAGTGGGAGATTGCTGATCACACAGCTATTCTATTTTTAGTTTTTTGGGGAACCCCCCTACTGTTTTCCATAGCAGCTGTACCATTTTGCATTTCTACAGTGTGTAAGGGTTTCAACTTTTTTACATCCCTGCCCCACCACACACACACACACACACACACACACACACACACACACTAACTATCCTGGCAACTCATTGTGGTTGCCATTTTTAAATTAAAAAATATTTTATCGTATATTTTAAAGAAAAGAAAAAGAATTCACATGAACAGGGAAATTATTGATCCTAAATTCAGGCCTTTCGATTACCGTTGTAGGCTGAAGTGTACCCCCTCAAAGAATCTTGAAGCCCTAATCCCTCATTACTTCAAGATGTGATTTTATTTGGAAAAAGGTTCTTTGCAGATTTAACCAAGTCGGGATGAGGTCACTAAGGTGGGCTCTAATCCAATATGACTAGCATCCCTATAAAAAGAGGAAATTTGGGCCGACATGCCCAGAGGGGAGATGATGTGAAGACACAGGGAGGCGTGGGCCGCAGGAGTGGAGAGAGCTATATATGACCCAGGGCCGTGGGGGCTACCGGAAGCCAGGCGAAGGCACAGAAAGAGCCCTGGGTGCCAGTGGCCCTGGCTGGCACCTTGACCTCAGACTTCCAGCCTCCAGAAAGGGGAGAGAACAAGTTTCTGCTGTTTGAAGTCACCCAGATGGTGGATTTTAGTACTGCAGCCTTAGGAAACTAGGACCAACACCTTCCCTTGAGATGAATAAATGTTCAGGACACTTTACAACCCAAAGGGATGACTTCAGTAAGATGGAATCTGAAGCACCCATCACACTCCATGGACAACTGGGTGTGCAGCCTCCTTGTACGAGCGAGACGACCCTGCTCTGACCATGAGGTCGCAGCAGAAGTGAGTCCCAAAGCTGGTCACAAAAGTCACCTCGCCCGCTGGAACTCTCCCTCTGTGAAGCTTTCAGCCACTGAAAGCAGCCCCACTGCTGGAGGCCCCCTCGCTGTGAGGAAGGCCAGAGTGGCCCAGGTGGAGACACCACACAGAGCTGTCTGAGACCACAAGACGCTGGGCCAGCCGTAGCAACACCAGCCTCCCGAGGCCACGTGAGAGGCCCAGGCCCAAGCCCAGAAGCACCCAAATGGCCCACAGAAATGAGAAGAGATACGACCATTATTGCTATTTTAAGCCACAGAATTTGGGGGTGGCATGATATATAGCAATGACACCAGGACCATCTCCAGCTTCCTAGAGCTTCTATTTTTATTTGGAAGAAAATGCTTTCTGCAGTGCTGGGAATTCAGCTCGGGCCTCAGGCATGCTAGGCCGGTGCTCTACCACCAAGCTACATCCCCAGCCCAGAAATACTTCTAATATGGCTGCTTCGTATCTGTTTAAGTATCTTTTATTGTAAAATAGGAACATCAGATCTAGGTCAAGAGTCCCCCTGGCCCAGTCGTTCTTCAAGGGAAAGAAAGAAGAGGGGAGAACACAGTGGAACGTCAGGCCACCTTGGAGTACAAAGCAAGAGATCGGTTCCAGTGCCTTCCTCTGATGAGAGGTGGGCCAGCTAATTAAAGGCTTTTGGTACCTAATCCAGAGAGGGCAGAGAGGGCAGGTGTGCCAAACCACAGAGCGTGGAGCCAGCACAGCCCGGGGTTCTTCAGCCTGAATAGCGACAGTTTGAGCCTCGCCAAAGTCTATCAGCAAGGCATCATTTTCTAGTCCTTTCACCCTATTAAAAATGCATCTTTGGGGGCTGGGGTTGTAACTCAGTGGTAGAGCACTTGCCTCGCATGCGTGAGGCACTGGGATCGATCCTCAGCACCATGTAAAAATAAATACGTAAATAAAGATATTGTGTACATCTACAACTAAAAGTTTTTTTTTTTTTTTAAAGTGCATGTTTTACTGTAAAAGTTATCAATGTGATGTGGTGACCCCCCAAAGCTCACGTGTAAGACAACTCAAGAGGTCTGGAGGAGAAATGATTGGGTTGTAGCCTTAACCTAATCAGTGAAGGCAGGAGAGTAGAACGAGACAGACAGTATCACCCTGTGTACATGTATGATCACATGAATGGTGTGAATCTACATCATGCACAACCATAGAAATGAAAAGTTGCACCCCATTTGTGTACAATGAGTCAAAATGCAGTCTGTAATAATAAAAATTAATAAAAACGAAGGTCTGGAGGAGAAATGATTGGGTTATAGCCTTCACCTAATCAGTGAATCAATCCCTGATGGGATAACTGAGTGGTAACTAGAGGCAGGTGGGTGTGGCTAGAGGAAGTGGCTCATTGGGGGCGTGGCTATGGGGTGGATATTTTGTATCTGGTGAGTGGCCTCTCTCTCTCTCTCTCTGCTTCCTGATCATCATGTGAGCTGCTTCCCTCTGCCACCCCCTCCTGCCATGATGCTCAGCCTCACCTTGAGCCCCAGGGAATGGAGCCGGCCTTCTACCAACTAAGACCTCTGAAACCGTGAGCCTTCAAATAAACCTTTCCTCCTCTACAGTTGGTCTGGCTGGGCTCTTCAGTCACAGCAGTGAACAACATTCCATGGGGCAGCACCTTGGTGGGGTTGGTCCCACCACCGCACTTACAAGCACTCTGACCTCGGGCGAGTCACTTAACTTCTCCGAGTCTCCATTTTCCTCAGTGAAACGGATCTACCAGCCTTTTCTGCGGAGCTGTGACCAGGAAAGGAGACTGTGTATGTGTACAGCCTACCTCACACGTGCCTCACACGTGCCTCACCCTCACCCATTTTCCCTTCTTGCTTTTCTAGTGTTCACTCTGCTGCAAATTAGCTGTGTGACCTAAGAAAACTGACTCAGCTTCCCTGACCTTGCAATTAATCTGCCACAGTCATTTTTAGCTAGTAAAACGAGCAGTCCTGGGCTGGGGTTGTGGCTCAGTGAAAAGCAGTTGTCTAGCATGTGTGAGGCACTGGGTTCAATTCTCAGCACTATATATAAATAAATTAATTAAATAAAGGTCCATTGACAACTAGAAAAAATTTTTTTTTTTTTAAAAATGAGTGGTCCCTCATTCCTGTTCACTATTTTCTTCCCAGATTTCTGCAATCAGCTTGTGTCCCCCTCTTGGTCCCATCTATCTGAGGCCGCTCTTGAACTGGGAAGTGCAGCTGTACATTCCTGACCACTCCCATCCCTGCTTTCAAGGATAAGTCCAAAACTTGACCATGATTCCCTTTGTGGAAGGTCCTGGGACTCCTTCTGCAACCTCAGTCCAGCTGCTCCAAGCCCTACAGGGCAAGCCCTTCCTTCACACCCTCCTCTCCTCCACGTTGCTCTCTTCCATTTCATTGTCCAGCTTCAATTCAAGCACCACCTCTCTAGAAAGCCGTCTTAGACCCTCCTGAAGAGAGTTTGTACCCCAAATATCCATGCTAAAAAGAGTCCATGGGATGCTCGCAACACCAAGCTGACCATTCTCAACAAAATGGCCTTTCTATCTCTTTGATTTTAATTTTAAACTCCCTGCAGGCAGGGAAGTATCCCTCTTCCATCTCTTTATCCCCAGCATCACTTCATGCAATAAATGTTTGTTGGACATGGAATAATGACCAAATAGCAAACCAGAACATTGCTGGACCTCTGGTCCATGGGTCACACCACCTTGACCCCTTAGGGTTTAACAGGCTTTGACTCTTTAAAAATTACATCTACTGACGAGAAAAGTCCTCAGAATGCAGTCCATGACCAGTTTCTTGATGTCTGGTTTTAGAAGACTAAAAGAATAAGAATTCAGTGTTCTGTTTCTCTTCCCTGTAGTCTGCAGTTTGCATTTAAATTCACATTCAGGATCACATTTGTGTCTTCAAAATTGAGACTCCATGAAAAGAGACTCGTGGAGAATTTTCTGGCACAGTAAAGGCAAAGATTGAGTCTGGAGGAAACGGTGGACAGACAGTGTGGGAGGCATTGTGCCATATCCTGAGCAGGACCACGCTGGCCCAAGCTGGCCAGATGCAGGCAATAATCTAGAAAGGCAAAGCCATGAGGACCAGGCAGGGAAATGCTCTCGGATCACTCCAAGGAGTTCTTCCATTTCCCAGGTCCTGACTCCTGTCCCAACCCACTCCTTACTCAGAGTCCAAGCCTCTGTCTTGCTCCCCCTCCTCCCCACACCCAGCCCCCATCGTCTCTGTCGCCAGCTATCCTAAAAGACAAAGTGGACAACAGCCTGGACCTTAGTGCTGAGTGACTTGAATTAGGGTTAGTTGATCCCTGACATACATTTGCTGTGTGTCCTTGAGCCAGCCTTGAGACTGCCCTCTCTGAGCCCCACTTTTCTCAACCCTAAGACAGAGATCACTCCAGTCCCTGCCTGACAAGTCTATATCAGAGGTGGAGATCGCCTGTGCACACTGCTTAGCAGAGCAGGCAGTTGGTTTGGGCCGCCATAACAAGACACCTCAGACTGGGGCTTTAGACAGTGAACACTTACTTCCTCAGAGTTCTGGAGCTGGAAGTCCCAGATCAAGTGCCCACAGGTTTGTTTCCTCCTGAGGCCTCTCTCCTGGGCTCGCAGGTGTGTCCTCACCCCCCATCCCCATGGCCGCCCCTCTGACCTCATTGGACTTTACTCTTTAAACATTCTACCTACAAATACTGTCGCATTCTGAGGAACCGAGGACTCAGGACTTCAACCTAGGCATTTGGGGAGGTCCCGTTCCAGCACACAGCACATAGTGAGCACTTCGGCTGCTATGTTTATCAAGCCTGCCTTGCCAGCTACTGCCTTTGTGGTGTGTGTGTGTGTGTGTGTGTGTGTGTGTGTTGCTGGGGGTTGGGACACTCTGTCACTCAGCCACCACATCCCGGCCCACATCGATGTCTTTTTACTAAACTGAAGCACTGAGTTTCCTGGAGGACACGCTCCGTCTTCTCTCTCACTGATGCTCATCAAAGCCCTACCTGGTCCTGGGCTATTGCTACAGCATCATCGGTGGCCTCAGTCCCACTGGGCTCCTCCCAGGCCTGTGCCAGGCCTCAGCTTGGTGAGGCCACCTCTTCTAGCTGGGGAGCGCCGCCCCCGCCCAGCCTCCTGCTGGCTGCAGAGTAGACCCCTCTGCGCCCTCTCCACAGCCGGCTTCCCCACAAGGCTGTGGGCTCTGCACACAGACATGCTTGTCTGTGCCTGGACAGCCCCATCCCCAACACGGATCCTCACACTGGGTTGAGCCTCTCGGGGGCACCATTGCCACAATCAGCAATGGCACTTCTTTCGGAGTGAGGACTTGCTTTGCTTCTCTTAATGAAGAATAAAGGACAGCTCAGGATGCTAATACACCGCAAACCCTTTTATTCTTTACCCCAAACAGGCTAAAGAATACTCAGAAATGACCACACAGCCTGCAGCTTTCAAAAATAAGATTTTAAATTTTTTCTACCATCCAGTTGGTCCACAGAAATCCACAACCACTCCCTGGGTGCAGGCAATGGGGTCAGCCCACAGCACTCAGCCAAGTCCTGCCAGCCCCATCTGAAGGTGCTTCAAAGAAGAAAGGCACCTGACATCTAACTCTTCAGACTGCCCTCCTGAGTAGATATGGCGGCCTATGGGACTCCAAGCATAATTCTATTACCGCATCTGGGACAGGTACCGCGTCTGCCTCCTCAGATAAGCGGACATACAGCATCAGCTCTGGACGCTTCCTCCCGGGCTTTGTCACGCACGATGCTGCTCTTTCTCAGTGTATGCTCTATCTCCTGGAGTTGGGCCAGGTAGGTTTCTTTAAGTTACCAAAATCAGTGGGGAGTAGGCACAATTAGTGCATCTTATTTAGTCCCCACAAAAAAGGGAAAAAACATCATTAATTGTGCAATAATGTATTCATTGTGACACTTCAGAGCCATGAAAGGGAACTCGAGAAAATGTCTGTAAGATAGTAACTTAACAATGTTGTCCAACAATAAACTGAAATTTTATTTTGCTGAGTTGTTCTAAAAAAAAAAAAAAGCAAGCACTTAATACATATTTAGGAAAGAAGGCAAGGAGGTAGGAGAGGGGAGACAGGGAGGGAGAGCAGGAAGGAGAAAGAAGATGAGGGAGAAAAGAAAAGGAGGAATGAAGGGGAGAGGAAGGGAGGAGTGGGGAAAAGGAGGGAGGAAGGGAGGGAGGAAGAGAGGGAAGAAGAGATGAGTGAAGAAGGGTGGGGTGATGGATGGGAGGAAAAGAAAAACAGAGGAAGAAAAGAAGGAAAGATCATATTCCCCAGAGCTTTCCCACAGTACTTTAAAGAGAGTAGGTACTTAGTAGGTGTTCACTGAATTGACTGAACTGCTCAAGGATCTTTAATACCATTTTTCCTACTCGAGTCCCTTCCTAAGCGTTTTCTCTAGAGAGAGGTAAATACCAAAGGAAAGCATCCATTCAGCCAAGTCAACATCCTTGAGGGCACACATGCACCTGCAATGGGCGGGCCTGCCCCTGACAAGAGAAGACCAAAGATCCACACACTGTCTTCAAGCAGGTTTCCTTGGAGGAGACTCAGTATGGGAAGTAGCCTGGTGGGTAATTTACTCAGGTTGGAGCCATCTGCTTTTATGCATGGACAAAGTAATGAGCGGATGGATATTCTGCACTCTTTTTGCTTTCTTTTTTTTTTTTTTTTTTTTTTTTTTGTCTGTTTGTTAAAGGCCACAAGAAGCAAAGCCAAGTGTAAACAGCAGAGAGGTATAAATAAACAGCCTTTGTGCTCAGTGCCTGGAAGACTAAGCATGACGAAAGGAGAAACTGTACCAGGAAAACTTCCTTGTGCAGCTAGCAGGAACTAATTCCTCGAAATAGCCATATTCACGGCATCTTTTTTCTTATTCTGATACCGGCTTCAGAAGGGCCGTTACCCAGGCCAGGGGGAAAACAGGAACCTCTGCCTTCCCTGAGGAATGGAAGTTCTGTGAAGGTCACATTTCAGGGATAGGACATTTATATGCATTAAATTGGAATTCAATGTCTATTTATTCTAAATAATGTGACTACAGAAATCCACATCTGCAGCATTGATGATCAAAGATTAGGGCTGCCAAAATCTTTTCCCTGTCAACCCTGGATGAGGGGCAAGAGGCTGCCATGGAAGAGAATCAAGAAAGTGCTGGTCTGTGGGAAAGAGAGAGACTCGGCCACACATTCTGGTTTCATTTTTGCTGTTCCTCACATTGATCTGAGCATGCTCATTTACCACCTTCTACTTCCAACTTATGTAAAATAGGAGCTGCTTGCTCAGCTGGGGGAGAAGCATGAGTTGCAAAGAAGTATTTACAATAATGTGGCCTATGGGCACAGAAAACAGAAAATATTTACCAAAGGATGCTCAGCTGGTCTCAGGAGAAGTTGTACAAACACTTTAGAAGCATTGTTCTTTGTAATTTTGTCTCACTACTATATATATGGATATACATATATAATACATCAAATACATGTATTTATAACAGAAAATTTTTAAATAAAGACAAATTGAAATTCTCTTTAATGCCACTAATCAGAGAAAATCAGTATCAATATTTTAGTATATATTCTTTTATTCTGTTACCTGTACATATTTATAAAAACCTTTATATTTTCATAAAATAGAAAGTGTATTTATTTAGTAAACTTTTTTCCTCATTAATTATAAGCATGTTATTAAATATTCTTCAATGACAGTTGAGGTAAGAGGGTTTTGCAAACTTAATAGATAAAAAGAGGTATATCAAGTTAATTTCTGGGAATACTACTGAGATTTGATCATTTTTAAATTCTTCAACTTGTACTGATCAGAGAAAATTGGAGGCAGAGTACAGCAGTAAAACCTCAGAGCAAAATTAATTTAGTAAAACATAAGAACACTAAAAGCTAATAGTAGTGTTTTGTATCCTTATGTGGTAAAATGTGGTAAACATATTGTTATGTAATTATGGGATTTAATTAAGACATACAAAAATTCACTGGCTTACTGGCATTCAAACCAGCAATGCCATCATCTGTCATCTCAGGGTCACCCTTTGTTTTGACAATGAGAAGAAGAGTCTTTAAAAAGACTAAAGTGAACAAAGTATCACACAATGGATCTATTGGAAACTCCAGGTATTTATGATAGGTAAATTACATGAGCACAAGAATATTAATAATATTATTAATACGTGACTCCCATGGCAAGATGCTCAAAGAATAAAACGGCAACTTCTGAGCAAGGTAAAATATTTACAGAGAAATTTCTGCATGATCTCACAAGTAGAATCAAGAAAATTGAAGTCACGGAATCAGAGAGTAGAACAGTGGTTACCTGGGGTTTGGGAGACAGTGATTGAAGGAAACTTATTTTCATTTAGATAGAGGAATAAATTCCAGAGACCTCTTGACCAGCATGGTGACTAGACTTAGTAACAATGTATTGTATTCTTGAAAATCAATGAGTAGATTTTGTATTTTCACCACAAAAAAATAAGTATGTGAGAAATGTATATAATTAGCCTGATTTAGCCATTTCACATTGTACACGATTTCAAAACTTTGTTTGGTTCATGGTAAACACACAACTTTTATTTGTCAATTAAAATCATTCAAGAATTTTACAGAGAGAAGAAAAACGCTTAAGTAGATAAACCATAGGTATATACATTGTTCTTAATTCAATAGGTATAAATTTATATTCATTAAATCATGACAGGGTACATCTTATTGATTAGCACAATAGAGTAGTTAAATGAAAAATATATAAATACAATCTGCCTCAAAGGCAAATGTAATTTACCTATATTTTTTCATTCCATAATATTCTTTTTTTTTTTTTTTTTTTAATAATAAGAGGATTGGGGTGTAGCTCCCTGAGCTCACTGGTAGAGTGGTTGCCTACATCCCCGGGAAAGAGGGCACTAAAATATTTTTTAAATAAAAAAAAGCAAGACCAAAGGAGAAAGCTGATTTGAAGGTACAGCGCCAGCTGCATCTCACCTGCTGTGCACGGACAGAAGGAAACCACCCAGTGGGACTTTTTTGCAAGCCCTCCCTCTCCCTCTCTCCAAGGGAACTAAACATTTGCTTTTGTCCAAACCCAAGGGCTAATGAGAGCTAGTAACGACCAACAAACGTGACGCAAAAGCGACCTTTGCCACACCTAGATCTTTGATGCTCGCTATGGGACAATGGGTTGCTTGAGCCCACATCGCTAGCAGCAGGAGGAAGAGGGAACACAGCGGAGTAGAGACGCAGGGGGAGAGGTGACCCCCGACCTACTACTTTTGCATTTTATTGGTCCCCCGGTGGGCGTGACTGACAACTGTCAGGTGGGAGGACAAACCTGAAAACCACAAGAAACAGCAACTCTCACCCTAAACGCTCATGAAAGCGCTCTCAGATCCTAGGCGCTAAAGTTTAACCCCAGAACAAAAGCCTGTCCCCGCCCCCACCACCCACGGCCACTGTCACCACCCCGGGGCCGAAAGCCCTGGCCCTCTGGGCCGCGCATGCGCGGCGGGCCGGGCCGGGCCGGCCGGGCTGGGACCACGCGGACCGAGCACGCACAGTACCAGCTTGTCCATGGAGCTGCGCTGCAGCGCTCCGCAGAGGCTCGCCGCGCCGCGGCCGCCGCCCAAGGCAGAGACCCGCCGCCGCCGCCGCCGCTCCCCTTGCGGTCCTGGCCCGCGGCTGTCCCCAGAGTCTACTCTGGCCGCGCGTCGCCGGGCTTGCTGGGCTGTTTGCAGCTCCCGCGGTTACCATAGCGACGAGCAATGCTCCGCCTGGACCAGGCCGAGTCCGCCCGCCCCTCGCGCGGCGCTGCCCTTCCCGGCTCCCGAGACCTGCAGCTGACTTGCGGGTCAGCGGGCTCCGAGCGGCTACCGGAGAGGACAGGCGAAACCCAGAGCTTTGGGCCGCAGATGCCATCTCTTCACATAAGGTTTCTGCTAGGTCTCAGCTGAATGGTATTTCCAGCATCACAGAGCCAAATCTGCTTATTTGGAAATTGTTTGAATGTGAAATGTTTTAAAGAGTTTCTAGCTTCAGGAGAAAAAATAATAATTCGAAATGGAATTTAGGAGGTTTCAGTTTTAAGTCGCATAGCTTCCCAAACCTGGAATCCAACTTGGATTTTTCTCATTGCTTCCTTGCCGGGTACCTTCATAATTGTTTCTTCGTCTTAGACCTCCATGGAAATTTTTAGCCTTGAGTGTTAACTTGGATGTGACAAAGATAATTTCCTAAATACTATCTCCCCACCAGAAAAATACCTGCATTGGCATGTATGAATTCCAAGCAACTCTACCTTAAAGGGCTTTTTAAAAGAACTTGAGCAGAAATAGTTTCTATCTGCAAACTCCCCTATCTCATCTGGGCCAGCACTGTCCAATAGAAATATGATGTGTGGTACATTACATGTAAGTTTACATTTTCTAAAAGCCATAGTTCAAAAAGTAAAAAACAGGTGCAATCCATTTTAATAGTACATTTCATCTAACCTAGTATATCCAAAATATTATTTCAAAATGTTATCAACTTGTAAATTATTCGTGAAATACTTTACATTCTTTCAATCTTACTCAGTTCCTTAAAATTATGCGTATGGCACATCTTAGTTCAGATTAGTCACATTTCACGTCCTGGATAACCAGATTTGATTGGTTGCTACTATTTGGAAAGGGCAGATGTCCTAGACAGTACACTCTAGGAAGACCAGCCCCAAATCTCCATGAGGAGGAAAGGATTGCATTGACTCATAATGCCTATCAAATACCTCATTAACTCTTAAACAATTGTTTCAGTGTTCACCAAGGGAAAAAAAGGTTTTTAAGCAGCATAAACAATCTTTAAAAATGAAATTTTAAATGTCATCTTAACTATCTGGCTTTGTAGGCAATTTGTGTAATTTTGCCTTAAAATGGCACCCTTGCCATACAGTGCCTTCATATACCGGGAAAGAAGATACTGACCTGGGGCTCGAAGTAACCGAGTACCCTCTACCACTGCTCTCTCAGGGACTGCTAACTGTCATCATCCTTCCTCCCTCGTTACAGTTTTGTCCTAGTTAATATCCTACTGTCGCCATAATAATTACCCAAAGACTTTAGAACCCAGCCCCCAAGAAAAGGGCAATTGTTCTTAAAGAGATGAAAACTCAGCTTGGTGAAGGAAAGCAGCTGCCGGGAAAACACTCTCCACAGAGGTTAGGGCTGAGGAAGAAGAATGAAAGCTCATACTTTTCTGGGTGATTTTTGTGCATTAACTCATTTTATCTTAAAACACCCTCTAAACTTGGCCATTATTATTATTGCCCCTATTACAGAGGAGACACACAGAGAGATGAAGTAGCTTGCCCAAAGCTACATAAACCGAAAAGGAGGATGATTCGGGAGTCCTGGCAGTTTGGCTCTGCCTGGTGCCTGGCATCTAGTCTATACTGAGATGACAGGAGGTACTGGAGGTGGGCCGGGAGAAGGCTACCTTCTGGAATGCCGGGACACTGCACAGCCTGCACAGGCTGACTTCAGAAAGAGTGGAGGGCTGCAACCGGGCTACTGCAATCTATAGTTCTCTAATCTGTGCCACCTTGGGCAAAATTGTGAACTGGACATTTTTGTCCTCAGTATTCCCTTCCTGATTAGTCTCTCACTAGCAGAGAAGTGTATGTCATTGAGGACCCCAAGCTATAGCAGGGGTGTGGCCTGGGTCCCAGACCTTCCCCAGCCGTGCCAATCCACCATGAACACTTAATGGCCCTCTCCCATGGGCACTGCCTCCATAGAATCCTCTTTTGCCTTCCCAACTAATATTATAGATTAATTCCATGAGAAATTGTGGGGCAGAAAGAGATAGCCGGCTTGACCAGTTTTCTCTTACTTCCCACAGCTTCCCACTTAAACTTGACCTTCTGGAAACAGAGTCAACTCAGTGATCTGAACCTCAAGGGAGGGAAGGTGCTTGAGGACTTAGGTCTTGCCTTCCCTGGAAACTCACTGGAAACTTCCCCACCATAACCTGCTTCAAGGAAATCATTCCAACTGGGCAAAGGGGCACACACCTTTAACCCCAGCTATGAGGAGGCTGAGGCAGGAGGATGGCAAGTTTGGGGTAAGACCCTGTCTCAACAAAGGTTCCAACAATATGCAATGGAGAAAAGATAGCCTCTTCAACAAATGGTGTTGGGAAAACTGGAAAACTATATGCAATAGAATGAAACTAAACCCCTATCTCTCACCCTACACAAAACTCAACTCAAAATGGATCAAGGACCTCGGAATCAGACCAGAGACCCTGCATCTTATAGAAGAAAAAGTAGGTCCAAATCTTCAACTTGTTGGCTTAGGATCAGACTTCCTTAACACGACTCCCATAGCACAAGAAATAAAAGCAAGAATAAACAACTGGGATAGATTCAAACTAAAAAGCTTTCTCTCAGCAAAGGAAACTATCAGAAATGTGAAGAGAGAGCCTACAGAGTGGGAGAATATCTTTGCCAACCATACCTCAGATAGAGCGCTAATTTCCAGAATCTATAAAGAACTCAAAAAACTCTACACGAAGAATACAAATAATCCAATCAACAAATGGGCTAAGGAAATGAACAGACACTTCACAGAAGAAGATGTACAAGTAATCACCAGATATATGAAAAAATGTTCAACATCCCTAGTAATAAGGGAAATGCAAATCAAAACTACCCTAAGATTTCATCTCACCCCAATTAGAATGGCGATTATCAAGAATACAAGCAACAATAGGTGTTGGCGAGGATGTGGTGAAAAAGGAACACTCATACATTGCTGGTGGGGTTGCAAATTAGTGCAACCACTCTGGAAAGCAGTGTGGAGATTCCTCAGAAAGCTTGGAATGGAAACACCATTTGACCCAGCTATCCCACTCCTTGGCCTATACCCAAAGGACTTAAAATCAGCATACTACAGAGATACAGCCACATCAATGTTCATTGCTGCTCAATTCACCATAGCCAGATTGTGGAACCAACCTAGATGCCCTTCAGTTGATGAATGGATAAAGAAACTGTGGCATATTTATACAATGGAATATTACTCCACAATGAAGAATGATAAAATTATGGCATTTGTAGGCAAATGGTCGAAATTGGAGAATATCATGCTAAGTGAGATAAGCCAATCTCAAAAAACTAAAGGACGAATGATCTCGCTGATAAGCGGATGAGGACATATAATGGGGGGTGGGACGGGCTAGCATTAGGTTTAGGGTTAGGTTTAGAGTTAGGCTAAGGAGAGCAGTAAGAATGAAGGAAAGAAGGACTGTGTAGAGGGAAAAGAGGGGTGGGAGGGGTGGGAGGGGTGGGGGGGAGGGGAAAAATATAATAAACATCATTACCCTATGTAAACGTAAAAAAAAATAAATAAAAAATAAAAAAATAAAAAAAATAAAAAAAAAAGACCCTGTCTCAAAATTTTTTAAAAAAATGTAAAGGGCTGGGGAGATATTCAGTGATCAAGTACTTGCCTAGCATTTGTGAGGCCCTGGGTTTAATCCCCAGTACTGCACAAAGAAGAAAAAACAAATTCTTTCCCTAAAAGATCCTAAAGTAAACCTCAATCTAAAACCCTCACTAAAAGGGCCTTTTCAGCAAGAGATTCATGCTTGGTGCCTCTATTGCCCAAAACTCAAAAGGTGCTCAAAAACTCCTCTTGGCTCTAGGAAGACTACCTGAATGCAGACAGGGTGATTTCTGTCCCATCTGTCCACACAGCATCATAGACACCAAGATTCATTACATAGAAATGTAAAATTTCAGGTGTGAGAATTGCCAATCTAGATGATGATTTAATTTTATAGAAAATTTAAATTTATAGAAAGAATATCATTTTATGGAAGAGAAAATAAAGTCTCACTCACTGGAGGCCTCCGCTATTTGTTGAGTGAAATGGGTCCGGAAAGCAAACCTGTGGCGCTGTGTTAGTGCACTGCAAAACATCGCAGGCACGCATTTCCTCCTCGCGGTCTGATCGTCAGATGACAAGGCTTTACGAGCTCTGTCATGTCAGTTTCCTGGTGTTCCATGTAATTCTTTGTTCTTGCCCATCACTACAGTCATAGCTACTGAACGGAATAGTTCCCAGTTCTCCTTGCAGCTCTGGTCACTTGACATGCTCTGGCTGGGGAACCATAATGGCAGTCTTCTCAGGTCCCAGAGATGCTCTTGCTTTCCAAATGAAAGAGACCCAGCTATCCCTTTTATACCTTCTTTTTAACTGGAATGTGGTCAGAATACCTAGAACTTTGTGGTCAACCATACCTGACCATAAGGGTGAAATTACTTGAATTCCAGAAATACGAGCCTTGGTATCTATGAGTCTCTGAACCAAGAATAACAACTGCCTCTCTCAGGGGAAATCAGTCCCCTGTTTGTCTAAAGTATTGTCAATTGTGTTTCCTGTTACCTGAAACTAAGTAACGCAACCACCGCCAACTATTCTTAGATATTTCTGTAGGTTGATTTTGTTTTACAAATATAAGAGTTATAAGTTGCACAGTTAGAGATAAATTTCACCTCGGTCATAACCTCAAAGAAGGAGGGATGGCTCAGCTCACATAATCAGTGAGTAAAGTCTCACAGTGGTTTTGTTCAGATCCACCCAATTACAGAGGCTGGGTGGGTGGCATCTCTTCCACGCCCTGACTGCCACCACCACCCTGGATGTCCAGAATCCCCTCCTCTCTTGGAGTTAGGTGATGAGAGGACTCAGAGTGGACTAGTATGGAAGCACGTCAGATGAGCCGACAGAGCCTCTCAGCAGAGGCAGATGTCAGCTTTGCTGGAAGAGGAGCAGATGTCCACAGTGAGCCATGGGGGTTGCTTTGTCAGAGGGTCGTGAGCGGGGCTGCGGTGCCGTTCCTCTGCTCATTCCAAGATGCTCCCTTAGGCTCTGTGGGCTGACTGCCCAGCACTCGCTCCTTGCAGATGTCCTCTTTCTTCTGGTCATTGTGGTCCACGGGCCATGGGCACCATCCTCAGCTCCATCCAGCATTGGCTGCTCAGCTTGCCCCTCTTGGTCTCTTCCAGCTGTTTCCCTGCTGCTTAGAGCCAGGAACTCCATGACTGTACTCCATGGCATCTAGGCAGCTACTTCCCTGCTGACCTCCATGGGGGAGAGATGCCAAGGCATATATAGAGAAGGCATTTGTCCTCTTTGGCTGACCACCCCTCCTTATATTTGGAGAATTTCCTACCAAGAAGAAAATTCCATCCCCTTTAGAAACTGAAAGTTCCCAATACCTTCCCAGACACCTTTACACCTAGGGCATCATCACGTCACCCAGACACAACCCATCAAATGCACCCACCTTGGATCTGAATCAGAAGCAGATGACCCCGGAACATGGGACAGTAGACAATATATCCTGGTGGGGGTGGCAGTAGCAACAATGATGTTGAGTTTCCTAGGATGGTTGTGGCAACAGGAACCTGCCAATATGCAAGTCCAGGAGAGCCAGAATGGTAGTAGTGTCCTCAAAAGACCATTTTTGTGGCAGGATGTCTGATGGTGCTCCTAGCTGTGGGTGTCCTCCTAGCTATTTTCCAATGTCCAACTTTCTGAGCTCTCCTGAGCTTCCTGGTAGCTTTATCCTTTTAATACTTTGTGTGTATGTGTGTGTGCATGCACACGTACAAGGCCTTATCAGAGATTGTCCATTTCTGATGTTTGCAATTAAGAATTCTGATTGAGGCAGACAGACATTTGATGCTACCCCACCTTTTAAGCCAGTTTAACAACACAAACATGAGACTGCTGTATGTGTAGTGTATTTTATAACAGTTTGGGAATACTAATGAGTGGAAGGAATTATGGAGGCAGAGAACTTTGGATTTAGGGAGACAGATTTTCTAAAGTGAATTTCTTCTAAGGGAGTTTTTTTTGTAGAGAAGAGGGGCTTGGTTTGCTAGTTCCTAACCTTGTTTACCTGTTGCAAAAGTGTACTAATAGTCCTTTTAGTCGTGGGTCTACCAGAGGAATATATATGTGGTACACACACATGCACACAAACATATATGCAAACTGTACATTTTATTTATATGAAGAGATCTCTTTCAAGGAATTGGCTTCCCTGATTGTGGGGTTGGCAAGTTCAGAATCTGTACAGCAAGCTGAGAAGTCCGACAGAAACTGAAGCTGCAGGGTACTGCAAAATTTCTTCTTCCTCCAGGAAGCCTCAGCTTTGCTCTTCAGTCTTGTTTTATGAATTACTCCTTGCTCACAACCAGCTGATCCAAAATGAACATAAGAGTGATATATTTCGAGGTGCCATGATTTGCAAAATTTTAGTGATAAAAATATTTTTATAATTAAAACTTAAACTTTCCACCAAAAATAAAATGATGTAGAAAGTTAATCACACAGGATGAATGCTTTCATTCATCTGAGTAAATAGTAGATTGTCACAGGAGGATTAAACCTAAAAGGTACCTATTGGTAAGAAGACCCAAAAGACTTTTCCACTGTGCTTAATGTGTATAGAATCCTGGTTTACCAAAAATATTTCTATCTAAAAATGGAAAATGTATCACCAGCAAAAACAGTGTCCAGACTTCAATATCTATTACTAAAATTTAACAAGCCATTTGAAAAGTGCAGTTATAATAGGTGTTAAGTGCTGGCATGAAATCTATGTAATAAAATGACCTTTTTTTTGCCAAGGTGTGATGTTCTAAGGAAAAAAAAATAAAGCTTCATAAAATGGATTTACTATTCAACCAAAATATTATTTTCTACCTATATCTGAATATAACCAATTCATTACTTAAATGGTTGGGGAAAAGTTAGTGATAAAAAATAAAAATGGTATAAATGCATAAGTTCTTTGCAATATAAATTATCTTTACAAGTTTGGCCTCCAAGTTGTGGCCTCAGATTATTTTTTTTAAAAAAATGGAATAATCCATCCAATTAACAGCTGTTTTCTGGTACTTGGATGACCTCACTAATAATCTTTAATATTTAAATGTTAAAGTAATTTCTCAGTCAAATTGAGAAAAGCCTGTGTCAAAGTTTTATTTCAAATTCTCCACAAGAGGCAGCCAATTCAAAGACGCTCCTTATGTTAAAGGTGTTTATAGAAAAAAGAAGAATTAACTGTTAAAGAAAAATTTTCCAAAACTTGGAAATGAGAAATCTTTTGTAACTTTTCAGTCTTGCTGTAGAGAAGGAGAACTATCCACCTTCAAGGGAATACACATTTGTTTGAAATAATATTTACCATTGGTTACAGCAGAGACTTCAAAGTAACAGTTAACTTGTAGATTTCTGTCCAGTAAAAAGGAAAATGATCTCTGGGATAAAAGATAATCACAAACATTTTCTTTTCATGAAGAACAGTAACCTGTTTGATATCTAACTTTACATTCTTTCACTGATGATAAATGCTTTGGAAATTCCTGCATTTCTTAAACAAGCTGGATCTCTCATTAATGAGTTAAAAATCTTTGACACATGCTGTTTTGAATTTTTAACTGTACTTTGGTATGATGCAGTATAAAATATGCCTGGTGACATTAGACTTCCCAAAGGACAGATAGTCAGTTGGGTAGATGGTCAGGCACAAACTTTCTAGAAGGATTTCTTGGCATCCTTCAAGTACCAGAAAACTGCTCAGGAATGCCAATATCTTCCCCAAAGGAGTTTTAAGTTATATCTACAAAAACTTTCTGTACCAGACCTTATTTGGGACAGTTTTCTTTCTCAGTTGCCATCTTGAAATTGGAAAATATGTATACCATCTACCACCAACTGACAGAAATAACCATAGAACTACATTCTATCACAGGATTATACTAGGAGAGGAGTACCAGGAAGAATATATGCCAGAGAACTGCTAGAATTGGGCACTTTAAAGTTTTTCTCCTGCCAAAAAAAGAGGAAGCTTTGTCACGTGCTCTATATGCTTGATAGTCTATATTCTCCTTTCTGAACACTTAAGCCAGTAAGTGAAAGGGAATTTCAAAATGCCTCATCTTTATCAAGCTGCTTCGATGAAAAGAAACAGAAACCCGCTCCAACTGGCTTAAGGAGGAAGGATACAGGACGTTTCCAGAAGGGCAAGAAGCAGAAGCTGGAGGCAGGACAGAAGCACCGGCTTTGAGCCCCTGCTTCTCTGTACTTCGCTCTCCCTGCAGACCTTCACTCATCCCTGCACAGCAGAAGGGTGTTGCCCTGTGAGACCCAAGCTTACAAAGCCTTAGGCGAGGCACAGGAAGAGAGGGGCTGGCAAGCATGTCCTGACCCCAATTCCCAGAGAGAGAATCTTGGGTTGAGCTTTCACATGGTTCAATCAGCTCTGACTCATGAAGCCAACAAGACTGAGAGACCCTCCCTGCTGGAGGGAAGAAGCCTCCAGAGAAGGAAGGGCCTGGGAGAGGCAGAAACCCAATAAGGTGGGTCTTGATCTGCTCAGGCTGCCAAAGAAAATACGGTAGGTGGGAAACTTAAGTGGACATTGATTTTCTCATAGTCCTGGAGGCTGGAAGCCCAAGATCAGGATGCTGGCATGGTGGATGTCTGGTGAGGACCCTTCTGGCTTACAGATGACTGCTTCCTTGCTGCGTCTTCTTATGGCCTTTCCTCAGTGCCCAGTGCCCTCCCGTAGAAAGAGAGTAGATTCATATTCTCTCTCTCTCTCTCTTCCTTTCTATCTCCCTTCCTCTTCCTCTTCTGACAGAAACACCACTCCTTGTGCTATGGAATAAGAGCCCTGCCCTGTGACCTCATTCACCCTTAACAGGCTCTTACAAGCCAAGTCTCCAAATAGTCACCCTGAGGGTTACCGCTTTAACAGATGAATCTGGGGAAGACACAGCTGAGCCCACAGCAGGTGTCCATCGCGAGCCAAAAGGGACTGCTTCGAGGCTGGAGGAACTTTCTCCCCATCCTTTCAACCTCCATCTCATGTTATAATTTTTCATTTATTTCTCCATCCATTCATTCATCCTTCAGCCAAGCAGTGCCAGGTAATCTGCAAGGGGCAAGATGGATGAGACATGACCCCTGCCCTTCAAGATCTCCAGGCTAACGGGAAAATGAGATATACATGATCAAGAAACCCCAATACTCCACATTTAGAGGAGGCGTATATGATGTTTCCTGGGTGCACTGAACTCGAGGCCACCCCATGTGCCAGGGACCCAAAGAGACCTAACAGGGGGCTTTGGGTTGGACCCTACCAAGTAAAAGCACTTGCCACTCGACACTTGCTTAGTTTCTTTAATATTCTTTTGTCGTCATCAGATTCCCCTGCCCCCGTGTGATTCGAGAAGCCTCTCTTCCCATGGTTGTTAGAACAGGCATGCTTCCTATTTGGAGTCTATACTCCTCAAAACCTTTGACTCTCAAGAAAGAATTTGTAAACTCCACTGAATTTCATGAGCAAGTGAAGAATATTTTAGTCCAGGGAATGTATGACTTCTCCTTCATGGCCACACACACTAAAGCTTCAAACTTCTCTCAGACCAAGTCCTTATTGGATCCACCAGCTCCAGATAGAAAGCCAATCTGCCACTACCTTCTTTATCTCCAGGACTCTTCAGTTAAGAGAATAAAGGCCACTCTGGAGAGAAAAGACGTTTTTTGGCGGTAGGGGGGCATTTACTGGGGGTTGAACTCAGGGGTGCTTTACCACTGAGCTACATCCCCAGTCTTTTTTATTTTTTTAATTTTGAGACAGGATCCTGTAAAATTGCTGAACTTGTGATCCTCCTGCTCACCCTCCCAAGTCATTGAGACCACAGGATAAAAAATAATTGTTTTTAAGTAACTTAATTACAAGGATAGATGTTGAGAGAGACTTAAATGAACCCAGCATAGTGGAGCATACCAGTAACCCCAGTGAATCAGGAGGCTGAGGCAGGAGGATTGCAGGTTCAAAGTCAGCTTCAGAACCTTGGTAAGGCCCTAAGCAATTTAGTGATATACTCTGACTCAAAATAAAAAATAAAAAGTGCTGGCCATGTAGCTCAGTGACAAAACACTCTTGGGTTCAATCCACAGTACCCAAAACAAACAAACAACAACAAAAAAAAACTTAAATGAAAAATATTATCTTACCTCATGTAATTTTTAAAACTTAAATGAATCTCATCTTACACCACTTGCCATGATTACTGTGGAGGCGACATTACTCATTCTCTCAAGTTGTACTCCCCAGGATGAGAATAATGCGACGAGATCCTGGGCCACCCTTCTCCTTCTGGGGTAGCCTTACAAATTCACCATTTAAGTAAACATAGAGATTAAAGTACCTCAAGACTCTAGATGTCCCATAATTCAGACTCCACAGAACTAGACATTTCTAATAATGCAATCAAGAGCTGGGCTCAAGTGTGTCTTTTTCTTATTTGTCAAGAAGGGATTTGCTAAGTAAATGAATGGAGTATACAAAATTTATTTGAAGGGGAAAAAATTTAGCCTGTTGAATCCTTCTTCAAGTAATTACATTTTTCAAATATTTGTAAGCACTCCAGAGAACGATGTATTCATAAATCATTGATAAGTTAATTGGAAAGCATTCTTATGTATTCATTCCCTTAGGGCTCCTGCTAGGCAATTCTTTGCTATCCTGGGCCTAATTGCTTTGTATATTTAAAAGTAATAAACACTGTATCTCTTTTCTTAACAAGCTAATATCCGCCCATCTGCATCAGTGAGAAATGCAGACACATGGTTATGTATGTGCACCTGTATACATTTGGAAATCTCTCTGTTTTCCTCGTCTGAATTGCCCTCCCTCTGCCCAGCATTCCATAGGAGTAAGGGTGGAGTGTCCCTCATAGCTGGCCAGGTCAGGTAGCCCCTACCTGATGTTGCAAGTTAAACTCGAGCAGCCAAGACCTGTCTGTTTAGGAGTTGTCATCAAGAGCTTGCACTCTGTTTCAGCAGCTGGAAGGACAAACAGGTCAGGCCCGCCCCATGCCATTAAGTCAGCTACACCCCAGTTTTATTCTGAACACGTCTTTTCTTGGTATTATCTCAAGAAGAGTGGCCAAAGAAACTTTCTATTTTATGTGCTCATATTATTTCATTCTTATTCTTTGGTATCACAAGGAAAGATAGCCCACTCTTAAAATTCTCAGAATAAGCATTTGATGAAGGGAAGTCAATACTGGGAAAATCCATTGCCAGCAGGCAAGCACCCCGACTCTTCTGCTTTTCCTACGTGTTCATTTATTTTTCTCTAAATCATTGTGGATCAGATCAGTATATTTTATTACATGAATAATCATGAGTGAAAGTGAAACTCCTGGGAGTGTTTTAGACCTTGTACAAGTGGAACAAAGGATCCTCCATTCTTAGATTCATTATAGAAATGTGTTCTGGAAAAGAGTGATTATATTATTCTCAAAAGCAGCTCTCATTAAATGAATCTTCAGAATTTCTAAGAAACATGATTCTGTGCCCATCAATAACAATCTAATTAATATCAAATGACACATGTAGGTAACGCCTATTTTCCAATTTCATAGACAGAAGGTTCTATGATACATTATAAGGCATTGGGTTCTCAATTTCCTTTGGCATTATTTGTTTACGTAGAGCTGTGCCCTAATAGGAGATGTAAGAAGCGGTGAGTGTTCAGGCTGCTTTGGGTGTGCTTATTTTAAAAGATGTGACTTGGAATTCTGAAAAATGCAGAGGGTTGATCAAGTTCAAGCACTATGCTGGATGGAAGGTCATATAGGAAGACTGAACCCAATTATGAAGCAAATACCACTCAGATCAGCCTTCACTGTACTGTTGCTCTGGTAATTCTGCAACAAGAAGCTAATGGCAGGTGGCAGTTCAAGCTATGTCAGTTCACTTGGTGAGAGACTCATCTTCTCCACTTTCTTTCCTGATATGGCAGAGTTTAAGAGTGCAGAATGTGAGAAATTCAGTACCATCTCCCCACTCAGGCTAGGGGATCTTTTCAAGACCCTCCCACATCTACATCTGGCAATATGGTAATGAGCCAAAGATTGAAGCCATAGCCAGCCCCTTGCGACTGTTGGGTGTCCTGTTAGCATCTCTCTTTTCTACGTCTAGCCTGCAGCACTCCCCACCTGAGGATCCAGAACCTGTAGGTTCTGTGTTTTTCCAGATCTTAGAGTCACTGAGGAGAACAAGCCTCCGGCCTCACGCTTTCTCTTCCCTCACTGTGTGCCTTGTGCAGTCCCTGCCCTTGCAAGGATCAGACCCTCCCTTGCAGCCTCAGGGACTTTACCACCTGGACTCTTAAATACCTACACAGGGGGGCCTTGGATCTACACACAGGCCTGTGTGTGTGTGTGTGTGTGTGTGTGTGTACATGTGCACATGCCTCTAAATATGAATCAGAAGTCTACTGTGAAGACACACCGAGGTCGGATGCTGTCGCTGAGCCCGCCCACCCCCCAACACACCGAGGATGGACTCCCGTCACTGAGCCCGCCCCCCACCCCAGATGGACCTGGTGCTGAGCCCCCCAGCCCACCCCCACACCAAGGACAGAGGCTGGTAGCTGAGTCTGCCTGCCTGTCCCACTACTGCTGAGGGATGCTGCGCCTGCCTCCGTGCTGACTCAGCTCACCATTGTTGGGGCTCCCCAGTTCCTTTGGAGGCTGCTGCAGGCATTTTCAATTATTCCTGAGGGCAGGGCCACCCTCACTGGAAGGGTGGCTCCCTTCCTGAGACACCCATAGGAGACTGGAGGCCCTTTGACAGGTACCTCTACTTACTCACTTACATCCTACACCCCTCCCCATCCTCTTGTTCACAACTAGAAATACTGTAAATAGTAATCAAACTGATCCTGTTCATTACAATAATGTTAAAGTCTTTATACGGGCTCTCTGGTTCAGGGCTGCATTTTTCTCTGTATTGGGTGCTACTGGTATGATTTCCCCTTCAAAGGAGAGGTACTGGAAAACTGCAGGGTCATAATAAGCCTGCAGGGGGGGAACTTCAGTACCTCAGATCTTCACTGCTAAACGGGAATATACAGAAACAATACGAAAAAACAGGGGAAGAAAGTCCCTAACAAACCAAGATGCTACTGTGATGGAATCCAATGACAGCATGGCAGTAGAAATGACAGAAAAAGAGTTTAGAATCTGCATAATTAAACTGATCCATGAAGCAAAAGATGAGATAAGAGAGCAAATGCAGGCAATGCATGACCATTCCAGTAAACAGTTAAAAGAGCAAATGGAGGAAGCAAAAGAACACTTCAGTAAAGAGATAGAGATTCTGAAAAAAATAAAAACAGAATTACTTGAAATGAAAGAAATGATAAACCAAATTTAAAACTCAATAGAAAGCATCACCAACAGAATAGATCTCATGGAAGACAGAATCTCAGACAATGAAGACAAAATATTTAATCTTGAAAATAAAGTTGAACAAACTGAGATGTTAAGAAGTCATGAACAGAACCTCCAAGAATTATGGGATATCATGAAAAGACCAAATTTAAGAATTATTGGGATTGAGGAAGGCACAGAGATACAAATCAAAGGTATGAAAAACCTGTTCAACAAAATAATATCAGAAAATTTCCCAAACCTGAAAATGAAATGGAAAATCAAATACAAGAGGCTTACAGAACACCAGGTGCACAAAATTACAACAGATTCACACCAAGACACATTATAATGAAACTACCTCACATACAAAATAAAGATAGGATTTTAAAGACTGTGAGAGAAAAGCATCAGATTACATATAAGGGGAAACCAATACAGATATCAGCAGATTTCTCAGCCCAGACTCTAAAAGCAAGAAGGGCTTGGAACAATACATTTTAAGCTCTGGAAGAACATGGTTGCCAACCAAGAATCATATACCCAGCAAAACTTACCTTCAGGTTTGACGATGAAATAAAAGCTTTCCATGATAAACAAAAGTTAAAAGAATTTACAAATAGAAGACCTGCCATACAGAACATTCTCAGCAAAATATTTTGTGAGGAGGAAGTGAAAAGCAACAATACAAGTCAGCATAGGAAGGAACTACCCTAAAGGAAAAACCAATCAAAGGAGAAACCAAGTCAAGTTAAAAACCAAAAATAAGCCAAAATGACCAGGAATACAAATCATATCACAATAATAACTCTGAAGATCAATGGCCTAAACTCAATAATCAAAAGACATAGACTGGCAGAATGGATTAAAAAGAAAGACCCAACAATATGCTGCCTTCAAGAGACTCATCTCATAGAAAAAGACATCCACAGACTAAAGGTGAAAGGATGGGGAAAAACACACCATGCACATGGACTCAGTAAAAAAGCAGGAGTCTCCATCCTCATTTCAGAAAAAGTGAACTTCAAACCTAAGTTAGTCAGAAGGGATAAAGGACATTTCATACTGCTCAAGGGAAGCATAAAACAGCAAGATATAACGATTTTAAATATTATGCTCCAAGCAATGGAACATCTATGTATATCAAAACAAACCCTTCTCAATTTTAAGCATCAAATAGACCAAAACACATTAATAGTGGGGGACTTTAACACACCACTCTCACCACTGGATAGATCCTCCAAACAAAAACTGAACAAAGAAACTATAGAACTAACCTCAGACATTGAAGACAAAATATTTAACCTTGAAAACAAAGTGGAACAAACAGAGAAGATGGTAAGAAATCATGAACAGAATCTCCAAGAACTATGGGATATCATGAAAAGGCCAAATTTGAGAATTATTGGGATTGAGGAAGGCTTAGAGAAACAAACCAAAGGAATGAACAATCTATTCAATGAAATAATAACAGAAAATTTCCCAAATCTGAAGAACGAAATGGAAAACCAAGTACAAGAGGCTTATAGAACTCCAAACATACAAAATTACAACAGACCCACACCAAGGCACATTATTATGAAAATACCTAACATACAAAATAAAGACAGAATTTTAAAGGCCGCGAGAGAAAAGAATCAAATTACATTCAGAGGGAAACCAATAAGAATATCAGCAGATTTTTCAATCCAGACCCTAAAAGCTAGAAGGGCCTGGAACAACATATACCAAGCCCTGAAAGAAAATGGATGCCAACCAAGAATCTTATACCCAGCAAAACTTACCTTCAAATTTGACAATGAAATAAGATCCTTCCATGATAAACAAAAGCTAAAGGAATTTACAAAAAGAAAGCCAGCATTACAGAACATTCTCAGCAAAATATTCCATGAGGAAGAGATGAAAAACAACGATGCAAATCAGCAACAGGAGGCACTAGCCTAAAGGAATAGCCAAATAAAGGAGAAACCAAATCATGTCAAAAACAAATATGAGTCAATTGACTGGGAATACAAATCATATCACAATAATAACCCTGAATGTTAATGGCCTGAATTCATCAATCAAAAGACACAGACTGGCAGATTGGATTAAAAAGAAAAATCCAACAATATGCTGCCTGCAAGAGACTCATCTCATAGAAAGAGACACCCATAGACTAAAGGTGAAAGGATGGGGAAAAACATACCATGCACATGGACACAGCAAAAAAGCTGGAGTATCCATCCTCATCTCAGATAATGTGGACTTCAAACCAAAACTAGTCAGAAGGGATAAAGAAGGACATTACATGCTGCTTAAGGGAAGCATAAATCAGCAAGACATAACAATCATAAATATCTATGCCCCGAACATTGGCTCATCCACGTACGTCAAACAAATCCTTCTCAATTCCAGAAACCAAATAGACCACAACACAATAATACTAGGCGATTTTAACACACCTCTCTCACCACTGGATAGATCGTTCAAACAAAAATTGAATAAAGAAACTATAGATCTCAACAACACAATCAGCAATTTAGACTTAACGGACATATATAGAATATACCATCCAACACAGAATGAATACACTTTCTTCTCAGCAGCACATGGATCCTTCTCTAAAATAGACCATATTTTATGCCACAAAGCTACTGTTAGTAAATACAAGAAGATAGAGATACTACCTTGTACTCTATCAGATCATAATGGATTGAAATTAGAAATAAATGACAGAATAAAAAACAGAAACTTCTCCAATACCTGGAGACTAAATAATACACTATTATATGATGAATGGATAACAGAAGACATCAGGAGGGAAATAAAAAAATTCTTAGAAGTAAACGAGAACAAAGACACATCATATCAAAATCTCTGGGACACTATGAAAGCAGTACTTAGAGGAAGATTTATTTCATGGGGCGCATTCAAAAAAGAAGTAGAAATCAACAAATAAACGAGTTAACACTACAGCTCAAAGCACTAGAAAAAGAAGAGCAGACCAATACCAAAAGTAGTAGAAGACAGGAAATAGTTAAAATCAGAGCCGAAATCAACGAAATCGAAACAAAAGAAACAATCGGAAAAATTAATAAAATAAATAGTTGGTTCTTTGAAAAAATAAATAAAATTGATAAACCCTTAGCCACACTAACAAAGAGAAAGAGGGAGAAAACTCAAATTACTAAAATTCGGAATGAACAAGGAAACATCACAACAGACACGAGTGAAATACAAAACATAATTAGAAGCTATTTCGAAAATCTATACTCCAACAAAACAGAAAACCTTGAAGACATCAACAAATTTCTAGAGACATATGAACTACCTAAACTGAACGAGGAGGACATACACAACTTAAATAAACCAATTTCAAGCAATGAAATAGAAGAGGTCATCAAAAGCATACCAACAAAGAAAAGTCCAGGACCAGATGGGTTCTCAGCCGAGTTCTACAAAACCTTTAAAGAAGAGCTCATTCCAATACTCCTCAAACTATTCCATGAAATAGAAGAGGAGGGAACCCTCCCAAACTCGTTCTATGAAGCCAATATCACCCTGATACCTAAACCAGACAGAGACACATCAAGGAAAGAAAATTTCAGACCAATATCCTTAATGAACATCGATGCAAAAATTCTCAACAAAATTTTAGCAAATCGCATACAAATATATATTAAAAAGATAGTGCACCACGATCAAGTGGGTTTTATCCCAGGGATGCAAGGTTGGTTCAACATTCGGAAATCAATAAATGTCATTCACCATATCAACAGACTTAAAGTTAAGAATCACATGATTATTTCAATAGATGCAGAAAAAGCATTTGATAAAATACAGCATCCCTTCATGCTCAAAACACTAGAAAAAATTGGGGTAATGGGAACATTCCTAAACATTATAAAGGCCATCTACGCTAAGCCCATGGCTAATATCATTCTAAATGGTGAAAAACTGAAAGCGTTCCCCTAAAAACTGGAACAAGGCAGGGATGCCCTCTTTCACCGCTTCTATTCAACATCATCCTTGAGACTCTAGCCAGAGCAATTAGACAAACCAAAGAAATTAAAGGGATACGAATAGGAAAAGAAGAACTCAAACTATCCCTGTTCGCTGATGACATGATTATATATTTAGAGGAACCTGGAAATTCCACCAGAAAACTTTTAGAACTCATAAGTGAATTCAGTAAAGTAGCAGGTTACAAGATCAATGCTCATAAATCCAATGCATTTTTATACATAAGTGATGAATCTTCAGAAAGAGAAATTAGGAAAACTACCCCATTCACAATAGCATCGAAGAAAATAAAATACTTGGGAATCAATCTCACAAAAGAGGTGAAAGACCTCTACAATGAGAACTACAGAACACTAAAGAAAGAAATTCAAGAAAACCTTAGAAGATGGAAAGATCTCCCATGTTCCTGGATAGGCAGAATTAATATCGTCAAAATGGCTATACTACCTAAAGTTCTATACAGATTCAATGCAATTCCAATTAAAATCCCAATGATGTACCTCGCAGAAATAGAGCAAGCAATTATGAAATTCATCTGGAAGAATAAAAAACCTAGAATAGCTAAAGCAATCCTCAGTAGCAAGAGCGAAGCAGGGGGTATTGCAATACCAGATCTTCAACTCTACTACAAAGCAATAGTAACAAAAACGGCATGGTATTGGTACCAAAATAGACAGGTAGATCAATGGTACAGAATAGAGGACATGGACACAAACCCAAATAAATACAATTTTCTCATACTAGACAAAGGTTCCAACAATATGCAATGGAGAAAAGATAGCCTCTTCAACAAATGGTGCTGGGAAAACTGGAAAACTATATGCAATAGAATGAAACTAAACCCCTATCTCTCACCCTACACAAAACTCAACTCAAAATGGATCAAGGACCTCGGAATCAGACCAGAGACCCTGCATCTTATAGAAGAAAAAGTAGGTCCAAATCTTCAACTTGTTGGCTCAGGATCAGATTTCCTTAACAGGACTCCCATAGCACAAGAAATAAAAGCAAGAATAAACAACTGGGATAGATTCAAACTAAAAAGCTTTCTCTCAGCAAAGGAAACTATCAGAAATGTGAAGAGAGAGCCTACAGAGTGGGAGAATATCTTTGCCAACCATACCTCAGATAGAGCGCTAATTTCCAGAATCTATAAAGAACTCAAAAAACTCTACACGAAGAATACAAATAATCCAATCAACAAATGGGCTAAGGAAATGAACAGACACTTCACAGAAGAAGATGTACAAGTAATCAACAGATATATGAAAAAATGTTCAACATCCCTAGTAATAAGGGAAAATACAAATCAAAACTACCCTAAGATTTCATCTCACCCCAATTAGAATGGCGATTATCAAGAATACAAGCAACAATAGGTGTTGGCGAGGATGTGGTGAAAAAGGAACACTCATACATTGCTGGTGGGGTTGCAAATTAGTGCAACCACTCTGGAAAGCAGTGTGGAGATTCCTCAGAAAGCTTGGAATGGAAACACCATTTGACCCAGCTATCCCACTCCTTGGCCTATACCCAAAGGACTTAAAATCAGCATACTACAGAGATACAGCCACATCAATGTTCATTGCTGCTCAATTCACCATAGCCAGATTGTGGAACCAACCTAGATGTCCTTCGGTTGATGAATGGATAAAGAAACTGTGGCATATTTATACAATGGAATATTACTCCGCAATGAAGAATGATAAAATTATGGCATTTGTAGGCAAATGGTCGAAATTGGAGAATATCATGCTAAGTGAGATAAGCCAATCTCAAAAAACTAAAGGACGAATGATCTCGCTGATAAGCGGATGAGGACATATAATGGGGGGTGGGACGGGCTAGCATTAGGTTTAGGGTTAGGTTTAGAGTTAGGCTAAGGAGAGCAGTAAGAATGAAAGAAAGAAGGACTGTGTAGAGGGAAAAGAGGGGTGGGAGGGGTGGGAGGGGTGGGGGGAGGGGAAAAATATAATAAACATCATTACCCTATGTAAACGTAAAAAAAAAAAAAAAAAAAAAAAATCTCCTAGGGAAGTTGGCCCATTTGAGTCATTATAGAATTCTATAATTCTATAGAATTAAGATCACCTTTTGACCCAGTTATCCCATTCCTCAGTTTATACCCAAAGGACTTAAAATCAGCATACTACAGTGATGCAGCCACATCTATGTTTATAGCAGCTCAATTCACAATAGCTAGATTGTGGAACCAATCTAGATGCCTTTCAACAGATGAATGGATCAAGAAACTGTGGTGTGTGTATATATATACATATATATATATATATGTATATATAAATGTATATATATATACACATGGAATATTATTCAGAAGAATAAAATTATGACCTTTGCAGGTAAATGTATTGGAATTGGAGAATATCATGCTAAGTGAAATAAGACAATCCCAGAAAACTAAAGGCTGAATGTTTTCCCTGATAAGTGGATGATGATACATAAGAGGGGTGGGGAGGTGGGGAGGGTAAGGGAATAATGGAGGAACTTTGGATTAGTTAGAGGGAAATGAGAAGCGGGAGAGTGTGGGGACATAAAAGACTGTGGAATGAGACAGACACCATTACTCTATGTACATGTATGATTACCTGAATGGTGTGAATCTACATTGAAACAAAAAGTTGTACCCCATTTGTGTACAATAAACCAAAATGCATGTAAAAAATAAAAATAAAAAAAAAGATTTTTGAAAAAAAAAAAAAAAAAAAGAAAAAAAAAAAAGAAACTATAGAACTAAATAATATAATCAATGATATAAACTTAATGAATATTTACAGAGTTTTTCATCCATCATCGAGTGAATATACCTTCTTCTCAGCAGTTCACGGATCCTTCTCCAAAAAGACCATATACTATACCACAAAGAAGCCATTAGTAAATACAAAATAATAGAGCTACTACCCTGTATCCTATGAGACCATAATGGGATGCAATTAGAAATAAATGATAAAATAACAAACAAAAACTACTCCTACACCTGGAGACTAAATAATATGCTATTGAATGATGTAATGATAACAGAAGACATCAGGGAAGAAATAAAAAAATTCTTAGAGGTAAATGAGAACAATGACACAACATATCAAAATCTCTGGGACACTCTGAAAGCAGTACTAAGAGGAAAGTTCATTGCATTGAGCTCATACATTAATAAATAAAAAGTCAACAACTAAATGACCTAACATTACATCTCAAAACCCTATAAAAAGAAGAACAGATCAACACCAACAATAGTAGAAGACAGGAAATAATTAAAATCAGAGCCGAAATCAATGAAATTGAAACAAGAGAAACAATTCAAAACATTGACAAAACAAAGAGTTGGTTCTTTGAAAAAGTAAACAAAATTGATAAACCCCTAGCCACACTAATGAAGAGAAGGAGAGAGAAAACAGATTACTAGAAACCGTGATGAAAAAGGAAAGATCACAACAGACACCTTTGAAATACATAACATAATTAGAAGTTACTTTGAAAATCTATACTCCAACAAAATAGAAAATATCAAAGACATTGACAAATTTTTAGAGACATATGATCTTCCCAAACTGAATCAGGAAGACATACACAATTTAAAAAGATCAATTTCAAGCACTGAAATAGAAGAAGCCATCAAAAGTCTACCAACCAAGAAAAGCCCAGGACCAGATGGATTCTCAGCCAAATTCTACAAGACCTTTAAAGAAGAACTGATACCAATACTCCTCAAAGTAATTCAGAAAATAGAAAAGGAAGGAACCCTTCCAAATTCATTCTATGAGGCTAGTATCACCCTGATACCAAAACCAGACAAAGACACATCAAGGAAAGAAAACTTTAGACCAATATCTTTGATGAATATAGACTCAAAGATCCTTAACAAAATACTGGCAAACCATATCCAAAAACATATTAAGAAGATAGGGCACCATGATCAAGTGGGGTTTATCCCAGGGATGCAAGGTTGGTTCAACATCCGGAAATCAATAAACGTAATTCATCACATCGATAGGCTTAAAGTTAAGAATCACATGATTATTTCAATAGATGCTGAGAACACGTTTGATAAAATACAGCACCCCTTAATGCTTAAAACACTAGAAAAAATAGGAACAGTAGGAACATACCTCAACACTGTAAAGGCTCTCTATGCTAAGCCCATAGCCAACATCATTCTTAATGGAGAAGAACTGAAAGCATTTCCTCTAACAACTGGAACAAGACAGGGCTGACCTCTTTTACCACTTCTATTCAACATCATTCTTGAAACACTTGCCAGAGCAATTAGACCAAAGTAATTAAAGGAATAAGAATAAGAAAAGAAGAACTAAATCTGTCACTATTTGCTGATGACATGATCCTATATTTAGAAGATCCAAAAAACTCCACTAGAAAACTTCTAGAATTAATAAATGAATTCAGTAAAGTAGCAGGATATAAAATCAATATGCATAAATCTAATGCATTTCTATTCATAAGTGATGAATCCTCTGAAAGAGAAATTAGGAAAACCACTCCATTCACAATAGCCACAAAAAACAGAAAATACTTGTGAATTAATCTAACAAAAGAGGTGAAAGTCCTCTACAATGAAAACTACAGAACACTAAAGAAAGAAATTAATGAAAATCTTAGAAAATGGAAAGATCTCCCATGTTCTTTGATAGGCAGAATTAACATTGTCAAAATGGCCATTCTACCAAAGGCACTATACAGATTCAATGCAATTCCAATTAAAATCCCAATGACATTCCTCATAGAAATAGAGAAAACAATCATTAACTTCATCTGGAAGAACAAGAGACCTCGAATAGCCAAAACGATCCTGAGCAGTGAAGCAGGAAGTATCACAATACCAGACCTTAAACTGTACTACAGAGCAACAGTAACAGAAATGACATGGTGTTGGCACCAAAACAGACAGGCAGACCAATGGTACAGAATAGAAGACACAGAGACAAACCCACATAAATACAGTCACCTCACACTAGACGAAGGAGCTAAAACATACAATGGAGAAAAGATAGCCCATTCAACAAATGGTGCTGGCAAAACTGAAATCCATATGCAGTAAAATGAAATTAGACCTCTATCTCTCATCCTGTACAAAACTCAACTCAAAATGGATCAAGGACTTAGGAATTAGACCAGAGACCCTGCACCTAAAAGGAGACAAAGTAGGCCTGAATCTTCATCATGTTGGCTTAGGATCAGACTTCCTCAACAGGACTCCCAAAGCACAAGATATCAAAGCAAGAATCAATAAATAGGATGGACTCAAACTGAAAAGCTTTTTCTCAACAAAGTATACAATCAAGAATGTGAAGAGAGAGCCTACAGAGTGGGAGAAAATCTTTTCCACACACACTTCAGATAGAGCACTTATCTCCAAAATTTATAAAGAACTTACAAAACTTTACACCAAAAATACAAAGAACCCAATCAATAAATGGGCCAAGGAACTAGACAGACACTTTACAGAAGAAGACATATAGGCAATTAATAAATATATGAAAAAGTGTTCAACATCTCTAGTAATGAGAGAAATGCAAATTAAAACAACTCTAAGATTTCATCTTACTCCAATTAGAATGGCTATTATCAAGAACACAAATGATGTTGGCGTGGATGTGGGGGAAAAGGCACACTTCTGCATTGCTGATGGAGTTGAAAATTGGTGCAGCCACTCTGGAAAGCAGTGTGAAGAATCCTCAGAAAACTTGGAATGGACCCACCTTTTGACCTAGTTATCCCACTCCTCAGTTTATACCCAAAGGACTTAAAATCAGCATAGTGCAGTAACGCAGCCACATCAATGTTTATAGTAGCTCAGTTCACAATAGCTAGATTGTGGAAGCAACCTAGATGCCCTTCAACAGATGAATGGATAAAGAAACTGTGGTATATATACACAATGGAATATTATTCAGCCATAAAGAAGAATAATATTATGACTTTTTGCAAATAAATGGATGGAATTGGAGAATATCATGCTAAGTGAAATAAGCCAATCCTAAAAAAAACAAAGGCCAAATGTTTTCCATGATAAGTGGAGAATGATATATAATGTTGGGGGGAGAAGTGAGAGAAGAATGGGGAAGCTTTAGATTATGTAGAAGGAAATGAGAGGAAGGGGGGTATGAAAAATGGTGGAATGAGACAGACATCATTACCCTGTGTACATGTATGATTACACGAATGGTATGAATCTACATCATGCACAACCACAGAAATGAAATGATGTACCCTATTTGTGTATAATGAATCAAAATGCAGTCTATAAAAAACTAAAAGATAAATGAAAAAGAAAATGAAGTCTACTGAGAAAATTCTTCCTGCTGTTTCCTAGTTCCTAAGAATGTTTTTCTTAGTGTCTATGTGCTCTTGGCTCCTCTTTGACATAGTTCGGCACTTTCAACTTTAATACAGTTCAGTCAGCAATGGGATACAAAGAAAGTATGATAAATATGACATTATTATTATCATCATTATTATTATTACTATTATTACTATTTGGAACTAGGGGTTGATTCTAGAGGCTCCTTACCACTGAGCTTCATCTCCAGTTCTTTTTTTTTTTTTTTTTTCCTGAGACAGGGTCTTACTAATTTCCCAGGTTTTCAATCTTCCTGCTTCAACCCCCTGGGTCACTGGGATTACAGGCATGTGCCACCATGTCCAACTGGTCTCTCCTCTTTAAAGACCCAACGGTCAACTAATAAATATAATAGAGTGCAACTCTTAAATAATGTGTGTATGTGCAAGATGCAGGACTCAAGAAAAAGTGACAAGAGAAGCACATTTGCAAATAGAGGTTAGTTATGGACATGTCTATGTAACCACAGGTTAAAATGCATGGACATGTTGGGGGTGCATCAGTAAAAATAGGTGGGAGTGGAGAGTGTACATAACTGAACCTATAGATCTGATTTTACTAACTCAACATCTTCCTGGAGTGACCTTAAATCATATGAGATCAACTAATTATGGCATGAATAAACATATAATTAAAGAAATCAAGCTCTCTAGTCTATAAGATCATGGAACATCCTTCTGCTATTTTAAGTTCATTATGGAGTGACATCCCATTTTGGAGTTCTTTTCCCTTGACCCACAAATGTGGGTTTTGGTTTCCAGTCATTTAAAGTTCTGCTTTTCAAGCAAAGCAGTTCCATTCTCTGTCTCTTCAGGAATCCCTACTTCCCTGGGCCACCATCTCAGCATCCCTACAATTCTTCAGTCCTGTTCTCACCCCTATTTCTGACTCCTAACTCCGTTACTACCTATGACCTTATTTGTCCACTTTCCTGCCTCACTAACAAGATTATAAAATCATGGAAGACACAATATTTTGCCCCCATGCTTTGTACACTGACATCTCTCCAGAAGTACATTAGGAGGAGATGAAGGGAGAGGAAGGGTCTTCACCCTGTGCATCTCCAGTTCTTTTTTTTTTTTTCCAAGGCAAAACCAACTCAAACCGTGTCTCCTGCTATGAACCTACAACATGTATCGCTGCCTTGCTTTTCCTCTCCATTGCCCACCATAACAAGCAGCACGAAAGACTTGGCGACTTCAAAAGGGGTGGCAGGGAGCATGCAATCAATTCTGCAGTGGACCCCAGCTGGGTGTCCTCTAAGGCAATTCATTTTGGCCCTATCAACCTGGAGTTAGTGTCAGGTCCCACAAGCTGGGGACTCATATCCCCAAGACTGCCCCCCAGCACTGATCCCAGATGCCAGCTGCCAGCCCCAGGTTGTTTTTGCCTGTGCTGCTAATCAACCAGCTGTAAGTCAACATTCCCGTCACCAAGTTTGACAATTCGAGTGGCTCACAGACCTTGGAGGAATACTTCCTTGCATTTGCCAGTTTACTACATAAAGAGATAAAGAGATGCATAGGGTGAAGAGTAAGAGAAGGGGCACGAAGCTCCTGTGCCCTGTCTGGCTGAGCCACTCTCCAGGAACCTCCACATGTTCAGCCACCCACAAGCTCCCCGGGCTCAGTCCCTTCCCGTTTTTATGGAGACTCCATTGCGCAGGCGCTAGGCTCACAGCCTGGTGGGGAAACCCAGAAGAACCTGCTAATTGAGATTCTTCTTGTCCTCCCTCAGCAGCATTCCTTCCTGCAGGGTATGGAGCCGGACTGCTCTGGAGGGAGGAGGGTCTTGTGATCTACTGTCAGACAAGGTAGGTCAGAATTTCTTTATGGCCAAGGAAGGCAGAGGAAGATTAGAGTTTCTTGGCCAGAGGAAGATGATATAAGCCAGTAACTATGGTCAACAAACAAAAAATATGTACCATAATATCACAAGGGGATGCCTGAAAAGATGCTCAATCTCCTTGGTCATTAGTGAAATGAAAATCAGAACTACAATGAAATGACACTTCGCACCCCTAGGATGGCTTAAAAAAAAGGCAACAAGAGTTGGCGAGGGTGGACAAGATAAAATCCTCCTTCATTGGTGCTGGGAATTTAAGATTGGTGTCTCCACTTTGGTAGGCAATGTGGCAGTTCCTCAAAACACTAAACAGTCATCACATCCTCACCCAGCTAGTCTGCTCTTAAGTAAGACCCAAGAGAAAATAAAGTACATGTTTGCACAAAAAAACTTGGACACATGTTCATAGCAGCATTATTCATAGCAGTGAAATGTGGAAATAATCTGAATTACTAAGTAATACTCCATTGTGAGGAAATACCATGTATAAACCCAACTTATAAATAGATAAAATATGGTCAATCCACAGAATGGAATGTTATTCAATAATAAAAAGGAAGAAAGTACTGATGCATGCCACACCATGGATGAACCATGAAAATATGGTTGACCCTTGAACAACACAGGTTTGAAAATATGCAAATATTTTTGTTTGGAGATTTTCAATAATTAGAAAAAACTCCTGGTGAACCATGCAGCCTGTAACACATACAACATACAAATTATGTGTAAGCGAACTGTTCATGTGACCAGTAAGGCTTCTGGTCTATAGCAGGCTCTCAGTAGTTAAGTTTGGGGAGAACTCAAAGCTAGATGAGTTGCTCTGTGGGCAGGAGGAGTGGAGGAGCAAAGGCTGGACCCCAGAAAGCCCAGAGCAGCTGACCACCTACAGCTGGACGAATAACCACCATTATAGCTACACACAGGGGAGTCGAGGCCCAGCAGCAGCAACTCCTGCTCCCTACACACCCTAGAAGTGCACGGGGACAGCAAGCCCCACCACAGACAGTGGGCAGGGAGCAAGGATGAAAGGCTTGGGGAACGGTAAGTTCAGTGTAAGAAACAGACATGGCTTCATGAACAGAGTGACACCCAGGAAGACACATTCATCCACCAGATGTCACCAAGAGGAATAACCCCAGAAGTTCCTTTGCGAGGAAGGAGATGGCAAGACCATGGGGTTTCATGCTGTGGAGGGGCAAGAGGAAAAGGAGCAGGAAATGTCACAGGCTCTGGTGGAGTTCTGCTCAAGGCAGCAAGCTTGTAGCCAAATGAGAGCATTGCAAATGCGTCCCAGGGCATGGGGGTCCTCCACACAATGACCAGTGGAACTACCAGAAGAACAAGAGAGACAGAAAGGAAGGATGGAGAGCACCCGGAGCCAGACCTGAAGACAGTGCCCTTCGAGCTGCAAAGTCTGCCTCTTGCTACCTGCTGAGATCCCATGGGCGTGGATGACAGCATTTCAACCCTCCTGTGCAGGGACAAGTGATCCAGGGTCAGACACCCGGGATGCAGGAGGACAAGGCAGACCAGTGAGACAGAATGTGCACAGAGGGTAGAGAGCGCGATTCCACGGGGCCCTGCTTGCCAGAGACAGCTCAGAGAAAATGGCAACAAAGAGCATCAGGAAACCCCAGAAGAGACCGAGATCAGCAGCCCCTCAGAGTTGGTACCACTGCAACTTCAAGTACTGATGCAGATGCCCAGAACACCCTAAGCCACACGATGCCAAGGAGACAAAAGCAGCCAGTCCACCAGCTGAGAATTTGTCTCAGCACCCAAAGCTGAGCAAGGCGGCGCGGAGCAAGTCCTCACCCAGGCATTCGGCAGGGGGATACGGGAACAATTTCCAGCAATAAGAAATGAACCAAAGATGGGAACTGGGACGGCACACTTGCTTTTGGTCCATTGGTCAGATAAACTAGAACTAGTGATCCTCTCTGTGCAGCAGGGGTTTCCATTATTTCTACCAAAAGATAAAGGTATGTTTTATAAAAAGCCTGGGTTTTTTTCCAGTACATTTTTAAAGATTTTTAAATTGTTTCCTACCTGGTCAAGCTGAGATTTTTAAGAATTGAATTTTTAATTTATCATAAAAGTTTCCAATTTGATTTTTTAAAAAGACAACAAATTATAAGCACCTGTTCATAAAGATCTTAAATGATTTTAGCTTATATGCAGATTTTCAACTGTGAGGGGTTCAGCACCCCAAACCCCACATTGTCCAAGGATAAATTGTATGCCGCTGAGTGAAAGAAGCTAGCCACAAAGGACCACATATTATATAGCTCAATTTATGTGGAATGTCTAGAATATACAAAGCCATAGAGACAAACTAGATTAACAATTGCCTAGTGTTGGGGCAAGGGCCTGGGGTATAGAGGAGAACTCCTAAGGATAAGGGGTTTCTTTGGGGATGTTAAAAATATTCTACAGGGGCTGGGGTCGTAGCTCAGTGGTAGAGCGGTTGCCAAGCACGTGCAAGGCACTGGGTTCAATCCTCAGCACCACATAAAAAAATAAATAAATAAAGGTATAAAAAATATGATTTGAAATCTTTCTTTTAAAAATTCCATAATTAGATCACGGTGATGGCTACAAAACTCCATGAATATACTCAATATTGCTGAACTAAACATTCACACAAGTGAATTTTATAGTATGTGAAATGTAAACACCAATAAAGTTGTTAAAAAAAGAGAGAGAAGGAAATGTTTCTTGTCACTTAAAGCCAAATTAGACACAATGTAAATACTAATGTGATGAACTTCAGTCCCCATAGAAATAAGCTTCAGGAGAGTGGTGTTATCTAAAGGCAATGGGTTTCTTTGTTTGGCATGCTTGGTCATTCAAAATCTGGATTCCAATAGAAGGCGGTCACCCACCTGAGAAAACCACCCATAATGACACCTGTGGATTTTGTAAGAAAGAATAAGTCTGCACCATGGCATGTAAAATAACCATAGTTTACATACAGTTGACTTAGCATAATTATGCACCTCCAACAATGATGGTGTAGAGTAGGAGGAAATGATCCCCGAGTTAGTCACTCTGTCTTCTCCACTGGGACCAATGTGAGGGTAAGATGATGTTTTCTGTTCTGGTCCAGCGGGATTTTTCATTGCTCTGATTCAGTCTGGTCCTACTCCATGTTCATGCATCCCACAGCCTCTGACCTCCATCTGATGAGTCCTCAGCTGTCCCTTTCTCATTGAGGAGTTACTAATTATTTGCAGAAACTTCTCATCCTCTGCTCAAACTTTGTTTATTCTCTAGGACATGATTAACAGCATGTATAAAATATTACGGACCCAAAAGGATCTACCACTGTTTCTCACTGCCCCTACAATAGCTTCTGTTTCTCTGTGAGGATATTTTCTATTGTCCTACAATGTCCTCAGCAACAGAGTTCCTTCTGTCCTCCTAGGTCCTGCACTCTGCCCAAGCTAAACCAGTAACCTTCCTCTACTTGGGGTAGGAAGTATGATTTAGCTCAGCCTACCTCCAAATTGGTGATTGGTATCTCCTTTAGATGTCCTGGAAAGAACATCTAAACCACCCTGGGTGGTCCCGGATAGAGGAACAACTGGGTGCTGTACGAGCCTCCTTCTCCTTCCTCTCACCCTCTGTTTCCCCTCAAAGTCACTTTAGGTTCTTGGTTCTCCAAAGCCACCAGGAATGGTCCAGACTTCCCAGGTGATGAGGTCCTAGGTAAGAAACTCACAACTTGAGAGCTCAGATTTCTTCTCTTTTGTCCCAAGTGTTTGAGATAGGAGCAGAGAGTTAGGTGGTCTTCCTAGTCAGAGGAAGGGGAAGGAGACCATGAGTCTGAGGACCTAACAGAGTATCGCCTAGCACCCCCAAAATATAGGCAGAGAGAAGACTTGGGGTTAAGACAACAGATTCTGCTTTGTAACTGTGTAAGTGCTGATGGCAAAAAATTTTAACTGAGCCGAGTGGTTCCACTACAAATTCATATTTTCCATCTCACAGCTGGGCTCTGAATGCTCCTTGACTATCATTTTCCTAATCACGACATGATTTCCTTTCCAGTCCTCTCCGCAGCTGCTGCAAACCTCCATGGCTTCTCTCAGCTCTCCACCTCTCCCCTCTCAGGATGTCACCTTCAGGTGACACAACGGGCTGTGGCCTCCATCACCGCCCCTTCCTTCAGCTCAAAACCCCTTCCTTCTGCTCTGACATGGGTCACCTGAGGGAAAGGTCCCGAATACCTCCAAGGATCAGCCCTTCATCCCTGGGAGGACAAATAGATTCAGATCCTGGCACCATCCCCACCAGCTAGGTAGCCACAAGCACACAATAAGCCTCAGTTTCATTATCAATAAGATGGACTAATAAGAGTATCTAACTTACAAGTGTTTCATTAATTTATTGAGGTAAAGAAATTAAGACAGTGGTTGGCTGTGTTCTTCTACTGGGCTCCTGATAGGGTGCAAGTTCGCGCTGGCGGGAAGGTGAAATCCCGGAAGAGAAGCAGGGACGGCACCATAGGCGCCATACTGTCAGAACTATCAGCCAGGAGGGGGGGGGGGGCGCTGCTGCTTATCGTAAAGGTCAGAACGTTCTCAGAATGAGAACTTCTTCTTGGTCCCTGACACCTGGCACAATATAAACCCTACAGAAGCTCACTATAGTTTTGGTTGAGAATATATACTCCATTATATATATTAATTAATGTGTTATCATTACCAATGTACATTAATATCACTAATAGGTAATTATTATTTGTGAATCTCCAAAAGGAAATGCTTCATAGCTGCAACCAAAATTCTCTTATCCATGAGTACCTACTAATATTTGCCCAGAACAGAGTCGTGCTGCCCGCCTGCCCTGAGATCCCTGTCCTCCTCCTCATCGGCAATGGACCACCAAACTGCTTCCAGGGGGTCTGTCGTGCAGCCTCCTGCTCCTGCCTCATTCCTCTCATTGCTACTGTCATCTGCGTCCCACCCTCATGATCGAAGGAAGGACACTCTCTTGGATGACCTCCTGAAGTCCAAATCCATGGGTGACCACAGGCTTAGCCACATGCATTATTACCTTCTTAAACTCCCTTCTATTGACCCAGGGGACATTTTTCTCTCGTCTTTCTTTGCCACACCGTCTCCTTCACCAGCACCATCATCCCCACCAACCCTAAGGTGACAGCTGTCCTGTGCCAAGTCGCCATCCCCCATCCCTCTTCTCTTCCTCTCTGCGCCTGTTGACCTACTAGACCGGTATTCCCAGGTCAGTTCCACTTTACACCTGTTGTCCTCTTGCACTCCCCAAAGTGTCTCGTGTTGGTAACAAATGACAGCCACTTCAGCTAGTAAGTATTTTCTCCACCTCTGCAACTAAGATGATATGGCAGTAGCTCAGGGGGTGTGGACAGCCCACAGCCTCTCCCTACTCCCATCACAAATGCAGGTGATGGATGTTGTCTTCGTCTCATATAAACAGCTATAAAAATGCAGTCCCTTTGTCCTACTTCCAATCAGATTGCTACCCCAACCCCCTCCTTTAAAGATACACTGAAACTCACTACCGGGGACTCTCAGTCTGTCTATCCATCCATCTCTTATCTCTGCTGTAAGCCTCAGACTAACCTTTTCAACTCACTGATGGACAGTGCCTGTCAGTATGCCCAGACACCTGAAAGCCACAAGTTCAAAACCAAAGTCCATGTCATTTCTCTTTATTCTCCCCTGTATCCCCTATCACTTATATCAGCTGCTCAGTGGAATCCACCCTACACAGACAGCCACAAAAGAGATAGCAGAGGAATAATTTGCATTGTAGGTTCCCATCCACCCCAGTGAATGGCACCAAAGAGGCTGCTTAATCAACAGAGAGCCAATCCATAGGTCTGTGATCTTTACCTGGTGACAGGGTCTTCTTTCAGGAAGATGGAATTGGGAAACTGAGAGATCGACATATCTACCTATGGGAAGACACATCAAAAAGAGTGGCTAAATCAAGAAAATAAGATTGTTCAATGTAAGGATGCAAGGACATGCAGAGGGACAGATAGCAATGGAGCCAGAATGGGGGAACGTTAGGAGTGCCGAGGAGGTGGTAGGATGTGGGCCTCTGTGGGCAGCACCATCCATTTTGCTGTATGTTTGAAATTTTTCACAATAAAATGTGGGGTGGGGAAGGAAGCATCCAAGTCACCACTCATTTATCGTTAATGTAGTAAACATTTCTTAACTGGCTACCATGCTATGCTCTGGGGATTCCGTGGTGAATGGGGAACACAGTGCCTGCCCTCATGTAGTTTACAGTCTAGTTGGGGAGAGAAATCAACACATTAATCCTGCAAATAAATAGATAATTATGAGGAGAGATAGACGCTGGGAAGATAAAAGTGTGGCTCTTCAGAAGAAGTGAGACAAGACCCCACGTGCCAAAAGCCTGGGGGACAAAGGGAAGTCACCAGGGTGGTCACGTGGGTTCTGTGAGGGAGGGCTGGGGGCAAATGACAAGTGAGAGCCGCTTACAGCCAGAGCTTGAAGGGACAGAAAGGATGCATAAGCCAAGAGCACTGGTTAGGACTGGAGAGGTGGGGTAGGGAGCAGATGTGCTGAAGGAAAAGGAAGTCACGGCTAGACCTCGCCTGGGGACATGAGCAGCCAGCCTGGAGCAGCCAGGCCCCGGCTCATTCAGGAAGATCCTGAGACCAGGATCGTGCGCTCAGTGGTTCTCCTGCCCCAGCTTTCCAAGTAACTGGGACTGCAAGCGTGCACCACCATGTCCAGCTTGATGTCTGCCCTTTGATGGAAACAAAAGTCTTTGCCAACAACCTCCCTGTTGCTAAATCCCCATGGATTCGTTTCAGCAGTTTTTCTATTTGACCTCTCTGCAATTTTTAGAATCTGTTGAATATACTCATCATCCCAAAATAGTTTCTTCAACTTCCAAACCTCCACATGCCTCTAATTTTCCTTCTACCTCTCCGGCCTTCTCTTTCTCAATTCCTATGTTGGTTTCTCTTCCTTCGTCCTTCAGGACATGTCCCTTCAGTTTCTACATTTACTTCTTGGTGTGGTCTCATATATTGCTGCAGCTTCAATTCTGTCTCCTCTCCTAGGAGCTCTGAGCAGTATATCCAATACAATTTTTGTGATTTTTATGGGTTGAATGGTATTCCTCAAACAGACATGTGCAACTCTCAGTACCTGTGAATGTGACCTTATTTGGAAATAGGGTCTCTGCAGATGTCACATTGAATCAGAGTGGCCCCCAAACCCAGTACGTAGTGTCCTTTTAAGGAGGGCCATACTTCATACACACAGGGAAAATGGAAGCAGAGAGTGAACTGATATTATGCAGTCTGACTCTCAAGGCTGCTAGCCACGCCTGAAGCTAGGAGGAAACCTTGGCATAGAACCTCTCAGGGCCTCCAGAGGAAGTGTGACTCTGCTGACATCATGATTTCAGGGCCACCCAGTTCGCAGTAATCCATTCCAACAGGCCTACAGCAGCAATGATGGGAAGATCTCTCTTCCATACTGTCTAATGCCAAGATCACACCACTGACCGTGGCCATGGGCCTCCTCCTGAGCTGGCCCCAGCTCCTACCTCCTGATGCCTGCAAACCATGCCCCACTTGATCTCTATATCCAGTTCTGTGCTCTTTCGCTGTCCTACCCCTCACCAAACACCTTGTTCTGGTGAAACTCTGTAGTCATCCCTCGACATCTACAGGGAATTGGTTCTAGGACCCCTGAGGTGTACCAAAATTTGTGAATGCCTAAGTCCCTTATATAAAATGATGTACTATTTGAACAGAACCTGGATACATCCTCCTGTATACTTTAAATCATCTGTAGATGACTTATAATACCAAGTATAATGTAAATGCTATGTAAATAATTGCTAAAATGTATTGCATATGGAATAATATATGTTCCATACAGACATATCTTTTTTTTCACGTTTTAGATCTGTAGCTGGTGAAATTCAAAGATGCAGAAGTCACAGATTCAGAGGGCCAACTGTACTTGTATTTTAGGGTTTATCTCCAGGAAGTTCTTATTGGAACCTCAAAATTCAACTACCTGCCTTTTTTTTTTTTTTTTTTGCGATGCTGGGGATTGAACCCAGGGCCTTGTGCTTGCAAGGCAAGCACTCTACCAACTGAGCTATGTCCCCAGCCCAACTACCTGCCTCTTTTTCGTGCATTTAAACTGTTTGAAATGTCCTACTGCCAGAGAATTAACACCGTATTGAGCTAAACCTTTTGATTTGTCTCTCTCCCATTGCCAGGCATATCTATAATACATAGTACTGTACTGCTGTACAGAGCACCCAAAAAATATCTGACATATGAATGAATGAATGGAACTAAACAGCACGGGTTATCATTGTTGCTAACAACGGCAAACCACATGTGATGGTTAACACTGCAGCTAATTATGGATACTAGAAAAAATAACAGAAAGTAGAATAGATTAAAAATGTGCTTTCATGGCGCCCAAGTGATACTAATTGCAGTTATTTATGTGAAATCTTACTTTTTATGCCTAATTACCATGCACTACAAGTGAGGATTACATATATCATTAAATGTGTCAGATCAACTTACTTGAGTTTTATTTCATTATAATATTGAATTAGGCACATAGGCTTAGACTACATAAATTATTGTTGATATCTATTGTTTGTGCCTTCTCTTGAAAAGTTCTTGCCTCTCTTCTTCAAACCATAGTATCTCCATCATCAAGAGTACTGGCATAAAAAAATGGGTGATCACTTCTGATAATGTGGAATACAAAGCAATTATGAGCTAATTGTGATTCTGATAATGTTGATTTGTTATCCCTCATTATAATGCACTTGATAGCTACAAAGGATTTTACAAGCATCATCTTATTTAATATCTCTTCAGCTCTGTAAGTAATTATAACTCTCAGGTAGTTTTAGTGACCTATTCTAATAAATAGCAGCGTCGGGAAGAGAGTCAGCATGAAGATGGTTCGGATGGAATGAAGCTCAAAGTCAACTACACTTGAAATTACACTGATTAACATTTCTATAAAGCATTTTTCATATGAATCCCTTTGATTATACCCTAGTGGTCTTAATTTTATTATCCCCTTTGCAGAAAAGGCAGTCAGAGGGGCTGAGCTGCCTCCTCAAGATCCCAGAGGTAGCAAATGATGATTTTTGAGCACAGGTCCTTTGGCTCAAGAACTGATGTGTTTTTCCACTTGACTTAGTTTATGCCTAATGGTGCATATTTTATCAGGAAGGTGGGAGGTGCTAGGGCTGAACACTCTAGGGAAGGAAGTAGAAATCCAAGGACAGGTTATGGAAGCCTGACATTTGTACCTTGGTCTCTTGTTGATATTTCTTTCTCTCTCTTCTCTCTCTCTCTCTTCCCTCCATCCCCTTTCTCCCTCTCTGGGATCCAAGTATTTATTGGCACTAACTCAAGTCACAACTGAGCCTGGCCTCCCTGTCATCCCACTGAGGTGCTAGACTTTTGATTGAAGCTGTCTTGGACCCTCCAGACCAGCCCATCTGCTGGCAGAATAGCACTGAGTGACCTCAGTCAACACCACATGGAACAGAATAATTGAGCAGCTGAGCCCAGCCCAGATTCCTCACCCACAAAACCATGAGGTATAAAAATGGCTGCTGTTTTAAGCCAGGAATTCTTGAGGCAGTCTGGTGCACAACAATAGATAACCAGAATACTCCACAAGTTTGTTTTAAGGATTCCTTCTCTTGGTGCAGAGCAAATAAATAGCCAAGGGCCAGGCTGATAAACAATCATAATTAACAAAACAAGCTCTGCTCTTTCATATGGCAATTCGCACACACAAATGATTAAGACCAGCTTTGTATTTCAAACAAATAGTCTATCAGTGGCTAAAATGTCACCCATAAAATAATTTTCCCTTTACAAGTTATAAACCCTGACAGAAAGGAAATATCTGAGAGGAGCAGGCAGAAGCAACAGCACATTCTGAGGATAATTTTACCGTTTCCATTTTTGACACACAACAGCTTTTTCACTATTCAGTTCAACTTGAAAAGGAAATGAGATAACATCTGTTTTCTCCACTGTCCTTCCACACACTTAATAGTACCCGGATACACAAGTTCATTTCCCTGGAGGTTCATATCATTCAAGTTCACCTTCTGATGATCCTAAGAGGAAAATGGTATTTTCTACAGTTCCATCTAACGGTGCGGGCCAAGAATGCAGAGTAGCTCAGGAGGGAGAGGGAACAAATTCCTCTAACCTCAACGTACAAAATAGTCACCCAAACTGCGCAATTAGCAGAAGCGCAAAGGCCGCAGCTGTTTGCAAAGGCACCCGCAGTATTTCTGACAAGGCAGACCAATGCTGGTGATGTCAGACTCCTTTCTTAAACAAAAGTGAAATGTGAGAAGGTGAAAACGCAGGACTGCTAGAAGATGTTTGCCTTGTTTGGGGAACAGTTCACAAATGAGTATGTTGTCCCTGGTTCTGGGTTTCCCCAGGTCTTTGAAAATCGACATTCCTGTACAATCCTTCACAAAAACCTAGCAATTGGCTCTCCCAACTAGGTTATCTCACCAGTCTGTCATGCGAGTCACTGGGCAGGGAGAATGACTCATGGGCTCTAAAGAAAATCTAATTCATTGAGTTAAACGTTGGAAAAGGACCTAAGTGAGTCACTGTATCCTTCCCCTGCCTTCAGGCAGAACCACACCTAGATCTCTCCAGCCAGAAGAGAGGTGATCCTATTTTTAATAAGTCAGTCAAAAAGGGATCATTTACAACAATAATAAATTCCATTCCTATATATACCTACACTCCAAAAACAACAAAGCCATTGCAAAATTGGACCCCAAAGTACAAACTAAAGAACAGAAATTCACAAAGCCCGGAGGCTGGCTCATACAGTGCTTTTGTGCAAATTAGGAAAAGGTGGCCCTTCAGGAAGAAGGAATCAAAAGTCTTTCTCTGTGGACAACAGCTGCTCTAAGCCGGTGTGCAGGGCTTGTGAGGAGCAAATGGGTTCAGTCCTCACTCACGCCTGCTCCCCACATCCCAACGCCTCCCCACCCCCATCCCAACGCCTCCCACCCCCATCCCTGCCTTTGTGCAAAGAACAAATTCCAGGACCATGTGTAGTGGCCTGGGAGGAAGGAACTGAAGTCCCTATGACCCTTGCCCCCTTTATCTGGTAAAACCCGTCCACTTCCCACCTTTGTCCCTGTTGTTTGTTATTGCTGACGCTTGATGACACTGCTTTTTTCTGTTATGTCTCTTGCCCTCTACTAATAAACCTGTGACTGACAGGCAATACATCTCTATCCCACCAGATACCTGGCGTGTGCTCAATAACCATTCTCTGAATGAACGGAACAGAGCCCTCCACCACCTACCTCTCCTGTTTTTCCTCTCTTTAAACTCAGAGGGACAGTGTGAGCTCACCTCCCTGGAGGGAGGCCACAGGCCACCAGGCACGTTGCTCTGCAGAGTAGAATCCCCTTAGAGAAAGGAAGGTCTTGAAGACCCGGCCCCTATGGCTGTAAGACCAGAGCCCCATGCTGAGAACATCACCCTTGTGCTCCTTCCTGTTTGGATGCGCTGGGTCTGTCTCACCAAGGATCATGTGAGGCTGACCATGGAGAAAAGAAGCAGGCTTTCACAGTCCTTTGGGCCTCTGCCGTACAGGGCAGGGGCTGCCCTCCCAGGGCACAGCCCCCTTGCCTCTGAGGAAGAAGACTGGATTCACAACCCAGTCAGCAAAGCCACTCACCCAGGCAGACCTTCCCAGCCGCTCCCCAGCCTGCCTTCCTTGACCAGCCGTCTCTCCGTCTCTTTGATATGGGCCGCCATCCTGCCCATGACCAAGCTGAAGTTAGAAACTGAAAGTTCAGGGCTTGTTTATTCGGTCCACATGGTGCCTTTTGTTGGTGGTGATACTGGTGGTGGCTAACAAAAGTTGTGAGAATCAACATGGGGTCGCTTTTGTCAAACTCTAACTAAAACTAAAATATAACACAACTGAGAGGCTAAGAAGGAGGGGGCCTCTTGCACGTGTGCCCAAGAACAAGAAGTATCACAAAAGACTCTGCCAGGACCACAGTCTTGCACAGAGGCCACCACAACCCACAGAAAGTACTTCGGCAAGGACGTCCACCCAACAACTGCCTGTCCATCCTTGAAGAAATGATGCCCTTGTTGTTGATCCCTGTTGTCAAGGGTTATAGTCTTAATAACTAGGTAATCATCCTCATTCTGCCTTTAAAAACTCCTCCTCATCTTAATCTCCTTCAATATGCGCGTAGTTAACTAACTATGGCACCTGTATTCCACGCCATATCCATTCCTGAGGAAACTTATTATCTTTCTCCATTTGTTACATAGGTTAAAATACTTAATTGTATTATTTCACTTATATGACAAATCCAGAAGGGATAATCCGTAGAAATCGATGCAGGTTGGTGGTTACCAGATCTGGAGCCCGGATCAGAAGTATCTATTTAATAGGAATCAAGTTTCTTTTGGGGTCATGAAAATGTTTTGCAAACTACACAGTGGTATTAGTTGCACAGCATGGTGAAGGTACTAGAATCAAATAGGGCAGTGAGCTGTTCACTTTAAAATGACTAATTTTATGCTGTTTATTTCACCTTAATTTTAAAAAAAATAAATAAATGCAAAACAAAACCAAGTTGGAGACTTCTCTTACCAGATTTCTGGCTTCTCTGGAGACACTGGGAGACCTGGTAGAGCTACTGTGGTCCCCACGATGGGGCCACTGAGGAAAGGTATTTGTTCTCCACGTGGCCTTCACCCAAGACCTCCCCTTGACAGCTCCTAGTCACGAGGAAGCCACTTAATTTCTCCAGAGAATACAAAGACTCCCCCACAGAGCTGCCATTTTCAGAGAAGTGTGAGGACAGATCATAAGTCAAAGTCTGAGAACACAGCAGGGGTGAAATGATATGAAGAGGCCAGAAGGCTGGTCAGGGAATCAGGAATGCCCAGGGTGCCATCTCCACGTCTCAGGCCCTCCCCATCCGCCTTCCCGGTTTCCCCTACTTCCTAACTTCTAGGCACAGTAATTTCTTGAGGCTGTTGGAACATATTATCACCAATCAGTGGCTTAAACAACAGAAATGTATTTTCTCACAGTTCTGAAGGCTAGAAGTCCAAGCTTAAGTGTCAGTAGAGAGGTGCTCTCCCCAAAGGCTCTATGGGAGGGTCCTTCCTTGCCTCTTCCAGCTTTCAATGGATCCTCAACTTCCAGCAACATCTCTCCAGCTTCTGCCTCTGTGTTCACACGACCTTCTTCCACCTGTCTTTTTCTCTAATGTCTCTCACCTTTCTCTCAGACATTGGATTTAGGAGTCCATGCTTAATCTGAGATGGTCTCATCTGGAGATCCTTAACTTAATTATATCTATAAAGTCTAATTTCAAATAAGATGATACTCAACGGGCAAGAGTTAGGACTTGGACCTATGACAATTTTGGAACACAATTCCATCCATTATACTAAGTAAATATGTATTTACTACATGACTCATTTGTTAAGTATCATGAGAATATTTTGTTTCTCTGTTGGATCCCCATGGCCTAGAACAATGCCTGCACCTGAGTCCTCAATGAACACTAACAGGATTAAGGATTGGGGCAGTGTGTGCATGGGATAGCAGTTGGCTTGCGCTGAGACAGTCAATAACTGCTTCAAAGGATGTCACCACAAAAGCAATCCAGGACCTGCAAGGCAAGTACAGATAGAACATCAGGTGGACCCAGGGACCAAGATCACTGCTAACAGAAGCAGCAGGGCAGGAGAGGTCCAACTTGAGTAGGAGGCTTGCCATCGAAACCACAGAGCCTGTGCTGATGGAGATGACTGACGCATGGCTCAGGGGCATGGAATCTGCCCCAGTCAGTTAGAGGCTAGACTGGGAAACTTTAGGAAGGGTTCTGCCTACTGTCCATCCCTCCTGGGCTGCCGCTGTGTTTGCTGCAGTCCTGGCCCAGGTTTTTAACTCACTCGAGGAGGGATACTGAACATATGGGCCAACCACCTACTTCCGAATCACCAGGAGGATGTGAAATAAAAATGTATACTCTTGGGCCTAATCCCAGACCTTCTGAATCAGAATCTCTGGGATTCTGAGTGCTGAGAACACTAAAATTTAAGAACCAAAGAAATGCAGTCTCTTAAAATGGAAGGATTTTCCCAGTTGTAATGAACATCTTGAAAGTGAAAATAAGGCCCCGGGTGAGACCCAGTACCCAGTCATTTCTCTGCTTCTGCCTGACCTACCTCTTATAGACTAACTGCTTGCTAAGTTAGCTCCAAATGCCAAGACTCTGCCCTTCCAAACGCCCCTAGTCAGCACACCTGGAAGGGTGCTTACCCGTAACACCTTCCACAACAAAAACCAGACGCCAGCCACTCTCATCAAAGTAAAGACTTCCATCACTTATCCTTTTAGATCCACTGGACTGCGACCCTGGCCAACCTAAGTGAAGGAGATAGACGACACAGCCCCAGCCCACAAGAGGCCACCTTTTGAAACAGTAGACAACTGACGTGCCTCACGTCTGCCATCCACACCCTTCCCTCAAAAAATCATATGGGTGGTTAAGACGGTCGATGAAAGGCGAGAGACCGCCACCTTCAACGTGATGGCTTGTTGCTATTAAAGCTCCTTCTTCTCAGTCACACCGCCTGTCCACTCACTGACTCCATCAGGCAGCAGAGCACGAACCTTGTGCAGTTATAACCTCACGCTATTCGCCATTTGCCGGTCTCTGCCCTCAGCTCATGACATGGTTGATCGGTTTCCTCCCTCTCTGCTCTTCTGCGCACCGCCACCAAGTTAACACGGAGCAGGAGGGCACTCGGTCTGCCCTCTAAACTCTTGAGTGGTTTCTCCGCTGTCAGGAGCATAGACACTGTTGATGGCCTTCCCAACAGTTATCCCTTCTTTATTTTGTCCTAATAGAAGCTTGATTTCATTCAGGCATGGAGAAAAAAATACACATATTCATGGAAGGAGGCCCCTCCCACCACTACAGGGATGGTGGAGTGGAAATAGAAGGGTGGAGGGTTCTTGGTGACCTCCCTTAGATGCTAAATTCCCACATGGCTCCTTGCATTCTTGTTGGAGGGAGATAACAGGCCTCCTGCCATGGTTTAGGATACCATCTTCAAAGCATCCTAAGTGATGCTGATGGTATTCCAGGATCTCCATACCAGTCGGAGGCAAAAGAAGCATTTTAGACCAGAAAAGTCAGGAGTCTCAGAGAAGTGGTCAGCTGGACGTGTCAACAGTTGTGGTCTATCTGCCTCACTGGAACCCTGAAGGAGAAAACAAAGAAGTCTTAGTCCTGCCAGAACCAACAGTCATGATATGTGCCGAGGGTAAGAATTCATCACCTCATTGGCACTTCTCATTCCATCCCACTGTCTTCAACTGTCACCTGATTTTTATTAGCATAGCTCTTGCCACAGAATCGTGGGGGGAATTCATTATCATTGATGCACAAGCACAATTATATAAGAGGGAGTTGCTCATGACAGCGGTCTCCGGATGTCCACCACATTAGAGCCTCTCAGTGGCATGTCGGCTAATGCCATGCAGCTGACACGTGAGGTTTTGCATGAAACATGTCAAACACGGATCAGTCTTGGTGCTGAAAACACAGCTCCCGGGTGCTCTCTGTGCTCAGCAAGATGGTGGATGATTAGAGATCTATTTTTCACTCTGTGGAAGATACTAATTAGCATTTAGTTTGATTAATCCCAATTAGGCAAAGTAGTTGTTTAATGAGAAACCTTCACAAGTTAGCTCACGTTGTGCTCCCAGAGGAATTCAAAGACAGACCCCACAGCCTTGCGGTGGAATCAGGATGAGGGGCTCCTATGTTGTAGGGAGTCACTGGCTTGAATTATTTTGTGTATTCATTTGACAGATTTTAGTTCACTCTCTTTTGTGTTCCTACAATATCAACAAAGTTCTAGGCACTTCTTAACAGTCACAGAATTGTCTTGACTGCTGTCCCTTAGTACACACTGAGCCTCCACCCTGAGTGGCCTGGAGATTCAAGGATTAATCTGCTTTACTTCCAGCCTCCAGCATACACTCTGTTTGGTATTGAGTTGGACATGGCCCGTCCATGCCTTAGTATCCTCATGTGGAAAGTGGGAACGCTGACATCCCACTTCATGGTGTTGCGCAGGACTGCCACCTGCCATTTAGAAGGACTCGCACTGTATGGAATGCTCCCCCATTGCCATCTTGAAATTCTTAATTATTTTTGAATGAGAAGTCCTACATTTCCATGTTTCACTGGACCCTACAAGTTGCAGAGCCTTCTTGGGGGTCCGTGAAATACACACGAGAGTTTCACAAGGATTATAAATAAGGAACACACTCTAAGTGCATAACACAATGCTTCACACAGAGTAAGGACTTCAAAATAGTAGAACCATCCTAATTAGATAGTTAAATCCAAAACAACAGTATTTCTCATGGATTCCCACCCATCTCATCTAAAGACTGTAAATTAAATTCTGTTTTATTTTCTTTAAAAGAGTTTGTAAGCACATCTCTGACCTGAGCTTTGAATCTTAGTTTCCAGGTATTTGACATGATCTCTTTCATTTCATCCCTATCACCTCCATCAAAGGCTCCCCACAACCCCAACTGGTTTGAGAACTGTGCAGCCACACTGAGAGAGTTGATTAATCCCTTTCTTCCTTGGATTGATCAATGAATTCTCTCACAATACTTATAGAGATACACCATACAGGGGACACAGTAATGGGTTAAAAGAGGAAATGTGTATTTTTTCTTATCTACACAAACTTTTAAACTCTGATATATGTTCACAATCTCTTAACAACAATTCCAAAATCTAAATAGCTCTCAATAATTAGAAAGAAATTTTCAGGGGAAAAAAATACATTTGGTAGCAAAAACAAATTGGAAACTAATGTGGGGCTATTGGTCTGTTTATAATAATGCTGTTTTAGTCAGCTTTTTCACTGCTGTGACTAAATGATGTGACCAGCACAACTATAGAGGGAAGAAATGTTTATTTGAGGGCTCACAGTTTCAGAGGTCTTAGTCCATAGAAGGCTGGCTCCTTTCCTCAGGGCTCAAGGTGAGGCTGAACATCATGGTGGTAGTAGCTCACATCATGGTGGTCAAAAAGCAGAATATATACCCCATAGCTTCCAATCTCCTCCAGCCGCACCCTACCCATCTGGTATTAAATCACTGATTGGGTTAAGACTCTTAAAACCCAATCATTTCTCTTCTGAACCTTCCTGCATTGTCTCTCATGTGAGCTTTTGGGGGATACCTCACGTCCAAACCATAACAGATTCTATGGGTATTATATAGGCTTCTATATGTAAATGGAATTCTTTTTCTAAAAAAAAAAATTCTGACTTCTATAACACCCAACCAAAAGTCCAAAGTGGTTCTGTCAGGCCCACAGTATGCCTTTCAGAGTTTGCTCCCCAACTAACGGAGACAATACATTAAGACAGGCCCTGGAACTCAAATAGATATTTGTATACCATTTTTATAGTAGCATCATTCATATTAGCCAAGGGCAGAAACAACTCAAGTGACCATTAGGACCCACAAAATGTGGCATATACCTACAATGGAATATTATTGATCCTTAAAAATGAAAGAAATTCAAACACATGCTACAGCATGGATGACCCTTGAAGACACTGTGTTAAGTGAAACAAGCCAGTCACACACACACTCACACACACACACTCTCTCACATACACACTCTCTCTTTCTCTCTGTCTCACACACAATGATATTGTGTGATTCCCAGACATGAGATGCCTAGAGCAGTCGAATTCACAGAGATAGAAGGTGGGGTGAGGGTTGCCACAGATCTGGGCCAAGGGATAATAGGAGCTAGTGTTCAAGGGATCAGAGTTTCAGTTGGGAAGCTGGAGCAGTTCTGGAGATGGATGGTGGTGGTGGCCACACAGCAGTGTGGGTGCACTTCCTGCTCAGACTGTGGACATGAAAATGAATAACATGATAAATTTTATATGTAATTTATCATGATAAAAAGGAGAGGTCTTGTGTGTTAGTCAATTTTGTGCTGCTAACAAAATACTTGAGACTGGGTAATTTTTTTAAAAAAGATAGATTTATTTCCTCCCAGTTCTAGAGGCTGGAAAGCCTGGCCTCTGATGAGATCTTCATGCAGCATCAACCCATGATGGAAGGTGAGAAGGTGAGAGAGAGGGAGGAGAGGCCAACCTCGTCCTGTTATAGGGACACACTCCCACGATAACAGCATTGATCACCTCTTAAAGGTCATTTCAATACTGCTCTAGTGGCAACTGAATTTCCACATGGGCTGTGGAAGGGACATTCTAAACAGCACGTGTGCACTAGGCACCGAACTCTTCTCTCCACCTGCTCTACCTGTCTGTCTCTGGCTGCCCTGGATGCGATCACCACTCTCCATCACCACCAGCAACTGCCCTATGAAAGTCCTGCAGCCAGAGACGTCACTTGACATTCCCTTGGCTCAGCTTTTGCCTGACTTTATTTCCTAGAGTCTGAGACTAACAAATTTGCAACAAACCCATTTTAAGCAAAGGACAAAAGAGTACACCAGTGTCCTGTCCCTGAGGCATCCCAGACCTGGGACAGCTGGTGCACAGGCCAGTCTTTGTCATCTAATCACCTCCATTACTCTGTCAGGTCATGTTAATATGCAGGTACAGGACCTATATCCTCACCTAGTGATCTACATGACCTGTGTGTTGGTTTCTTACTGCTGCTATAACAAATCACCACAATACAGTGGCTTAAAACAACACAAATATATTATCTAGCTGTTCAAGCAGCCCAAAATCCAAAATAAGTTTCGGTGGACTTAAATCAAGGTGTTGACAAGTCCACGCTCTTTCTGGAGCATCTAAACAAGAATCTGTTTCCTTGCCTCTTCCATCTTCCAGAGCCAACTTGTTTTCCATGCCCTGTGGTCCCTTTCAAGTACATCCCTCTAGCGTCCATCACCACACAGCCTTCTCCTCCACTGTGGCTCCTAAGGCTCCCACCCATCTTGTGAACTTTACATGACACTCACCCGATAATCCAGAATGACCTCTCCATCTCAAGACTCTCAACTACAGCTATGAAGCACCTTTGCCCTGGAGGGGAACACAAAGGTTCCAGGGATTTCACAGATTCGGTGGGCCTCTTGGGCATTGATTCAGTTTACCACACCCTAATGGATAAAATTTGAGTTCTTATGGACTGAAATACGAAGATGAAGTATTTCTTACTATCAGATAAAAGGTGAATATAGATCCATGTCTGAGAGAGGGACAAAATTTCAAGTTGACTTTTCATAAAAATGGAAGAGAAGTCAGTACAGTGGAGGAAAGGGACCAGGGGAAAGAGGAGGGAGAGAAAAGGAAAAACATTGGAGAATGATGTTAGCCAAATTATATTGCTATATGGTGTGCACATATGAACAGGTAACAATGAATCCTACCACTATGACAGTTATAATGCACCAATAAAATATGGGAAATAATAATAATAATTTAAAATTCAAGTTGAAAAATGGTGCAGGTGCATTATCAAAGCAAGGAGGGCCTTTGGTGGACATGGGGACCTAGGTACAGAGGCAAGGGATAGGTCCTCTGTTTCTGGCATTATGGCAAACAAAATAATCTAAATATTTTCTCACTGCCAAGAATTAATAAATTCTGGATCAAATATGACAAATAATTTTTAAGCCACAGTCAAGTTCCTAAGAAGTAATGGGTAATCCCCCATACCCCCACCACCAAAAAATAAAAATGAATTGCAAATCGGCATGGTAAACATAAATTGATCTTGAAGTTACTGCGTGGTAGTGGAAGAGGTGGAAAGTTTTGGTAACCAAAGAACGTACTTTTTAATGGTCACACATGGTTAGAAGAGAAGGTCTCATGTATTGCTATGGTTTAGATACGTGGTGTTCCCCAAAAGCTCTTGTGGTAAGACAATGCAGAAAGTTTTAGAGGTGAAATGATTTGGTTATGAGAACCTTGACCCAATCAGTGAATTAATACCCTGATAGGGATTAACCGAGCGGTAACTATAGGCAGGTGGGTGTGACTGGAGGAGGTAGGTCTTTGGAGGTGATCCTTTGGGGTATATATTTGGCAAGCCCAGCTTAGTCTCTCTCTGCTTCCTGGCGAAATGTCTTGAGACACTTTTCTCTGCCACACTATTCCACCATGATGTTCGGCTTCAACTCAAGCCCTGAGAAATGGAGCCAGCCATCTATGGTCTGAGACTTCTGAATTCATGGGCCCCTAAGTAAATTTTTCCTCCTTAATTGTGCTTATCGGGTCTTTTGGTCACAGCAGTGAAAAAACCGACTAAAATAGGTCTGTTCCAGTGGAGAAATGGAACTGTAGCCCTAGGGCTAGTATAAGGCAGAAAAAGAAAAAAAAAAGTCCGCCATTGACTCAGGGAGATGACAGGAAGTTTCGTTACCTTAGCTTGGAGTTGGGGAAGGATATCAAGAGTTTCTCTAAAGACTTTTAATTTCAGGTTTGTCCTCCAGGTTCCATTTCCGCACTACTTCTTAGGCCCAGAAACTCAAAAACCAAGAAAGCAGCTGATATAGCAGGTGATATCCCCTTCTCCAGAAGTATTCTTGCTGCTCTGCTATTCTCCCTGCCCAGATCAATATCGCCTTTAGCTTCAGAGAAGACGAGTGTACGGAGCATAAAACCGTAAAATGAAAAGCCTTGCACAGATGTCTTCAGACACAGCAGACAGGGTCACCTGTGACTAACACTTTTGAATGGAAAGAAACAGATCCCTTATAGAGAAATAACGTTGCTTTGAATTCCAAAAGAAGTTTCCTTGGAAACATAATATTTACAAACATTAACCATAGAGCTTAGGGAAGAGATTAAAATCCCTACTGAGCTTGGAGAAAGGCACCTGGACAGGGGAAAGCAGGAAAGGAGGGAAGTGTAATTAAGCCTGTTATGGGGAATTAAGGTCCTGGGAGATGAGTGATCTGAGTGACAGAAACCCATCCTGAACACCTGCCCACAGACAGATCTGAGGAAGTAACTGCAATAAGAATCTTTTATATTTAGGTATTCTAATAAACCATTTTCGTATGCCAAGTGCAAAATATTCAGGGGTCATTTGGTATTAAGGTATAATATGCTGCTTCAGACATGAGTCATTAGCTTTGTTCCCATATCTTAGCTCTCTCCCATATACCCCCACTCCTTAACCCCCTTACTTCTCTCCTGACACCTTTAAAAAATATTACCTCTCTTTACCATTGAACTCAGGTACAACCACTTTTTCCTTCTGTTTCCCTTTGCTGATCACCCCTTTTAAAAAGATCATAATATCATAAAACATGAAGTATTTAGAGAAATTAACAAAAGATGTTAATTCAATGGTGAGAACTACAGAACCTTGCTGAAATACATTAAAGAAGATCTAAATAAATTAAGAGCTACATCAGGTTTGTGAATTGAAAGGGTCAATATTGTCAAGATGTCTATACTATGCAAATTGATCTGTAGTTTAAAATCTAAAAATATCTAAACTCTAAAAAAATCTAAAAAGTCTTTCTTGGGAGGTTACAAATTGGTATGATTATTATAAAATTTAAAAATTTTAAGGAAATCCAAAGTTGATATGATTATAATAAAATTTATATGGTAATTCAAGAGACTGAGAACAGGTGGGAAATCATATTAGTTTGAGATCTCCAAAAAACAGATGCCAAGGACAGTTTTGATGCACAAGAGATGTATTGCAGAAGCTGTGTATGAAGCATGAAAGAGAAGGCAGCAGGAGTGTTCAGGGAGAGACTTTAGACCAGGAACTTCAGACCATGATGTAGGTCTGACACCAAGGAAGGGGGAAAGGGAAGGAAGTAAAGAGACTCAGACCAAAGTTCTGAAAATCACTGAGCAAGACTTTCAACATAAAATTGCCCTTTAGAGGAATCATGCGTTGGGTACAACGACTCATTTCTAATATCCTCACCACGATTAGTCATTGACTGCAGACAGACTGAAGTGTGACCTGGTGTGGGAAACCATCCATGGCCTGCGTGAGAACTGAGCATGGTTGAGCCAGTAACCAGGAGAATCTGGCCTCAGGAACTCACAGTTATTGACAATTGTTCAAGAACGCCTGAGTCAGGTGGTTATCCTGCGTTGGTTCAAAACTGAAGTTCAAACACAAGCACTGGATGTGGGAGTGACCCACTAGAGCGAGATGGCTTGCCTACCTCCACCCCCCATCCTGTTTCTCACAGAAGCAGCTCCCATAGATCCTTTTTGATCCATACCGCTATAAATACAGCAAGCGTGGACTCCTTCCTTTGCTAGAGCCAGACTCCTCTGGATGGCTCAATTGGTCATGCCCCTGCTTCAAAGATAATTCTGCCTTCTGTCTTTATTTCTGATAAATAAATTTCATAGCTTTTATTTCTCAGCCCATCCCTTCTACAGGAACCCGTTCCCTCACCCATGCAGGACGGGCGCCAAGAGCCTGGTGCACCATGGCTGGTGCAAAGGAAGACTCCTGGCGGCTGTCAATCATTCATGCCCGCCATGGCAGATCTCTGAAAGAGCCTAAGCAGGTCATCTGCATGACTGCCCAAACAATTTGAAAAAGAGGAATGCAGACCACCTAATATCATGACTTACTGTAAAGCAACAGTAGGAAAAACAAAGTGTTGTATTGGCAGAAAAACAGACACATAGATGGACTAGAAAAGGACCACATATATGGTGTCATTGATTTTTTTTTAAATATATTTTTTGGTTGTAGGTGGACACAATACCTTTATTTTACTTTTATGTGGTGCTGAGGATCAAACCCAGGGCCTCATGCCATGATGGGCTAGCACACTACTACTGAGCCACAATCCCAGCTCCCGGTCATTGATTTTTGACAAAGATTCCAAGGTAACTCAATGAAAAAAGGACAGTTGTTCCAACAAATGCCACTGGAAGAGCCGGATGTCTAGATGGATACAAAATGGGACTGGTTCAGGGTAGAGGGGGTGCCTAGCATGGCAAGACTGACACCCCACCTGCGTGCACCACACACAAGTATCAGTGGAGGGGACAAGAGGTCAGCTCAGAACACACACACACACACACACACACACATTAATTTATGGATACGAAGACTAAAGAGAAAACCCTAGACTCTCTAGGAGAAGATTTGGAGAAAATCTTTATTACTTTGGTTTGGGTTGCTATTTCTTAGACAAATAATAGAAATCACTAACCATAAAAGAAAAAAATTGATCATTCAGACTTTATTACAATTTAAAGCATCCACTCTGAAAAATACCATTACAAAAATGAAAATACTAACCACTAACAAAAAATATACACAGTACATACATCTGACAAAAATACTCAAATAAATCCTACTGACTAGTAAGAAGAAATCTATTCCAATAGAAAATGGGTACAAGATTTGAGTAGATACATCACCAAGTAATATACACAAATGGACCAGGTACAGTGGTGCATGCCTGGAATCCCAGCAGCTTGGGAGACTGAGGCAGGAGGATGGTGAGTTTAAAGCCAACCTCAGCAAAAACAAAGCACTAAGCAACTCAGTGAGACCCTTTCTCTAAATAAAATACAAAATAGGGCTGGGGATATGGCTCAGTGGTCGATTGCTCTGAGTTAAATCCCTGGTACCCCCCACAAAAAAGAATATGTACAAAGGGTTGATGAGCATATGAAAATATGCTTACTATCCTTTGTCCTCAGGAAAATTCAGATTAAATCCACAGTGAGCAACTACTGCACACTCACTAGAATGGCTAAAATTGTTAAGGATTCGCAGTATCAAGGAACCACTGCAGTGCTAGCTGAGAAATACAGTACAAAGTAGACTTAGGTCTTCTAACCATAAAGAAGAGATGATCAGAACCAGTGTAGGATCATATTTCCAGTGGACACTGAGGGGCTTGGTGAGCTCCTTCAGCAAGCTGAACAGCATGCTCCTGAGGTTGGAGGTACCTCACAGCTTCCCCACATGGAGCAGAACGTACAGGAGATCCGCAAGCCGGTGAGACCTGTGTTCCTGACCCTCACACGCACGTCCCAGGAGACAGCAGATGTCAAGGCGTCAGTCCTACTTGGGTCTTGGGAACTTGACATATCCCACATCTCCCGGCGACTGGAGAGTCTGAGTGCAGCCACCACTCTTGAGCCTCTTGAGTCTGTGAAGGACCCAGATATCCAGGGCTTCCTGAAGAACTAGAAGGACAATGCACTGCTGTCTGCCATTGAGGAATCCCAGAAGTGGATCTTTGGCATGAGCCAAGAGTACCATCGGGAGTCAATGCTGGTCCAAGGGGAGCAAGTGAAACAGTGAATTTCTGCACACACTGCTGGTGTCAGGAGAGGATGCCGCTGACTTCATCCAAGAGAGTAAGCCCAGTTCCCTCAGTGATGTTGGGGGCCCCTGGTCAGAGCTCTCTGAATAGCGCTGAGATAGCTACACCCCGCGGATTTATATCTCGAATGAGGAGATTGCCAGCCTAACCTGATGGACCTCGGTGCTTCCACTGCAGAGCTGGGTGATAAGAGCATTTCTGACACGTGGGCAATGCTGAAACAAATGGCAGAAGTGTTGTTGGCACCAGCGACCGACGTCCTGGAGAGCTGGAGCAGCACGCACGTGCAAGGGCGTCCTCAGGCAGGCTTTGCGGTGCCTCAAGCAGAGTTACAAGAAGGACACACTTGTGAGCGTGATTGGAAATCTGCATCAGGCCCAGCCGGGTGGCGTGCCTGGGTCTTACCAGTTGGTGTCAAGATCCCTGAACATTAAACTTGCAGCTCCCTGATTTGGACTTCAGGATGGAGAGTGGAAGGCCACCCTGTCTGGGCACTGATTAGTACAGCCTGCATTGAGAGGCCTGCTGCTGCCGCACAGGTGGTTCACTGAGCCCAGCACCAACTGGGAGAGTCTAAAACCTGGTTCCAGGAGAACGTGAACAGCAAGGACAGAAGATCGTCCTCGGCTACAGAAAACAAGCTCTGGCTTGGGTACCACACAGCCCTCAGGAACAGCACAGAGCCCTACACCTGGCCAGGTATGGCACCACGGGCAGACGCGACGTCACTGACAACCAGAGGGAAGTGGGGGCACAAGGGAGGGCAACCTGTGGCTGAAGCTGAACCAAGTGTTTTGATGATGATGAAACCAGCTCTCCAAAGACAGGCTCACTCTCTCACAGTTCCAGAAACAGCCGTTGGAGGACCACACGGAGTCCCACCTCACAGTGACCCAGCAGCCCTTCCTCTGCTTCCAAGTGCTGCTTCTGACGGTGCAGTTCGAAGCCGCCTTTGCTTTTCTCTCCCACGTGGAGCGACGATGCTGTTGTGCTGCCCATGTGGCCCAGGTGCTGTTGGAGCTGAAGCTGCTTTTTTTTTTTTTATTGTAAACAAATGGGATACATGTTGTTTCTCTGTACATGGCGTCAAGGCATACCATTTGTGTAATCATAAATTTACATAGAGTAATGCTGTTTGATTCATTCTGTTATTTTTTCCCTTCCCCCCCCACCCCTCCCACCCCTCTTTTCCCTCTATACAGTCCTTCCTTCCTCCATTCTTGCCCCCCTCCCTAACCCTAACTCTAACCCTAACACTAACCCCTCCCACCCCCCATTATGGGTCATCATCCACTTATTAGCGATATCATTTGTCCTTTGGTTTTTTGAGATTGGCTAATCTCACTTAGCATGATATTCTCCAATTTCATCCATTTGCCTGCAAATGCCATAATTTTATCATTCTTTATGGCTGAGTATTATTCCATTGTATATATACCACAGTTTCTTTATCCATTCATCAATTGAAGGACATCTAGGTTGTTTCCACAATCTGGCTATTGTGAACTGAGCAGCTATGAACATTGACGTGGCTATATCTCTGTAATATGCTGATTTTAAGTCCTTTGGGTATAGGCCAAGGAGTGGGATAGCTGGGTCAAATGGTGGTTCCATTCCAAGTTTTCTAAGGAGTCTCCACACTGCTTTCCAGAGTGGCTGCACTAATTTGCAGCCCCACCAGCAATGTATGAGTGTACCGAAGCTGCTTTTAAAAGCCTCAGGACAGAGCTCAGCTCCTCAGCCTTGAGCCTGAGACCCTGCTCGCATGCAGTGGCTCATCTTTGTGCGGCCACTCAGACACGAGGGAAGCCCGCCAGTACTTTGACTTCCTCAGGTAGGAGGAAGACAGACCAGGAGAAAACGTGTTTTTGCCCTGTGTGAGCGAGCTGGTAATCAAGTCAAGATTTTGATATGCTACTTGGGAAACTAGAGAATGACAGATGTAGAAAGCCTGGAGTCATAGATAAGTTTACTAGTGAAACAAAGCCAATTATTGACAAAGTTGCTTCCGTGGCAGAAAACAAAGGACTGTTTGAAGAAGCAGCAAAGCTTTATGACCTTGCCAAGAATGCTGGCAAGGCGCTGGAGCTGGTGAACAAACTGCTGAGCCCTGTCGCTCCTCAGATCAGTGCCCCCCGGTCCAACAAGAAGCGACTGAAGAACATGGCCGTCTCCATCACTGAGGGTACAGGTCTCAGGAAATAAGTGCAAATAAATCCACAGTCTACCTTTTGTGGGACTCGATCACCTTTTTCAATGAGTATCACAGGAGCCGCATGGACAGAGTCTTTGATACAACTGGTCACTTGAAGCTGGCGCCCCTGAATCAGAAAAGTGTGGAAGAGAGAGTAGCTGCCTTTAGAAATTTCATCGATGAAACCAGACACAACATCTCAGAAGTTCTTCTTGCCACCACGAACATCGTGTTCACACAGTTCAAGAGGCTTAAGGGGACCCGTCCATCCTTGGCATCCAGGCCCCAGTGAGTCATCAGGGACCATGACTCTCAGCTCTGCAGTCAAACCTGAGCCCTGATCACCTCTGCTGGAATAACACCCTGTGGAACATCTGGGGACACCAGTGTGAGACTGGAGCAAATGGAGGTCCTCGGGAACTGAGTACCATGCTTTGAGGCTTTGGGAAGTGGACACGGGTGGTACGCTAAGCACACAGGTTCACTGGGGTGGGATTTCCGGTTTTGTTTCTGTTGTGTTGTTTTGTTTTGCCTTTTGAATTATGTATTTTTGTCAACACCAATAAATTTATTTAATTTGTTAAAAAAAATAATAACAATACCCAGTATTGGCAAGGACATAGCAACTGGGACTCGGATATTGCTGATAGAAGTATAAAATGTCACAATCACTTTGAAAAAGTGTCTTAAGAAGTTAAACAGACTTATAAAATGGCCCAGCATATAGTCTCCCAGGTATTTACTTAAGATAAAGAAAAACATATGTCTACACAATCATTTAGACATGAATGTTCATAGTGACTTATTCAAAACAGCCAAAAACTAGAAACAACTGTCCTATAGTAGATAAATGTTATGCAATAACACATGATAAAAGGTAGCAGATTTCAAATGTGCTCAATCACGTGGATGTATCTCCAAAACATTATACTGAACAAAATAATCCATATCCTAAGGAACACATAGTGCATGATTTTACTTATGAGTTTATCTTTTTAATAGAAACCCTAAAAATGAATGGTAGAAAAAAGGTGAGTGGTTTACTTGTCAGGAACATCTAACTTCATAGGGTTGGGGGGTAGTTTTGGGTGATAGAATTGATGATTATCTTCATCAGGATGATGATTATAGGACTGGGTACATTTATTAAAATTCACCAAACTAAACATTTCTTGTGCTTTGTATTACATGTAAATTATGTCTCAATAATTTTGATTTTACTTTTGTTGAAAAGATGGGAGAAGAGAAGGGCCCCCTGTGCAGTGTGGACAGGGAGAGGGTGCTCAGCCCTGGAACTGAGGCCTCAGCAGAGGGAAGGAGCTGCCCAGAGCTGTGGTCCTGAGAGCCCCTTGGGAAATCCAGCCCCTGCTGCAGGCTAAAGCAGGAGCAGCCACAGAAGTGGAAGCTGCTGCTTTGTATTTTAAAGACATCTTGTTTGACCACTGTATCTTATAATGTGATATCTTTGTTTGGCATCTTGTACTATGATTGTAATTTATTTTTTGAAATTTATGAAATACAAGTTTTACCGGCTTTTTAAGGAATGAAGGCATTCATTCAGCAAATGTTCGATGAGTATCTCTTGTATGCTGGTCTCCATGGTAGGAACTGGGAATGCCTCAGGCACGAGGGGACAGCTACAAAGCAAAAGTCGCTGTTCTCCTGGCATCTGCATGCTTAGAAGGAAGTAACTAAAGTGCTGTACATAGTGCTTTTAATGACAGTAAGTACCAAGGAGGAAATTTAATAGGGGAAGAGAGATCAGGAACTGGAGAGGTGGGGAAATCTCAAGTGCATATGGACTTCTAAGAGGCAGCATGTGACTAAAGACCTGCAGATGAGGAAGCGATCCAAGGAAAAATCCAAGAGAAGCGCACTGCAGACCAAGGGAGTAGCAAGTCCTGAGTGGGGTCCACCTGCCCAAGAATACACACAGGGTAGAAGAGGAAATGAAAACTCAAGGCCGATTCTAAGACTTTTGATCTCAGCACCAAAAGGATGGAGTTGCAGTCATCAAAGATCAAAGCCTCAGTTTTGAACAGGTTAGATTTGAGATAACCATTCAGCATCCAAAGAGAGATGCTGAGTAGGCAGAAGGACACAGAAGTCAGTAGTACAGAGAAGATGTCAAAGCAGAAGTAGAAACTGGGCCATTGTCAATATATCAATGATACGTAAATCCTGGGGACTAGCGGAGATTACCAAAGGAGAGAGGAGATAAGATAGAGGTCCCAGGACCATAAAAGATCAGAGAAGGGACAAAAAACAGCAGAGGTGATGGAGAAGCAAGAAAGAAAACCTAGAGAATGTGTGAGCTGCAAGTCTAGTGGAGACATGTTTCCAGAAGAGACAGTGACCAGGTCGGAGGGGCACTGTTGACGAGTCAAGTCAGGTGACAACTGAGACTCAACCCTGAGAGTTAGCAATGCAGAAGTCATTGGTGACCCTTGACAAGAACAGCTTCAGTAGACTGAGGGGAATCTGAGCTTGATTAATGGGGATGTAAAAAGAATCAGAGGAAACAACCCAAGTGTCCACCAACAAATGAATGGATACACAAAATATAGTATGTTCACATAATGGAATAGTAGTCAGCCAGAAAAAGGAATGAAGTACAGACACATGCTACAACACAAATGAACCTTGAAAAGTCTATGGTGGGTGAAAGTCACAAAGGAACACTCACTGTAGGGTTTCATGTACGTGAAACATCCAAAATAAGCAAATCCATGGAAACCAAAAACAGATTACTGGTTACGAAGGTCTGGAGGATTGGGGACCTGTAGCTTCTTAATGGGTTCATGATTTCCATTTGGAGGGACAAAAAGGTTCTGGAAGTAGATAGAAGTGGTCGTGGCACAACACTAAATGCACTCCATGTCACTGAGTTGTGCACTCTAAAATGGTTAAAATGATGAATTTTGTGTTCTGTGTATTTTGCCACAATTTTTAAAAAGTATTTAAGAGAATGAAGGAGAAAGGTTGAAGACAGACAAAACGGAAATCATACTGTAAAAATGAGAGAAATGGGGTGGGGAGCTGAGATCAAGAAAAGTTTGGGTACTAACCAGAATGAATAAGTAAAGAAAAATCAATGCCTCCAGAGAAAGAGGAAGGAGTTGCTGGAGATGACCTGGAGCAGAGGAGAGCCACGCCATCCATCACAGAAGGCAGGGGTTTGTCCTGGCCGGGAGCTCCAGGGACCCTGCAGGTGGTGGTTGCGGGTGAGCATCCTTGGACGTTCCTCTCAGAGAAAGAAGGAGCAGGGTCCTCAGCACTGCACCTGCCCACCTACAGGGACTTCAGAACAGGAGGGTTACTCGGGGACCATTTGGGAGGGACGACACCCTGAGGTGGAAAAGAACTGATAGGAAATTTACTCAAAAGAGCCTTCATTTTTAATCAGAAAAATACAGAATTACCTTGAGGGGTGAGGCTGTTTTTCTGAGTGGAAATGGAGCATGATCATTATGGAAATTGTTTCTTCTAAGAGGAAAAGACTCCGGTGACAGATTGCAGAAATCGGGTTACCCTTCTGCATCTCTGAGGGATGACTCTAAATTCTATTCCCTCCACATGCGAATGAGTCGATATTACGTAAGGCAGCTCTTTATGTGGACAGGGTATGGAGAATCATAAAACATAAAAAATATCTGAGGGGCAGGAGGCCTCAGGTCATCTGACTGCTGGTTCTCAACCACCCAGGGGACATTCGACTTCTTCTGGCAACTTCTTTTGGTTCTCACACCTGGACAGGTACCACGGCCATTGTGTTAAAATGCAGGTACTCCATAAGGTCTGAAGAAATGACTCTGTGATATAGGCTAAGAATGGTACTGCCCATGGGTTCTCATGAAGATCAAATGAATGGTCACATGCAAAGCATTGGGAACAGTGCCTGACACTTAGTAGGTACAATTTGTGGTTGCTGTTAACCACATTTTCAAACATTCCTGGGAAAAATCTGCATGGGCCCTTTAAAAAACCTGGCAGAAACCTAAGTTTAAAAAAAATTAGCAACAACAAAAGTGCAGCTTCTGCAGTTTCTTTTCAAGTAAGACAAACTATTCAAAACGGAACAAGCATTAATAAGAAGTCAGGGAGTTGAAAGCAGTGAGTGACTATTAACTTGGTTGCCAAGGAAACCGGCCAGGTTGGAAAAAATTGTTGTGGAGATTGATGCAGACTCAGGAAGTGGCCCACAGGACTTCTGTCCTTCTTTTCCCATGGCCATGAGGGCACGGCCAGCAAAGAGGTTGACAGGGCATTTGAGGACCCAACCATATGATTTGGGGAGAAAGCCTCACGTGTCAGCAGAAAGCCTGCTTCTCTGAGAGCTTGAGAGCTCAGCAGATCCCACCAGGTCCCTGCCCTGACAGGCAGAAAAGGTGCTCTCAGGCCCCAGGAAGCTGAAAGCGGGGGCGTGGTCTCTGGGCCACTTAGACTCAACCCCAAGTGTAACATGGGAGAGAGTCAAGTATCTCTTCTAAAGAAGAGAGAAAGAAGAAAAAAGAGCTTAAGAGGATGAGCAGCAGTAAGAAAGGGTTGTGAGCACTAAGATGGTGATATTTCCACAAAAATCATTTTCCCTGGTCACACTTCAGATTTGTCATGGATTTTTCTATTCTGGTGAATTACACCCAACATGGAATTTGCTGTTCTAAAAAGTGGGCGCTTCAGTGTCACTATCACATGGGTCAGGTTGTATGGCCATCAGCCCTCACTAATTCCAGAACCCCAAAGAAGTCCCACTAGCCATCCCTCCAAACCCCAGCCCCTAGCTACCATGAATCTGCTTTCTGTCTCCATGGACGGGCCTATTCTGCATACTTCATGTAAATGGGATCACACAATATATGGCCAATGGGTCTGGCTTCTTTCACTAGCATGTTTTCCAGGTCCCTCCATGTTCTGATCTGTATTAGAACTTCATTGCTTTTTATGACGAGATAACACACCACTGTATGGCTATACCACATTTTCTTTGACCCATCAGAAGCTGTTGCCAAAGTCAAGATGAGCAACAATGGTAGTTTGACTAGGATAGGAGGACAGCAGAGAGGGAGAAAAGTGGACAGATTCACAAGATGCATCAGTAAGACTTGGTGACTGATGGATCACTGTGGTAAGAAAGAGAGAAAGGACTCAGGGGTTGGCACTGAGGTTTCTGGCTTGGGAATTTAGCATGTATTGTTTCCAGGATTTGGATCTGTGTTTTGAACTGGAACAACAGAATCTACTGGAGATAGTTTAGAGAAAAGAGGATTATGATGTAGTTTTGTATTAGGTACCAACAGGAATCCTTGGAAGAAGAGTGGATCAGTATCAAGGCTGAGTTTCCAGGAACAACTCCCTGGTGAAGATGGGAAGAAGATTCAAGAACAGTGCTGTGTCTGTGCACACCTGTTAAATGGAAATGTCCCCTCCCCTTCTTGCCTCTGTCTTCACTGCGCTCCACTTGGAATCAAAGTCCCATGCTGGTGCATCTGACTGGTGGGTTCCATGTCATATCTCTACATGCTGCAACAGAGGAGGCTGGGAAATGTGGTTGATTTTGTTTTGTGTATTGGTTTCTATGTTGGGGAAAAATATCAAATTTGGAAAAGATATCCTAAAGATTCTGAGCTGTCTCAAAAGGTACATACACGCTACAGTAATGGCAGGGAATTAAGGTTAGGGTTAGGTTAGGGTTAGGAATTAGATGGATCACTAAGAAGGAAAATACCAAAGGAGGAGCCTGTTTAGGAGGGAAATGGGATTTCATTTTTCAGCCTGTTGAATGTGCAGTGCCTGTGATATCTAGGAAGTAGCTGGGAAGATCTTGTTTAATCCTCCAGGCAAACTGCAAAATTCATGTTGTGGTCTACTTGCTCTGATATTGCACAATAAGAAAGTGGGAAAATGGGGCATGAATCTAGGACATTTGGGCTCCAATAGCTGTTTTTTCCCTATGTCACCATCTTCCAACTTCTTTGTCATCCTCTCAACTTCTACCCATCTTTGGTTAATCATTAGTACTTTTAATTCTAATTGTATTCTACTTTTATTCTCCCTGGGATGACCATGGACATCTCACTGTTTGTCCCTATCAAATACCAAGTCACCCTAACTCCCTGAAAGTCATACCAAGATCAGAGATTTTGTGCTCCATCATGTCTGTTTAACTGGACTTTGACTATGTGTCCTGTGAGAAGATAAGTCTGAATTGTGGCCTTCGAAACAAAATTCGAGTAGAAAATTCTTATCTTGGCACTCCCTGTATTAATCAGTTTTTTACTGCTATAACAAAACACCAGAATCAGTCTACTTTATAAAGAAAAGAGATTTATTTAGCTCACCATTTTGGAGGCTGAAAATCCAAAATGAGGCAGTCCCATTGGTTTGGCCTCTGGTGAGGGCCCACTGGTAGATGGTACCACAGTGGAAGCACATGCAAGCAGGAGAGATATCATGGCCAGATGGGAGGCCAAGATTATGTGGAGGCCAGACTTGTTTATTTTATGAAAACCCTCTCTAGAGAACTAAGTCAGGGGTTTCATTAACTCCAGAGCCCCTTCTGCAGGTATGTCTGCAATGACCTAAGGATTTCCCACTAGGCTCCGACTCAAAGTTTTCACACAGCCTCTACACTCCAATCCAGGGCAAAGAGGTCAACACATGAACCTCTGGGAGACAAACCCAATTTCCCTGTACATAAAGTTCTTTCCACTTCTAACACCCTGATTTCTTTACAATCTCAGTTAGTTCACATGATACCAAAGTAGCCAGACTCTCTCTCTGGCTAAAGGGTTACAATTTAATGTAGTCTCCCTCTCAGGGACCTTGCATTTCCACAAACATTGAATTATTCACTTAAGGATGCAATTGGTAAAGTAGTTTGGGGTATTTCGTTCCTTTCTTTTTTTTTTTTTTTTTTTCATTCACTGGTTAAATCACCACCAAAATGTACTGTCCTCAGAGGGGTTGGCCTCTGCTTTCTTAAGCAGCCTCATTCCTGCTTAAGGAAGAGTTTATCAAACTCCATCAGGTTTGTCTATAGAAATGTCCTATTGAGTCCATAGTTTATATTAAAATGACAAAGATTCATAATTTAGCCAAAACAATTTTGGAAAAGAAGAACAAAATTGGAATATATATATACAGTACCAGAATTTCAAAACTAACTTATCTAAAGCTACAGTAATCAACACTGGGAGGCATTGACAAAGGAGAGCCATAATATGAATAAAAAAGTAGAGTTCAGAAATACAGTCACACTGCACACATGGTCAGTTAATGTTCAACAGAGGTGCCAAGGGGAGTCGATGTGGAAAGGATAGACTTTTCAACAAGTGCTGCTTCGCCAACAGGATATCATAAAAAAGATGCACCTGCTACCTCTCACCATACACAGAAAACAACTCAAAATGGGCCACACACCTAAAGGTAGATGCTAAAACTATAAGCCTCTAGAAAAGATAGGAGAAAATCTTTGTAATCTTGAGATAGATGAAAATTCTTAGCATACAAAAAAAAGCACCAACCAACAACCAACATATTAATAAGATAATAAGATGGACATCATCCAAATTGACAGCTTTAGTTCTTTGATAGATACTGTTAAAGGCAATGAAGAACCAAACTATTCACCAAGAAAAATACACACACACACACACACACACACACACATGCACACATAAAATTTCTGTGCGTGAATATGTATTAAGAACATATACAAAATAATAATAATAAAAGCAAAGGTAAAAAAAGAACATATAAAATTGTTTACAACTCAATTGTAGGAAGATAAACCACTCATTTTTTTTTAAATGGGCAAAAGATCTCAACAAACTTCACTAAAAGGGATATGCAAATGGCCAAGAGGCACATGGAAAGATTCTCAACATCATTAGTCATCAGGAAAATGCAAATTAAAAAAGCACATTGAGATAGCACCATACACCCACCAGAATGGCTAAAATTAAAGAGACTGGCGATACCATGCTGGCAAGGAAGTAGAGCAACTGAGGGTGTAAAATTGTGCTTTGAGAAACAGTTTGGCAGTTTCTTTAAAAGTTAAACACATACTTAACATATGACCCAGGAATTCTGCATCAAGATGTCTACCAAGGAAAGTAAAATCGTATGGATTCAAGATTTCTGCAGCTGTCCGCAGAGAAATTTTGTTACATCCTTACTCTAAAATACTTCTTAGCAACATTAAAAAAAAAAGGAAGTAGTAATATGTACAACAGCATGGATAAGCTTGAAAATGCTATTATTAGTGTCTCAGTAATTTTTTCATAGTGCTTCTCAGCCAAAAGAAATACCTAACAGTCCCATTTATTGAGTCGTTAGGACCAAACCATTTTGTAATAGTGGTTCCCACAGCGCTGAACACATGTTGCCATGCTCCCTCGAAAACGTAAAACATCCACAGTGCTGGGGGTTTGCTGTGTGTGCCAGGGGCCTTGGCAAAGTTTGGGAACCATGAGGCTGAATTAATCCACAGCGACTGAAAGACGAACAATGATTGCCTATGACTGAGGACTTTCTAGGTGGTGGTACAGCTTACACACAGGTATACAATGTTGAAACCCATCACAGTCTATTCCTAAAATGGGTACTGTATGAAAATTACAGTATGAATTTTACTGTATGAAAATTACATCTCTACAAAGCCGACTTAAAAACAAAGGTCAAAGTACCCATCCTGAGCACAAGGATTCATCTCGTGCACGCACACGCACACGCACAGTCACACTCGTGGCTCTTTCTCCTGTTCATTGAATGGTGCCTAGTTATCTTGTGATTGGCCTCAGGAACTGACTCTCAGACATTCTGCGACTCCCTGCTTCTCTGCTGCTCCTGCAAACTGAAGATACTCTCCGGAGATGCTCGTTAGTTATCTGTTGACTTGAATTTATTGAATTTGACTTGAATATATTGACATTTTCTGGTGTATCTTATTATTATAAAATACTACTACTATATGTCCTACCTGGGTACCATTTATTGAATATTTGCCTTTGTGAGAAACATCATCCTTAATACTTTTCAGCTTTATTTCATGGAATTCCTTCAACTCATGAGATGGATGAGATAAATATTATTAGTCTCCTGGTACAGATCAGGAAAATGAGGCTCAGAGAGGCTAAATTGACTTTCACACAGGTCATAAGTGAAGACGCTGGGATTTGTATGCCGCTTTGTCTACTAGAAGAGCTCACATCTTTTCTATGGCTTACTAGCCACCTGGCTCTGATCTGATTATTGTAAGAATAGAACATTTGTATCTGAACTTCATGATACGCCAGACTAGAGCATAATGTGTGATGTCCCTCTATTTTTTCATGATGGGTTTTGGGTGCTAGAGAATCCTCTTTAGATATCCTCTGCTTTCACCATTACAAAGTGTTGCTGAAAGATTTTCAGGGAAGAAAAATCTAGAACCATGTACTCTTCTGATGGACAAGCATTAGACAGTCTATACATTCTCTCTTTTATCAATGTGGCATTTTCAATTGAACCATAACTGCATTGTGAATATTTAAATAACTATGACAATTTGCATGTTCAGATTGTGTTCCTGTTTACAAAGTGTTCACCCATGGCGGTCTTCTGAAGCACCACAAGATGTTCTTGTTGGGTGAACGTCAACGATCCATCATCTAATCTATTCCAGGTGGTTTGTCTGAGCTCTCATACTAATGTATTCCTTAGGCCAGAGATTAAGTTAGGAAGGGCACATGACCCAATCTAGCCCATGAGATATGAAGGAACAGCATCCAAAGGTGACTCTAGAAAGGCTGTAGAGGGGACTTCTTATCACACCTGGACTTAACACCTGGAACTGCCACAGCCTCCGTCTTCCCTTGCCAACCTGAGAATGACCGTGAATGAGAGAGCAGAGTGGAGAGACCAAGAAGCTGGCCCTCGGTAACTCTGAATCACCTTCCCCTGGGCCATCAGCCTCCAGCTTTCTCCTAGGTGACACAGCAGATGTCCTGGTTACTGAACCATTTGACCCGTTCCTATCACTTGTAGCACAAAGGCCCCTGATGCCTGTGCTGTACCGGGGGCTCCAAGAGACAGTAATTTGCTCTACATCACATTGTTAATGTGACCAAACTTGAACCAGGAGACCCACACTCAGGACAGACAAAGCACCTTTCACTCCCAGCTGCTGTTGATTGGCTGAAAAGACCTTACCCGATTGGTTTGGTTATTATTAGTTGAATACTCAAAACGCTATTTTTGATTGTATAGAGATGAAAACCCTAGCCAATGTTAAAGGGAAAATTCAGGCTGGGGAGATAGCTTAGTTGGTAGAGTGCTTGCCTTATAAGCACAAGGTCCTGGGTTTGATCCCCAGCACTGCCAAAAAAAAAAAAAGGGGGGGGGGAAATTCAGAGAAATAAATATCTTGAATATGATGCATAATAAAGATACTTGCTTTGATATTATTTTACAATAAAAATGAGTTACAGCTGAAGACAATGATTTTAAAGTAATACATGCAATAGCCTTATCTCCTTCAGATATATACTCAAGGAAAACAAGTTGCTTTTTTTAACAAGTTTTATGAGGAATGCTGCTAAGAAAGATTCTTTCTTGCAATTACTCATCTAAACTCTAGGTAAACAAAACATGAGGATTGTTTCTCTCCTCGTTTCCGGTGGTCATTAAACGTGTGTTGGGTTGCTGTTTAGGAGATTTTCCCCCTTATTTTCCTCAAAGTCTGTGCTTTAATGTCATAGATGTTTGCGACCAATTTTTACCCAACTAAAACTATTTTGTCATCCTTGGAATATTTCTTACAACCAATAGTTTTATCTTCTCTAGGGATCTAGAGCTAGAAGGGGCTCAGGCAGCTGCTCCTTTATCTTGCTTCCTTGTAGCAGGTAGTTCTTGGCCCAGGATGAACTGAGTTCATGCTGCTTTTAAAGCCCCAGCAGGCACTGGCACTAAAATGCCTTCTCAGCACCAGGGAACTCTGCTTGGGTCTGCAGTTTAAGCTAATCTCTCTTTTGCACTTGCAAAGCTGATCAGAGCCTCCTTCATCCTGAATTAAATTGCTGGTGCTCTGCCCAGGTGCCCCTTGATGTCTCCCCAATGCTTTTGTTCCGGGATCTTCCATTTCTCCAGGTTGATGCTCACTGGCCACCCACGGCTGCCCAGTGACCCCTACAGCAACGGTGGGCTCTGGAGCCACAGCACAACACTCCTCTGCTGGATTTTCTTTATAATTACAGTGAGCCCTTGCCCTGGTCTGCTGGTCCAGTGCTGGTGTAGACCATTGTCCACACAGTTATTAAGAGTACCCTCTCTCTTTCACCCCTGTGCCTTGGGGCTAGGGCACCCCTGGGCTGTAATAAAGTATATGACCCCCTAATGTATAGGTCATGAAGAATCAGATCATAGGCCATGATCTCCCTGACCTCCCACACACTGATGACAGGATAGGACACTAGATAGAATGATTCAGAACAGCGTGTCCTAGAACTTCCTTGTGCAGGACGATAGCCAATAACCACCTGTGACCATTGAGCACCTGAAATGTGTTAAAGTGTACGATACATTCCAGGTTCCAAAGGCTTAGGATGAAAAGAGAAGGTAAAAAAAAACTTATTTATAAGTTCTATATTGAGGCTGGGGGTGTGCTCAGTGGTAGGGCATGTACTTACATGTATGAAGCCCTAAGTTAATTGTCAGCACTTATAATAATAATAGTTTTTATATTTAAGTGTCATTTTGGGTATGTCCATTTAAATAAAATCTATTTATTAAAATTAATATAAGATGCATGTAGTGACACAAGTCTGTAGTCCCAGTTATGTGAGAAAATGAGGTGGGAGGATCTGAGCCCAGGAATTCCAAACCAGCCTGGACAACATAGCAATACTCTATCTCAAAAATATAATTAACTAATGTGTAATCAAAATTTAAGTGTATTATTAAAATCATTTTACTTTAATGTTACTAACTGCTTGCTATAGTTAGAACGTGGTTTGTCAACTCCGAAACTTGAGCTTAATTCCCATTTTGAGGTATTTAAAGGGTGAACACCATCTGATTCTGGGGCCTTTAGGAGGTGGTTAGGATTAGGTGAGGTCATCAGTGTGGAGTCACCATGACTGAATCCTGGTGGTTTTACAAAAAGAGAGAGAGAGACCAGGACACATTCTTGAGCTCTGTGTCTCTTGCCGTGTGATGCTCTGTGACGCCTCGGGACTGTCTGCCAGCAAGATGGCCAGTGCCAGATGCAATCCCTCAATCTGACACCTCCAGAATCGTGAGCCCAAATAAACCTCTTTTTTCTATAAGTACACAGCCCAGGTACTTCATTACAGTCATAGAAAATGGACTTCACTATTAGAATATTAGAAATTCCACATGAGGTTCCTTGCATTGTGTTTCTATTGGATGATGCTGTCCTAGATCCAGTAACTCTTCCCCAAGAATAGTCCTGTTTTCCTTCCACACATTAACATCAGGCTGTCCAAGAGTGGATGGTGAAAGTATTAAGTCTTACTCCTCACTGATGGTATTTGCTTGTTGACCATAGCCTTTGTCCAAGGTGGACTTAGAACCCTGTTTCCCAAGGGACCCGGGGATCTAGACTGCGCTGCACCTGTGTGAGCGTAGTTGAAACGCCAACCTCAGACACCTTCAGATGGCCCCATTGTCAAAACACATGAAGGCGTGGAGCCAGAGGATGTCAAAACCTGTCACATTCTCCCTGAGAAGCCAGGGCTGGTGAGTGAACCCTGTGGCTATTACAGGGATGCTTGCAGGGTCGGTGGGGCAGTGTGAATCAGGAGAGCCTCTGGCTGCCTCTCAAATCATACCATGTGTGGCCACTCATGGTTGTCCTGAGACCCAGGACACCACCAGCTTACGCACTCTTTCCCACAATGGCTAACTCAGAGAAACCAGCATTTGGATAAAAAGAATTGATAATGCAGGCTACCCCAAACACATAGGATTAGGAAGGGACCCTAAATTGAGGGATAATGGATCCATTATAGGTCATTAAGAAAAGTAAGGATTATTTTGGAAAAAAATAATCATCTTCCCTTTCCCAACAATGTTTTGCTGGAAACCATACAAATATTGTTGTAAGGTAGATGGAATTTTTCCATAATAGCAATATTGTGGTTAAGAGTCTCATTAGGTACTCCTCCTAATAAACAGCTATGAATGCAAATAGCAACGTAGCTTAGGGTGGAACATCCATGAGGTGTTTCATCTTAAAAGAGAATTCATAAACATGACAAAATTTGCAGTGTGTGGCGAATAATGCTGGGCAGGCTGGGCAGACCCTTTGGAGCAGGGATGTTTCCTAAGGCTCCTCACCCTCTTGGGCTGGGGCACGTTAGCTGCTGATTCCTTGGGGGACTAAGTTTAGAGAAGGAAACTGGATCATCTTCCGGGCTGTCTGGTTATGAGGATGGAGTACGAAGAATCAATTGACGGGAGCCAGGAGGCCCCAAGGGATGTAGAAATCAGTTAGAGGAAGGGGGTTCCTGGACCACCAGGGGACACAGTGAGGTTCAGACCAGCGAGGACGAGGCAGAGACCCCACTGGAAAGTCATGAGAGCCATGGAGGAGGAGAATATGACTCACGTCCTGGCCCTCCAAGAGCCAGCCCTGCCCCTTCCTGCTGGGGGGCGGGGGGTTTCCTTTCATTGCAGCTATTAGAGAAGGCAGAGGAATTTGAAAAATGCTCTAGTCTTCAATGACTAGAGTCTCAGGTGCTCCTCATCAAGGGTTCACCGAGGGGGAGAGGGAAGTCACACATCCTCAATTACTGCTAGCACTTGGCCCTTCCTGGTCAAGGGAGAGGCTGCAAGAAAAGGTTACAGGCATCCTGAAACTTAGGAGCACTGGAACGGAGGGAGGCCAGGTACTAGAAGGAATAAAGACAAGGAAAAAATGAGTGAGTTGGGAGAGAAAACACGGCAGGAAGGAGAAGATGAGGAAAGTGAAAAAATGAGCAAGGGAGCCGTTGGGAAAGACAGAGGGAGAGGGGCTGAGCAGGTCCTGGGGTAAGTCATAGCAAGTGACTCAGGTCACAGCTTGTAACTGAAACAAGAGGGTCAGGCCTTGCTACCCCCCCCCCACGCCTCCACCCACTCCCCGCCATGGGATGCAGGTTGCTCCAGGAAGGGATCCTAACCTCGGGTGGCAGCTCCCTCTGGTCAAGAGCTGGGAGCTCAGCAGTTGGAGAAGGGAGGGTTCCGTCCAGCTGCATTGAAAACCTGTTCATTCACCCAGCCGTGCGGCATTTAGGGACATGCTCTGGAGGAACTCCTCTGAATCTAGGCAATGGAAGGCTCGCTTGGATAAGCACAGCAGCCACGTTGGTGGCAGCATCACTAGGAAAAGGTGAACACGCGGTGACACTTCAAAGATCTGATGCGTTATAGCAAGCGCAAGGTTTGGACTGAATTTACACTTATCAACGTGGAGGAACTTTAAATGCAGGGACTCCTCAGCCTGCACTGAGGTCGGGTGTGTCCCCACCCAAGTTTAAAACACCATCTGTGGGAACTGCAGTGAACACTCCCAACCTGGAGAGTTCCTTGGCATGGCAACATGAGTTGCCAACTGTCTCCCCTCTGATCTCAGGCTGATGTACGCTGCCCAGTATCTTCAGAGAGGCTCAGAGCACGTATTGCAAGTCTGGGAAAAGATCCAGCAAGGTGGTGCGCTCCTAGAACCCTAGAGTCAGGAACCTGAGATCACAAGTTCAGGGCCAGCCTGGGCAACTTAGTGAAAACTTCTTTCAAAAGAAAAAAGAAAAATGGTTGGGACTGTAGATTGGTGGTAGGGTGACCCTGGGTTTAATCTGAGTATCAAAAAAAAAAAATTGTTTTGAAATACTATCTCTACTGAATGCATATTGCTTTTATACCATCATGAAGTTGAGAAATTGTAAGTTGAACATGATAAGTCAGGGATCTCCTGGGTAATATTACTGACTTTTTCGGTGATTTCTCTTAAAATAAGTTTTAGAAAGAGTCTTATGATGTTATGCCAATTATTTAATTTTTAACATAAAGTGAAATTGTGTATTTACATGTGGGTCCTGGGTATGAAGTATAAAAAGATAAACTATAGCGGGGTACTGTGTTGTACGCCTGTAATCCCAGCCACTCAGGAGGCTGAGACAGAAGGACCTGGAGTTTAAAGCCAGTCTCAGCAAAGGCGAGATGCTAAGCAACTCAATGAGATCCCGTCTCTAAATAGGACTGGGGATGTGGCTCAGTGGTTGAATGCCCCTGAGTTTAATCCCCTGTACCAAAAAAAAAAAAAAAAAAGACAAACTATAAGAAGGTGGGTTTAGGAAAGAGGAAACTGAGTGGAGACAGATAGGCCAAGCGACTGTGAAGGGGACAAACAGAGACCTTGACATTATCCATGATGAGCTGTCTCCTATTTTTAAGAAATGCAAAGCAAAATCAGCAACATTACCCGTTTTTAGTTTTGGGTAGATGGTGGATAAACTTATTTACAATTTTTATCTGTACTTTCCTGCATGTTTTAAACTCCTCAAAAGTTTTTAAGAAATAACTCTTAGCCAGTTGTCTGACTGGTACCTTAGAACTGGCACCACGACCCGTGGCTCAGAGACTCCCCGAGAGCCCCCATCAACACCCTCCGTCACACCCGGGTGCACACATGCACCGCTGCGCACACCAGGCACAGGCGGGGCTTCCAGCCTTGCAGTCACTGGGTGAGTCAGGTAAGTGCGGACTGCAGAGCTGGGGATCCTCCAGGCCTTCCTGCAGCAGACCACGGCACAGTGCTCAAGAGGGGCACTGACCACTGTCATGGTCGCCCATCCCCAGGGAGACCACGGCGTTTGCAAGGCTGATGGCAGAAGGACAGAGCAGGTCTCTAACTTCAACCAAAGAACCCCCTTGACCTTTCCACACTGAAGCTAGCATGAGTTACTCTAGAAATGAGTTTCAAAGATGCTTTACATAGGGTAATGATGTCTGTCTCATTCCACCATTTTTCATACCCTGCTCCCTCTCAGTTCCCCCTATGTAATCTGCACAACCATAGAAACAAAATGATGTACCCCATTTGTGTACAACAAATCACAATGCAGTCTGTAAAAAATAAAAATAAAAAATAAATAAAATTTAAAATTTTTTTAAATGCCTTTATTCCCGTACTACAATTAAACATTATGCTAGGAAATCGAGATATATAAATGAAGGTGTTCTCCTTAACATATGTGTGCAACCTTTTCAACAAGGCATGTATCCATTAGAGATCCTAATGTGGTATGACCAGTAGCTATTAATTTTGTTCAAAGTACAGATGAAATGCTACAAAAACAAAGGACATTGGCAAAGGTTTTTTTTAGAGAGTAGTATTTGAACTGGGCTTTAGCAGGATATGATTTTGCCTGATTTTAAAAGGAAAAGAAGAAAAGAAAGAACATTCTAGAGAGACAGAGCAACCCACAACAGATCCCAGAGGCATAGACTATATGCCTGGAGAAAAAGTTATCCAAGAGAGGATGCTGGGAAGGCAGGCTGCACCTACTTATGAATGTACTTAATACTGTATTACTGCTGCAGTAAGTCGACATCCTGAAATCCCTGTGACTTAACCACAAAGCAAAGGTTTGATTTCCCAGAAAACCTGGCACAGTAGAAAGCATGGTGGTCTTGTCCATCTTCTAGTAGCCCCAGCTGTTCCTTAGCCTGTGACAACATCGTTCAATCTCTGTCCCATCTTCACATGGACTTTTCCCTCTGTCTGTGTCCAAATTTCCTTCTTATAAAGAAATTATTTATTAGATAAGCCCACCCTAATGACCTTGTCTTAACTTGCTTGCATTTACAAAGACTCTATTTCCAAAAGTGGTCACATTCACAGGTAGGAAGGGTTAGAATTTCAGCATGTGTTTTTGGAGACGATTCAACCCATAATGCTCACGTAGCATACAAGATCACATGGCAGGACAGAAGAGAGCTGAGGCCTACCCTGGATGTTTCTAAGGGCCAGGACTAGAAGTGGCTTCTATCACTCTTGCCCAACCTCCCTTGACCAAAACCTGGCATCCAGTCCCCGCCTAACTTCAAAGGAAAAGGGCAAGTGTAGAGAAGTACGTGGATATTCCTTGAGCATCCACAGTGTTCTCTGTGACCATAACGTTCAGGAGTCCAGCCTTAATTCTTCACGCAACAGGAAGCCACAAAGCACAGTAGGAGGATGAATAAGTCAGGAGCAACTCAGGAGACAAGATGAGTTAAGATGCTGTAGAAATTCTACAGAGAATAGGTGATGAGCACTTCTAGCAGGGAAATATTAGTGAGAAGGGAGAGGAAGAAATACCAGTTTACATTTACAGAGGTGGCACCATACAACCAGACAGAGAAAGGAGAAGGAATCCTTTTTCTGGCTCACAATCCCTCACATCAGGATCTTAAAAGTGTGAGCCAGAGGAATATATCTGCTTTGGAGAAACTCTTCTGAGTCATTTGCAAAGCCTCACAAAGCAAAAAATCACCAAAACAAAACCAGTGGACTAGAAGAGCCTCTCTCATAAAGATGACTGACACTGACACAGAATTTCTTCATAATGAGGCTGGAAAGATGGAGAAGCAAACTCAAACCACAAACGCCTCTTCTGGGATTTCCCCCTTTAGCAAGGGGATCAGAGAGAAAGGCATGGGTTTTGGAAAAACACACTGAAGGGTTCATGTTTCCACTGTGATGCCAGTTCTGCCAGGTGATGCCAGAAGTCCAGCAGCAGTCCTGGAAGAGAGAAAGAAGGAAGCTCTGGGGCTGGCCAAGCCCACACCAGGTCCTCAGGAGGCAGCGACTCCCCACCAACACAGGTTTTAAGGTCTGTTCTCCCGGCAAAATCTTCCTCCAGGACACCCAGGCTCTGCAAGCTCAACAGCTCTCCAGGAGGAGGGCGCTCCGGCCTTCGTGCCCTATTTCCATGTCCCTTCCTAGGGAGCATGTATACAAATTCGCTTCCCATTTCTCCCCACATTCCAAAAGATTCAACTTGTTATTGCTGAAAGTATTTTTGAGACACAATGCTGAAAGGGATCAATTCTCTCAGGACGAGCCGAGGCGGAGGGTCTCTTCCAGGTACAAAGCTCTCGGGGCCACAGCAGTGCGAGGTAGCGCTGAAAAGGCCTGGGGTTCTGCCTGTGTGGAGAGCTCAGCTCTGTGTGTGGTGGGTTCGCACTGGCATGCACATTCTTTGTCGCCCAGCCACGCCGTAATCCAGAAAGTTAGCGTTCGCTTCAGCGTGACATCGCCCATAGTGCAACAATACTGTGTTTTCTCATTTCTGCCTGGAGGAACTGGAACCGGCTGACCTCTGCTTAGCCAGACAAATGCTGCTTCCCTGGCTCAGCCCATTAAGCACTGTTTTCTAAACTCCTGAGGAACCCCTGGAGTCGCAGCAGACAGGCCACTTGGGGAATTGGAACAATGTACTCTTAACACATTGAAAATGACCTTTCAGCAAGAAGGCCTGGCTCTTTTTCCTCCGTCTCCTCCCATTCAAATCTTCCCTCTCACTCTCCTTTGACTCAGCTGGATGCCACCCTCCAGAGCCAGTAAGGTCAGGAGAAATATGGAAGAACACAGTATCCCAGCCTCCTAAGGTCAAGGGCAAGTGAGAAGGGGTAGGATAGTAATCACTTGCCTGTAGAAAGCAGATCTGGTCCTCCCCTCTTAGACCCTATGCTCTCCAAGGGTAAGACTTCAATCTTTTCAAGTGCCCTCCATCGGCTCAGATACCGCAGTGTACCTTGTGGGTTTCTGTTAAGTGGCTCATGACTAACTGAGTGCTTTTGTTCTGCCTCAGATGAGTTGAACACTGTTAATTAAAGAGCAGGAAAGGAAACCTCACTTATCATGGAGCTCGACCTCTGTGTGCATCTGCTGGAGAGGATGGGCAGGCTGGTGTTTCTCTCCAGCAGAGACTCTTGGAGCAGATTGGAAATGCCCCATTAGGGTCCATTCGCCTTTCACAGTGGCAGTTGTCAACATATTTTAATCACACACCCAAACACACACACAAGGTTAATGATTTTTAAGATCTGCCTTGACTTGGAACTCACCTGCCTAAAGCTCTTTGGGAGTTCCTCAATGCACAACTAAGAACACCTAAAACCCTGCAGTCTTCAAGGTTTTGCATGAGCAGTTCTCAAACTCTGAACTTAATTGCATGGGCCCAGTGGTACAGCGTGTACTTAGCATGATTGGGACCCTGAGTTTAATCCCTAGCACCCAAAGAAAAAGAACTTTTTGACACTCACGAAAGATATTGACAACCTCAAAGCATTTTTGTTTGGATATGTGGGCTATATTTATCAGCATTTACCTTATTAGAAATTTAAACTGAAAACATTGTATTTTTGAGTTTGAATTTATTTTAGGATAACAATAGGACAATTTTAATTTAGTTCAAATGCTAATAAAGCCACTACGTTAATAAACTAGCAAAAGTAACATATAACATATTATTAACAAAAATAACATTTCTGAAACCTATTTTTCAAAACAATTTTTGGTGAAAAGGACAGTATTGAGTCACATTTTGGCAAATCTCTTCAGTATCTGACTTAATAGAAGAAAACTGAATTCTTAGGTCTGTCTTCAGTCTGTTGTGATTACATTAATAAATCTGAAGAATTCCTGGCCTCGCACAGATACACATTTGAAATGGAAAGATATTTTAACAGGCACTGCAGGTAATTGTGGATATTCTTTCTTGATGCTACACCAAAGCTCATCATATTGTCATTTCTTAAAGTCTAGTTACAGTGTGGAATCTGAAACATATCTTTTCAGGCTCAATTACACTAAAATCCACTGGATTCTCTTGTTCTTTGAATGCTTGGTAGTATTGGCAGTATATATTTTATACTACCAAGCACTGGTCATTTGGAGAATACTGGTTCACTGAGTCAGGCTGATCTTCCAAATGCTATCATAGTACACTTATTCAATATTTTTAAATCGCATTTGTTAATATCACTACCCATATCCTTAGAAGTCTTTAAGTAATAGGAAACTATCAAGCTAACCACAACAGATATAAGTTTTCCAAAATTCTAGGTTTCATTTGGAAATTCTGATTTTATTATTGGCAACAAATGAATATCTGTTTTATTTCTTGAAGAGACAGGCTTTGTTCGTTTTTGAGAAAATGTCTAGCAGGTATCCAAGTCTGAATAATCATCGTTTGACTATCTGCCAATCATGCTTTCCAGGAAAGATTCCATGAATAGGATGGTTCAGCTCCCCCCTCCATCACACCACAAGTGCTTTTCCTGGAGACAACCTCTGAAGTTTGGAATGCTGCAGAGAGCTTTATGCATGCTGGAGCCCAACCCTGCAGGAGATGGAGGAGGACAGAGCTGGCCCACCCGAGGGGTGAGGAAGCTGGGCTTATGGTCTCCAGCTCTCATCACCATTGCTACAGGCCACCTGTGAGGACCAGGTACTTTGTATTGCATAGAGGAACATGTTAGAAAAACCCTCTGGTGGAGAGTTACAGCTCTCTGCTGTAAGACAGACACCAAGTATTCTGGAATTGGAAGTGGGGACCTTGGCAGTACCAGCCCCCTTCACTATTCTCCAGCATGCCATCTTCCTTCTTTATGAATCAGGGTCTTCCTATGTGCTGGTTCCTTTTATAAGAAGCTTCTTGTGCCCAAATGTTGGCCTGGTCAATGTCTTGTCTTTCTTTGGGCCTCAACATGAATGGCACTTCCAGAGGGACCATCCTTGATTCTTGCCACTCCAAAATAGGCGTCCCTGCCACAGTCACTCAGAGCAGTTCTTCTCAGAAAGCCCTCCCACAGTTTGCAGCACACATTTGTGCTCTTCTTTATTTACCATCTTTGTCCCTCGGCCCCAGCAGTGCTGCGGTGGAGGATGAGGACCCTGTCCACTACTTGCTTCCCACTGTCGTATCTACAACATGGCTGGCACACAGTGGTACCCAAGGAGCACTTGCTGAGTGTGTGGAGGGGTGGTAAGTACAAAGTGCAGAAAGGCATACAGCTACTGTGTTTCACAGCAATCCAAAGTCAGTGATTAAGAAAAATCCAAGTGCTCCTCAGATTACGCCCCTTCGTAACTGAAGACTGGGTCAGAGTGCCTGAAGGAATGCCAGCCTAGGCTGTGAGGGACTGCAGCCAGGTAGCAGAGCATCATGGCCCACGTCCAGGCCCCTCTTGGCTCCCTTTGTCCAACCCCGGCACTCTGCAGATCCCATGTTCCCTACCAGGATGCTGCTCCTACAAAAATGCAGGCACGTGGACACGTGATCCTACAATGAGAAGAAAAGGAAACACCAGAGAAAGGTGCTCAATGTGTCCTTCCTCTTCTGAGAAGAGAGAGCCATGACAGGCCACGAGTCCTGCACCCACACAGAGAGCAAAAACAAGACCCAAATGAGGAATAAATGATGTATAAGAAAAAGAACAGGGATGGGAGGAAGAAACTCACCTTCCTAGATTTCACATGATTTTATTGTATATTTCCCACAGCAAGCTACTGTCTAAGACATTTGGGGTGGATTTGCGGGGGACTACTTACTTGCAGGGCAAAAGAAATTTTACAAATCATCTCATCTTAGTACTTTTCAAATCCATTACAATTTTCAAACACCCTGTCAGTTGACTAGAAATCTCCATAATCAAATCTAATTCCCGGTACAACACTAAAATAACCAAGCTCTATGATGGACAGAAGGGTTCACAGAGACTCCTCCAGGGTTATTAAATCTGCTGCTGGGAAAATGCTAATTCCTCGAAGCCTTTTTTGAAGTTCAGGCCTGTAGGAAACTCAATCCCAAATTTAAATGCCCAGGTGCATGATTTCATATGTGCTTTGAATAATGGTATCTGCTCTCAGAAAATCAAACAGAATTAGGAAAAGCAATTACTTGCAGGGATTTTCATTTTGCATTAGTGACATGAGATCATTCATACGCCAGGGCATTTTAACAATTCAGCATTGCAGAATTAGAAACCTTTCCACAAATCCATTGTAGAATGCCAAGTGTTCATTTTCCTCCTGTGACACAAGGTGAAGGAAATAGATGTTTGGGAATGCAGGTGGTGACAAGGTAAATGTGGTAGCCATTTGCTCAGTGAAAAATACATGTATCTCTTTTTTTCTTATAGAAGAGAGACAATATTTGATTTTAATTACTTGTAAAGTATTGGAAATGTTGGGTCTAGGTCACAGAAGCCAAGTAAGTAAAACAAAACACACTGAAGCATTACAGAGAAGCAAACAAATATAAAAATGGAAATGAAAATATAATAAATGACCAAACATAACCTATGCTACTAAATTATAGCAAAATTGCCTTTTCCACTCTCCAAAACATCAAAACCTGCTTTCAGGTTTCTTCAAATATCTGGGCCCCCAATATCCTAGGTGTGGTCTCCTTAGGTAGACCATCGATTGCAAAGCATCTCAGCTCCAAGAAAAATAGATGGAGAAATCCAAAGGTCCTGGCTGCGGGTCCACAGCAGCCCCCAAGCACGCTGTGTGTGCCGTAATCCCTTTTATGATCCTTGTGTTCAAGTTCACATGTGACTGCCCAGGACCTGTGAGAGACAGCCGGGTGAGCTCACGTTTGGAAAGCACAGTGCACGATGTCACAAAGCTCTCTGAAAGGGGTCTACAGAATGTCAATAGGTGGCAGAGGCCCCTTAAAAAGAGCTTTTACAGCATCCCTGAGACTTGCAGCCCTTGTAGAGTAACACCCTGGCATCTGCCTAATGTACACTTCAGCCTGCAAGTAAATCTTTACAAGCTCAGACTCCCATTATCATCAACAGCATCTTTCCACCCCAACTAAAAGCCTACCATTTGGTGCCTCCGTCCAAATTGACCCCCTTATTGTCATCCCCATGACTGTCTTCCTCATGAGTCCCCTGATCCTAATATCACTTCGGCAGGGCTCATCTCCCTTCTGTGTGCTTTGGGAAGCCAGTTTACCCACCAGAGGGGCAGAGGCCAGAGTCATCTTGCAGCTGGGAACACAGACCCAAGGGGAGGGAACTTCATCCCATAAACACCCTCAGCCCAGAAATATGTCCAAGCCCCAGAGGGCTAATTTAGCCCTCTCCCCACCTCTATATCAGCGAAACTCTTTTTCGTGTGAGGAGAAGAACCAAAATGGCCTCCAAAAGCTCAGTTGTGCAGGTTGGAGCCTTGACACAGATGCTCACAGCACAACTGGGAACCTCACCCTGCCTCACCATGGCAGTTGTTGGTGCAGGCCACTTGCCAAGCTCTACGGAGAGCTTTTAATACATGTTTACCTATCAAAGCCCCATAGCAGTGTCATGGGGGTGGGTGAACTGTGACGATATCCATTTTGAAAATGAGGAAATAAAAGCAGAGAGAGGTTAAGAAACTGGCACCAACAGCACAGTCAGAAAGCACAGCAGAGTGGGAATTCCAAGCAGGACGCTGGGTCTCTGGAACCCAGTGCCAGAGCTGACCCACAGTCAAAGAACCAGGTGATGAGGGAACAAAGGGTTCAGATTTCTCCTTTATACTCAGCTATTGTTTCTTTCAAAGGAAAGCTCCAATGCCTACTTTAACATTCGTTTAAATGATTAATCATGTATTCATCACTTACAGTTTGGGGCTTAAAGTCTTCACAAAATTAATCAAACAGTTATAAACAAAGATGCTGTATTTTAGAAGCATAAAAGAGACATTCAATTCACAAAGGTGATACTCGTGAATCACAGTGGAATCTTTCTGCTCCCCAAGAACAGACAATTGCTAATGGGTGGTGCCTCAGAGCTGCATCCCAAGAAACCCTCATTCTCCAGCAGGAGTGCACTCTGGTGAAGATGAACTCCAGCCTCTAATCGCCATTCTTAAAGCAATGTAATTTGTCATAAGTGATGAGGGTCTGAGCTGGTGGGCTGCCTGCTCAAAAGAAATTTTCAAAAAACCACAGATGAACACGTTGCATAACTAAACATTGGAGATAAAGGAGAAGATCAAATTCAGCTCAACAAATATTGATTGAGCACTTTCTTCATGCAATGACTGGAAAACTTATATAAATATCAGTTGGAGACCTCCCTGATCTCAAGTGCTTACATAAAAATTCAGAAAGCAGGGAGGTAAGATAGGTGTAGAAAGAACAGTAACATGAATTAGATGGATTGTACTACAGTTGCAGACACAGGGCTATGAATTAAAGTGTCCCTAGGGAACACTAGCAGGGAGAGGTCTCATTCAGATTTGGAGTAAAGATAGTATTTGGAGAACTTTTATGGACATGCAAAGGGGTCATGGAAATTCCAACTGTCTCTCATTGCCTTTCCCTTGTCCCAGACAGAGGTTGCAAATTCAAGTCCACTGGTGGAAAAATGCTAGTGAGTTACCACTCAGCGGCAATTCTTTGCTGCCTCTGGCTCCATCAAATCACGTCTACTCTTTGGGGAGCTCTGGAGTCACCAGAGAGGGTATTGAGTGCCACCAGAAGTATTCTGGTTCTTGCAGGAACCCGAGGAAACAGCCTCTTGGTAGAGAAGCCAGCACCTCCAGGGATGTGATATGAAGAGGGCCCTGTGTTTCCTACCCATGGGACTGTAAACAATGCTACTCTAAAAGACAGGGCAAACAGAAGGAGTTAGAAAAAGTTAACCCATAAATGACCCACTTCCTATACAGATTGCATGATAAAAAAGCTGTTGTGTTAGTAGGAAGGTTTAAGAGATTAGGCATACCTGGTGAATGTGACCAAAGTATGTTAAATGCATGTATGAATCCACTATGTATACATGTATGAAACCCATTATTCTGCATAATTAATATGCATATTATATATTATAAGTACAAATCATATTTATAACATTACATGTTATAATATACCATATATATATTAAATATTAATATAATAAAAAGAACATAATGTAACAATAATAAAAAGAGAGATTAGTTATACCCATTGTGATCCTAATACTGAGTTTGACTTATTTTGTTTACATACTCACTGAAGTTTGCCTGTTACATTCAGATGGATGACATCCTTCCACAACAGTCATGAGAATGTTCAGATCCTTTGCTGTCTCTGATTATGTTCTTTTTTAAGACCATTGACAGAGGATTTGGAATCTTTTTAATGTACAAAGATACAGGCAAACAAATTGATGATTTTTATATCTTACCTTTTTTTTTTTTTTTTTTTTTTTTTTTTAGTTTTCTTCCTTGGGGGAAACAACTTCCAGGAATAAATACTATATTATACATACATTCTCACACATATGTGTGATATATCATGTATCAGTTTTATTTAATGTAGAATCTGCAGGTCACATCTTTATAGTGATTACTGTTGATAGGACTTGATGTGGTCAATTAATAAGTAATATGATTTTTTGTATGCTAGCCAATTTTCCAAAGTATGGTTATTTTATGTGATGCATATGATATTTTACAATATCATCAACTTGGAATTCTTATGTAAGAGTCAGTAAACCATGTTTGAGTGTATAGTTCCTCAGAGTGCTCAAGATAATGTTATTAAACCTGTGTTCCTGGACTTAGGGGCTACATTTTCATCTGAATTAATATGATTCAGCCTGAAGTTAAAAGAAAAAACATATTAAACTTGGGCTTCTTGGAGAAAAGGCTGATTCCAGGACTGGAACAAGAAAGCACACCATGAGCCTGAACAATCCCTCTGTCTAAAGGTAAGGAAAGTAAGTCAGTCTGTGTTCCCAAGGATCTGGCAGCCAGCTTACTTGGGCTCCTTACTGGTCAAACAACAGACAATTTGAGTGTCAGCAGGTATTATAAATAATGTGTCCTATCCTGTAATCCACTGAGGAAGATTCAAAGTCAAAAGTTCATCCTTAGGGCTCAGTGGTATCTCAGTGGCAAAGCACTTGCCAAGCATGCAGGTCAATCCCCTGCACCACAAGCACATATGGAAAGTCTGTACTCGTTACATAAATGAACACAGGAAGAAGGAATATACTTTCTCACAGTAGAATGCTATCTAGTAAATGTAGTAAAAAGCAACAGAAGTACAAATCCCCCTATTGTTATCTTAAGGCAATATAGCTGTCCCTTGGTTTCCATGGGGGATCGGTTCCAGGACTGCTGGTGGGTCCCAATCCTCAGATGCTCGAGTCCTTTACATAAAAGGGCACAGTATTTGCACAGAACCCCCACGCATCCACCTGTGTACTTTCAATCATCTCTGGATTACTTGTAATACCTAACACCATGTAAATACTATGTAAGTCGTTGTTATACTGTGTTATTTAGGGAATGATGGCAAGGGAAAAAAAACCTTTACATGTTCTGTACAGAGGCAATTTTCTTTTTAATATTTTCCATCTGTGGTTGATTGAATCTGAGGCTGTGGAACCAGGACTATGAGGACCAACTGTAATTGATTCAAGCACGTATTATCAGTGACTCCAGGGCCAGGGCATGAAAACAACAGGACATTTACATAGTCTCAGCATGTTTTTCAATAGATTATTCACAAATTCCAAAAGGAGAAAAGAGTGCTTTATAGCAAAGAAACCCAATAGATGTCACCCTAGTCAAGGATCAAAGTTAGCATCACTGATAATGAGACAAAAGGACATAACATGCCTCCTGATGAAACACCCTGGGAAGAACAAAGGTTGTCCATGCAGTGTTTTACCCAAAGTGTGTAGCTTGAATGTGATCAGGGGAAATGCCAAACAAAACCCAAATGAGTCTAAATAACCAGCTCATAGTCTTTTAAGGTTGATATCATGGAGGGTAAAGAAAGGTTAAAGATCAAAAGTGAGTAAAACACCATGACAGTTAAAAACAATGCAACATTTTAGGTTGAGCTCAGGATTGGAGGGAGAGAAGGGGGATGGAAACGGAATCGCCATAAAATTTTTGGAATAATTGGTGAGATCCCAATAGGTAGGTTATGTAGAGGTGACAATTGTATCAACTCAATGTTAAATTTCCTGAGTTTGTTATTTGTTTTGTGGCCCTTTTTTAATAGCTACCCTTGTTCTTAGAAATACACCCTGAGGCATTCACAGGTAAGGGGCGTGATATCCACAAACAACTCTCAAAGGGCTCAGGAAAGCACATGTGGCAAAATGGTAACAGCAGGTGCATCTGAGCAACACAAGTACAAAAGATCTTACCCATCTGTGACAACCCCTTACCACCCCCTCCAGTTGTATTAATTCATGAGTCTACAATATTCCTTTTAATGAAGAAGACAGCTACCATCTCAGGATATGTGACCACATATCACCTCTGCCCGACCAACTTTACACCATGTCATCTCGTTGAGGTTTCAATACCAGGAGGCAAAAAACGATGGTCCCAATTTTGCAGATGAGAAAAAAGGAGGTTTAGAAAGGCTGAATAAAACAAGAGGTTAGACGGCTGCTCCATCAATATTCACCCACATCTCTGATCTCCATGACAGAAGTATTCTTCCCCCCTCACATATTTGCTAAGCTGGGACCATAAGATACATTTGGGAAGAGGGGTGTCAGTCGACAGAGCATGAGTAGAGGTTTGAAATGTCCTTTTGGTCACCTTTACCCTTTTGTATTTTGTCATCACTATGAGGAAAACATGTTGCTGGCCAAAGAGGATGAGGGACCTATCGGGCAGGTCTGGACCTAGCTCCCAGCCTAGAACCAAGGGACTTGATCCCAGCCCAGATCATCCAACACTGAGCCACAGTGATACAACTAACATGTCTGACATCACACAGATAATTAGAATTGGATCCAGGAAGTTCAGCTAAGCTGTTGGGTGCCTCACACCACGCCTGTATGAAAGAACACTTTGAATATGTATGACCTTGTTACTCATAATGATGGCTCATGACCCTGAAACCTTCTTACATATTTTCTGAATCATAAAACAAATGTGATTATAGCATAAAATGCAAATATTTTGTTTTCATTTTTCAGTAATTAGTGATCGAGGCATATTTAATTAACCTTTCTGTTTATCAGCCTAATCAAAGGGTGCTACCATTTTTCAACTTCAATAATCATCAGAAATATTCAATATACATGGATTTTAAGTGGTATAACGTGAAGACATTACTTGAATAACCACCAGTCTCTTGTGTCAATTATTTAAATACTGGGATGAATTTTCCAGCAACAATTTTTGTTTTGTTTTGTTTTGTCCATGGATTGAACCCAGGGGCACTTAACCACTGAGCTCAATATCCCCAGTCCTTTTTATTTTTTATTTTGAGACAGGATCTTATTAAGTTGTTTAGAGCCTCGCTAAGTTGCTAAGGCTGGCTTTGAACTTGGATTATCCTGCCTCAGTTTCCTGAGTCACTGGGATTACAGGCACATGCCTCTGCACCCAGCACCAGCAAGTCTTCATACATCTGTGCCTAAGACCCAAGATAATAGGTTTCTTTGGAAATTTTGATACTCTGAACTTAAGATGAAAAAAATATATAGCTTTTCTCAAATTTTAGATCCAATACTACTTTCTAATTTTAATTTAAAGATAAGTTTGTTAGTTTGTCCCAAATACTAAAACTATTCTTATTTATTTGCTAAAATATTTTTTAAAAATTTACTCTCATAATAACAAAGGACTTTTTTCAAGTCAAGAAGATCTTTTTTTAAAAGTGACATTTCCTTGGAGAGCAAATCCTGTAACAAAAAAAAAAAAAATCTAGGTATCTGGATCATGACTTGGTTTTGTAACAATCATTCAATAGGCCCCTTCTGAGCCAAGCAAAGTCACAAATTTCTGGTAAAAGACATGGCCACTGTTAATTCTTTTGGAACAGTCAACACACACTTAAATGAGAAGATTAGACAAAACAAAAGAAGGAGAGAAGCAGCAGAAAGGGGAAGTAAGAAGAGAAAGGAGGTTAAAAAAAAAATTACAATGTCCAGTCAACCATTTGCTGCTGCATGTATGCATGGTATGGGAAATATTAAACTAGAAGAATTTGGGTTTTTGACTCATTGAAAATAGCTAGCAAAGCTGGACACAAGGCATACACCAGCAATCCCAGGGATTTTGGAGGCTGAGGCAGGAGGATCACAAGTTCGAGCCAGCCTCAAAACATAGACCCTTCCTCAATATAAAATAAAAAATGGGCAGGGATGTAAATCAGTGGTAAAGCATCCCTGAGTTTAGACCCCAGTACCCCACATACATAAATACACAAAAAAATCTAATAAATATGCATAATGGTGAACTCCCTAAAATACAACCTTATTTTCTAAAGACTGAGTTTTTCCCTCCTGTATCAGAAATAGATCATTTACAGAAACAAAGTTTAAAATAGCTCTGTTGATATTGTCTACAAGGCTGGAAATGTTCTTTTTTCATTTCATATTCTCATTAAAGAGAAAAGGCAAAGGGAGTGTGAAATAAAGGCTGAGAAAACAAACGCTCCCTCGAAAAGAATAGAATGGATAGGCTCTCCCACTGACTTAAAAAAAGTTTAAAAGGCAGATATTTGAGTTAATTTCACAATAATGCAGCTTCAGTAAGTACTAAAAAGATATAATTTCTTTTAACAAGGTAGTCTCCTTTTATGCTGTCATTAAAAATTGATGTTCTTCTGCCATCTTAACTGGATAAAAGGGACCCCCTGCTTAAAAGATTGAAACAAAGCAATTGATCAGAGCCTGGGGAAATTCCAAAGAAGGAGGATATTCTATTACTTCACATTCTAAATTTGTCATTGCAGAATGTGCAAAAAGCATATCAGATTAAAAAAATAAAAATAATCATCACAATTTTGACTTAATGACAAAGTTCTGATTCTATTATGTGGCCTCCAGTTGTTGTTACCTAGGGAAATGCAACATCATTTTTATTTTTATAAGAAAGGAAGTCAGTACTTGATTTTACAACCATTGCCATGGAACCCTATTTTTAAAGTGTTGAGCCCTAACTGAGCTGTAAGCCCTATCAGAAGTGACCAGGCATCCAGTGTGCATCTGCAGTCTGCCCTATGACGCACAATGAGGGTCTCGTTAAAGACTCGGGCAATGCACAAATTATCCTGTAACCATGTAAACAGTACCATGAAGAAATTCATCAACAAGCCAGTGACACTAATGTTATCTCAATTATTTTCAAAGTCTTTTGACATCAAAGAAGCCATAAAAACATGTCTAAGAGGAAGAATCCATTATGCCATCTGGAATTCAAATTTCTACATGCAAGCAATGTTGGATCATGAATTAATCTTTTTATTGAGAATAATCTGGTATGATATGATCAATAACAAAACATGAAATAGTAGCTATATCTATAATACAGAAAACAGACCTTCATAATAATATGATGTTTATGCTAAGCCACATTTACCCAAAACTGTATATACTTGAAATATGAGTTTGTGGACACTTTAGCACTCCAATAAATATGGCACATTACATTTGTTGTGTACTGTTGATATGGATAGGTTTAGGAGCTATGTTTGACATTTTAAGGGTTCTATTCCCTTTTTTAATCAAGCTTGGGAAGTGGTGAGATGTTGCACTTACTTATTTGAAGTGGTAAAACTGCCCTATCCTCCCTTGTAAGAACAGGTGTTGTTTTCTGAGCACTTGATCTATGCCAGGCAGCAGGCTGAGATGGCAGAGCCAGGAGTTGAACTGAACAGTCTGACTCTACAGCTCATTCACTTAAACAAAATGATTTGGTGCCTCCAAAGCAAACAACTGAAAAATGTGATTTCAGAGCTTTCCCTACTAAAATATCCTTGCACTTATTGGCTCTTGCTGGCACGGACTCTGAAGTCTTTTATCCCCACGCTATGGTTTGAATGTCTGTCCCCTCCAAAACCCATGTTGAAATATAATTACTATTTTAATAGTTTTAAGAAGTGGTACCTTTAAAAGATGATCAGACCATGACGGTCCACCCTCAAGGGTGGGATTAATGCCATTATAGAAAGACAAGTTTGCCCACCTCTTGCCTCTTGCCCTTCTGTCTTCTGCCATGTGAGGATCCAGGCAGCACACAAGGTGCCAGCTTGGAAGACAAGAATGGTCTTCCCGGACACCAAGTCTGATAGTTCTTTGACCATAGACTTCCCAGGCTCCAGGCTTTGAGCTAATAAGTTTCTGGCTATAGGTTACCCAATCTGTGACATTCTACCACATCAGAGCAAATGGTCTGACACCCTGTCTGCACCCTAAGAGACCACTAGGTGCCTGGGATGGGAAAGGAAGCACAATGTTCAAGGACTGCTTTGTAGTTCTTCCACTGCACAGTTTCGTTCCTTGTGCCTTTGGGGTGGGCACTGTGCATGGGACTTGGGAGAGCAGCCATTGCTACTGTCCAAGTGAGATTCAAACAGATTTATCTCATCTGAGCCAACCGAAGAGGGGACCTCAGCAACTTCCGCATTCCCTGATTAGCAAGAAGAGTGGGACCTATTTCCAGGAGGGCGCAAATCCTCCAGCAATCCAGGTAGCGGGTTCACACATCCATATAGCTTTGGTGCAGCTTGTCTTTCCTTCCCTCACTTTCCCAGTGTCTCAATTTCCTTATCACTTGATTTAAGTAACTCCTTTCTGAAAGAAGGTTAGACCTAAATAAACAAAGCACCTGTCTGGTGCATTAGAGCTCTTATGCCAACCTCATTCATGACACTTGTTATTTAGGTACCAGGCAGAATATCCTCTAAACTCAGAGTTCAAAAAGTTCGTTTCAAAACGGCTGGGGAGGTAGCTAAGTGTTGGAGCACTTGCCTAGCATGTGCAAAGCCCTGGTTCAATGCCCAGAAATGGAAAGAATAAAAGCTGACCTAAGTCTATAGGAAGTTGCGTATCAGATGGAAGTGGCTGGATACATAATGTTAAAAAGGCTTCCATGTTACCATTTTGCTAAAAGTGATTTCTTATCAAATATCAATTTTTTCTGTTTAACCAAACCAAAGTCAGTGGCAACCTAAGTGACCAATACCAAGGCCTGAATTTCCTTCACCAGAAGATATATTTCCTACATCCATTACAGAAGATCTGAAATGCAACCCACCTCAGCCAGTGATACTGATTTAGCTCTACACTGAAGTAAGTCATTTGTAGCTCATGTACTGAGAGAGGAGTGGAGTAGGGAGAGAAATTCAATGTTATAGAGGTTGAGGGGGAAATGCTAGACAATTAGTTTCTTGAGTAATTTCTTAAAGTTAGTTTATTGTTGAATTTGGTATCAATACACATATTCTCTGCATAAATGAAAAACTGGTTGAAAAAAAGGAGGAAGAAGTGGGAAAGGGAAAATGGAAACTGACTTTATGTACTTCTTCATTTTTCAAAGGGTATTTAAATAGTACTTGGATAAAAAACTAGGAAGAGTAAGGAATTTTGCCATCTGAAAAAGGGTATCTACCAAAAAAAAAAAATCACACTTAATGGAATGGGAATACTTCCCAAAATAATCAACAGATTCAATGAAATCCCTGTGAAAATCCAGCTGGATAATTTTTTTTATAGAAATAGACAAACCAACCCTAAAATCATATGGAAGAGCAAGACATGTAGAATGGTCAAATAATAATGAAAAAGAACAAAGCTGGAGGGTTGGGGCTGGGGCTTAGTGTGAGAGCACTTGCCTGGCACCTGTGAGGCACTGGGTTCCACCCTCAGACCACATAAAAATAAAATAAAGACTTGTGTCCACCGACAACTACAATTTTTTTTTTTAATTAAAAAAAGAATGAAGCTGGACACCCCCTTTCTGATTTGAAAGTTTAGAACAGAACCATAGTAAGCAAGACCCTGTGGTTGGTTGGTTTGCTGTGCAGGGAATTGAACCAAAGGCCTCATGTACTGTAAACAAAGAATTAATATTGTCAAATTGGCCATACTACCAAAAGTGCTATACAGATTCAATGCAATTCCAATTAAAATCCCAATGACGTACCTTACAGAAATAGAGCAAGCAATCATGAAATTCATCTGGAAGAATAAGAAACCCAGAATAGCTAAAGCAATCCTTAGCAGGAAGAGCGAAGCAGGGGGTATCACAATACCAGATCTTCAACTCTACTACAAAGCAATAGTAACAAAAACGGCATGGTATTGGTACCAAAATAGAAAGGTAGATCAATGCTACAGAATAGAGGACATGGACACAAACCCAAATAAATACAATTTTCTCATACTAGACAAAGGGGCCAAAAATATGCAATGGAGAAAAGATAGCCTCTTCAACAAATGGTGCTGGGAGAATTGGAAATCCATATGCAACAGAATGAAACTAAACCCATATCTCTCACCATGCATGAAACTAAACTCAAAATGGATTAAGGACCTCGGAATCAGACCAGAGACCCCGCAGATTATAGAAGAAAAAGTAGGTCCAGATCTTCAACATGTCGGCTTAGGACCAGACTTCCTCAACAGGACTCCCATAGCACAAGAAATAAAAGCAAGAATCAATAACTGGGATAGATTCAAACTAAATAGCTTTCTCTCAGCAAAGGAAACTATCAGCAATGCGAAGAAAGAGCCTACAGAGTGGGAGAAAATCTTTGCCAATCATACTTCAGATAGAGCACTAATCTCCAGAATCTATAAAGAACTCAAAAAACTCTACACCAAGAATGCAAATAATCCAATCGACAAATGGGCTAAGGAAATGAATAGACACTTCACAGAAGAAGATCTACAAGCAATCAACAAACATATGGAAAAATGTTCAACATCTCTAGTAATAAGAGAAATGCAAATCAAAACCACCCTAAGATTCCATCTCACCCCAATTAGAATGGCGATTATCAAGAATACAAGCAACAACAGGTGTTGGCGAGGATGTGGGGAGAAAGGTACGCTCATACATTGCTGGTGGGGCTGCAAATTAGTGCTGCCACTCTGGAAAGCAGTGTGGAGATTCCTCAGAAAACTTGGAATGGAACCACCATTTGACCCAGCTATCCCACTCCTTGGCCTATACCCAAAGGACTTAAAATCAGCATACTATAGAGATACAGCCACATCAATGTTCATAGCTGCTCAATTCACAATAGCCAGATTGTGGAACCAACCTAGATGTCCTTCAATTGATGAATGGATAAAGAAACTGTGGCATATTTATACAATGGAATATTACTCCGCAATGAAGAATGATAAAATTATGGCATTTGTAGGCAAATGGATGAAATTGGAGAATATCATGCTAAGTGAGATAAGCCAATCTCAAAAAAACAAAGGACGAATGATATCGCTAATAAGTGGATGATGACACATAATGGGGGGTGGGAGGAGTTAGTGTTAGGGTTAGAGTTAGGGTTAGGGAGGGGGGCAAGAATGGAGGAAGGAAGGACTGTATAGAGGGAAAAGAGGGGTGGGAGGGGTGGGGGAAGGGAAAAAATAACAGAATGAATCAAACAACATTACCCTATGTAAATTTATGATTACACAAATGGTATGCCTTCACGCCATGTACAGAGAAACAACATGTATCCCATTTGTTTACAATTTTAAAAAAGTGTTTTCTCCTACAAAAAAAGAAAAAAGAACAACCTGATTTCCAGATAAAGCTAAAAAAAAAAAGAAAAGAAAAGAAACCAACAATGACAAAAGTAGACATGTGGACTTATGGAAGAGAATTGGAATCCAGAAATAAACTCTTACATTTATGATAAATTGATTTTCAACAAGGATTCTAGGACAAGTCAATGGGGAAAAAATAGCCCACAGGTACTTTTGGGAAAACGGGATATTCACATGCCAAACAAATGAAATTGAGCCCTTCCTCACACCTCACACTCAAATTAGTTCAAACTAAATGTGAAGGCTAGAACTCCTCAAGAAAAGATAGAAGTAAACCTTGAGGTGGGCAATGATTTCTTGGATATCAACCAAAAGCTCAAGTCATAAAAGAAAAAAATTAATACATCGAACTACCTCAAAATGTAAAATCTTTGGGTTCAATGGACACTATCAAGAGGGTGAAACAACAACGTAAAAAGAGAAGAATTTGTAAGCCATATATATTACAAGGGACTTGTGTCCAGAATATAAAAAGAATTCTCGGAAATTAACAACATAAACACACATAAAGCAAAACCGGGCAAAAGTCTTGAATAGACATTTCTCTAAAGAAGATATGCAAAGTGTCATTAGTTAAAAGGGAAATGTAAATCCAAACCACAATGAGATATTAGTTCACACAAACTGGGTTGATTGGAGCTGGGGAGATAGCTTGGTCGGTAGAGTGCTTGCCTTGCAAGCACAAGACCCTGGGTTTGATCCCCAGCACCCAAAAAAAAAAAAAAAACTGGGTTGATTAAAATACAAAAGACAGGCTATAACAGAGTATGATATGTGGGGAAATCAGAACCCTCATCCTTTTCTTCTAGGAATGTAGAATGGTGCAGTTACTTTGGGAAACAGTTGGATAATTCCTGAAAATGCTAAACATGGAGCTACCATACCACTCAGTAGTTTCATCCCTAGGTGTGTACCCAACAGAATTGAAAACATGTTCACATAAAAACCTACACACCAATGACAATGGCAGAATTATTCATCATAGTCAAATAGTCAAAAGTTGTTCATAATAGTCGAAAAAACAGAATTATTCATAATAGTTAAAAAGTGGAAATCACCTAAATACCTACTGATAAATAGATTTAAAATGCAAGGGTTTTTAATGAATATTATTCAGCAATAAAAAAACAAAGTATTGATACACACTACAATATGAAGGGACCTTAAAAACATTTTATCAAGTGAAAGAAGCCTGTCAAAAATGATCACAAATTACATGATTCTATTTATATGAATTGCCCAGTATCAAGAAAACCATAGGGACAGAAAGTGAATTAGTGGTTGCCTGAGATTGAGAATGGGTAGGATAAAGGAATAGGGAAAATTACTGTTACTATATATCGGGTTTCTTTTTAGAATGATGAAAATGTTCTAAAATAGGTTATAGTGTTGGCTTTAAATATACTAAAACCCACCATACACTTTAAATGGGTAGATTTATAGTATATGAAGTACATCTCAACGAATCCTTTTTTAAAAATGTACTTTAATATAGAATCTACTAGGAAAAAATAAACCAATCTATTTAGAACTTGATTTTCAAATTTCAGTTAAGTTATTTTGAGTGGCTCAGTTGTGGAGAGCTTGCCTGGCATGTGTGAGGAACTGGGTTCAATTCTCTGCACCACATATAAATAAATTAATTAATTAAATAAAGGTACATCGACAGTAGAAAAATATTTTTTAAAAAAAGTTATTTTTTCAATCCCCAGCACTCCAAAAAAAAAAATTTATTTTGGTAGCATCTACAAGTTCTACTCCCCCAAACCACCATTCTCCTCTTGTTTCTGGGAGTGGGATCCCAACTTTACCCAGGTGAGAGGCCACGATGCACCTGACCCAGGTGATGGGTGTGGAGAAACCCAGCATCCTCATCTACTTTTCACAGAGGTTGATTTAGGGGCAGCAGGCAACCCAGGTTTGGCCATTGAGACAAAATAGAAGTCTTCTGCTTAGAGTCTTAGTGAGCTAATCCTGGACTAAAAAGAAAGGCACCTCTCTCTGTCCCTTGCTTTTAGACTTCGTTTCATGAGGAAGCAATGGTCAGGGGTACATCAATTGTGAGATTCGTGAGGGCCGAGAAGCAGCCCAGATCTGCTGCATGAACCCCCTCTGGAACCACCTGCCTCCAAACTTCTCATAAACCCTGTTAGATATGCAACTAAAAGCCTGCTAGTTGATGCATATTCTTTTGCAAGGGCTTATTTGTAAGTTCTCATAGAATTATATATTCTAAGCCTATATCAGTGACTCTCTTTTAAAAATGAAACAAAGAAGACAGATTTTTTTTTTTTTAGGAACACGCCTAATATTCAGTTAAATATAAAAGAAGGCAGTATTTTGCTCAACAGGAGAACAGTCTTTTGTATGCAAAGTGGGTCAGGGGGTTGGCCAGCCATTGTGAGGAAACAAAGATGCACCTGGAGCTCACCTGTCAAAGGCACCAGACAAGCATCAGGTGGGGCCCATGCTAGAGAACACATAAAATTCTAAGCTCCTTTATATTCACTAAAAAAATTCCTAAGATCAGAAACTCACCCATATTTCACTGCCTAATCATCTTAGATTTTGTGCCAATTTTTTTTTCCTAACAGCAGGGTGCAACCATTACGTGAAGCTTCTTTAAAAAAAACCTGTGCCCATATTTCTTAAAATTCATTTACTGCTAAATTGTTTTTGGTGCAAGATTAGGATGCTTGGAATACTCGTGAACACATGTTAATGTGGTGATGACAATTATGCGATGAAATGCAGCATTTTCATACAAAAGATGAAACCAAATAGCTCTGCTTCTTGATATGTTAATATTTTATTACTTTATTAGCCTGGGCTCACCCTAAGAACCAGAAACCAGATTTTAATTGGTTTTGTCTAATTCTTTGTGAAAATTTGAACAATATCTTAGTATTCATCATTTAAAAGAATTTGATACATTATTTTAAGAGTAAATAAAAATAAATTGTGCTAGAAAAGCAGACATAATAATGCTGAAAGGAAATTACCATTTTTCTTCTATAAGTTGTTTATCTTAAAACAGGAAGGGTGTAAAAATATTCACAATCATTAATGCTATAATGGAATCTCTTTATAAATCTGTAGGTGTGGCATTTACACTTGTCTCATAATGTTATATAATTCTTTATACATAAAATTATTTTAAGCACCATGATTTGTCCTAAATAAATGATAAATTGAGGCACTGCACATCTTTTTTAGGTGGGGTACTAGGGATTTAACCCAAGGGTACTCTACCTTGGGTTGTCTACACCCCAGCCCTTTTTTAATTTATATTTTGTGACAGGGTCTCATTAAGTTGCCAAGGCTGGGCTCATACCTGTAGTCCTCTTGCCTCAGTCTCCTGAGTCACTGGGATTACAGGTATGCACTACCACACCCAGCACAAACCCAAATCTTCTTTAGTGATAGAATTAATGCCACCGTGGTAGGTTTAACTGCTATTGTTGCTGTTTAGTGTTTGAGTTTTAGAGTCAGACAGTTGAGCAATCCTTTTCCAGAATAGTGGTGTAAGCTCCACGTGCATACTCACCACTGCAACAACCATAGCTGGTTAAAATTATTTTTAAAATAACAAAGTAATTTAAAATTGCAGGAAATTAGGCTGAGGTAGGATAATTGCAAGTTCAAGGCCAATCTTAGCAATTTAGGGAGACCCTGTCTCAAAACAAAAAATAAAAAGGACTGGGGATATAGTTCAGTGGTAGAGCACCCCTGAGCTGGAAGCACAGTACTAATAAATCAGACTAAGTAAATAAATAAATAACTGCAAGAACTCCTGCTAAGGACATGTACTACAGAAATGAAGAAGCATGAATCCAAGGTACCTACCAAGTCTTGAAGAAAAGAGCAAGAATCTATGGTACTTACAACACAATCTGCTCCGTGTCCAGCTCAGACACAGCTACGAAGCTCAACAAACTCCAAGTAGGGATAACTCAAAGAAATCTGCACCGAGACATCATAGTGAAAATGTTAAAAACAAAGACAAAGAGAAAAAAAAACTGAAAGTAACCTGTCACATACAAGGGAACCCCAATGAGATCAACTCCTGACTTCTTATTAGAAACAAGGGAATCCAGAAAGTAGTAGAATGATATATTCAAAGTGCTAACAAAAAGTTGTCAACCAAGTATGTAGCATCCCACAAAACTATCTTACAAAAATAAAGGCAAAATAAGAAATTTCCAGATAAACAAAAACTGAAAGAATTCATTACTAGCAGAAGTAATAAAGGAAGTTCTATAGACTGAAAGAAAGTGACCCTTGGTGGTAACATAAATTCCTCTGCTACACACATACACATACATTCAGAACAGATAAAATTGATTACGTGATAATAAAAGATAATATACGTTCATATTTATTCTTTGTAAATGATTTTAAGAAGCAACTATATAAAATAATACACAAGTAATGTTGGGCTTCTAACATAGAAATGCAATACGGTTGACAGTGACAGTACAGAGAAGATAAGGGAGCAAAGTCACATCACACAATGACACCAGACATAACCTGAACCCCTGAGAAAGAATAGAGCCAGGTACAGTGGCACAGGCCCATCATCCCAGAGACTCGGGAGGCTGAGGCAGGATGGTTGCAAGTTCGAGGCCAGTCTCAGCAACTTAGAGAGGCCCCCAAGGACTAAGCAAGACCCCAACTTAAAAAATGAAACAAAAAAGGGCCGGGGATGTGGCTCAGTGGTTAAGTGACCCTGGGTTTAATCCCCAGTTTAAAAAACAAAACAGTTCCATGAGAATGAATGAAAAGAACCGGAAATGAAGATGAATGAAAAGGACAACATAACGGACTCTACACACATGCCTGTTCTCTTTTCTTCCCTCAGTTTCTCTAAAAGACATAAAAATTAGGGTAGAGATGTGGCTCAGTGGTAGACCTGACCTGGCATGAGCAAGGTCCCGGGTTTGATCCCCAGTACTGCCAAAAACTATTTGCATCTTAGAAAATATAAAATTATATAAAGTAACAATTATAGCAGGACATTATTGGGTTTTAACATATTTATATGTACATTTAAATGGGAATAATATTTCTAGATCGAACTGGAGTGAAGTTAGTATTAAACTGGAGAAGTTTCCAGTGAGTTGGGATGTATAGGGTGATCTCTAAAGAAACAAATGAGAAAAACTCAAAAATACAGTGAAAAAAACATTAAAGGAATTAAAATGTTACACTAAAAATATTCACTTAAAGCCAAAAATAATAAAAAGACAGTTGGTTTTCATTTGCTAATACAAGTGGACACAGGACAACCCAAACCCTAGAAAGTTGAAAAGCAGTAAGAAGATGCAAAAGATGCTTCCCAAAAGTTTGATCCAACATCCTGGAAAATTCAAGGATGATTTTACAATGCTCATAAAAGTACACATTTCTTTAAAGGTTTATTCTTAAGAGGAAAACCTATTTTTTATTCACTTTTTTCTTGCCACCAAAGTGATAATTATGTAAATTTCTCACAATGCCACTACTTACTTATGAGCAACGAAAGTGAAATTCTTAGAAAGTAAATAAAATGGACCCCAAATCTGGTGGTGTGGAGGGTATGGGGGCATGTTCACACAGAATTCAGAACTTCCTCTTGGTACACCCTGTGTGTCTGAAGACAAACCCAACTTTCAGGGGAGAGAAATTATGTCCATTCACCTCCATGGAAAGTTTGACCAGTTCAAAGACAGATTGTGCCCTGGAATTCTAATTGTTTTAGAGAAAAAGGAGGGAAGTTATTTCCTTATAGGATGCTGAATGACCTCGATAACATTCCAACCTTAGCAGAGCTTTTAAACAAATGAATGAAAATTACTGCATTTCTCTTGGATTAGACATAACCAAAATCCCTTCTTGGAGTCAGCAGTAAGGAATTTGCTTAATAACCAAACCTGTGGTCTCTGGGCTGCCTGCCAGCAGCAGGAATAAATAAGGACAAGGATGCAGACACAGGGAGGGGTAAAGGAAGATAACATTGCCCTGAATTTATTGCAAAAAATTAAAAATGCACTTGACATTTACTAATGCAAGAGGATACAAGACAATCCTAACTGTGTCTGTCTGTCTGTCTGTCTGTCTGTCTGTCTGTCTCTCTCTCTCTCTCTCTCTCTCTCTGCACTTCATTCTCTGAGTCTTCTTGTCTATTTATGGGAAAAAAATTGTTCCTTAAGCCTGAATGTATGAGGGGAAAATACATGGTTTGAGCAGACACTTGTGTAAATTATTATAGACTAATAAAATCAGAAATCCAAGACACTGTATTTCCACTGCCACTAACCCATGGAAAGGTTCCTATTCCATTTTTATGCAGCTTCAAATGTACTTGTGGTTTTTTTAATCTCAGTTTAATTTTTGTAACATTTTTCCTACTTTATAGAGATCTTGCCTTCTGTGTGTTTCCTGCACAGGGTGTGTATGGGGGCGGGGGTGTCCTCCTACTGTATCCACTTCTATAGCAAGCTTTTATACCCAGTGTGGTGGTGGAACACACTTACAGTCCTAGTGTTTTAGTCAGTTTTTTTGCTGCTGTGACTATAGGACCTGACCAGAACAATTTTAGAGGAGAAAAAGCTCATTTAGGGGCTCATGGTTTCGGAGGTCTCAATCCATAGACCGCAGGCTCCATTCCTTGAGGCTCAAGGTGAGGCAGGACATCATGGAGAAAGAGGCAGAGGGAAGCAGCTCACATGATGATCAGAAAGCAGAGACTTCATTCTCCAGATAGAAAATACATACCCCATAGCCACACCTCCAATGAACCACTTCCTCCAACCACACCCACCTGACTCCAGTTACTACTCAGTTAATCCCATCAGAGATTAATTCACTGATTAAGACTCTCACAACCCAATCATTTGTCCTCTGAACCTCCTTGCTTTTAGGGGACACCTCACATCCAAACTATAACACCTAGGGACTTGGAAATTGAGGCAAGAGGATCACAAGTTCAAAGCCAGCAAGACCCTGTCTCAAAATAAAAAATAAAAAGGACTGGAAATGGCTCAGTGGTAAAACAACCTGGGGTTCCATCCCCAGTACCAAAAAAAAGAAAGAAAGAATGAAAAAGTTTCCTTGAGAATAATCTCCTATCAAGGAATGTCCTTGTTGTTTCACTTCCCCTGAAAGAGGAAATCAAATGGCAGTTCACAGCTACTCTAATAACCCTTACAATTTCACAGTGACATTGAAAAAGTGATAGTTTTTAGAGTCCAGAGAAAATCTGACCCTGATTTTCAAGTTAAAGTATCATGAATAATGAGAATGTAGACAAATTCAGGAAGCATTAGAAAGTTTAATAGGAGAAATTGTTGCTCCATCTTTGTACATCTCATACTCAGTGGTCTCCATTCTCCTAGTTTTGTTACTTTTTTTTTTATTTCCACTAAAATCCTTAGTATTCCTTATTTTTCTCTGGTAGTTTAAATCTATGAGTGGAAATAAGCATGCTTACTTATCTGAGTTAGTGCAGCTGTGCTTTCTGTATCAGTAGATTTGTATCTTTCATCAGTTCTGGAAAATTCTCCAATCACTAATTCACTCTTCAACTATTTCCTTTGCCTCCTTCTCTCCACTCACCCCCTTCAGGAAAGATGTGATAGTGACTCACTTTATCCACCAGGTTTCTTTTTGTCTCATTTTGAATTAAAAAAAAAAAAAGTGAATTTATTTACTTTTGTTTATTGTTTTACTTTAAGTAAACCAATATTTTAATTATCAATTGGCATAATTTAGAAATGACCATTTGCAAATTAAATATTTCGGTGATCATACTAATTTTCTCTTCTTTTTTTCTTTTTTGCTTGGTTTTGTTTTGTTGTTATTGTTTTGCAGAGGGGGGTTGGAGGACTGAATCCTGACCATACGAATTTCTTTTGCTTTATCATTCCTGTTTTTTTAAGTAAATTTTTTGCAGAATAAAATTTACAAATTTTAAGTGGAACTGGACAAAATCTAATAAATGCGTCCATTCATGAAGCCTACACCCCATTTAAGATCTAGAATATTCCCGGAAAGTTTCCCCTGTACAGCCAACACCTCACCACGACACTCCAGAACCATTGGTCTGATTTCTACCAATTTGTTACTTTTGCTCATTGCAGAATTTCAGCATATAAGTAGAACCATACAATCTTTCCTCCTTGGTCTCCAGTGTCTCTTATTCAGAATAATATAGGGAGCATCCATATTGCTGCATCAATCAGTAGTTGGTTCCTTTAATAACTGTGGCCATTGTATTAATAGGCCACAACTTATTCATCCACATACATTGCTTGCATTATTCCAAACAAATAAGTAATCTAAATTGTTACATTGTAAAATTGCACATATTGATATGAATTGGTGGCCTCTAACTGGCTTTTCTAGCTCTGAAATTCAATACGTTCTTACTGATAAGATGGATTGTTCCTTCACCCTATCTTCTACTATATTTTGCACCGTCCACTTTGGGGAACGATCCCTCTGGCCTCCCAGTTGTACTTCACACAATGCACCACTTTCTTCTTTGTGTTATAGTCACCTATATGCTTATCTAATTTCAGTCGCCCATCTCTATGATGCTGCTTCAGGACAGGATGCAAATGGTATTTATCTTTGCCTCCTTCACAGCACCGAGGCAATGGTTGGCATGTGAGAAGCACCCAGCAAACATTGCTGAGTGTGTAAATACATAAGTGAATTCCTCCACTTGAGGAATCATCATTGGCTCCCTGTTTTGTAGCTTGTCGTTCAAAATCTTCCACGGTTAGCTCCAACCTTGCTTTCCAGGTGCATCCCCATGAGTTTTCATACATAATATCTCTTCTCCAGATAAATTAGTCTAAATTTGGCAGCCTTCTGTGCCTGACCTATGATGTTCCTTCTAGAAGAACACACACACACACACACACACACACACACATGCCTGTCTTTATTATCCCTACCTCTTGAGCAAGAGTTAAGATCTCTAGGTTTCTGTGTCCAGGGCCCTTACACTACCCACATTTGTCTGCAGCGACCATCTGCAAATTAACAGTTGCAGATTGGATCCAGTAGGGGGAGGCATGCCCATAATCTCCCACTAAATCTGAGGCTTTTCTGTACCCCTTGAGATTTTAAAGCCACATATCTACAGAAACCTCCTATAGATTAGAGAAATAAACAACAGGTCAGCCATCCCCTTCCTCTAGCCATCCATAAACTGTGAGTCATCTCTACTAAGCAAAGCATGGTCACTTAGGCTCAAATAACAAAGACAAAACCACTCAACCACTTTCAGTCTTGAAGGACTTCACTCCTTTTGAGTCCTCATTAAAAAAATAATAATTAATAAATAAATAAAATGCACTCACATAGTGAGTTTTAATATGTTTTGTTGAATTAGGAGCCAATAATGGAAAGGTGAGAACCTTGCCTTTCATAAGCAGAGATTAGTTAAAAAGAGGGAAAAAATGAGCACTGTCCACTTTTTTTCCCATCTCCACCCACTTCTTTCTTCCAGTTAGATTTTTAAAATATGTTTTGTAACGGTTTACCACATGGCAGTTATTTTTTATACAGTAGGTGTAAGATACACGTTAGTCATTGGTTCATACTGAACACACCCCGGAAATCAACAGTCATCAGGAAACGGCAACTGTCACTCCCCTGGAGAAAAAAATAGCTCAGCCTGTTCCCACACTGGCAGCAGATCCCACCAGGAATGAATAAAGCAGTGTTTCATAAGACTACACCTTCTTGAAGCTGGAAGAGACCGTTCCAGCTTATGGATGGAAGAGTAAGCTCTAGAAGACAGAAGGGAGAGTCTACAGCCAGTTAGAGACCAAGCAGAAACTGGAACCCAGTCCTGGGGAGTGGTTTTGTTCAGGAGGCTCTTCACTGGCCAACCCCATTTACTGCACCTGCAGAGAAGGCAAGAGATGATATACTATCAGGATCACCTTTCTGCCCTTGTCCTTTAGGGACTCATTGAGAAGGCAACACGAACCCTGAGTCGTCTTGAACAAAGCCTCTCTAGGAAGAGAACCAACTTTTAGCTTTTTATGGCAGTTCATTGGCGCTTTTTTAAAAAGTCCTTGTGAGAAGGGAGGAAGAAAGCAAAAGCCAGCCACGGTGAAGATCGCAGGAGTCAGCACACACTCTATTCACTTTGATGATTATTTGGGGGGTATAGGAGGCAGTTGGAGCATACAGTCACATTAGGCAGTTACTCATCCCTTGAACCTAAAGTGTGTGTGGTCAGGTCACATTTTAAATCAGAAGTAGGACATAAATGTCGAAGGCTGTGTTGAAATAACCATGGTTATCCACAATGACACCGAAGCTCAGGACACTTTTCATGGTGGATCTCAAAGCACTCAGCAAACCTTCATTACATTTGAACACAGTGTTATTCTGAAGGAATATCATATTGTGACTTCCTTTTCATAAATCACAGAAAAGACAAATAATTACCTTTTAAAACCTAACTGGCAAGTTTGGTTTTTAGCCTTAATATTTCTATTTGTAATTGTTCCTAATTTTTCCAAATTGGCTTTAAAAGCCCTCTTGGGCATTCGTTTATATATACTCTAATTAAGTAATAAATAAGTAAAGTGATTGACTTAATCAGGATCAGAACTCATTAGCCCTGTGCTCCTTCAGAGGTAATACTAACTTTTCTCAATTCCTGACATAACATTCATACAAAGAACCCTCATAAAGCATCATCTGAAATTCCAGGGGTGGAGTGGAAAGCCATCCACCAGAAAGTACAGAGAAGCTCAAATTCTCTTCCCTGATGTACCTAGCACTAGTAACACTATTCCAGGAATTCAGGTTTACAATGAGGTAGGAGGAGGGGTGGAGGGAGTCAGAAAGCAAGGAGCAGCAGACAAGGATTGTTTAAATATTTATGGTTTCTTCATTTGAAATCAGAAAAGGATTCCCTACTTTTAAGACTTGAAGTGTCATGCTAATTAGGTACTTCAGATATTTTATATTATATCTGATGGGTTTTGACTTCAAAGGAGCATTGAGGGCAAAGTGCCAGCTGGCACAGAGCTACACTGCAGCCCCTGGAAGCATTCACCCTCCTCACACAGGGTTTCCTCGTCCTTCCCAAAGGAGCTCTACGCCCTGGGAGCGCAGTTCCTCAACTCCAAAGTGGACAATGAGATACAAGTGGAACTTCGATAGAGTCCCTGGAAAAAGTTTCTGAAAGGGGAACAACTCAGCTACAAAGGGAGCTCTTTTCCTGTTCCACCCAGGTCTCCTTCTTCCTAACTGGAATGTGGACAGGATAGCTGGAGCTTCACTGCCGTTCTGTGTCTTGAGGTAGCCCTTGGGCAAGGAAGCTCCACCCTGAGTGGGTAGAAGAAAGATGACAGGTACCAACCTACCTGATGACCTTGTTGGTGTCATGACCATGCTGAACTGCCTACCTCAAATTTCTTTCACATAACAGAAAGTCTTTGAATTGAGTTTTTATTATTTTATTCACTTACACAGGCAATTCAATGGCCTTTAGAGTTTAAGTGACCCTATTTTTTATTCAAACTGCCTTTGAAGCTGGGTGCAGTGGCGCATGCCTCTCATCCCAGTGATTCTTGCTTGGCCCAAGTTCAAGGCCATCCTCAGCAATTTGGCAAGGCTCCAAATAACTTAGTGAGATCCTGTCTCAGAATAAAAAATGAAAAGGGTTGGGGATGTAGCTTAGTGGTAGAGCATCCCTGGGTTCAATCCCCAGTGCCAAAATCAGAAAATAGAATTGCCTTTGGTTCTTGAGAAAGCAGTCAGCACTGCCTTCCTCGACTTCCTAGGACGAGTCCCGCAAGGCCTTCATGTTAACTCTGAAGGACACCAAGCACCCTGGGGCCCAAGGACAGCTCATGCTCCGATGATGGTGGGCCCTCTGCTCCTAGCTCACCCTACTGTCATGGAATTGAATTCCTGCTTACCTTTGAGCATCCTGGGGCTACATCATCAGGGAAAGAGACAAGTGTCACTTTAGATTCAAATGTTGGCCACATAATCTCTAATACAATCTGTGGTTTTATAATCTCACTGGGGGGCTATTTTAGATCCTAGGTCTCAGACTCGCAACCTAGGAGTCGCTGTGGCAGATATATGAATGTCATGAATATCTACCATGCTTCTTTCCACAAAAAAAGAGAGGAGAAAGGAAGGAGGGAGGGAAGGAGGAAAAAGGAAAGAAAAAGTTTGCACAGTGAACGGAGCCAAGGGCATGTCATAGAGCAAGACCAGAGCTGGGCAAATGATTTCCATCGAAAACAAATAACGGTAAATAGCACTCATTGTGTCATTGCTTGCTCTGGGCAGGCATTTGCTCCACGTGTTTCACACATACTAATTCACTTGATCCTCAACAAGTCTCTGAAGTTGGTGTCATGAGTGTTATGCTTCCTGTGCAGATGGAGAAATAGAGACAGGGAACCTTTAAGTGACTTGCCCAAAGTCTCCCGGTTACTACACAGTGGTCAGGATTGAAATGAGGTCTATATGACACCCCCCAGCCATACCCCAAAGATAGACAGTTAACTACCCACACCATTGTCCCCAGCAGCTTTAACCAGGCAATGCTGTACACTCAACTCGAGGACGAGGAGCTCTAGACAGAAAGTTCCTCGAGGTACTTGTGCTTTGTCCACTGCTGCATGCCGGAAGCTGAGCACACTACCTGGCATGTGACTGGCACTCAAGAGGTTGTTGAAGGAATGAAAAAAGGAGCACAGGAATGCTTGCAAGGAATGCTCAAAACATCCCAGCAGCCCGGGGGGCTCTGATCACGCTTAAAGAATTGCTTTTGGGGTTACTATGAAGACCAACCCAAGGAGAAACACTCCCAAGAAGGCTGCGTGGGATGTGCCACCTTCAGATCCTAACAAATCACTGGCACCAGCCACTGCAGGAAGTCATTAACAAAACCTTCCCAGGGAGGCTTATAAACCACTTTCGCTTACACTACCTCATTTAATCATCGCAACCACTAACTGAGAAAACTAGGCTCTGGTGACAGCCAGAATCCAGACTGGAGGCCTCACTTAGGACATTTACCCTAAGTGTCTGGCTAGTGGTGAGCTCAGTGTCCCCTGACTGCCCACCTTCCTCTCCTCACACCCCACACAACCATTGTCCTGCGTGTTCAGCTCTCCCAGGCCCACGATCTGCCCTCTGATCTTGGTGTTCCAGGTCTCTACTGTGGGGTAGCAAGACACCGAAGAAGCCTAACAACTTAAACAGCTACTGTCATCGCTCAGGGTCCTGAGGGTTGGTGCGGCTCTCCGACAGGTTCTTGCTCAAAGGCTCCTGTGAGGTTGCAGCCTGAGGTCGTCAGCGGGCAGTCATCCCAGGGCTCCTTGGGCGTCACTTTCTATGAGGATGCCCTCTGCTGGAGCTGTGGACCTGGCTGGGCCTCTGCCTGGGTCTGGGCTGCCCGCACAGTGGCTGGGTGTCCAGGCAGACCTCACAAGTGTTTCAAAGGCAGGACGTGGAAGCTGCCAGCCAGGGGAGGGCCTGACTCTGCACTGTCTCAAGGTGATTTCTACAGCAGCCTGTGGACCCAAGCACACGAGGCCCACCCCATTCCAGGATGTGGAGGAACAAGCACCCGATGGGGGAGCAGGAAAATCACATTGCTGAGCGGCTCACGGCTTGGGAGGTGTCGCGGCCATCTTTGGAAAATATGATCAGCCACCTCCACTTCGTCATTAACCTGCAGCTAAACCACACGGCTGCCGATACGTTTCCATTCACATTGTTATTACGTGTTTAATTGGGCACAGAATATTGTTCAATTTATTTTTTTAACTGTTGCCAAGGTTACACTTCAGGCCTCAACAGTTCTTAGTTCATATCCTGCTATACCTTTCCACAGCTATTTGAATTCAAACAGGTATTTTAGCCCAAGGATAAGAGAACTCAAGGAAGTTCTCCTATCCAATGGTCCCCATGCCAAATGGTGGGCATGGGTGAGGCTGCCACTATTTGTTTATATTTATGAGAGTCTTGTGTATCTGTGGCCAGATTCCAGCCTCTCAAAGAGGACCAGGCAAGAATATATTAACAGATCCGTTCAAATCCATCACAACAACACAATTTTTTCCAGTTCACAATGTCCTCTCTTTCCAACCGCGTGTGCAGACTCCTCCTCAGCTCCTCCTCTATGTTGCAATCAAACTTGACTCTCCCCTTAGACCTCCTGGCCTTGTCTGTTCTCCTTTCTCAGTGTTCCTGTTCCTCCTTCCCAACCCAGATTCCGCTCCACGTCGCCATTGGCTAGAACACTGACTTCCTTCATGGCCAGTTCAGATACACTTCCTTGACCCTCTGCCACTCCTGCTGTCTCCCTTAGACCCTCGACTTGCTTACCTGAGCTGCAGCCTGTTGGCTTCGCTTCACTTCCCTACCCAACGGGGCACACACCTCCCACACAGCAGATGTTCCATGAATACATGTTAAATCGGATTAAGCTCCAGGAATGTCACTGTCTTATATCATCATTTTCTCTAATGGCCTACGCCTCCAAAGACCTTACTCACCCTCCAGGAACGTTCTTCCTTCACCTTCATCCATTCGCTCACTCATTATTCAACAATTATTGACTGGGAATAGTCCTTGTGCTGAACCTAAAGAAACTTTGAACATAACTGAATCTGGGTTAAACACTCACGCTTCTATAAGTAAAGTTATCCTGCCAAAGAAACAGGCATGCATGTCACTTGCTTACTCCTATTTGGTACCTTGAAGACCAAAAGAGTTGTACCTTCCAGCTAACCACAAAGACCTGAATGTATCTTCTACAGGTAGATCCAAGTTTTTCTGTCTTCTTTCTACTCCACGTACTCTTGGCAGCCAAACCTTGAGCTGCCTCTGAAATATGACTGCTTCTGATCACTGCACACATGTGAGACATCCTTACGGATCCTTCCTGATTCTGCCTTTGTGCCACTCACACTGAGCCTCCATTTCCTCAAGTGAATGGGGACAATGATGGCCGCCATGCTGGAGGTCACTGACAGCAATTAATGAGCTAGTAACGAACACCTTACCACCCTGCCTGGTGCATGGTAAGCAGTTATAAATGCTAGGTGTTCTGGTTGTTTTTAAATTATTATTGTCTTGGATCTGTCAAAAAATTACAGATCATTGTTCTAGACTAGCTCCTGCCCTAGGTCCAACAGACCAGAGTAAAAATCAAAATGGAGTCACTCATGCTGTAGTTGGTAAGGCCAAACCAACTGTCATTTACCCAACCTTCGGAGAAGGCAGGATTAGAAGAGAGAATAGCCAAGTTTTCCAAACAGGTCAGTTTCAACTGGCATGGTAATAAAATTCCCTCTTGCTTAAATCCTTACCAAAAAAAAGTAGCCTGATGGCAACAATTATTTTTCTATTGTTCTGTTGTCCTGTTCCTGCCCTATAAGGAAAGTCGATTTGAAATGACCAACCCATTTTTCTTTGCTGCTTTCTTCAACACTGCTTTGCCTATAAACCCAAGCTCCCCTGCTCAGCTCCTTGGAATACTTACTCTATGAAATGAAGTGTTGACTGATTCTAGAATAACAAATAAAGCCAATTAAGATCTTTAAATCATATTGCTGTAATTTTGTCTTTTGACAAGTGTGTTTCTCAGAAGCAGACCCCAAGACAAGGAGGGTGTGATTGGAGGCACAAAATCAGGGGAGAGAAAAGCAGGATTAAAGAAGAAATCAAACTGGAGCTGGCATGCTCTGCTGTGGGGTCACAGTTGTCCTCTGCAAAACATTTTGAGAAATCTCTTCTCTGATTGGCCTTTTCCCTCCACAGCCTCAATTTTCTGTTCTACTTTCAGGTTTCTTTTACCAGCTATAGCCTGTTCATTCATTCAGCAAATATTACTGAGTCCTAGGTGCCACGCACTGTGCTAGGACCTGGGAATATATCACTGTAATGGTTAATTTGAATTGTCAACTTGATTGGATTAAGAGATGCCAATGATTAAGAGGCTTCTAGGAATGTCCATGAGGGTGTATCTAGGAATGATTGGCATGTGGGATAGGAACTGAAGTGGAGCCCCTCCCTAAGTGTGGGCACCACCTCCCAATAGGATGGAATAGAAGCTGGAAGAACAAGGAAGCAGATGCAAATGCAAACCCGGCTCTTCTTGAACAGGTTCTTGATTGCTGCTTTGATCGTCTGAGGATATCGAACTTTCAATTCTTCACCTTTCCAAAGTAGACTCTGTCAGTGATTCTCCAGGTAGTTTCCAGAAGCCTTGATCTGGGACTAGGGTGGCACTGTTGATCCTTCTTGTTCTGGGGATTCCACGTCTTAGACTGCGCAACTGCTGGTTCTTCCAGCTCTCCAGATGCAGACGGCCATTGCGGACTATTCAGCTTCTGGTGGTGTAAGCCAATCTAATAAATCCCCTTTTATAATCATATTTCCTGTTGATTCTGTTCCTCTAGAGAACCCTGACTAATACAATCACTGAACAAAATAGGCAAAACTCTGTGCTCTCATGGAAATCTCCACTGGTGCCAATTTTTACCACTTTTCAAAATAGACCCGATTTCCAGAAATAGCCAAAAGTCAGAGGAGATACATTTAATTTCCATAACAGCATTTTTTATTCAAAGTTGGCTTTACAAATTAATAATATTGATTTTCTTCTAAGCTTCTTAATCTAATCTTTCCCAGGCAATGATTTTTCAAGAACTCCTTTAAAATTTTACCTTTTTAAGCTATATAAGTATATAATCACACTGTCAAAAACTTGGAAATTAGAAAAAAGAAAATTATTCACCTATAATTCCACAGATTCACTACAATTACTATTAACATTTGGAGGTATTTTCTTCCTGTCTTTCTTTGGGACTTTTTTTGTTTTAATTTGAGATCATTTGTGTATATCATGATTCCTTTCTTTATATTTTACCATAAGCATAGTCCTACAGTCTCTGTCTGTCTCGTGTGTGTGCGCGCGCGCGTGTGTGGGTACATGTGCATGTGCGCACAGGCACACGAGTATGGTTGCAGGTCTCAAACGCAGTGCCACTCTACCAGTGAGCTACATCCCCACCCTTTTTTTTTCTTTTCTTTTTTTTTTTTTAAGACAGGGTCTCACTGAGCTGCTGAGAGTCTTACTAAATTGCTGGGGCTGGCCTCAAACCTGTGATCCTCCTGCCTCCCAAGTAGCTGAGACTACAGGTGTGCTCCACCATGCCTGGCTAATATCATTCCTTGCTCACACATTCCTTATAAATAGCCCTTTCCTGTTCTAGAACTGACCAAGTTTTAAAACAATTCCAAATGGAGAGTTCCAAGTGCATGTGTAGCAACAAAACCATCGCTGAAATGAGTTCACTCCCAGGGAACTCATTGAAGGATGATTCTGATCTGGATATCTCGGGTTTATCGTGTGACCTCAAGAAAACCAATAATGTTACCAGGCAGTTTTATATTTCACATGTTTAAGGAGTGCTGTGTAAGTTTCCCAGGAGGCCCCCCTAAAAGAAGAATTCTCAGAATTTGCTAATCATCTCTGTCCCACAGCTTCCCCACAAGGACCTCCTAAACCTCCAAAAGACTGCTCTGCAACCTCAGGGTTACAGGGCTTGGAGAACATGTGACGTCCTGTGCTTTGCCAGTACTACTCCTGCCAGGGCCTCGGCTGATCCCCGAAGGGCCCTCCCTACGGTTTTCCCGGAAGGACCCCGCAAGGTCTCATTGTCACCAGCTCTTCCAAAGGCTCTCCAAGGCCACAGACATCTGTTAGACATGAACCAAGACAAGACAGCTGGGCAAGCTCACAAGGAAGGAAGCCTGCTGTAGAAGGGGTGCCCTGTGTCCCTCGGAAAGTCACAGCTAACTATTGTTTAGTTTCCAAAGGCCTAAGTTAAAAGTCGTTGCTGATTCCAGGGTCAGTCTCTTGGCCTGTGGCGGAGTTAGAGAAAGGGAATGGACACAGAAGTGCCTGTGTCCCCAAGAATTGCTGCCAGCCGCTGACAGAGCAGCTGAGCGGCTGCTGCCAAGAGCCAGGACTCCCTCTCGAGAGGACCTGGCCTCCAGGAGACCACACGACAGCACAGACAACGGGCCTTAGCTCTCTGTGGCTTCTGCCTGCCCAGCTTGGCATTTGCTGTGCATCCTGGACTCACCAAGTCCGAACTCCCTGGAAACTGTAATAATTGCAGTGAAAACTGTCCAACAGACCAGCCCGCACTCTCAGGCAGGCTGGTGTATGAGCAGTCTTCTTGGATTGTCCCACCAGTGAGCCTTAGGAAAGGAGAGCCAGTTATAAAAGTATACCAGCGGTTCAAAGTGGGGTAGTGCTTTCACGCTGGGTGTCTTATCATTTTCTTCGGCGGATATGTGACATCAATCACAGGCCCTGTTTTTGAAGAGAAGGAGCCCTCTGTGGACAGAAGCGGGCAACCCAGGAGCAATGGAAAAGAAAACCAGTCTCTGAGCTGCTGTCTGCTGCTTTCCCTTCACAGCTTCTGCAACTCTTCAGAAGCCTTAGAGTGACAAGGGATAGGCCTAGAAGGGGGTCACTAGGGGCAAAGTGTCATGCCTGGGTGCTGGCCCACAGGAGGGTCCAGTGAGGGCTCTCCAGGATTAGAACTGGAAATGATCTCACTTGATGGGCTCAGCCCATGATTTTTATTTCTACTGGGGGTTGAGGGAAGGAGCAGTTCCTGAAAAAACACCTCCTAAAAAGAGCCCCAAGGAGACCAGGTTCAAGCAAACAGTAACACACACTTTCCTATTCCACCACGGTGGGATTCAAGGGCTCCTGTATCATAACACCTCCTGTAAGGAATTAGCCAAAGAAACACTGAAGGGCCCTGTGATAAGACAGTCTAATCTGGGCCTCTGGGAGGGAGGCCCACTGAGGCAGGTTTCCCTGAAGCCATGGCAGTGGGTTGAAGCGGAGCCTCCAGAAGGTAGGAAACTGCAAACCACAAAGGATGTTTAGCATGAGCGTCTCAGAAGCTGCGCTGATACACAGCTGCTAATTAGCTCTGGTGAAGATACATCTGCTATTAAAATGATGATGGGCTGCTGCCCCAAATCCTTCCAGTGCTGCTCCTCCTCCCTCTTCCCACCCCAAACTCACAGCAGTAAAAGCCAAGGGTACACATCTCGAGGGGCCAACCTGGCACTTGCCAGCCTGGGGGCACCTGAGAGCATATGGGGGCAGCCTCAGCTCCGTCCCTGCACATCCTCCTGGCCATCAAAGACCCAGACAATAGCACTGGGATGTGCCCAGTGCCCAAGGCATCCTCAAGAGGTGGCTCCTGGGAGATCAGCTCCATGGGGTGCCAGGTCATCATTTTGAACACAACCCCTGCCATCATATGGATCGAATGGCAGGAATTAACACCCTATTTAAGACTTTCTTGGATCTTAAATTAGCAAAGTGCATGCACATAGCTATGGACTGCTTTTTTTTCTATGTAAAGAAAATTCTAGAGCAGAGAACATTCGAATAACATTCCTATAAACTGTAGACTTAGTGTCAGCTCAGGTGGAACCAGGACTCTGAGGTCCCTCAAAGCCATCAGGAAGGACTGATCTTCCAATGAAGGGTTTGTGGAAAGACTTCCCTTCATCTGTTAGGCTCTTTCTAACCAGAAGGAGAACACTTGACCATGTTCAAAGAAGGTTTAGGAGAAACGGTGACCCCAGATGGATGTGCCAAGCTCAGTGGCTCATCTTTCATGAGGAAAATTGTTCCCATGTCTGCAGCAAGATTGCCAAGTGAGTAATCAGCAAGGGCTAAATGGCCTCTAGCTCATCCCATCAATTCTAATTATTTTTCCTTGGTGGTCCTGCATTCCTACCATGCATTTTTTCATGATAATCAAGCATATGTCATATTCAGACAGGAAATTCTCTGGCTGCATCTTTAATGACTGACTTGTAAAGAAGGGGACCTGCTCCAGTTGAGTTGCTCCCTCTCTGTCCTCAGCTTTTCTACTTTGGTGTTATCATGCCCAATCATCTTTGATTTAACAAATACTTGTTACTTTTTTTTAAATACCTGAATGCAGATCAACATCATCCTTAATATGCCAATGTTATGGTTTGGATGTGAGATGTCCCCCAAAAACTCATGTGTGAGACAATACAGGAAGGTTTGGAGGGGAAACGTTTGAGTTATGAGAACCTCAGCCCAATAAGTGAGTTAATTCCCTGGTGAGATTAACTGAGTGGAAACCGAAGGTAGGTAGGGTGTGGCTGGAGGAGGTGGGTCATTGAGGACGTGTCTTTGGGGTATATATTTTGTATCTGGTGAATAGAGTCAGCCTCTCTCTCTCTCTGTCTCTCCCCCCGCCTCCCTGTTTTCTGATCATCATGTGAGCTGCTTTCCTCCACCACATTCCTCCTGTATGATATTCTGCCTCACCTTGAACCCTGAGGAATAGATTCCACTGTCTATGAATTGAGACCTCTGAAACCGTGAGTCCTCAAATACTTTTCCTCCTCTAAAATTGTTCTGGTCAGGTCCTTAGTCACTGCAGAAAAAAAAAAAAAAAGACAGCCAACATCTATTATTTCATTATGTTATGATATTCTGAGTATAATTATTACTACAGCTACTCTGAAAAAAATAGTTCACCAAGACCAGTTACAGTATTTAAGTAAAATCAATGTTAGGTGGTCCTAGAGCAATCAGAGATACATGCTAAAGTGTAGTACTTGCACTTGAGACTCTTTCCTTGCTCTGAAACCAGCGTGCTGCAGGGTGGGAGAACTAGTGCCTATTATTTCATGAGGACATTGCTTAAAGCAGAGTTAATTTTACCTAAGTAAAGTGTCCTGTGATGGCTCTTGCAATCCTAGTAGTTTCTTCATTTCTATCTTCAAGTCTTCCAATTCCAAAGAGAATGACCCTTCCCATGTAAGTGAATGACCTGTTCATTTTTCAGTAACATGAATAACCAACAGATATTTGTCAGCTGCAAAACAGGCCAATGACAGGCTCAGTCAACCTCAAGGAGTTGAAGTAGCCTTTCAGGGCCATTCTGAGTTTGGCTTAGGTGACCAGACCTTCATCAATCCAAATCAATCTGTACATGAGCTATCCTGGGAACGCCCATGACCTTGGGCAGGGCAAGGCGATGCCTCAGGAGCTTGACAGCTGAAGGTTATCTGCTGATGGCGCTCCTGGGAGGTCTGGGTGGTGCAATAGAGTCCACCGCAAATACACAGTGCTGTCAGGAAGATCATGTGAGTGTGGAGGACATTACAGCACACCACCATGGGAACAAGATAGAGAAGAATGCTGGGCTCCATGGCTCCAAGACATTTACTGTACACACAGGGGGTGAGGGAAGCCCTCCCCAGAGTCTTGTGGAAATGGGCTGTGAAGGTACAGACAAAGGATCTGCAACAATAGCACATGCAGAGAGAAATACACATGCAAAGGGGCAGAGTATAAGTAGCTCAAATGGGAGGCAAAGGTGAGGCTGAAGTGCGGGCCAGAGGCTGTCTGCCAGGCTGAAGATTAGGACTATCAGTCTAGAGCCACCGAAGGATTCCAAGCAAGGCAGTGGCATGAACAGAAGTGCCCTTGGAAAGACTGTAATAGTTGCAGTATGCTTTATAAATTGTAGGGGAAACCTAGCAATTTTGAGTGTTGTAGTGCTTTGGATCAAAGGTGATAGTGATTTGTGGGGATGGAAAGATGTGGACAGATCAAAAGATAATCATGTGGTGAAATGAAGAGAATCTGATGACAGACTGGATGTGGGAGGTGTAGATGAGGGAGAGTCGGGATGACAGCCAGAGGTCTGGAAGGAAGATCAGGGCATTCACTGAGTGAGGGCAGATTTCAGGGGGAAAGATGCGCACGGGCGCTGACTCTTGGATACCTTAAATTGAGACACCTTTCAGTTGTCCACTAAGCTGCTGCCATGTGTGTCTGAAGCTCAGGGGTGGTTCCTGCAGTACAGATGCAGGCTGAGGCGTCAACAGCATCCCTCTGGGAAAAAAGGTCCCAGGCATGGATGGATTCTCCTACAGACATAGGTAAACAATGAGAAGACACCAAGGTCTAGAATTACTAGAACTACAAGGAACATTGATGTTTTTAAAAAATGGTTGTAGGGAGAGGAAAAAGAAAGACCTGGGAATGTCAAGAGGAAAACTGAAAAGGTTTAGGAGAACACAAGCCCAGAGAAGAAGGAAATAATTACAGAAGGTTGGTAAACCATACTGGGGTTTGTGGGGGATCGACAACTCTTTCCTGTTTTCCCTAATTGCATTCTGGCCTGACTCAGAGGTAATAAGGGAGTAGGGGCTGGGAGAACTGCTTCCGGCCTTCATTACTGATGAGGCTGACGATAGGCTGTGGCTTAGGTTGTGCGTAGTATTGACCTCCCCAGTACTGAAACCTGCCCACCTCGCCTGCCCGGGCACAGGCAGCCCTGGAGCAGCGTACGCCTCTTTGCACAAGGGCACAGAGGAAGAGCAAGTCAGAACACCAGCTCCCTGTGGCAGCTGCTCCAAAAGAAAAAGAGGCAGGTGCAATTGTGCCTGCCCAGTTCCTCCTCCTAAAGTCACCAACCAGGTGAATGAACCCCCTTGGAGACAAACATCAGGACTGAGGGAAAAGCCTTCCCTCCCCCTCCCATTCACACACATGCAATAAGCCCTGGGAAGAGTCCCTTGGGTGACACTGGGGAGGGGAGTTCCTGGAGTGGCAGGGAGGAGAGCCAGACTGCAAGGCTCCAGGGAAAGAACAAGAGGAAAGGAATGGGGACAACCAGCCTTCTCCAATTCTTTCAAGGAGTTTGTTATGACAACTTCTCCAGTAAGGTAGGGCTGTTATCTGTAGACTTTAATTTTATTGATACCTATTAGGAAAATCCAGACCCATGGAGCTAGAATAAGGTCTGATGAACTTCCTAGGGAAAGACACAAGAAAGAGCCAGGGAAAGGTGGTGTTTTGGTGTCAGCAGACTCACAAGAAGTACACCTGGGTCAGATGGTGGAAAGCTGCAGATGGACGAGCATCGGGGCCTAGCGCCTGGGGCATCTGTGTTTCTTCTCAAGATGGTTCATTGCACCAGATTCGTGATGTGGTCAAAGGGACACAGAGACACAGAGACCTTCAGAAAGAATTTTAACCAAAAAAACAGAAGACAATTGGAGAAAGAATATGTACTCATCAAAAGGCCAGGCCAACAAATGGACCACAAGTGTCAGTGGCTTAATAAAAGTAAATCTACATTTTACTCATGTTTACTCTATTGCAGATTGGGTAACTCTTCAACCTGTAGCTTCACCCAGGACACGTAACCCTCTAGACTGAAGTGAATGGGGAGGGGAGAAGAGAGTCACTCACAGGACAGAATGCAGTCTGATGGCTCCCCCTGGGCTCTCCATGGGCTTTTGAAGAGGGGAAATGTCGACCCTGGTGAGCCCTGGTAGACTCCATCTGCTATGGTTTGAATCTGAAATGTCCTCCAACGGCCCATGTGTTGAAGGCTTAGTCCCCAACTCACGGTGCTTCAGGAGATGATAGAATCTTTAAGAGATGGAGCCTAGTTGGATGAAGTTGGGTCATTGGGAGTGTACCCTTCAAGGAGACATTGAGACCCCAGCCCTCCGTCTCCCTTTGCTTCCCTGCTGCCATGAGATAAACGAGCCTCCTTTTCCACACACTTTCCACCATGATGTACTGTGCCAACACAAGCCCAAAGCAACAGTGTCAAGTGACCATGGACAGGAACCTCTGAAACTGTGAACCCAAACAAACCTTTTCTACTCCTAAGTTAATTATGTGAGATATTTTGTCACAGTAGTGGAAAACTGACTTAGGTACCACCACAGAATGAAAAACCCTCATGGACCTTGAAGAAGTTTACTTTTTTGTTTGTTTTGTTGTCCCAATAGGCACAAATGTTTAAAGGAATAAATAAATACCACTGAAATGGGTATTTTTATCCATAGCATGAAATCATAGCAGCATAATGCCTAGAACATGGGCCTAAATAAGTATCGATTAGTTTAGTTAATGTCTTGACATTTAACAGAGAGAGAGAAAATAATGAAAGGTTTTTTTCCCCCTCCAAAAGTTGAAATATTCTGGTTTTGCTTTCTTCCTCCTGTTTTTCCACATCCTATGTTTTTGGCTGCTGGTTTGGAGGCCATAATCAGAGGCAAGGAAGAAAGATGCTTAGGAAAGCAGAGTGGTTCAGTGCTTTAAAACTGACCACTAAAAAGACTTTGCTCTTTCCTTTCTTTTCAGAGGGGAACATTTGGAAAGGATCATGGCCTAGAGGAGTGTCCAAACACACGAGTATGGTTCCTGTGGCTCTGGAAAGGACCTCAAAGGCTCCTAAAATCTCCTCAGTGCTCACTATTGTGGGAAATCTCTAAAACACTCTGTTGCAGAACTGCAGGAAAGTAATTGAAGAAAAGGTTTCAATCATTTTGCAGGAGGCAACAGCTTAACATTCCTGCTCAAAAATAAATGATGAAAATCAGGTTTTGCAATTCATGAATTCAGCAGGCATTTATTAAACATTTTATATATCTGCAAAGCATTATACCAGATACAGTGGAGGATATGAAAAATGAATGGGCTAGTCCCAGTTTGCAAGGAGCTAGTTGGAGTCATTTAAATAAATATCTTATTAGATTATAAGGGGAAATGATTCTGAATAGATGAGAGAAGTTAGCATGGACTTGGTACAGGAGGGGTGTTCAACCTGCAGTGAGCACAGTTTTGGCAGAAGACTTTGGAATAGTGGCTGCTCTCTGGCTATTCCTCACTAACCCCGTATGCATAGGTGGCTGAGGTCTTGACCTGCCTGAATGGTGACATTCCAGGGCATTCCTCCCAGATGCTACACCAGGTATGGATTAAGGCCTTGGAACTGTGGGGCCCCTGGGACACTCCAGATATTTTATCTGGAGCGGGTTCCAGAATGTATATTCAAATGAAGGCCCAGGTCAGGAGTGTAGCTCAATGGTAGTGCTCATGCCCTAACATGCACAAGGCCCTGGGTTTGATCCCCATCACTGCAGAAATAATAATAATTAATAAAATAAAGGCCCCAGAATATTCTGATATTTAGGGCATTAACAAAATGAACCTTTAATGTTACACTAAGAGTCTAAAGATCATTCTGAAGGGCAGAGAGTGAGTCAGTTTTTGGAGAAAGAGTGGCACAATCCAATCTGTCCCTAAGAAAGTTCACTGAACACTAGTCAAAGGAGGAATGAATCAGTGGCAGACCTGAAGTATGCAAAAGATCTGAAAGAACACCTCTTCCCTGAGAGGCAGACACCTTCCCGCCTATCCTCAAGTGATCTTCTCCAGAATCCTCCAGAGGAAAGAGACCTCACGTGATCACAAATATTCCACTTTGGCTGGATAACTCACTACTATATACAATGCAGCATCCCAAGTTCTTACAAAGCAGGCCTCTGTCCTGAAATAATTGGAGAGTTTCCAGAGGGTATCCCAGGTGTGCGCCCCTTCCTACTAGGCTCCAAAGGTCCTGCCTCTCTCCAGTGCATCCACTCACTTGCTGCCAAGTTTCCTCTTGAAGCTCCACTTCTTGAGCAACCAGCCCAAGCCCTTGGAGATAATGCCAGCTGTAGGCTCTTAGGAGAGTGAGGATGGATGACCGCCTACCTTTTGCATGAATGGATTCTCTACCCACATGTTACTTGAAGCCTAATGTGTAACAGATCCTAATGGGACCAGATCCTTTGGTTTTTATTTTTATTGATGATATCTCTCTTTCTCTCTCCCCGCCCCCGCCACTTCCTTTTTTTTTTCCAGTACTGGGAACTAAACTTAGGGGCATTTTACCACTGAGCTATATCCTCAATCCCTTTACTTTTTATTTTGAGGCAAGGTCTCACTAAGCTGCTGAGGGTCTCACTAAGTTGCTGACCTCAAACTTGAGATCCTCCTGTCCTTGCCTCCTAAGTCATTGAGATCACAGGAGTATGCCACCATGCCCAGTCCTCCTTCAGATCTAGACTTGCATGCAGGAGGTTGGACTGAAGCTCATTCTCTTCTTCAAATCTTAGTTCTCTGCCTGTTTTATTTTGGTCTGGCCTAATCATACTTGGAACTCTCTCCCCTGTGAAGAAGTTCTGGTACTAGGGGTCCCTCAGGCAGGCTCTCCCCACAGGCCACCCCACTGATTGTCAGAAATACCTGAGCAGTGGGCACAGCTTGGGTCCCCCTCTCAGGTGGTTCATTAATAGCTGAAGGTGACCAATGATTCACAAGTTACACTTGCACAAGGATAAGCCCCCAATGTGCTGAAACCTGTCTCATCATAGGTATGATATTTCTGCTGCCAAGGACCTCTAGGGGTTGGGTATGTAGCTCGGGGGTAGAGCGCACCAAGTGAGAGACTCTGGGTTCTATTCCAGCTCTGCCCCACTCAAAAAAGGATCTTTAGTTAATATCTGTAAAATCAGGGTGTTGAATTTGTAATGCCTTTCAGTTAGAAGGTTCTTAATTCTAAGACAAATTAGAAGGCTACCACACTGGCGTAGACATTGATGATGAGTACCTAGGGAAACATCAAAGAAGATGAAAGGAGGGTCATGTTAATAGAGTAGTAATAATGGCCAATTTCATGGAACCTTTTCTGTGTCCTGGGTGGACCATATTCAGCTACTTACATACTGTGTCTAACCGAACTTCAGCACAACTGCGTGATATAGGAAATGCTGTTGTCCTCATTTTGTTTGTTTTGTGGTACTAGGAATTGAACCTGGGGTGCTCTACCACTGAGTTACATCCCCCACCCTTTTTACCTTTTATTTTGAGGCAGGGTCTTGAGGAGGTTGGCTTAGAACGTGCCATCTTCCTGCCTCAGTTTCCAGAGTCTCTGGGATTACAGGCGTGCAGCACCGTGTCTGGCACCCTTGTTCTACAAATAAGGAAACTGAAGGTGAGCTTTCTATGTTTATACAGACACAGTAGCTAAGTTGGAATTTGAACCTGACTCCAATTCCAGAACCATACTTAGTTACTATGGTACACAGCCTTTCACAATTTTGAAAGAAATAGAAAGCACTGGATCAATGAAAGACAAGGTAGGTTCATGGTACAAAGGAAGGTCAGAAAGGAAGGAAACTCAGCTGGAGTCTATCTTTCCCTGACTCAGAGTTGAGTCCAATTGGTGTGTGTGTGTCTACATCTATCTATATATCATTTACCCACCCACCCACCCACCCATCCATGCTTCTATCTATCCCCAAGCTTCTTCAGAGAACTCAAGGAAACTTAAGATAAACAGAGAAGGAAAAAACTCTTGAAAATAAAGATAAATGAATAAAAGCCACATAAAAGGGGGGAATTTTGGTAAAACTAGTGCAAATAAGCACATAACTTCATTTGTGAGCACCTTGACTTCCAAGGTATAAAAAGAAACACCGTGAGTTACACAGTTCGCATTAGCTCAGGAAAGGAAGCACAACCAAACTTTCAGGAAAGGAAGCAGAGACAAACTTTCGTACTACCAAAATCTCAAACAGTGAACACATGGATCTTTATTTATTATAGGGAAATTAAATAACATGCGACCAGTATCTTCAAATGCAGATGAATCCCAATAAAGGCAGTGTGCACAACATTAAATCTTCATTAAAGGATTCCAGGGTAATAGCATCTGCAAATACTCTGTCTGGGGTGGTTTCTAGACTTCCAGAATAAGGACTCCAGCAAGGTGACCTTCTGCTCCTCTGTAGTTCAATACAGTCTCACTTTCACCTTAGCACTGGCTTCTTCATTTTGCCTACAGAAAAAGAGAAGGGGATGCCAATTAGATAACATCCAAGAGAGTGGAAGAGACAGGAAGGCAAGACAACAGGCACCAAGAAGATGTCACCAACATGGTGACTGGAATGCAAAGAGTGAGAGGAAGAGAGAATGTGGCTTTCAAATGGCTTCAAATGCCAGCCCCACCACCTTGGGGAAAAAAATCAAAATGATATATTTCAGGTAACAGGTTTTAGTTCTTTCCTTGCGTCTCTACTGCTGTGGAGAGCTGAGCAGAGAAGAGTGCTGCTGACAGAACACAACCAGAGCTTCCCTCTATAGGTGGGGCGTAGCTACCTGAGTCTTGACTTGGGAAGAACCTTTGATCTTGGAGCAAACCGGAAGGAAGGTATAGGCGACATCACCTCCCACCTTGTAAGACATAGGTTGCTGGATACCCAGTGAAGGATATTGCAACTTGAGAGGGGTCATTTGCACAGAGGCAAAGAGACATGTTATCCAGTACCCTAAGTCAACAGCAAGTGTTAGAGGCTCTTTCTGAACCCTGATAGTTAACTTGATCTACATTCTTTGGGGATTCCTCTTTGTGAGATGTTACAAGTTTCTGGTTGTCATCCCTGTTTTTCCTCTAGGAGTTTCTGGGTTTAAAAACCATTCTTCTGGGGCTGGAGTTGTGACTCAGTGGTAGAGCACTCGATCCTCAGCACTGCACATAAATAAGTAAATAAAAGATCCATCGACAACTAAAAAATATTTTTTAAAAAGATTTGAAATTAAAAAAAAATTCTTCTGGCCATTGGAGGACAATGTGGATTTTTGCTTTATCCTTCTGCAGGAAGAGACAAGTGTGAGCATCTATTTCATACAGTGCAACTGCCAGCTATCCTTTTTTTGCATTGCTAATGTCATTGACCCAACCAGGTCTTTATAACTAGACTAGTGCTCTTCAACCTTGTTGGCATCATGGCACACATAAAAATAACACCGTTCACTTGGTGCAATGGGGTTATCAGGGATGGAGGAAAATGGCTCTGCTTCAGCCAGGTCCCAGCAGGCTGCAGGGGTGGGCATAAGCATCCAGTAAATTCACGTACTTGTAGCCCAGTCTGGGTGTACCAGTTGGAAGCTCTGATCTGGAACACCAAAATAGCTGCTTAATTTTGCCCCGTCTCTGTTCCCTTCCTTTAGTTCACCTTCCTTTAGTTCATATTGGCTAGGTTAATTTTCCCCAATTCAGTAATTTTCATTATGTTACTTTGCTGCTCACATCACAAGCTGAGGCTCCCCATCACCTCTTGGAGTGTCGAAGTTCTTGACGTAGTAGTCAAGTCCTGCCACAACATTGCCTCTAGTTGTCTCCCAGAATCATCTGGCACAGGTCCTGAAATCACCACCTTCTCTGCACGTGCATCTCTGTCTTTATCATGCCACTCTCTTGCCTGGTCTGCTCTGCACCTTGTCATTCCCACCTGCCCTTCAAGATCTAGATCAAATCATGTCACCTCCATGACACCATCCCATAACTGGGTTTCCAAAGGTAGTTGACTAGGTTTGTGTTTTAACCTCTTTTCCAGTTTTAAGTCCAGTGTTTCCCAAGTCTCTCTCCATGTCTTAACAGTTCAATGAGAAGAAAGTTTAAACACTTGGATAAATTCAGAAGATGCCATAGTAGATCTTTCCCTCTTGAGATGCAAAGCGCACATCTGCTTAAAAGAATTCCTTTACTTTATTTTAACCCTGAGTTATTCAAACTTATTTTAGCATGGAACCTTCTAACAATGACACTTATTAACTCCTGGTGCAATTTGATCTATAAAGGAAAATTTGGGAAACACAGACTTCCAGGTCATATTCAAATAGGCTCTAGTCTCAAATTTAGCTTGCTCTTTTACATTACAAGGTAGAAAAGCTAATTTAACCTGATCACAAAACTAGATAATATGAACTTCCTATAAATAATCTTTTTTCCAGCAGTGCTCAGTACTGAGCAAGAAAATAGATAACAGTGGTACCTTTCAATTCTGTAAGATCTTGGATTCAGCTCTGTGTCTGGAACCACAGCAGAAGTTTGCTAGGATGAATTTGAGTAGGCAATTCAAGTAATAATAAGAAGAAGAAGAATAGTCAATAATGATCACCTAGAAAGCACCAGCACATTTAAAGTGATTTTTTGCATGTTTTAAATCTTTATAATAGTACTGTCAGGTAGGCACTATTTTTCACCTCTATTTTACAGATGAGGAAACGGAGATACAAAGAGATGAAGTAGATTTCCCAGGTTGCACACGTAGGGAAAAAACAGAGCCTTTCAAACTCAGGCCCTTGATCACCAAAGTCTTGCTCTTGACTCTGCTGTTTTGCTCCTCAAGGCAATCAAGTTCTTCAGTGCCTTGCAAAGGGAAGACAACTGGTTTAGGGGTGCATCAGTCAAATGACACAGCAACAGACTGATCAGACACCTCCTCATGGAGCTCTTCCTAAATATATACTGATGACTATGCTCAGAAGTCTAGTTTCCCTTTATTCCATGTGGATAGTTTTGTCTCAACAGTTTATTTAAAGATTGTATTGTACTTATTGTTTGTACTGTGAGTCTTGGCCTTTGACCAAAAGCAAATAAAATTCTGACCTAGGAACTCTTCCCTTGCCACTCCGCTGCATAAGAGATTTTTCTCCTTTCTATGAATTCTTTTGGCTTTATCTTCTATGTTTTTGAGCATATATTCTGTTTCAAAATCATAATTGTCTTGCCAAGTGACTGGGTCTTACCTTTCTAACTATGTCTGCTCACCTAGCACTCCATGCAACGCCACGCAGAGTTAGTGAAGGTCGATTGGCTAACTTTGACTCCCAAATGCTAGAGCATTTCATGATTGAACCTTATGTCCTCCTTTGGCCCCACAGATCCAATCTCTGCCTTCCTTTACCCTGCTGACCCAGGAAGCTGACCCATGGGGGTTCATCCACAGGCCCAAAAGCTTTCTGGTCTCTGGATGGATGCAGTCAATGGAAGGCACCAGCAGAGATGCAAGGTGGGGAGGAGAGAGAGGCTGGTACTCATTCTCCTGACTTCCTCCCTTGTTAGCTATGGGTTGTCACAACTAAGCCACTGCATCCAGAAAGTATGTCGAGAGCCATTTTAAGAGCCATTTATTAGCTTCATATTCCACAATCACTAGGAATTCCAACGCTTCTCTGGTTTTGTTACTATCATCTTCTGTCATTTTGCAACTTCTTGGGCACTTGCCTGAAGAGTGAATGTCACCCCCAGCCACATGCCCTACATAAAACAAGTGCCACATGTCTCCTCTCCTTTAGGAAAGTGGGTAAGGCATCCCTATGCCCTGGTTACTTGAGGGGCAGAGCCATGCATTGCAGTCAATCAAGAACAGCACCTGCCATGAGAGATTCCCAAGCGGTCCCAGGAGGCCTGCAGTTAAGGATGGTGAGGTTCATGATCAGATTCCTGAATCTTGTGGTTGGTGGTACATTTGCCTACTGGGAAGAATCTTATCTGAGGACTTGTCTACTGCAGCAGCCTGCTTCTGGACAGTTTGACCTTTTTATCATTTACATTAGGGTCTGAGAATTTTCTGAGATTCCCTCACATTCTATTGCCATGTGTTGAATTAGCTACAGCCCTACTCAATCAGATTGGGTTTTTATTTATGCCTAAACAGTTCTATTGATGTATAAGCACATAACATATATTCTCCTATATAAAGTGTACGATTTAATGATTTTAGGATATTCACAATGTTGTGCAACCTTTGTCACAATCTAATTTTAGAACATTTGCATCCCCTCTCAAAGAAGCCCTGTACACAGAGTTATTCCCCTTTCCTTCCTCTCCAGTCCTTGGCAATCACTAGTCTACTTTCTGTCTCCATGGATTTACCGATTCAGTGTTTGTCCTTTTCTTTTCACTTTTTTTTCACTTAGCATAATGGTATCATGCCATATTCATGTTATAGAATATATCAGTAACCCATTGCTTTTTATAACTGAATAATATTCCATTGCATAGATAAAAATTTTTTTTTCTTTATCCATTCATCAGTTGATGAACGTTTGGGTTGTTTCCACTTTTTGGCTATTGTCAGTAACACTGCTATGAACATCTGTGTGTATGTTTTTGTGGGCACATATTTTCATTTCTCTTGGATGTATACTTAGGAGTAGAATAGCTACCTCATATGGTAACTTCCAAACTGTTTTCTAAAGAAGCTGCACTGTTTTACATTCCCACCAGAAAGGGATGAGGGTTCCAGTTTCTCTATATCTTGATCACTTGTCATTGTCTTTTTATTTCAATCATTCTAGTGGGTATGAAGCGGTATCTCATTGTGGTCCTGTTTGCATTTTCCTGGTGGCTAATGTGATTCTGCATCTTTTCATGTGCCTATTGACTCTTTGTACACAGTCTTTATGTCCACAATTCCCTATCCAAAACCTTGAGAGATGACTGGGCATGGTGGTGTACACCTGTAATCCCAGCAACTCAGGAGGCTGGGGCAGGAGGATTGCAAGTTCAAGGCCAGCCTCAGCAACTTAGCAATACCCTAAGAACTTAGTGGGATCCTGTCTCAAAATAAAAAATAAAAAGGATTGGTATGTGGTTCAGTTGTAGAGCATGCTTTAGTTTAATCCTCAGTACCGAAAGGAAAAAACAAATAAACAAAAACCTGAGGAGTCAGATGGACTTAAGAATTCTGAACTTTCTGAAGTTCATTAAAATTAAACATTTTCTCAGATATGGAAAAGTAGCATAGTTTGTGTCCTCTAAATATTAGCATCCCACAATCACACTCTTTCATAGTCCTGCTGTAAACATACTATGATTGGACCTAGATGGGATAAAATACATGACCTTATGTGATGTTGTATTTTTTGCCCCCCCAGTGAATTGCAAAAAACACTAGTTTTCAGAACTTTGAGATTTTGGAATTACAAAGAAAGGATGGAGCCTCTATACATGACCTTGGGTTCCAGGTAGGACAGTAAGCTATAACCAACTGGATGCTCCATCACTGCTCCATGACTCCCATGAGCATTGTCCTCTCTAGCACGGCTCCTTAGGAACATTCCATAGAGTCCAGCGGGGAGCAGAGGGCAAGGACAGGGCCCCAGGTCATGTCTCCTTCCTGACCTGATTTTTCTGTCGCCCCATCCTGGACAAGAGAGGCATTCTCAACATAGCACCACATCACCTCAGGAGGGTTGGGTTACCTTGCTTGTCCAGAGGCAGAGGGGCAGCCAGTGGGGTCTTCAAGAGAAGAAGGGAGAAGGAGGGAGTGGGGATGTGGAGAGGGTCGTGATACATGGTGCAGGGGTGGGTGTGAATCCCTGCACACGCTTCCAGGCATCTCCACTGCATTTTCCTGACTGACTCGAGCTGGAGAGATTGGGGAGAGTTCAACTGATGCTTAAATCTGGCAAACCAACAGGGGGCCAGAGGTCAGGGCTGAGGGTCATTCAAATGCTTGGTCATCCTCAGACTCACTGTATCCTTTAAAAGGCTTATTAATCTGTGGGCCTCCCTACCCGCAGGGGGCCCACAGGGACAATCCTTGAGAAAACGCAGGTTATTGCTCCTTAGCTATCTGACTGTGAGATATTCTGTCCCAGGATGTGGAGAGGGGCTCTCTGCCCTCCCCAACTCTGCTCCTGAGCCACAGTTATCTGCTCAGTGAGAATCTGTTGCCTAGAACTATCCCTTGGAACTCATTTTCTGAGGTGCTTGGAGTTACAGACCACCCAGCTAATGTCAGGAAAAGGGATTTGTTTGTAAAAGCGCCCAGTGCAGAGTCCAGACAAAAGGTGGTGATCGGGTCTCCACCTGCTCCCTTCTGCTCCGGACCCTCCACCTGCTGCCCAGGTGCCCACTCCTTGCTCCTTGCTCCATGTTCAGTCTGGCTTGCCTTGTGATGCTCTTACCCTCAATGAAGGGAGGTAGAGATGGAGGAGGGGCAGATGGGTTTTCCGTGAAATAACCAACAACTCCGAGAATGCTTTTCCCAAAGGCAGGGTTCAGGCAGGCAAGATCAGTTTCTCAAATTCACTTGCCCAGGATCAGCATCAGGGCTGGGACTGAAAATCAGTTTTTACTGGGGCTTCTTTTTCTCCATTAGAATATTTACCCTGACATCTCCAGAAGAAGATAGCCAAGAACACTGGTTTTCAAGAGAAATCCACCTCTGATTAGGTTTCCTTGTTGCTTTGTGTAGTTCATGATCTTGCCCTGATAAACAAACAGTAAGCGAACTAAGGTCCCAGGTGCTTTCTAAGAAGTGATTCTCCTGTCGGGCCTGTATTCTCCTCTTTAGGTTCCTGAGACTTGGCAGTTTGGTAGGAGGAGGGGGAGGGAGGCCTATGGGCAGGTCCCTTGGCTTGTGAGCTGTGGCTTGGGACACATGAGGTCAACCCTGGAGATGTCCACAATGTTGGGCCCCAGTCCCATAGGGCTTCCTTCCTGTTACCTCCACTAGTGCATGTCTCTGCTCTTCCAGTCGTCTGTGCCATGGGGTCCCATTAGTGACTACAGTGGTCCTAAGTCCACAGGCATCTCTGGGAGATGACAGCAGCTAGCTTCTAGCTTTTGCCAAGCTTTTAACAAGCTTTGGCTTCATTTCCTAACATTCTGAGGAGTCTGCATAATCTACTTTCAAACTAAAAGCACTTAGAATCTTTCCACACAATGATCCACACCCCCCATCTCATTCTAATGAAAAGGCAGAGTCCTTAAAAGCACCGAGGGGGTTTAAAGTGTTGGGGTTCCTGTACCCCACCAAACACATCTCCTATTGTTCCCCAACACACAACTACTGTGCCCTTCCTATGTTCCTCAAATAGCAGGGCTGACCCTTGCCTTGGGGCCTTGCCCTCACTGTTTCTGCTCCCCCCAGTCCCCTTCCCCCGGGCCTCTTTCTCATCTTGCTCCAGTGTCATGTCTAATGCTGCTCATTGCTCTATCCCCCAGACTTCTCTTCCCCTTTCCTGTCTTATTCTTTTCTGTTGAACTTATTTTCATTTATCCAGGATGCACTTTACTTATGTTGGCTGACACACTTGACCCTCACTAGAAAGTAAGCTGCGTGAAGCAAGACGATTGACTTGTCTTGTTCACTCTTGTGATCCTAGTCCTTAAAGAGTGTCTGCCACATAGCAGGGGCTCAATATAAGTTTATTGCATAAATAAATCAGACTTCTAGAATAGCTCGTAACTGGATATGGAGTTTTCACATTGCTTCTTGTTCATGATGGAAGACCTGAAGATTCAGTGAGTAAAATATAAAAATCCTGCCACTCCTGCAAATGAACCAGGGAAGACCTTCTCAAATTCTGCACTGGACAGAAGCAGCAAGACTGGCTCCTTGAGAGAGCACAGCAGGGGTTTTTCATGTGTGTGTGCCTTCCATTGCTCTTTTCCTTCTTTTATCCCGCATTACTCTGAGCTAATGCTTGGCTAATCCCCTAATCTTCTCTATAAGGTAATCAGTGATAAAGCTTTAAGGTGTTAGCACTCCCAGGAGTATTTATCCTTTAAAGAGAAATCTTGAAGACCACAAGTTTTCCAGGATCCAAGGGAAAGAATCTCCCCAGGTACAATTTTAGATCCTGCATATTTGAGCCAGGTAGGGGGGGTTAATTTGGAATTCCTTAAATTTTGGGCAGGGAACAGAAAGTCAGCAGTTCTTAAAAAATGAGTCTGGAACATTGATCGATTCGAAGCTACAGTAGTAAATACAGATACGGTCATTTCTTCTACTCCTTTGTCTCATTTATATTCAAGAAATAATAAAATTTTGCAACTTCCAAATTTGAGTTCATTTCTGAGTCAAATTTATCTATATCTAGTCCCCCCACCACCATATTGCTGAGTTTTCCTGCTACCACATCAGGATCTTCATCAGCTCCAAACTCAAAGGCAGGCAGGCAAAAGTATGGCAGTATTTGTACACACACACCCCTTTCCTCCCATACACCTCAAATGCTCCCAAATTCCATCCCATTTTTGTTTTGTTTTGTTGTACTGGGGACTTGAACCCAGGGACGCTTAACCACTGAGCCACATCCCCAGTCCTTTTTTATATTTTATTTAAAGACAGGGTCTTGCTCAGTAGTTAGGGCCTGCTAAGTTGTTGAGGCTGGCCTTGAACTCACAACCCTCCTGCCTCATCATCTCAAGCTGCTGGGATTACAGGTGTGCATCACTGAGCCCAGCTACCCGCTATTTCTTTCCAAGGTTCATCCCATCTATTCCCTCTTCAGTGTCTTACCCAGTCTTCTCTGCTTAATTTGTATATTCAGAGATATTTCAATGCCTGGAAAAAACACCAATGTGAAGGGGCCCCAAGGATTCTTCCAATCATCCCTGAAGGCCAGGCAGCAATTCTTGGGGCCTCATGTCTGTGAATACAGGTTTAGAACAGAGCAAGTAGGGCTCTGTCTTGGACCTTTCTGGCTTAGCGGTCACTCAAAATCAAGGAAATCCAAGAATCCAGGTTAAGTTGGAGTCATTTGTGAGTTGACTTAGCATTGCCTTGGTGGAATGAAATGCTCTGGACTTAGGGGTGGGCTCCTCTTCATCCATGCCCCTTAATTTGGCTCAGGATCAACTGGGGAGTTTCAGGCACTCTGAGTCCAGCCTCCACCCAGGTTACACAACATATGGCATAGAAACTCAGCCCTGCGTCCCATGGCTACCCACTTTTTACCCTCTTCTCCTTGATAAACTAGTCAGGTCTAGAAACTTCAGGAAGCTTTATGTTCCTGAGATCAAATTTAGAGCTAGGGTTCCACTCTGGTTGGATGCGAGTTAAGTGTGTCCCCCAGAAGTTCTTGTGTTGGAAGCTCAATCTGTAGTGTGGCAGTGTTGAGAAGAGGTGTGCAGCCTTTAAGAAGGGGGTGGTTAGTGCAAGGTGGTTAGGTCATTTGGAGGCACTGCCCTTGGAAGAAGTTCTCATGGGATCATGATTAGCTCTCCAGGAGAGGTTGTCATAAAAGAGCAAGACTGTTCCCTCCCTGGTCTCTTTGGTTACCATCTCACTGTGGGATCTCTCCTTCTTATGTGTGTTCCTGCCAAGATTTCACCCACCATGATATGACGCAGCCAGGAGGGCGTTCACCTAAGGCCAAATCAATGAAGTTCCCAGTCTTGGACTTTTAGCTTCCAACCCTATGAGCTAAATTAATTTCTTTTCTTTATATTCAGACTCAGGTATTTTGTTATAGTAACAGAAAACAAGTTCCAACTTCTGGCCAGAGGTCAAGTTATCACCTGGACATTTTCATAGAATGTTCTCACATCTATAGTATCGTTGTATTATTCTTACAACCACTCAAGTTATAATTCTCCACATTCCTCTGCAATGTTTTTCTTACCCAACACGCCCAAACAATATTCATAAGACCAACATATAATCTCTCCTTAGAATGAATTTCATTAGAAAATTTGGAGGACTAGATAAATACGTTAGCTCATGCATTAGTTATAGAAAGGTTGCTGTAACTGAAAGTATAATAAACTGGGTGGCTTAAAGCAACAGAAATTTATTGCTTCAGAGTTCTGGAGGCTAGAAGTCTGAAATCAAGTGTAGGTAGGGCCATGCTCCCTCTGAAAACTGTAGGGAAATCCTTCTTTACTTCTTCCTTGCTTCTGGTGGTTTGCCAGCAATTTTGGGGATCCTTTGGCTTACAGAAACATTGTCCCAATCCTCCAACTTCACATAACATTCTTCCTGTGTGCCTCTGTCCTCACATGGCCATTTTCTTATATGGACACTAGTCATAGTGAATTACTGCAGTTTGACCTCATTCTTAAATAATTACATCTTGCAATGATCCTATTTTCAAATAAAGTCATATTTTAAGGTACTGGGAGTTAGGACTTCAACATGTTTTTGGGTAGAAGGGGCATAATTTCATCCATACCAACTGGTAAAAAACTTAAAATATTATTTTTTATTAAAATAAATACAGATATATGAGGAGAAGGAAAAAATTCACATTCATTTTTTAGGAAAAGTCAGCAACTTGGACGACTTGTTAAGTGGTGACTGCTCTGGTTTCCCTCCCAGACCCCTGAAGGTAGAAGTTTTTCCTGTTTCTTCCTTCTCCCCTACTTTCTGGGTGTTTTTGATGGAAGAGTCGAGAAACACTGATAAAGAACCATGGCTGGCCTATCAGGTAGGAGTGAGTTTTGACTGCATATATTTGAATACCCACTATAGAGCACCTAAGTCAGGCTCTTCTTTTTCTTATGCAACAGGAAGTCTGGAGGTAGGCTGCTCACTCAGACATCTGCACTATGTGCTCTGTCTCACAGTCACACAGTGAACTCTTCACCTCCAGCACCTTGTCTGTGTTTCCTGTTCCTCTTCCAAAGGGAGAGGAAAAAGGACAAAAGTCATGCTTACCTGGATCCTGTTCCTTTCCTGTGATCCCTACCCCACCCTTTCCATTTATGTCTCATTGGTTAGCACCCTGTCATGTGGCTACCAGAGTTGGGAAATGTAGGGCTTTTTTTTTTTTTTTTTTAGCTGAGTATAGGTCTGATAAGAAGGAAAGAAAGGATATTGATGGACACCCTTTAGTGTCTGTCTTAGCTGTCAGTCCACATTTCACTTCATGCCTTTGGGCCTTGTGTGGGTTCTAGGCACATGAGTACCTGTGTACTGATTGAAAAGGATCTCTGCATCTTGTAGGCAAGACATTGAACATGAAAGATGTGAATAATACAATTCAGTGCATGATTAAATGCCAAAATACCTAGTGCTGCAGAATCCAGAGACAGGAAAGATCAATTTGAGTTATGTAGGAGCTTCACAAAAGGGGATGGAATTCGAGCTGAATTTTGAAGGTTGGGTAGGATCAACAGCAGCTGTCATGAAACCCTGTTTAGATCCCTTGCACATGCTCAGATGGAAGAAAGGGAAAACCCTGTGTGCAGCCTTTTTCTCTTATTGCAATCTGGTGAATCTGCATGTGTGTCCCACACCGGGGCACAAGTCTTTCATCACTTTTTTGGAGCTGACTACCTCAGATAGAAGAATTGACCAGAATCTGGGTCCCAAGACTAGAGACCCATTAGTGCCCAAATATACACCAACTATCTCTCCTGCCCTGATCCCCAACACCCTCAGTGGTTATTACCACACAGTCACCTTCTCCGTCAGGCTCATTCTGAACACTCCCTACCCCCACTCCTCACTCCCACGGGCCCAAGCAATCCTTGAAAATGGGCTAGCCTTTTCTACTTGTAACTTCCCAGGTACCATCAGCAGGGTACTGCCAATTTTTTTTTATTTTTTCAAATTCTTGACCTTTCTCAATCATTTTATTTTGGTGGCAGTGAGGGGGTTCTGTATTTACTATCCAAAATATGGGGTTATTATGGGAGGGATGTAAAGGGAAATAGGTTGGCACTTGGCTTCTGAGTTTTAAGAAACACTGGGGATTGAACCCAGGGTCTTGTGCATGCTAGGCAAGTGCTCTACTACTGAGATATACCCCAGGCCTTTCTTAAATTGTGTTTTGAGGCAAGGACTTGTTAAGCTGCCCAGGCTGGCTTTGAACTTGAAATCCTCCTGCCTTAGCCTCTTGAGCAGCTGAAATTACAGGCATGCGCCATTGCGCCCAGCAAAAATTTGTTGAATAATAAAAACTGTCTCTTAAAGAGCACAAAAGTTATGCTGAAAACAGTAGAAATGGAATAAAGCATTGTGAAGCTGGAGTGAGGTTTTTTCCCCCTGTCATTTCCATATCCCTATTTATCTATATTTTTTTCATTCTTCAATTTGGGTTGGTGGTGGAGATAGAGAGCATTAAACCCTGACATGAAAGCCTGTACCCAGCTAGGTTTGAGGGATCTGAGAGCAGAGATCTTGTTCTTCCTTTCTAGGGCTGGGCAGGCTGGGGTCAGAGCATGCCTGTGAGCAGCTGAGTATTTTCCAGGGTGGCTGGGAGTAGCTCAGAAGGGGCACTGACTGCCAGCAGACCTCAGAGTTCCCATGGTTGGATGAGGAGCAACCGCTGAGGCATGGCCTTAGCAATGCCTGCAATTCAGGCAGGCTGTGGGTTGGAGGAACAGGCATGCCAGCATGAATTAGGATGACAAGCAACCAGGTATGGCCTTCCTGTTCCCACTTGGAAAACCTCTGGGAGCTCAGCTACAAGCCTGGGGGGTAAACAGGAGGGGGAAAGCACTCAAAACACAAAGAAAGCACCAGAGTTTGGATTTTCCCTGAACAAGAATGATAACTGGAGATAGAAATTAACCAAGAGAAAAAGAAGAAAAAGAAACATTGACTGTTGGTGAATTTGGGTCTATTGCTTTTTTTTTTTTTTTTTTTTTTTTTTTTTTTTTTTAAGATTGACCATCCAGTTAAAAATAAAACTTCATAATTCTAGGAACTCAGGAGGCTGAGACAGGAGGATCCCAAGGTTGAGACTAGCCTTAGCCACTTAGTGAGGGCCTAAGCCACTTATTGAGACTCTGTCTCAAAGTAAAAAAGAAAAAGGGTGGCAAGTGCCCCTGAGTTCAATCCCCTGAAAAACACACAAAAAACAAAAACAAAACAACAACAAAGAACTTTAAAAACAAAATTTTCTCTTAAATAGATTGACATTCATTTAAAAAGTTGTTTAGAGAGTTCCAATATACCCTATTCTTGGCTTCCCCTATTACTGTCATCTTTTATTAGGAGGGTACATTTCTCACAATTAAAGAAGCAATATTGATTCATTATTATTAACTAAAGTCCATATGCTATTCTGACTTTCTGATTTTCTTAAGCTTTTACCTTATGCAGTTTCTGGTTCCAGGATCCCATCAAGAACACTACATAATATTTAGTTCTTGTATTTTCTTAGGAACCTCATGGTTGTGACAGTTTCTCAGACTTGGCTTATTTTTTGATGACTTTGATAGTCTGGGGTTGTGCAGGTCAGGTAGGTTATAGACTGGCTTTCAATTGGGATTCCTCTTATGTTTTTCTCATTATTAGACAGGAGTTATGGGCTTTTGGGAAGAAGGACACAGAAATAAAACACCATTTTTATCACATCATATCAAGGGTCCATGCTATCAACAAGACTCATTGCTTCTGATGTTCACCTTAATTACCTGCCCAAGGTAGTGTTGGTCACCTTTCTCCCTTATAAGCTTACCCTTTCCCCTCCTTTTCATTTTGTACTCTTTGGAAGGAAGTTCCTGTGCGCAGCCCATAGTCAAGGAATAGGGAGTTCTATTTTATCTCATCCAGGGCACAGGATAGATATAAATTATTTTGAATTCTTGTGCATGGAATATTTATTTATTCTCCCCTATTTATTTACTTAATAATTTATTTATATCAGTAGGTATTTATTTCATAATTTTGGCTATAATCAAAGAGTGCATTATTTATTTTCTTGCTCAAATTTTATGGCTTTGGCCACTAGGAGCTCTTTCAGTTGGCTGCTGTGACATACCCCCATCCTCGTTGTTAATTAAAACAAAACAAAACAAAAATCCCCAACATTTTAGGTGGGTGTGAGAGAGAACTTCCTTACCTTCTGACACAACAGGATGCTCCATGTTCATGTTAAATATTTCCTGTCCCTGGACTAGAATCAGTTATTTCCCTAAGGAGTCCTGGTTCCTTTCTTTGGAGAATGGTACTAAAAAGATCTGGGTGCTATGTGTGTTGGTTGTACTCTGCAGGACCACTCAGCTGGCAGAGCAAGGAAATATATGCATGTTACTACCCTGTGTTTAAACACATATCTATAGACCTTTTTATACATCCATCTGTAGCTCTACTAAGCCAAACAAGAGTTCACACTGATGACTTCAGCTCTGATCCAGGACTGCACAGACCGCTCTAGCCTCCCTCTGTTTGCCTGCAACAGGTAAAAACCTGGTGGATGGGCAGGGATTGTAGCTCAGTGGTAGAGCTCTTGTCTAGCACTTGTGAGGCACTGGGCTACATAAAAATAAATAAACAAAATGAAGATACTGTGTCCATCTACAACTAAAAAAAAAATTTAAAAAGACCTGGTGGCCACCATCCACTATTCATTTAATTGTCCATTTTTCAGTATATATGTATAGTATACAATTTGATGGAAGTTGTTTCCGTGTTTGTCCAGCATTTGATCATTTAACCTTTGACACTTACCACTTAATTCTGCTTGCAGTCACAACATGGGCGTTTTTTAACTTGAATATTCTGCATATGTTGACTTGAAATGGATCTTCCAAAAAGGTTCATTTCCTTTGGTCTCCCAGCCATCATTCTTTTCCCCATACGTTTTGGAAGACTGAGCGAAGTGGAGCTGAGTCCCAGGTCAGACCGAAGGACGCTTGGGAGATGGAGAGTCTCTGAAGTCTCATTTAAAAAAAAAAATTTTTTTTAGTTGTAGATGGACACAATGCCTTTGTTTTTCTTATTTATTTTTAACGTGGAGCTGAGGATGGAACCCTGTGCCTCACACATGCTAGGCGAGCACTCTACCACTGAGCCACAACCCCAGCCCCGAGAGTCTCGTTTTATAGATGAGGAGACTGTGGCGTCCGAGATTGGGGCAGATAACCTGTTTTCACCACCTCTCTGCTCATCATTCAACAACTATTATGGAGCTCCACCTACGTGCCAGTGCCCGCGCTGCGCCGGCGAGGGACACACCAGCCCTGCCTGTGATCCAGTCACGGGTCCCCGCGGGCGACCTAAGAATGAAAGGGCTCTAGCTCTTGAGGATGGTATTCGCGGTGCAGGAGCTGGAGCCCTGGCAGGGGACGTAATGCGCGACCTGGGAAGGTCTGCCTGGCTAGGTCAGAGCGTTTTGGCTCCTCTCGAGGTTTGGAACTGCCCGGGCGGAGACCTCGCAGAGCGAACGTTCCTGCAGCCACCCGCCGGCCCTCTGGGCGTCCCGGAGCTCGGCGCGGCCCCGCCCCTGCCCTCCCTCTAGGCCCCGCCCACCCGCCGAGCCCACGCTCGGGTCCCTGACGAGGCTCGCCGGAAATTCCCGAAGCCCCTCTTTTTTTTCCTTCCTCTCCTTTCGCTGCTCTCCCTTTTCCTTTCACCCGGGTTCCCTCGTCCGTGATTTCCCCCCTCCCCCTCCTTCCTTCCCCATTTGGAACCAAGATGGAGGCTCGCGGCTGCCGCCGGCGCCCGTGATCCCGGAGCTCCTGCCGGCCACGGGCCTCCGCCCTCGCGACTGCGTGTCCGGCGCGGCGCGCGTTGCTCCCCGCGTTCCGGCCCGCGCCGCCGAGGCCGTGGCTCCGCGCCCCCGCCCCGCGGCCGGCTCGCGGCTCCCGGGCGGAGTCCTCGTCTATGTGGGCGCGCTCCTCGGGCCGAGCCGCCGCCGCCGCCGCCCGCCGCCCCGGGGCTCTGCGTCCGCGCGCGGGGCGCGGGCAGCTGGGTGCTCGGCGCCGCCAGGCCAGGCGCGGAGCGGGCGGCGCGCGGCGCTAGGGGCGCGGGGCCCGAGGCGGGCGCGGCCGCGGGCGCCGCCGCAGCCATGAGCGGCAGCAGCGGCGGCGCTGCCGCCCCCGCTGCGTCCTCCGGCCCTGCCGCGGCGGCCAGCGCCGCGGGCTCGAGCTGCGGGGGCGGCGCTGGCGAGGGGGCCGAAGAGGCGGCCAAGGACCTGGCCGACATCGCGGCCTTCTTCCGATCCGGTGAGTGCAACTGTGGCCGGACGGCCCCGGCGGCGCTGCCCTGCGCGCTCGGCCGACCCCGGCGCGCCGGGCGCTCCCTCGCCCTCCCGCGGGTCCGGCCCCGCGCGCTCTCGCCGGGGCCGCTGCACCTTCGCACCGGGATCCCCGACCCACGCCGGTGTCACGCTGCCCGCGCCGCCCCGCGCGCGGCGGCTTGGCCCGGGCGCCGTCAGCTCGCCTTCCCTGCGCCCGCCCATGGTTTCAAGGTAAAAATCCCCCGGCCTCCCGCCCCCAGCGGCCAGGGCTCGGCGGGTTGGGGCGCCGGCTCTTTGTCTCTTTCGCGAGAGGGCCGGGGAGGCGGCGACAGGGACGGCGTGGGCGGAGGCCCCTATCCCGCAGGCCGAGTGGACCGGGCCGGGGCCACTCCGGTGCCCGGGAAAGCGGGCTCTTCTCTGTGCGGGTCTCTGGCCCTTTTTTACCTGGACCCTCCTGGACCCTGTTAGCAGCCGGGTTTCTCCGCATGGTCCTCTCGCCTGTCATCTCCCCGGCCTCGGTCTACACTTCTGTGAAACGGGGCAGCTGTGAAATCCGCTGCCCAGGGAAAGGGGGAGCCGTGTGGCCGACCAGAAGCGCGGCGGGGTGAGCCATTGTCTCTGGGGCTGCCCAGGACCCAGCGTGGTTGCCCTGGGGGTGGCGTAAGGCCGGAGCTCGCGGGGTGCTGCGTGGGCGGTGTGGCGGTGGAGGCAGTGCCAGGTGGCTCAGTGTCCGCCCCGGCGACGAGGGGGTGGCCGCGGCGAAGGCGAGCGCTGCGACCGCGGGCGGGAGGGGCGCGGGTGTGCGGCGTAGGGGGCGTGACAGGGCGTCCGCGGGACCCCGGTGTCGGCGCCTCCTCCCACCCCGGTCCAGATAACAGGCCAGCGTCCCCGCGTCCGGCTTCCAGGAGCCCAGTCCAGTCGGCTTGCGCGCGGAGGCGTCGGCGGCGGCCGCTTCGGGGCCCGCAGCCCGAAGCACCACCCCCAGCGGGCCAGGCGCGGGGCCGGGAGGATGCAGGCTCCGCGCTGGAAAGCCCAGGAGGGCGGACCAGGTCGGGGCCGGAGGGGCGCGGGCAGAGGGCTGGTGGCAGGGTGCTGGTGGTGGCCGGGTGGAGGACCGGTGGGCACGCGCACCCGCCTGAGGAGCGGCCTGCGCTGGGGCGTGCGCGGGAGACTGACGGCTCAGTTTCTGGGTGGCCTCTTTAAAAATCAGCTTCCCAAGATTCGGTGGGATCGCTTCGACAATCCTGGTCACTAGGAACAACTGCAGCTGGAGGCCTGGGTTTGAGGCGGAGATTAGTAGTGCCGGTAGATACTGGTTTAGTACTGTCTTCCTCTCCTTTTCTTTTTCTTTGCCAGGCGGGGTTATTTTTGATTCATTTTAACGGATTGGTTGTGACTGGGAGTGACACATTTCTACTGTCGTGTCAACTTGGGGTTAATATACTCCCCAGTGCTCCCACTTCTGTGAGGTCCCTGCAGAAAGCAAAGATATTAGGAAAACATGAGCTTCTTCAAGTGAAACTCTTCCCCCCACCCCTTTTTTTCTTTTGCCCCCCCCCCTTTGTGTGTGACTAGCTTGGTAGAGCAACCCTGGTTTACCTCTTAATAGCAGAGCTGTGACGTGTTCCCTTCATGCCCTGAAGCTAAAGTCTAGCCTGTCTTCTTTCTCTACCACCTGTCACAGAATAATAGATACTGCAGAATTCAACTCCTTTCTTTTAGAAAGGCTCTTTGCCCTGGAGATGGAATTTTCGGTGCTTGTGAGATCAGACTGTCTTACATCTTTATTATGCATAACTGAGGAATCTCTTTTTTTGCTTCTAAGAGCCCCAGAAGACATCAGGGTGAACTGGACCTCAGAAAAGCCTGCACCTTCTCAGTGTAGCTCTTTCCACACTATCCTCTGCTCCTGGCTGTGTTGCCCTGACTGCCTGGGTTCATATTCCAGTTGAGTTTGGAGCAGAACCATGTAATGTTGCTCATTGGCTTGCTTCTTTCTTTTGCCTTCCAGAATGACGTAAAATGACTTGACAAACTTCACTTTCAGTAGTTTGACTTACTGTAAGGAACCAGGACAGATTTTTAGCAGACATTGGTTCTAGAGACCCATCCCAGAGGTAGTCTATTGGAATGTCTTTTTTAAACGAGCTTTACCCTGCTTTGGGCAGCTTTGAATCCCTGCCCTAGATCTTGGCTTGTAAGGTCTAGGCCAGGGATGTCTGGTAGAGAGTAGAGAAGGGCTGAATATGTGGGCATCGTGTTTGAACTGTCAGGACAGAACAAGCAGGAGGGCCCTGGGTGTAGACCTCATCTGGGAGAGCAGTTCACGCCAGGGTCCTCCTGGGTAGTTTTGATTGAATGTGGATGCTGACGAGAATAAAGCAGCCAGGTCTATCAGTACAATATCTTTTTTTAAGAAACAGAAAATAGGTTTTCATTGATGGAGAGGACAGATGAGGGTATGAACCTCTTTTCCTGGGTGTTTTTGAGCTGCCAGTTCTTGAGTTTGACAAAGTGATGTAGTCGAAGGCTTTCTCTTGGTTACCTTTCCTTTCTCAGCCTTGACACTGTGTTTGCTTGTCATGTATATATGACAAAAAGTGTATTTCAACATATTAAACACATATGAAGTGTAACTTATTCTAATTAGGATTGTTCTCCATTTTTCTTTGGGTTTCAAAGCAGCGGTTGCCCTTCCATTCTGCGATCAGTCACCCTGCATGCACCTCACTCAAGGTCTCAGCCTGTATGCTGTCATTATATTCTCCACTCAGGATCTTGGTACAGAAACTCCATATTCATTTTGACAATCCTGACCACTCATTTGTAGACCTGGTGCACAGTGGGCAGGCCAGTTAGTGTTAGAGTGGATTGAATTCATGTGTGATTGTGTGTGGAAATTTTCTGCAAGTGTTAGTGGATTTGAACTTAATATTTCTTCTTTGCACAGAGCTCAGCACTTAATAAGTTAAAGCAGTTTTTCAAAGCAAAAGCAAAAAAAAAAAAAAAAAGCAAAAAGCAAACAAAAAGATGTCATAGAAATGTGCTAGTCTTTTTTGGGGGGTACTTTGGAGTTGAGGAATCACACTCTTAAGGACGTTGTGTGAGTGGAGTTCGGTAGAGGTGGAGTTAGGGCCAGGAAGCTAGCCTTGAATCTGGTGCTCTTTCCCGGATGCCTCTCATGGCCAGGACGTTGCTTACATTAGTTCTCAACCCCACTGGGACCAATCACTTTTATTGCCAATCTATTTTGGGGCCTTGTTCTTGTGGCAATAAATCATTCTTTCAGAGTTCCCTATTTAACCTTGCTAGAGCTGTGTGCAGGGATGCTTACATAAATGCGTTATTTTTAACCTGCCTGGTGTGCTTTAGGTTGGCCTTAAATAAATGTGTGGAGAATTAAGGTTTGTGGTTATTCTGAAGCCATGGTGCTGGGTTCCTTTCTTATTAAATCTTATTCTCCAGATCCTAACTGGCGACCCTCACTTTCCAAAGAACACAAGAGAATCAAGTATGTCACTTTGTGAGGGAGCAGCATACATATACTTTTCCATGTTTTGGTATGATGGTTTCCTTTGGAGTATTAGGGAAACTTTTCTTCATATTTATACTTTTAGCACCACTTAAGTGGCCAGCCTTCAAACTTGCTGTGTGACTTCTGTTGATATTAGAGGCCTAGCAGTTTTGGTCATTGTAAGCACTAGAATAATTATTGTATTATGAAGTAGGTTCTTGGTGCCTCAATATTTTGAAAAGGGGAGCTGAAAGAAAATGTTATTTGATAGTGAATGTTGGCTTCTTGTTTTTAGATGGTATAGTCAGGCTTGGTTTTAGAGGAAAGCAAGATTTCTAAAAATAATTCTATAAGTTACTTTCCAGAAATCAAAGAAGAGCAGTGAAATAATCATTGAAAGAAGCTTTTCATCGAGACCTTATAAACTGGCTTATCAATGTGGGATGTTGTATTTTTTTATTTGCAATTTAGCCACCCATGATTCAAGTGAAGATTTAAATGAAGCCATTTTAACCATTTAAATAATTAACAAATACTTAAATGAAGCCAATGGCGATGTTCAAAGTGAAATGTGGTTTAAATAAGTTCTTTAAATGTATGTTAAAAATATGTAGATGGGATAGACCTTCAATTGTAATGATAAATTGGGAATTTGTTCCTGACTGAAAGTGAGAGGTGTGTTGGAAGCTGTTATGATCTAAATCAACTAGGTTTACTGTTTATTTTGTTTAATTACTTGACTCTTACTGAGAAAGTAAAATTTTATTTCTTGTCTTTGGCAGAATTTCAGTGAAAAGTCAAATTCTTAATCAATGGCCACACTTTGTGCCTAGTAACTTTTTTTGATAGGGATAAGCTACATTTTCCTATAAAAAGCAAATTAACCTCCTTCATTCCTCTTCAATCTATAATGAATAGGTTTTTATTTCTTTATGTGCATTGTCTTGACAAATATTTAATAGCGCCACTGGCAGGAAGTCATAGCTACTACAAAGAAAGTGAAGAAATGAATTTGAATGAGAATCCCACTGAGTTCTGGTAGAAAGCATAGTTTGCTCTGATGTCCCTTGTCCCTTCTTGCATTTCTGCCTCTCCCCTGTGTTCACTCCAGTATACTTGGCTGGGCTGACGGGTGATTTGGGTGATTCGCCTGCTGGATAAGATGCTGTCTGTTACATCTTCTCAGCCCACTTTGAGCTGAAGGAAGCAGTGGCTAGGATGGACCCACAGTGAGGGCAAGGCTAAGTGGTTTGAATGGTGCAGCCAGAGCTCTTTCTTGCATTTCTCAGTTCTGCTGAGGAGCTGCTCATCTTCTGAGCAGTAGGAAAGGAGTGAGCTTGAATGGGGAGACTTCTGCTCATTGAGCCTCCACTTAGGAATTCTGGCTGCCTCGTTATTCAGCTGGAGCCATTTGGGTGTGCCTGTGCCCCTGCCTCCGAACTGAGGGAAAAGTGGCACAAGGGATTGGGAAAAGGCCCTGTGAGGTTTTCTTGTGCTGCTCCTTCCCTGCCCTGTTCCTGCTTTGACCTAGGCCCCTGGTCTTCGACCCCTCTACCCCTAGAACAGGCCTTGACTTCTCACTTACAACAGGTGCCTCGCCCCTGCCAGACCTCCATTTCACTCCCACTTTGTTCCGGTTTATTAAGACGAAGTGGAGATCCCTGACTAGAATCACCAATGTGATCTCCCCGCTTTTTTGTTATTAATCCTTGTATGCAGGCATTCCTGTTTATGGGAAATCTTGCTGTCACATTTAATGGTGAGTGAATACATACTTATTTTCACTTCTCCTTCACTAATGAAAACGGTTCACTTACTTTGTTGTTACCTTAATCTCCTCTTTTCTGTTGCCTTACCATGTAAAGAAGCCCCTTGAAACTCAAATTATGAACCACCTGCCCTGAGGGAAAGGGTGTCCATCATGAGAAAGAAAGCTGGAACACAGCGGAGCTGCAGAAAGAAGGTGGCTTCTGAGGCTTTTCCTGCATGTCTTTGTAATGAGCGGTGTATTTAGTCCAGCAGCAGGTGTGCTGTGGAGATGTCAGGCCTGTTTTTGGTGATAAATGTACCTGAGTTTTAGATAACTGTTTTAATTAATCACATGCATACTCTTGCCTGGTGGGGAGGATTGCAGAGTCATCTGTAGAGCAAGTGTGATGTTTTGGAAGCATGACCCTGTTTGAGTTTTGTCATAAATGTGTCTTTTAGCAGTGACACAGATGTTGAAAGGTCTCCTGAAAACGAAGTCAACATAAACCCTAGATTCCAGGTCTGGGGTACTCTGGGTTAGCAGTGTCCATGACAATTCATCAGGCTTATTTTCTTAGCAACCTTTGGCCCTGGTTCGGGCAGGGATGAATTCTATATGGTGTCCACTCAGGAGGGGTTTCCATAAGTGGTGGCAGATTTGTCCTGGCAGCTGTATGACCCTCCTTTTCCCTCAGTTCCAGGAAAGAGGTATGTGGTATGCTGTTCCATTACTGCCCCGCTGCTGGGAAGGGCTGGGGTCCCTTTGCTGTGTGTTGTTAACAGTAAAACAATATAGCTGTGAATAGATGAGCTGTAGTGCATCCGTTCAGTTAATGCTGAGTGAGAGAAGGAGTCCCGAAAGTATGATTCCGTTTACGTGTGACATTCACAAAAAGAGCTGTAGTAACAGAACAGATTGGTGGTTGATTGCCAGGAGTCGGGTGGGAGAGCGGTTGCAAAGGTGCAATAGGAGGGATTGCGGGGGGGATGGTGGAGCTGTGTTGTGTGCTGGTTGTACTGGGTTCCATGTGTTAAAGTTATAGAACTGCGCACACAAACACACACATCCACAGCCAGTTTATTATTTAAGAAGATAACATTAAAAGAGGCTAACAACTGGGAGAAACGTTTATTGCAAATTTAAGATATCCATGTATATATATATATCCACACACATAACAATTAATAAAAGGCTTACTCAAATAAGAAACAAAAGGAATATAGACATACAATTCACAGGACAAATGACCAACAAATGAATATTCAGCCTCACTAGCAGTCAAAGAAATGTAAATAAAAACAGTGAGTTACCAACAAAAACCAAAGCCAATATAAGTAATTTCTCTAAGTAAACTTGAACATAATTGAATTATTTTAGAAAGATATTTCTATTGATTTGAAAGATATTACTCACATGGCCCTATGTAGGACTAAGGTTTCTGTGACTGCTGGGATAATCCAGAGAGACTTTAAAGGTGGGTATGGACAGATAAAGATGCTTTCCTGGCATTCCATGAGAGTGTCACTGGGGATCCACCTGGCGTGTAAGTCAGATCCACTCCTTATAGCACAAATGAACAATCTTTAGATAGGGACAGTCATCATTCTGCTGCTTCAAATATTCTTACTCTGATGATTTTTGCTGCTGTTCATATTGAAAATCTCAAGTAACACAAGTAACACATGCAGTATGGACTGAAGTACTTGAGTATTCCTGGCATTAAAGAAGGACTTTCTAGGAATGTATTTTATTCCGGGGTGGGGGCGGGGGCGGGGGCGGGGGGGATTCCTTCATTAGTAATGTGTGAGATCATTGCCCTCTGTTCATGGGCCTTCTGGTATATAGTTGACTTTGTAGTCACCTATTTCACAGTGTTGGTGGTTAATGAGTGGATTGACAAAATGCTGGTCCTCCTATTTAAGACTTTAAGCCATACAAATGAAAAGTTAATCTTGAACTTGCAAAAAGCAACAATTCACACTTAAAAATATGGTCCTCCACTATTTTTAGATAGGGTTTGTTAGTGTTTGGTTTTTCGTGGTGTGTACCTATCTTGGAAAAAATATACAACATCCCACTTTGGAACTCAGTGAAGTAGAGGCTTCAATCCAAGAAGGAATGAATGTATCAGAGACTAATATTTGAAATCTATTTTAAAAGAACTCATGTTTTCTGGTATATATAAAGTGACATGCAAATGCCATGGATGCTTTATGGCAAAATGTTTTAATTGTGATTTGAAAATTTTGCATATGAATGTCTTTAAGATGTTGGTCAAAGCAGTGTGTGTGTAGTTGATTTCAGTTGTTTGTTCATTTTGTTCCACTTCCTCTTCTCTCACTGATTCATTCTCATCCTCATGATCCAGTGGTTCTTGCTGCCTTTTTTGCTACTGTGCTTGGAGAACTATTCTCTTGAGTAATTTGGATGCTGAAAGTTTTATGTTTTCTAACTTGTACTTTTTAATTTCATCTTGTTTTTCATGACAGATGTGCTCGAATCTGAAGGAATAAAGCAAGACTTTATTTTTGTTTAACTTATTAATTTAACTTTTAAATAATAAGGGCCAAAAGTATAATTTCTCTATTGTTTATTCTGATGCTACCTCACAAGTATTGGGAAATAGTGCTTTGATCAGAATGATATAAATATTTCCATTAGTCATCTCACTCACATAGTCTCTAAAGTTTAAGTTGCCTAATTTTTAAAAAATATATTGTAGATGTACACAGAACCTTTTATTTTACATATTTACTTTTGTGTGGCGTTGAGGATCAGACCTAGTGCTTCATGCATGTGAGGCAAGCGATCCACCACTGAGCTACAGCCCCAGCCCAATATTTTAATATTCAGAAACCCGAAATAAATTTCTCATTAATCTAATGCTAAACAGATTTTATTTGTGGGTAGTTTTTTACAAAATTTAAATTTATGATTATGGCAAATTCTTTCCTGTGTTCACTATACCTTTTCAATACCATAATGATGATAGCTAGCATGCAAAGAACTAGTTAAAAAAAAAAAAAAAAGATTGCACAAGCAGGACATATTTAACTAGTTAAAAAAAAAAAGAAAAGATTGCACAGGCAGGACATAGTTCACGCTTTCACTTTAGAGTCACTTCACCTCCATCTAAATTATGTTGCACTTGTCCTAATGGATTGTGGACCAGGAGCCTGGAGAACTGGTGCTAATTTGATTGTTTCCAGGCCATTCATTTTCTTGCTTTGCCATTTCAGGTCAGTGCATCCTGATAGGTCACCACAGCTTCTCACAGGAGAGGCTTCACTGTGGAGTCGCCTACTGCCAGCATTTTGTTCCTTGGTACATGTAAATATACCTAGTATATGTAAATATTTCTTCCCCAGTGTTTAATTGCAAAATTTGCAGGATTCATTGTTAGATGTTTCTTTCATATCTTGGTGGCCTTGTTAGAATATTTATAATCTTTGGTTGCTGAGTTTGCAGTTGGGTTTATCTTTTTGGGGAAATGGAACCTGTCCCATGAACAGAGCTGGAAATCTTTGACTTTGAACCCTGTGCAGGGTTGAGGTGGAATCCCTGTAGATTACCTGTGACCACCTGCAGTGTGGATCTGTGGCCCATGGCCTTTAAAATACAAATACAAAAACAAAAACAAAACTGCAGTCCTATAGTGGGATGCTCCCTCTCCATGCTTGATCTTGCTACCTTTAGCAGCCCAGGGAGCAGAGTGAGAGGGCTGGACCAGTCATTGGGGTTGAAGAGACACCTTTGTTTTACCTTAAAATAAGGACATGCAGAAAGCAACAGTATGCTTGCAGTATCATAGGATGATATGTAAAATATCAAAAATGATTTCAAAAATGATTACTGCCAATCTTATCCTCCAAGAAACTCTGGTAAAATCTTTCCTTTTTATTTCTACCACAGCCACAGCTGATTTAAGTGCCAGCGTTTTACCGGGTTATGTGTAGGGAGTTGTATATACTTCTCCTATGGACTCCAACCTCCCCTTCACTCTTCAGCAGGTGGATGCTATTTCTGTGTTATGGATAAGTCTTGTCAGCTTCTTCTGAGGGTAAATGACCTGCCCTAAATTGTTCTTCTCCTGAAGGCCACAGCTGGAATTAAACACAGGGCTGCTGGATCACAAAGCCCCCTCATGTCCTTTTCCTCCCTGATAAGGTGGTGGGGGTGGGAGATGACCTTCACTCTATACAGCTTCCCACAGAGCCCGGGATTGTCACTCAAAGATCTTTAAAGTTGAATAAATTGAGTATGTATGCATATCCTTGTGTGTTGAGAACCAAAGATATAATACTCTAGTCTCATACCAAATAAAAATTGGATAAAAGATTCAAGGATATAGCAAGTATTTCTCTCATGGTAGGTTGGGCTCTGCGCTTTTAGTTTCTGTCTTTCCTCTTCTCACCTAATTAAAACTGATGCTACTTTTACACAAATAATTCTGGCAACCCCAACTTTTCAAGTGAGGTGTGTGTTGACCATGTTCAGTTTTACTAACACATACCTGTCTCAGTCTGGGCTAAAACCATGGTTGAAGTGTTGTTCCTCTGTTTCTTTGGCTGTCTGGAGTGAGACCAAGTGTTGGGTGGGAAATCTCTTTGGCCGTTGATGTTGGGTGTGAGTATGGGAAGGACTGGAGAGGGACATTTCTTAGCCTATTGCTGTTTGACACATTACAAAGAATACCAGGACTTTCTTTCCAACTTAGGAAAGAAACAGGGGAGGACAGTAAGAAGGGCAGGAAGCTGCCAAGCTGCTTTTTCAGGACAGTTTAGTAAAGTGGGCGGGGCAAATCCTGGCCTCTCTATATATAGTTATTTTGTTGCAGTCACTCATTTTTTTGCTGTTATTCATCAAAGTGGGGCAAGTAGATGATGTTACATTGTAGTGGTGGGGAGGAGGGTTGTTTCCCACTATCCTCTTTCTAGTGAGACAACTCCTAGGCACCTGTTCTAGGTTTTCTGTTTGTGGGATGCCTTTGCATCAGTCACACTTTCTCTGATCTCCCTCATAATCAGTAGATAGCATGAGTCTTATGGAATTTTGGTTAGGATTATGTGTCTATAAGTCTTTGTTTCTCAGCATCATTTTTAGATTGGAAATAATGTCCTGTTTTTACATGAGTCTTTCCATGTGTAACTCACATTTACCTTGGAGTTTTAATAGAAGATAGACCATACATAAATCAGAAGGTATAGTGTGCTCTAAAAATTCATGTTTCACTTCCTCCTGGTTTGCTGTAGGAGTTTCTAAAAGTTTCAGATTTTTTCACTTTTGGTTTAATTCTTAGTTTTTGAAAATTTCTAAAATTAAGAGACTAGTCTTGGACTGCCGTTTAGTGTGAAACTGGGTTGCTTTTGACCCAGTGTTGTAGTAGATCTTTTATTTTAAACTAACAGAGCTGGTGCAAAGTTCAGATCCATATCAGCTTAGTTTAATTGTGACTTAACTATTATTTTTGGCTGTTGAGTTGGTTCATGTCTTCATTGTTGATTACATTTAAAGTGTTTTTTTGTTTTTTTTTTTGGAAGGGGAGGGAACTTTATTTTGAGAAGCCACAACACATTTATAGAAGAGCAGATTCACATTTCCTACTTGTTATTATTTTATCATGATTGCTTTATCTCTTTGTGTGTGTGACTCTTTCTATGGTTATAGATACATAATTTACTTTTTATTTTGTTTCTGAACCATTTGAGAATAAGTTGCAAATGTGATGATACCCCTTACCTCTGAATGGTTTGTTATGCATTTCTAAGAGTAAGGACATGCCTTTACATAATGATCAAGATCGGGAAATTAATTTTAATACAATATAATCATCTTAGTCTACTGACTTTAATAAAATTTTACCAACTGTCCCAGAGATGCCCTTTTTAGTAATTAAGAAAATGTCGGTCTAGGATCCTGTTCAGGACCACATTGCATTTGGTTGTCATTTCTCTTTGGTTTCCTTTAATTTAGAATATTTCCTCTGCTTGTTTCCCTTGTTGTCTTGGCATTTTCGGAGGTTGCAGGGAGATTATTTTGAAGGCCGTCCTTGGGTGAAGGAGGCATGACTCCTGTGGCCTAGATTCAGGCTGTGCATTTTTGGCAGAAGTCATTCCCAGAGCATCACATCAGGAAGCACAATGCCAGCTGTCCCACAGTGGTGATCCTTACTTTTATCACTTGGTTTAGGTGGTGACCAACAGGCCTCTGCTGTATTTGTACCTTTGTCCTTAGTTAGCGTTTTGCAGGGAGGTAGTCTGAGACTGTGGAATCCTCTCCTCTTCCTTCTTTCATAGTTGTAGCATCTGTTAGTGATCCTTGACCAAATCACTTATTGCTGTGATGGTTGCCAATGGTGACTGTTTTTTTTTTTTGACTTCACCATTTTTTCTATATTTAGTGGGTTTTCTACCATAAGAAGAACTTTTCCTTCTGCTTAACTTATTTATGTATGTAAGTGTGGCATCATGAATTTCTATTTTAAGCAATGAATTAAATCCTTTGCTATCATTATTTAGTTTGATGCCCAAATTGTCTGAAATTCGACTGGTGGGAATCTCTTCAGGCTAACTTCTTTATCTTTTGTAAACAGCTCTGTAATTTTTTATTTGTTTTATTTTTTAGCACTTTTAAACTTTCTGGCAGAGTAAGCAGTTCAGGAATCATCTTGTATTTCCTTTGCCCCAACCTTGAGATCAAGCATTTCTCCAGAGACCCCTGGCTCATTTTGCAGAGTGGTCATTGCATCTAGAACCCTCTCAGTGAGTGAGCTAGGAAGGAGGTGTGCATACACACAAGCATATGTATCCACATACTTCTGCACAATTGCACAGATGCATAGACTGAGATCTCTTTCTGTACCTGTTTGTCTTTAATAAAAACTCTTTGTTCATGCTTCCAATTCCAGTTCCACTCCACAGGATGAATTTTAGTCCCTTTCCATGTTTGTACTTCCTCTCTGACAGTGATAAATATGTCTCTCCTTACCTTCAGTGTCTTCTTTACTCCATCCGGGAATATATAGAAAATAATTCCAGAATGCTAGCCTATACAGGGGCGATTATGAACCTCCATCTTGAGGTTCATACTGTTCAAATCAGCAGTTAGTGGTCAGCTTCTGTTCAGCTCAGGGCCTTGTAAGTTAGTCATCCAAACAAAATAGATGAAGTAATGCTCAGCATGTCCCCAGAGGCTTGTTAAGAAAAGAGCTGCCAGACACCATCAACAGCTTACTTTCTGGTGATGTTGAAGCACAAAATTGAAAAATAAATAGTTGTCTGAAAAGAAAGGGATGTTAATTCCTAATAGGTACAATTTATAAAAATGATACCTATTTTGGGAAGAAGTTTATAATTTTCATGTCAGTATACTAATTGCCAGAGAGAAGAAACAAAAAGGAAATTGTTGAGCTAATAAGAATGGATAAGGAGGTATCTGTAGGTAAGAGATTGAATGAGCATGAGTATGTGACAGATGAGATCAGGTTGTATCCATCTTTCCTCAGGGATCCAGTTCATTCTACAAGTAGGGGAAGAGGTGGAGTTCACATATTGAAGTCATGAGTCATGACTTGAAAGAGTGTTGCTTGTTGCCCTCCGTTTACTAAACATTTCTTCCTAGAGAACATTTAATGCAATAATGTTTCTGCTTTGGTGTGGGATTTCTGAGAAGTGTGTGTGTGTGTGTGTGTTTTAACATTAACTGATGACATGGAATGTGGTCCCCTGATTTTTGTAGATAGGCTCAGTTTTATGTATTATGTTCTATACTTTCATAAATGTCCTCATACTCATTAGATTGTGTTCTGGAAAATTTGACCTCTGTATTTCTAGCAGCCCTTCTTATGACTAGACATTTTAGCAAGAAAGAAGAATCACAGTTTGTTTATTAATATTTTAAGGGGAAAGTCTTTTGATATTTAGAAAATCTGGAGAGCAAATGGTCATGAGTAGGGGAGGAATGACTACTAATGGGTCAGGCATTCTTGGGGAATTTCTCGGGCATGTTGGAGATATTCTGAAGTTAGACAGTGGTGATGGATTCACAACAGTGTGAATGCACTAAAAACCATTAAAAAAATCTCTGAATGAGGTAAATTTTGTAGTATGAAATTATGTACCAGAAAGAAAAAGAGAAAGGGCCTGACTAAATTTGGAACTCTTTTCAGATTCTTAACTAGCTTTAGTTTTTGAGCTATTACTACGTATCAGCTACTTAATTTTCTGAGCCCCCTGCAAGATGGTAGTAGTATCTAGTTTTATACTGGAGGAAATATAGAGCTCAGAGTTGTTTTTTTTTTTTTTAATAGATGCATTTTATATAGAACGATTGGTTTCATTGTGGTGTGTGCATATATACAGAAAAATGTAATCAGTCTCCAATACCTCCCCCAACAGAGAGGTTCTTTTCACTTGCTTCAAATCACATAGCTAGTTAGGAACAGATTCAGGGTCACTAAGTGCACAAAGTATTCTTCTCAAGGTCAGCCGGAGTCCTGAGTGCAGGTGGGAGTTTACCTGATGATGATTTCATATTCTCTGACTAGGGTGGGCTTCAGCTCAGTAATTACTTCCTTACGTTGAACTTTCCCTCTCTCATATTCTCTGACATGTGTCTCACATTGAGGCATTTGACTCCATTTAGGGAATTTTCTACCTTCTCCTTTTTGTTGGTGTCAGCAAAAAAAAAATTTAAAAATTAAAAATATAAAGTCACTCCTATTTGAAGGAGGGAACTATGGAGAAGATTTGACTTTGGTTGCAATGTGGTGGAATATTTGGGCTTTTGTAGACAAATTTTGAATTAACTTTTTAAAAAGTCTCAGCTAAAAAGAGACTTAGCTTCATATAGATTGTCTCAGACCTGGTGGTGCATTTTGGGATAGTGAAGGGGCCATCTGAGAAAGTTGAAAGTGAGGATACTTTAGTTTTCCTACCAACATTTTTAGGAAGTTGAAGGGGGATGCAGCTTTCTGCTGTCTCCTGTTGAGAATGATCTGAACATGGAACATCATATTAGTGCTTCCCTGCTAGTGCAAGCTTTGTGTTCTCGGATAGTGGAGTCACCTCTTCTCACTAGTGTGACAGCCAAGATAGGAGTGTGATTCCAAAACAGAAAACGTATTAATTTGCATAAAATCGCATATACTCTCTTGGAAGGATTTTCATGGTGCCTGTTTTAGAATTGAGCTGACATTTCATATAGTGTATTCTGGCATAACTTAAAAGGAGACATCTCACAAGGAAGACAGATTTGTGTAGCTTCGAATTTACTTTTGGGCTTTGTCTCTGACAGAAATGAACCACCCAAGACTTTTTGTTCTTGCATTTTGAAACTTTCTTAAAAACACATAAAGCAGGTTGGGGTTTGTCATCTGGTTAGAGTGAAAGGGATCATAAGTTTGAAGGACTAGAGCCTCCTGCTGGGGAGTGACCTTCTTATGATGTTTGGTCTGTCATCTTTGTCTCTCAGGTCCAAAGCCCAGTTTAGAATTAGTTAGCACTTGAAGTGATTTTCATCTTCAAAGGACTTTATGGGCATTATTTAATACACATGACACTGTAATGAATGAGTGTTTTCCCATGAGCAGCGTCAGTATACAGGTGCCATACAGCTGGAGAAGACAAAAATAATATTCTGTCCAGTGGGAGTTTATAGTCTAAAGAGGAAAGATGATTAGGCACATTCTCTCTTTTGGCCTATTTAAAAAAATGTGCCGGGGAATAATATAGAAATTAAAATTAAAAGAGATGATCAACTAGCTTAAGTCTATGTAATTGAAATTGCCCTCAAGGTGAAAATGAAATTTGAGATGCTTTTAAAAAGACACAGTGTATCAGTCATCGTCACAGTGTATCAGTCATCGTGGCACACGGTATTTATCCTGTGTTACAGGTGAGAGTATCAGTGAAGACGGGGCAGAGTAATTCTCTGTTTTTTTCCTTCATCCTTTTCTACCACAAAATTTTATTTCTGTTTGTATGGTCTAGGATATTGCTTTGTAACCAAGTCACATGGAAGTTCCAAATGTGTTTTTTTGGTTTGTACCAGGGATTGAATCCTGGGTCACTTAACCACTGAACCTTGCCCCCCCCCCCTCTTATTTTTTTAAAGTTTGAGGTAGGGTCTCGCTAAGTTTCTGAGGCTGACTTTGAACTTAGGATCCTCCTGCCTCAGCCTTCCAAGCCACTGGGATTACAGGTGTGCACCACTGCACCTGGCAGAAATGTGCTTTTCTGAGTTGCAGTCCAGATCAGCTCACCCACCTTGGCGGGCAGGCCAGGCCTGTGGGAAACTTGGACTTCTTGCCCCATCATCTGCTCCTCTCTGTGCTCTTGCACTTGTGGGTTTTTGTGTCCGCTGTGTTTGCTGGTCTCTTCTCTTCATGGTTTTCCTTCCTGACACACCTCAAGCATCATTGTGTTTGGGAAACTATATCATCTATCCTGTCCCTCCCTCCTGGGGCCTGTTGGCATTGGTGTGGCACCTGTGTAGAGCTGGATTTTGGTTCTGGTTCCTTTGGATTGTAATTGTTCCTTCACTTGTGTCAGCTGATGGGGCTTCCAACCCTAGTGCTGGCCTAGTGCAGTTCCCAGAAGCACCGTTAGCGATTGTTGGCTTATTCCTGTGGCTCCTTAACTCAAGACTATTAGAACCACATGGAAAGTTCTTTAAAAACATAGGTGCTCTAGAGAGTCTGATGTAGTCATTTTAGAATAGGGTTCAAGAATCTGTATTTTGAACCACTCTGTATTGGTAATTCAGATGCATAGTTAGGTTTAGGGACCATTAAGTTATGCAAAAGTGTATGTTTTAGTTTTAGGTTATGGGACTGTATCAGTCTGCTTTCTGTCACTACTATAACAAAACTTGTGGGACTGGGTACTTGTCAAGAAAAGAAGTTTGTTTAGCTCCTAGTTTTGGAGACTGAAGGTCCAGAACTACATAGTGCTGGTTCTGGTGAGGCGGGGTCCCCTATGGCAGCCACATCACAAGGAGAGCACACTGGAGAGAGGTCACATTGCCACACAGAAAAGCAGATTGTGATTCAGGGGTCACACTTGCTCTCATAGTAACTTGCTCTCACAAGGATTAACTCAGGGTCCCATGAAAACTGCCTTAATCCCTTCTGAGAGCAGTGACCCCGGTGACTTGAGGACCTTCCACTAGGCCCCACCTCTTAAAGGTCCACCACCTCCCAGGATCACTACAGTGAGGACAGAGCCTTCAGCCCTTGAACCTTTCAGTGACAAAACCATAGCTGGGACCATGACCCTCTTAAGGTGTCTTAAGTGCAGTTTGTAGAACCCTTTCATTTATACATGAGGGACAAATAGAGTGGATACAGTCCATTGAGGATGGGGACATGCTTTGTGAAGGAGCAGGCCTTTCTCTTAAAGCTCTCTGCTCACTGAGCAGAATGAAGGCAGAATTGGCCCTCCAAACTAATTTGAAGTCACTGTGTTGCCATAGAGATGTTATGTAGTGTTGAAGGAGATTAGGGAAATTACATCGTAAATTATCAGAACAGATGGCTTCCAGTTTAACACTCTCCTAGCCTGTGTTCTTTACAGATACTTAAAAACATGAAAATATTAATTCTTTGACCTTTTACCTGTTAAAATGACAGAGTTCAGATTGACTAAGATCTAAAATGGGTAGTAAGTATGCCACAGAGCAACACTAAATGGCAGTGGTGTAAGAAAGGGGTGGTATTTAAGGTCTTTTGGGAGTGCCCTCTTTAACTCTGCTCTCAGAACCCACATCTAAATTGTTCCTTTTTTTCCTGGTTCCTGTTGACAGATTTTGTACTTTTTTTTTTTTTTAAATAATTATCATCATTATTATTGCAGGACTGGGGACTGAACCCAGGGCTGTGCACATGCTAGGCAAGCATTCTATCAATGAGTTACACCCTGTCCCTCTCCCTTCTTATTTTGATAGCACCAGTCAGGAATAATTTGATAGAAATTGCTGGTGAAGAAATACTATATCATCATTGTAGATTCAGGCCACATATTTATTTCTAAGGTGTTTTTATATGTGATTAGCCAAATAAAGGGTATATAAGGAGACCTGTTTGGAAAAAAAAAAAATTTTTCTCATCTAACCTGGGACTGATGTGCATCACTTAAAGACTGTATCCCTCATGAAGGACAGTGACTGTCTCTTGCATTGGAGTTCATACTCATACATGCACCCTATTGCTTATTATTTACATTGTGAGGCTGACCAAAGTGGGTGTGTGCCTAGAGCACTTCAAAATAAGGAAATGACAATCTTATTAGTATTACTAAAATATTCAATAACAATTATCTTGGTTTTGAGGTACTTGTAGTGACACATTTTAACATAAGTTTTCTAATTGTTCATTCTCTCGTGCTCTAAGTATTCGAGAATCTTAACAGGCTCTCCCTACAGACATTTTTATTTCTCATGTTCCATATATTAGTAGTTATTTGTAAAAGAAATTAACAAGATTTCTAATCTCCAGATAGTCCCTGAGTTGTTCATGTATGGGTGTGTTTTAAACTGAGTTCAGACATTCCCAGTGGTGGCTATGTCTCTGACTCCCTTTCTGCCCACAAGTACTCTGTGCTCCTTGCACTGATGTGGGTTCAGATGCCACTCAGCAGTGGGACACAGGCCAGTTGAGAGACCAACTCCATTGTAAATAGTAATTCCTTGTTGGGATGATTCATTCAGGTTAACTTGAGTCCTTTGACACTTCTGTGTCATTTCCAGACACATTGTTTCAGAAGTGCCTGAAAGACAGTCTTAACAGAAGGGCTTAGCCATTTCAGGAGCAAAGGGGAAAATGTGGGAACAAGTCACAATTTCTTTGATGAGTGCGTCATGCCACGTGGCAAGGTTGGCTCAACCTCCTGGTAACTGTCCTGCTGCACCAGCTTGAATGAATTAGAATGAGAAGTGCCAGATAACTTGAGGAGAGGCTGTTTGGTTAACCACATGTCACGGTAGTGGGGAGAGACTGACAGCAGTATCTGCTCTAGAATCTGATGTGTATTAAGGGCAGGAAGGTTCTGTTGCGCCCAGGCCTAGGATCTTGTTTTCCTGAGATTTAAACAGTGACCTCTCACCAACTGGATAAGTGTTACCTTTGCTCAGGGTTTTGTCCCAGTGGTGTTGATGTGGGTTTTTTCCCCGTTTTTTTTCCCCCCTTGTTTGTCAGTTAGCCTTGCAGAATTTCCTCTTTGGAGTGCCTGCGTGCTTAAGTGAAATTTAGCTCTTCACGCACAGGTCCCATGGCCTGAAGTGTTGGTGTCATTTTGCCTATTGAGTTATTTCAAAAATACCAAAGCATAAAGGCCCCTGGGAACCGTGGCTCTGGAGCCCACACACACCATAGCAGAATGGGTGCTGCTTCCAGGTGGTTGCAGAATGTGCAGAATGTGCAGGTGGAGGCAGCCATCTCTGCAAGGGAAGGGCACACTCAAGGAAAACAGGTGAGTCAAAGCAGTCTCTCCCACCCATGCTGCTCCTTTAAGCTTCCCAGGAGGTGCATCTTACTTTTCTCCTTCCTGTTGACCATTCATCTTTCTTTTTAGGGCTCAAAGGGACTTTCCTCTGTTGAGAGTGACTCACCCAGAGGTCATCTCATTGTCCCAGCCTTTCCGGGCAGCCTCATCTGCTCATAAGTAAGCTTTTCCAAAAGGCTCCTAAATGCCAGAAATAGCTGTCACACATACCCTCTTCTAGAGCTGTGCTAACGCTTACTGGTGGTATCGTTCTTAGCCATCTGTGTCTGGGTTTTTCAGCCTCCAGAGTCTGTGAAGGCCACCAAGATGGAATGGTTGGTAGCTTCTGGGGGCACATTCACTGAATTCAGTCTTGCTGAATTTATGAATGTCTTTCTTCCCTAAGTGGACTCTCTCCTTCTTAACCCACCTTTTTCTTGTTTCTTCCTTTTTCCTGCATTTCTCTTATCTTTGTTCTTTGGCCAGTTTAGACGGACAGTTACATTAATGACCATTGCCAAATTTTGCTAAAGGCAGTTAGACAGTTTTATTTCTGGGACAGCAATTTAGGGACGTTCCCTGAAGTCTGCCAGATTGGCCCTAAGTTCAGTCTTCAGCTGGAAGTGCCTTCAGAGCTCTCTCTTCTCTCTTCTGCCCCAAGGCCTTGAATTTGAGCACGGTCTCCTCTTGATCCCTTCCTGTTTCTGCTCATTCACCTCTTCACCTGGTGGGGTCTCCTGACTGATTCTCTTTCTGCTCAACCCTACCCCCAGTTTTATCTAATTTAAAATTTGCATTTGTAATGACTTTAGTAAAGGTGATTTAGCAAATAAACCTGATCATTCTTTTTTGGGGGGTAATTTGATCTCTTTGACTAAACAACATTATTCCTCAAAAATTGATTACAGATTTTTTTTTTTTTTTTTTGGTACCAGGGATTGAACTCAGAGGCACTCAACCACTGAGCAACATCCTCAGCTCTATTTTGTATTTTATTTAGATACAGGGTCTCACTGAGTTGCTTAGTGCCTTGCCATTGCTGAGGCTGCTTTGAACTTGCGATCCTCCTGTCTCCGCCTCCCGAGTCATGGGGATTACAGGCATGTGCCACCATGTGCCATTTTATTTTCATTGAAGCTAAGTCTATTTGTACCTCCGTGCACAGAACACAGTTGGTGCTTCATAAATGTCTTTTGAATGAATGAGCAAGGGCATACTACACCCCCCGTTCCAGCAGCCAGTTCCCTTTTTTGTCTCAGGAGGCTGATGTTCAGTGGTAACTATTGAGTCAGCAGACTTGGGCTAGAGGCCCAGATGTTTTATGGTACAGTGTCTTCTCGAGTAGAAATTTGAGAGATGGGGAAGAAAGAAAGAAAGAGAGAAAGGGAGACAGCACAGTCTTGGAAATGGGATGTACACATGAAATAGGTATAGACAGCAATGGAGAAGAAAGGTTTGATAGAAGAACTTGTCCCCTCTTCTTGTTTGGCTGTGTTCACCTCGATGCTTTCTGCCTGCCTAGTGTTGTTTTCTGTTACTAATTAGAGTCCTCAAGCTCCATGCCTCCTCCTTGGAAATGTGTCTCTGGGTAATCCCCTAGTCTCTAGATGGGCCAAGTGCACCATAGACTAATCAGTATTTGCTGATTGATTATATGGGGTTTCATCAGTTGCACTGGAGGGTGAAGCAATAGCATTATCATTTTTCCAGTTGCTGCTGAATGTTTTATTTTAACAAGTCAGTTTTCTAATAAGTGGATTGTAGAAAGGTAACTTGAGGGCAAAAATAGAATTGGAAAGATTTCCTAAGCTCTTTGGGAATATTTTTATAGGAGTGCTTTCCATAAGCCCATTTAGAATGTTCTGGGTCCTGCTCTCTCTCCCCTTTTCTGTTCCTCACTTTGTTTCCTGGGACTTGCCCCCACTCCCTCGCCCTCTGGAGGCTTTATGTGTGTCAGCCTCAGAGCAGGCACAGGGCCTTTTAAAATGATACACATCAATAGGAGGCCAACCCAGATTTTCATAAATAGGACACATTGTTTCCACTAAGTAGGATTTCAGAAACATTCTGTTTAAACAAAAGTAGTTTTAAGGAAGGATGATCAATGTCTAAATCTTAACCCTGTTGCTAGGGCTTGCCAGAATATTGGCACTAGAAAATGCTGATTTCTGGGACCTGCCTTGGTTGAACTAGAACTTCCACAGATATTATTGAGGGAGAGCTCTTGAGGGTCAGATATGTGCAAGTCCTGGGGATAGGTCGAAGGGGAAGGCAGGTGCAGGCCTGGAAGTCGCTTCCCTAGAAGTGAACTAATTCCAAACAGGCACAGGAGTGGTTTCCAGCAGCATTTACTTCAAGGAGATAACTTAGTTTTTTTCCTCCATGAGTGAAACCAAGTACTCTTGCTTTGCCTTTCAGCCATCTATTTATTATTTAATATAGAGCAACTTAAATCTCTTCTGAAAGTTCTTATTGATGATTTTGCTTATTATTTTTATTCAGAATCAACTAATAATAAACAGTATGGTACTGAAAAGATATTCAAAGCCATAGTAAATCAGGAAGGGAAGGAACAAAGATGGAATTTGCAAAGTAGTTCCTTAGAGAAGGGGAATCATTTCTGGCATGGTCCTTGAGAAACTTTGTAGATGTCTTCTTCTATACGTAAAACTGAAAAGAAGACTGAAGGGCTGTGGAAGCTGGCTGCGTTCACAGGTGCAAACGACCACACCTCACAGTCAAGCACATCGTTAGTGAAATACTTTTTCACTGATTTCATGGGTCTGATCCATGAGAAGTGCAGGTGTCACATGCTCAATTCATGGCTGATCCTCCCTCCCCTCCCTGTAACTGGGGATTGAACCCAGGGGTGCTGTACCATAGAGCTATTTTCCCAGTCCTTCTTATTTCTTATTTGAGAACAGGTGTTGCTGAGGACCTCAAACTTGCCATCATTCTGCCACATGCTGCTGAGTAACTAGAATTGTAGATGTGTACCGTTATACCTGGCTTTGTAACTGAATTGTTTGTGTTGATCATAGCAAGAAATACACTTTAAGAAAAGTTTCCTCTAAAGTTCCTCAATAAACTGGGCATGGTGGTGCATACCTGTAGTCCCCCAGTGACTTGGGAGGCTGAGGCAGTGAAATTGCAAGTTGGAGGATAGCCTCAGTAATTTAGGGGAGACCCTGTCTAAAAACAAAAAGGGCTGCGAATGCAACCCGGTGATAAAGTGTTCCTGGGTCCAATTCCCAGTAACCCTACAACACCTCCAAAAAAAGTCCCTCAAATGGGGAATACCCATATAGGTGACCTAAATAGAGAATTCCTACAAATACATTACTCATAATATTTTTAAAATAGAAGATTCCCAGTGAATTTGAATATTTGGCAACAGAATGGACTTATAAACAGAATGGACTTACTGGTATAAAACTCTTCATTTTTCCTTGTAGTTGATTTTCAGGAGTTGATAACCATTTTATTATTATCATGTGTTAGGATATTTTGCTTTTCTATTGCTTTGGGTATTGTTTTCTAGTGCTGGAAGTGCTTGTGTGTGTATATCTTCTTCCAATTCCTTCTGACTTGGAATCCTACATTTTTAGCTTGTTTGGCTTTTTTTGGCTGCTTTAACTTTTTGGTGAGTGCCATGGGTGCTATCATTTGCACTTTTAGCATTTAAATTCATGCTCTTTTATATCCATATTATTCATCTTATTGTTCTTTGTTTCAGCCTGCTTTTTCAACTTGTGTTGAAATGCAGTGTATTTTTGGAACTATAATCAAAAAACGCAGTTCAGTCTGATGGTCCCATCCTGGGGCAGACCATGTTCTTTGTCCACAGAGTGGAACAGGAGCCATGGGGCAGGCGGGTCTTGCCAGCTTGCACACCTACATCTGATGGCCAACTTTGCGAGTCACTAGGTGTCCTTTGTAGCCAGTGTCCTCTGAGCCACTACTTAGAAGTTTAGTTTTTTTAATTAGTACTGTTCATTGCTTTTTAATTGGGTTGTTTGAGGTGAATGCATAGTTTAGGTTTCTTGCTCTTTGTGTTGGAAAGAATTAAAGGGAAATTTAAGATGTCTGAATCTGCTTGTGTTTGTCACCTCTGTTGTGTTCTTAATGTGCAGTAAGATTGCTTCTTTTCTTTCTTTTCTCTTGTTAGATGGAAGATTTTACATTTTTACTTTTACAAACAGTTCTCAACAGTACAAAAGTTGTATTTTTAAGAAAGTGTTCCCATACATCCATTTCTTTGACTTTGTAGGATGGTATAATTTCTCATGGGTATGGATAGAGTATGTCTGAGTATCTCCCATTGATTACAGGTTTTATTAATAGTGATTGAAATGAATGATCTCATTTCAGAAATGGAAAATTTGGGTTACTGTTCTGACTTCACTCCTGAGTCCCAGAAAGTAGCTTGCCCTGTTTAACAATGTTTGTTTCTCTTGTGGGCAATTATCAAGTCTTTAGTGTTCTTTGTTTTATTCCACTGTGTGCTTGAATTCTTCTCATAAAACACATGGTAGTGAAATGCAGTGTGACTTGTTTGTCCTTTTTTGTGCCATAGTGATAATAACATTTTCTAAATCTCTTAATTGTGATTTCTTATATCTGATTCACCATGAGTTCTTAAAGAAAGGATCACCCACCAGTATATTCAAATCTTTCTTTGGAAAGTTAAAAGTGATAAGTACTTAATGGCATTTTAGGATTAGCTTGAAATATATGTAAATTGATAGGACGTGGATCATACAGTTGTGTTGTGAGCAGCTGTAGAGTGATTTGGTAACCAGACAAGGCATTTTAGAAGGGGCTTATTATTCAAAGCAAATGACAATTCATAGGCAGAAGGAGAAAGTTGTTTAGAAAAACACAGCTCCAGGTGATTTAATGGAAAGCTGTACAGTTGGGGGGGGGGGACATAGGGGATTTAGAAATCAGGCCACTCTTTAGGCATTTAGGGAAATGACTTATGGAACTCTCTTATACTCCTGGGGTGAGTTTTTTTGTAGTTTATCCAAACCAGCATTTCTGTTGTAATATGTTTTGGAAAACTTTTTTCTTCTTCAAGTTTCATGTTGTCATGTAAAAGAGAATAACAGAGAAGTTATTTGTGATAGCTTTATAATGTAGAAAATAGTTAGCTTTTTTTCTTTTTTAACTAAAAAAGAAAATAGAGAAAGTATAGTAGTTTGTATATACTGTGATTAAAAAAAATTAGGTTTTGCTTATTCTTTGCTTTCAGTAATCTTTAGCCAATCACTGAACCCTTTATTTTATCCATTATTTAAAACAATCATTGCTGTTCATTATGCATTAAAGCACTTTTTGAGCACTTATGTTCTAAGGAATCACCAGAAGTAAAATTTCTATTAAAGTTGATTTGAGGTTCTTGACAGTTTCTATATATATATATATGTAGAAACACATTTTACCAATTTATTCAACCATTTGCATTAAAATAATAAAAATGTAAGCACCTCTGTATAACCGTATGCCATTTCAGCAGTAGATGAAATTGATGGAGATGCAATATTGGCAATTCTAAATAATGAAGAATTGTTGAAACTTGCCCCTACTTCAGCATTTCTGTTCTTAAATTGAATCTAGCCTTGCCATAAAATCAACTATTATAGAGATGTTATGGGGGGAGGATTGGAAATTCTTAGAATCCTAGGGTATTTGTGATAACTAAGAATGTTCAAAAGAGTCAACCAAACTTGAATTTCCCAAGAGCGGAAGTAAATCAAACATGTGGCTTTGTTACCACTTCAGTGTGCGCAACTACAAAGAACTGATTGATATTCAGCAAAACTGTCTCCACAGCTAATTATTATACTTTTGTAAAAGAAGCAAAATATTTCGTAATAGCTTTCCAAAACAGTGCATTATAAGAAAAACCTATCGGCTCAGCCTCTTGTTGGTCCTAAGTACTCTCTACTTTTGACCAAAACTACAGTCACCCAAACCTTAATTTTTCAATGTTTGAAAGACTATAAAAGTGCACCATTCTAGGTAATGTTGTCTTGCTAAACTTGGTAACATTTGAATGTAGATGTAAGCTGAGGGTCTTTATGAATATTAGCCAACTCTAAAATTATTTGGGATAATAAAGGACAACCGCAGTGTTTAGCCCATAGCAGTCATCTTTTTTACTTGGTAGAAGTGTAGATAGAAATTGTCAGAGATATGGGTAGTTTGCTTCAGATTAATTTTTTAGTAGACTGTTACGTAACAGTGTGTCTTAGGTAGACTGTTTTTAAGGCCTACTTAGTTGGATTTTTTGGTCTTGATTTTCTCTTGTTTTAAGATTAGAAAGTAAGAAAGGAGGGAAAGGGAGAAAGGGAGGGAAGACAAATGGTTGGTCATAATTAGGTGTGTGCACTGAGAACGGCTTTTGCTGAACACCTGCATGGCCATGTTATAGGGTTACACAAACATACACACTGTGCTTTTTGTGTTTTTTTTTGTTTTATTTTGTTTTTGTTTTTTGTTTTTTTGTTTTTGTTTTTTTTGCAGTGCTGGTGATTTGAACCCAGGGCCTGTGCTTGCAAGGCAAGCACTCTACCAACTGAGCTATATCCCCAACCCCACATTGTGCTTTTTTTCTGCAAAAGTGAATAAAGATTTTCTTACTAGCAAGGTATAACAATCCTTTTCCTCTTACTTATATTTTGAAACAAAACAAAACAAAACAAAGCAAAACAAAAACATACATTCACTGAGAAGCTGAAAGAATGGTGCAGTGAGCACAGCAAGCCCTGTCCTCAGACCCTGTAGTTCTTCACTTGGTGCCAACCTGTTCTGTCTCCCTCCTGTTCATCAGGACTCAGATAACCATAGCACCTTTACCAGGCTATGAGTTACTTTTGCTTAAAGCAAAGGTTGGTCATATTTGAAAAGATTGTGCATATTTTTGTTTTCATTTGTCTTGAGGGTTGATTTTGGGCTTTAAGACTAACACCATAAATGGATAGCCAAGCAGCATTCACCTGTGAGATGTAGGAAATGAGACAAACTAGGAAGGAGAAATGCACAGACAAATCTAGCATCCTGATTTAAACTAAACCAAGTTCCAGAGTCGCTAAACAGTATTTTAGAGAATTACAGGGACGCTGTTGTTTAGAACAATGGCTCTTGTCATGCTGGAGGGTAACTTTCACCCTCCAGCATGGACCTAGCATGCAGAATGAAGCCCTTTCTATTGTAGCTCTGTATTAATGGAGTGGAATATGCTAACAGCAGTTGATTAAGCCCAAATTTAACCACTCTAACCAAGCAGAAGCACAGGAGGTAACAGTAAAAGGAGCAGTGATATCAGAGTGTGGGCACAGCGAAGCGCTGAATGGTGTCACTGAGGCAGAAGTACGTTTAAAGATCTTTGGATTCAGTCAGGCAGATGGATTTTAGTGTGGGGTAATTTGAGGGATAAGAAGATTCCAATCTTATAGGATGGATATATTTTGGAGGTTGAAGCACACATTTACAAACTGCCATATACAGCAACATAGTGCTGTTTTGAGGCAGGTGCTGATGGTGGACTCGGGAGAAGCCAGCCTTTGCATTGAGGGATCCGTGGTGGAGTGGAGGGTCACCAGCCTGCAGTGTAAGTTGTAGGGAGGAATAGGGCAGCCCACCCTATTCCAGTGGCTTTCAAACCTTTGCACGCAGCAAAATGCTTTTAAAAGATGCTTGTTTTAGGGGAAACCTGTCATTATACATATATAGTGATCAGAGCATTATGATTTTGAGTGAGGGTGGTGGGGCTTCTTCCTCTCCTTCTCTGCAGCCTTTAGGTGACCCATAGTTTAAATCACTGAACGGTGATCTCGGATGTTTACACGTGCAATGTTTTTAACTGGCTCTGAACCACTAATCAAAGTCATCTTCATTTAAAGAAGAAATATGCTCTATTATAAAGACACTAGGAAAATCCATTAGAAATAGGTAAGTATTCGGGGTGCCCTTCTTTCAGTAAGAACAGAATTGTAAGCTCCAGATTTATGACAGATTACGAGACCAACATCACCTACTTATAATATCACTTTAGTTTTCTATGTTTGCTTATTGCTAATTAGAAGCAATAACACTGACATAAAAGTGCAGAGGTTTAGTTTTGTTTTCCAGATGTCAATTAGAAATGTCTGTCACTGTGACTTTTGTCCTCCATTGGTGGTCAGATTAAATATAGGGACACTTGGTGTCTCTACATTTTGATTGTGCTCTTAAAATACAGTTTAATGGTGCCAGAATAACTAGCAATGAACACCAAAGGCTACATGTAAACTTATGCAAGGCTGTTTTAGGAAAGTAAGACAAAGGAATATGTTTTCTGACCTTTCAGCATTACCAATGTATGGATTCTTCATGTACTTTTTAGAAAGGTCCGCTTATAGTGCTGCTAATTTACAGAAAAAGTAGCTCTAATTGCCATCCATTCATGTTGATGTAACCCTCTGTGGCTGGGGTTACCGGTTCCCAAGTTGAGTAGACACATGAGCAGTTTGCATTACGCTTTTGGTGCCTAATGTAGGTTCTTTTGTTTGCTGGAGCAAAAAAGGGAATTTATTACAAGTGTATAGGGGCCTCTCAGCTAACCCCAGGATGGGAAGTGGAGTAACTTTGCCTTTCTCCAAGAGGAGCTACTGGGGTGGAAGGGAGACTAGAAAGCCCTAAAATAGCTGCTATTTGTTCTTACTTAGAAGTTCGTTTTCTGCCTGCCTGCCTGTCTCTTACCCAATTTTAGCTCACTTTCATAGTTCAAGAATGGATGGACTGGAAACCATGAAAAAATTCAGATTTCTCCTAGTCCATTTGGATCTTGTGTCTTGTGTGGTCAGCTATGGTCAGGGGCATATAGAACACACAGGTCTGAGAGAAGACTCTGCAGCAGAATTTATGGTTATTAGAATAAGAAGTTGTTCTTTGATGACTTTTGTTTGTTGTTGTTAAATCACATTTCCCCCAAAAGTAGAGATCAAAAAGCCAAATGAGTAACAATATCTATAGGAGGGGTTTTTGTCTGGAGTCAAGGCATGAATTTCAATGGGGAAGGAATTAATTGCATCTTTATTTTCATGGATCTTTAACAAAATACAGTATTTCTTTCAATTGTGAATAAAATGCATTAGTTTTAGTAATATCTGTGATTTGTCATGAGTGGATATCACAATAACATTAGTTATTGCATAGCTTTCAAAATAGCATTTAAATTCATCACCACATCAAACTTAAAATAGTAACTAAGCTGACCACCAAATCTTTTTATTTAATGTGTAATAAAGAAAACATGTTTTACTTTAAAATCTTTTGATTACTTTTAAAGATATATTGGTTTTCTGTTTAAGTTTGTCCATTTTAGGTACTTTAAGACAGTATTCTGAGAAAGGCTTCATACATTTCACCAGATTGTCACTAGTTAGAAATATACAACTACCAACAAACTGCTAATTGAGATTAAGATCATCATTTTCTTTTTATGGTTGTGAGGATTCAGAGATTTCTAGAAGGAGTTTTCTGATTTCCCGCCACTTTTGTCCACTCTTTACTTAGAACTCCTTTATCCCTTTGTATAATTCCTGCTTCTTTTTATCTTTTAATAGCTAGTAATGGATTCCATATTTTGTTGTTCTTTGTATAAATTGCACATTATTTGGAGTTGAGGAATCTAGATTACTGTAGTATTACATTTAGAGATATGCCTGATAAACCTAGGTTTGGGAGTATAACCTCAAGATGTGGAAACATGATATATTTTTCAAACCTGTGTTTCTGAAGGATGAGAGTGGTGGAACTCAGATAAAAGTTCACTTAAATCTACCTTGGTATTTTAAATAAAATTAGTTCTATCACATTGAAAATTACATGAGTATTTTAGAAACTCCTTCATATAATAATACAGCCTTTTTAAAAGTATAATATATTGTAGATCCATTATTTATGACCTCAGTGACATATAATAGTCATGGAAATATTCAGGATACCTACTCTACTATGTGCTGGGTTGAGGAGAGATAACTGTGAAAACTCAGAAAAAAAAATTATAGTAAAAACCTGTGTCCTTTGCATCAGAAGTACTGATTTGTGAAGAATGGAGATTAATACTTTTGAGGATAACAAATATCAAGCATGACTCTCCTATAACAGGATAGTCTAGACTATTCATATTGTCTAGAATGGGGGTTTAGCTCATTGGTAGAGTGTGTGCTTAGCAGTAGAGTTCCTGGGTTCAATCCCCAGCACTGGGGAAAAAAGTAGAAAAGCTAGTCTATGTTAGTTCCTTACAAAACAGGACTTAAAATTCAGAAACAATGAACCTTTCAGAGGTACCTTTTCTTGTTTGTCTTCGTGCTTACTATCAAATAAGTGGAGAGAGGCAAAACATTTATTCTTCAAAGCATAGTCACTTGAAAATTTGGTTCTGTATTTATGGCCGTTGAATATTTTACATTAACATTTATAGGATTGATACACTCATTTTAGAAATAACTCACCTGACCACTAAATTTGGTTTTTATAAGAATATTTTGGGTAAGCACAGACCTCCTCTGTATGGAGGTTTTGTATGTGCCTGGTCACAGTGCCACAGATCTCTGGCAGTGCCTGGGTTGAGTCTCACAGCCCACAGGAGTGAACCTGCAGGGAGTGCAGGGGCCAGGGCTTCGTTCTGGAATGCACCTGAGTGTTGAAGACAAGTTAATATTCATGTTAAATACTGGGGAAAAAAGGCTTTTCTAAATAAATCACCACATTTAAGTTTTGTTTTTAATGGCTTATAATTCACAGGTTTATGTTTTTGATAATAATTGAAATATAAGCAGATATAATGGCAATTTCCTTTGCATCGTGGGAATTTTCAGACCCAGAGGTCTTCCCTGATGCTGTGCTTCTGGCATTTGTGTGTATTTCATGATAATTCCTGGTGTAACAAAGGGAGGAGGTGGGGAGAGACAGAGGGGAAGGGAGGGAAAATGTGGCTGGACTAAAGTAGCCTTCCACTCTGGGCTGGCTCCCAGTATCAGGCCCGAGGAGAAGAGGAGCCGTCCTGTTCCCTGCTCAGGGCTTCTCTGTTCCTCAACACCCCCTGGCCCAGGTGCTTAGGCATTTTCCTCCTGTTGATTGTGAGTGTGTTGGCCACATGAAGGAGGGGCTCCTGTGCATCTTAATGTAAGGCTTCTCTGGATTTTCTACAGATCCATGGTTACAGACAAAACACATGGTGGTCATAACATGGGTTGGTTCTGTTTCTAACGCACTGCAGGTATTTTATCAACATTGTTTGCTTTCCCCATTTTGTTGGTTTTAATTTTTTGCTTACTATTTAATGTTATAGATGACCTTTGGTGGTGGCTCCTTGTTTGTTTTTAACAGATACTCTACCCGAGGAGTCTTGTAGTTCATGGTGTAATGCTTCATTTCCTACTACTTTTCTCCATTATTCTCCCTCTTGTAGGGGAGAGATTCCATTTGGCTCTTATTGCTTTAGATAAGCCAGCCAGAAGCAGGTGAGTGGTAGGTGTGGTGCTCAGACCACACAGCAAGGACTGAGATCATTTATAGGTGATCCTTGTCAGTGCTGGAGTGCTGGGACTTATAACAGAAGAGAAAATAATGTTCAAGTTCACTGATTACTCAGTTTAAGATTCAGCTTTTGAGAACCACGCATTGAGGACCTTGAGAACCCTGGTGTGTGTGGTTAGAGAGCCCATCCTGCTGGGTGTTCAAGGTGTTGCCCTCCAGTGTCCATGCTTCTGTGGCTGGCATTCCTTAGTGACAGGCTGACTGTAAGATTTCTTTGTCCACAGACATGCTTTTGAGAGTGAAGTGGGGTGTTGCTGATACTTATTCTGGAACAGCAGGTGTGATCTGGGACTGTCCTGCCAAGCTAGGTGGATGGTGACTCCTCTTCCTGACCAAGGTCTGATAGTCTCACCATGCAGAGGGCAGGAGTCATGTTAGGATGCTGATGATTCCTAGTGATAATTTTGTGTGTTTATGGTTTATCCATCACTTGGCTAAAATGATGTCGATTCAATCCTGGACACATACAGACTTGGATAGTTGCCAAAAGTGGTCAGCGAGTTGATGCTGAGTCAGAAGCTCCTGTCTGTAGTGTTCTGTTTGAAAACAGGCCTCCAGTACATTCAAAGAGACCCCCTCCTCTTAGCCCCTGGAGTGGCTGAATCACTCATTTTGTATGTGAGCTAAGTGTGACTTGAGCTGTGAATCAGGATTTGTCAGCATTGGGGACCTGGCTTGCAGCCTAACCTTCTTTACAAGAGCTCAGAAGGGGGTCTTTGTCTACCCTACCCCATAGAACCACAGGAGGCACTGGGGAAAAGACTCTGTCTCTCACTGCCTTCCCTTAGGAGTGAGTCACAGCCCCCTCTGCCCTGGACTGTCCTCAGTTTTCTTGGACCTCCTGGGTCTAGGGTTCCAGAATGGGGAGAAAACCCAGTCCAGCAGTTAGATCCCTGAATAAAACCCTGGCAGCTTCTTTACTACATATTAGAGAAATTATTCTGTGTTTGTTATCAATTGTCTTGCAGTACTAGATTGCAGATTTAAAACTATCTAAAAATAAAACATTCTTTTTCCTTCAGGATTCTTCAAATTTAAAAATTTAGATATGCTAATCAGTAGCAGTGTGTGTTGAAACATATCTTTTTCTCTTAATCTGGAATTTATACATATTTTATACCTATTTAAATTCACCTTTTTTTTCAGAGGTGTGCTGGGTACATTAATAATCAACTATAATATAGATGTGGCAAAAATCTGTGCATTACATTCCCTTGTTTTCTGGCACATCCTGAAATAACCTAGATAAAAAGTTGGTTACATGCTGGTATTTTCAGTCTCTCTGGCCTGAATTTCCAAACTGATCATTACATACTGCCTGGAGCTTCCTTATTCTCATAGGATCAAAAAGATTATTTTGAGGGGGACTGGGCGAAAGAGGATAACTGACTTGACCATGTCTTTTTTTTTTTTCCCTTCTAACTGTGATAAGAATATTGTGTTGTTAAATGAGAACTGTCAATATTCTTACCTAAATAAAGTTTGTTTTCTAAAAATATAGCCTAAATTGCTCTTTGGTAAGAATCTCATTTTTAACTTTTAAAAAACCCCACAAAGGTAGGATGTGTGTTAGAATGCTCTGATCTTTGAATAGATAGTTTTAATTTTCTCTTGAAATTTGTTGAGTTGGCTTATCTTTTCACCTGTGCTAAAATATTTGTTTTGTTCAGTGAAATCCTAAAAGTTGAGATACAAAGAACAGGCAAGAAGAATGGTGTCTGTGCATATGCACTTTTACACATTTTCTTAGTTCCTTTATATGTGTTATTTTTTTAATTTTTAGATGTAGATGGAATTGATTGATTGATTGTGGTGGTGAGGATGGAATCCAGTGCCTTACATGTGCTAGGCAAGTGCTCTCCCACTGAGCTACAACCCCAGCCCCTATTATATAGATTATTAAAAACCAACCATGGAATATTGTGTATTTTTTGTTTAGTTCTGTTGGCTTCGTTTGTCCTCTTTCCACTTCATAGGACGTACAACTAACATTACACCCTGCCTGTGTGTGTGTGTGTGTTTCTGTGTTTGTGTGCACGTGCTGAGGACTGCACACAGCCAGCGCGCGCTGTGCATGTGCTCTGCTGCTGACTGTAGCCTTGCCCCAGCCTTGACAAGAAGGGAAAGGAGGAGCTCAGCATCCATGGTTTATCCTGTGGAGTCACTCCTCTGACCTGCCACTGTCCCTCTGATGTGAGAACACTGGTCTTCTCCCCATTCGATAGATGAGGAAAGGAAAGCTCAGAGATATTAATCCACCTTGTTTGCTTAGGGTCACAAAGCCAGTAAGTGTAGACATGCTGGATTCTAGACGTAGTGCTGAAGCTTATTGTGTTGTTATTCTTTGGAATTGCATTGCCTTCCTTCAGTTTTATTGTTTCTTTCTGCTAAGCTCTCAATCGCGGGTTGTGGGTAGAGAGGTATATCAAGGAACATACAGGCAGGTTGCAGCCTGTACGTAGTGGCACAGAGAGGAGGAGAGCCTGAGGGTTGGGCAGACTGGGTGGGAAGAGAGCAGTGGGTTGGGGCCGGTGGTAGAAACAGCGGCCAAGGACCTGGTGTGGGCAGCCCGCACCTCGCAGTGTGTCTGCATCTGCCCCTGCGGCTAAGCATTCACCTGACAGGAAACTGGCTGGTGTATGATTTCCAGAGGAAAGTGGGTACCAAGGAGGGGTCATGGGCAAATCCACACAACCAATGCTGTTCCTTGGTTACTGATGACCATGGTCTCCCATTCTCAAGTGTGTGTTTACTGTGAGGGAGACTCAAGCTGAGCGTGCACTCACGAGTCTCACCAAACAGTCTGAAGACTAACTCCATGATACAGATGAAGAAACTGAAGTTGAAGTCCTGTATTGGGATTGACCCAATCATTTTTAAATTTATTTTTTAGTTGTAGATGGACACAATTCCTTTATTTTTTTTTAAAGTGGTGTTGAGGCTCGAACCCAGTGCCTCACACATGCTAGATAAGTGTTCTACCTCTGAGCTACAACTGTAGCCCCAACCCTATCATTCTTAATGTAGATTAATGGTGTTTGATTTGCCTGAAGTGTATTTTATTTCGGCCCATGAAGTTTGAAATATTTGTAAATTTTTGTGATTGTAGCTGATTTGAATATAAGGTATCCCCCAAATGCGCCTGTGTTAAATGCAGAAATATTCGGAGGTGAAATGATTGGACTGAGAGCTATAACCTAGTCAGTCCCTCCTAATTTGAATGGACTAACTGGGTGGTAACAATAGGCAGTTGGGGGATGACTGGGAGAGGTGGGTTAACTGGAGGTGTGCCCTCGGGAGGGTTCATCTTCCCTCCTACCCCTTCTCCCACACTCTCTGCTTCCTGTCTACCATGAGCTGAGTAATTTTCCTCTATTATGCCCTTCTGTCATGATATTCTGCCTCACCTCAGACCCAAAGCAATGAAGTCGGTTAATCCTCTGAAACCATGAGCCAAAATAAACTTTTCCCCCCTCTGAGTTGTTCTTATTGGGTATTTTGGTTATAGCAATGAAAACCTGACCAACACACAGCCTCTTAGGGAAAGTTATCCAGTTGTGACTTTGTTTTTAAAAAATAATGGGTTTTTTTCTTCCAGCCATTCCCTTAGCAGTTTCTAGTGCTCATGGCGATCAGACAGTTAAAGGTTTGGCAACTGGAACACAGGAGCTTACTTTTCATGAAAAGAGGCCTTGGGAGGTTCCTTCTGGCATGTGACAACAGAAAAGGTGGGTAGAAATTATGGTTGGGTCAGTTTTGCAGTTCGTCTAGTTTCTTCAGCCCCAAGTGGAAGAGTACAGGACTGAGTTGGGGTGACTTTGTCCTTTCCCTAGCTCGGAGGTTCATAAGTTGAGACTGTCGATGGGCTACACAGTCTTGTCACCCCTCAAATTATATTCAGAAGTGTGTGTATGAGGGCATTTCCTGAGGCAATGGCCACAAGTGTTAATTAGTCTCAATGTGAAGAATGACTGTCACAAGCCAAAGAGGCAATTCAGACTTGGGAGAAATTCCAAAGTATAAGAAAAGCTTTTATTTTTAATCACCTTGTTCCTTATTTTTAATCTCTTCTATCCTTATCCCTCTACCTCAGCAATCTTTACAGGTTGAAATCTAAAACTTTTTCCATTTATTCCAGTTTGGGCTGTTGGTTAGTGTCCAGAATTGCAAAAGCTTTTTTCTGCTGAGCTTTGAATAGTTGAAGAGAGTGATCCCGTCCCTGCCATTGTAAGCTCTATTCCATCCCACTTTGCTTTTCTTGGGTGGCTTTCATACTTCACACTAAGGTGGTTCCAGAATTCAGAGAACTCCCTAGGATGCCCTTCTCCCCCGCCCCACTTTGACCTGTATTTGAGAAACTGAAATTTTGAGTATACATCATTGAATTTCATGTTACCACTTTCAGTTCTTCCTGTTCAAATCTGTGGACTCTATTTTTTGTCCATCCCACACAGTAGTGATTCCTCTGAGCTGTGTAGCCTGAGGATGTGGACTTCTGTGTCTTGTCATCTTGAGGGGGCTCCTCTGTGAAGCATATAGGACACCTGCTTTAGTTTCTGCGGCACCAGTGAACATACCTGCTTTAGTTTCTGCGGCACCAGTGAACATACCTGCTTTAGTTTCTGCGGCACCAGTGAACATACCTGCTTTAGTTTCTGCGGCACCATCCTGAGACAGCACCTTGAGCCCTGCCCTGGATCTTTTTTTTTTTTGCATGTTATGCTAGGGATTGAACTCTGGGCTTCACACATTATGATGGAGCTACATCCCCAGCCCCAGCACTGGATCTTAAAATCAGCCTTTGGATTATTTGATAGGGATGTTTCAACCTTGGGACAGACTTATATCTGATAGAAATTATTATTGTAGTATGGGTGGAATGACAAGATTTTAGGAATGATTGGCTTATCAGATACAATGTGGCTTCTCCTTACTTGCCCGTAGATATGGCAGAAACTTCCCTTGTAATAATAGAAGCATGATTAAATGATATTATAAATGCTATGTCTTAATTTTTTTGAGGATTAAAATATAAAAAAATAGAAATTTACAAGAAGTGTGGTCTTTGAGAAAATGCTGTTAATTAAAAAGAATGATGTTCTACTTTTTATACTTTGATTAAATCTTATGAGTTTTTTACATTTTTTGTAGTACATTACCTATTGAAATGTTCATTATCATTTAAAAATTCCCTTAATTTCTCCTGAAATACTCCCCAGGTATAAAGTTGGAATACTGATGATTTGTTTAATCCTTCCCTGATTTTCTAGAGAATTAATTAATAAGGAAGGTGGGACCAAATGCTGCTGGGAACCCCTGCCTCAGCACACACCTGGTTCTGGAGCAGGGCTGACCCATGCCAAAATTTGTGCCCCTCCCTCTCATCCCCTGACCACAGGCATTTGTCCTTTGTGGCACTTTTCCTCTGAGCTAGGACAGGCTGCTGCTCCTTCCTCTCTGGATACTAACCCCTATCATGCCCAGGTTTATACCTGCTTTTCTGGATGCTTATAGGAGCTACTTGCTTAGTGAAGCCTCCCTTGATTTATGCAGTGGAGTGTCTCTGAACTCCTACAGTCCCATTGTCCTGTGTTTTGATGGGCATCGGCCCTTTTTGTGATTTGTCTTCTCTCTTCATCAATAAGATTGTAACTTAAACAGTATTTTCTCTCTCCTTTCTTGAATAGCAGGTATCCAATTAATGTGAATCATGAAAAAAAATTTGTCCTTGGAGACTTGTTTTTTTAAAAGACTGTTTAAAATAGTTATCAATTTATTAAAAAGAACTTTCCAAGTTAAGTCTCTCTTAAATTTAAAATAAGTTATTACTTGTTCAGTATGTCTTTCATGGGCCTCAAAAAACAAAAACTCTTCCCTTCTACCCCCAAAGTCCTTACAGAAACTCTAGTGAGGGGGTGGGACGGGAGAGAAGAGAGAGAGAGAAACAATTTCAGAACTACTACTTAATCGTAAGTGTCTCATTCTCCATAATGGGTTTAACTTCAAACCTGGCCTGGGCCACACTCTCCTGCCGCTTCCCCTCATTTACCAAGGAGACCGTTAAAGCTGCCAGTTGTTCCTGCCTGTGCCTTTCATGCTCTCTGATGCTGAGGGCTGTGCCAACTACTAACAGACAGTTACTGTTTATTGAGTTTATTTTCTTGGCAAACATTTATTTATTTGTTTGTTTGTTTATTTATTTTGTATTGGGTATTGAACCCAGGGGCATTTAAGTACTGAGCTACATCCCCAGCCCTTTTTTTGTGTGTGTTTTATTTAGAGACAGGGTCTTACTGAGTTGCTTAGGGCCTAGCTAAGTTGCTGAGGCTGACTTTAAACTTGTGATCCTCCTGCCTCAGCCTCCCAAGCTGCTGGGATTACAGACATGTACCACTGTGCCCAGCAACAAGCATTTATTTAAAAAAAAAAATTATCCAAGAAGACATGGCTTCAAAGGGAAAGGTGGATTCTAGACTTTAAAAATACATAGTTCTTATTGCAGCTCTCTGATTAAAATTATAAGCTTCTGCTTAGATGTCTGCTAGGGAGGACTGTGATGGGTCTTGGCTTCAGGGCTAAAGCAAGGTAAACAGCAGTCCCAGGGAATCCTGCTTATTTAGATAGTTTGTTTCCACATCTACTGAAATCCAGGCTAATTAGTAGTTAGATGCCTTGTAGAATTTATTCTGTATGGATTTTTTAAAAATAATTTGTTTTGTTGTGGGATGGACACAGTACTTTTATTTATTTTTATGTGGTGCTGAGGATTGAACCCAGTGCCTCACATGTGCTAGGTGGGCACTCTATCCCTGAGCTGTCCAACCCCAGCTCCTTCTATGTGGATTTTGAAATGTTGCTTTTAAATTTTTACACTCACCTTAGCAATGGCAGTCACATTTTGAGAATTGAGGGTAATACTGTGCTTTGTTTGTGTGCTCTCCCACCAAAAAGACAACTGATGTTTGAGATGGAGTGTCGTAATCTTTCAGGTTGCCCTGTTCCCTGGCCTCTTTCCCAGTCTTGTGATCACAGAGCTTCAGTTCTGCGAGGTGCCTTTCACCGCCTTGTAATCTGTTGAAGGTGCTTAACCATGCTGTTGAGGCTTTGAACAGGGTGTGTGTGTGTGTGTTTAAGAAAATCATAAGGCTTCAGTGTGTGCTGGAGCATGTTTGCATTTTCTTTCTATTAGTTGTCTTGTAATTCAGGTCTGTGTTGCTGTGGAGTAGTCTTATTTCCCTTGCTAATTGTTTTTGTCCTAATAGGATCAGCATATGTAGTTTTAGAGGAAAGCATGCATCCTAGCCTTGGTTAAATGTTCTCATTGAAAACCACACGTTCGTTCTTGCTTCTTTTGAGTACATACCATTTGTGGGAAGTTCTAGTGCAGGCTAGCTAAGTGAGACTGGGGGACAGTCACTTTCCGGGGTGCCCTTCGTGCAGTGCTGCGTTTTCCTGGTAGTTCCCATGCTCCTCTGCATGTTTGCAGTTCTGCATTAGCCATTCTGGCTGTTCAGAATCCTAACCCCAAATTGGGCTTATCCTTTGAGCACCTGTCTTTCATTGAGTGACATGCTCAGTGCAGTGCCTGCACCCGCTGTGGTGGGCAGTGCCAGCACCTCAGGGGTACTCCATTCAGCCCTCAGCCCCCAGTGCTGTGGACTGTGTTGACTGTAAGTGGGGTTGGGATTGAGTAGTGCACATTATAATGTGTTGGTGCAAGTGTACCCGGTAGCCTTTGGTTGATCAATATTTTCTTTTAATAAAGTTGGTAATTGAAAATATTCTACATTTTTTGTTGGCTGTTAGATCCTGACTTTTCTGTATGTGTGTGTGACTGCAGAGAACACTTGAGAAATCTTAAATGTGTTAGGTTTTGTCCTGTTGATGAGGATAGCTGAGCAACAAATGGAAATAGAGATGTTTAGAAGGGAGAAAGATCATTTACTTAAGTGATCCGATCTTACCTTTAATAAGTATTTATAGTAAACTCACCATGGTTTTAGTCATGATTTTAAAATTATAAGTTTCTTCTGTTCTGTATACTTAAGACTTTTCACCCAAAGGATTTTTAAGTCTCGTGTTCCCAGAGTTTGACTTATGTGACTTTAGTCAGTAGGACCTTTCTGTGAATTCCGGTGACTCTAAAACTTATTCTGGAAACATCAGAACTTCCACCAGTCCCTTGTGCATCTGTGGGCATCTGAAGTGCCCAGTAACTTTGGATGCTGTAACCTGCTAAAATCTCTGTGCATCTTTCAGTGGAGATTTTTTTTTTTGTGGGATGTTGTTAATATCACTCCTCCCTCCAGTGAAAAGCAGTTACTAATCCTTTGGTGTGTCTTTCATTCAGAGGCAAGGAAATTAAAATTAAAAAAAAAAAAAAAAAGTTTTACTGAAGTGCTTGAGAGAAAATTGAGTAATTAAAAAACAAAAACAAAAACCCAGCTTTCAAACTGATTCTCAGGTAGATGAACAACAGATCCTAGTGAGGCACGGTAGGCATGGGGGGGTTTCAGTGGTTGGATTTCCCTAAAATTTAAGTAGCCTGCCATATCTCAGAGGCATTTTAGTCGTTTTCAGTGACTGAGTTCTGAACATCTGCATCTACCACCCGCCCCCAAATTAGGGCACATTTCTCCTCTCTCCCTTCTTTCCTGTCTTTTATAAAGGCTGCTGGTGAGTGTTGTCATACTTGAAGTCAAAACAGTTATCAGTTATGGAGTATTGCAGAAGTTGGTCCTACTTTATTCACCCAGATTGAATCTGAAGACTCTTGGCATTGACTGAAATGTAAATACGTGAGCTGGACTGCACTTGGCCTGCCTGGTCCTCAGTGGGGTAGGGTAGACTTTCTGCTCAAGGATGGCCAGTTCTGTCACAGCCAGCATAAACTTATTCAACATGGCAGTTGCAGCACGTCTGTGGGACTCCCAACCCCAGATTTGGTCACCACAGCCTGTCCTTGCAGAGCTCCATGAACACCTGCCACTGTGTGCACCTGTCCCTGTGCACACCTGTCCCCATGCGGACTTGCCCCCTGCATTCCTGCAGAGAGGCTTCCTGGTTAAGGAGTGGGGAGAAATTGGGAGTATTGTTGTTCTTCTACCACCTGCCAAGGTTAGAGTGGGAAAGGACAAAAAATATGTGGAAATAATGATTGGGAGAAGACAGAAGGAAAAAAGACCAATCTGGTAAATGGTAGGTGAGTGACTTCTGGGCACATGGGATAAAAGTTTAAAAATATTTTGTGATTTAATCCAAGAAGTTTGAATTTGGCTAATTTATAAAGTGAATTTGCTAAACAGGAAAATTTATTTTTTATTTAGAAATTTTATTTTTATTTTTACAGACTGCATTTTGATTCATTATACACAAATGGGGTACTTTTCATTTCTATGGTTGTGCACGATGTAGATTCACACCATTCATGTAATCATACATGTACACAGGGTAATGATGTCTCCCAGTCCACCATCTTTCATATCCCCGCCCCTCCCCTCCCCTTTCCTCCTCTCCCCTCATTTCTCTCTACACAATCCAAAGTTCCGCCTTTCTTCTCTTACCCACCACCCTTATGTAAACAGGAAATTTTAAATGAAGTATTTCTTACTGCTAGTTGGAAAAAAGTGTCTATTTAATCTTTGGTTTTATCAGTTAAGTTTTCAGCCTTGCATTTAGTGTCACTGACATTTTATGTTGCTTTGCTGAAATTGTGAGTATATATTAAACACTTGTGATCAGTGATAGACCTTTTGATAGGGCATGGACTTGTCTCCAGTGTTTATTTGATACCTTGCAGGGATTGTCCACAGTTGTTCCTTAATTTGCCGTTTCCTACAAGTTATTTGATTCAGCAAGGGGGACTTGGCGTTGTATTTATATTTGATATTTGAAATGTGCTGACAGAATAGGCCTTGCTGTGGACAGTCAGTAGAGTCTGCAGTGTCCATCTATAGGAAATCTGACTACAGCCCTCAGACTTGTCTTGCTGGTCAGATACCTGGGCTGGTTTCTCTCACAAAAAGTGAAAGATCGTTGTTCCTTGCTTGGTGATTCAGACCTTCCCTAGTGAACAGATCCTTAGGGGAGGTAGACATTGGGCAGGGGGTGGGGAGTATAAATTTTTTTCACTTTTCAGTCAGAGAATACTTTCTTCTGTATTGAACAACTGCTGAGAAGACTGATTTCTAGCTGCCTCCTAATAAAGTTTCAAAACATTTTTCTAGGCCACTTGATGCCAGGGTGTTTTGGATGACTTATAAAATAGCCTTTTAAGAGGCGGACTCAATTAGCACAGCTGAGTAGCATTTAAATGTTGACTAAATTCATGAGACTCTGCTGGGAAATAAATTGCAACCTTGAGTCAAGTCTGACCAAATTTCAAGTTGAACCTTGGTCCTTAAAACCAGTTGGCCTGAGCTAGAGACAGCCAGCTTCTCCCTTGTTTTTCTTGCCTAGTCACCAGGCCTTTAGGCTCCAGGCCCAACTCCCCAACACTCAAACATATTCCTTTTTTAGAAATAAAAGTACCTGGACTCTGTGATACATAACTGTGAGTCATCCAGTGGATATTAAAGAACTCTAAAAACATGCTTCAAGATCCTTTTTTCACTTTGTTCCAGAGTGCAGTCTAAATTTGGACTCATTTGAAATTGACCTAGAAGGCTTGTATCCTTGGTGCCCAAAGGGTCTGGTTGATGCCTTTTTCGAGTGGCTCTGGTGGACGGGCAGGCTCAGCTCCACCTGGACAGAGCTTGCATTCACTTCTGAGTGAGAAGTTCTCTCATTCGAGCATCAGTAACCAGTTTCTACTGATTGAGATGCTTGGACTTGATGCTTCGTGCTTTTGCCATACTCTGTTTTCATGGAGTATAATCCCATGTTTACTTGAAGTTTGCTATTAATGTTTAATTATATTTGGACAAATTCTACCAAACATGAGTGTGTAGTAAGACCAAGGTATGTAAATATGGGAAAGTTGAGATGAAAAAGTTACATGACCAGAGCAGTCCAAAGTGATGAATAGGAACTTGGTAGTAGTTTATGGAGTGAGAGTTTTGGTCTGTCTTCTGTGTCTAATCATAGTGCCAGTTACCATTAAAGAGATAAGCAGTGGAATGTTGTTTTAGTAGCTTTTTGTAGCTGTGACCAAAATACCTGACAAGGACAACTTCCAGGAGGGAAAGTTTATTTGGGGCTCATGGTTTCAGAGGCTCAGTCTCTAGATGGTGACTCCATTGCTTTGGGCGCTAAGTGAGGCAGCACATCAGGTGAGGGTAGGGTCCAGCGGAGGAAAGCTGCTAGGCTCAAGGTGGGGTCAGGAAGCAGGGTGGGGTGGGGGGAGAGCCAGGAACAGGGAAGATGCACCCATCTGGGAAACACCCCCAGCCACACCCGCCTGGCTGCAGTTACTGAATAGTCACAGTTCTCACAATCCAGTCACTTTACCTCTGCGTATTCCTGCGTTAACACGGGAGCTTCTGAGGGACACCTCACATTTAAACCATAGCAAATGTACTCTGATGCCCCTGCCAACCCTGTTTCAAAATATAGCATGTAGTTTCAGTAAGGACTGTAAATCTAATGCAGTGAATAGGGACAATAAGGATTTTTAAAAAGCAGAAGTTAGCAGGTAAATTTTGTTGTTATTTGTTTTGTTTTGTTGGTGGTTGGAACTCTCAGGTACAAAGAGAATTGCCATTTCCTCTTCATTACCACCAAACGGTAAACATCTGTGTCATGGGCTGTCTTCGGTTTCATCTTTATTCCCACAGTCCTTAACATGTTATCTGGTCTCTTAGGGCTCTCAGGGTACACCTCTGAATCTGGTTTTGAAAATCACTTCACCAAGGAGTATGCACAGCAGTCATGTTCAACTCAGTTCATTTTAAATAGGTTACCTTTCTTACTATTAGAGTTCTTTAATTTATGAGAACATTTGTAATGGAATTTGGCATTTGAATTTTACGTAGATTCATCATTGAACTCCCAATTAAATGATAATGTGGAATATGGAGTCTTGTAAGGGGTTAATATTATTTGGATATTAAATTTTATGGGACTTCTTGATTATTAAGGTGATGTATTTGCTTATAAAACAATGACAAAATGAGATATATGGGGAGAGATTGTTAAAATCATAAAAGAGAGACTTCTGCCTTTCTTTCAGGGATATCGGTGTTTTGTTGTCGTAGTGATCGTTTGTTCTGCTGCTCAGCAGTGGGCTGTTGAGCTGCGAGCAAACGCTGTTCTGAGATTCCCCGGTAGAATCCTGAATCTGCCTTTGCTTCTTTCTCCATCATAACCTCATTTTTCTTCTTGTCAGCTGAGACTGGAATATCATCAGGACAAACTGGAATTTGTGATTTGTGAATATAAATTTTGTAAGACACTAGTTCTATTCTGCCATCTACAAGCTTATCCAAAATAAAAAGGTTGAAAAATATTTTTTTGTGGAAGTACAAATTGTGTACTTGTTGGAGGTCTGGAGTGAATCTTTTGTGATATAGTGATCTTAGGATAATCATGGTGTTAGCTAGCTAGCTATCCCTGAGTGCAGACTGTACCGTTTTCATTGTCTGTATTACTTATCTAGTAAGTATCATATTTATCCTCACTTACAGATAGAGAAACTAGGGTACAGAGAGGTTGGTTCAATAGCCTCAGGTACAGAGTAGGTTAAGGGATGAGTGGTTTGGACCTAGTTCCTGATTGTTGCTGTATAACTGTTGAACCACTTAGCTGTAATAATTATTAATTAAACAATAGACATGAGTATAAATTAATAATTTGTTTTTCATATAGCTTAGAAAGTCAGGTCCACTTGGTTATTTTTCATGCCTTATATGTAATCTAATGTTATAAAAAGTTTTTCTAATTTTGAGATTTTTTTTCCCCTTTATTTTCTTCATTTTCCCCCTGCACCATTACTAATAACCTCCAAATAAGGATAGTAAAGGAAAGGAAAGAGATGGCCCACCAGTGGTAACTTTTGGTTATTCAGTTTTCTTCCTTCATCTGCAGATGCTTTTCAGCTTTCTTGCTACAATTCCTCACCAGTTTCTAGGTTTGTCCTGTGGGCCACATCCTTTGTCAAAATGTGCGTTATGCTTCTTAGTCTGGAAAGTTTTGGATGAAGAGAGTCTGGTGATGTAGTTCAAGTCAAAATACTATGAAGTGAATACTTTTTATAAGCTCATACACTGAAGTGCACACTGAATATATTTTTAGCAGTGGAACTAAAATGTAGTGAAAATGTTTTTGTAGTGAAAATTTTTTCCATGAATAATTCTTTAATGTTGGTCTTGGGTCTTTACTACAGATGTTACAAATTTGGCTATGGTTTTCTCTTGAAAACCAAACTGCAAGTTACCAGTTTGGTTTAAGATTTATGGAATCACATTACTTTTGAATTATACTTCATTCTATTTTTTACTACTTAAGTTATTTATGTATATTAGGATAGTATTATTAAAATGTATCTGCATGTGAAATCAGTCTGCACAAAGCCTGGTTTTGGGAAGGATACTAGCTGTGATTGCCATTTATTTGTTAATATTTATCCACTTCTGAATATGTTAGAGTTATGGTGCTTTTGCTCCCATAGTTTGATGAAGTGTCTAATGACATTGATGCTGTATTTATCATTAAGTTTCAAATAAAATCAGTTTTTGAAACTTTAATCTCCTCAGAAACATACAATATTTCTATGAAATTAGATTGGAGAGGGTGGGGAAAAGAATCAGTTCTGAAAACACTAAAATAACAATTCCTCTGGATAGCATGTGGCTTGGGAGAATGTGTTGGGTAATTATCATCTCAGGTTGTACACAAGACCAATGCACTGAATAAATTAAATTTGTATGAAAGTGTGGCTTGTTTTCATGCTCTTAGAAATATATTTTGTTTTTGTCAGCTTAAGCAATGAAGAGGTCTGTGGGTCATTTGGGATTGCAGAGTGAGGAGCTGCTGTTCTGGACTTCTTCATAAGATCCTTTGTATATAATAACTCAGACAGTCCCCTGTAGTGAACAGAGCTAGTTTACATAGCATGTAGTGAATTGGTGGTGGAGAAAGTTACAAGTTTGATCTAATATAGCTTACTATTTTAAATAGAGGTGGGGAGAATCTATTCCAAAGGAATTGGGCTGGGGAGATAGCTCAGCTGGTATAGTACTTGCCTCCAAGCACAAGACCCTGAGTTCCATCCCCAGTACCGCAAAAACAAAACAAAACAAAGGAATTGCTTCTTTAATTTCCACTAGCCATCACTAACATGTTAACCTCCTGGGGTACCAGCCAACAACTAGGCCTGACTGGAGCAGACCATCAGCTAGTGGCAAAAACCACCCTGGAGCAGGAGACCTGGGGGTTGACAGAGGTAATGGCAAATTCAGACACTCTGAAAAAAAAAAAGGAAACACATCATCCCCAAAAACATACAATTATGCAAATACTTGAAAATTAGTTTTGGTGTTAACTCTTTGTTGAATGCTCACAGATCATATACCAAATGTGTGTGTCTAGGATGATTCCGTTTGTGGACATCCGAGTCCGTCCAGGAGAGGGTGGAGTTGGCTCAATGGAAGTGGCATGCCTGTGGCCATCCCCACAGACATGTGCTCTTCTTATTGACTGGAGTTTGTATTTATTCAGTTCCTGTTTAAATAATCTGGGCACGTGAAATTTCTTGTAAATATTGCTTTAATCTGTTTTGTCTGTCCCTTGCTTATTCATTTGAAGATTCACTCAGAGTTTAGGCAGTGAGTTGTAGAACTTTTAATCTTTGCAAATACTTGGTTCATCTCTCTTAGAAAAACTGACTAAATTTTAAAAACTTTTTCCTCAAAAAGAAGTGAATGGCTGACCTCATCTATTCCAGGGCATCCCTTCACCTGAAATCTGTGGTTTTAAGGAGAAAGCCAGATAACACTGTTTCTTAATCATTTAATCAGTTTATAACCACCTGTGTGCTTCTAGGATGTCCTCCTTGTTAGGTAGCAATGCCCTTCACCTGAGATTGAGATAGATCCACACACACTCACACACACTTAATTAACTTCTCCAGCATGTTGTCCTGGCAAGGGGGTAGTGGCAGAAAAGTAACATAGCTTCTGCAGTAACCCACCAGTCTCTTTATTCTTGCATCCCTCAGTGGGAGGGTCAAGGGATGTACTCTTGAGTTTGCTGACGAACAGTCCCACCCATTGTATGGCTGGGTCCGGGTCCCACTTAGTGGGTCAGAGCTGTTACATTAAAGTAACATTAAATACTAAAATCAAAAAGGCCATTTTGACTTAGTTGGGGGTGTATGCTTGTGTGTATTACTGTACATTCAGAAATAATTTTTCTAGGAATTAATAAGAATAGTGCCCACAAATAACTTGCTGGCCCTGTAGTTGGCATTTAGCATTCTTTTTGTGGTGCTGGGGATTGAACCCAGGGCCTTGTGCGTGCAAGGCAAGCACCCTACCAACTGAGCTATATATCTCTAGCCCATCAGTTAGCATTTTTTACCACTATTTTTAGAATGGGCACAGAAAACTATTTATTTTCATCATTAACATATAGATATAATTTAGAATATTTTCTTAGAGATATGATTAAATCATAGGTGAAATGAGTAGGGAAACTTGTTCTGATGATAAAGTAGATGGTAATCAGGACTTGGGGAAGTAGGCCATAATCAGGAAAGTTGTAGATGGGAAAAGAGAATTATTTATAGAGAATTCTTATGGATCTTAGTACATCTTCCTGAACCTAATGGTCTGGTCCTTTATTCTGAAATTCTGATTTGGTTGAATAGCCTTTTTATATTCAATAACAACCCTAAATAGCTCATTTATCGCTTACTCTGTAATGGCCCCCACAAACATTTTATGAGATTCTGGCATATCAAAGATGTGACAAAAGTGAAAGGAATTCAAAGTGACACATCTGATCTTCAGGAGATTATATGGCTCTATTGTAACAAAGAGGAACATATTTAAAATTAGTGATTTAAAAATGACAGTCATGACAATAATAAAGAATGATTCTGTTTATTGAATGATATACAGTAGTCTCATCTTATTAGGGGGTTATCTGGTCTACAATTTACAATTTGCAATTTGTTCCTGAGGTCATAGTCTGAAAATATTAATTGGAAAAATTCCAGGAAAAAATCAGTTCATAATTTTTAGGTCGTCTGCAGTTCTGATGTGAGATGAAATCTCTTGCCATCCTGCCTTGTCCTGACTGGGATATGGACCGTCCTCTTTGCCCAATGTGTTCGTGCTATATATGCTACCTGCCTGCTCATCACTTAGCAGCCATCTTGATTCTCAGGTTGACTCTTAGGATATTGCTATGCTTATATGTAAGTTTGATAATATTTGAGACTTCAGGCATTCACTGGGGATCTTGAAACATGCCTCCCTTGGATTAGGGTGGACTACTGTATATATTATCTCATTCAAATACAGAAGTAGTGCCCTCAGCAACTTCTTGGGAGCCAAAGTAGGCTAAATAATTTGTTGTACATGCCAGAGTATCAGTAAGAATGAAAGGGAAGCCTGGTAATCACTCTGCTGGTACAACAGGAGTCGATCAGGACTGCCTATAAAGTGATTGATAAAAAGAACATAATAGTACCCTAACTAGAAGTCTTTGCACACTAAAAGATCAAAAACAGAAGAGAGAAGGTCTGCTTAATGAAAGGAGCACATCAGTGTACTGACTCTATCTGGGTTGCTGTTAAACTCAGTCACACATGACCTGTGCTCAGAGCTGAGTTTGGATTTCCCTTAAAATCAAAAGTTCTTAAATCCTTAATGTGGTATCAATTATTTTTATGATGATTTGCAAGTTATGTATTATTACTTTGCAAGGTACAGTTTATTCTGAAGATAAATTTTGATTATCACTAAGGAAAAATGCTGTATATGGCATTGTTCTTTTCTCAACAGCTTATGAGATTTGGAGAACTCTGGTATTTTAGAAAGTTTTCTGCTGGTGACTGAGATGAAATGGAGACCCTGCTGGCAGGTAATTTGAAAATCTGTCAGTAATTGCTGTAATTACAAAAATACAGATTTGGAATTTTTTTTTCTAAAATTTGTGTTTCCGTGCAGCTTTTATTAGTAACAATTTTGAATTAGTGTTGATAGTGTGATTGTATTTTTGATTAAAATATTTTTGTTTAGCCTTCAAATGATGTATGTAGTAGAGAAATACTGTAGTTATAACATAGAGGGATCTTGACTATACAGAAGTAAGTGAGCAAATCATAACAGTATTATTATTTGCTTCATTTTCTGTTTTAGAAAAAAATTTACACAAGAGCACAAGTGCAGATAAAGCAAGGATACATTACTAAATTTGATTGCTTATTTGAGATTAGTGAAATTTAAATTTCATTTTTTTCTAACTGATCATAAATTGACCAGATTCTCTTGTTTATTCCTTTAAAATATGAGAGCATAAAAATTGACCTGTGTCCTTTCATAAAAGTGGTGTTCTGTATTTGGAAACTGGTTAGTTCTTTACGTTCCAGATTCCGTTTTCAAATGATGGAATCATTCCCTCACATCTAATTCTCATGATCAGAAACAAGATGGAAGTCAGTGTATGTCATCCACAAAAATGCTTTGTGACCAGTTGTGGGCAGTCACGTGACTGGCAAATGTTATAACTTTTCAGGTCCCTCAATGGTTTTGGGGTCCTTCCATCTTCAGCCGTCAGCGTGTCTCATTGAACAAGGACTTCTTTTTTTTTTTTTCCCCCATCATTTCCGTGTATATTTATGTGATTAGTGTATGTGAAACTGGGAACAACACCTCATATGCATTTTTACAGCTTCCACAAATTCTATACTTGGTGGTGATAATGCTGAGGATGTTGATCTTTCTGAAAATAATGACTGTGTATTGTGAGTCTTATTATAAAGTGCCTGTATACTTTCTATGCCCATATTTTTATCTTCACCTTTGCTAGACTGACTAGTCTTATCTTCCCTGTGCTTTCTTGGTATTCCCAGCAATAGAGTTTGTTCTATGAGCAGTTCTTCTGGCCTGGCCACCCCAGGTTCAGTGGCCATCTAGGTGTTCAAGGACATGAGCCTAGCTTTGAGTTGAGCACTCCTGTGTTGTCAAAGCCAGCAAGTAGCATTTCCATTACTGGATATCTTTCTGCCCATCAGAGTTCCTTAAAATTTTGAGTTGTCTGTTCACTTCATGGCATGTTGATCTGATTCATACTATTTGTTATATAGCTTGAGGTATCTAAATATGTGTTAAGCAAGCAGGATAGTTTGTTCTTTTGAATTTCTACTCTTGCTCCTTTTCTCTTAAAATCTTCAAATGTAAGTAAATAAAGTACATATTATGTGCCTGTGTACCACAGGAAAAGTGCCAAAACCAGGGATATCATATTGATTAAGTTGCTTGATATCTCCAGAAGTCTAGCTAGCAAGTTAATTTTTAAAATCAGTGTAATTTATGTTTCAAAGGAGGGATGTTACTGTAGGAATTTTGCTGAAGTCAGCTGGTATGCATAGGCATATAGATGCCTGAATACTTAAGGCATGGAAACTGGTGAAGTTGGCAATGCTAAATAACTTATGGTTTATTCAGTAGGGGAATATTGCAGAAGTTAGGCATCCCTAATCCAAAGATCCAAATGCTTCAAAATTTAAAACCCTTCTGAGTGCTAACTTGGTGCCTGCCACAAGTAGATAATTCCACACATGACCTTATGTGAAAGGTCACAAACTGCTGATGATTAATTACCTTCAGGCTATGTGTATATGAAACATAAATGAATTTTGGTTTTAGACTTGAGTCTAACCTCAGATATCAGGTATACCAATATTCCAAAATCTGAAAGAATTTAAAATCAGACACACTCTGGTCCTAAATATTTTGGATACAGATACTTAACCTTTATAACACATACTTGGTGTTTATAATGTTTTATATCTGTATTTATTTTTATATTTAAGTATGTGTATGTGTGTGTGTGTGTGTGTGTGTGTATACTTTATCTTGAGACTTCAGGTTTTCAGGAAGTTGCAAACATTTTACCAAAAGTTCTTATATACCCTTCATTTGAATTTCCCAAATATTGGTATTTTATCATAGTTTTTATATCTTTCATACCCCCTTATTTGTGTATTTTTTATATGTAATTTAGGTAAACATTTTTTTTTTTCTGAATCATTTATAATTAGGTAGATAGCACCTCTAAGCCTAATTGAAGTCATTTTATATTTTTATGTTTTTCCACTGGGAGCATTCATGCTTTCCAGGAGCACTGTCACTAAATTTGAACCCCGTGGCTTGATGTAATTGTTCTGCCATTAGAAGTCACAGTAACTTATGTTTTAACCCTTTAGGATGGCAGATGAGGCGTGTAGTGCCTGTGAAGTTTGGTGACTCACCCAAAGTCACAGAGAATACATTGAGCTAGTGTTCTGGCTCTTGAGTCCAGAGTTCTGAGAATACTTCTAATACTACTTTTTTAGTGTAAACTGCTTTCTAATTTCAAGTTTTAAAAAGCCTGAAGCTTTGGTTTGTATGTGCCATTCATTGAATAATGTTGTAAAACTTTATTTCCCAAACTTACCAAAGTTCATTTGGCCATGGTTGATGATTAACACTTCAGGTGACTCTGAATTCCTTTCTCGTAGACCATAGTTGTGAAATGCTGTAATCAGCCTACTGCCTGGTCTTCATTGTGTAATTTCACTATTATTCTAATTATGAAAACAGTTGGATTTTAGTAATGGAGACCTGGCAAATTTGTCCTATTTAAACTAGTAAACTTCCTTTGCAATGAAGTGATGCCTGTCCAGAGGAAAAGTCTACTGTATGTCTCTTAAGTGACATTTCTAGAATGCCATGGAAGCCTCCCTGACCCTCCAGCTTGCTTGCATCTCCTCTCTTTTGTCTTCAGAGCACCTGGTGCTGGTCCATTGCACCTTCCGGGGTGTTAATCACATAAAGAGTGTATCCAGGGCTGGGATGGTGGCTCAGTGGTAGAGCACTCACCTAGCATGTGTGAGGCACTGGGTTCGATCCTTAGCACACCAAATAAATAAATAAATAAATAAATAAATAAATAAATAAATAATAAAGGTGTCGTGTCCATCTACAACCAAAAAAAAAAAAAGAGTGTATTCAGCTACTTCCTCTCCGTCTTGACGTCTTGACCCAACTCTGTCCTCAGCTCTAGGCCTAGCACCTTGCTTGCAACAGAAGTGCAGGAAAAATCAGAATGCCCTATATCTGGTCCAGGCTGTCCTGTAGAGGTGAGGTGGGCATACTCTTCATCTTGACTCTCCCTCTCTCCCTTCTTTCCTTCTCCTTCCTTTTTCTTTTTCCTTTTCCTCTCCTCTCCCATTTCCTCTCCTTGTTTAAAAGAACACTTAGAGGTCTGAGTCTTTGCATTTGTGTCCTTACTCAGGCTTCTGACTCGCGTCATAGAACCTGTCTCTAGGAATATTTTCAACTTTTCTTTTTTTCTTTTTTTTTTCTTTTTTTTTTTTTTTTTTTAACCTGAATGTTAGTCTGATGAAAGAAACGAGCCTCCTTGGTCAGAGGTAGTGGATTTTACTGCTCACGTTAGTAACAGTAGTCATGGTAGCAGCATTTTTTTCACCAGCTCTGCGAGCGCTGTTTCCCACAGGGCAACCTGTAGAAGGCCAGTTGATACCTATACACTCAATGAATTATACTCAAGAAAAGGAGCCCTGAACCTAAGGTACCTGACTCATTTATAATGGACCTACTGTATGTCTGCCTGTTTTTCACTCTGAAGAGAGACACTGTCTCTGTATTCCAAAAGCTGTAAGCAAACTTGCCCTTTGCTCCGGAGGAAGATACTATCTCTATTTCTCAGTCTACTCACCATAAAAATTTCTTTGTAATGATAGTCTGGAAAAAGTCAGTGCCTCTGCTTCAGTGATGTACAGATTCATAAGAGACCCGTGGAGAATTATCTTCTAACAATATGTATTATTGTTTGGAAAGCCAAACAAGAGGGTCTGGGGATACAGCTCATTGGTAGAGTGCCTGCCCAGCATGTGCAAGGCCTACGATTTGAAACCTAGCACTGCAAAAACAAAAACAAAAACAAATAGAAAACCAGAAGAAAATAAGTCATTGCATTCCTTTAAGTTTTGAAATACATACTTTGAGTTTTTATTCCCACAAATGTTTTTTTATGTAGCATATGTTTCCTAAAAATTGTATAGTACTATATGATCTGTCTTATAATGCGATATTTTTTTTTCACCTAGCAGAGTATCATGCCTATTTCCCCCTCGCTGTTGAAGCATCTCTGTCCAATCTAATGTTCCTTTAGGCTCTGTTCTCTGCCTAGCACTTAGTTGTGCTAAGTGTAGAATTGGAATTTGGAGACTGAAGAAGAGATTTCAGGTTGTCTGGCCAGCCTTTTCATTTAATGCATGAAAACTCTCATTTAACATAATTGCATTTCACTGAGATTTTATGGAAGCAAACACAAACTTAATATGGAATGTAATGGTGGGAATCGGGGTATTGTAGAAAGTTCGTGTGTCATCTTCATTGCTCTGGTGAGTCTTGTCCCAATGCTGTACCCTAAATATGAGGCCTTTTCATTAGGCTCTGATGGGACTGTGTAAACCTTGAGCCCCTTGAGGTGGCTCAGTCAAGCCCAGTGTTGACTCTAGTGGGCTGAACTCCAAGGGCCAGTTTCACCTGTACCTGAAACCTGAGTCTCTTCAGCATACTACTGGTCACTGTGGGGCTAAATGGCACAATGCCTTGGGAAATAGTGGCTCAAACCAGAGTTGGTTCTTTAAAATTATTGTTCCAAGCAGACTGAACTCCTTGTGACTAGTAGCAAGATGGTCCATTTCCAGACAGGTACATTCTTATCCTTTATTATCTTGAAAAGCATGTCCTTAAGGTGTAATTCAAAGTGTTAAGTATTCATATTTTTAGATTCCACGAAAGGCGGTTGAGAGGAATTTATATTAATAGAATTTGCCTTGCTTTGAAAAAAATTAGTACCATTAGATTTTTGGATTAAGAAAGAATTGCTAAATATTCTTTTGAATAGTGTCTCCTTTTTAGAAGGCACAAAGCTGTCTTATCTTGCTCTTAAGAAAATATTATTCTTTATTGAATGATTTAAGCTTATTAATTCTTGGAAAATTACAAGGATGTTCTGTCTTCAAAGAGTGAAACAAGTTCTGTCCTCTTATACTGAGAAGTAAGTGTTGTAATTGAGGAACTTTTCCACTCCCAGTGTCGTTCTACTGATGGGGCTTCATGGAGATACCAGAGAAGCTTGTTGGGCCTATGGCTTCTTGTATTCACTTCATTTTTCATTTCTGTACCCCATTCCTTCTTCTGCTCCTCCCTTTTAGCCCAAAGTAGAAGATGGGTAGAGTATTGTTAGGTTTGCTATGGGAGCTTGGTTGCCCTTGAACAGAGCCTGATTTCCTTTGTTTTTTGAGGTGCTTCTTACCTTGGGACTGACCATTTTCTCTGCTGGACCTTGGGCTCTTCTCCAGGACAGAGTGTCACACCTTTACCAAGATGGATTTGGGGAGGAGGGGCTGGGGCTAGGTCTGTTAGGAATCCACACTTGAAGGACAGAATAGCAGCTGGCATTGGGGTGACTGTGGCATGTCCAAGATGAATGGCTTTGATTTGGGCTCATATTGGCCAGGGTGGTCTGTGTGCAGTTCTCCTCTGATGAGAGCTGGCAGGTGCCCCAGCCCTAGGCAGGACCTGAGTTCTGAAGAGGGCAAGAGAACTGTTTGTGTTCACAGTGTCTTCTGGGTGCCGGTGTGGCGCACCGGGGGCGTGGCACGTGCAGTTCACGAGGCTGTCCTGCCGGCCTCTACCTCCCTGTCATCGGGAAAGGGTCTTCGGTGAGAAATGCGGGTGGTTCCTGGTGCAGACTAAAGCCGCTTGCCCGTGAGTGTGCTCTTCCTCTCTTCCGTGTGGCTAGTCACGTCAGGTAGTAGTTTCAGTTGGTATGAACCCATCGGTCATTTAGTGGGTAAATTTTTCTTCTGTTTTGTTAAATGTCTGAGGTTTGACTGTTTTCAAAGTTAACTAAAAATTCCATTTCCATGTTTAAATGATGTTTTAGGAAATCAATATTCTTTCCCAAATTTTTCTATCTACTAAAAGGAGAACTCATTCTGATCATTTAATTTGTGTGATGCTGGGAATCATGCTAGACAAGTGCTCTACCACTGAGCTACACCCTCAGCTCCTGATCTGTTTATTTTTTAGAGTAATTTAAGATGATTCTGCTTTTTGTTTTATTTACCTTATAACAAATGTATTGCAGTAATTAAAATTATACCTAAGCCATAGTGGTTTATTTTTGAAACTAAAACATACTTTTAAATAGAGCTTCTCAGACTGAATTGATTACAGATAAATACATTGCATTTTAGGTGTAATACTTTCCTCAGGTTATATCCTGTAGTTTTAAAGAATATTTGGAGGATTGGTTCTCAGTTTTGAGGATTAAATGTGGCTACTCTGATAACAGAAATTTCCCTGGTAGGTAGGAGGATCTGTGGTTTAAGATGATCCTTTAGATAAGGGGAGAGTTTTTGGTTTGTTTTAGAATTGCTTCATTTAGTGAGACCTACTCTGAATTAATTGTGCTCACTTAATAACTCAAATAAATTACTCATTTTTCTTAAAATATGTTTTCTGTAAATCACAGGCCTACGTTTAGATAAAAGCCAAAACCAGAGAACCGGTTGAAATCTGGGCCAAGAGGTACAGGTGAACCTAAATGGCGGTCACGTTTGCTTTGCTTTGGCAGTTTCAGGCAGTATGTTGAGAACAGGAGTCTTGCCCCTGCCCTGTGGAAGTGGCGCAGCCTGCCCGACCTTGCCAGACAGTTCCTAGTACCTGCCTGCACCATAAACACGTTGAAGTGATTTTACAAACGGTAGTTCCTGTTGTGATTTCCAATATCTCCATTCTAGTCACTTATTTATAATACTTAGGGACCTCTCAGGCAACCCACAATGCAGTGAGAGAGTCGCCTTTGTTTTGAACCACTAGGGTTTGGGGTGGTGTGTTAGGTGGTAATTAGATACCTGAAACAGCAAGTGTATCCCAAACTTTTTATAAATCGGTGGATGATACAGAATAGTGGAATTTGTTTTTACATATTCATACATACACACAATTTAACTCTAATCTGGTCAATCTAACTTTCAAATGGTAACCAAGTTTGATTATTCTGTTTTCCTGTACTTGACACTAAATAATTTACTTATTTTCCAAATTCTAATGCATTTTCAAAGGATAACAATTTCCTGAATGGAGGATTTTCTCAGAGAATGTGCCACAGGCTGTTACAGGCAATTTTGAACAGAAATTCCAGATGGTCTTGCCCTGGCACCAGTCCCTGTAGGTGTGTTGGAATAAGACTGTAGCATCCTAAACTGATTACCGCAAAGGTAACAGAGCTAGCATGTTCATTTTGGTACCTTTGTAAATAATAAATAGAAAAGAAATAGATAACTGACTCTATTTTTTTGTTACCAGGAGCCCCCCCGCCAACACAATCACACAAACTACAAAAGCCTTGCAGGCATATTTTATTTTTTTATTTTATTTTATTTTATTTTATTTTTATTTTTTTGGTACAGGGGATCGAACCCAGGGGCACTTAACTACTGAGCCACATCCCCAGGCCTTTTTAATATTTTTATTTAGAGACAGGGTCTCACTGAGTTGCTTAGGGCCTCCCCAAGTTGCTGAGGCTGACTTTGAACTTGTGATCCTCCTGCCTCAGCCTCCTGAGCCACTGGGATTACAGGCGTGTGCCACTGTGCCTGACTCATTTTAATTCTCATAGTATTTATGCTTCATGATCAGATTATCAGATGGGAAGGTGATTTTTTACAGATCTGTTTTCTTGTCAGATATTTCTGGTTTGTACTTACTAATGGAGTAAACATAGTAAGACAAAGATTTTATGTTCATCCGTAGTCTTTATTAAAAATATCTTTTTATATTCTTAGAATAAAAAGTAAAAAATTGTAGGAAACAATCTTTAATTTTTTGTTGTTGTTGTTGTTGTTGTTGTTGTTAACTGTCCAGGATGATGCTGATATCCTGAACATGTGAATTGAACCCTGTGGTTGTGGCGACTGAGCCTCCCTGGGAGAGGCACATCTCTGTCTACTGTAGGAGGAGCCTCTGCTTCTCTGGGCAGTCACCTGCCCAGGTTGGGTTTTGCAGCTGTTCAAAGCTTCTCTCAATGGGCCAGGAAGTGGGGAGGGTATGACTGTGACTTGTTGGAGGATCACAAGCAGGAATGGTGTGTAAAGTTCAAGGGAAAGCGAACTTTTATTGATCCTGCACTAAAACTGGTAGGTTTTCCTTTTTATTGTTTTGTTATTGTTATATTGCATCTCAGAAAAATGGCTGGTGTGTAAATAAGAGCAACACAGGTAGGGAGAATTGCAGTCTCTTCTTGGGGCTTTGATGGATGTCTCGCTTGTAGACCTTGATGAGAGTCCTCCAGCCTGTCAATAGTTGGGAGACTTAAAAGCTGCTCACGGGTTGTGTTTGTTGGGAGATGCTCATTTGAAATTGTCTGTCATGTTTGAAACCAAGTAAGTATCACCTGCAGTTGTGCTGCTACCGTATTTCTCCTTAAAAAAATACCGATTTTGAAGGCCTCATCCTGTCTTTTCACCCCAGGTAATCTGGGAGAGGAGTGGAGGCACACTGGGAGTGATGTTCTGTGCTGCAGCCTTGTGGGCTGTGCAGGAGAAGGGGACACTTTTCTCCTTTGTCAGTGGGCACAGTGTGAGAGTGTGACCTTCCTCTCCTTCTTCACGTTGTCTTGGTCTTTATGATTGACAGAGACTCAGTGATAAGCAAGGTCCTGGCATGCTGGGTTACTGGCAGGTAGATGGCCTTTGATGGTCAGCTAGGACTGCACGTGATATGGAGAGGTGTGCTTGAGTATAGTGGAAAAAATACCCTACCAAACGGAGATTTAGAGGAATGAATGGTAAAGTAGTTATTTCAAGTAAAGGATTTGGGGGGGAGGTTACCTGAAACAAGACTGTGGAATATTTTTCTGTGAAGTCCTGACCCCTGTTTTCCATTAAAATGACATTCAGATTTTTGGGCACAAAGGTAAGAAAATGGACAGAGTGTACTGTAGAAAGTAAACCGAGGGTGTATTGTAAACCGAGGGTGTATTGTAAACCGAGGGTGTATTGTAAACCGAGGGTGTATTGGTTTACAGGCGTGACCGTGACCTAGCCAAAGTACTTCATCTCTCTTTGCCTCAGTTTTTTTTTTTTTTTCTTTTTCACTATAAAATGGAGATAATAATAGTACTGGGCTGAGGTTGTGGCCCATTTGAGTGCTTGCCTCGCATGTGTGAGGCACTGGGTTCGATTCTCAGCACCACATATAATTAAATGAATAAATAAAGGTCCATCAACAACTAAAACAAAAATAATAGTACTCATAGTACTCAGGCGTTGTTCTCATGAGTCCTCTTTCACCTTGCATGGGTGTTAGTAATGCTATTTGGGTGTTCATCAGACTTGGTAGAGATCTAGGGGGCATGGGGTCACCCCTTGTTCAGTTCTTTACTTCCCAGCCTTTTCCTGCTTTCTGAATTTCACCATGGCTGCAGTAGAGACAGATGCCAGTATTTGTGGTGCAACGGGAAGTACTCAGGAATTAAGGAAGGTGCAGGATTTGTTGTCCTAATTCAACAGTTATTGCCAGAAAAATCCAAAGAACCTCGTTGTGTTAACTGCAGCTGCAGGAAGTGTCTGCCCTGGCCTCAGCTCCGCTCCGGGAGGGAGTTAACTGAGCGTGTCCTAGCAAGGCTGCCTTGGCTGTTTCTTTTGTGGATTAGAGATTCTTTGGAAAATAGAACACATGATCCAGAGAAACAGGAATTAAAAATTCATCAACATAATGAAGCAGCTTACTGTTTCATTCAGAAGTACTCACCCAGTGAGCAGCAGCTCCTAGTAGTGAAGGAACCTCACAAGTGCAGATGCTCATTTACGACCTGTGGTTCAGGCTGAAGGTCTATCTGAGGGTCATTGACCAAGGATAGAGGGATAAAAGTCCTGGGCAAAAATAGGAATATTCCAACTGAAGTTATGATTAAATTTAAGTACTGAAAATCTCCATACCATGCTCCATGGCAACTTATTATCTCCAGGTAATTTTTATTATCTGGCCACTGTGTCATTGGAAACATGCAACAATTATCAGTAGTCTAGAATACCTCAGTTTTTCCTTTTAAAATGCACTGTTGAGGGAAAGAAGCTGCTGCTGCTTCCTCCTCCACTTTTTTAACTCAACATATTGCTTGATTCATCCAGATCTTGCTCTGTTCTTAAGGACTTGGTATTCTGTGGACTCAGCCTGCAGCCGGTCTCCAGATGTTTCTTATCCTCAGAAGTTTAACTCAACTCTTCCTCTTCCCACGAGGCTCTGAGATCCCACAGCTCCCTTTCTTTAACATCCTGCTTTCCCTTCTGTTCTGGCATGTGCAGAATCTAATGGTTACTTGGCCACTGCTGAAATTTGTCATTCCATTTTACTGATATCTTTGTGTGACCTGCACATGACTAAGTACTTATGCACTGTCTGCGTGAGATGACGACTACAGTGTGGAGTGTTTCATGTTATTCCTTGTTCCTGCCCCACAATAAAAAAACAAAAAAAAAACCAAACAAAAACAAAAAAAACCCCTGGAGAATAGAAGTATCTATCTACTATGTATGTGCATTTAAGTATGTGCATTTAAGTTTTTCTCTGTATGTTTGTATGCATGTACTACATATATGCATACATAATCATTTTACATATTTTTACAAGATATCCTTTTCAGAAACTTTACCACTGTCCCCACCCTCATCAAAGAATACATTATAGAAATGAACAATAAACCTAAGTGTTGAACTGTGGAACAATGGAAAAATAAGAAAACAGATAGAGAAATTAAAAAATGAGCATGAGATTTGAATAGATATTTAACAGAGAAGATTTATAGAGGACAAATTAATATCAGAAGATGTTCAATTCAGTAGTCACTAGGAAAATGTGAATTTATGATGAAATACCACTACCTACTTCTTGAGTAGATACAATTTAAAAAAAAAATTAATAGTGCCAAGTGTTGATGTGGAGAAACTAGAACCCTCATAAACTTTTGGTGAGAATATAAAATTGTACAGTAAATTTGGAGAACAGTTTGCATCCAAACCAGCAATTCCACTCTGATCTATCTGCTGCAAGAAAAGTGAAAACATACGTCCACACCAGTCTCTCGTACACAGTCAGCAGTCTGTTACTCCTAATAGACAAAAATGAATCTAAATGTCCATCAACTGGAACAGGTAAAACAAAATGTGGTCTGTTATATCCATACAATTAAATTCTATTCAGGTATAAGGTAGAAACTTCTGACACATGCCAGTCTGCCTGAACCTGAACATTAGGCTAAGGGAAAGATGCTAGACCAACATATTATGTATCAAGTGAGTCCATTTATATAAAATTTCTAGAGAAGACAAAACTAGAGATGCAAAAAAAAAATCACTGGTTCCCTTGAGCTAGAGGTGGGAGAGGAACTGATTGCAACGAGGCACCAGGGAATGTTTTGGAGTGATCAGAGTTGAAGTTTGGCCTGAGGATGCCTCCATACTTTTAGTCTTTATATAATGTGCTGCAACTAACATAGTATCTTAGACTAACTAGTCTTAGTAACAGGGAGCTGAGTCTCCACCAGTCACAGCAGCTGAGCTTTAGCTAATCATGGATAGCCAGCTGGTCAGGCCATGTTCAGCTAAGGCAAATGCCTACCTGCAACCAATCAATCTGTTCCTGCACCTGATTCTGGTTTTGGTTCATAAATGCTGCCTGTTAGAGTTAGGGAGCAGAGCTGTTGGAACCTCTGCTGGTGATTTGCAAATTGTTCTTTGCTCAATTAAACTATGTTAAGTTTAATTTGCCTAAAGATTTTAACACAAGTATTCTAAATCTGGATTGTGATGCTAGTTGCACAACTATTAATTACTTAAACTCAACAGTCCACTGAACATGGCTGAATATATTTTAAATAGTGCAATCGGAATTTATTTGATGGATTGCAGTTTACAGAACTACTTGCTACTTGCTACTTGCTGTCTCATCATATTCTAAGAGGTATATGACATACCCGTTTTTTAGAAGGGAAACTAAGGCCCAGTGTTGAGTAATATGTTAAGGTGCACTGTACTGTCACGTTTGTCTACAAAGAACAAATGATTTTTTTTAAAAGAAATTGTAGGCCATTTCTGAGAACAGTGTTTTGTGTGACTTCTTCATTGGCAGATGTAGAAACTGAGTCTAGAGAGGTTGTGACTTGCCTGAGGCCACCAAGGTAATTGTTGGGTGAACCCGGCCAACCTGGATGTGGCCGGCTTTCCCCTGCAGAGGCCCCTTCCCAGTTTGTAGCCCTCTGTCTGGTGGCCCCTGACCCTGCTGTCCAGGTGTCCTTTACTCACACCAGCATTTATCAGAGGCCTACTTAGGGGTCTCACCTCTTCAGGTCTGTGGAAACATCTGGGATGTAAATTTGCAATATTTGGGTTTTTGAGGGGAAGGAGTAGGGTGGTACAGGGAATTGAACCCAGGGTCTCACTAAGTTGCTGAGGCTGGCCTTGAAAACTTGGATCTTCCTGCTTCAGCCTTCAGATTTGCTGGGATTACAGATGCCGCTGAACTCATCTATTTGTTTTTTCTAAATCATCTTTCAAGTTTTTTGAAACGATGTCTTCTTGTTTCATTATAACTTGGGGGAAAAAACATGAAAGAAAAAGGAGCTAATTTAAATTTTATTTTAATATAAATCACAGATCTCACCCTTACTTTTCATCAGTTATAATGATATATATTTAAAGTTTCAACTTGTTTCAACCTTATTTATTGTCCAGTAATTCTTAATTCAATCAAAATTAAAATTTGAATTCAGCAAAAATGAGGTAGACATGAAAGAATGATCTGTGAATAAGGAGTTCATCTGAATCAGGTGCTGTGGCACGTACTATAGTCCCAGTGACTTGGGAGGCTGAGGCAGGAGGATCTAAAGTTTGAGGCCAGCCTCAGTAATTTAGCAAGGCCCTAAGCAACTTAGTGAGACCCTGTCTCAAAACATAGAGTTGGTGCCCCTGGATTCTATGCCTGGTGCCAAAAAAAGAAAAGAAACTATTGATTTGCGTTCAATCCCCGGTGTTTAAAAAAAAAAAAAAATCCATCTGTTCTTCTTTTGTCCTTCCATCAACCTCCTTCCGTCCTTACCCTTTCCTTCCTGACGTCTCTTCCCCCCACCCTCCTCTCTTCTCATCTTCCCATCTTCCCCACTTCTTTCTATAAGTCTGCCACCAGCTCTTATGTCAAAGCTTGGATCTGTTCCCTTGATACTTTTGGGGAACTGCCCGAGTTTCCCATTGGCACCTACTAAGAGAGTAGGTAGAGTCTTTGAGGATTCCCTGTAGCTGCAGAAGGGGGTCACATTTGTGTTATTTTCTGACCTTTCGACTATATCTTTTTCTGAGTTTCCAATGAGAACTGTATGTTATAATTGAGCCAGTGATACACATTTTCCACAACTGACAAAATAATTTTCTCAAAAGGGGAAAAATCAGAAGAGATTTTACTGTCTCACAAAAATCCATCATCTCAAATATTTGATATAAATAGTTCAACTATTAACATGTAATACTTTGGGTCTGCAAAATGCTTAGGAGGAATAATGGGTAGTTCAGGCCTGTTTATATACATACTTGGCATAAAAGCCCATCTTTGGAAATGGTTTACCATTGCTAACTTTAAATGTTCTAAAGCAGGCATTGCCATAAATTTGCCTCTGCTATGAATTTCTCTATAACAGAATATTCTTAAGCAGCAATTAAAATATGAAACAATGAAATATTTTGTCATGGGTGCCTGAAAGTATAAAATATTAGAACACCATCACCAATGGAAGTATATAGAGAACTTTCTAGTACAAACTTGATTATGTTCCTTTGTGTATAAAAATTTAAGTTCTGTTCTTTAGAAATTAGACATTTCTGCATACAGGTATTAAGAGTTTGTTCCTAAGACATGGAATACAGAAGCATTTTTAGTACTCTGATAAAATCAATACTACAAAGAAAAAATTCTCAATGAAATAAAAAGTATAAAGAGAAATGTAGAAGGTAAAAGTTGCAATGTGTTATTTCTGCTATGTAGAATACTCAGAAAAAGTAGGGTTTTAAGTAGGCAATGTGAATCTAGCTTCCCTCCCTTCAGGGACCTACAGGCTTGTTTTTGAGGACCAGGTGGGTATATTCCAGCTCACCCAGGTCTGTTGACTGGTACCTGAATGAGCCTGTGGGTCCTGCTGAGGTCACACCCTGCTTAGCCAACATGGGCTCCTGCTGAGCTTCAAGAGCTCCAGCCTTCTCTGTACCATACCCACCCCAAGCCGCTGGTCAGTCTCGCAGTGCCTCAGTTGACCGAATTTTAAGAGGGTTGGAGTTCTGCCAGTTTTATCCTGAGATGCCTCTTTTTCAATTAAATGGCTTTCAGTCAGTAAATCACTTGTTGAATGATAGGTAGATAATGCATGTGGGGGGTGGGGTAACAAAGAAGACTAGGACATAATTCCTGGAAATAAAAATAGAATCATCAGGAAACATGAGGAGGCACTTTGTATCTTCTTTTCTTTATTGTCAAAAACACTATTAATAATGTAGTTTTATTCTGTAACAATCAGCTTGATATTATCAGAATAGTCATTAATCCTTGAGTAGGGGAAAAAAGTAGAAAAAACCCTTTGCCTCTAATTAGGTACAACCATCATTCCTTCAAATGCATTCTCTGTGACATAATTCAATATTTGAACATGAAATGCACAGAAATCATTTACATAGGAGGAACAAGTTTATTTTCCAGATAAAAGAATTATACCAGAGTAGACTCTTGAAATTTTAAGTATTTGAAAAAAATAAGTTTTGATTGCTTGTTTTAAATGATGTTTTGTTTGTTAAAATATACTTATTTTAATGTACCTATTTTATTTCAATATATGTATTTTAATGTACACTTATATTTTAATACAAAATATTAGCAAAAAAATTGTCGACCTTATCCCTCAATTTGGCCTGCCCCTACCTTCACCTTGCAAGGACACGTATAGCTTTTCTGAGAGTTTGTGACCAAGGTCCACAGAGTCCCTGGAGGTGAATCATGGCAGCACTGGCACCATGCAGAGAAGGTAGCTTGGGTTTTCCTTTCCTCTCCAGATGCACCCACCAGCCCAGGCATGTGTGTGCTGCTTTCATTCAGCCTTGGGTATCTCAGGCATGCCGGATGTTTTACACACCTGTCCAAAGTTTAAACGCTAGCCAGGGCCAATAAAAACGAGTGCCAGAGGAAGAGATAGAGTGGTTAGTAGGTAAAAATTGTTGGTATTACTGAAGGAAAAAGAAAGAAAGCTATTTTTTTTTTTTTTTTTTTTTTTTTTGCCCAGAAGATTGGGATTGAAAGACCAAAGCAAATGACTCTGTCTTTATCCTGACCAGGTACATCAAGTCTCTTGATTGTAGTCAGAAAAGTTGGGTTTGTCCCTTAGTGCTTTATATTTTAATTTACATTTCATGGCTTTGGATATAATTTGGAACAACTTTTGGGAGAGTGTTTCTCATGACATATTTGGAAAGTACTCATACTAGTTCATTTATTTTCTAGTAATAAAAAAAAATAAGAGAAACTATGCTTTCCATGTTTGAATGAAGGAAACGGTGTACAGCTAGTACATGGCGATATTTAGACTTACAGCCTTGCATACCATTTAGGATTTCTTGCTTGTGGCCTGAGAAAGGTTTGGTTGCTATTGTTTGATGCTGTTGAGTTCAGAATTCAGAGCAGTGAGACATTACTAGAAGTTTGTGTGCTTTGTGTCTGCCTAATAGAGACAGATGAGAGCGAAACGTTTATCATGTGTTTATAGGGCAGAAGGATTTCTTTTGATGGAGTAAAGGGTAAAGAAATCTTTTTCATTCCCTCTAATCCTTCCTCTCTTTTCACTCTCTCCTCCCCCCATCTCTTTTCTCCTTTCAAAATATATATTAACCCGATGATTATCTGTTGCTGCTTGCAGAGGAGAGCAACTACTCTGCGTGCCCAGGTGCCGTGTTCTCACCAGCCAAGCACCATGCTTACATACAGTGAACTGTGTTACAAACACATTTATGCCCTGCACTTTTACTCTCAGTGCATAATTTCAATAAATTATTGTCTGTGTGTTTTAAGACAAAACTATTTCTGTAAATGCTAAATTGAATAATTTGGGAAGACTTGAAAAAGGCAAAACACTTAAAATTAGCTGTCAAGGTAAGCATGGTAGAGACAAGTACAAAGAGGAAAGATTTTTGTAAATATCTGTGAGCACTCTTGTCCTTAGACTTCTCAGAGTGTGTCTGTTTCTAGCTCCACTTTAAGGACTAATATCAGAATTGGCATAGTAGCATTTGTGTAGTTAAAATTGGGAGGAACTTCCATCCAGGGATTTATGCTCTAAGAAAAGACCCCAGTCAAAATGACAGACCAGGTAGGACTATTTAAGTGAATTTGTCCTTAAACTTGTGTCAGGCAAGAGGAGGAAAGAACAATGTTTAGTGTGTGTCCTTCCAGTGACTGTATGTTTTAACCAACTTAGTTAAAATGACGTGTCTAAATTAGTGGTGATCACATTGAGAAGGTGAGCTGCATTCAGTCAATTAAGCTGCAGAGAGACCCTCCAGCACTGGGGTTTAGCTGTCAGTGTGCACCTACTGTGAATTGATGATGTTCCTTATTCTTTAAATTATACACGGTAGAAACCTAAGACTGGCCATCTTGTGGGCTGGAAATGTCTTCTTGGTGTTAGTTGTTTTCTACTTCCTTGAAAGATCAGAGGCAAATCCCTCCTCTGAGCCATCCATAACCTAGGAAGAGCCCCTGCAGGGTGTGTGGTCCCATGCTATGGAACAGCCACAAACTTAGAGTCCCAGATTCCACTATTGCCAGCTCGCTGGGCATTATACTGCCTGTCTCTGAAAGTTCACGGGTAATCTCAGCTTGGAAACACAAATTAATTGTCCAACATAATATTTTTGCAAAGGTTAGGGGAAAAAATCTATTATTGAAAATTCACATCTACTGTAGCTCATCAGAAAGTTTGGGAGAACAGAGGAGAAGGGATAATAAACCTTTAATAATACAAAGCAGAAATCAATTCCTTTGTCACTTTATTTCATCTAATTATTTTTTAATGGATGATTTAAACCGAGTGTTATATTTCAGTTTGATGATACAAGACTTCCATCGATTTGTCTGTGACATTAGTCGATGTACGTGTGTAGACAAAGGATATGTTCTATTTGTTTCTGACCAAGGTGAAGGAAACAACTTAGGCAGTGAAGCACATTGTATCATAAATCATTTGAACTCATTCTTTGATTCCAAATCAGCAGATATAGTGATTTTTATTCCCTTTTACAGTTTTAAAAAATTAATATGTTCAGGATAGTTCCTTGAAAAACTCAACTTGGAGGGAGAAAGAATTTAATAATTGAGATAAATATCCTAGATGGTTTTCTGCATTTCTGCTTTAAAGGAGGTGAATTGGAGTTCATCTGACTGGCTTTTAATTTTAGAATTCCAGATCTTCTTTATAATTGCTTTAACCTTAAAAAACTAAAAGAAATCTAAGTGGAAAGCATGAATCTTTTTAATACTGCTAAGTAAGAATGTTGAATTATAGCAATTGTTTCTGCCACATTTCCTTTATGAACATTCTTCTGTAGTAAGTTTGTTATTTCTTTGCTGATGCACATTATTAATGCTTATTGGTGTGTATTGACAAATGTTGACTATGATCTGGAAGTGTAATTACACCTTTTTGATTTTATGTTGTACTAGTGAACATGCTATTGATAAAAACTTGCCTTTCCCTTTTTTGGTTTTATTTAGATGTGGTGTTTTTGTATATGACTTTGAGCACATTATTCAGCTTCTCTGAACTTTATATTAAAGGATCTCTGTAATCTCTTTAACTTCAGGATCTGATGATGCCATGAATCGTGTGATAACGTGTGTACTAATTTTATTTGCAGTTTTACTGATGGTGTGGATTAAGTGCTGCTATTCCAGAGTGTGTATTGAAGTGGAGTGTGGTAGTCTGATTTTTGTCACTGTGACCAGAGTACCTGACAAGAAGAACTTAGAGGAGGAAAAGTTCAGTTTGTCTCATGATTTGAAAGGATCAGGCTAACTCCATTGCTGTGGGCCCAAGTTGAGGCAGAGCATTCTGATGGAAGGGCATGGTGGAAGAAAATTACTCAGCTCGTGTGGAAGCAGAGCTGGTGGGTAGAGGGGAAGGTGAGGGAGGAAGAAGAACCCTTCTAGAGCATACACCCAGTGACGCATCTCTTCCATTCATATCCACCTGCCTACAGTTACCACCCAGTTAGACCATTCAAACTACGGTAGACTGACTAAATTATAACTAATCATAATTTAATCATTCTACATCTGAATACTGCTGCATTAACACAGGGATGTTTGGGGGACACCTCATATCCAAACCATAACACTAGAAATAAAATCACTAGCCTTCTTTCTAAATAGACAGTAGTGTTTTGAGAATAAAAGCCAGTTTTGAGACTTGTCATTGATGTATGCTGACTGAATTATTTATTTATTCCATGAATATGAACTCGTGTTCTTGAGTCAATTTGAATCCCAACCCCTCTACTCAATGGCTTTTTTGATCTTGGTCATGTTATTTACTTTCTATTTTAGTCAACTTTATGTTGCCGTGACCAAAAGACCTGAAAAGAACAATGTAGAGGAGGAAAAGTTTATTTTGGCTCACAGGTTTAGAGGTTCAGTCCATGGTCAGGTGACTCCATAGCTCTAGGTCTGAGGCAAGGCAGAACATTATGGCAGAGGCTGTGGAAAAGGGAACCTGTTCAGGACATGACATCCAGGAATCAGGGAGAACACTACACTCACCAAGGACAAAATCTAAACCCCCAAAGGCATATATACCCCCAGTTGTCTACTTTTGCTAGCAACTCCCTACCTGCTTACAGTTACCACCCAGTTAATCCATTATCAGTGGATCAATCTACTGATTGTTATACCTCTCATAATCTATTTCACCTCTGAAAATTCTGGCATTGTCTCACACATGATCTTTTGGGGGACACCTCATATCTAAACCATAACTTTCTGCCCCTGGGCCCCCAAAAGCTCATACCCATCTCACAATGCAAAATACATTGAGGTCATCTCCAAGAGTCCCACTCTTAAGAGTTCCAGCATTGCCCAAAAGCCCCAAGTTCAAAATCTTTTGAGTCTCAAGGCAAACTCTTAGCTGTGAGTAAACAGATCAAAAGCAAGGTACATATATCCAATATATAAAGATACAGAACCAGAACAAACATTTCCATTCCACAAGGGAGAAAAGGATCATAGAAAGAAGGGATGGTATGGAAGCAGGACTGAAATTCAGCTGGGCAAACAGGTCTAGCTCCTCATCCAGCATCAGGGGCCCATGGCATCATGATGTTCTCTTCAAGGGTCTGTATAGCTGCATTCCTGTGGCATTGCCAGTTGCAGCCCACATGCCCTTTCTGATTCCTGTAGACTTCTTTAGTAGATGTTCCATGTTACTGGCATCTCTCAGTCTTGGAGTTCTGTACTGCAGCTTCAGCTTCCTTCTTCATACATTGTCCTCTCAGAGGTAACCTGTAGGGACTCTGACCCTGATACATTTTGCCTGACCTCCCAGGCTTTTCTTGGAGAATGTGATGGAAGCCTCCTTGTCCCAACTCCAGTATCTTGCATTCCTGCAGAACCAGCACTATGTGGTTGATGTCAAGATCTGCCACCATCTTGAACGGTAGCCAAGCTTCCTAGGACCATGGCTGTAGCAGCTTCTTGGTGTCTGGGTGGTGAAAAACTCTGTAGATCCCCTTTCCAACTAGACTGCCCCCATGGCCTCCTCGCAAAGGAATTTTTACTTTTACATCCTGAGCCAGAGATGGGTGTGGTCTTGCTAATTCCTGAGATGTCTTCAAGCCATTTTTTTGTTGTTTCTGGATAAAGTATTTAGGGTCTCTTTAGTGGCTACAATCTGTTTAACAACCACCGCTTCCTTAGCCCCAGTTTGACTTGTACTTTTCTGGTGAAACTGCTAGTTTTTCAAATCCTGCTCTGCTTTCTGGTCCCGATTATCACAGTAAACATGGATTGAAGGTGCCAGTAATGTACATGTCACTCCCTGAGTACTGGGCTCCAGTATCCTCCACCAGATTAATTAAACTGTTACCTTCAAATTCAGCCCCACAAAAAGTCTCAGGACGCGGGCAAAATGTAGGCATCTGCATAGACAGAATGTAACGTAAATGGCCTCTAGTCCAGTGTCAGTAGAATCCTCATTCTCCTCTTAAACCTCATGGGCCCTATTTTTACTCTCCACGGTCCTATCAGCATTCTGGTCTTTTGAGTTCCCACCAGAATCGCCCATTAATCTCCACTTACAGTATTATAAAGTTTTTCTGGCTTGCATCTCTAAACTTTTCCAAATTCCTGCAAACCAGATCAAAAGACTTCTAAACTACATAGCCACAGTAACAGTCCCACGTCTTGGTAACAATTTCTGCTTCAGCCAACTTTGTGTCACTGGGACTAAATGCCTGACAAGAACAACATAGAGAGGAAAAGTTTATTTCGGCTCATGGTTTCAGCGGTTCGGTCCGTGATCAGTCAACTCCATATGTCTGGGCTTGAGGGGAGGTAGAACACCATGGCAGAAGGCCGTGGCAGAGTGAAGCAGCCTGTGACGTGACATTCAAGAAGCAGAGAAATCCCGTGCTTTACTTTTCTCATCTGTAAATTAGGAGTACTAATGTTATTTGCTTTTTACTGTGAACCTGCAGATTCACTAATATAATCTATGCAATGCTTGGCTCACAGCAAAAGCTTAATAGTGGTTGACTTTTTGGATCACATTCAGGACTTTCTTCATCTCATGATTGTAGCAAGCCTGCACAGAGGTCTCTTGTTCCTTCCATAGTTGGTTAGAATTCTCTGAGCCTTCCCGTAGTACCTAGACCAACAATCTGGCTTGACTCTGAAGCTAATTCAGACTGTTTTCTCTACAGAGTTTTCAAATGGGTATGGTGCCACTAGAGTTGCATTTGTCCAGAGCTAGCCATAGAATTCATGCTTGTTAAATCATTATTAATTTCACCTGCTCATTTAATTAAAAACGTGTTTGAAAAAAGAAGTGCTGTTTCAAGCAAGATATTTATTATTTTCTTTTTTGTATTTGCTTAACTTTTTTCGAATTGTTGGTTTTGAGTACCCAACCACTCAGAGAAAACTAAATGATCACCTGAGGATTGATTGTTTCTTCAAAATAACTTTGGTAGAGTATTCTCATATTGCTGACACCAAGTCATTTTATTCCAGTGTGTAATGTATACATCTATACTGTGGATTTGAGTCATGCCTGTCCATTTTAAAGACCCTGTGTGTCATATTATTGTTGTGTAATTACACTTGGCATGCACTACATGGGAGCAGCATTGTAAAGGCATGTCTATCTCTTGACACAACTTAGTGATTTAGGAAAAACTACCTCACAGGGTCCTGAACTTGATCAGTATATTTGTTTTTTCTCTTTTCTCATCCTGAACTTGATCAGTATTATTTGCTTTTTCTCTTTTCTCATCTTGCTTAGTCAAATCCTTGTAAAAACCTGTGTGGCGGAAGCCAGTCTGAGGCCCACGATAGAAGGGGTGCCAGCTTTTGAATCAACAGCCTGGCCTGAGCACGTAACAGCAGTTAGAAGTCTCCCCTGGGATGCTGAGTGTTCTGGATGTGGGCGCAGAGGACAAGGTTGCGAATTGCTCCTCCAGCATTGTATACCAGGGTGCCAAAGGGTCTAGAGATACAGGTTTGCTGACGATGCATCTGTTTGGGTATCTTTTATATATTTCTTTCCTCCCATTTTTTATTTCAGGATATTTTCTATGAATAGCAAATATCCTAGAGCCCAGAATTAAAAAAACAAAACAACAAACAACCCAAAACCACCACCAAAACATGAGCCCATAGTGTGCTAAGAGCTGCTGTGTAGAGGGGTGATTGTTCCCAGGCCATTCAGGGGCCACTCTCTCTGTTCTGTCACATAACTGCTGGAGAACTCATTCCTGCGCCTATAATCCCCTTTGGGTTACCCTGGCTTGTGGAACTTCTCATCCTTGGGAGGGGTGCGCAGTGTCCACATGACCTTTACCTTTGCCCACTTCTCCCCTCCCCTGCAGCCCCCAGTGTACAGCTTGCAGAAGGTCGGGATCTAGGGCTCCTTGCTTTCTCCAGCTAGCCAACCCCAAATGCAGTTTGCTCAGTCAGACATGGACTGTTGTTAAAATTAGGTTTCTGATTTACCGGAACATTGTCTTTTCTCAAAGATGACAAGGGCACACTTGACTAAATTAATGAAAGAATGTCAGTAGTAAACCAGGAGCAGCTGTTTAAATGTGGGCACCATTCCAGAAGTGTGGGCAGTGCTCATGGGAGCCCGTGGCAACTGTCATCGAGCCCAGGATCCCTGCTGTGAGTTGCCACAGCACCGGTAGGGCTGCACGTACAGGCATCCCCAGCCCGGCACACGTCCATGGCAGTGTCGTTGAAGGCGGCACGGAAAGACGCCTGTCCTTATGTGACTAATGCTGACCATCTGAGGTGTGGGGAAACACTTGAGGAATAAAATAGATGTTTAAAATCAAGCATTTAAGAATATTCAGTAATTTTGGAAAGAAGACTGCTATACTTATTAAGGTAATCCAGTTGTTAGTGAGCTGACTTTTAATGTAATCAGAGATTTTGTGTATAAGGGGAGAGAGTTTCATTTACATGCTCAAGGAATGGTTTTAAAGTGTAACTTTTAAAAAGTAAGAGTCACCAAGGGGGACATGCTTTCACTTCAGCACACTCAGCTATCAGCTTTAATAAGCTATTAAATGGGACAGAATATCATATTTTAACAAAGGGCACTTGACCCCTTTCTTCTTAGTAGGGTAGATAAGTAAAGACAAATGTGTTTTTGGACAGGCAGAAATTCTGGCCTCTTGGTGCCCCAGGTGGTGATTGAGCCACCACGCAGGCTGTGGGGATGAGGCGCTGAAGTTGTCACGTAGGCACTCAGGGTGGTGCCCGGCAGAGGAAGCGTCTAATGAGTGTTAAGGTGATCTTCATAATTTTATTATGAAACCATCACGACTGTCATAGAAGGCTGACATTAAGACCACAGAAGAAATATTATTCTAATGATCAGGCATCACTTAGTTTGAAAAAAATTCCTGACTTTTCTAACAGCATTCAAGGACCCGAGCTTGACTCACTCTCTGAACCATACAGTTGGTATCAAAATAATGAATAAATAAATAAACAAGAATACCGTGTAAGGGAAAAGAAAATCCCAGTCAAGGCTGACAGGGCAGCAGGTGAGAGGGCGGCCAGTGTGCTTGGGGCAGGGTTCTGCCTAGGAATGATGTCAAGGGTTGAGGCTGCAGCTGCCTGGTGCCTGCCTGCCAGCTGACTCCTGCGTAGTTTCGCATCCAGGCTGGGCACAGCAGGGTTTCTCCACTTGGGTCTCACACGGACTCCAGAGCCACTGTCTGCCCCCAATCCTGCATTAGATAGAGAACCCGCAGTTGGTAAAAGATGGCAGATTGTAATTTCCAAAGGCCAGTGAACTTTCTGGTATCAATAAAATTCTGTCAGGAGTACTGGGTCTGCTGCAGTGGGGTCCTTGCTGGCTTGGCAGTGCCACCAGTAACATGGCATTCCTCCAGGGCGTTGGAAGTGGCCTGTCACTGGCTGGATAGCAGCTCTGCCCAGGGAAGCTGTTGCTTTGTGCCTTCTCCTTTAGCTTGCAGGGTTTAACAGTGCTCATGGGAGAATTGCGATTTCTGATGTGTTCAGAGATAAGAGACTTGCTCTGAGTTGAAATCGGGCAGCTCAGAGTTTGAAGAATTAGGATGAGGCCAATTTTGAGATGTGACATTGTCAAGTGTTAAATGAAAAATACCAGTAGGAGATTACTTCCCAAGTTTAGGGCCAAGAGCTTTGTGTACATGGATGGGGAGATATAAGGAATATTTGTTTTCTTTTCCCTATAATTTCTCTCTTCCAGCTCTTGTTATTCATAAGGCCTATCCAGAAGTCAGGGGTGGAGGCTAGTGCCCCATTTTGGTGCTGGAACAAGATTTGGGCTGTCTCATTAACCACCATGGGAATGCTGTCTCAAACCATCTTGTTTCAGTGTTCAGTCCAAGATGGAGGCTGTTTCAAACTGTGACCCTCGGAGACCCTCTTAGCTTGCAGATTCCCTGTTTCAGTGACGTGTCCTTAACACCTGCCCTGTGTGGGGCTGAGCTGCCTCCTTGGGCATATGCCCCTTTAAGAGTGCCTGGTGTCACGTGGGCCAGGTCTTTTCCTGCTGTGATGTAGGGTCATCAATTACTGTGCATGTGCATAATGCTGACTCTGAGACTCTTGGATAGGGCTCAGGACTCTGTACACACCAGAGTGTCTGTATGAGGATTTACCTACAAGGACTTTATCTGGAGAAGATAAAATAGCCTCATACTTTTTAAGCAGTAGGCTGGGATCAGCATTTTTTAAAAAAATGAGAGATGGATTAGAAGAGTATAGAAGATATCAGAGCTCATTGCACATTCCAGGAGTGCTATGGCTTAGATACAAAGTGTCCCCCAAAAGTTTATGTGTGAGACAATGCAAGAAAGTTTAGAGGTGAAATGAATGGGTTACAAGAGCCTTAACCTAGTCTGTACCTTAATCCCCTGATCGGGATTAAGTGAGTGGTAAGTGAAGGCAGATGGGGTGTGACTGGAGGAGGTGGCTGGCTGGGGACATGCCTTTGGGGTTTATATTTTGTCTGTGTTGAGGGAGGCAGTCTTTCTGTCTGCTTCCTGATTGTCATGTTCTGAGTTACTTTCCTCCTCCACACCTTCTGCCTTGATATTCTGCCTCACCTCAGGCCCAGAATAATGGAGTCTGTCAACTGTGGACCAAGACCTCTAAAACCGTGATCCCCAAATAAACTTTTCCACCTCAAAATTGTTCTTGTTGGGTCTTTTGGTCATAGCAATGAAAAAGCTGACTAAAAGGAGTTACTTTGTGAGTCTGTGAAGTGGGTATATACAGTGTGCATGTGTATTGGGTCACATTGCAAAAGGTGTTTCTTACTGTGAGTGAAGGTCAAGAAAGGTTGAAAGCTGGTAGGAAAGATACTTTGAGTCCTCTCACCACACCCTCTTGTGATGCTTGGAACCCTTAGTGGGACCCCAGCCAGTAAACCATCTGCTCTGAGCTGAACTAAGGGGAGGCGGTGCCCGGAAGCCTGACCTGCCAGTTTCCTGGAAGCTGCGTGGTACAGCCATGTGTTTTGTAACCCTAAAGAGGCACTTAATTTTTAATTCGAAGTTTATCATCTCACTGGCTCACATGCTTCCTTCTCTTTTTAAATGTGTGATGTTTTATGTTCAAATTTCCTTCTGATTTTAGTCTTAATCTAAGTTTAATTGTAGAGATACATGTCCTCTTAATATATTTTACAAGTTTTTAGTGTTTAATATTCCCAAACCCTTGACATGCATCCCCAAGTAATGAACTTGATGTACACTTGAACTGACCATAGTATTAATGTAGAGGTGAATGTTTCAGGTGTGGGTTGCAGCCATATTTCTTTGGTATGCCACTATGACCTGTAATTATTTTGAGAATTTACATGCTTAATTTTGCTTAATGTTTAAGCATTTGTCCATTTTTGGTTTTTAATGGAAGAAGAAATATTTATTTTGTTTTCAGAAAGGCTGTGAAGCCAAAATCCTACATCATCCTCAGGTTACCTTTATATATATATAGTTTGTTTTAAACAGAAATTCCTTTTATCCTCTTTATAATTTTTAAGATGGAACAAAACTGTAAGTTATGTTAGAGAGTTGTAAGCAATTTTAGGACTTTAGGTTACTCCTGGTGTAATAAGAAAGAAATCTTGGTCAAAATACTGAGAAATGGGGTGTCCCACCAATTTTTAAATGAAGAAAAATATGGGCTTCCAGAATGTCGAGCATGTATATAGGTAATGATATGTGACATCATGCTGGATGTGTTGTAAATAGTTTTAATATCGTGTAAAAATTGAAGTCTCTTGGTCTTGGACTGCTTGGACTCCTCGAGCCTCAGTTTCCCCATTCCTGAGAATGGAGGGGGCTGCAGGGTGCCCTCACACCAGGCATGGGTCTCCGGAGCAGCTTCTACTCCTGTTGGTGGCCTGACAGAGATGGCATGGTTTCTCGTGAGAGGATCCCACAGGCTACCTACACCTCGCATCTCTGAAAGTTTTACTGGAATCAGGGTGGAGATGTTGGCTCTAATACCCGGGTCAGAAATGATGATTGACTTTTTTGTGGCTGAGGGTGTGGTATAGATAGGAAGGGAAGGTTTGGTACACTTCTCTGAGAAAAAATCAAAAGAAGATGGAATTAAATTTGTGGAGCTAATTCTGGGCTGGAACTGCAGCTCAGTGGCAGGTAGGGCATGTGCTCAGCATGTGCAAAACCCTTGCTTCAGTTCCCGGCTCTCCCCAGCCCTCGAAAGGAGGAGAACTTGGGTCTAGGTGCTTGTTAGTTTTTTGTGCTAACAGATCACCACAAACTTTGCATCTTACCCAGCACCTGTTTCTTACCTCACAGTTTCTTAGGGCAGGTGCTTGGACACTGCATAGCTGAACTTTCTGCTTGGCCTCTCACAAGGCTGAAATAAGCTCAGCCAAACAGCGTTCTCATCTGAAGCCTGGGGCCCTGGGTTTCACTCCGGTCCTTAGCAGAATCCCCTCATGGTCGTGGTAGGACTGAGGTCCCAGCTTTCTTGCTGGCTAGTGGCAGGGGTCTCTCTCAGGTCTTTGTCAAAAGAGTACTGCAGGAGGGCAGTTGCTTTTTTAAGGCCAGCAGGTCCATCCGTCTGACACCCCACCCTCTTTTGAAGGTCTCACCTATGAGGCCAAGGCCCATCCAGGATAGTCGCCCTTTGATGAATCCAGGTCAACCCATCAGTAGCCCAGTTACGGGAGTGATGTCCCATCGTATTTGCTGGTGCCACACACCCTCCAAAGAGAAGTGTACACAGGACATGTGACAGTGGGGGTGGATGTCAGGGGGCCGTTTTAGAATTCAGATTATCCCAGTGCTGGCTACATATTGGTTGAACTCAAGGGAGGAAGGGAGGAAAGAAGACGGGGAGGGTGGGAAGGAAGAAGGGAAATAAAGTCAGCTTTGAGTTCCTCCGTGGAAAGGCCTAATGTCCTTTACCTCTGTCACCCAGCACAGTGCATTGACAGAGCGGGAGGGTGACATTGAGGGAACAGTCCGTGACTCTGGGGGCAGCTGGTTAAGGCCAGAGCAGACACAGGGGGAATGAGGAGGGTGGGCTTTGGGCAGAGGCCTGTAGGCTGGAGACACGCTCCTCCTAGTGGGCAGGCTCATGTGACCAGCGTGGGAAGTACCAGTCCTTCTAGTTGCTCAGGTTATTTGGTGATGGTAGTGATGTTCCCTATAGCCAGTGTCACTCGTTTAGGAGAAGGAAACTTCTAGTCCTTTCTCTCCTATAAAAATCCCAGTCTTTCCAACTCAGTTGTATTTTAGGATGACCCTGTATAACAGCTGCATGCAGCTTTCTGTCACGGACAAGACTCGTTCAGAAGAGTGGGGAACAAGCAGGACAATTCTGTGCAGCCCCAAGTTAGTAAACCAGGAATCTGGACATTAATTTTGAAGCTAATGGTAACTAATGTAAGGGCCTATAGAAGTAGTTTTCTTCTGCACCGTTTTGTTTTATTACAAATTAGTGTTAATTAGAAGCTATCTGGCCTGGAATAGAAGACATAGAATTTCTAATAACTACAGCATTGTAGTTTGACATTGTTCCTGACATTTGGTGAAACATGACTCCTTCAGTGACCAGCCTGTTTAGTCAGTTCCCTTGGTAACCCCGCATTCTGTGATGTGGACGCTCACAGTGGAGGCACCTTGGACAGCACTTGCAGAAGTCTGAAGGAGGAGGAAAGTGCTCTCTGAACTCTCCTTCCAGGGGCTTCACCACCGTGCACTCAGCGTAGGAGCGGGCAGGGGCACAGCAGTGGCATCCGTGGGTGTTCTCGGGATGGTGAAAAGTGTAAGAGCGTGTTAAATAAACTCATGACTCCTGGGATCTGTTGAAGCACACGAGACGGCTTTGGGGAAAGCTTGCAGGAGTGGGAAAACACTGTTATTTTAAAAGCTCAGTTTGCCAGCCAGATTTTTTGTTCTACACCCCTCAGTCCTTGAGGTATTTCAGGTGTTTTGGTCATTCCACCCTTTATAGCCTCCAGGAGGTGCATGGATGCCAGCAGCTCATACTGTGTCACAAATGTGAAGGGCCCTGACTCTGAGGTCACCACTTGGAAGGTTGAGAGGAGAATGTTTGCCTTCAGTCACAGCATGAGGAGAGAGTGGAGAAGCAGCACACTGTTGACATGTGCAGTAAAGGGCAGGGATGTCCTTTTGTATATGGAAAAGTGAATCCCTGAGGAGCCAGATGGTTGGTTACAGTGTAACCCTAGGTGCCTGTTGGTCTGTCTCATTTGTGATTGTAGAATGAAGATTTTACTACTGATGTGCTCTGGTTTTGTATTGAATGCAGTCAGCTTAGGGAGTGCTTTCTTAGTATTTCTTGTGTTCTTAGGACTGTGTTCCTCTAAGTCCTGGAGGAGATAAAAGAAACCACCTTTGAGCAGTTTTGTTAGGAAGACCTACATGTGAGACACACACTAGGGGACCCAGGGTATTTCCACTGAACTTAAGTAAACAAGTTATGTTGCATTGGATCTGATGAAATCGTACTGGGAAGGTTTGATTTAAGTCATCTGATGGTGACTCTCTTAAATCGCTTATTATTTTAGGTGCGAAATTTGATAGAACAACTTTAGCTTTGATCTTTCCAATTGGGAGGGTATGGTAGAAGAAAAAAGTTAGGTTTTCTATACAGTGGAAAAGTTTCTTATAAGTAAGGTAGAATCTAGTTTTATTGCAAATTAGTTTTGCCAATAGCTTACGTGCTGTGTTTGAAATTCACAACAAATACAGCTCATGAATATTTAGCCAAGTATTCAAGAACAGACCCCTGAGCATCTATATCTGAGCTCTCCTAGAGTTCAGAGGGAGGGCGTGGGAGGCTGTGTGGAGAGGAGGCCAGTGAGTTGGACCTAGGCAGGGAGAGTTTCCTAACGGAGGAAATCACACCCCCAGGAAGGAAAAAGGGAAAAAAGGGTTTCATTTTTATCACTGCCTGTTAGGTTTGGGGGGAGGGAGGAATTTTGTATGTATTAATGCGGTTTTAGTCAGCATTTTCACTCCTGTGACCAAAAGACCTGACAAGCAGTTAGAGGAGGAAAAGTTTATTTGGGGACCCAGTTTCAGAAGTCTCAGTCCCTGGATGGCTGACTACATTCCTTGGGGTCTGAGGTGTGGCAGAACATGGTGGAGAAAAGAGGCCCAGGCCATCACATCAGGAAAGCGGGGCTGGGGTGTGAGGCACAAGCACAAGGACAAAATACGTACTTCAGAGGCACACCCAGAGACCCACCTCCTCCAGCCACACCCCACCCGCCTACACTCGCCATCGCTGATCCCTACCAAGAGATTAACGACGGATCAGATGAGGACTGTCATAACCCAGGAAACTTTCCTTCATAGTCTCACACGTGAGCTTTTGGAGGGGACACCTAATATCTAAACCATTACATGCAGAGCTTTAGTTATGTTTTGTGGGATGTGTCAGGGACAGAGATCCTTCCTTGATATCTGTGACAAAGAGAAAATCTTTTGTAGTTTGAGGTTTTATTTCCTACTAGGTGTTTCTGATGTGTTGTGTTGGTGAGCTTAAGCTATTTTTGAAGTGGACGGAATGATCTGCCCTGTCAGGAATGTGAGCCTGTGGTTGACAAAAATATGTCAGGTGTTTCAGAGTGCACGTTGGGAATCAGGGACAAATGGCCCTGGAATGTCAGAGAGAAGGCACACAGCATACCTACAGCAGCACACAACTGTAAGGTCCTGGGCCCAGGTGCTGGTAGGGACTGGAAAAATAATCTCACACTAGCCAGCTTCCTTCTTTGCAGTCATGTGAACTTTTAAGTTTGATCGTGTTACAAAGGTGGCCTGTGGATTTGAACAGGTAATTTGCATGGGTACAAATCACATAGCTTTGATTAAGTTCTTTAGAATGATATCTGTTTTATCAGCACTTGTACTTATAGAACTGTTTTGACTTTGTGGGAGTTTACTTGGTAGGGGAAAAGCTCTCTATGGTTATTTGAATATATCATATAATTGATGGGATCAAATCATTCTAATTATAGACTGTGACAAACCAAAATTAGGCAGAAAATTTTGGTTATGTGTTCATAAAATGACAGACTAAAATTCATGGGTATTTAAAGAAACTCAAACTTATCTTGCTTATCTCAGACATCATCATATTGAAATTTATAATTGGTTATGACATATTAGCTATATACTTAAAATGTAAATACATTTAAGATAAAACTAAAACTTATCAAGATTGGTTTAATCTAGACCAGGAGTTGGGAAGCTTTTGTGTAAATGTCCAGATAATAAATATTTTAGGCGTTGTAGACCGCAGTCTCCATTTAGCTACTCAGCCCTGGAGTTATAGTATGAGAACAGCTATACAGGTGACAGGAAAGAGAAAAACCAGACAAGGCTGCATCCAGGAGCCTTAATTTACAAACCATGGCACAGTGGATTTGAGGCCCTAGTTTGCCAGTCCCTTCCTGAAGTATTTTAAGGCCTGGGAAGAGAGGTCTTTTCCTATTGCTTTTGAGTGAAGTGAAAGTGTAAATATCAGCAGTCTGTAGACTTTATCCCAGGAGTTTAATGTAGTTTGGGGTTATGTAATTTGGAACAGCCTGGGTAAACGACACACCCTCGCTTGTGAAAGGTCTCCCTATACATTCCTTTAGGAAGATGGTGCTTGAGGCAGGATCCTGGTGATTCTTCTCCGTTTCTAATTCCTGCTAGTGGTGATTCCATCAAACCCAGCTCCCCTGCTTACAGCATAGTCAGAAATAAAAGGAAATGTCATCTATGAACATTTATTTAGATTTATGAGTGCTTGGGCATACCAGAACAGGGATACTGGGAAATGATAGACTGCCGTGGAACAATCTGCATATACCAACTTCACCCTCCTTGAGAGAGTCTTGCTGTTGCGGGGAAAGGTCAGCTGAGTTGAGGAGGAGCAAGAGGTACTAACACGTCCTGGATTACACGTTGGTAACACTCTTTTCTCTAGGATGGAATGATGTTTTCAGCCATTTGCCACCCTTTCATACGATCCCCATAACCGTGAGCCCATGGATGCAGAGAGCTTCCCGCTGGTGACTAAGTGTGAGCCATGTTGACATTGGTGGCATGATTTTCTCAAGTGGTGAATACTGCTTGGTGAATTTCCAAACCCAATTAGAGATTCCCTCCATTTGTGTAGTAGTTGCTCTTCTAAAAAATGTAGTGTGTCAAAATTGTGCCCCAAATGGTTTCTGTTTATGCATAAAATATAGTTGGGTTCTAAGCTCATGGTTTGCAAGTAATTGAGAATGTCTGGGAAGATACTGAAAAGTTAGGCAAGATGCATAACAAGGGTGTGATGTGTTTTGGTGGGGTTGTGATAATGGCAAAAGCCCCCACAGACTTCCAAGTATAAAATGGAACAAAGTAGATGTAGGTGAGGGCAGTGGAGAGTGTTAATCTCACAGCTAACATTGGGATCAGTGCTTTGACACCTCAGGGCTGCTAGGCACAAAGCAGGTTACACTCTGCCTACGCTTTTTCAGAACTTCTTAGTTTATTTCCTTGAATCTCTTTTCTCTTTATTTTTAATCTTCTTTTTTTCCATCTTTTTTACCTTCCCTATTTTTGCCCCCATTTTATCTGGGCCATTAATATTATTATATCCTCCTCTCTGGTGAAGTTTCTCACTTTAATGTTCCAACATAGTAGTGAGTCTTAATCATTGGTAAGATGTGTTAAAAAGAATTTATTACTGATTGTAATTAAAACACTGAAAATTGCAATGTACTATTTATCACTCACTTGCTCATTGATTTTCTTTTTCTTACCTGGAGAGAAAATCGTGGTTATGATTTATTGTACGTCATAATTCCAAGAACAGGGCCACTGTTAATACCTTCCATGTAAGAGTATTTAAGGATTAAGTTTGCGGGATAATGCTTGTGATTTTACTTGCCAAGACCCAGTATATATATTCACTTTTTTAAAGGCAGGTGTTACAAAGAAAGGAAAAACACTCTGTAATAATCTGGTGCAATTTTATAAGTCACTGAGAAAGAAATGGGAGCTACCAGCTTGTCAGCATTAGTTATTATTACCTCCAACAGTAACCAGGAGGGATTTCTCTTTGGTCCTAATTTGCTATTAATGCAGTTGTCAGTACAGTGATTAAGAAGTATTGGGGCTAGGTATAGTGGTGCACACCAAAAAATCCCAGTGACTTGAGAGACTTAGGCAGGAGGATCATAAATTCAAGGCCAGCGTCAGCAACTCAGACCCTGTCTAAAAGTAAAAATGAAAAGGACTGGGATGTAACTCACCGGCAAAGCAGCCTTGGGTTTAATTCCCAGTTCCAGGGTTGTGGGGTGGGTAGTACCAGGGACAGAGGTGTCATGGTACTTCTGTAGATGTGGTCGACAGGATTCGTGAGAAATGGCTTGCTTGTTGCCTTGAATGTCAGAGTTGGGATTAGTGAAGGCAGGCTGACCTGGCACGTGTGCCTGCTCACTAGCTTTGGGGGCATGCTGGAGATGTTTGTGCACTTGCGGTGCATACACACCTGCTGCTGCCAGCAGTTGTTGGTTGGAAATCAACAGTTGTAGCCTTGTCACAGATGGAAATGAATATGGACACAGTTAAATATGAGACATAAAACCCTGTTTAGTCAGTGAACTCATGGTGTTTCAGATGCTTCCACTGATGCCCAGACAGCCGTTTCATCTACCTCTGGGTAGATACTATGATTTGGCCAGTGATATTGATCAGAATTTGATAGCTAGGTATTGAAAAGAGAAATGGGTTACAAGTTAAGCCAAAACCTGCTTGCCTGGTCTTAATATGGAAATCACTACTATTTGAACTAGAATTTATGATTCAATGAATTATCTTCTTTCCTCTAACATTATTATTATTTTTTGGATAAATTTACCTTTAAAAAGTTACCTCTTGAGTAGTTAAGTGGCACTGCCCCTATCCTCCCAATAGTCCTTTTGAACATGTGGGAAGTACTGATACATTTTCCTTTTTATGTTTTATGAATTTGAAAGTGATTGTAATGTTCAGATTAGAGATACAGAGTTGAAATATGCCCATGAGAAAGAATTCGTATCAGGTCTTTTGAAATAGTGAATGTGTACTAGACAGCAATAGAATAGAAGCTGGAAAAATGCACAGTGATTTTGATCTCAGAGGAGAGGATGCAGGAGGTGAACTGATCCAGTGCTGGGAAGGACTTCCAGCAGCTGAGAAGGTGATTCCCTGATGAAGACAACTACTTCAGTTTTCTTTGATGGTGATTTGAACCTGGTTATTTATTTGCTAATTAGTTTAGAACATTTGTGACATCAGTAAGTGTCTCCTTCCTGCAGCAGGTGTAGTAGTAAGTACACTTGAAGTCAGATCTTCTGTCCCTTCCTAGAGACAAGGTGTTCCCAGCCTCCAGGTGCTGCTGGCTTGCAGGGGCTCACATGCACTGCCTGCTGTGATTCCTGCAGCCAGCACTGTGCTCAGAATACCCAGAAGAGAAGGAAGGGACGGATCAGGTCATCTTTCTTAAGTTCCTGTGTATTTCATTCTGGACTATATTAAGAGAGAATTTTATGTTCATTTTTTAAAAATTTAGTGTAAGTTTTTATATCCCATTAAAATTATGAATGAAGTCATTATTTGAAGTTAAAACCTTGCAATGCAGGATTTTAAGGAACTGTCTTTGTATAATTAGAAAATAGTTTTGTATGCAACTTGGGAGTGCAAGTGAAGTGTTTTCTACTTGGTCTTGATCAGTGTTGCACAGAGCTCAAAAGTACCTGGTTGCCTCTTCACCTGTGCACGTTAACGAACCTCTGTAAGCCTCAGTTTTCATAGGATTAGGGGAGTTATTAGCTACTGGTGTCATTGCAGTGATGGTGATGCTGATGATACTAGAACTGATGCTTTTGTGGTTGTACTTATTTTTCATGTAGGATGGTAAGGTGTTATATGAAATATGAAATTGTGTATAGACCTGAGATAATTGGGCAGACTGCCTCGGGTGTTTCATATAGTCATTAAAGTTCAAAGTACTGAAAAATTAAATGCTAAAATGCCAGGAATAATTCCAGAATATATAAATGGTACTCTGACACATAATACTTAAATACTTGTTTTTGATAGTCTAATAGTTACTTTGTAATTTTCTCTTCTGGTTATCGATACAGTGTCCCCCCTCCCCAATATTTCTTGGAGCTTACAAAAGTGTTCTAACACAGGTAGTTTTCCCCCCTTCTATACTTGGTTGAAGTATGTAGAATAAGAATTAAACTCAGTGAATTAATGTGCAGTGCCAACTTTCTGTGTCCAAGTTTTGAGTTCTTGGTTTCTGACTGGAAAAAAAAAAAAAATTGTGCAACCTAAGTTTTGTTATTTTTCAGGATTTTATCTTTACTTTGTGACTGTTAAGTTTTCAAATAAGAGTAAAAGTTAATGGGAATGTCGATTTCTGCAATAAAGCTTTAGAAACTAAGTGAAGCATGAATATTAGTTGCTCTTATGAATACAGTGTGCTTATATTTATTCTAGTTAAATGATTTCTAGAAATGGGATCAGTTATCTATTAAATGCAGTTCAGAAGGGTACTTCTTTAAAACCATGAGCGTCACTGTAGGGATAAAGGAAGGAAAAGGGGGTTGTTGGTGGTGAAAAAAGATTGGGAAGGACTTGAGGCATTTATATCTGTGGAAATCACCATAAAATCGGAGCTAAGCTGTTGTTCTGAGGCTGTTTCTCCCCCTTCTTTTACGTAACAGCAGATCTTCTTCTTCTCACTTTTCCCTTGCCCTGAACAGTTGCATTTAAGCATTATCAGCATTAAAAACATATTTAGGAGGAAATCCAAGCCAAGCATCTGTTAACCAGCGAGCCAGTTTCTAAAAGCCTTTCAGCTGTAGGGAGTGGGGATCATTCCATGTGGTGAGCTTGACATGCGGGCGCCTGTGCGTGTTCTCCAGAGGCGTTGCCTCTTTGTGGACCTTCAGAGAAGAAGAAAGAGTGTGCATTTCACTGAAGGCAGGAAGTCCCAAGTCCTAGAAAATGAGACCTCAGTTATCAATGTGTGATAGAATTCTGCAGCTCTACTCATTGGTTAGTATTTGAAATCATGTCACAGTTGGATTTTTCTTCCTACTTTTGTCTTCCTTCCCCACCCCCTTCATAAGTGAGGTGGGATTTCCTCCTCATTAAGGCTCTTGGCAAAACCCATCTTAGAAAACAATATGGTAGACATTTGAAGTCAACATCATTTTCTTGTGAATTATGAAATGAAAGTGTTTAAGAGTAGTTTTGGGGTCTCTAGAGAGAGTAATTAAAGTACTGCTCATGTTTGTTTGTTTAATAGTATTTCCATATGTTGAAAGAAACAAAAGTACCACTTTGATTCTCTTTTTTGTTTTTGTCAGTGCTAGAATTAGGACATTTTTATTCCTACTTTGTTTTTGGTGTAGACTGTTAAAACAATTTGAGGGTTTATTCAAAGACTATGTTCCAAATACTTTTTCCATATTAACTACAAATACAGGCTTTTTTCACATAACTTGTCTCAGATAGATTCAAGTTTATAGTTAGTGTATCCTTTAAGCCTAAATTTGCTTATGATAGGGAATTAAATGATTCTGACTTGAAGAACCTAGGTAGCAAGCAGTTCTGGAGTAGGCAGAAGCTCTTTAGTCCTCTGGTGTCGGTGTGCAGTAGAGCCAGCTGCTCAGCTTGGCTACTTTACTTGCAGCGGGGCTGCGAGAGGGAGCTTGGGGAACCTGCTGCTGGTCGCTGCACAGGACTGAACCATGCATTTCCAAAAGCTCTTAGAACCTAGGAGTCCTTAGCTTCCTGAGATAGGCTAAATTTTGTATTGTTGGATGTAGAGAAAATTCTGAGCTCTAAAGTTCGGATTTTAATATGCTTCTTGTGTCACCTTAAATGGCACAGTTTTGAAGAAGGCAGGAACAGTTATCAACTCAAACATAGACTTGTTCACTTTTGGTTTTGTTTTTTTTCTCTTTCCCCAGATACTTTATAACTGGTTGTGCTTCTAGGTTTATGTGTTAGGATACGTTAGTTGTATTAGCAGTGCAGTCTTTCGATGTCATAAGATGTGAGAAAATTACATTCCATTGGAAGCTTGGAACATTTTTTATACCAGCACAATATGTTTGAGTGCTGTATTTTTAAAGTAAAGTTGAAAGTAAATTATATTATTCCAGTGGTACTGTAAGTAACTCCACACCGTGCTTACCAGGTGTCAGCACTGGTCTATACTCTGCCTAAATTAGCTATAATCTGTACTACAGCACAACACTTGGTGAAGGTAGTTTTACAGATGTGGAAATTAAGATGTAGAAAAGTTAAGCAACTTACCAGGTCCACGTAGCTCCAAAGTGGCACACCCAGGCTAGAAATTCAGCCTTGCTCATGTGCTTTTAATCTCTGGCAGACTGACACTGTAGTTAATATTTTCAGGTTACATTTAATGAAAGTCTTTTCTTTGTTACTGTAATGTGGCCTCAGATACAAATGTTTGTATCATATGTATATGATGAAGCTATGCTGCATCATTGTCCTTTTTCACCTGCATATCTGAGCACAGAATAAAGGTCATTACCAACACAAAGAACACCAGTCTTGCACAAATCTGGTCTTGTCAATTGTTTTATTTTGATACTGGGCATTGAACCCAGGGATGCCCAACCATTGAGCCACATATTCAGCCCTTTTTAATTTATTTATTTATGTGTTTGTTTGTTTGTTTTAGTACCAGGGATTGAACCCAGGGGTGCTTAACCACTGAGTCACATCCCTGGCCCTTTTTTTGTATTTTAGTTAGAGACTGAGTCTTGCTGAGTTGCTTAGGGTCTTGCTAAGTTGTTGAGACTGGCTTTGAACTTATGATCCTCCTACCTCAGCCTCCCAAGCTCCCAGGATTACAGGCATGTGCCCTGGTGCCTGGCATTATTTTTTATTTATTATATTTTTATTTTTTATTTGTTTTAATTATTTTTTATTTTTTGACTGGTTCTTGCTAAGTTGCTTAGGGCCTCACTAAGTTGCTGGGGCTGACTTTGAACTTGCCACCCTCCTGCCTCAGCCTGCCAAGCTGTTGGATGAACCACCACTCCCAGCCTTGTCAGTTCTTAATGTTTAAAAAAAAAAAAAAAATTATTTAAGTTGATACAGTTTTTTCTTTGGAAATCCTCATTTAAAAAAAAAGAAGGTGTTTTCTATCAGACTCAGAAGTTTCAGGTTTGTATCCATATTCTTTCACAAATGAGTATTTTGAGGAAAGGGTGGTTAACTTTTAATCTGTTATTTGGTTGCTCAGAGTCATCGAGGTCTTAGTCTCACCGTACTCTGCATTGTTGGAGGATAAACCTGAAATGGGAAACCGGGTCCCACCTCTGTAATCACCCTCTCTCCTTGGGAAGGTGACGGCAGGTGAAGCTCACAGCACCTTGCTAGCGTGTCCCGCCAGAGCTTGCAGAGCAGATGGGAGCCTGGAGAGCCCCTGCCCTCCCAGGTGCATTGCAAAGTCAGCAGGCTTCTGAGTCACTGGAGGACAGAGGCTGAGGGGAGACTGGGGGCTTTCTCCTCTTCAGAGGCCCCGTTGTGGAGATCTCAGCTCAGCTGCGTGTGGAACGAGCCAGGGAAGAGTGTGGAGGCACCGACCACTGTCATTGCCCTTTGATTCCATCTGCTTCTCTGTGGTCTTTTCTGTTCCCTTTAGTGTTTTGGGTGTGTGTCTGTCTGTTTGTCCCTGCTTCTGCTAGTATTCCCCTTTCTGGTAAATTCATATGTACTCTTTCTCTTTTTAGTGTTCAGCTTTTTCAGCTTGGATCAGGAATACCCCTCAAAAACTCATGTGTCGAAGCTTGACCTCTGTGAAGCCATGTACAGGGATGGGGCTTTCAGGAATTGGCTGGAGCGTGAGGGCTCTAACATCACCAGTGACTAATCCATTCGATGGGTTAATGATTTGAATGGATTATTGGAAGGTGGGACCTAGTTGGAGGAAGTAGGTCACTGGGGACTGGCTGCCTCAGAAATGTTTATCTTGTCCCTGGCACCCCCGCCCCCCCAGCCTCCTAGCACCATGAGATGAGCAGCTTTCCTTGTGCCAGAACGTTCTGTCTCACCTCAGGCCCAGAGCACTGGAGCTGACAGCTTGGACTGAGTCCTTCGAAGCCCTGAGCTAAGATGATTCTTTCCTTCTCTGAGTTGTTTGTGTCAGGTGTTTTGTCACAGCAGCAACAACAACAATAACAAAACTAAGAGATCAGCCCATGAGGTGTTTTTTAAAAAGTCAAATTTACTTCTGATTAGAGGTTATGCTATGCTAATTACTCCCTCCCTCTTTTAAGGTTCTTTGTTTATAGAGTCCTTGGTTGATTCTTTTTTTATATTTATGGCACTTGATTAAGAACGGTTTCCACATGTCTGCCATAATGGTCATTTTTACTGTGAGGGTCTTTGGAGATAATTAGAAAACGAGTTTTGGAGAGATAGTTCAAGAAGAGATATAGTGACAAAAACCGTGTCTTAAAAAAGTCACTTGGCAGGATACAAGCCAAGCTAGTTCTTTTTCAGATTTTATTTTCTCATGCATTTATAAAGCAAACCTACTCCTTGAAAATGACTAGGTGCATAAAAGACTGTGTTGGCTTCTATGTGCTGGCAGTTTTCCCCTTAATCGTGTGCATTTTTCATTGTTTTCTCTAGTATGATTGGTTTTGATATAGGTGTGCTAGTGAACTAGAGACTCCCAATTCATCAGATGGAGGGTGTTTCTAGAAAAATAGCAAAGGTATTGTATGAGGGTTCTACTTGCTGTTCAGGAGACCAGCTAGTATCATAACTGTGGGGTCTTGCCCTGCAGTAGGGCTCTTGTCAGGGAGGAGTGACTCGGAGCCACAGCCGGGGCTGGCTTGGCTGCCCTGCTCAGCCTCGGCCTGACCATGGGAGGCACGCTGATGGGTTAAGCTTCAGTGACCATTTGAAATAAGGAAGGTAAACCTCATGGAAGTGTTTTGAGGTCTTTTGGTAGAACACTTGAACACAGTTTGATCATTATTAATTTAAGTAGATGTTAATACCTAAAAATAACCTATTTTTCATAAAAACTTTTATGGTTTCATGTATGATATTTTGCATTTGAAGCAACCAGTTTTGAGATGTACTTGGAAGTTGTTATTTCCTTTTTAATATATAATATTCAATATAAAATGCATAGGATTTCTGATATGTGCTTTGGCAATATCTGCCATCAGTGGGGTGTTCATAATAGAAAAGCCTCACCTGCCCATCCGAAGTTGCAGAGAATGTAGACGTCGGATGTTTTCTTTTAAGGCTGTCAGAGGTATTGAGTTTTCACAGTGGTGTATGGAGTACTTAAAAATAAGCATCTCACGGCCAGTTTTCCTGGATTGTCTCTTTATGTTGTACAATGTGTAGAACTGTCATGGATAGTGACAAGGCTCTCAGGCCAGCCCTAGAAGTTGTCTGTGGGCCGGGGACAGTGAGAAATGGGAGATTGCAGTCACAGGAACAGGGAGCCCAGGGAGAATGGGACTTGGGACCCCTGGGAGGCACAAGCAAGGGTGGGTGTGCTTGGGCAGCCAGAGGAGGTACAGCTGAGGAACAGAGGGTGTAAGAGACCAAGGACGAGGCAGTGCCAGTTGAGTGCTTCACCGCTGGAACCTGTGCTTCTGTAAATTTGCAGCAGACACTGAAATGTTATTGAGGTAGACTTGAAAGAACCAATGAGTCTTCTGAGTCGGTGAGCAGAGAGCATTTGCTGAGATAAGCTTCTCCAGTCTTGCTCCTGTGTGGTGGTTTTGCCCCACAGTGATGATGAACATCCCCTTCCATTCTGTAGTGCAGCCATTCATTTGTCCCTGGTGTTTGAATCAGATTATTGTGAAAGCTTGGTTCACCTGTTGAAATGCTGGCACCATTTCTCCATGAAAACCCCAGAAATCTGAATGCTTTTTTTCACTGAAGTTTCTTATTTCAATTGGAACATTCTTTCTGAATGTGTGTGTTAAGGTCAGTGTACGTTTTCAAATGATTCAGTCTTTTTCTGCAACCACAAAGTTTCTTATTCAGGGAAGTACTTACAGTTCTCTCTGCCCCCTTTGCTACATTTGAATTAAGAAAAGACAGGCTTATATTATTTTCGAGGCAGCTGCTAACAAAAATCATGTTTTCTTAAGAACTGTTTGTCATTGCTCAATGATAGAAGATGTTAGACCAAACTGGGGACAGTTCTACTGTGATGAATTGGAGATGCCTCTGCATGGAGAGCGTGGGTCAATGGCTTTGTGCTCTTACCCTTTCCGTGCCCTAAGTGGACTGATTGTGAAGCAGTCTCCCCCTGTGCTCAGAGGCGATAGAGAAGAACTGAGGGGCAAAGGGTGCGCAGGGGCTTGACATTTTGACCTGTGCTTCAGATTCAGGATAACTGGTGATGTTGGCTTTACTGTTACCACTGCTCTCCAGGAATTTTGATTTTCCTAAAGCCCAATTTGCTGATGATTCCCATTTCAAGGAAATTATGCAGGCAATGGAATTAGGTACCTCATTCGAGTCTGTTTTGAGTGTTCAATGTTTTGGTGTCTATTCAAAGCAGGACAAGATTGAAACTACCTAAGATTAGAATGTGTATTGAATATAGCTTGATTGTTCTTGAAAGTAGCTTTTAGTTAATCATATAATGAGAAAAACATTCATTATCCAGCTCCTTGATAGACTTAATTCCCTTGTGAACTTTATTTCCCCTTTCACCTGAAACCATTTGTTTTATCTGATAAGCAGTTACAAACACTGTTTCATTGTATCTGTTGAGAAGATTGGGACAATGTAAGCCAGGAGGTGAAAGTTCAGAGTTAGCAAGGTGCCTTTTAAAATAAAGAAAGGAAACATAATTACAGGATTAGCAGTGTTAGAGTTCTGATTTCTCATTTCTCTTAACTTTGAAACTTGTTTTACTAGGTGTTACATTAGGGGGGAATTCTGAGGTTTCATATCATTCAGGGCTAGGACATGCATGTCTTCCTAGGACTTACTCTTTGTTAATGTTTTAAAGCAGCAAACATGTGCATGAAGTCTCATATCCACTGAGGTGCTGGATCATGGAGAATTTGGCTGGGAATCAGGTTCTGATTTCCCACCTGTATTTGCTCTTGGCGACTTCTGCAAGGCCCTGTGGCTGTCAGCTCTCTTCTTTAGAACTGTCATGCTGTAGGTGTCAAGAGCCCAAACCAGTCTCATCCAAAATGTCCCTCTTTCACCCTACTCAGAACTCGCCATCCGCAGCTCAGGCCTGCTGCCTCCCTCTGTTCCTGTTTCTGGGGACCCGCTGAAGGGAAGGAACAGCAGCCGTGATTTGTTTTCCTCTCTCCACTTCTCCTCCACTGACTCACTACCTTGTTTCTTTTGGCTCCTCCAGCTGTGGGCCTGGGACTGGCGAAGGATAAAGGGTCAAGCGGTTGTGACCTGCCATTCTTATGTGCTTTATCTCTGTTTCTGTCTTTGCATCTGTCACTTGGGTTTTCTAGAGACCCTCCTCTGCTTCTGAAATATTCCTAGGCATGGTGATGCACACTCCTTGTGACCCTCTACTTCTTCCCTACGAGCCCCCCTGTGACCCCCTCTACTCTGTCGACCAAGACCCTTTGCCTGGTCAAGCAGTTCTCCTGGCCTTTCCCTGTGGCCTCCCAAGCTGGAAGCAGCTGCTGCTGTCTGTGGTGTCCCCTTTCTTTCCCACACCCAGCCTGCCGAGTGAGGGCGTGAGGGCTGTGCCCAGGTGGGCGGCCTCTCATTGAGTCCTGCATGATGCTCCTGGTGTCTGAACTTAAAATGTGTGGTCCTTTCCTTGCCTCCCTTGGCTATGGGGCCTATCCAAGGTCAGAAGACAAATGTCATGTTAGCATCACAGTACAACATTTGAATGCTGTGCTGTAATCTCTTGTTTTTGCATGTGGATGTAGACCTCAGAATTATAGAGAACATCAGAGTGATGGAAAAGTTTAAAAACTTGAAATTTGGTTACTTTCAAATATAGTAATACACATCTTTAAATAAAAAATGATTAATACCTATACCCTATTATGGTATAACATAAGTTTTTCTATGGGATTCATACTTAATTCAGAAATTGAAGTTATGTTGAATAAATTTTTCATCATTTAAACCTTGTTTTGGACTATTCACTGAATTTTGTGGTAGATTTCTTTATAAGACACACACAAATTTAATCCACATATGTAATATAAGACTTTTCATTACGTAAATTAAAATACATCTTAATTTTGTTTCAGGATGTTATAGTCCATGCTGAGAGGGCACACTTTTGACAACAAAGTTTACAAATTAGACTATAGCTTGCATGGACTATTTACTACCTTTTTGCCTTGCTTTGCTTTAAGCTTATGAGTTTGGAAATTCAAATGGATCTTGTACTTTCCTGTGTAATAGGAAATCATAGGGTTAGAAATTGGTAGTGTACCAAGTTAAATGATCAAAATTGGATTTAGAAGGAATTATGCATTCATGGTATAACCTTCCCACATTTTTGTATTTGTATCAAAATCAGATGGAATATCAAACCTTAGGCATTAGATAACTGAAATCCTGTATTGAGCCCTTTTGTTAAGACAGTTGCTGTTGAGAAGTATGTTGAATCATTTTTAATTTCTACTACCAATTCAAAGTGATATTGAAGATCAAGAAAGTAACATAACTCTACAACTCAGTTGTGAGAAGATATGTAATCTTTAATTTATCCAACTGATTTAATAATTTTATGTCTGCATTTAACTATACCTCAGAATTGTTAGGCTCAAATCATCTTTATTGGATGGTTTGACCTCTTCTGAGTAAACGGTTGACCATTTAAATTTTTCGCTCTTTCCGTGTTTGACAGTGTCCGTGCGTGACAATGGCTTTCTGCTGGTGGTGGTCTAGACTGAAGCCTAGTGGAGTGCCTTGCTTTCGTCTGGTCTCTTAAAAAAAAAAAAAAAAAGTAACATAAATTGATTCGAACCATACATCACTTTAATGGCTAATTCCACGTGACTGTGTAGATTAAATACACACAGAGCCCCCATCGGTGTCCTTGCATCCAGAACTGAGGAAGACAAAGGAGCCCCAGGTCTGCCTGGAGTAGAAGGCAGCTGGGTGCTGTGGGTCAGTCTGGAGGGGGAGCCCTGGAGTGCCGGCAGTGGGCATGGGCTTCGGGCACCCGTGTGGTCTGTTCCTTCTCAGTGCCAGGCCATCCTCAGACCTGACAGCTGTTGGACACTATCTGGTGTGCTGGGCACGGTGCTCAGTGCTTTGCAGGCTTTTCCTTTAATCCTCAGAGCACACCTTCTGATAAATTCTTACCCAGTTGGGTGGACGAGAGCCCCGAAGTTGTAAGGAGTATATGAAATGGTTGGTGGTACCTGTGGGTTTTGATTCCAAGCCTGAGTGATGTCCTGGAGGTGAGAGTCTTTCCCACCAGAATGAGTCCCCTCAAGAAAGATTTGGTGAGCTCACTCTGACACAGGTGAGGCACTATGCTCAGTGCAGAGGGAGATGCAGTCCCTGCCCTGAGGTGCTTGCAAGCTGGCTGGACAGCCTTGGGAAGGCTGACCTTGGTTGGCTTCAGGTGGACCCCTGTTGTTCCTCAGAGGTAGTCTCAGAGGCGATCTCAAGAGAGGTTGGTAAAACAGACTTGGGAACGGAAAGGTTGAAGATTGTTTCTGAAAAGTTGACTTGTGTGTTCTAGAAGCATCCTGAGATCCTGGGGCGAGAGGATTATCCATGTGAGGCTGGTGACAGTCACTTGTGGGTAGGATTACCTACTTGCTGGCTGCTCATCAGACTGGCCAGTTTACTGAGGGAATGGAGTGTGGGGATGAGTAAGGCAGATACCCTCATCTGTACTTCAGCTTGAACCTTCTGGGCTCTGGTGGAGGGAATCACCAACAGAGCATGTGTTCATCTGGTTCCGTCTTCATTTAATTCTTTATGTAAGTTTAATTTGTGTTTGTTGAGGTCAGGTTCTAGATACACCCTTTGGCACAAATACCATGTTGCCAAGGCTGGATGGTGAGGTTTAGAATGACTCTAAAGGGCAGGTACATTTGCTTCCAGGACACATTTTGTGAGCAGGCTTCTGGGTAATAACGTCATTCTGAGCTGACTGTGACTCCTGCCTTGCCTGTTTAATAGAGTCGTTTTAAAATAAGCAGAGCAGCATCTTGGACCCAGTGACACCCACTCCTGTAGGAGGACTTATTTAAAAATCTGCATGCTTGCGCTCAGCTCCCTGACACCCATCGCTGCTTTGTAGGGTGGGAGAGAACATGGACACTGGGCATAAATCGTCTCATACAGAGTGGATAGCTGAAGTCGATCTGAAATGAGAAGGAATATTCTGCTGGTTTTCTTACCCACTTTCTAAATAGACCTGTTTCTCCCCCATCCCCCTTTCCAGTTTTAGCAATTATCTTGTTAAGAAACGGTGTGCTTGAGAATTAGCCTGTTAAGAACGGTATGTGCAGGGAAATGATGAAATGAATTTGTTGGAGAAACCTGAGTTGCTTGATTGTATCATCTTTTGGGACATGTTTTATTTTGACACAGAAGAGAAATAAGGGCGATTTATACCAACAGGAACTGCAGCTTCTCTAGGGCAGCTCTGTGTGGTGCTTCAGCTAGCCAGCAGTTGCTCCTCCCACAGTTCATCTTTGCACAAAGGAGATGATGTAATCCCTTTAGCTGTAGGCCACGTGGCCAGCATGCCGTCACTGACTTCACGCTGCCAGCACTATATTGGCTCCTTGAGACAATGCATTTGTTATTAAATTGCATCCTCCTTGCAATGTCTGTCCTTCACCTGGGTCCCCAGGAGTGTCAATGAGGGCAGCGGGACTTTGTGGAAGAATTGCTCCAGTGACTTTTATGATTAGAAAAATTACCACAGCATCTTCTTATACTAAGCTATGAAGACTCTGTGTGCCACAAATTAATACTGGGGGCAGGGATGCTCTGTTGCTATTAGCAACTGCTGCCTATTTATCAGAAGAGTGACATGCTAGAAGCCCAGACTTTGCTTTTCTTCCCCCGCTTTCTCATGAATTCTTGGAGTAGCCTCCTGAGCTGTACATTTGAGAGGGAGGACAAGGACTGCTCTGTCCAGCCAGGTGTATGCACGCGTGCATCCTTTCCAACCACAGCGTAATCCTGCCATGTGTGCTGCCTTTTGCTTGTTCCAGTCACAGCTACATGACAGCTGCCATGGGCTGTGCCGGACTTGCTTGGCTCTGTGTTAAACACTTTGCCTGCATTTTCTCATTGAATTCCCTAGCCACCTTTTGAAATGTGTGATTCACAGAGAGGCTCTTCCACATCAGAAAAGAACCCAGACAGAAGGCAGACGGTGGTGGTGGGATAAGGGAGCACTTTGAATTTGAGCCCGTTAGTTTTTCAGGAATGGGACCTTCTCAGTAGATCTAGGTGATTCTCTCACCACTTGTTAGGAGTCCCTGGTGTGTGAGCCCTGGCTGCTGAGGCTTGATGATGTCTAGACAGCTTTGTAGCTTTCTCAGAGTTGTTAGTACAGCAGTTAGATGCTGCTACTACAAGAATTCAGAAATCACAAGGTTTCCTTGATTTTTATGGTTGATGATTTTCAACGTGAAAATGTCCTGTTTGCATTAACAAAACTACCTCTTGGGAACATGATGAAATAGGCTTTTGGCTCCATACCTCTGAGGACCTTTCTGTGAAGTCGTGTCAGGACTAATTTTGTTTAGTACTTAGGGGTTGTATGTACAGGGTGCCGGAGCATGATTCCTATAGAATTAACCATCACAGCACCTGAACCTTCCATTCTTAAAGTGGCGTGTTGCTGGGAGAACGTGGAGGTGGAACACACGGAGTTGGCAAGGAGAGCTTGGGTGCCGCAGGCTTCATGCCGAGCCCTTGGGTTGACGTCTCCCTCCCGTGGCCACATGCAGCCTTGGTGTCAGAGGCAGATGACTTCTCTGACAGTGCAGGTTCAGGACTGGGTGTAGGAGGAAGAGAGGGGTGTTTCATCTCCTGAGCCTTCGCCACTGCTGAGCAGGTTTTGGTACTTTCCATGTGTCTTCTCACTGCTGCCCTGGGAGGTGGGTTGGCGAGGCCTTGAATTTCCTTGCAGGCAGAAGCCATGCAGGACTGACTAAGGCATAGATGAAGCAGGCATCCACAGAAGCCAGGAATCAGGGACAGTCATCTGAGAAAGTCTTCATGCGCCTCCTCTCTGAAATCAGAGGGAGAGTTCGCCATAGAAGTTAATCAGTTGAATTAGAACCTTAAGCCTTGGTTTTCTTGGTGATGTAAGGGGTGACTGTCAGGTGAAGGGTGAGGGTGAGGGCTTGGGGAGGCCAAGCAGGTGGGCAGTTACCACTGCAGTTCATGTGCCCTGTTAGGTTGGCAATCAGCTGAGCTGGTCTTCTCACCAGATGTATGGTTCTCTCTATGGGAATGGTCTACTCAAGCCCCTGACCACATTTGGCTAATCTGGAAGGTGACAATGGAGTCCTTGTCAAATGACTCGAAAGGAGTCAATCTTTAAGAAGAGGTCCTTCCCCAGATGTCCTATTTCTAGCCTTAACAAGATTCTAGAAAATTAGGTGTTGAAATAAAAACAATCAGTTTGGCTTTGTTTATACTTGTTTATAAAAGGAAAAGGTCACTTTCTTGGCTATAGACTCATTTTTGGTAATTTTGTATCTTGTTCAAGATTTTGTGTCATTAAAAATCAACCATCTTTTGTGCAAGACTCTTTGGAGACTTTTTTTTTTTTTTTTTTTTTTTTTTTTTTTTTTTGCGGTGCTGGGGATCGAACCCAGGGCCTTGTGCATGCAAGGCAAGCACTCTACCGACTGAGCTATCTCCCCAGCCCATGGAGACATTTTCAATGTATCAAAAGCTTTGCATTACCTGTCTCCTCTGTTGACACACCTAATTGCTTTTCCTTCATGATAATTCTACAATGATTTCTTTCTTGCTGTCCCTCCAGCCACACCTAACCAAGTGCCTGGCCACCTTACTGAACTTGTGGTTGCAGGCTCATCCCTTCTTAGTGACTTTCAGGGTGGCTGCTCAGACAGATTGGTTTTTAGTGCATCCACTGAGAACCAGACCTTACAACTCACCTGCCACAGGATGCCAGAGTTGTAGGAATGCTCTGGAAGGCTTCACTGAGATTCTTCTGTATCTTCTGCCATTTCTCCTGTATCGCTGAGGGACTGCACCTGGGTCCTCTATGAGGTGCCTATTCCAAGGCATATCTTTCGGATGGGACCCTGTGTGTTCTAATACCACTCTCTAAGAAAGAACAAAAGATGATAGGAAAACCAAGAAACTACTAAAACATTCCTTGGATATCTCATTTAAAACAGACTTTCCAAGATCTGAGTTATTACCTTTCACCTTATTTTATTCTTAACCAAAAGGCAGCATCTATGGGGCAGACTGGTCGCTGTTTCCTGCAGTATATTGCCAGGGTAGCAGAGGGATGAGGTTATGCAGCCTTCCCACCTCGGCCAGCCTTTCCAAGTACCACATGTTGTGGGTGAGAGAAAGCAGGTGCGGCCTGGGGAGCTGACCCCAGGCCAGACACCCAGCGAGACTGGCAAGCACTCAGGGTTCCTGGACTTGGGTACAACTGTGACATCACCACCATTGACCTCACCACCCAGCTTGATCCTGAAATTACAGTCAGCTTTTCATTTGCTCTTTGGAAGGAAATACCCTCTCTATCAGTATGGTTTTTAGACTCTGATGAAAATTACCCTGGTCACATCACTGTCTTTCTGGGGCTAATTGAGATGAAGTTTGCTGAAGAAAAGGAAATGCTGATTGCAAGGAGGACAGGTACTCTGCATTTGCCAAGGGACCTGCGTATGAACCTTGATCTCCTGGGTTTGGGAATAAAGAATTAAAACCTTTATGTATTTATGGCTCATCTTCAAATATCTATTTGAGGGTACCTGTTATCACCTACATAACATACTAGTATGGTAACGTATAATTCAGAATCGAGGGATATGTCATAAAATTCTGTAGGGATAGGATCATCGATCAGAAGTGTTTGAAAACCATTGCCTTAAAGCAGCAGTTCTGAAAGTGTAGTCCCAGGAACCTCTTGGAACTTCCAGGACCTTTTCAAAGACTCTGGGTTAAAGCTGTTTTTATAATAGACAAATGAAATCTAGCTTTTTCTATTCTCATTCTTTCCAAGGTGTGCATTGAAGTCTTCCAGAGGCTACATGACATGTAATATCACAGCAGATCAAAGAGAAGTACATGTGAGAATTTAGATGTGTTCTAATAAGACAGACATTAAAAGGAGTCTTGAATGTGTCACTTGCCAGCCTCCTGATTTATTTTTTAGTTTGGAGGGTGGAATGCAGATAATTTCAATTAAAATATTTATGTTAACATATAATGAATTTATTATTATATTCCTTTTCAAAATTTTTGATGTTCATTTTTGAATACAATAAACATCCATATGTGTTATCTAGATGTTCCATGGATAGACTAGTATGTAGTAGTTCAAACCCACATAAACCAGAAGTCTTTGGATCCTCAAGAATTTTTAAGGGTGTATGGGGTATTAAGCCCCAAACCTTGGAACACTGCTCCCTGTTTTGGGGTCTAAGATAGCTGTGTCTGGGGAGGGCATTCCAGCAAAATACCAGGGGAGGCTCCTGGGAAGGAGAGATGCAGAAAGGGGGGTGGGCATGGCAGCAAGGGCGACCTTTCCACCCATTGCTGTGGCGTTCTCTTCTTAGAGCACAGGATGGGCTTTAAATTAGTCCCTGTGCCCCACCCTCTCCCATTTCTGCTCCAAACCATGCCAGTAGCGTAGGTGGGTATTGTGTCTTAAATAGGCTCCCTGAGATCCTAATACCAACTTACAACATTATTTATCTGGGATCCGTTCCTGAAATCGAGGAATGGCAGACTTATAACAGACCTGGAGTGTGGACACCAAGTCTGCAGGTCTCCCTGCAGCTCCTTTCTGGTACTCACTCTCAGGCATCTTTAACAGGAGGAATGATTAGGGGAATTCAGTTGAGATGAAAATAGAAAGGGAAACATCTGGGATATTCTGTCCTTTCAGTCTCAAACTTTTATAATGAAATATAGAAGTATGGTTTATTATTCAAGTTCAGAGAGTGTGGAGCCCATAATTGATTTCAGATTAATCTCTTGTCCCTTAATTGTCTTGTTTTTGTTTTCTTCATTTTTTGGCAAGAGATGGCAAATGGTTGCTTCTGACAGACAACACAAATTTTAGAGAGGATGGGGAAGGCAACCATTTGGGAAAACAGTTTGGTTATTACTTGTGAACTTGAAAAGGTGCATAAATGGTGACCTAGTAGTTTTGCCATTAGGCATATCCCTAGGTCTGGAGACACTTTGGCAGTGTGTTCTGGGGTACATGGATAGCATCATTTATAATAGAAAAAATGGGAGACATTCAAATGTGCACCAATAGGATTGCACACTGTTGTGGTATAGCTAGAACGGAGTACTATACAGAGGTGAAACTGCACAAATAAAGCTCAGCATGTGTATTAATGTGGGTGAACCATCCAAACCAGAGGCAAGTCACAGGTGAATGCAAGTAGTATGGTTGCTGTGTTAGTTGCCTTTTCCTCACAGTGGCCAAAATACATGACAGTAACCACAAGAAGGAAATATTTATTTTGACTCATGGTTTCAGAGGTTTCTGTTCATGATTGTTGGCCTCCAAGGCAGAAACATTATGATGGAAAGCTGCTCAGCTCAAGTAAACCAGGAAGCAGGGGAAGCAGGTGGCTGGGAAGAGGGAGGGACCAGAGGCAAGATACAGTACCCAAGAGCTTGCCCACTTCTTCTAAATAGGCCACACCTCCCACAATTTATAGCACTTCCCGGTAGTCTAATCAGATTATTAATCCATCAATGGATTGGTCCATTGATGAGGTCAGAGCCCTCATGATTCAGTGACTTCCCAGAATTCCCACTTCTGAACATTGCTTCACAGGGGACCAGGCCTTCAATATATGAGACTTTGGGGGACATTCCAGATCTAAACCATAATTATTACCTTTATATCAGGCTCAGAAAATAGGCAGATGAAGCACTGTCTCATGTAGTAATAGGTTTACAAATGGCAGACTTGTAAAGGAAAGCAGGGCAATGAATGTTTGTCCTAAAAGGCAGCATAGTGGTTCTCTCTCCAGCCAGAGGATGGGTATGGGTGGAGAGAGGCTTGGGGTAGGCTTTGGGGTATTGGCAGAGTTCTGGTCTTACCCAGGGCGGTGGCTTCCAACATGTGCATGTAATACATACACACACACCTTCATGCAGGTCAGTCTGGGTCTCTCTGAAATCTGGGGCCTAATTTTTTGAAGCCTTTGTTTTAGTAACTTAAAGAATTAGAAAGGCTGATTTGGAAGCTTTTTTCTTTTTGTTTTGCCATAAGTAGATATTTTAGTATTTAAAGTGTGGGAGCTCTCAAAAATCATTACTGTAATAGCAGCCACGTGTCCTTCTCATTTTGAGGTTTTGAAGGTGGTGCAGTGTCTCGGTGCAGAAATGACTGATGTCCTGCTGTGAGTTTCCACAAAACCATCTGGTCAGGCTTTTGCAAGGGATGAAGAAGGAAAACTTAGAGTGGTTTGTCATTACTTTAAAAAATGATTTTCAAATGAGCCCCGACTTCAGCAGAGCAGGCCAAGCCTGCGGTGCCGAGGGCAGTGCTCCAAGGCCAGCGTCTGGGTGTTCAGCTGATTGTTCAGCGTCTGCTCATGTGCAGGTGGAAAGAGCCTATTCTCTTTGATCAGATTTTGCAAACGGGAGCCTAAAGATGGAAGCTGAAGGTGGAAGGAGAATCTCTTGGGCCCTAGGCTGAACCGGGCAGCTTCATAGGGAGAAAGTGCCCTCCTGCTGTCTGGTTGCAGGCTTCCCATAGGCAGTGTGGGTGCAGAAGAGGGGCACTTGGGAGCTAGGTGCCCTGTGCCCACTGGACCCCAGACAGGTTCACCCTGGTGTCACACCACCACAAAGGTGGTGACTATTAGCACAATCAAGATCCCAGATACTAAAGTAGCAGTAGTAGTGCGTGCTGCCATCCCTGGGAAGAAAAGGAGTTCTTAACACCAGTGCACAGGCTCCTGAGAGACGGATGTGATGTCAGAAAGAGGACTTTTTTGGGTTATTAAAATTTTTGTTGCCACAATTTTAGTGAAAGATAGTGATCTCCTTCACTCAACGAATTTTGTTCCCTTAAACAATGATTTTGGGGCTCACCTGTTTTCCATTACAACTGTGTTCTGATTGGGCTTTTGCCACAGAGAGGATCAGGGTAAGCAGGACCCTGAGAATGCTCCAGTGCACGTGGGAGGGGCAGTGCAGCAGGGATCTGATGAACTGCTGAGAGGTCTTAAAAGGTGGTCTGACTTTTGAATTGCCTTTTAGTTTCTTAAATTATCTATGGTCAGTCCTAGCAGAAGGAAATTGCCAAGGTTAATCTACAATGACTGTTGATTTTTAAAATGTCTTCTTTGTGTATGTGGCTTTTGATAGTAACTGTATATTCTCAATCCTATTCTTTTTTTTTTTAAGTAAATATTCCTATTTTTATAGAATACAATAATTACAGCGAAATAAGCAAATTTCCCTCAGTTCAGCTACTTAAAGCACGTACCGAACTTGTACAGTCAAGTTTAAGCTTCCTTTCTCAGACACTGATGACAGCAATAATGGTAATTTGTGTTTTATACTCTGTTTCTTTGTTCTAATTCTTTTAGGCATTTTGCAGGTGAGGAATCCAAGAAGTTAGAGAGATTGAGTCCCTGCCCCCATTCACCCAGCGGCCTGGTTCCAGGACCTGGGCTCCCAAATGGACACTTGAGTACTCACTACACAGTCTTAATTGAGTTTTGGCAGTGTTGGCTTTAAATGATATTCTCAGGACTTGTAATGGAAAGAAGCTGCGAGATACCTAGAGCTTCCCCTGCCTCATGGGCTGTGCTCCTGTATTCCCCTTGGCATTTCCTCCATGCATGCAGCTGGCAGGCAGCTCCCTGTAGTCCTGTATTATCTCTGCTGGAGGCCACCACCTGTGGCAGTGATGTGGAAGTCTTTGTGTGGGGCACTGTGACTGTGTTGGAGAAGCACATCTATGGAGTGAGGGGGTGCCACACCTTATTTCAGATCCTAATGGCATTGCTACTGCACAACCACACAGGGTTTAATATAGAAAAAATGGTCCTTGTGCTTTTTGGTGCATAAGATATTGACTTGTTACCCTCTTAGTAACATAGCAATTAGGAGATGAGAACAAGGAAAGCAAATTTCTCATTCTGTGAAGCTAGATTCTGCTTTGCAGAGTCACAGAAGTCTAAATTGCAGGAGAGTTTGACACCATCCCCCCTCCATTATGTATTGCTGGACCCCTGTGGCAAGCAGGAGGAGGCCCTGTGGTCCCTGCATGGCCGGGTTGCCTCAGCCATCCCAGTCCTCTCCTCTGTCTGAGGTGGGGTGGGGAACTAGACAGTTACGCCATTGGTGCTGCTCTGTCAGAACTTTGTGATAACTCGATTAGTTGTGCTGTGAAAACCAGCTGTAGAGGAGGAAGAGTTTATTTGAGGGCTCATGGATTCAGAAGTCTCTGTCCATAGACAGCTGGCTCCATTCCTGGGGGCTCAAGGTGAGGCAGGACGTCGTGGCAGAAGAGTGTGGTGAAGGGAAGTATCTCACATGATAACCAGGAAGCAGAGAGGGGGACTGCACTCAGCAGGCACAAAATTTATACCCCAAGGCCATGCTCTAGGGACCCACCTCCTCCTGTCACACCCTGCCTACGTTCACTTAACACTCAGTAAATCCCTTTCAGAGGGTTTGATTCACTGATTGGAGTAGGCTTTTATGATCCAGTCATTTCCTCTAAACCTTCTAGAATTGTCTCACACATGAACTTTTTGGGGGGCATCTCACATCCAAACCATAATACTCTATTGTTTCAGTGGAAGCTGTTGAGGGTCACCCCAGCTGATGGGGTCAGCAGCCCTGCTGAGTAAATGGTTCCAAGGCAGTGGTGGCATGCACCTCCAAGCTTGTGCTGGCTTTGATTTCCCAATTCTGATGTCCACAGAGCAGATCAGTGGAGGACACAACCACAGGCAAGCTGGTCATTTCCCCAAGTTCATGCAGCTCCTCAAGCAGCAATTTCCTTCAAGCAGGCTCCCCTGCACTTGTTCCAAGACACTCTTCCTACCCTGCTTGCTCAGACGCTACTGCCTCTTCACCTTGTGCAATGGCATCTCTGAATATGCATAAAAATTTCAAGAGGGACTTGAGTCAGTGCACAGAAAATCCATTTTTATGTCAAAAATTGTTTCACCATCAGTATATTTGGATTATTTGGCTTAATAAATATACTTTACCCAGGATCAGAAAAAGCCCCTTCACTTTTTTGTGTATGCAGAAGGGGATTTGAGGAGGAGGTAGGAGATGAAGTCGGTGGGAAATAGAAATGAATTTCTCTCTTCCTTTCGTGTTTTTTACATTATCAGATGCTTTACTTTTCACATCCCTCTTTGTAGTTTCTTGAATTTTTACTAGGAGTTCGGTAAGAAGGTAAATAATAGGGGCCTGTTTGTGGGAATTTTTCTTCCCTGCTTGGAAATGAGGGTAGGACAGGATAGGAAGGCACACCAGCACCTGAGTGAATATGAGCAAAAGAAGACTAAGCTTCAAAACCAGTGAATGCTTAAAAGCATAGGTTGCCTTTGCTGGTGTGATCTTGAGGCAGCTGGACCAAAGTTGAGCTGACCCTACTCCTTGAACAGCAAGCTACTACTTAACCCCATGTCCTTAGGGCTAATGCAGTTTTTAAAGTCAGATCTTTTTATACCAGTGAAGGATCTGGAAGAAAATACCAAACTTCACAATGGATTGCATACATTCAGTATTAAGCCTAAAATCAAGTTACAGAGTGCCATGTTTTCTTTTTCTTTTTTTGAGTTGTCTTTACTTAATAGTAACAGAATTGCTTCTATTATGTTTCTTACACTATTCAAGGGTCTCTGGCCCTTTGGCCAGTAAACAACCAAAGGACAGGACTCAGCTGACTTCACAGCCTTAGATGTATCACAGATCACTTTAAAAATAAAGGAACAGAATTGTCAAGGCAAAGTAGGTTAGCTAAGTAACTCAGAGCAGATTTGTAAGCAGCAGTGTGGGTTCCTAATGATTAAAACACCACAATATTAATCTTAGACCATGTTCTTTATAATATTCTTCATTTCTTGCTTTGTGTTTTTAATCCTGTTTCAACCCAGTCAGAATGTCAAGAAATGATTTGGGGGGCCAGTGATCAATACAGTTTTTCAGGGAAAAGAATAATGCCTTTAAAAGGATTGTCTCGGTAATCACAACATTATCTACATCTTTTATAAATAACAGTACTATGTATTTACAAGACATTTATTTGTCCATCAGATTTTGCTTGGCTTGTACATATAGGTAAGGTCACTATTTGGTCTAATATGTGTTTTGTTTTAGATTATCAGCTTCTTAAAATCACAAGGTGGCATTAGCAGGAGGATCTCTAGGGCTTAGGAGAGCACTGTGTGTAAATACTAAGTGACTGGAAACAAATCCAAAGCTTCATCTAGTGATTGGTAGAAAGCTCTGCCACATTCTTGGATGTTATGAAGATTTATCTTTCTAGTGAGTTTCATGTTAGAATTAAATCCATAATACTAAAGTGGAAGTAACTTTTCAATCCTTCAGTTAAAATTCTGGTACTTGTAGCATTTACCTTTTAAGATATTATTAAGGGTAAATGATTTAACTGAAGTTTTTTGGCTCTACAGTATCTTCATTTTGTGGAATACATAATGAGAAATTTTGATATTATATATCTATATGCAAATTTAATGATTCTAAATGCTGTTTAAATTAGATATAACTACTGGTCACTTAAGTTAATTGAGAGTTTATTAAGACTTTCAACCTTGATTTACATTTCCCCAGAGGTGGGAAATTAATCAACATGGTGTCTTAGGGTAACAGGGGTTGATAAGCATTTGAGAGGAGGTCCGTGAAGCTTGGGAGATGTCTCCTGAGCAGGATTGAGGCTTCGGTGACTAGAACTTGTACCTGCCCCTCCCGATACCCCTTCTTACCTGTCCTGGAAGGAGAAAATACTAATTCAGAATCCAAGTTTTAACATGTAATACTGAGCAGGAGGCAAGGGTGGGGTTAAGGATATTGACGGGGAGATAAGCTGGAATAAATCAAATTTTACTTTTTCTTTCTTAGTCTTTCCAGGACCTTGGACGTGCTAGGCAAGCACTCTGCCATTGAGCCACTGAGCCACTTCCCTGAACCTTATAAACCAGACTTTAAACCAAATCTGGGTTTGGCCTTGGGGACTGAGTCTTTCTGTCTTGTGGAAGTTTATCGACTACCTGGACAGCTCTGGCCTAGCCTCCCTGCTTAGTGTTGCTCCTGTCACGCATGGCCAGTAAGTCAAGATGTTGTGGGCGAAGCCCAGCTGATATTTTGGGGTGTTACTATTTGTGACATGTGACTCTCACAGAGGCTTAACTTGTGTTCAGTTTATGAGGCAGAAAACAGTCGTATGGGTACTCAGTAGACTTTAGAGACACCCTTGTGCTGACGTACAAAAGAAAAAAAGAAGGTGGGTTTTGAGTTGTGTGGAGTTGTTTGAGTTGTGTGCTGCTGACGTCCTTCCTGGTCTACTTACAGACTCACGATCAGAGCACTTCTGTGTGACCTTAACGCCTTTCAGGGAGAACTGCGGCCTAGAGAGAGGCAGGCTCGGGGCCTGCGGAGCCCTCCCCTCCCTGCAGCCCTGGCTCCCTCTGCTTGTCCGGTGGTGCAGCGAGGAGCTGGCCAGTTTTCTTCTTCCAAAGCAGTCTGCTCTTCCCGTTGGAGAAGTCGGGGGAGGTGGCAGTGTTGGGGGCAGAAAGTAATTTTTCACTTATGTTGTAAAAACCTCAAAGTGAAACCCTTTTCTACTTTGAAATACAGATTGAGAATATGCAAACAGAATTTTATATACTATCTAGTCACCAAATATTCAAAACAGAGAAAGAATGCAGTCACTTCAGCAGCTGGAAAGAGTGTGAGCTGGTGGGCTGCTTTAGAGCTGTGGCCAGCACTCCGCTCAGGACTCCAGATGGTAGCTTGCCACCTGAAATTGCCAACGGCTGGAACACTGCGCACCTCAGGGTTTTACTGTCTGGGCGTGGAGTTCTCACTGTGCCCTGGTACTCTACTTGGCACACTGAGGGACACAGCATGGTCCCTCCTTCAAGGAGCTCCCTTGCTCCTGGGGGCCCTGAAGAGTGAGATACTCACGGTGCCGTGTGATGGGGGTTTGCGGGTGTGGGAGTGCAGCATGGGGGTCTGATCCATCCGTGGGGCACTCCCGGATGGTGAGGAAGGGCTGTGTGGCTCCGTTGGAGCAGGGGAGAGAAAGGGGTGTTTGCGGCAGGTGTATATAGAAGTTCATTGGTGGCAGCAGGGGTGGGGGGCATGATTAGGATATTATTATTATTATTATTAGGTACTGGGAATTGAACCCCCAGGGGTGCTTTATCACTCTTTATCACTGAGTTAATCCCCAGTCCTTTTTATTTTTTAATTTTATTTTGAGATCAGGGTCTCACTAAGTTACTCAGAACCTCACTAAGTTGCTGAGCCTGGCCTTGAACTTGCCATCCTCCTGCCTCAGCCCCCCAAGTCACTGGGACTATCACCGTGCCCAGTTTATGATTGGGATTCTTGGGGAGATGGTTATTGATGGCCAACCAGTGAGGCTGCAGGGCAAGCAGGCACGTCCCAAGGAACTTTGTGCCATGTTAGGGAGTTTGGACTTCATCTGAGGATGCCAAGAAGCCATGGAAGAATTTTAGGGGGTAAAATTGATGACATGTTGGTTGTGGAAACGTGGTTCTGGGGAGAGGGGCAGGATTAGAGGGAATCATGAATGTCGCTTAGGAGATAACAGGAAGAGCCCAGATGAGGGAGACCTGGTGGGTGGTGCGGGATCATCATTTCATGGAAGTGGGGAGCATAGAGAGGGAGGAGAGCAGGGGAAGGCCAGGTACTTGGGTGGGCCAAGGGGTGGACTGTTTGTGGGGCTGGATATTCCTGGGACGCACACGGTGGGGAGCAGGTTTAGGGTGAGGGTGGGCCAGCTTAGATATTCAGGAGGCCATGCAGTGCCATCCTCCTTATGGGGCCTCTGGTCTAGTGATGGACAGTTTGCTCTGCCGTGAGTGTTTCTGGCTTTCATTTCTCTGCTGATGGCTGATCGCCCTGCCTGGAGTGCTTGCCCTTCTCCAGTTTGCCTGCTTGTGGCTGTTTCTTCCACACTTGGTATGAATCCTTCATGGGCTCTGCAGGTCCTGTTCTCGGCCCCCTGGCCTGATTTTCCACATCAAATGTCTATACCACAGAACTGCCCACTCGTGTGTTGCTTTTCCACACTGACTGAATTCAGCAAAGGATCTGAATTACCCTCCACACACAAGCTACCCCCCCCCCCCCCGCAGCCCTGTACGGGTCCATTCTCTGTACAGTGAGAGGAAATTTTTAAACAACTAGTTTATACCACTTTTCTACTGTTGAACTCCTCTCTGCCCCTTTGTTCCTTATGTAATGATCAAAAAGATACGTGCAGCAAGGAAAAGGTGTAGAACTATAGCTCTATCTTCCAAAACCTTTTACAGAGTATTATTGTGTTCTGCATTTGAAAATGTATGTGGCAATTCTTATATGATAAAGGGTAGAGGTGCTAAAATATATTTGGTACGATGATTAGAGGGTTCCCCCCCGCCAGTGGTGCTGGGTGTTGAATCCAGGGCCTCACACATGCGAGGCAAGTACTCTACCATTGAGCCACAAACCCCACCTCAACCAGGGTTTCTTTTAGCAGTTAATCTTGTCGATTTGATGTGCATTAGATCTTTTAATACAAGTAATCAAGCTGTGTCTGTTATGTCACTCTGGTTCATTTGATACAAACTAAAATTCTACACAGCTTTCCTGGGAGGCTTCTTAGGTAAGGCAAGTCTTTGGAGTGGGTCAGCTTCACAAAACTATATGCACACACACGCACCTGTGAGAGATTTCTGCCTATGTGTTAGCATGAGGTCCCAGAATACAGCCTTGAGCAACTTCCCCCAGAGGTATCCCCTCGCAGGCTGTAAAGGTACAACACACATACACCTACACCTGAATTCTTTCTTTAGTTTGGCACTAGGCGACTGTGGGAATGATTTTTCTCTGTGCTAGTCCCTCAGGATGTGAAGATGAAGGGATGTCTGGGCAGGGATTCTTTTATGATTTAGGAGATTGGAAGAACGTAGAGTTTTATAATGCTGCTACTCTTTTGACTCCTGAAATATTCTCTTCTGTTGGTTTACAAAATATGCTTTTAAATTACCTTCCAATGTAGTTAAGACATCAGACCTTAAATAAATAAATAAATAAATAAAATAAAGGTGTTGTGTCCATCTACAACAAAATAATACTTTAAAAATTCTAGATTGTTTCATTTACGTGAAGATATATTCAATAGTGTTTTTTCTTATGGTCTTTTAATTTTTTTTAATTAAAATATTTTTTATTTTTACAGACACATTTTGATTCATTGTACACAAATGGAGCACAACTTTTCATTTCTATGGTTGTGCAGGTGCAGGATGTAGATTCACACCATTCATGTAATCATACATATATATAGGGCAATACTGTCTGTTTCGTTCTACTGTTTTTCCATCCCACCCTCTCCCACCCCTTTTTCCTCTATACCATCCAAAGTTCCTTCATTCTTCTCTTCCCCCCATCACCCCCCCCTCATCACATGTTGTTAATGCACTTATCAGAGAAAACATTCAGCCTTTGGTGTTTTGGGACTTGACCTATTTCACTTAGCATGATATTTTGCAACTTCAACCATTTACCAGCAAGTGCTGTAATTTTATTCTTTATGGCTGAGTAACATTCCATTGTGTATACAAACCAGTTTCTTTATCCATTCGTCAATTGGAGGTCATTAGCATCTAGGTTGGTTCCACAATCTAGCTATTGTGAATTGAGCTGCTGTGAACATTGGTGTGGCTGCATCACTGTAGTATGCTGATTTTAAGTCCTTTGGGTATAAACCAAGGATGGGATAGCTGGGTCAAATGGTGGGTCCATTCCAAGTTTTCTGAGGAATCTCCAAACTGCTTTTTAGAGTGGCTGCACCAATTTGCAACTCCACCAGCAATGTACGAGTGTGCCTTTTTCCCCACATCCACGCCAACACTTTTTATTGCTTGTGTTCTTGATAATAGCCATTCTGATTGGAGTTAGATGAAATCTTAGGGTGGTTTTAATTTGCATTTCTCTAATTACTAGGGATGATGAGCCCTTTTCCTGTATTTGTTGATCACCTGTATATCATCTTCTGTGAAGTGTCTGCCCATTTCCTTAGCCCGTTTATTGATTGGGTTCTTTGTATTTTGGGTGTAAAGCTTTTTAAGTTCTTTATAAACTTTGGAGATGAGTGCTCTGTATGAAGTGTGTGTGGAAAAGATTTTCTCCCACTCTGTAGGTTCTTTTCACATTATTGTTTCCTGTGCTGAGAAAAAAACTTTTTAGTTTGAATCTATCCCATTTATTGATTCTTGCTTTGATTTCTTGCATTATGGGGGTCTTGTTAAGGAAGTCTGGTCCTAAGCCAACGTGATGGAGATTCAGGAGTATCAGGTCTAATTCCTAGATCCTTGATCCATTTTGAGTTGAGTTTTGTACAGGGTGAGAGATAGGGGTTTAATTTCATTTTACTGCATATGGATTCCCAGTTTTCCCAGCACCATTTATTGAACAGGGTATCTTCTCCATTGTAAGTTTTTGGCGACTTTGTCTAGTATGAGGTTACTGTACTTATGTGGGTATGTCTCCGTGTTTTCTATCCTGTACCTTTGATCTACCTGTCTATTTTGATGTCAGTACCATGCCGTTTTTGTTACTATGGCTCTGTAGTAGAGTTTAAGGTCTGGTATTGTGATACCTCCTGCATCATTCTTCCTGCTCAGGATTGCTTTGGCTATTCTGGGTCTTTTGTTCTTCCAGATGAATTTCATGACTGCTTTTTCCGTTTCTATGAGAAATGTCATAGGGATTTTTATTGGAATTGCCTTAAATCTGTATAGTGCCTTTGTAAGTTTGGCAATTTTGATAATATTAATTCTGCCTATCCAAGAACATGAGAGATCTTTCCATCTTCTAAGGTCTTCCTCAATTCCTTTCTTAATTGTTTTGTAATTTTCATTGTAGAGATCTTTCACCTCTTTGGTTAGATTGATTCCCAAGTTTTTTTTTTTTTTTTTTGAGGCTATTACGAATGGAGTTGTTTTCCTCATTTCCCTTTCAGATGTTTCATCACTTATGTATAAAAATGCTTTAGATTTATGTGTGTTGATTTTATATCCTGCTGAATTCATTTATGAGGTTTAGAAGTTTTCTGGAGGAGTTTTTTTTGGATCTTCTAAATAGAGAATCATGTCATCAGCAAATAGTGACAGCTTGAGTTCCTCTTTTCCTATTCGTATCCCTTGTTATGGTCTTTTTAGTTATTTTAGCTTGTCCTTGATATTTTGTGTGTACAACATTAAAAGCCAGAGTTATTTTAAGCTGAAATTCCCCTTAACTCCCTTGAATCAAACTTCTTAAACATATGATGTTGTGTTTCTAAAATTATGTAGAGGGATAAATTAATCAATTCAATGGTCATTATAAGCCTAAGAATTAAGTAAAAATTCTAATGCTACATTATAAAACCCCATCCATGTTCTTGTGTAGCAGTTTGTGAACATTCTGCATTCCTTAAGAATTTATTTCATATACATTTTGAAAAGTGAATTTTGATTATATATTTATATAAAAAATATAAGCATTGAGTTTTTTATATAGATGGAGTAAAAATAACAGTTAACTCCCTTGATTTTATAACCTTGCTTCTTTTCTTGCTCAGACACTCTCATAGAGGATCCAGGTTAGTTAAAATGCTTCCTTCTTATGCACCACTAGTCTGGATGTTTGCATAACCAAAACCCTCCTTAGTGCAAACATTGTGCCTCCCTGCACTGAGCATAATCCTGCAGGCTCTGCAGTGAAGTGGCCTGCCTGAGAGAGTGACGTCACCTGCCTCTGCACACCCGCATGCGCATGCGGGGCGAGGGCGGTGCCGGGCTTCTGATCAGAGATTTATCACCCTGCTCTTTGTGTTCAGTAGTGAGTGGGGAAGTTTCCTCTGAATTAATTAATGAGTAAATTTCGGTAATTACCACCAAGACTCTGTACTAATAAGAAGCTACCAGTGTACTGTGTAATTTTGTTGCTGGCGTTTCAAAATAATGCTTTATTTATTAACACATTTTTATTACTGCTACAACCTGAGTTTTTATAAGTATAGGGTTTTTCAGTCTTTGATTCGAACACTTTTCCCGTTTAGTAAATACTAAAGTGGAAAAGCTGGTAGGCAGACGAGCTCTCTGGAAAGGGAGGAGCGCAGTTCGCTGTGTGGGCTGGATGGCTTCAGGTGGGCCCGAAGCCCAGAGCCAGGCACTAGCTCAGTGTGCTCAGCAGCTTGAATGGCCAGGATATGACTGTTGGTTTGTTTGGTTTTTTCCCCCTAAAACTGATTTTACTGGGGAAAATATCCACTTAATTTGAGGTTTATATGAAATTTCAAATTATAAGAATCTGCCATTAGTTCTGGGAAATATGGGGATTTAAGCAAACACCAACTGTTTTAGTTTTTAAATTTTTAAATTTGATTTATGTTTTAACTCATTTGATTTATTTCATCTTAATTTTTTCTTGCCACTTATGTATAAAATATTGTTGGTAGTGTGCCGCATAAAAGCTTTTGGTAATTCTGAAAATATTTCCTTTGTATTTTTTTTCTTTTTAAATTAAAAAATTACCAAGGAGAGGGTAATTTTCTTTTTGTATTTATTTGGTGTTTAATACCATACAAGTGACCAAGTAACTGAGATTCAGGTCCTCAGTGACTATCTTAAAAAGGTATTTGTCAACAGGAACAATGTAGCTCCTTCTTGCAGGGTCTCAGGGTAAAAAAATGAGTAATTGATTTGACCAGTGGGGTGTTAGATCATTTATTCCAGACCAACTGAAAGATTTTCTGTTGTTGGATGATAATTTGTAGAATATTTCCGCTTAGGGCAGAGAGATTAATATTCCTTCTTGTAAATGTAAATCACACTGTGGTTGAAGTCTAAACTACAACAGAGCTTGTATTTCATAAACTAAATATAGAAAGTGCTAAGGAGTGTTAAGGTACTTTTTGGGGATTCAGGGACATGGCGTTGGAGAAGTTGATTTGTTCTTTGATTCATTCCTTTGTTTTTTCATCTTTTATCTAGTTGTCCCACATTTATTGAGCACCCCTGACCCTGTCTTAGGCATCTGAGATATAGCAGGGAACAAGACAGACTTGTCTTCTGGCAAATTGGTTGATTTAGAGACGAAAAAAAAACCACTCTCTGTTTCATGGACAACATAATGTTTATCATTTTAAGAATAGAGATTTCAGAGCATGAACTTGATATTCTCAGTGTGACATGCTACTGGTCCAAAGAGCAATTTAAGAGATGTAACAGAATCCATTTTGACAAATAACGTCATGTTGAATCTTGGGGTTGAGGTGTTCTTAAATATTCAAATTTAATTGTTTTAGGGACAAGTTCTGTGTGTGTGTGTGTGTGTGTGTGTGTGTGTGTGTGTGTTGATTTGAAACCAGAAAGAAAATCACCTAGCATACCTACATATTTATTTTTAATAACAGATGTGAAATAGGAATTTTAATGCAAACTGGTTTTCCCCAGTAGTATTCAGGAAATACTAGTGTAAAGTCTTTAGAGTAGAGGCAGGCATCATCACAGAAACATTCTGAACATATTCCTTATAGAATATGTTCAAAAGAACAGTTGTCGCCTACCTCTTTTGGACTCCCCTGGGAAACATCTTCTGCTCCTACACAGAAGTCTGTGTGAACTCCATCCCGTGTTGGGCTCACTATCCCCTGGAGCTAGCATTTCATTAAAATCCACATTGGCGGCTTTATTTCAGACAGTGAAATGTACTTTAGTTTATGACAAGAATTGTTATAAAAATCCAGTCTTGTTTTTCTGCCCACTTTACTATGGGTTCTTGGTAACTTAAAATATCTAATTCCAAGAGTAGGTTCAAGTAAATGCCCCCTGATTTTGACCATTTTACCTGCAGGTTAATTATCCTGAGCATTTTAAGTTGTTGCTCTTCTCTCTTTCTCCATTCCCTTCTAATTTTACCAAATTTTTCTTTGTGGCATCCCTTTCCATCTATAGTGGCATCAGCAAACCCCCTTGGTGGCACATAGACTAAGTAACAATGTTGCTGACTCCTGGTCTCTGGCATAGAGATAAGGTTTGAGACCTCAGAAATCTCTCTCCAAAATAGTATTTGCTGTTCCTTAACCTCTGGGACCCTGGGAAGTACATGTGTGCTTCCAGGGAACAGTCATCAAGTGCAGCAAATATTTGCTGCTATTCAGTAAGTTTTCGGGACCACAGATAGATTTTTTTTTTTCGTTAGAGCATTATGATTATACAAAGTAGTTAGGCGGTTCATTTTGACAAAATCATACATGTAAGGATTTGATTTCAGTTCCCTTCCCCCTTCTTCCCTCTTCCCTCCCCCTATTCTCCCTCCTCTACTCTACTGATCTTCCTTTTGCTTGTTTATTTATTTATTTTTGATTGATGCTTTCTACATATACATGAAGATGAAATTCCCTTTGGTACATTTACATATGCATTTAATATGATTTTGTTAAATTCATTCCATATTTCTTCCCTTTTGCTCCCTTCCTCCCTCATTCTCCTTCTCCTCCTCCACTGACCTTTCCCATGTATTTGTGATATCCAGTCCTCTCCCCACCACCTTTATTTCCCTATTTTGCTCTAGCTTCCACAAAGAGAGAAAACATTTGGGAACTCTTGATTTTCTGAACCTGGCTATTTCACTTAGCATGATGTTCTCCATTTCCATCCATTTACTAGCAAGTGCCATCAATCTTTATGGCTGAATAAAACTCCATTGTGTATATATTCCACAATTTCTTGATTCATCCATCTATTGACGGGCATCTGGGTGGATTCCATAAATTGACTATTGTGAATTGTCCCTGCTCTTTAGTATAGGAGTCAAGAAAACCTTAGGAGCTGAGTCTTTTTTGTGGTGTTCTCTAGAACCACTAGAATAGTATAGAAGCCATTTGTTTTTAATGTTTGAAAACTTTTTTTAATAGCAAGATACTTTTCATAAATACCTCTCCAGGGCATGGAACAGAACCTGCCTTTTTGATCTGAGGAACTTCCATGGTTGGGTTCCTCCTGCTTTTCATTGAAAGCTCCGTGATATCTTTAATGGTTTTAGTATTTATACATGCTTCCTCAGTCATTTTCTTATGAATGTATTCTTTAAAAATGGGCATGAGATCAACATAATTTTAGGTGACCACCATAGTAATTACAGACTTAATTTCTTTGTGTGGCTTTGTGTTTCCTCTATTTTCTTCTCTGTTCTAGAAGCTTCACTTGACTGTTTTAATAAGATTCACATCTTCCTTTCTGTGACACATCCTACAAAAGTATCACAGGAGCCTGGCAAGAGTGCATATTGCAGCCTGGGTGTGGGCATGCGTGTATCCCAGTGGGGGTGCAGCACCTTTCCACATCAACCCTCTGTGGGCTCACGTGCTTTTCCTCTCCTGGAAGGACTTTGAGTCTTATGTAATTTGAAGGGGAAATTGAGGATTGATAGGCTGAAGTAACTGCAGGTCTGAGAAACTAAAGATCACATGGGAGTGAGTCTCTGGCTAATAAAGGGCATAGGAAGTGGAGATTTTTATTGTTTTTTTTTTGTGTGTGTGTGTGCCTGTTTTCAAAATCAATATAATATTCTTTCCGTGTGTAGCCTGGAATGTAGCACAGCTGACTGCTGTCACCCATTCCATCATTGGCAAGTAAATAGATGTGGTCCAGAAAGTCAGCAGTAATTGTCAGGAGTGCTGTGGAATGGTGACTCAAGGCAGTTAGCCCTTTGTTGGTGTGTCCGCCTCTGGATGAGGACGTTCTTGAGAGGGGTTGTGTGACTGACAAGTGGAGCTCTGTTTCTGTAGCATAGAGACCAAGACTGTAGTCGGCAGTGGCACTGTTCTTTGTCATGGCATGTGGAGACAAGTTGGTGGGAATTGCAGGAAGCATGCACGCATTCTCTTACCTGAGCAGTGGAAGGGGAATCCTCTTACCACGCACCTGTAGGTTGGGATGTACAGCCGTAGTTTACCTGTTATGTGATCTGCCTCCTCATTGTGTAGGCCCCCACCTTGTGCTACTTAGGAAACTTCATAATCTGCCTTGTTGTATGGTTATTGTAAACCTCTTTTAACGATGTCATTGGAACTATTTCCCTTTTTCATTTTTCCCAGTGTAATTGGTGTCCACCAATGATTCTAGGCACAGTTAGCCTTTGTAGATGCCTTGCATGAATTACAAAGACTGATAGGGAATTGTTGAAACTAGATTGCATGCACTTAAAAGTTTTGAAGGAACCTGAAGGTGAAATTGCATGACTCTTGGTTCAGATGTTTTGTCTTAGGTAAATATCTGTTGTTTTAGAAACTTGGTGTGTTGCCAGCACAAGCTATAGTGCGTCAGAAAGGAAAATGGCCTGGTGATCTGGAGGCCCGAGGTTTGTGTTGAGCCTGTCCATAACTGGCTCAGTAGTGCCATTCAGCTCACTCAGAACCTCAGGGTCCCCAGCAGAATGTGCTTGCAGCAAAGCCTGTGGTGATGGACAGTGTCATCACTAAATCCTATAAACTGGGTTCTTTGTGCACAAGCAAATATTCTATGGACAGGCACATTTCCTTAAAAATTCAGAAGACATGAGAAATTATACTCTTATTTATGTATAATTTATCAAAATGCATAAATGCATTCTACTAGCATGTAAAAAATAAAAATTAAAACAAATCAGAAGATAAAATACTAATTTATATATTCCTTGCACCTATGAATGATGTGTGGTAGAGACTGGATTCTGCTGATTTTATTGTTTTTTGCTTGCTTTAGTAGGCAACTGATTTGGACCCAAACTGCAGACTATCTCTTCTGCAATAGGTAGCAACTCAAATGTCTGTTCAAATCTTTAATCCTTAGCAGGGCCACTTGGAACTTACCCCATCCATGCATGTGAGGCTCAGTGGAAAACTTGAGATTTGGGCCAAGTTGATACTTTGAATTTGGGACCCCTCTTTCCCTTTTCCAAGATTTCTCCTCTCTGTTTCAGTTGCTAAGATAGCTATGAATATATCCTGGTTCTTGTTTGAACGGCACCTAAGTCTTCAACAGCACTCTGCCCTCAACTAACAGCCCTAATAAAAATAAGAATATCAGTGCTACTCCCTCTTCCCAAGCGCATCTCCCTGCTTTTCATCCTCTAGTGCCTTGAGAGAGTCGTGATTTATAGATGTTACCAGTGTCGGCACTGGTCCCATTAGCTCACCAGAAGTGGAATCATTTACACTTATTTCTTTTCTTGCTTTCTAATTCCAAGTTGATATTTTGTAATGGTTGCGATACCATCCTAACGTTTTGGATGCTTTTCTTGTACTATTTGGCACAAACAAAAGTGGGGATGGTGAAGCAGTCTTTTTTCTAGGGATTTTTCTGCTAGTAACAATGATAATGACTAATTTGACGAGCATCCCTGAGTCAAGATTACATCTGTTAGAGATCGTCAATTCAATATTTAAGTCATAATTATGAATATGAACATTTTTACCCCAAATTTCAAAGTAGACTTTTGCTCTGGTGAGCTGGCTGAACGTGTTTGGTCTGCAAGAATTCCTTCTGTTTAGATGATTTTGTCTTGGCTGGTGCGTGCTTCTTTTCTACAGAATTTCCACCTGCCCTTCTTAGATATTGAGGGGTAGAGGAAGAGTTGGGTTTTAGTGAAAATAGGGACCTTGACCACCTTAGAAGCTGGAGCAGCGCCACTGGTCCACCTTACCATATTAGCCCCTGGAGTTCCTCCACGGGGGCACGACCCAGAAAGCTGGAAGGGGAGAGGCAAGAGGCAGTGGTGGCCAGTCCTCCACTATTTATAACCCCTTTCTCTTGCCAGGCCAGGGCTTATTTTTAACCCGTCTCTAAAAGTCTGAGCAGAAGAGACATTGAGCTCCCCCTAGAGAGTTTAGCATGCCACAGATAGCAGGTTTTACAAAGCATTGCTGCTGTTTTCTTTGCCAGTATCTAATCTACAAGATTAAAATGAAGATTTGGTAAATAATCTAGACTGATTTCATATCCTGTCTTTTGGGGACCAAATTTTTATTGCTAGAAATGGCCCAGAGTCCTTTGGGACACCGGTCTTTGGATATGTGTTCAGATCATCACTCCACATTAAAATAGAAAAAAATACTGTGATCATACATAGCCTGTTTTCCATAGAATTTGCTGTTCCCATATGATGGTGGCTCTTAGCTAATGGGTGTGAAGAAAACTATAGCACTGATATTGAGTGCAGTGGGTATTAAGTGTCACTCCCAGTAACCGTATTTTCTCTTTGTATATTTCAGGGTTTCGAAAAAATGATGAAATGAAAGCTATGGATGTTTTGCCAATTCTGAAAGAAAAAGTCGCTTATCTTTCAGGTAAAGTCTAACTTTCTAATCTGCTATATTTGACTAAATTGCCATGTTATCAGAGTTTGACATACTAAACTAGCTCACCTGCCACAGCATATAAACCAATTGGCATTTTCGTTGCTTTTTAACTGCTTTATTCTTGTAGCATTTTCCTGAGAAATTAATGCCCAAGCCATTTTCTTTAGCTAGCAGGTACATCGTAAGTCTGGGAACAATATTGACCAAAATATGTCTGTCATTCAGCAAATGCTTGGCTGCTTTGTCCCACGTAGTAAGCAAGCCAACTGAAGTTTAGAAATTGATCATCTCAGCAAAGTGGTAGGACTGTGGTATGTGTAGATGTGTCTCAGAGTCTTAGCTCAGTATCTTGTTTCTGTGGCTGTGTGTTACCTCCTCTTCTGGAGGGTAAGGAAAACCACTAGTCCTTGAGATCTCCTCTTCTGGACTCTGTACCTGGAGTGACTAGAATGTTCATCATGAACCATAAAGTCCTGGTGATCTCTACCAGCTGTCCTCCATTTCCCTGACTTTGGGAATGTGGAAGCAAACTGGACAGACATGGACTGCCAGTCACCTGACTGCCCTCCCCTCTGCACACAAAAGTCAGGGTTTAGCCCTTTTTGATGCTCTCCTTGGGCTTTACCTGTGACATGTGCAGAACAGCTATTGGGTATGCACCTTTTGGGCACTAGTTCTCATGTTACAGAGCAAAGGTTTGCAAGATCTTTCTGCTCTGTTTTAGCAGGGAGTAAATTTGTACGGTGTCATGTGTTCCTGGGCAGTTTTCCTGGAAACCTTTCCTTGATTCATTTTTATCTTTCTCAAACAGGTATAGTGCTGATCCAGTGTATCTTCTTGAACACAATTCAGTTTTTAATTTATAACACTGCAGGCTGTTTTTATTTGTTTTGGGTGTCCTTTGGGAATGTGGTTCTGGTATATATTTAGGATAAAGCTTCCTATGGTGTTTTTGCCAATCTTGCTTTGCTTCATGCCCAGCGGTAGTTCTTGGCCCCTACTTAAAGACTGATGATTTTGCAGAAGTGAATCTAATTCATGACACATTTGGAAGGTTAATGGAAGAGTACAAGAAGTTCATGAGGAGAAGGTACTAAGTTGTTGGAAGTACATGATAAAATAAATAAATGAACTCCTGGCTTATAATACACTGAGTTTTAAAAATAGCATTCATTTGCTCTTTTCTAGTCACTATGGACACACTGCATACGGACACGTGCCAGCTTTATGAGCTTTGATTCTGAAGTTAACAGAATTTTTAGTTAGTGTAACTAAAGGACTCTACTTGGAAATCTTAGAGGCACCAGTGCAGAAGGCTTAAAGAAAGCCAGTTCCACAAGTTTGTCTGTTTAGTGTACTGATGAAAGTCAGGGTCTGGGATGAGATTCCCTCCTGCTCTGTGTCCTGGGTTTTGAGATCCATGTTGTTTTATCTTCTTTCCTTAAGCATGCAGGTATGAACAGATATAGAGAGCAGGGCAGTTAAGATTGGTGGACTTTGTTTGTGTTCATTCTCTTATTAGACAGTAAATAATGAATTTATTATCAGGTGGCATTTTTTAATGTCACAACTAAAACTATCTTTTAACTAATCGAAGAATTAAAACCAGCAGTCTTCCTGAGTTTGTCATAAATCTGTAATGAAACTTTAAATTCTGCAGGGTTAAAGTTGGATATCTTTGGTGGGGAGAGACGTTTTGCCGTTACCACAAGTTAGTACAGAACAGTTTTAAAACAGGGGAGATGGGAGGGCTTGTGCCAGCTGCGGAGCGAGGCGCAGTCAGTAGGTGCTGCCACACTTCTGTGGCGTTTCCTGCGTCGTGACCAGAATGGTCCAGGTGTGTTACATGAGTTCATTGCTGATTGTCTTTGACTCGTTGTTATCTTGTGTTGGAAAGGAAGAGGGGAGAAAAATCACAAAATTTAAAACAAATTGATTATTTGCATTGGGATATTATGTTTTTGAAAAATTCCCAAGAATGAGTGAATTTTCAAAATTAATTTTTACCTTATCCCATTTTTCTTTTTTATTAAGATAATTTGCAAACCTTTAAGTCCACCTTCTAAAACTGTATGATTTTAAATATTTGTTTTAAGTACATTTTAGTGTACTCATAAGACTGTGCAACCATCGTCACCTAATTCCAAAACATTTTCATCACCTCCTGAAGAACCCCACACTCATTCCCCTGCCCGTCCCTGGCAACTACTCATCTACTTTCTACTCTGACCACATATTTTAATATATTAGGGAATACTTGTAAAAACTGTTCATCCAAATGGCTTTTAGTAAGTAGAAGTAGAATAGCAAGGACTTTAGTAAAAGCAGGCCAAAAGAGAAGTGATTCTAAGACTTACTTATTAGTGCAGATTCTCTATTAAACCACTAAGAATTCCTTGAACTTGTCTATTTTGGATCCTTCGTCTTATCTCTAGGTACTCTAAAAATACTCATTGCACTCAAGTAAGATAGCAACACATTATGTCCTCCAATTAAGATGAATTAAATGAAGTTGAATGGCACATCTGACGCTGTGGTTTGAATGTGTTCCCTCCAAAGCTCAGGGTTTGGCAGCATGATGGTCTTAGACAAGGCCACATGGACTGTGGATGTAGCTCAGTGGCAGAGTGCTTGCCTTTGTGTGTACAGCCTTGGCTTCAATCCCAGCCCAGGTTGGGCAGGCTGCCCGCCGCTTGAGGATGCAACATCCCTCCCCTGCGCCCCTCCAGGGAAGATTGGTCTTTGCCAGGTAACCCAACCTGCCTGCACCTGGGTCTTAGACTTCTCAGCCTCCAGAACCACAAGAAAATACATTTCTGTTATTTAGCTTGTGGCATTCTGTTATAGCAACACAAGTGGAGTGAGCCAGAGTGTCAGTAAGAGAAGTGTTCTGCTCTTATATTTACTGTGGTTTATACACACAGCAGTCTCCCCTGTCCCCACCTGTGGTTTTGCTTCCCATGGTTTTAGTTACCCACGGTCATCTGTGGTTGAAATACCAATATTTGTCTTCACTCTTTCCAGAGAGATTAGACCACATGGGCAAGTTTTTTATTTTACAGCTTATTGTTATAAATGTTCTTTTTTATTGAGTTATTGTTAATAACTAATTTATAAGTTAAACTTTATCATAGGTATATATATACAGAAAAAACATTTTGTGTGTGTGTGTGTTTGTACACATCATGCTCTGGATAAGTTTGACATAATTCCAGATATTATATAATTTTGCCTACAAATACTTAATATAAATATATCTAAAAGATAAATTTTTAAAATCCCACTATCATTAGCAGACCTAAAATTGAATTATAATTCTTTAATTTTAAAGAAAACCAATCAGTATTCAAATGTATGTGCTTGTCCCTCTTAATATTTTTTAACAAGATCTAAATTGCAGTTGGTTGAGATGTCTAATACTTCTAATCTATAGGTTCTTCTTCCTTCTTGCTCTTTTTGCCTTGTTTATTAGGTGAGGAACTTGAGTGTTCTACTGTAGATTTTTCTACATTCGAGATTTTGTTGGTTGTGTCCCAGGGTGGTCATTTACCATATTTCTCTTCCCCCAGCATTTCCTGTACACTGGGAGTTAGGTCTTGAGGTTTGATGAGACTTTGCTTGAAGTTTGCAGGGAAGGAAGGGGAAATACTTGTGTGGGTGTTTGGTTCTGCGGGGAATTGATTGGGAGAGTCTGGTTGTCCCTTTCATCATGTTAACCATTCAGGATGGCCAGGATCTGTTGATACCGTTGATACCTGTGATTTGCTGTTGCTCCTATTGGGTTACAGATATTTTAAGACTTTTTTAAGATTACACAACTAGACAGTATAATCAAGATCATTTTAAGTATTCACAATCAGAATTAAGTTTCCTAGTGTTTAGAATGTGTGTGTAACTATTTTAGAAAATTGGTAAAAACATCTTGGTAAAATATGTTTTCAAAATACCAGCATCTTCTGTGTGTGTGTATGGTTTTCGTTTGTTTGTTTGTTTGTTTGTTTGTTCACTTGTTTGTTTGAAACAGGATCTCACTAAGTTACCTAGGGCTTTTCTATGTTGCTGAGGCTGACCTTGAACTTGGAATCCTCCTGTCTCAGCCTCCTAAGCTGCTAGGATTATAGGCATGTGCCACTGCACCCAGCATTGTATATTGTTTTGATTTTACTAAAAGGAAAGTATCTTTTGTTGTTTTCTTGATTGGTTTTTAATTTTATCCCTGCTAATGATTTTTGGAACATAGAATAATAAAGAGTTTTATATTGTGACTTGAAGTTTGAGATTTTCTGAAGAGAGATGATCAGAGTTATAAAATTAAATGAAGGACCTGTTAGAAAAGGATATAATTTCCTTTTCTGCTTTACTGACAACCTTGAGGAAAGTAATAGAGTAATTGTGACAGTTTCACCAAAGGTACCCAGTGGTACCAAGGCTTGTGTCCCTGTTAATGAGAAATCTGCCTGCCTGCTTGTCAAGGTCAAGAACACTGAGATCTGTACTCCTGGTGCATGGTCTGATTTTTCTCAAATCCTTGAGCTAATCTAGTTCCCTTTAAAGTGTTTTCATGCCCATCTTTCTCTTTCTGTACATGTGACTTTGTGTAAGAGTTTGATAGAGCTTGGCCATCGGTGGTCAGATGCCCCTGATCCCACATTTACAAGGTCATCATTAGGATAAAGTTTGAATAGCGTTCTTTTCTTTTTTCCTTTTAAGACTTTTAAGAACCCAGTTTAAGTGATGGAGAAGAGAAGGTTCAGAATTCAGGGGAGGACACAGGGGCAGGGTGGTGAGGAGAGAGGGAGAGGCCCGAGGCGGGGCAGAGGTGACTGGCCACATGTGCATGGGAATGTTTCCCTCCTTACTAACCTGAAGAAAGGAGTTCCTCCAACAGAGCAAAACAAAGACAAGGCCATCTGCTGAGCCTTCTGTCTGTCCTTCAAAACTAAGACTGTTTTTCTGAGTCCTGTGAGGAGATGGAGCAGCCTTACACAACTCAGGTGACATGAGGACTCAGGTGGTGTGTGATTCTTCCACACTCTGGTTGACTTAGGGTCATTTGGACTGAGTGAATAGGTGACAACGCTGGACTGGGAGTGGCTGGTAGAGAGCCCTGTCTCATCGTCCTTAGACTAAACGTGTTCCCGATGTTTGTTTTTCAGGTGGTAGAGATAAGCGTGGAGGTCCCATTTTAACATTTCCAGCCCGAAGCAATCATGACAGAATACGGCAGGAGGATCTCAGGAGGCTCATTTCGTACCTCGCCTGCATTCCTAGGTAAGTTCTGTGAGGCTTGCGGCCTGTCGCTCTTTTCATAGTTCCAAGAGATGTGGCACTGAGCTTTTAGGAAACAGCCAGATGGTAGCCGTGACCCTGAATGATCCTTCTCCTTATTTCCAATTTTCACATTGTGTAAAATATTCTGGGGGCAGGGACAAGAAGTCAGGCATTTTGTGTTGAAGAGCACTGTATGTTGATAGGGGATTTGGGATACACACTTATCTGGGACTTTAAGATCCAGGCATCTGAGTTAGAAATCAGGAAGAACCAGAAATGCATCCAGCACCAAGACTCAACAGACTGCGTGGTTAGAGATTGGGTGCTGGTTTTGATTGTGCATTTCTGCCCTTGTGCTGATCGTCTGTTCTTTACAAATATTCTCTTGCTTCGTAGCATGAAGTTTGTGGAGCATTAAAAATCTTCATCAGTTAATATACTAAGTGTCAGCTTGGGAACCCCATTAAATTTGAGACTCCATAAGTAATAGGGAATTTTTAGTGTGGATGCTGACGAACACCAAGGACAAGCAATGCTGTATTTTCTGGAGAGCCCTGAAGTGAGGAGCATCGCATTGTAAGAACTTTTCTGTGCTAAACCTGAGGAAATTAGACTCTTTGCTCCTGCTCTAGGAATGGAGGAGAGGTCCCCCTCATTAAAATCTTCATTTAGTTGTTCCAGGTATTTTTTAGAAATAGAATCCAAGGACATAGCCATGCCTGGACCAAGAGATTGGGTGTGTGTTGAGAGTTGGAGGCGTGCTTGCCTGTAAAGAAAGGGGAAGTCCTTGGCTTTCTTCATTCAGGAAAGGCACAAGCTGAATGAGGGTGTAAATGATGTCTTTGGTAGAGAGAGGAGACATTTCATTTCCTAAGAGACTCAATTTGGACATGCAAAGAGGACTTGGCAGAGGAGGAGCTAGAGTAGATAGTAGCATTAAGGGAGCGTTAAGCAAAAAAAATAATATGACATAGTCAATAACAATGTAATGGGTTTTAAAAAAGTCGAGGTAAATGTAATTGATCAACCATAGTTAATGGTTTGTGATGCTCATGACCTGTTTATGGACACCAGCCAGGGAAGACAACGGTGCCCTTTTGTATCAGCTACTTGCAGTGGTTTATGGAAGTCTTGATGGTTTGACCTGCTGAGGATACTCTTGTACATTTCCATTAAGTGTCTTTCACGGGAAAACTACCACTGTGTGTCACCAGTGACTAAATAGGTAGAGACTCCTTACATAATATGAAAAGTGGTTTTCCTTTCCTCTTATCCTGGTACTTCTTTGGACTGCTTAACAGTGTAAATCATAGGTTGGGAAAAGGGCTTAGTAGTTATTTCTACTCACTATCATTTATAATCATATAGTTTATACCTACCACTTATTCATTTCTTTTTGTGGGCCAGATTTGGTACTGATGATGGAAAAAGATAGCAAAATAGGAAGGACGATGTTGAAAACAAACAAACAACTTCTCTTGCCAACAAAAGTGGTACTATCCAGTGGGTTAATTAAAAATTAAAGTCAGGGCTGGGGTTGTAGCTCTGTGGTAGAACATGTGCTTAGCATGCACAAGACCTTGGGCTCTATCACCAGCACCAAAATAGATGAATGAATGAGTGAATGTTGAACTTAGTATACATCTAGGTGATTTTTAAATATATTTATGTAATTGGAATGTTATTTATACCTTTGACAATTTGCTGTCTGGTTTTGAAATCTATGTTGATAGTAAATATAAAAAATAACTTTGTATTTCCTTGATCTCAAATAGTCAGTTCAAGTACATTTTGTATCATTTAGATGAGCAAATTTAAAGGAAAAGTACCTTTATGGAAAACTGTGAGCATACACACAAATAGAACAGTGTAATAAGCAACCATGTCATTTGTAAATCCTCTGAGACAGAGTGGGCCTCTCCTTCCTACAGGAGGAAGCCAACAGGAAAAGCAAGATCTCAGAATCAGACTAGTTGACTTGGAGCCAGTTACTGACCTTTATTGGTTTTCTCATATGTGAAACGTGATAATGTTTTAGTCAGCTCTTTCACTAAAGACCCAACAAGAACAAATTTGGAGGAGGAAAAGTTTATTTGGAGGTCATGGTTTCAAAGGTCTTAGTCCATAGACAACAGGCTGCATTCCGTGGGGATCGATGTGAGGCAGAACGCTGGTGGAAGAGTGGGCAGAGCCTGGGAAGCAGAGAGAGAACTAAGCTCAGCCCAAAAAGCTTATAGCCCAAAGGCACACTCCCACGGACCACCTCCTCCAGCCACCCCCTGCCTGCAGTTCCATTCAGTCAATCCCTCTCAGGGGGTTAAGCCTCTGATTGGGTTAAGGCACTCATAATCCAATCATTTCACCTCTAACCTTACATTTTTTCACACATGAGCTTTTGAGGAGTTCCTAATATTGAAACTGAAATAGATGCTGTACAGTGTACCTCGAGGTCCCAGGTGTGTGAAGCAAGCAGGGCTCTTCATGCACACCAGCACAGTGCCCCCGTGCAGAAACTGCTTCAGAAGTACTACTGTGTCTCCTTTCCTGTGTGCTCTTCCTTCCTTCAGGCATGCTTTCTAAAGGCAGATAATGTTGATTTCTTCTGCACACCTTCTCCAATGTCTGTGTCCCACAGATGAATGTTAATGCGACCTGAGCAACTTTGAGTTGTCTGAGTGCTATTACTTGGGTCCCCTTCCCATTCCACTTTAAAATAACAGTTGGAACACAGGGCCAATGCGCAGAGAACTTTCCATCTTCTGTGGAAGAGGAGCTAGTAGCAGCAGCAGTTCTTGCTGGTAACATTGGGATCTCTGCACAATGATGAAAGTAACATGGTTATTGCTCTTGTTGTCTGAATGCTTTATGGTAGATATATGGATAAACCACTCTCCCTCTATTGTCCTTAATGAAATAATGTGAAGAGTGTTGATTGATTTGAGAACACCCACATGTAAGGTACTTTCTTCATCTTGGAATTGAGGAAAGCAAAATTTCTTCTTTTTTAGAGATCTGGCTTAAGAGGGGACTTCAATTTTATCTAACTTTTCTTTTCTTTATCTTACAAGTAAAGTGGACTCTTAAGTAAAACTGTTAGAGTGCTGGCCAGTCATGCTTTCTAAAGAGCCATGCCTGTCTTCAGGCACAGGCAGCACGTGGGGTCCTCCTGTGGGGCCACCACACACGTTCTTTCCATGTTTGTAGAGGGCGCTGGATTTGGGGATGTCCACCAGCCTCTACTCACTAGTGATGACAGGCTTTTGACGATACGAGAGCAAATGCTTGGAAAGGCTGTGCCTCCCAGTCCAGTTGCGTGCTGTTCCACTACCTGGGGAGTCGCTGGGTGGTGGCAGTTTGATGCTGGAGGAAGGAAAATAGCTAATCTCCTGTAAACGAGGTAAGCTAGGTGCACCCTTTGGTTTTGTTGTTCTCAACTTGTTCCTGTTAGGTCTGGTGTTACTCAGGATCCTCTCAAGCCCCCTTCAAGCACAGGGGCTTTGTGGACTTTGTAGTTTGTGTGCGTGCTGTGTAATGCCATGCTGGGAAGAAGGTTGCGAGGGAATTTGTATTGGTGTGGTAAAGACTGGTACTTTAAATGCAGTCTGCCAAACAGCAGCTAGTAAAGCAAACAGAGCACATTGCTGCAGTTTTCCAGTTTCCTGTCTTGGGTGTGCGGTAGCTGAGTCTGTGAAGCCGAATGTCTCAGCCGGACGCAGGCTTCCTTCCAGAGCTCTGGGCACCCTCCTCCTCCTGTGCCCTGGCTGCGCTCACCCCGGTACCTCTGGAGCCCTGGAGTCTCTGTGACGGGAATCTTGCAGAATTGCAAACCCTGTTAAAGCCCACAGAGACCCAGATTGCTTGGTTTCTGTGACTCAGGGAACTCAGAAGACCTTTTCCTCTAGGTTTTTGAAGAAGCCTAGGAAGTCAATGACGTTTCCGCCTGTGATGTTACTGGGATTGTGTGGGACCTGCGGCGGGGAGAAGTGGTGGTGAGCCAGTGCCAGCTCCTGCCAGCTCCGTCTTCGTTGGAGGTGTCAGCGGGCTACTCACCCCGCTCCTCGCCATCCTCCACATTTGGGTGATAAGCTGGGCTGCTGGATCGTCTGTTTCCCGTCACGGCTGTAAACGCCGTGTTTCTCTCTGAGCTGGGTTCTACTGCCAGAGTAGAAGTAGACAGTTTCGGAATGCTTACGTGACACCTCTCTTACACTGATGTCGGCTGCCATAGGTGCTCTGCTTTTGTGAACCTCCAAAAGCCACTTACTCTGATGGTTTGAATCAACATAAGAAATAGGGTGGGGAGGCAGGTGGGAAGGTGGTAGGGCAACAAGACTGTGCAAGAGAAATTGCAGGAAATTGGTTTTAATTTTTACTTTTTTTTTGTTAGCTTTTAAACATTGCCTAGTGATACCATTTCAGTTTCTGAGTTTTCAATTGAGAATAGTTTTTTAGGGTAATTATATGAGGCAGAAAAGTATCAAATGTCTTCCCATCATTGCAGTACATTTGCATTAAGTGAAAACTTCTATCACATTGAGTGCTCATCAGGTTTCAGGTATATTCCCAAAACCTTGCAGTCATTACCTCATTGGTGTTGGCACTGGCATCAGTAGCTGGAGCAGGCAGGGTCCACCTGTAATAGGATTATGGTGGCTCCTTAGCTCTGGGGCCATTTGGAAGCCAGCCTCAGAGCTTCCATGTGTATCCTTCAAGTTACAACACAATGAGCAAGGTACTTTTTGACTGTTTGAGGACACCTGGACTCTTATTTTATCTTTATTGCAGCTGTGGATTACGTGGGAATATACTTAGAGGTTGAGATTTACTAAAATTAGAAACTGGGTGTGTTGCTTTGCTTTTGAGTCTGGGTGTCTCTGTACTGCCCACTCTGGTTTCAAACTTCTGGGCTCAAGTGATCCTCCTGCCTCAGCCTCCTGAGTGCTGGGACTAGAAGCATGTGGCACTGCACCTGACTGAAACTAGCCTTTTTATTTATTTAACTGCCAAGAACCCACAGAGCCAGAATATAATGACTCCTAGCATGGCATTGATTTGTGCCAGGAGCCAGCGTTGTTACCACTATTGCTTTTGAACTAGCAGTGCAACCAAATGTAGAAGGCAGATACAGCCTCAGCACTGCTGCAGAGCTAGATGTGCCCCACAGGCCTGCCAGAAGAGTGAGAGGAACCCCAAAGATGGGTAGACCGTGCTTGGAGAACCTCTGAGATAGTGTAAGGGCCAGGGACAGGGGACGGGAGCAAAACGGGGCACCGAGAAGCGCTCCACACTGCCAGACCTGCCGGAGTAGTCGTCGGCCTGGGCTCTCCATGCCAGCATGGGTTTGTGCCGCTCTTGTTCTTGCCAGGGACCTTTGCCTACAGCAGTTACTAGACAGGTGTATGATCAGTTAATGCACCAAAGGCCAGAAGAAATGGGCGTGATGTTTATTTTCCTCCTGAGGAGAAGACGGACTACAAAACAAAAGTTAAAATTCTAAAGGTTTTTGAAGTCGAACCCTGTTGCCTGGTCCACGTGTGGTCTGGTTCTCTTCTCTTCTGGGGCGAGGTGGCTGTGCGCTCTGGTTCCTGAGGTCAGTGCGCGGGAGCTTCCCAGTCATCAGGCAGAATGAAGGAAGTGGCGCCTGGCGCCCTGGGAGCTGCAGCCTGTGCCGTAAGCCTGTGCTTTCTTTTCTCCGCAGTGAGGAAGTCTGCAAGCGAGGCTTCACGGTCATCGTGGACATGCGTGGGTCCAAGTGGGACTCCATCAAGCCCCTGCTGAAGATCCTGCAGGAGTCCTTCCCCTGCTGCATCCACGTTGCCCTGATAATCAAGCCAGACAACTTCTGGCAGAAACAGAGGACGAATTTTGGCAGCTCTAAATTTGAATTTGAGGTAACTTCCCTTGTGTAGTCAGACCTACCAAACCCATCCATGTGGCTCATTAAAAGCTGACTTACGGGGCTGGGGTTGTAGCTCAGTGGTAGAGCCTTTGCCTAGCATGAGTGAGGCACTGGGCTCCATCCTCAGTACCACATAAAAATAAATAAAATAAAAGGTATTGTGCCAATTACAACTAAAAAATTTTTTTTAAAAAACTGACTTTGTCTCACCATTCTAGGCTGATAACATCTTTAAAACTGTGTACTGAACAGGAACTGCGTGCATGTCTTTGGCACACACCTTGGGTAGAATCAAGTACTGTGTAAAGTAACAGGTTACTTTCATCATCCCAGTTCTCTGGGCAGGGTGCTGGTTTGGGCTCTGCCACGCACCACAAAGGCTCCTGAGGGCTGCAGATTCATCACCGTGGCCTGGAGGGGAGGGAATGAAGGATGGGGAGAAACTGCTCACTTTGGGCACGATATAGAGGAGAATGAGGTCCTCCCGTCATAGATGTTGAAGAGAGTGATTGTCATTTACTGCACATAATAGGTCTCTCATTTACGAAAAAGAGATATTCCCCTAAAAACTGCCCAGAGTCCTGAATTCAGTTAGGCATGGAGGATTGCTGTCTTTCAGTTATAGAAAACAAACCTTAGCCTGCTAACTTCTTTTTCTTTCCACTGTTAACCAACTCTCCTTAGGCTACCACAGCTCTGACAAGGCTTAATGAGATGATTATGCTGAACAGCTTGAAATTTGGTTCATGCTTTATTCTGTGATAAATTGAAATCTTTTCTAATAATTTTAATAATTTTTGGTTGAATAGCTTCCTCTTCTGACATCTCTGCCCAAACATTAGGTTTTCTATGCATTCATGTATTTTAAGGTAAATAATATTAAACATTTCAAAAAGTATTAATTATTTAGGCTATATGCTATACTTTTCAAAGTGTTTTCTCTGTGTACTACTTGGATTTTTGAATCTGTTTCATAGTACTGATATTCCTATTTGGAATCTGTATTTGGTTTTAATTTAAATCTGACACTATCTGAGCAGGTATAGGTGAAAGATAGAGTAAACTTTTATCTTCATACATGATAAGTGATCTTGGAAGACTGTTGGGTCTTAGTTCTTTTCTTTTTTTAGTTATTTTCTCAATGCAGAATTTAAAGTGTGTCTTATTTAATTATAATGTTCTAAGTAAAAACAATGGCTTGGCAATATAATTCACGCACATATTTGCTCATCTAATTTAGAACTCTCTGTGGTACCTTTCCCACTTTTCTGCTGCACTGGTTGTCTCTCCATGCTCACAGCCTCTCTGAGTAGTTGTCTTTGTGGAGGTTACTGCAGCCCAGCAGTGGTAGGATTGTACCTGCAGTAGCATTGTAGGCAAAAGTGCTCGGTTAGGAGTCCAACCCTGCTTTCTGGCTCTTGTTTCTTTTGCTGTTTCTGGTAACAGTCAGCATGGAGATGCCAGTTCTAGGGTTCTATGAAGCTGGAGTTGACAGAGGTGTGATTAAACCAGTCCTTCCCTGTTCATCGTTTGATTCTAGGCCACACTTCTTTTCCTTTTCTTTGGCCTTTGCATTTAATCATCCCCACCTCATGTTATCCTTGAGGCTAATACTGATTATGAATCTGCTTCACATTCTGATAGGGTGAGGTTAAGATTCTTTGCCTCAACTGTAATTGATTAACGTTTTGTCACTGTTAAATTGGAATGTAGGATTATGTTTGGCACTTGAGCTGCTCAGAATCACAGCAGATTATTACAGTGAACAAGGTGTACCCTTTGACTTTAGCTCTGTGAAGATCCTCCATCTGCTTTCTTGCTAACCCTGGAATAGTTTCCAAATTCTGAAAAAGTTATTCATATCCTCTCATCTGTTACTTAATGGGGAGTGAGGGAGGAACAAGAAGAACTGATGAGGGTGATCTGGTTGGAGTAGCATTTGTCATTTAATAAGCAACCCACAAATAAATATTCCAGAAGTGTTTCTGAAGCCCATGAACAAGACATTAGTGTGAAGGCAGATAGTTTTCTACTGGGAATGAGATGACCAATGGTGAGGAACAAACGGGTAGAATCTGCCAAAGTGAGACCTTTGAAATGCCTGCTCTGTGCTTATAATTTAACCTGTTTCTGGCATAATGTGCCAAAATGGGTTTGGAAAGGAATCTAACTTCTTTAGGTCTTGTGAAATACATGATTCTATAATTCTAGGTATTCCAGCTAACATCTGTTACTATAGCAGATCTGTCCTTCAAGGTACTAATAATGCTTCTTGCATCCTCCTTTGTTTTTATGGGACCAGAACCAGGTATGTTATATTTTCTATAAATAGATTAACACTGAAAATCTGTAACTAAGCACTGCAAATTGCATTACGTTAAAACCATGTAGAATTGGTTCATCTTCTTATATGTGATTTTTTTTCCCTTAAGACAAATATGGTCTCTCTAGAAGGCCTGACCAAAGTAGTTGATCCTTCTCAGCTGACTCCCGAGTTCGATGGCTGTCTGGAATACAACCACGAGGAGTGGATTGAAGTCAGAGTTGCCTTTGAAGACTACATCAGCAGTGCGACCCACATGCTGTCTCGGCTGGAGGAACTCCAGGACATCCTCGCTAAGAAGGAGTTGCCTCAGGACCTGGAGGGGGCTCGGAATATGATTGAGGAACACTCTCAGCTAAAGAAGAAGGTGATTAAGGCCCCCATCGAGGACTTGGATTTGGAGGGACAGAAGCTGCTTCAGAGGATTCAGAGCAGCGATAGTTTTCCCAAAAAGAACTCGGGGTCAGGCAATGCAGACCTGCAGAACCTTTTACCCAAGGTGTCCACCATGCTGGACAGACTGCACTCGACCCGGCAGCATCTGCATCAGATGTGGCATGTGAGGAAGCTGAAGCTGGACCAGTGCTTTCAGCTGAGGCTGTTTGAACAGGATGCTGAGAAGGTAAAGAAGGGGAGTCGCCTGCCAAAACCAGACGCGGAAGGAAGCTCTTGGGTCTAGGTAGCCGAGGCTGGGGTCAGGTGCATGAAGGGGGGCGGAGGGGAATGGTAGCACTGCGTTTACCACGTTTGTTACACACCAGCAAGGGTCAGCAGCCCGTGTGCTTCTGTCGGTTTCCCGTTTTACTCATTGTGTGGTGCAGTGCTGTTTTAGAACTTTCGAGTTAAAATTGCTGATGGTCTGGTGTAGAGTTCCTATAAGATAGACGAGAATGGTATTTTCAGTCAAGAGAATGATAATTGCTTAGGATTGTGTTATTGAAACCAGTAACTGTGTGTGCATTTTGCTAATAGCTGTTCATCCTCTTATACAAAGCCAGTGACAGAGCCCCATTCAGATCTGTTTGAGTGTGTTTTTAAAATAAAAGGTGAGTAAGGCCTTAAAAGGAAGTTTCTGGGCAATACAGGTCATAATCACCCGTGGTCTCATGTTTCCTTGTTGTACACCAGACAAACCATCTGGTCAGAGTGACTTCTTATCAAGTACTGACTAGTGCAGTCTTAGCCACGTGAAAATGGGACCCTGGCAAAGAGGAGTGTGCTAGGAGCCATGAACACAGGAGAATTCCTCAGGCTTCATCCCAGTTCATTGATTTCATTTCCTCCACATGGACAGGAAAATATTCTGTGAAGCAAAAAAATTGTGTTAGAAATCTTTGCTATAAAAGAATCTTTTGAAAGGTGACAATCTAGTATTATTTGGTACACTTTTAACCTGTTAATGTACTTTGATTTTAAGGAGTGCTCTGTCAAAGACACTAGAAAAATTTTCCTTCCAGATACTGGTAAAACTGGTTACTATCTCTGGGATTCTGTTTCAAGACACTGCAGCAAAGCTAATTGATAGTTACTTCCTTAAATGTTTTCTTTGCAAATTTTTCATTATTGTGCTGGGGATTGAGCCCAGGGCCTAGCACATGCTAGGCAAGTGCTCTACCACTGAGCTATGCTACTTTTAGTGTTCATAAAACAATAAAAATAAAATAAAAACACATAGTTAGTACTCTTGAAGTGGCAATTATTACCTAGGATGTGTCAATATAATATAATTAAAGCAGGTAAGGTACTCCTAAGAATCCTAAGAATTCCCTCCTTGAGAATCCTAATTGATATCCTTATCCAAGTAACCTGTGACTTAAACCGTAAGAGGAATATCACTGCTAAAATTTTCCTGGGTCTTATTAGTTTCTCAGTATATCTTATTTTTTGTTCTTGCCCCCGTCTCTATTCATTTTTATTTATTTATTTATTTATTGTGGTGCTGGGGATTGAACCCAGGGCCTTGTGCTTGTGAGGCAAGCACTTTACCAAATGAGCTATCTCCCCAGCCCCTCTATTTACTTTTTAATTAAAGAACGTCATCTTTTAGTCATTGGTATCATGGTCAGTAATCTGGACAGAGCCAAACTCACCCAGGTTCCACCTGCAGGTCCTTAGTTGAAAAGCAGTGTGGCGAAGGAGACAGTTCAGGGTGGTGGGATTGCCAGCCTATGGGTCAAGACGGGAGTTTTCCAGTGGCAGCTCCTGGAGGGCTTGAATACGTCTCGTCCGCTTCCTGATTCATAGATCCTGCGAGTTCAGAAGTGCCGACTTGTTCTTAGAAATGCTCTTCTAGTCCAGGCACCTGAGAGGTTGTCCAGGGAAGGGGTCGCCCTTGTTGGTGTGGCCCCTCAGACGCTTCTTGTTCCACAGTGACTCCAGGTTGTCTTTTTCTTCTGGTAGATGTTTGACTGGATCACACACAACAAAGGCCTGTTTCTAAACAGTTACACGGAGATCGGGACCAGCCACCCTCATGCAATGGAGCTTCAGACGCAGCACAATCACTTTGCCATGAACTGTATGGTAAGCTGTCATCAGAACAGGTGGACCCTGGCATGTCAAAGCATTTGAGCAAATGGGAGGTGTTTAGCCGCATGAGTACCAGAACCCTTGCAGAGGGAGGGTGTGGGGCCTGCAGAGTGACCCTGTAGAAGTTGACCTTCATCCGTAGGGAGTTTTCCTGTGTTAGAATGTCTGAGTATCTTTTGGGTTTTAAACAAACAAAAACAAAAACAAGAAAACAAACCAGTGAAACTTGAACCTGTTTCTTGACTAGCTCAGCACTTTTGAGACCCTCCTGTGCTCTGCTTCCTGGGGGCTGCAGAGACTCCAGGGAAGTTCCTGTAGGGAGAGTGAGCTCCTGAACAGACACCAGTGTGCTGGCTCTGACCCTCCTGTCCTGAGGCCAGCCTGCTGTCAGCCAGGGCATACCCCAGTTCTTCTAAACTGGCGAGTTCTTCTAAGAGAACTAGATGCCTGCAGCTGGCCGTGGGCCTGGCCTGGAACCTCAGGCTCCTTGGAGGTTGGTGTACCTGGCTCTCCAAGATGCTGCTGTGACTCTTCCAGAAGCCTGTAGGACAGAAGGGCCACCGTTGAACCTCATCCTTAGAAACAAACATTGAATTTTGAATAGCACTTTTGTCACATTTTCATGGCTAATGAAACTAAACTAAAACTATATATTGTTCTGTAGAATATATGCTTGTGGATAGTTAGGTTTCTAGAAATTTCTTCGTCAGGAACAAGGAATCTGGGATTGAACTTTCAGCCTGCCCTGTGAGAATAAACTACTTTTAAGCCTTATCACATAGTGTATTAAAGCAATATGAAGACAGAGGAAGATGCCGTTCAGTTTAAGTTTGGTGAAAACAGTGCTACAGCTTGGGTAATTTCAAAGATAAGATTTGGTTATTCTGTTTTTGTCTTATATTTATTTGTTTATTTGTTTTTGGTAATGAACACCATCAAAAAGTTTTAGACTTTGAGGGAAGACAGTTTCTGTTTAACTCATCAAACCTGGACATAGATAATAGGGAAAGCCAAAATGTTACCTTTGGGGGTAGAAAATTTTCTTCTTAAAAACTATTAATTTTTCAGAATCTTCTGAAACTTCAACTAGTGGCAAAAGGTACATTTCATCCACTATACCACATACTTTGAAAGCTAGAAATACTGTGATGTTGTCTAGGAATGAACAGAAAAGATACTGCCTCCCCCAGCAGTGTCAGTGACAGATTCAGGGTGAGAGGTTGGGAGGCGCGGTGTGGAAGGCAGGAAGGAGGCGGTGGCCGCAGAAGCTTCAGTTCTGACCGTTTGCTGAGGGACCTCGGGCAGGCTGCTTGACCTCTGTGAGCCTCAGTTGCCTAATTGTAAACGGGGGATACTGTGCACTCTGTATTTGAAGAACACTAAAAATAGCGTGGAGCGTGTAGTTAGTACTTGTTCAGTGGCAATTATTACCTGTGATGAAACAATATAATTAAAAATACATTTAAAGAAGGTAAGGAACCCCTAAAAGTATAGGTGGTGTCTCTTATTTTTGTTTCTTTAAAAAAAGATTTAAGTATGTGTTGTTATTTTCTATAATAGGCCCGTGTTACTTTTATGAGTAAAGTTGTAATTAGGAAGAATGTAGTGCCTCTGGATACTGGGCCAGGTGGTGACTGCTGGGGAGCTCTCTGGACTGTCCTGCCCCTCATTCTGAACACGCCCAGGAGTTCTCAGTAACCATCCGTGACATCGGTTTATACAGAAGAAGGCCTGCTGACCTCCAGCCTTTCTCTTGCTACCTGTAGTGTTTTGAAAATAACCAGTATGGGAAGTTGACAGCCTTTAAAGAAATCATACTGAAGGATATCAGCAGTTCCGCTCATTGTACTCCAACAGATGTTTCTAAAAAGCCGCGGTGAGAGGAGCTCGGTAGAGGTACTTTAAATGGAGGGACTTACACATCGCCACATCTGAGTACAGTCCCGCCATTTAGCTCTTGGCTGCTGTACTCTTTTCTGTGTGCTGTAGGTGATGGAGAAGAAGAAAAGGGGTAACACCCGGAGTGGTACAGTCTGCTCGGGAAATAAAAGCGTGCAGGAAACTGAAGTGAACTCTGAGCCTGAATTGACCAGTGGTTCCCACAGGGCAGCCATCTGAGTGCACTGCTCTTCTCCAGATCCTACCCGAGGGCTTCCTCGTGCTCTTCCTAACAGACCGTTTGAATTGACTTTCCTCTTCAAGGGTTCAGGGAAAGGGAAATTAGCGAATCTAAGTCACTGTCACGTTGAGAAGAGGGAGGGAGGGAGAAAATGTATGAGAGAATGGGTGCGTTACTTCAAGGACAGCAGTTAGATAACCAGTGCCATCACACAAGCAGTCGAGGTCCATTCCCACGGATCGTGGCCTTGACTGGCACGGCCTTGCAGACCACCCTCTCTCCTGAGCGGATCCTGGCCTGTATGTGCAGCCCAGAGAAGCGGTTCAGGCTGCACTCCTGTGGCTCTGTGAACCCAGACTGAGGCAACTCTAGCAGGTTCCAGTGTGGGTGGAAGTAGAGGGAAAGGCTGAATAAAACAAGGTGCAAAGAATGGACAGTGAGTTCTCCAGGTTTCCATGGCTGGACTGCAGCCCCCCTGGGCTGGGAGGAGGCTGTTCCAGGGCTTCTTGCAAGGCTTTGGGAGAGTGGAAAGTGAAGTGCCCAGGGAGAATGTGTTTTCCAAAAAAGCAGAGTTTTTAGATCATTTTTTTGAAGGCTTTATCCTTATTTTTGGAGTAAACTGGTAGACTTGAAGGTAGGAATTTCAACAGAGTGGAAAAGCTTCACTTAAAGTCTGAACACGCACTTCCGTGGTTCTGCCTCAGTGCGTTTTCCTGAGAGGAAGTGGGTATGCATTCAAGGGGCATCTTCTGCCGGCACTGAAAAGATGACTCGGGCCCCTGTAGGAAGGAGAGCTTGTTTTCTGGCGAAGGGTCTTCAGTTGCTGTGTGCGTATTTTCTGGTCTCTGGGTTCTAGTTAGGCACCGAAGCCTGGGGTTGCTCCAGTTCTGTGTGACTGCTTGCCAGTGTGCCATCTGGATCCTTGTCGGTATCTGAAGCCAAGAAGTGAGGAATAGTATTATTTGTGTGCACCCACTTGTGTGTTTGATTGCTTTGTGCTTAACAATTATGCCTTTCAGCTAGTTGATGTATAATTTCGTGGTTTTAAAAATAGAAATTGGAATCAATAATTATGATTTATGGAAACCCAGAGAGTAAATGTGTATAATATCATATGTCAGGTGGTCCTACTGTCATAGATAGGACAACTTTTAGTAGGGTGTTTCAGAAAGTGCTGTCTGGGTTTCTGGAAAGGAGCCTCCACTCACCTGATGAGCCCACTTCTTCTGCCTCTTTTGCAGAATGTGTATGTAAATATAAACCGTATAATGTCAGTGGCCAATCGCTTGGTGGAATCTGGCCACTATGCCTCTCAGCAGATCAAGCAGATTGCAAATCAGCTGGAGCAGGAGTGGAAGGCATTCGCAGCAGCCCTGGATGAACGCAGCACCTTGCTGGACATGTCCTCCATTTTCCATCAGAAGGCTGAAAAGGTCAGTTCTTGGAACTCCCAGCCTGCAAAGTGGCAGCCAGAACATTTCTTCCTCCAGTAATCTCAACATGTGCAGCAAACGCTTGGAGATTGTGTAACACTTGACTGTAAGCTCTGCATGTGAGCTCTGAAGTCCCTCTTAAGTTTAAATTCAAACTCTCTTACTTGTTGCTGTGCAACCCTAGGCAAATTATTTAACCTCTCTATTCTTTAGTTTTTTCATTTGTAAAGTAGAAATAAAAGTATCTGTTCAGAAGGGGATAGTTTTATGATGTAGATGTGATCATTTCTGTTAAGCCTGCATAGTACTGGCATGTAGTAAACATGGGTTGAGAACCCGTTACCAAAAATGCTTAAGAGTGTCAGATTTTGGAGCTTTTTCATTGAACATTATTTAAACATCCCTTCTCTGAGAATCTGAAATCCAAAATGCTCCAAAATCCATTTCTTTTTTCATATAGCTCAGAAGTCTTAGATTTCAGATTTTCCAATTAGAGCTGCTCAACAGGCATTAATAAGCAGTGGCTGCTGTTATCTTTTTCCATCTGCCCCTTTTTCTCCTGTTCCTCCAATACAGGGAGCACAGGAACTTTCAGCCACTAGGAAAACTCATGGGGAAGAGGCAAATGGTTACTTTATTTAGAAGGAAAAATACTGACGTAGCTTTCTCAGGAACAGTTTGACTGGGAGGGAACTGCATTCATAAGGACAGGAGGAAGTAGTATTTCCCTCACCTAAAAGCAGAGTCTCTGTTAGAGTCGTCAGTGAAGGTAAGACAGAGGCCCCAGCTTGCCTAGGGTTTTGGTAAGGCAGGCGGGATGTTGCACAAGACACTAATTAGCAGTGATCTCAACTCTGGAAACCTTTGAAGTGTGAAACAAGTGAGGAAATTAGTGGAATACAAAGAGAAAGACATCCTAGTAGCATCATATAAAAGCAGTGAGTGAAGAATTTCAGGTTTTCATTTTTCTGCTTATTGCCTTATGCATCTATCTAATTGTATAATAAAACAAAACAAAGGTCTACACGTGAAACAAGTTTTTAAAATAACAGGAACCTTCTTAGCACCAAATAGCTCCCTCTTCATGACCCTGGGACAACTTCTGATCTTTACTGTAGAGAGCAGTGCCGTGCACCTGATCATCGGACGTTACTGTGTGGGGAACACGCATATGCTGTGTGGTCCACACGCATATCATCTTTTTTTAAAAAATTTCTTTTGTAGTTGTAGATGGACAGAATGCCTTTATTTTATTTGTTTGTTTTTATGTGGTGCTGAGGATCCAAACCCAGTGCCTCACATGTGCGAGGCAAGCGCTCTGCCTCTGAGCTACAGCCCCAGCCCACATACATTATCTTGATAGCCATATAGCATGGGATCCAGCAACCCCACACGTCCAGGAGGTAGTGAATTGGTAGTGGGTCTCCAGAAAGGCAGGTTAACACTGTGAATGCAGCAGAGGCAGAACAAGCTGCTTGGGAGAATGGTAGGTGATCTGAAGCATAAAACAGAGGGAAATGCCTTTCATGAACATGAGGGGATTCAGAATTGTAAGTAAACCCAGGAGATTGCCGGCTGATCTCACCTGCCTAAAAATAAACTAGAGGGTGTCATGTTCTCCCTAATGTTTTATGAAAAATTTTCAAACATACAGCAAAGTCGACAGTCTGGGGTGTTTTTATTTGTCTGTAACTTAGGGATTTGAAGAGAATCAAATCTACAGAAGTATATTATTGAATAGAACTTCGTGGGTTCCTATATAAATTCCAACTGTGTATGAGGGCTCCATGCATATAAAGTAGCCATAGAAGCCAAATATGAATTTAGGGAGAGTATCCTGGTGAAGAAAGAAAGGGCGAGCCATGTACCCTGGACCTGGAACCATGCACTTGTGCCCAGACACCTGAAATGTACAGATTCTTGGCAAGTATTTCCTGACTTTGAGGTAAAATGCATGGTCTCTTCTCCATCACTTAACCAGATGATCCTTGGAATTCTGATGGATGGGAGAAGATCACATGTAAAGTAGTTTCCTCTTCCCTGGAGAGAGAGGAGTGGGTCAACTCTGTTCCTTTTCTGGATAATGTGCTTTCTGATTACACTTCAATTGTTTTCATAGCTCATTCTGGAAAGGCCCAGAAACTTGGACATGATGGGCTATGTTTCCCTCCACCTTTTTGATTCCCACCCAGAATTTTCATGAGAAGTTTAAATCTGACTAGGAGGATAGAGTGCTCAAATAAGCAGCCCATCGTTAATAGTCTTACTGACAGAAGCAGCCTTCTCTGTGAGGATCAGGCTTTGGCTGAGCTGTGCAGCCCAGCACCTCTGTCTCCATGGTGTTCTTGTTCTGGTATTTGCTCATGACCTTATAAATCTCGGTGTTAAACTGGAGGAGGATGAAGTTTCATACATGATCTGCCTTCCTCTCGGGGCTCCAGTGAAGATAAGGGATCAGAATACCATTTTGCAAATATGGAAACATCACAATGATTTTAACAGTAGACAGTGCTGAGGGGCCCCAGCCTCTACTGACCTGGCCATGTGGTGTGGATATCCAAATAGTCCTTTTATGTTAGTATGCTTCCATAGCGAATTCTTTTAAAATTATCTTTTTATAAAAAAAGAATTAAACAATCTGGTATTACTGTACCATAAATCTCCAGGTTTTGCTGTTAGCCACAGTATCCAGAGCTGCGTTGTCCTGTTTGCTTGCCTGTCACTACATCTGGCCACTGAAACCACATCAAGTTGAATAAAATCATCATAATAAAGTAATTTCTGAAAACAGAATTCAACAGAAGTGACTCCCTTACTCAGAGCACCTCTGTTTCACTCACCTGGCATCCTTGTGTGGCCGGTGGCTGCCGCACAGACAGCACAAAGGCACGTTTGTGTGGCTGCAGAGCCTGCTGCCCTGATAGAGCCTCACCCTCAGAGGGCACCGGTATCCTGCCAGCCTCTGTGCCGGAGTGGCCTGCCCGTGTCCCAATGCTGGGATTCTTTTTGAGCTTGTGGCTGAGTCTTCAGTTCCCCGTGTGATAATGAACTGTTTTGTGCTTCTGTTCATATTCTTAGAAAATTTCACTTTTCACGAAAAGTTTAAACTTTTCAGAAAAAATTTTAAAAGTAGCATGTATTATAAGCATGACTAATACACAATGATTATCATTTTGAATTTTATAAGTCTGGGTTGAAATTCTGAAGAAAATAATAAGTGTACTGCTTCATTATTTCTTTTTTTTTGACTTTCTGAAGCAAATAATACGTTGTTTCTATTTTAATAGAATTTCACGTTGTATATGTGTTTTTTTTTCATGAAAGCTTTTACTAAAAGCATAGACTAATTCTTGACTTGTGATATAAATAAGATGGAATAAAGGAATTGGGACAAAAATAAATATAAAACAAATAGTGAATGAAAGCAGGTTAAAAGTACTCAGAATGACTATTGGTTATTTTGGTTCAAGTTGAAGTTGTCTCCTCCGAGTTTCTCTATTGGCACTATCAGAGCTGGATTTCTGATGCACAAGTGAAAGTGCTCCTTCTACCCTGTGATTTTCCTGGACAGGGAAGAGGACCCAGGGGAGAGAGTGAAAATGATGAAACAAAAAGGAAAAGCAGGGTAATATTTTCTAGAAATGAAGACAGAAAATGAGATGAGAAAAAAGAAATATGAAGTTTGAATTTGTGTGTGTGTGTGTGTGTGTGTGTGTGTGTGTGCGCACTTTCAATCGGCCTTACTCCAAAAAGGGAGAATCCCTTTTGAGTAAATATTTTTAAAGTTTATATTCTAGGAAGTTTCCATTCCTTTATTTTTTTCCCTCCAAAATCAGTTGTGTTCATCTGAGTCTTGAGTCTCGGTCTGGGAGGTGGAGTGATAGGCTTAAGCCATGGGTGGGAGTAAAGCTCACTGGCCTGGAGGACCCTAGCTCTGGGTGGTGGAGATAAAACAGGCAGAGGAGCCCAGCACCTCAGGTGGCAGCTCCTAGTCATCAGGGAGTGGGGAAATACCTCGGAGAATCAGTTCACTAGTTACTCAAGTTGTCTGAAAGCTCTGTATATAAATCTTCTCCCTTACCCTCTTGTCTCAGTTTTGCAAAGTGGCAGACACAAACTTCGTTTATCTTCTATGCAGCATCACTTAAAAAACCCACTTTTTAAGAGGTACTTTGGGTTAGTCAGTCTTTTTTCTACAAAAAGAAGGAACTTTATTGTGCAGCCAACCACCAAGGAGGCCAGGAAGATCTTCCTTTCCATTAGTTGGTGGTGGGAAAAGCTGCCTGCTGATTGAGGGGCAAGGAAGGGGAGTTTTAGGGTTCCTTTGTGCAGGCACAGACCAGCTTCACGCCTCTTCCCAGGTTGCGTGCTTCTTTCCTGGGAGTTATGTTCTGTGCAGGGGATTCTGAGCTTGTGTCAAGGTTATCGCTCGGGCAAGCTTGCTTCTTCAGTGATGTGCATTCTTGAAAAGCTGATTTTAAACCATCCTTGAATGAATTCTGGAGGTTTTCCCTGAAAAATAACTTAAGAACTTTTGTTATGTAAGTAACTTTTGTCCAGGTGTGTCCAGACCTTAATCAGTTTCAGTTGCTTCAACAAAAGGAGTTGCATCTTTCTTAATAGTGATTTTGATGCAGTTATCTGTTAGTCTGACAATTTTATTAAATTGTGAACTATTATACTGCATAACTAATACTTGTGTTCATGGCCCATCAGACATTTTTGTCTTTTCTTGGAATATGTTGGAACTCTTTGTTTTGGGTGTTTGGTAGTGGCCATTGTCCAGGAGTAAATTAATTGCTGATTTGGACCTGATGATTTATTAATGGTGATGGTTAACCTCAGTCAGTTCATATTTGAAAAGAGTTTATAATAATTAGTAATTGGTATTAAATACAATAATGGAAGAAGTGAAACGAAGTTCAAGAATTATCCAAGCTGACCTAAATGACATTTATAGAACACTCTACCCAAGAAATACTTAGAAATATAGTAAGTAGTCATATCTGATTATATATGGGGGAGGAGAGATATAATTTTGTTACTATTTCCATTGTCTTGAGGGAGTTAGGAAGACACCACAGAAGAGGGTAATGAAAACACTCCTCGGTGCTGGGTGCTGGCTGACTTAGTGTTGTTTGGAGCCAGCAGAAACTAACTGCTCTCACTGACACTTAATGCCATGTGAATTGGTGTCAAGCCCAGAGATTTTAACAAAGTACAGATATTTTTCTGAGCCAACATTAGTAGAGGGATTTTCATAAACAATAATTACTTGAGTGACTTGTCTATTTTAAGGTCTTAAATGCCTTAAATAGCTGAGAGGTTATGCTCATCAGATTTTAGGAAAGTTATAGTGTCTTTCCCCGTCTGGCTGGTCAGGTGTCACATTTTAAGATAACCATTGGCTGCATTCCCTGCTAAGTGTAAAGACCTGCTGGAAACTGAGTGAAAGAGGTTAAACCCAGGGAAATGTGTTGATGTCTGCTGAGCTTAATTGAATTAGCTTCTTTAATTGTGCCTTCTGCACTTGCCTTCAACACTTAGCTGTGATGGATTCTGATAGCATCTCCCTGGGAAATTTGGCAGTGATTTATCCACTATTGATGAGTCCTGGATATGTGGGTGGCAGTGGGGAAAATTGAGATTGGAACTGCAGTCAGCAGCCCTGGACATTTAGGGAGGCTCAGATTCCTTGTTTATATGCAAATTGGAAAAATTTGGTTCTGCCACCTCCTAAACCTTTCTTGAGGTTCACAGCTGAGCAGCTTGGGCTGCTTTTTATTGGTCTCCTCTTTATTCCTGTCTTAATTTCCTTTGGAAAGTTTAGAAGAATGGGCTGGCTGCTCTTCCTAATGTTAGTCAAGTGATTTCAGCTCCCTTGGTCTTTTTCTGTAGTATTTTAATGTAAGAGGAAAAGGAAGTCTGAAACACAGCTCCTCAGAGAAGCTGCATTCTGCTGAGCTGGGAGTACAAGGGCAGATGGAAACATGGGTTAAGATGTGGATTGGCAAAGCTGCTAGGATGTCTCAAACAGCGCAAGGCAGTGGCCCCCCAGAGGCAAACCCACACCCTGGGCAGCTGAAATCTGAAGCTTTTGTCAAAACACAGGTTCCTGGGCCTGCCCCTTTCCCATTAGAACCTAACCTCTGGGGTGGAGTCCAAGAATCATATCCCATTTGCGGACTCTCATTGAGGCCATCTGAGATGGATATTTAACTATGTTACATTCTTATGATCTCACACAACTACTCTTATTTTCAAAATGTATGTTTAAAAATATCCCCTTCTCAACATAAATGGTCTGTGATGAATTGGTAGAAGTGATCTTTTTATTTTTAACCTCCAAGTACATGAGCAACGTGGACTCGTGGTGTAAAGCCTGCGGTGAAGTGGACCTTCCGTCTGAGCTGCAGGATCTGGAAGATGCCATTCATCACCACCAGGGGATCTACGAGCACATCACCCTGGCTTATTCTGAGGTAAGGACCAATTTCCCGTAGATTGCAAGGCAACATACTTTTGCATCGTAGCATTAGAAGCTGACAAGTTGAATTTTTGGATAACCCAGTGAAAACTCAAGAATTTGAGTTGAACTTCAGTTTAGTCACTTAGCATTTGAATTCCTGTACATGGGGGTCATGAGTGAAGCTGGTGGTGGGCAGCCAGTGACTTTTCATGGCCCTATGACTTTTGCTGATTTGAGTGTAAATAAATCAAATTCCAGTCTTCTTGTCTTCATGTACTTAAGATATAGGTATTTGTGTGCTGGTCAGTGTTGTCAAACTCAGTTTACTTCCTGAATAAAACTTTTTAGAAAGTATGCGGAGAGCCTACTTCAGCTTCATGGTCTGGATTGTAAAGCAGTTTCTTCAAATTTGTAAAACTTACTGTCCGTTTTAGAAATCTAAGTGTAGCATTTTCTTTGTTATTTCAGGGTTCATTGCATTATTAATTTAAGGTGTCCCTGTTTTATTTTGTGCTGCCTCCTTCTGTGCCAGGCTGTATTGTATGGACTTTATGTAAACCTTAACGCTTATAACTCTGAGGTGTGTACTGTTTTTGTCCGGGCTGTTAACAAATGAGGAAACCGAGGCACGAAGATGAAGCGACTTGTCCAGGTGACAGCTGGTGGAGTGGGATGGCTTCGCCAGTCCTGGCAGGCTGGCTACATGTTCCCACTCACTCTTCTGCCACCTCTACACCATGCCACTGGGGCCATGTGACGCCCACACCTGCAGATAGGTCACACAGTGTTGCTCTTGCCCACGTCTTGTTCACTTGACCCTGCAGACCAGTCGGCCTCTGCAGTAATGGTTGTTATATTCCTGAAGATGTTTCCGTGGGAGAGGTGTTGGGAATTCTGTGTGCTTGCTTTTCTCTAAGTTTTCTCCAATCTCTTAATAGGCAGCATTCCCAATGCCCTGTGTTTAGGTGAATGATCATTGTGAGGCTTCAGTGAGAAAATGTTTCAGAGTACGTAGCAGAGGGTTGGGTATAGAGGATGTTTAATAAATGTTTGCTGGTTTTAAATCAAAGTCGTCCTTGATCTGAACCATACTCACTCTTGTCAGAGTTGTAAGGAAGCATTGGCCATTTGCATTTTAGTCCGGCAGTTCTTGTGCTTCACTGACCACTGGCCCCGGCTTCCATGAGGATTTCCACCTGTATCCACCACCATTCTGTTGACGGTCACCTCGTTCCATCATTCCTTCTGTGTTTATAGGTCATTTTGTACATTAAGAAAGAAAAACCCACCCCCCTTCTTCCTTTCTTCCTCACGAAGTCTTACTGTGTACAGTGGATTATCATGTGTTATTCTCTTTTGACACGTAAATTGTCCAGATTTGACCAGTAAAAATCCCTCTGTTCTTGTGATATATCCTTCTCATCCTTTGAGCACTCCTTTACTTTCTGGCTTAACAAGATGTTCTGGTCTCCTCTTGTACTCTCCCTGCTCCCCTCCCCCCCCGCCCCGGCCCCCAGGGGGATCAGCCTCCTCACCCAGTGTAAGAAGGTTCCTTGAATTGTTGTGTGGCATCTAGAAGGAAGGGCAGAGGGGCTTGTTTGCTTCGAAGTGTTAGCACTTCTAGGGCCTCTGAGCAGCCAGGAAGCATGCACGATTACACATATATCTAAATATTACTGTATCTATCTGTGACTACCTATATTCTTAAAGCACATGTGTTCTGTTTGTACTGGCTCTTCCATTTCCAATCCAATACCTCAGGGTTCTTTCTAGCCTTTTTCTTTCCATGTTTATAAATCCCTTTCAGATAACAAAGAGACTTGACTTCCATTGTTCTCAGTATGTTAGCTTACTTGTTCAGTTAGCATTTGGTCAATCTCCTACTAATTATTCTGGTACGGTTCTTCACCTCTGTTCTCTCGTGCCCACTTCCTTAGAAAGCCTGATACCCCCACTCTTCACTGCCTCACTTCCTCCCTGCCAGGAGGCGAGGAGGACAGGAAGGGAAAGACTTCTTTGATTTTTTAAAGTAATTTTTTCTTTTCCTGAATCAGTGATTTCAAACTTGGTTGAAGATGTAGCTTCTCGTAGTCTACCCCCAGAAATGCTGATTCTCTGTCCACCCAGCGACCCTGAGGATTGTTGCCTTACTTGGTCCTAAGGAACTGTGGGACTCCTTCGGGGCATCCATCTCAGATGCAGGGCCCTGCCATGGGATAGACTAGCTGGCTGCAGAGCTTGCAGCCATGTTCATAAACCCAGCTGTTTCTTCCTTTCCCAGCCTCTCTCCTCTCGCTATCCCTCCTTTATTACTCCTTGCTTTTTTATACAAATTTTTCTTAAAACTGTGTCTACAGTCTGTAGTCTTTGGAGACATAAGTTTGCTGTGGGAAACCTTCCCAACACTTTTTCAAGAGACAAAAACTGCCTTGCTCTGTTTGATTAGATCTGTCCATGTTGCTCCTGTGTGTGTTGTAGGGACAGATCTGCTACCTCACATTTACTTGCTTCAGCTTGCCAGGGTTTGGGGCCAGTCTCGCTTGCTGTAGCTGATCGCAGGAGAGTGTAAGCAGTGTGGACAACTGAGAAAACCTGTGGTTTAGAAACAGCGTGTAGAGTAGTTGTTTTTAATGTTTTAAATAAACCAGCATATCTTCAAGTTTTTCAGTAAACTAAATTCATACAAATGACTTTGATCAGTGTGCCCTCATCTCCTTGTAAACCTAAAAATCACGTTTGAATTTAAGTTGCAAGCATAGTAAATGTCCACATGTCCCCCACACTGCAGCCCTGGAGCAGGAGAAAGGCAAAGTGAGCTTGGCTTGCTGCAAACCAGGGTGACACCAGGGTTTAGTGTCTGCATCACTTTCTCAGCTTAACAAGTGTGCTGACGTAGTGTGCACTTCAGCAGCCTCAGGATTTGCTGCCCACGAAGCTGGCTAAGCGCCTTTTTAAAAGTGGATGATGGCATGGTTGGTGTTATTTGCATAAAACAAAAACAAGCAGCAGAATGAGTCACCTGGATAGTAACGGTACTAAGACCACTTGGGAGGTGAGTGGAAGCTCAGCTCCCTTGCTCCACATCACTTAGTGAGCAACTGTTTTATAATCTTATGAAAGGTGGCAGCATTGCCACAGTCACTTGGTGCTGTCATCCACCTCTGCTGTAGCCTCAGAGCCAAGAGTCCATAAAGCAACTTGTCTCCTTACCCCAGAGCTCAGCTAGAGGCCTTGCAAAGGCTCCAGATGCAGGAGCGATAAAGCAAGCCCGAGTGTGGTCTGCAGAACATGCATGCAGAACACAGGTGCTTCAGTCCAACTCGTGCCAATGGGGCCACACCAGCAGTTGACTGTTTTTGTCTTATTTTGTTTTTTCTTTCCAATGATCCAAGTAGAGGTATCAGAAAAGGTTAGACATGGTTAATTGATCCAGTTTTGAATCAGAAACTGAATAACCACAAGAAATCAGCTTCAGAAGTCCATCCTAGGAGAACTCTCCCCAGAGAAAGAACCATCTTTTTCAACCTTCTCTTTACCAGATGGCTTCCTTAGGGGCCTGGGAAGCATCACATGACCTTTCAGAAAGCAGTGGAACTATGCTGCACTGTTGGTAGGCGCTTCTTAACATAGCCATCCTAACACAGTTTGACTTCCTTAGAGAAGCAGGTTCGGCTCGTCTGAGTGTCCACTGTGGCTACAGAATAGGCTGAGTGCTCACCTGCTGCCTTCTCCTTTTCTTCTCTGCCATGAGAGCCTTGGCATGGGATCGGTGTCATGGGAGGCAGAGGACAGCAGAATCCCACCCAGGCTTCCTGCCAGAGGTCTGTGCTGGGAGGCCTTGGTGCACCCAGCTGTAAGAAGAATCAGCAACCCTGGGACTCAGAGTCAGCCAGTGCCTTCCGTCTGCTTTAGCTGCCAGGGAGCCACGTCTTCACGGCAGGCGAGGTGGTTTTGTGTGTGTGCCTGCTTTTTTTTACCTTTGGACTGTTGCTTCCGACCACTTGACATCAAAGGCTCCACATTTGGACCTACTCGACACAGCCTTCGGTTGATTTCTTCGTCTTCCGGATGGTTGTTGCTTTTGCAGCCTTAAGCAGCAGTTTCCAGGGACTGTTCTTGTAGCATAGCATTCGGCTTTAGGCAACTGAAGAATGTTCCTGCTTCAGACTTAGCTCAGAATCTGATGTAATGGGAAGTGTAGAGATACAAGTACCAGAAATGAGAACAGGCAAGCCTCTGCACAGTTTTAAGGAACTTCGTTTTAGGGTGGCATGCAGAGATCTAAGGTACAAATGTGTATAGTTCTGATCAAAAATAAATATTCAGGAACTAGGCCATTGTTCCAGATTTTAAATAGTTAAAATTCCTCCTAAATATTAGGAACAAGCGTACCTTTGATATGGTAAAATTTTAAACTTATCTTTACTTTCTTTATTTGAGTTAGTACTTGCATTTTCCTTAACTCATTTAGCTATTAGAGCCTATGAGTTCATGTTTATAAAATGTTAGTGTTTGTAAACAGTACCTGTCAAGTTCCCCAGGCCTATGTTCTAAGAAAATCAAAGAACAGACTGATTTGATAGTGACAGCCTTCTTTTTGCAGCTGTTTTCTCTCGTGTGGGACTGAAAACTAGAAACAGAGTTTTAAACAAAATATGTAACTAAAGTAAATTCATTTACATAGTTCTCCAGTTAAAGTCATTCAGAACTACATCACGTACCATAAACTCATATTATTAGTTATACTTGAAATATATGTGAATTTTTTTTGGCTGCTATGTACTCAATAATCTCTTCTTAATTTTTCTTTTTGGTTATTCTATACCATTTAAAATATTCATTTCTATATGATAGAAGTAAATTCTAACATTTAATTAAATTCTAACATTTTTCACATAGTACTGTACTTAACAAAAAACTCTTGCCAAAAATTATTAAAAATATATAAAATTATTAAAAATATGTAAAATATTGTTTATGTACTTAGATAATACTTCTTAAACTGCCAAACCTACAAAAGCTACATGGAAATAAAACAATTATTTCTGTAAAGTTTCACTAGAGAATTTGAATAAGAGCACTTGGAGTTCCATGCTGTCCCAGTGGGTGTGAGAGGTGTTTTTTTATCCAAGATCTTTCCTGCAAAATACCGCTACTACCATTGGCACTCTAATAAACCACAGTACCAGTGGTGGCACCAGCAGTAACACTGTGGTATCTGCCTGTGGATTCCCCGGGGCAGAGCATGCTCAGTGAGCTGTCTCTCTCTTCATCTACTCAGAGGCATGATGTGTGCTACTGAGAGCTGCTAAATGGTTGCAGAAATACTCAGGGAAAGAAACTTTCATTGAAATATTGTTGCTCAGATTTTTTCATTCTCAGAACAGTATCAGTGGTGTCATAGGGATGCCTTTTGGAAACTTTATGTGGGTTGGGAACCCATTTGACGCATTTTGTATTGGTGGTTTAAGATCCAAAACAGTGGGTCAAGATAGAGCTTGCTTTCTACTTGTGTAGACAGAATCTGTGAAGACTGTTGTTCCAGGGCTCTTCTGTTGGCTCTTTTAACAGGTAAACACTGTCAAATTTGCCGTAGAATCATCAACAGTGGCTGAAGCTCCAGCATCTCACCCAAGTTCCTGGAGGCAAGGGCGAGACAGAATGAGCATGCCTGTAACTTGGCCCCTTAAACTGCTTTCACAGAATTTCCATTGAACATTTTTTAACTTCTGTATATTGATCATTCATATAAATAAGCAAGGCTGGAAAATGTAGCTTTATGACTGGAATATGCCATTTCTGAGTTTGAGGTTTGGCTCTCAGGGAGGGGTGAGTGAACTTTGGAGAGGCAGCCCTCAACTTCTTACCTGTGTCTTTCTGACTTGTGCTCACCAGATCATGTGCTGAGTTGTGCATTTCCTGATTTATGTGCATTACGAGGAATAAAACTTAGAGGAGTTATTTATAAGGCTTTTTTTTTTTTTTTTTTTTTTTAAGGCTGGGGTTATATCTCAGTGTTAGAGCACTTGCCTTCCCTCCTATCTTTGGTGCCAGGAACTTTGATGAGATGGCTGAAGCTTCAGCAGCTATTAATGACTCTAAGACAAACTTTTTAGAGCCTGTGAAATGTAAAATAAAGAAATGAAGCAGTGATTCTTGGTTCTAAGAGATGCAGCCACTCTATTGTATACAAAATTTTTTTGCTGCCTGCTTTGCCATCCTGAAATAAAATGTGTAGGTAATTCAATCTACTTTGATGTGTAATTTATATGTGTACAAGGATAAACAGGAAAATTAGATATTCAGATATTGGCCATATATATAAAGCCATGTGACATAGCAGTTACAAATGTAGACTTTCCATGTTATATTGTTATATATATACACACACATGTATATTATGTGTATATATAGTATTGATGTGAATATGTATATTGTGTGTGTATACACACACACACACACACACATATATATATATATATATAAAATGTGTAGTATTGATACAGATAGTGAGAATGGTGTTATTGTAGTGATGTGTTATTTTGAGAAGGTAAGCAGCTTTTGCAAAGTTCCAAAGAAAACCAAACATTGCCTTGCTCTATTAACATGGTCACTGCCTTCCTGGAAAAATCAGTGACATTGAAACTAGACAAGTAAGAAAACACTTCTTGAGATGATTACAAAAAGCTGAACAGTTCTTCATTATGTGGTATTATCCTGCTCATTTCAGAATACCCAGTCTCTAAACACACTGGTAAATTCCTTTCCCCAAGTCAATCACTGTGCCTCCCTTCTTCAAAATCATTATATTAGTAATGTGTACACACACAGTGACTTCTGGACAACTGAGGATCCCCTGTTCTAGAAGCCTTACATTTCCAGTTTTTGTTTTTGTTTTTGATTGGTTATAATTATAATTATACATAATAATGGGATTCATGATGCCATATTCATATATGCACATAACATAATTTGATACTGTTTTGTGTGTCCTGGTGATGGGGATCGAACCTGGGGCCTCACTCTTGCTAGGCAAATGCTTTACCACTGAGCTAGAACCCGAGCCCTAACACATTTTGTTTTGACTGCCACTGAGTCAAATAACATGGCCCTTCTTTACCCTGTTGTCTTCAGCTGGACTTGTTTTCTTGTAAAATTTGTTGTAAGGACATATTAGATGAACTTTAAATCATGAAACCTTCATAAAGTATAATCAGCACGTCCGACAAAGGTTTCACGTGCATGTAATGAACAATAAGCACATGCTGGGCCTGATGGTTTGGGCCTGTAATCCCAGCGACTCAGGAGGCTGAGGCAGGAGGCTCGCAAGTTCTCTTCCACCCTCAGCAACTTAGCCAGACACCGTCTCAAAGTAAGAAATAAAGGTCGGGGGATGTAGCTCAGTGTAGAGTGCCCTGAGTTCAGTCCTCAGCACTGCAAATACAGAACAATACACAGGGACAGGACATTTTGCATCTCTGCACAACCACACCTCTCAGAGCTAAAGGAACAGGTTAGGCAGTTCCAGAGGCCTCCTGTGCCACTAGTTGGGGTTATAAAGGCTCTGGGAGAACAGTCTCGGTCCGTGTGTACCCTCTAACTAGAGTCACAGGGTTCCCAGACGGGGAGGTACCTGAGAAGAGAGGCTGCTCCAGGCACCTTGGCTCTCAGCGGGGTGCTCCACTGCCCCCCCTTGCTGTTGTCTCCTGGGGTCACAGTTTTCTACTGCCTCTCGCATCATTATTTATAAATCTTAAGGATCACTTATAAACATGACTTTCTTTCCATACTCTATCCTCCCCTTTTTAAATTTCTTCTGTTAGTTTGAATGCTTTTGTTTAATTGTAGTTTGATAATTAAGTCATAATTTAACACTGAAATTTCTTTTTCAAAAAGTGATGTCATTTTACTCAAAATTACTTGAAGTTAATAAACCAAATAAAATGGCATTTTTAGTTTTCTTTTTATTTTGTGGAGTAAAGTTGCTGTTCAGGTAAAATTGCTGTCAGAAAATTTAAGTACATGTTCTTTGCCTGTTGTTAGATTATTGATTATTTTCTTAAGTGAGGTTTCAAGATTCAGTGTTAAAAATTTTGTGATGATCTGTTGTGTTCTATAATAATGTCTCAAGAGAAAATTCTTGCTTTTAAAATTCATAGATATCCAGCAATGCAACTTAGATTTGCTGATTCATATTACTAAAGGCAAATAGTATGTTTCTTAAGAGTAGTATCTATTATGATGTTCATGATAATAAGTCTTTATTTTAATTTGACATTACGGTATTTTGTTGTTTGGTATTGATGGATAGTGGATGGATTATTATAAAGTTTATTTGGTTGTATGTGAGATATGCCGTTGTGTGATTGTGTGTGTGTGTGTGTGTGTGTGTGTGTGAGTGTGTGTACGTGCATATGTACCTGAGGGATCATCTGCAGCCCAGCATGGACATGGCCACCAGTGTTGAATAATCATGTGCTCACTTTTCGGGCAGGTGAGCCAAGATGGGAAGTCACTTCTTGACAAACTCCAGAGGCCCTTGACTCCTGGCAGCTCTGACTCCCTCACAGCCTCTGCCAACTACTCCAAGGCTGTGCACCATGTCCTGGATGTCATCCACGAGGTGCTGCACCACCAAAGGCAGCTTGAGAACATCTGGCAGCACCGCAAAGTCCGGCTGCACCAGAGGCTGCAGCTGTGTGTTTTCCAGCAGGACGTTCAGCAGGTGGGTTTCAGGTCGCACCCTTCTCATGGGGGATGGCTTCTGCTGACTTGGGTTTGGTTGCATGTGCTGCCAGGTGGAATCATCTGTGCTGAAGAGTGAGAGGGACGTGAGGACAGGACTTCTTTTTGACTACCATTGTGTGCACTCACAGTTGTATTTATTTGGAGAATAATGCTGGTGGTGCATGTATTGGTGTGTTCTTATGTTTGTTTAAGGTTTGCCTCCTTTTTTTTTTCTTAAACAATGAGCTAATATGTTTTTGTTCTGATTTGGTGCATAGTGTGGTTCATGATGCACAGTAGGTTCTTCGTTAGTCATCATTAATGAAAAGAGGACTTCCATGACTGTTCATTTCTAAGCAGTCCACATCTCTTGTTGTTATAAAAGTAACTCCAGGTCACCATTCTAATTGTGTACTTACTGCAGGTTTTGGGGACAAAGCTGTGGGTATAAATTATGATGTGGCTTTAGTGATAAATAAGACAGCAATCATATCCTTGTCCTAAAATAGAGGGGAAAATAACTCTAGGGATGAGGAATTCTGGGGTTTGCAGACCTGTGGCATCTAGGAAGTTGGCCTGAAGTCACAGTGTTGTATCTGGGGTTGGAGGGGGCACTCTTTTCTCTGGCTGTTGGCAAGCCAGCATGCATGGTTCAGCCATGTAGGATCTCAGATTTCCATCTCTCCAGGAATTGTCTGAAGGTTGATGGGTTTTCTGCTGAGTGGACTGGTACTAGAGAATCACACTGCATTCTGACAAACACAAGACTCTCCCTGCCATTGATCACCATTCTTCACTTAATACAAATCTGACAAATTCAAAATACTCTTTATGGTTCTGTCATTGGTAATTTTCACAAACTAGGCTTTGCTTCTAATTTTGCTTTTTAAGTTCTCTGAAGGTTACATATGCAAAGTGCCTCAGGAATGATTGTTTTGGTATTATGCTTCTTAACAATGTCATTTCAGCCAAGAAACTAATTACTAGGGGAAAAATGCAGAACAGGAAGAGGAGAGGGTGGAGCCATTGCTTTGGAGGGGTTATGGAGAGAATGGTAATTTTAAGGTTGAAAGAACATATGTTCTTTTTTCTGAATTGTTTGAAAACTTTATAAACCAGAAAATGTTAATAGTTCACATGTTATTATTAAAGAATTTTTCCACCTGCCTTACAACTCTTGGCTCAGATGTCCTGACTCATCCGTGGACTGGTAACTGAGGGGGACCCATTTTCCTACCTGAGGAAGCAACAGCTGGGTACCCCCACTTTGCCATGACTTTCAAGACACCAGTGGCTTAAGAATAAGTCACTGGACTGGTTCGGGTAGGGGAAGGCACAAGGAAGTAAGGCTTCTAGAAGAGGCCAAGGAGCCTGGCCATCTGAGTTGGCACCTAGTGCTTAACACACTTAAACTCAAAAACGGCAAACATTAGGTGGAAAGGTAATTATGATAATTATGAGACCAGTTCTTCAAGGCAGCTTTCCCCACTGAAGAACAGGACACTAGGTTGGATGTAGGTGGGAGGAGAAGGTATTTTGGTATGCACCTAATGCATATTGCTCCTGTTAACATTCCACAGACAGTAGATTTCGCTCATTAAGGAAACTATTTTTTGTTGATAAATGATCTGGAATGGTTTGCACTTGTTATGAAAAGAGGAAATGCCTACTGTAGGCTTGACTTGTGAAGCAAAGAGCAAAACTGATTAATCAAAGCAGAACACTCACAATAGAATGTCAAAACCAGAAAGGTGTTTCTGAAGCTCAAGAAACTGATAAGAGGTAGTAAGTAGGAGAGGTAAGCTGAAGATAAATGAACAAAGTGGTAGTGCTTTAGAAAGATGTATCAGCAAATGCAGATTTGTAAAAAGAAAAATATAGTATGCCAGTTAGAGATATCATAAGTATTTTTTGTTTGATTGTTTTGGGTAATGAAAAGTTATGTTTTTTTTTTTTTCCTTAAAAGTATCTGTAAATATCATTGAGAAAAAAGAAATACTGAGCAGTAGGTATGATTGCAGTGTGATGAAAACAGCCCTGCAGAAGGTATATGTTTATTGAGAAATACTTGAAAGACATATTTCATAGTGTTTATAGTGCTGCAGGGAGGCTGTGGGGGGCAGGTGTCAGAAATGCTGTGTGGAGTTTGAGTTTGAAACACGGTTAGTTTTGGTGTGGTGGTTAATTTTCCATGACCTCCGTACAGGAGGGTCGGGTCTGGTAGTCAGAGGTGAGGGTAGAGAAGCAAGGAGGCTGCTGTTGCATAATGCCTGCTGCGGTCAAAGCCGGGTGGTGAACAGCGGGTGGTGAGCTGCAGACTCACCCAGTGCACGTGCTGCAGCTGCTAGCAGACTCGTCACCTGGTTGCCACATGTCCTCATGACTTCCCCTGTGCTTCCTCCTCCTGCCGTGTGCTTACTGTTAGAGTAGCCCTCGGTGAACGTGTGGTGGGTTAATGGGGCAGCCACCGTGTTCCAGCTCAGCTGCGTGTTCAGCTCGGCGTGTGCTTAGTTAACTGCAGGAAGGTAATTCGGTTTTGCTGCATGTACTTGTTCAGGAGGAGTAGTAGTCATGGAAGTAGTCCAAAGCAGGATGCTGCCAGACTTGTTTTCCTGCCTCACCTGTCCAGTTTGCCTGGCTCTTCTTGGACAGTTGGGATTTAGTTACGGCCACACAGCAGGGAGGTGACTGGTTCCATAAAAGTCGTCTTCACTGAAGCAGACTGACTCCGCAGCAGAAACCACTCAGGCGTGAGACCTCTCCTGTAAAGCTTCCCGTTTTCACCCAGCAGCCCTTACTGTGTGAGCACCTCTTGAAACAACTCCCTGCAGGCTGGTGTTGGACCGTTAACTGATATTCTTAAAACAGGGTCAAGAAGCTGGGCTGGGTGAAGCATATATGGAGGCCCAGCTACTTGGGAGGCTGAGGTAAAAAGCCCAGGAACAAGACCATCCTGAACAATATAGTGAGACCCCTTCTCAGAAACAGAAAAACCTTATAAAATGATCAAGCTAATCTAGCCCACCCTAGATTCTTCTTGTCCACTCTTTTTTTTTGAATATCTTAATTGAATGTGTGGTGCTCTGAGAGGTACAGAGGTAAGTGTGTCAAACAGCTCCAAGACCCTTCTGTCAAGGAATTTATGTTTTATCAGATGACTTCATATTCTAATAAATTAGACCATAACATGCTCAGATATAGTGCTTCTGTCTTTGACTATTATTGGGTTTAATTTCGCTGAGACATTTGAGTCATGTGTCAAGGTGAGGATAAAGGAAAACAGCCACTTTCTCCACAATACCCACCTACTGTGCGCACGTGTTGGAGGGCACGCACCGATGCTCTAGTGATCTGTACAAATTTGGGCATTCCAGAGAACTTTGCTTCTATTTGTACCAAACCTCAAGTGGCTAGTATAACAGGATAAATGAAAGCTCTACGACAAAGGCCCAGTTGTTGCGGGGAGGGAGTGTGAGGAAAGCCTTCATGGAAGAGGTAGCCTCTGAGCTGCTCTCGGATGGCTGTAGAGTCAGCCATTTGAGGAACGATGGGCAATAGGAATAGCAGGTGGGGGCAGACAGGGGCTATCTGAAGGACTGCGGTGCACAGTGTGGGTGGAGGAAGAGATCATGCGTGGCCTCCGCAACCAAGCACCAGGGCTTGTTTCTGTACGCTTTGGGAGGCAGCGTCGAAGGACACAGCAGAAGCCACACTGAATGCCACTGCATTGGTGCAGGGCTGAGTGTGGCCGTGAGTGAGGCGGGACATGAGTGGGGGACATGGCCTGGTCTGGAGCACAGGTGTGCATCCTGGGGCTCACCAGCACGGGTCCTTCCTCCTGCTCACAGCCAGCCCGCCGGGGAGCCCAGTCAGTGCTTCACCCTGCACGTCAGCTCCACACCCCGATGGGCCCCGTTGTGTGCATGCTGTAGGCACTGAGGGTGGAAGGCACCAGTCTCCCTGCCTCAGAAATTTCTCTGGCCACTGTGTGAGGAGTGAATTGGAAGCAGCAACCCAGTTTTCAAGCAGATGTCCCTGCAGATCACAGGTGTGTCTGGAAGAGCAGAGCTTAGGTCCACAGGGAGCCAGCAGCATTGTATTCGCTGGGGTTTCCCAAGTGTCTGGAATGGAAGGAGCTCAGAGATATAGCAGTTTTGCCAATTAAAGAGTAATTTTGGGTTAAAAGTTTCTATTTTTAGTCTGGAATGGTTGGGGAGGATTGGCCTTCTGTTGAAATAAAGTACTTTGGAAGATTTGTCTGAAGGCATGGAAGCTTTGATCATGTTGGAGAATTAGGGGCATCTGTCAAGGAAGGGATAATTTCAGTGCTTGGGAATTTTGGGAACTTGGTGAGATCTCTAGTAAAGATTTTGGTTGTTTGAATGCAAGATGAGCTTTTAATGCTGAATTCCAGCAATAGGAGGAAATCAGGATCTGCCTAAGAGGCAAAGAGATTTCAGGTCTAAAGGGAAACTGCTGCACAGCTCTCGAGTGGCTTCCAGGGAAAGCCATCTCTGCCCTTGTCCACTCAGTCCTGGTTAGCACAGCCTTCTAGACCCAGCTCTTTCCTGTGCACTTCTTGAACGTGAGTGAGGAGCAGGTCTCCTCACCCCACCCCCCGAATCCGGCGTACAGCTTCACTGCTGTACATTCTCTTCTGCTACCTTCCCACACTGGCAGTTTTGCTCGTGTCTGTTGCAGGCGTTTTGGTTCTCTGTCACACTTGTGGTGTGTAATTTGCCTGAGGTACTTTAAAAAATAATCTTTCTCCCAAGTAAATACCAGGCTGAGTGTGCTTTTTCAGGTCCCACCAACCATATTAATAAAACATCTTTCCATATTAAGAACACTTACATGTATTTGTAGAACAAACTAATTCTGATTTCAAAGTCCAGTGATCAAAGGGATGGGGCGTGTTCGGCTGCTGAGGAGAGAAGGAAAGAGCAGTGGTGGAGAGCTCCTTGTCACGGCCAGCCCCGAGTGCCAGCCCCGAGTGCCAGTGCTTCTCCCTCAGCCCCTCAAAACCCATGGGGCGCGTTGAGTTCTGTCATCTTCAGTTTACTTTTAAAAGTTACATCGTGCACATCACAGAGTTGGGAACTGGAGCCCTTCATTCTGCAGGTAATAAACCAAGCCTGAGAAAAGTTCAGGGACATGTCGCAGCTCCAAGAAGTCCCGTGGTGTTTTTACTACTTCACCGTTCTAGCTCTGAGAGGATTCTCAGCTTCCGAGCTACTCAGTGTAAAATCAACATGTCGCTTAAGGAGGAGCCTTTCGCGGTCCTTTAGACTGGAGCACAGCCTGTAAACTGCAGCTGCCCCCGACTGTGAAGAAACACAACAACATGAAGAGTGCTGGAGTTTAGTCCCTGGCGCGGTGGAACCCAGGAAAAGAAGAAGGCTCAAGGAGCGCCCCCTGCTGGCTTCTGGCCTGTGCATCTGCCAGCCTTCTGTCTGCAGCTGCTGCCGCAGGCCTTGCTGCCCCTCTGCAGGTGGCTGCTGACTTGAGGTGAAGGAGAGGTGCCCAGGTCTTGCAGGAAAGGGAGGAAATAGTCCAGACAGAAAGCGCTTTCTGGGATAAAATATGCTTGGAGAGCTAGGGAGAAAAGTCTCAACCAGCTTAAGATAGGATGAGTATGTGCGTCCCAGTAATTGGGATTCACAAGTCTTTTTACTCTTCAAGTCTCATTGGTGATTTTTACTTTGTAGGTAAATTCCACTGATAGCATAATATTGGATATCCTCATAACCGTGCTGAACACCAGTCTTTAATAAAAATTAACATTATCTAAGTGGAAGTCCTCCTCCTTGGACACCGACTTAGGTTTAGCAAATCTGAAGTAATGTTGCTTTGTGGAGCAGTATCCTTTGCTAAACCTCTAAAATATCATTGATTTGATAGTCAAGAAAGCACCAAATGAAATGCATCCATTTTTAGATTGGTTTCAAGTCAACAGTGATTGAACAAGGAAGTAACATGAAGCCAGGTTATTAATTTTGGTTTTATATAGAATGTAGGGAGGGCTGGAAGGACATTCATATTTTGTAACTGGAAAAAAATTAATTTTTTTGATAAATGTACAGTATTTTAGAAGTACTTTGTTTTTCATTGACTTCCTGTAGTTTTGAAATGGAATATAGGATCAAATGAGCTTTCTGTTTTCTTTTGATGCACATAAAATGTGACTTAGAAAGGGCTCTTATTAATAAGACAGAAAATACTAGTATTTATTCACTATTATCATCTCTTTAAGTGGTTATTTGGATTGACAAATATCGGTATGTTTTCTCTGGGTATTCTTTGGATCCAGAGTTACCAATAAAAATAGCTTTGTGTGCTCTTGGTTGTTTTATATACTATTTCCTATCTGTTTTTTACAAATGGCTGTCCTAGTGTTGGAACTCTAATCTTAGAAATGTACTGTTTGCAAATTCAGGTTAAGTCATGGACAAGAACTTACAGTTGGCATCGAGAAGTCCTACATTTGGGTCTCTCTTCTTGAGCACCCTAACTTCCCTGAGTCTCAATTTCTGGCTTAAAAGGGACAGTAATAAAAGTCTGTTCTATTTTATTTGTAGCCCTTAGGGACAGATGTGATTTGAAATTCAGGATGTTTCACAGTTTAGAAAGGTAGCACAGTGTATGACCTGGGCAGCATCCTCCCCCACACCACTTTGGACTGTCTTATAGTCCATAGTGGTATGGGGTGACCCACACTACAGGCTCTAAATAACCCTCAGATCAAGTTTTTTGCAAAGTGAAATTTGGAAACAATTTTTGGAAAAATATGTGAAATTTTGCAGCTTCTTGTGAATAAGGGATTGTGTGAGTCCCTGTACCCTCCCAAGCATAGCACAGAATAATGACTCAGTAAATGACAGGCCATTGTTGGGAAGATACATTGCATCACGATGATCGAGAACTGCTCTGGTGGGCTGGGTTTGTGTCTCGAGTGGGTTGCTGGCACATGTGAGGTGCGGAGTTCCATCCTCAGCACCATGAAAGTAAATAAGTAGAATAAAGGCATTGTGTCCATCTACGACTAAAAACAGTCTTTAAAAAACTGCTCTAGTAAGTACTTGAAATAAGCATCTATGCATTTTGAAGGAAAAAACATGACACATTGATCTTCCTAAGACATGCTGATATGAGGTGGACTTTGTGAGAACCTCTTTCATGAGGGTTTAGTGTTTATTGACAAGTGTTTAAAATAACAGTAGTTACTTAGGAACGTGAATCTCCCAAACATGGTGGATATTAGGTAGTGGGGCCTTATTATTGAAAGCTATTTTACAGAAAGGTTACACAGGAGGACCACACATCTGCCACATGAGTCAGGAAAGAAAGCTTGTCCAGTCCTGGGTGTTTCATAGAAAATTGTGAGTGTTTGCTGATTTGCCTGCACCCAGATTTGCTCTCCTTTGTCACAGTGTCACTTCAAGCTCAGAGGTCATTCCCAGTAGCTTGAGCTGTTCTGAAACAAAAATGGAGCTCTTTGCTTTCCTGCCTTGTCCTATCACCTGTGTGTCAGTTGTGCCAACTCAGAAGCAGCAGCATGTGTCTGATGCTGGAGCTTAAAAGATGTGCCGTAAGGCCAGGCTTCCTGGGTCCAGGTCTGTAGACTGGCACCTCTGTGATGTAGCCCAGGACCCTCCGTAAGGCGGGATGACGGTTGTGCCTACCCAGGCTCACTGTGAGGAGCAGCGTAGCCTTGAGTCCTGCCTGCTTCAGCAGCAGGTGCTGGGCCAGGTGAGTACTAGGTGATGAGCGATGGTCGTCATCCGTGTCATCATCACATTCAGTCTGTCGAGGACTGTGGTGTTTCCTCTTCATAGAAACAGGAAGTCAGGCTAAACGGTCTATATGATTTCCTACACATCTGACGTTTGACCTAAGTATCTGTGTATTTAAGTGTTGGCCTTGAATTTTGGGGTGACCTTGACCTTGGAGTTGTCATTTGTGTCCATTAGAGGGCACTGCAGTACAGAGGGATGAGCTCCCAAGGGATCCTCTGAACAGAGAGGAAGGTGGAGTTGGTCTCCTAGCTTTCCTCTTCTGCCCCTGAGCCAGTAGCCATGGGAAGGGATCTGCTTTTGCCCTTTTTTCTCAAATTTGGAAGGAAAGTAGCAAAACTCCTCCCAGCCTTGTTCTTGGGGCTCTAGTCGCAGCACACAGATGACAGCCACTGGCCATGGACAATATTGGAAAGGCAGCTGGCTGAGTGACGATGATGAATTTCCCTGATCAGCTAATGTTTTTATGTTTTAAGTTGAAGCATTTCACAAGCATGTCTGTAAAATGTTATTTAGACAAATGCATTGATTCAGGATCCCCGTCAACCTGGGAAAGCTACCCATACTTGTAAAAGAAGCCGCAGCCTTGTGAGAGAATTTGGTTGGGAATGTTAGCCAGATTTCATAACTGTCTGCTGTTATTTTAGTAAGGTGCTTGAAATTTGTACATCCTACCTTGAATTCCTTTTGTGTTTGTAAGAAATACATTTTCACCTGATATGTATATTTCTTTCTGAGGGAACCACTGATAAAAGGAAAATGCCTCTTACAATCATGAGTGGTGGTTTCATAATGTCTTTTATTTCCAACTCGTACTTCCTGAAATGCTGCTCCTAAGCTTAGAAAATGAGTTTTTATTGTTAAAATGCAGTGTATCGCTTCCTCCAACTCCTTCTGCCAAACATTTCTCTTTTACTTTTTGATATTGTGCCCTATGTCAGGTTTCTTTGGATGTAGCAGTAATCATCAGATTTGCCGCTTCTAGAGGGGTTTAATTTTTTTTTAAGTTGGGGAATATACAGAATCTACTATGTAGTTTTTCAGAAAGTCTCCCTGTCCCTTCTTGAGGATCTTACACGTGGTAGACTGCAGCTTGGGTGTTGCTTATGTACTCCTAAATTCTTTTCAAGTTTAAAATGCTTCCTACTTACCTTGTGCATAGAGTTGGCCTCATGCCCACAGGCAAAACATTCCATTAAATGCACCCATTCTTGGAGGTGCCACGGGTTTGAAGTCGTTGAGACATTTCTTTGGGAGGGAATGGAACCTCTGTTTATACTGTCATACAAACAGCTCAGCAGCTTAGGTCTGCCTGGAAGTCAGGTGGTGAGTGTGGCAATACCTAGGGATTCCCTTGCTGCCTTTTTAATCTCAAGAAAGAAAAGTGTGCAAAGTCCATTAGCTAAAAAAGCAATGGAATATGTAGAGCCCATGCCATCAAGGAGCCTAAAAATAGAAGGAAACTGGCCAGCGGTTCTGGATTATGGGCAGACACAGCTCATGTGCTAGGTATTTGCCTCACTCTTGTGAAGATGCCTCACATAGAGAGCATTGGGTATTCACAACTCCCTGTGATTCTCACTTGAGCAGGGACTGGAAACAGAAGCTCAGAGAGGAGAAGGAACTTGCCCAAGAGCACACAGCCAGGTCCTGTGTCTATGTGCAGGGGAGTTGGCAGTAAGGGAGTGGGAGGGACTTTAGAAGGAGAATCAGGGGAACCGGGTGACAGATTAGCACCAGGTGATTGGCAGAATGCTGGTGGCGACAGAAGAGGTTCAGAAATGAACTGTAGCCCCAAGGTGGACTTGCAACTTCAGCCCCAGCCCCTCTGCCAGACTTGGTTGCCACCCCACACCACCACCACTTCTGATCCCTGTCGATGTCAGTTCCACCAGGGTCTTCGCAGAGGACCCAAGTTTGTCAAGGTTCACAGCCATTTTACTTATGTGGAATACTAACTTTGCTGAACACTGTGCAGACTGGATGCCCAGGTCCTCAGGTTTGAAGGTCGCTCGTGTGAAGTATTGGGGAAAAAAAAGGCCAGGCTGAAGCCTTTACCAGCTGCTTGTTTTTTCTGGATATCCATCCTCACAACTGATCTCTCTATAGTTAATTTATTAAAGGGCAGGGGCCCTTTTGGTAGCAGTGAACCTCTAGCTAAGCCTGTTTTATTATCAGCAGAGGTGGCTAAGCTGCTTCTAGGTGATGTTCCACACCAGTCTCTGGTGCTTAGCTTTTTGCTAAGGACTGAATGTTTGTGTCCCCCAAAATCGTAGGTTGAAGCACAACCCTCTCTGTGGCAGTTATTAATAGGTAAGGCCTTCGGGAAGTGATGAGTCACAGGTGGGATCAGTGCCCTTAGAAAAGAGGCCCGAGGAGCCTTCTGCCATGGGAGGACACGTAGAAAGCTCCATCCGTGAGGAACAAGCCCTAACCAGGTGTGGAACCTGCTGGCGCCTTGATTTTGAACGTGGCCTCCAGAGCAGAGATGAATTTCTGTTCCTTATACGCTATCCAGTCTGAAGTATTTTGTTAACAGCAGCCTGTTGACTAAGAGCATACCGTAATTACAACCATGCAAAGTACAGGTGAGCCTTCAGTACTTCAGCAGCACATTACCAAATGTATTTTAGTATTAAAAATCTTTTTAAAAATTCTTTTTAGATGTTGATAGACCTTTAATTTTATTCATTTATTTATATGTGGTGCCGAGAATCAAACTCAGTGCCTCATACCTGCTAGGCAAGTGCTCTACCACTGAGCCACAACCCCAGGCCCCTAGTATTTAAAATCTTCAGCTAAATTTTTTTGAAGACATCGCAACCTTGACTTTTGCCTCTCTCCATCACAAAGTGCACATTTGATGTAGTATAAAGTCTTGTTAGATGTTGCCTGTGTTCTGTGTGGTTTCTCAGGTGTCAGAACCTCTGAGAACCCCCTAGACCCACCTGTGAACTGTAAATATCAGACTGCACAGCTTTGCATTCCTCTTTTCTCTTATGTAGGAGATTTCAGCTAGCAAGAAATATGCTTAAATAATTAAATTCACAGAATGCAGCATCTTGATTTGTAGAATAAGTCCTCCTTCAAGGCAAGAACTCTGGCATGTGTTTGGAGTCTTCTAAAAAAGAGAAAAAAAAATTGTCTACAGTTAAAATTGAATTGCCTGAATTGTGAAGCTTTAAGCCTTTAAAAAAATGTTAAGGTAAACGGGTCCCCCGTGGTCCAATAGCCCCTCTCTTCTACAAAATCCTGTTAGCTTGGTGGCTCAGTTGTGCATAAAACAAGGTGAGATTTAATTTAATCATTATTGTGTGTAATGTTTATACATAGAAAGATTTACACTTTTAATTTAAGAGCTGGTTAAAGTCCCAGTGGGAAAGCTGATGTAAGATGTAATTATCAAGTATGTTAAATTAGTATCCAAGTACTTCTTCCACTTTTTTTTTCTGGTTTACTTATCTCTTACAGAGTTTTGACGACAGACTGTGTCTTCATTGGCTAGCCCTCAACACTGAACAAGCCTGGACACTATTTTTATGGCACATGTGGCTGTGTTTCTTTGCAGGTGCTGGACTGGATCGAGAACCATGGAGAAGCATTTCTGAGCAAACACACAGGTGTGGGGAAGTCTCTTCATCGGGCCCGAGCTTTGCAGAAGCGTCATGAGGACTTTGAAGAAGTAGCGCAGGTAATACGGTGGCTTTCGCTGCTTTCTCTCCTAAACCTCTGTGTGGTTGGTTTTGAATCATAATTTTAACCACATCTGAGATGAGTTAGCCTTTGCTAAATGTGTTGGAGGTGATTCACTGAGGTCAAAGTCCCAGGTTCCACAGATGAAGATATCATTGCCTAGACAGAAACATGATTTATCACTTGATCATTTTGTAAAATGTGATGTTTGTGAAACAGATATGTCTTGATGATTTGTCACATTTATTGTACCATTTGTTGTCTAATTCATGATATTTTAATTCATAGTTAGAGAATATATTCTTTCTTGCATTTCTGTAGTGATGGACCCAGCATTATCTTGACTGTTTTAGTTCTACTAAGTCTGTGTGCACAGGAAGCAGGAGCCAGGAGTGCAGACCATGGGATGTATGGAGTGTGGCATTGGGTATGATATAGCGCACAAGCTATGACTTTGGACAAGTTGCTTAACTTCTCTAAAGTGAACTTTCTGCTCCGAAAAAAATCACACACATTCACATGGAAGTTATAAAGAAGTAGGGGAAAGTTGTTTTAAATATTGTCTATGTGGGACAGATCTAAACTCAGATTATGTATGATTATAGTATCACGCGTCTTAAAAACGAGAAAAATGGCAAGATGGTAACTGCAAGAATGACTATTGATTCTAGACTCTGAAAGACAGTAATTTTCCATCAGTGACCATGGGTTCTGGCAGACAGTAGAATGCAATCCTGAGGAAAGTAACTCTGAACCTTGAAATCTGTACCCACTGAACTGTTGTTACTCAACAGTGAGGATAAACTATAGGCCAAGACTGAGAGAGTTTACCACTATCATTTCATTTCATGAGAACAGGGGCTTTGTTTTGTTCATTTCTGTGTCATTAATACCCAGAACAATGCCTGCCTATTTAAGTGTTCATTAAAATTTTATTTGAATGAATTAAGTGAATAAAAAGGAATTATGCAAAAAGGGCTGATATCATCAATGAGAAGAAATTAGTAAATATGTTTGTAGATTAAAGAATTGATCATTTAAGGAAAGGATGAATCTGGGAGGAAGTTAAAACCAGATGGTAGCCAGGCGCGGGTGTGTAACTGTAACCCCAGTGCTTGGGGGGCTGAGTCAGGAGGATCACAAGTTCAAAGCCAGCCTCAGCAATTTAGTGAGACCCTGTCTCTAAATAAAATATAAAAAGGCTGGGGATGTACTCAGTGGTCCAGCATCTCTGGGTTCAATCCCTGGTACCAAAACAAAACAAAACAAAACAGATGATACTGAAGTGCCTGCCCAGTTTCACACGAAAGTCAGAAAGGTGCTCAAGAGGATAGAAGGAGCTGCACTTCTATCTTGCAATTCTGTCTTGGAATTCTTAACTTAGGCTTGCATGTGGCATGTTTTAATGCCCCTAGAAATACAGAGAGAAGGCATTACTTCCAACTAAAGTTAAAGGGAAAATAACAGAAAACCAGGTAAGTGAAAACTTGGGAAAACAGATCTAAACAAAGCAAAAGAAATAAGAACAAAAATCATGGTAAAAGTCACAAAATAGTAATTTGTCCAGAATTATCAGTAATTACAGCAAATGAGAAATAGATGATTCTTCTTAAGAGAGTCTCAGATTGAATGTGTTTTGAAAGTTATGGCATATGTTTTTTTCAACAAGCACACCTAAAACACAAATACCTAGGGAGTTTGAAAGTATAGGTGTTAGGAAAAGCCCACCTGGGAAATACTCATCATAAGAAAATTGGTATAGAAATATTGTGTGACACATAATAGACTTGAAAGCATAAGAACATTGTTGGAATGAAGAGGGCCTTCGGCTGTTCAAGGAAGAAGTCATGCTGTAGATCATGCAGCGGCAAGACCTGTGAAACGAAGAGGACGGGACCAGCCCACCGTGTGTCAGATGTGGGCGTGGCCAGGGTTCAGTCTCACTTGAGTCAGAGAACTCAGGTATGGTACAGAATTCCTGGACAGCAAACCGCACCGCAGGCCTCTGTGACAGTGTCTTTAAAAAGTTACCATCTTTGCATGGCTTCATGTATAAAGTAGAAGCAACGTTCCTCACCTCTCTGTTTCCATTTGCTGGGAAACATTTTCCCATCTTTTTGTAGCTGAAAAAGAATGTGGACAGTGTGCTGTCATCTTCCTTTAATTAATTAATTTATTTTTATAAGATAAGATACTGCTGTAGTTTGTGATTTGAGGATGAATATGAAATTCGAATCATATGTGCAAAAATTTTAGACACCAAAAAAATTTAAGAGCCAGAACTGCAAATTACCAAGCTCTGCAAGTTGAAGTTCTTGTCTGGAATTGTGTATTTCTATGTGTTTGTAGGCGAGCTACCCTCTCCCTCTTCCTCCTGCCTTCCTGAGCACTTTCTGGCATGAAGGACTAGGGTCTGCTGAGTTTCCTCTGGTTTCTGTCACCGCATTTGACCCTTCTCCCTCCAGTCTTGTGGGGCTGCCCATTTTACTTTAGGGAAATGTCTTCTATGGCTAACCTTGGCACGATAAACTTAGTCGTCAAGTCTAAAATAATCACCAGGACTGTCTACACAAGTCCCCAGGGGCAATAAGAATGAGAAAACTTTATTCTTAGAAAATGAACATTTTGCCTTAAGGTTTGTAGGGCAAGCAAGGGGTCAAAGAAGCATTTGTGTTGTGTCTGCTGGGAGAAAGACCAGAGCTTGGCTGCACTTTCTGCCACCCATCTCAGTTTCAGTCCTTGCTCATCATCTCTTGCTCTTTATCCTGGGATTCCAAGGTTGCCTGACCCTCTTCCCCAAATTGAAAGTTCGTCAGCCCATCTGAGCTGTGCGCAAAGGGAGGAAACCCTAGCTATAAACACACATTGCTCATGGTGCAGTTATTTGCACTTTCCCCCACTCTGGTTTTCAAATAATCACCCACCTATGTCAGCTCTTCTGCCAGGTACAAAGGAGCAGGTGAAGGCACAGCAGGTAGCTGTAGACCTAGATTTCCTGAATGGGCCTGGCTGGTCTCTGAGGGCTTTCTTTGTGGAACCTGATGTCTAAGCCAAGACATAGAAATGACTAGAATTTAGCTTGGTGGCGAAAAAGAGGAGGATGTTAGAGTCAGGCGTGGGATCAGCAGGTGGAACTGTTGTGCAGCAGGGCCATTTGGCCTGCCAGACTGGAATGGCCTGACCTTCTAGGGCTGGGGAGATGCGTGCATGTGACCAGGCCCCTCTCTTTGGCCCCTGTCCTTTGCAAGTCCACCATCTGGTGTGGGCTCAGGCTCTTCATCCTAACCTGCGACTGCACCTGTGTTTCCTCGTTCTCTCAGTTTCAGCTTTTCCTCTTTCTGTGCTCCTCGAGTCCCACTGCAGGGTTTGGTCCCATCGGGAACGGTTTCTGTCTCCAGTATGTTCACCATCACCCTTTCTCAGTTCTGTTTTCCTCCCTCTCCTCTCGTGAAGAACGTCACTTATTTCTGCTGTGTTTTTTTAAGTACCAGTTAGTTTCAGAAGAGTACTCTGCTGCTTTTAATTGCTTCCTGGTCGCTCACTGTCCAGCTTTATGTCTCTTGATGGCACAGCCGACATCCAGCAATTTGCTTTGCTCAGAGTAGACGTGGGGCAGCCATGAACTGGGACCCAGCTGCTCATACAGTTAACTTCCTCTCGAGTTTGAGTCACAGTGTCCCACCCGTGCAGTCCACGATGTGCATTCACTTCCTGCTTTCTCACAGGCTCGAGTCTCCTGTAAAGACAGAACAGAGGTGGCCCCACTCTTGGAGCTCTCCAGTCTGTGTCACCAGCACCAGGGCTATCTTGACCCTTAGGCTAGTTCTCCAAGGACTTCCTCCATCGAGTGTGGTAGGTGGAGGGGCTGCCCGCAGCAGAGGCCAGCCACCGAGGAAGGCATCTGGCAGGCATGGAGTTGCAAGACCCAGAGCAATAAGGGGACTCACTCTAGACCCCACCATGTTTATTGAAGAGCTTTGGGATAGCATTTTCAGTGGAAGCGATCATGACTATTAGGTGGCTTGCAGGAGCCTGACCTTGTTAGGGACATGTGTAGTAGACAGTGTCTAGACAGACAGAGCCCTGGTGTCAGAGCAGAATTGCACTTTATTTGTAGCTTAATTGTTTGACAGTTCTCTCATTCCTCCCTAAGAATAAAATGGCGTTAGGCAAGCTGTAGCACAGGGCTGGTGGAGCGAAGAGCCTTCACAGCTTTTCTTCTCTGCCCTCTTGCCGTTACCTGCTTCCTTTCAAAGCAGATTGTGGTAGACATGCTCAGGTGTCTGAGTTTATATTTTAGATTTATGTATTGTTTGAACAGAATGGGCTGTCCTTAAAACTAGGAACAGAGGCATCTTTAGTGCTTCATAAGGAGTCTAATTTCATTTTCTGAAATGTATTCACAAAGGTAAAACAAAGTCTGAGATTTAGAGAGAAGTTTCCTTTTTTTTTAGTTAAGTGTAAGGTTGTTTAGTTTGTGTCTAGTTAATAAAGATTTTTCTTTTAGTAGACTTCTTTAAATTAGGTGTGGCATGATGAAGTAAGAAAACATTCAAAAAGGAAGTAGTGAAAGTCTGTGTTTGAATTCACTGAAAATGTACTGAATTTAGAACGATTCTCATGTTCTGGGAAGGAGGAACCCAGAAAGAACCTCATGTTTACTTGGTGGAAGTGAGTGGTACAGCCCAGTGTAACTTCCTCAGGCAGCAGACATCACAGCAGGGGCCTCGGTCTCAGCCACTCCCGTGGCCTCCTCAGGAAGCACTGGGATTCTTTTGCTCACAGCTCTACAGAGTCGAGAACCTCCTCGTGACTGCTCTGAAGTTCCGTTACTTTAATTTGTACCGTGATTGTGAGTAGACGTATCCAGTTGACTGAACCCATGCAGATTGTTTCATAGTGTGTGATATGCATAGCCATAGTGCATTCTCAGGTACTAGTCCAAAAAAAGATATTAGCCAGATGTGGTGGCAGGTACCTGTAGTCCCAGCTACTCAGGAGGCTGAGGCAAGAGGATCACAGGTTTCAGGCCAGCCTGGGCAACTGGGTAAGGCCCTGTGTCAAAATAAAAAGTAATTTAGGGCTGGGGATATAGCTCAGTTGGTAGAGTGCTTGCCTTGCAAGCACAAGGCCCTGGGTTCAATCCCCAGCACCGCAAAAAAAAAAAAAAAAAAAAAAAAAAAAGTAATTTAAAAAAAGAGCTGGAGATAGCTCAGTGATAACATGCCCTGGATTCAGTCCCCAGTATTGGGGAGGGGGAGAAAATAAATTAAAAATGCTTTTCATGTAAAACTTTTTTGCAGGTAACTGTTGGAAAAGAAGATGCTCTTTAGTAGTGATCTTTTACCTTCTGACTAGTTGTCCAAGTCAGTGTTCCTTTTTAGATTTAAAAAACTATGATTACAACAGCCAGTAAAGCCCAGAAAACTAAGATGAAGCTGCTTTTGAGGCCACAAAAGGTGTTACTGAGTCTCTGGCACAGCATCTTTCCATAGGACTGCTCTCTGAGAGCTTCCTCTGCCTGGCTCCTTACTGCTTAGCCCCCAGGATTCAAATTCTCTTTCAAAGATGTAATCTATCAAAGAATTTGTGTGTGTGCATACCATGCTCAATTTGATCGGGGGTAAGGTGGTTTCTGCCTAACTTCTCCTCTGTGAAGTTCTTCCCCCTCTGTGATTAATAAATACCTTGTGGGCAGGTATTTGGGATTCTGTACATACTCTGTTCGTTTTCTGTTTGTGTCCGTATGGACTTGCGGCTTCGTTGTACTCCATGGGTAATATATTGTGACCTCTTTTGATGCTCAGGGTGTCTCTGATTGGACTGGCAGAAACTTCTCTATGTCCTGACTTGTCCACTTAGGCTTGAAGACTTCCTGACTTTTGGGTACAATAAGATGTTTCAGTTCTTGTTCTTTTTTTTTATTGGTGCATATTAATTATACATAATAGTGGGATTCATTGTGGCATATTCATACGTACGCATCGCATATAATTAGATCATTTTCAGTCCCCAGTAACTCCCCTTGCCCTCCTATTCTCCTCCCCCAACCCCTACTGGTCTCTCTTCTATTTTCATGTAGAACCTCCCTACCTATTTTTTTTCCCCCTTTTTCTCTCTAATTTCCACATATGGAGAAAACATATGCTCCTTGACTTTCCAAGTCTGGTTTATTTTGCTTAGCATGATGCTTTCTACACCATTTATTTTCCTGCAAATGACATAATTTTGTTGTTCTTTTTAACTGAGTAAAACTCCCTTTTGTACATATGCCAATCTCTTTATCCATTCATCGGTCGATGGACACCTAGCCTGCCCCACCTTCCCCAGCAGAGCTGCCAACAGCAACTTACAGCCGCAGAGAGCAGCCCTGTGGGCACTGACGGGCAAAGCAGAAAGGTGGGGTTGCCAAGGCCGAGGGTGCCCATCCTCTGCAGTATGCATAACTCGCCAGGCTTGGAGCTTTGCGATTTAATGCCTTCCCTGCTGGGTTTCAGTCTTGCTTGGGGCTGTTTACTCTTTGCTGCTTGCCTATTTCTCCCTTTTGGAATAGGAGTGTTCATCCTGTGCTTATCCCACCATTATATCTTGGAAGTAGACAATCTTTTTCTGATTGTACTATCTCAAAACTGCAAGGAGTTTACTTTGAGTCTCAAGTAAGACTTTGGACTTTTGAGCTAATGTTGATATCAACTACAATATTGGAACTGTTGGGCATTGAATGATATATATTTTGCTTTGTGAGAAGTACCTATATCTTAGGGAACAGGGGCAGGGTGCTGTGGTTCGGCTATGGTTTCAGTGTGTCCCACCAAAGGTACATGTGTTGAAGTTTAATCCCAATGTGGGATGTGAGAGAGGCAAGTTAATGACTGGGTTTAGAGGCGATTAGGATTTGGATAAGGTCATTAGCATGAAGCCCCCATAATTGAATCACAGGGACTTTATAAAGAGAGGGAAAGATACCAGGAGTAACACACATGTACTTCCTGTCTTTTGCCACCTGATGCCCTGCACAACCTTGGGACTTCAGCAGCAAGGATGCCATCACTGGATGTGGGTCGTTGTCCTTGGGCTCCAGAATCATGAACCAAAATAAGCCTTCTTCCTTTGTAACTCACCTAGCCTGTGGTGGCAGGTTACTGGCACCAGGACACAGATCCACACAGACTCCCTCCTCACCTAGCTCAGCCCCCACTTCTGCTGTTCCCACCCTACCACAGGGCTGCCCTCATCACCCCATCCAGTCTCTGACTCCCCACAGGGACACCTGGCCCACTCTGTGGGTCACCTCCCACCCTCTCCATGAGATACCTACTCTGCTCAGCTTTAGGACTTGTTTGAGGAGTTGGAAGAAGTACTCAACTTTCTTCTCTAGAGAAACTGCAGTCTGATTTCTGGGCCCTGTGGCAGGCCTTGACTCTCTTCTGTGGCTGCACAGCAGTCCTCCACCTGCCTCAGCCGCCTCCCCCTCGCCAGTGGCCCCCTGGTGGGCAGGGTATGAAAACAGTCTAAGGGCTCTAGTGTAACTTGCTAATGTGAGGAACCCACCTCAGCCTCAGATTTCTCAAGAATTAAAATGATCTTCAGTATTTTATACATGTATTTACACTTACTTTTCAGTTCTTTGAAAATCTGACTACCAAATAGCCATTATAGTTACAATTCCTTTTTAAAATGTGTATCCTTAAGTAGAAAAAAGATAAGCACCAAATTACCATTAAGTGGAAGCATGTGGAAAGGGACAGGACAGCAATTTAGTATTTATTAGGAGCCTAACCTTTAACTTGCACTTTGGGAATTGAAATTCACTCTTCTTAAAACTGAGAAAAAAAGTGAAGCAGGCATTTGTGACTGTGGACTATTGCCTGGCTGTACCTTAGCAAAAATCTGGGAGCCCTTTCTGAGCCATGAGACAGCCAGCAGCTACCAGCGATACCCTGCTGCTACATCAGGCGCATGGGCTTGGCGGTGAGGCCCGTGCGCACAAACCTAAATCAGTTCCGGAAAAGCCTGCTGATAGATACGTAGAGGACTCCTCAGATCATCCTCCCCTTCACATTTGTTCTGTTTGACTGAGAGAAATGGCCAGAAGTATCACTAATTGACTGCGTGGCTGTGTGTTATGGCTCCTGGCCTGGCCGATGGCTTCCTTCACCTTCTGTTTCTCTGGGTGTTCTCTTGTGCAGAACACATACACCAATGCAGATAAATTGCTAGAAGCAGCGGAACAGCTGGCTCAGACGGGGGAGTGTGACCCAGAAGAGATTTATCAGGCTGCCCATCAGCTCGAAGACCGGATACAAGATTTTGTTCGGCGAGTTGAGCAACGGAAGATCCTCCTGGACATGTCTGTGTCCTTTCACACCCACGTGAAAGAGGTAAGACGTAAGGAAACAACAATATAATCCGTGTCTGACAGTCCTTGAACTCCTTGGAAGGAATTTGTATTTGTCATGATGTGAAACAGTGGACTAAAGGTGGCAGTTGTGAAACAGAGCCCATGAGCACCCGTGGTGTCAGAGTGGACAGGGAGGGAGCTTAACTTTTTGTCCTGGCCATCTGTGTCATACGTGTGCACATTTGCCTTTGCTTGGGGTGTCTGTCTTCAGGGGTGGGCATGGCAGGGGAGAGAGGTGTGAATCAGGAGGCGAGCAGGGAAAACAAAAAACTGGAAAGATCCCTTCAACTTCAGAGAAGAGACTGTGCGTGCATACCCACGTATCTTAAATAGGACCTGCAGGCTGTGGGCTGGGTTTCCTTTCTGAGTGTTGGGCAGTCATGTGGCGGAAGTTAGGATGATCGCCTTCTGGTTTTTATCAGACTACTCTCAGAAACTCATAAAAGTGAATGTTACATCAAATTGAATGTAAACTAACATAGCCAGCATGGTACGAATACTAATGTCATGAGTGTGCTCTTACTAATAAACTTATGATAAGAGATAATATGTTATTTGGAGTGTGAAAAATTCTACCAATTTTTAAGTATGAGGTACTACTTATACCTTACAGATTTATATTATTCTTGGTAGAGATCATTAAAAAAATAAACTATTATGTAGCTTTTAAGGAAAAAAGGATTTATAATAAAAATTAGATTTTTCAGGGAGACTACAAATTGAGTAAGGGTGTCAATTTACTGTATCTTATCTCTAAGGAAAATAATTCTCTGCTTCTCAAAGGACCTTCACAAAATATCACAGTATATTATGACACAGCTCTTTATAAATGGGAAGTTTATTAAAGGGTACTTCTGGGTAATTTGTGATTAAACACATGGAAGCTTTTGATTATAGGATAAGAAAAAGGATTTAGGAAGATAAGACCTCTGGAGGGAGTGCAGGGTCTGACTTGCTTTGTTTAAAAAGGCATCTAAGTCCAGGGACAAGTAAAATTGCTTAAAGTAAAAACTCCATGGCAGTCTGGGATGTTGGGCAGTTTGTCTGCAGTGAGGTTATGTGTAACTTGGATGTTTGGGCTCTGGAAAGACCATGCTCCATTCCCTCTGAAACCTTTCGAGGCCATGAAGCAAGTGTGTTTGGCACATTACTGAGACCCCAAGAGTCTGTGCTTCTCCCTGGCCTAGGCTGGTGGCTGGCACTCAGTCCTTCTGCAAAGGGGCTGGGACTTGGTAGGCCTGAGACAGTCATCAGAATAGAAAACCAGCACAGCTACCTTCTTTTTCTCTCTTAATGATGCTGTAACTAAAAGAGACTTTGAACTGTTTACAAAGAGGCAGTTTATTCCAAGGAGACAGACCAGACCAGCAAGGAGAAGAAGGCAGGCCCAGGCTGTGGGGATGAGGAGACGTTAGAGGCTGTTCCCCAGACACAGTGGGCATTCTTGTTAAGTCCACCTTTGGTGTTAAGTGAACATTCTTCCGGGGCGGTTTCCGGTGTGGATGCGTGGATCACTAATTCCAGTTCCTCACTCAGCTCCATTAGAGCTACACCACCACTGCCCGCTTCCTCTGTCAGTCTGCCTTCAGTTGTTTTTCTGAAACATAAGTCTAATGAGGTTGTCCACTGAGGTTGTGACTCTTCTTGTATCTGGGAACAGCCAGCGTCTCTAGGTCTTCGAAGCCCAAGCCATGCTTCTCCTGGCTGGTCCTGGACTGTCTGCTGCTTTTCAGGGCTTCTCCACTTCAGTGCGGTGCCCTGGTTTCATACCATTTCAAGACTTCAAGGCTAGGATGTGCTGCTTCCTCTTCCTCAGGCACAGTTAGCTGCTCTTCCCTGTACCTCGAGCTCTACAAACACTGTCACAGTGTCTTAGGATTGTGTGTTATCTTTCTTTCCCAATAGTGTTAGTGTGTTCACTTGTCTATATCTTATGCATTTTCACACCCTCCCTGAGAGGGAGGAAGATCTGTGTATGAAAGCAGATTGCGCCTTACTTTATTAAGTAGTGACAGAGGCAGAAAGCAGGCCAGGAGCACTGCTCAACCACCGCAGGGTAAGAGCTCTGGGTGGGTGTTCAGTCACCAGTTACTCATTTGGGCCCCAGGGGGCACTGTTACCCCGAATGGCACAGACGCTGTGGGAGAGGCAGCCAGCAATAGTTCACACAGGGAACTGATAGAGAAGCAGGATGCCTCCCTCCTGTAACCCACGCTGCCTGAAATATTTTTCAGCAGCTTAGCAGTCTGAGGTATGGATTGAACTTACTTTTAGGACAGGAAGTCTTTTCATGTTGTAATGGTTTTCACAAAGCAGACACTGAAGGATATCTGGGAGAAAAAGAGGTTGCAGAAGCTGTTCTTCCAGAGGTGCAGTTTGGATTCATTGGTTTTCATAACATCAGCAGCATAATAAAAGCATTCCAGGTAGCTGACCAGGGAGTCTTTGTTGTCGCTAGGCTTGGAAATTATTTAGAAGTGGGAATACCTTTTGTTTTCATTGACTTAACATTCTAGGAACTTGTAGTACATATGAGTCTGCAGACTAGGAGATCTTAAAAATTTATCTTAAGGTGAAGAGGTTTGATTTTACCATTGGAGAGTTTCGGTGTGCTCATTCATTACTTCTTATATGAAGGACCATCATAGAAGAAGAGAATCTGGCATGTGTACCCTGACTGCTTCCTCTGAAAAGCATATATTAAAAATGACCTGGGGACCTGGAGTTGTGGCTCAGTGGTAGAGCACCTGCCTGGCACATGGGAAGCACTGGGTTTGATCCCTAACACCACATAAAAAAATAAACAAATAAAAAATAGGTATTGTGGCCATCTGTAACTAAAGATTTTTAAAAAGTGGACTTTGTGGGCTGACTGTGCCATGTGTATCAGGACACAAGGTGTCCAGGTGAGCCAAGATACAACTTCAGGAACCCTGGCCCACAGGTTTGGAATGTGGCCAGATTCTTCTCCTCCATACACTCAGACTTCATCATAGTCCCAGCCATTTTCTCAGGGAATTTATCTTCTCCTAACCAGCTCCAGAATTTCTTCAGTATCCTTCCTCTGCACTGCACAAAAACCCTAAAAATCCCAAGGATGTTTGACAGATTTTATGCAAGAAAAATGGTTTCTTCATTAGTTGTGTTTTGAAATAGGCTGTTGACTGAAAACCCACAGAAGTTTAAAACAAGTTTAATGAGTTTAAAATGAAATTAAAATGAGATAAGGGCCAAGAAGAGGAACTCATACTATGCTGATAGGTCACTAAACATATTTACACATCAAATGAATGCGAAATGGCTAAAAGAGAGAAGTTCTGTGTGTCAGTTCTTCTCAAGTAGATCGTACAATTTAAAATTCCTGCATAGGAAAAGGTGGGGGTAAAAGCTTGTCTTTCATTGAGACAAGTTCATGAAACCAGGACCATGTCTCACCTACCTTTGTGTTCCTCTCGTAAGTCCCCAGACCTAGAGACACCCAGGAGAAGAGAAAAATTGTGAAATAAGTTGTCTGTTTCTAAATTCAGTGATAGATTTAGTGACTGATATTTTTATTTTCAAATATAGTAATTGCATAACTATTTTCATCCCTTCATACTAATTCATCTGATCCTCCGAATTACTTCCTGACTTAATTGATAATTACCTTTGCAATTTGTGGGTTATTTGAGGTGGTGACATTGAGCTCTCAGCCAGTTTGTTGTTCTGGATTGATTCAGTGGCCTTGCATTAATTGTTGTCCTCAGAAGCATCGTTTCCCAGGAAAGATCATTCTACTTTGAATTGGGCTGCAGTGCATGCTGGTTAAGTAAAGAAGTCTTGGTTCTGCTTCTGCAAACTTACATCCTGAACTGGGACAAGTTTTTGTTCTGAGTAACGCCTGGGAAAAAGAGAACCTTTGATTTTATTCAGAAGTCCAAACTGAAGGCCTCCCAACCACCTGGAGATTTTTTGTTTTGCAGCATACCATTCTGGCTTTATTTTTATGCCTCCCAGCTGAGCGCGCAGACTTCCTTCTATATGTGTGCTTGAGCCAGTGCTGAGCACCCCGGGGAAAGCCAGCAGAGCTGCAAATCTGCCCCTGGCCCCGGTCTCGCTCCAAGCAAGGATGGCTTCTGGGCAGCTCTCTGAGCTGCTTGTCCTCTGTCCTCACTGAGCATACTCCAGGAGGGTCCTGGAGACTTACCAGTGCTTCCTCAAGCAGCCACTGCGAAAGGGCCCAGAGATGTCTTCTCTTCTCCTGTGGAGCTGGAGAGCCCCTCAGGAATTTGGTGGTTAAACTAAAACTGAGAAACTCCCTAAAGGTAGAGAATGCTTGTGTGTAGACTAGTTGCCTTCCAGCGGGCTCTCCTGACTGTTGGTGGTTCTGGTGCAGAACCCATGCACGAGAGCCCCTTCTCTCTCAGAGAGGGCTGCCTCTGTGCTCACATGGAAGCCGCTCTCTAGTTGCTCCCTTATTCCTGTTTCACCAGGTTTTACACTTGTGTGTCACGTGTGCGTTTGTGTGTTAGCTCACTGCTGTCAACACACAGAATCACACAGAATTGTTCTATCCAGAAGGTGTCCTTGTGCTGCCTACTTAGGGCCGTGTCCCACCCTTACCCCCTCTCTCACTCCTGGCCACCATTAACTGCTGTCCTCTGTCTTTATTATTTTGTTCTTTTAAAAATTGTTTCATAAATAGAATTCAAAATTTGTAACTTTGCGAGGTTGACTTTTTTCTCAACTTACTTCCCTTGAGTCCCATTCATTTTCTTGCGTGTTTCAGTGACTCTTTCCTCTTTTTTGCTGAGTAGTATTCATGGTATGGATGTATCGATTTGTCTTACCATTTACCCATTGAAGAGCATTTGAGTTGTTTTCAGTTTGGGGCTAATACAAAAAGAGAAGCCATGAACAGAGGCCTTACCTGTATGGATTTGTGTGTTAACATAAGTTCTCATTTCTCTGAGATCAGTGTCCAAGAGCACAATTGCTGTATCCTTTGGTCAGTGCAGTCAGGTCAAAAGAAACTGCCACACTGTTTTCCAGATTGGGGGCACCCTGTTATATTCTATTGTGAGAAATGTAGGTGCAATCTCCAGCTTTTTTAACATCTCAGAAATGCAGAATTGCTGATAAACTTGTTAAGATCCAAACCATGATATTTTAGAGTGAAAAGTTTATATGATCAAATCTCAATAATTTTAACATTAAACTCCTTAACTGCAGTCCCTAATGCATTAAATGAGTTCTGTGTGCTCTTTAAACATTTGATTTTTTTTTTTGTCTTAATGCAAATAAGCAATTAAATGACCACATGTGAATGAGAGCAACAGGAAAGTAAGAGCCTGAGGTGACTGAGCATTAGATTTTGTCTTTGGACTTTTGTTCCCACTTCTGGTGTAACCCCGGTCCTTACGCAGACTGCAGTGTAGTGTCTTGCTTGACATTCTCATGAAAAAGAAATCAAATGGTCTCCCTGTAGGTGGGAAAATGAAAAGAAAAACAAAAAAATCTGGTCATTTATGTTTTCTCTAAAAATAATAGATTCCCTATTAGATTCAGAAAATATATAATAGTATAACTTAGGCCATTATGTTAGCTGTGCATTGCTGAGACCAAAATATCTGAAAGGATAGCTTACAGGAGGAAAGTTTAATTTCAGCTGACAGTTTCAGGGGTTCAGTCCAGGGTGGTCCTGCCATTGCTCTGGGCCCAAGGCGAGGCAGGGCGTGATAACAGAAAGGTGGGTATGGTGGAGGAGCCCTGCTCACCTCATGTGGGCCAGGAAGCAGAGTGCGAGCAGAAGGGGTCACAGCGAAGATGCATTCTTCCAGGGGAAGCCCCCAGTGACCCAGCTCCTCCAACCATGCCCTTCCTGCCTATAGTTACCACCTAGTTAGTCCATTCAAACAAGGATGGTTCAAATAGGTCACAACACTTGTAATCTAATCATTTCACCTCTGTAGATTTCCTTTGTTAACACAGGAGATCTGCAGCGACACCTCAGATCCAAGTCGTAACTCTCCTCAACTGGCTGAGCGTTCTGAGACAAGTTACTCTGCACTGCTGCAGATTCCTAACTGCAAAATAGGAATAATAAAAGGAAATCGCATATGTAAAGCTCTTAACATACTGCTTTTCTTAGGGCAGCTGCAAATGTTCCTTTTTTCCTCTTCTGTTCCCAGTTTTAACTTACTTGGTATAGACAGAATAATATTTAGATGTCTCTAAGTAAGATGCAAAGATGTAACTATGTGGGTGTAATTTGGTCTTCTTGACCTCACTCATCTTTGATCAGCAGTACCTGCCTAAATCTACCCTGCTTAATCCTCCGCCTTTCCTCAGTAATCGCTTTACTCTGACCTGATCAAAACTTGAGATCCCCCCTGGGATGCACAGCTCTGCTCTGTCTCCAGCTTTGTTCCCTCAGAGCCAAGTTCCACTGTTGGAATAACCTTTACTCATGGGTCCATTCATACTATCATAACTCAGTTTGTACGTAGCACTGAATACTTCTGACCCCTGCAAGCAAATGATTTTTTCACCAAATAGATGTATATAAAACATTTGTGTTAGCCATTAAAAAAAGGATGGTGTTATGATATTATTTAAAAAGGAGCATCCTTTTGTCAAAATAATGTATGTGGAACACTAATTTTTTTCTATAGATTGATTTAAAGTGTGGTTTAAGTTAATGAAATTTCTATTTGGTAATAATGAACCAATATTTTCAAGTAAGAATATTTTTATGCCTACAGAGAAATTAGAAGTTATTGTAACAAATCACAGGGAGCTCTAATATATCTAATACATAATAATCACTGACTGACTCCAATGATTATTGAATGAATTAGTCAATGATATATTATCTTCATTTGTAATTCAGTGTTGCAATAGAGATGAAAATATACAACTGTACTCTGACTCCAACTTTTATAGTCTTGTGGAAGCTCATCTCTGAGTAGAGAGTTGCAGATGTCTCTAATTAGCTAGCCATAGCTAGAACTTCAGGTAATTTAAAAGGTGAAGCACTGTGGCAAAATGCAGTATTACAGGTCCTCAGATGACCAACTGAATCCTTGTGTGCATGTGCAGTCTTGTTCAGTTTCATTAAAAGGACACTTTTATAGTCTTGATTTATTAATTTGATACTGAGCTTCATGAATTAAATATTTTATTATCAAAGAAACATGACAGGTCTTTGATGCATGTTTTTGCACGGGCACTCTGCACTGCACTCGTGGTCTTAGTTTGCACGGGCAGAGGAGAGGCAGAGAGATTAACCAAGAGCAGTTACTAACTCGGGGCTTCCCAGGACAGCTTCACTGCTCCAGTCAAGCAAGGCTTGGAGAGACTGATAAGGCTTTTTTGGTTTTGTTATCATTTGTTGCCTTCTCTTCCTTTTTAAAAAGCTCAGAACTCAGAAGCAGAAAATCAAGAAACAATTGGGTTTTCTGTTCTGTTATGTTATGCAGCAAAATACCCACTCCCCTGCCCCCTTTGCTTCTTACTGTTCTCCAGGAAACCTCTTCACATGTGATCTAGAGGAGGTGAAAGACCAAAATGGGCGAAGACGTTATAAGAAAAACTTTGGTATTCTAAGTGACAGTTTAGATCCTTCGTATTGAAAGAACTGGATAATTAGGTCACCAAATTGGGTCTGCTGATCTTTATGGAACTGTGAACAGAGACTCAAGAGGCTGCCAAACACAGTTGTAATTTTTTAAGAATGGTGATTTCATGCATTTACTCAGGATGAGGTTACTCCTGGACTAGGGTCCTAGGGAGTAGAGGAAGGAGTGACTGAACCCCTGGTGGCCTGCTAACTTTGTTTTGCTCTTCTTTTTAGGTGCAGGGCATGAGGTGGACTTAGTGGGTGGGCATTTAGCCAGGCCTTTTAATACTTAGTTTTTAGACAAGACAGCTAATGAGGGTAGTCTGTTAGGATGATGACTCAGAGTCTGTTGAATGGCTGTTAAAAAAAAAAAAATCAAAAAATCAACTGAGGGTGTCAGCCCAAAACCAAGACTCTGCTCTTCCATTCTGATCTCCATGTAGAAGATGCCAGAAGAAGTGTATCTGATAGTGAGATATGACTCATACCCAGTATGCGAAAAAGGAAGCAGTTTCTAGCCCAAAGCCACGGTGGACCAGACTTGCTGACAAAGGTTGATGGGAGATGATAGACCAGTTGTCTTGAAATCCAGAAGACTGGCTTATTTCCTCATGCCACTTCCTACTGGGGAAAAAGACTGCAGTGGGATCTTTGAACAAGTACCACGTACCCTATTCAGAACTTCACAGGTGTACATGACATCTAGAGAGATTGCTCATCTGAATTTGAGCATCCTGAAAACTTCACTGTTGTGTTCAGAACTGTTTGTTTTGAGAACAGAATTGGTTCATAGCAGAAATAATTGTTGCCACATTGAAACCCTTGCTTGTAAAACTGTCAGTCCCAGGGATTGTTAGTGGATGGTGTCAGCAGGGCTAGAGGAAATGTCCAGTGTCATTGGCAGATCTCTAGACCCAGACAGAAGACCTGGGAGTAGTTGGATTGGTGTGGAAGGAGTGCACAGTCAATAAGGATCTGCTAGATGACGGATGTTAGAATTAGGACACAACAAATTTCACCAGGAATAAATCAAAATCCATCATAGAAGTTCCACCCATGGATTATAATATATGCACATCTGTTTTGAATCAGAACAGAATTACAATTGCATAGGTGGCAGCCTCATGTGTTTAACAAAGAATTGATCTTATACACGTTGCCTGAAAGAGTCCACAGTGGCATGCCCAGAATCTCTCATCTGCTATAGTTAAGGAAAGAATAGGCTCATGACCAAGGGGAGCGGTCGCCTTGTAATCTGGCTCCGCTCTCAGGAGAGTGAGCTGGTGTCAGAAGGGCTGTAGGTCATGCCGCGCCAACAGAGCTCAAGGAGTAAAGCATTAGGCCAGGGAAGGGCAGGCAGGCTGTGGGAGTGTGCACTATGTTCAGAGACTTGCAGATTTGTCATGGCAAGGAAGAATCACACTTTGACTAGCTGCAGACTGTCTGAGGGACAGTGGTCAGTCTCCAAATGATCTGGAGTGGGGAGGAATTTTTCCCAAACTTGACATTCCCACTTACCAACTGTATTAAAGAGAGTGTGTCTCATTTGTTGGTGGAATGAAAAGAAAGTAAAAATAAAATAAAGTAAAATAAAAATCCCTGAATCAAATTCTTTTGTTAGTAGAACTGGGCTTGGTGTCACGTCTGGGTAGTTGGAGACCCATTGATCCACACTGATCGTTTGCTCTGTGTCAGTCACTTCACGTGAATCTTGTGTGCCCGGCTGGGCAAGATTGTCAGCTCACATGAACCTCACCTGTCTCCAGAGGCATCTGCCCTCCGCAGCTGGACTGTCCAAGCACTTTCTCCTCGTACATGTACAGCTGCCCAGAACATGCTTCTGGTTTTTCTCCTTGTTTCCTCCTCTTAGATATATTTGAATTGATATTAGTTGACTTTGATTTGCCCTCTGTTCCCATCCCTACCACATATATCCTTCATAAATTTTCTTTCAGCATATTAAGGGATCTTTTATCCCACCCAAGAATAGAACAGCTCCTCTTAGACCCTGCAATTCGAGGCAGTAGGCGTGCGCACCCAAAGCACAGTTCATTATTTCAGATGGAAGAATGTTCTGTACGTGGTAGGAATAGTTCTCTTTTTATTCCTGTTTCTTATACCTGAAACACAATCAGAGTTTATGCGCGCAATGGTCGCCCTCTGAAATCGCACCTGCAAGTTGCCATTGTAACTGCCCACTTCTGCTTTTAACTCGCAGCAGCTCTGGGGGGCCATGGCTTTGATGTGTCCCCAGCTGCCTTATAGCTTCAGCACCAGTGCACTTGTACCCATTCGATTGTCGTTGTCAACTGCAAGAGGGGGGAACAGACTCCAGTGGTGGCGGCTTCTGCGTACCAAGCCCTCGTAGTGAGCGAGCACTTCCACAACTCTGTGGTCGTCCCACTGGGTTCTCAAACTGGCTTTGTGACTTAGTGAAGACGTCAAGAGTAAAATAATCCCATTTTATAGAAGAGAAGAGGGGGAGAGCTCTGAGAATTTTCTCTAGGTCACACATGGGATAGGGACCCAGCTGGTGTGTTGTGCCCTCCTTCTGTGCCCCACCTCCAGATGGAAAAACTTGAAGCCTGTGTTCACTTGTGCCAGCCGCTGACCCACCTGGGGTTTCAGCAACAGTGACTTCCAGGTCTCCGGGCTCTAGTGCTACCATCTACTTAATCACCTAAAAGTCTGGTCCTTTCTCAGGATACCCTGCCCAGGTCCCTCTAGTAGTCCTCCATGGCAGCCTCTCCCTCCAATTAGTGAAGAAAGGGCCTTTTCTTCTTGAGGCGAACGTTTTCAAGGGCTTTCTGGCAGAGCTGCCAGGCCCACAGACCCCTGTGAAAAAGAGGCTGAGGAAGGGCATGTACCTGGATCAGACCCAGCCTGATGCTGGGAGTCTTCCCATACCTTCATCACGGAGGTTTCTCCACAGAACCTCACGTCTCTGCCCAGCCCATCCTTCACCTTGTATCCTGGTCCATGAGCCAGGTTTGTGTACATGTGCATTCCAGTTATGGTCTGAGTTCAAGTTCACCTCCACAGAACTTCTGCCCTGTCCTGTGAATTCCCTGGACATTACTCTGCATGCTGGAGACCACCAACCAACTCTGGTGGCCGCTAGGGGGCAGCATGGCCTAAGCCTGTGATTTGTCCTCCCATTTTTTTTTTTTTTTTTAATTTCATTTTAAGACAGGGTCTTACTAAATTGCCCGGGTTGCCTCAGCAGAACCAGAATTACAGGAATATGCTGCAGTGTTCAGCTTCAACCCATGGCTCAAAGTAGCAAACCAGGTTGCTGCACACACTCCTCTCTTGCTATTGGGTAAAAATATATCTTTTTATTAACAACTTGCACAGAAGTATATCTTTTTTTTTTTACCCTTAAAAAGTTTGTGGTAAGAATGTTGTAGGCATCCTAGAGACTTTCCTCATTTCTTTGTTCTAGGGTATTTTAGACATCATGTATCATTTTTAAAACTTAAAAATAGACTACGTGAATCATGCCCCATTATGATGTATGTCAGTGCATCCTCGATTGACATCAGGAAGGACCTTTCTCTAAGACTTTTTAAATCCAAGCTGAGTAAGAATATTTCCTGTTGAACTCGGCAAAAAAGTCCTAAAGGGTCAAAGGACTTTCAGACATTCGACATGGTTTTAAACACAGCCTTGCTCCTTCTATCTCATTTATTTTCGTTTTCCCTTTTAACTTTGCAATTCCAGGATCAGTTCTTCTCTGCAGCTTTAACTCTTTCTGTTTTCACTGGTGGGCCAAGTGGACTGAGCCCATTGCACCAGGGATACACACTGACACACCCAGACTCTTAGAGGGGTAGGCTGGCCGTTATTGACTACCTGGTGGAAGGTCAGTGGTTTGGCACCCAGGTATGCATAGCATTTCCCCTGGATCTGAGAGGAAGCAATTTCTATGGAGTCTGACTATCCCAGTGCCTTTTTCTCATACTGTATTATATTTAGGAGTAAAAAGATATAAATGTGGGATGGTGTTAAGTTAATAGGAACCTGGATATGTTCTGAAAAATATCTAGAGAAAGATTTTAAGATTTCGTAAATTTTTTCTTCTTATGAAAAGGTTTTTCTTAAAAAAAGTAATAGTGGCTATCATTTACTTATTTCTTTAGGTGTATCATCTCATTTATTCTGCCAGGTCTTTCTGTAAGGTCAGGATTTGAACTCATGTATTGAGCTTCAGAATCTATACTCTTCTTAGGAGCAGAGTTTTATTCTAATTGTCCTCATGGCGGAATGCTATCGCAGTGACGTTAGGTAGAAGCACACCCACAGGGCATGCATCAGGCCAGCTCTAAACCATTTTTGATATTCTCTTTACCAGTGTATAAAAGTGAGACTTGTTAAAATGTTTCATAAATTAAATGGTAGTTTTGGTAGCATTTGTTGGAGAAGAGCAATTTTGTAGGCTGGTCCACGCAGACAGGCACTCTGCCCCTTTGCCCCACACGCTGGGTCCTTGAGTTAGGTCACAGTGATTTTGGGGAGAGGTCGCTGAGCCCCAGGCAGGGTCAGACAGCCCCACGGTTCACACGGCTTCTGGGGCATTAGTGCAGGAAGGACACTAGCCAGGATCAGGGAGAGACTACACACACCAGTGATCTTGACTCATAGGCGGGAGCTCTAGGGACATTTCCTTTCCTCTGCTTATGTATGTGGTAACAGGGGTGGGAGCAGCTTCATTGGGGCCAATGTATCCAGGTGAGATTTTGAGAGACAGAAGTTAAGTAAATGATTCATTTTCTTTTTCAGTAGAATAAATACAAATGCCAAAGGCCACTTTTTCATAAATGTCCTTTTTGGAAGGACGAGTGGCCATGTGTTCCAGGGTTCTCTCCACTGGGAGCCAGCAGACAGTGTCAGCACATGGCCAATCACTGTGCCACCTTTCCGCTGGCGTGTGGAATGCGGGTTACCATCTTAAGTGGACAAGGCCTCTGGTTTGATAGAATGTCGTGGATGATTTTGGTTAAATATTTTAACTCTTTTAATAAAATAATGCAAATTTGTTTTGATAATCTACTTGTTGCTCAGAGTCGCCTAATTGGCACATACTTGGTTTCTTTGATCAAATCCTGTCTATTCAAATTTTACTCCATTCTTATAATGAGGATAATTAACGTGTGTCCAGAGCACTGCTGTTTACACAGTGTGCTCCTGCTGCATCCTCTTCCCCTGGTCCTCTTACTAACTCCTTCAGGTGGTATCCAGATGGTATTTGTTCTGGCAAACTGGGTCTCAGAGAAATTGAGTGGTTTTCTTAGGTGAGAGAGCTAATGCTTTGTTAAGGCATACCTTAGGTCTAGATTGCCTTACTCCAAATCTCACAATATTGTTACTCACATATAATACCACTGTGCAGATAGTGGTGTAGAACGTGACTGACAGCCGCTGAGAATGTTTTCTGTGGAAACTGTTAGAGCAAATGGGAAGATAGCCCAATGCTATAATGATATTATCATTCCTATTATTTAGAAATGCAGGTACCATTTTATGAGCATTTAGAGGAAAGGAAAATAAAAAAACTCTAGGTAATTTTATTGACAAAAGACCCTATGTAGATGGTGTAGAACATCAGGCAATATTTGGTGACTTGGTGAATGGCTTTTTTCATGTTGAAATAAAATACTGGCACAATATATGCCCCAGTGTCCTTTCTGATACTGACTTTAACACTAAGTGTGGCACTTTGTGCAGGTCACTTCATCACTTGGGGCCTTTCCCCCTTAATCTATAAAATGGAAGAATTAAACCAACCTATCTCTAAAGATTCCTTTAATTAAAATTCTTGAATCATGAAATTTGTTAGCATGTGAAAAAAATAGTTAAATAATCCAAGAAAAGTTAAATATTTTGTTGGTATTTTTAGTAAAATTAACTCTTAAGATCTTGGGTGACTTGACCAAAAAAATAAGTTTTTTACCAAAACATTTATTTTATGTACATCTGTCTGTCTATGTGTATATGTATATCTATCTATCTGTATGCATATATATGTGTATATATATATGTACACACATATGCATATACATGCAGGCATACATATGGAGGATTGAACCCAGAGGTGCTTTACTACTTAGCCACATCCTCAGTTCTTTTTTTAAATTTTGAGACAGGGTCTCTGTAACCTGCTGAGGCTGGCCACAAATTTGTGATCCTTCTGACTCTGCCTCCTAAGTTGCTGGGATTACAGGTGTGCACTACTGTGCTTAGCACATTTCTTATTTTTATATTGACCTTCTAAATTTCAAATGTTCATTGACTTGCAATGGACATTTCTGCATTCATATTTGAAGAAGCAAAGCTATCTAGGGATACTGATGTTTCCTAAGAAAAGACCTCTTCAAAGCTTTACCCCAGTGTGCTGTCACTAGTCATTAGGGAATTGCAGATCTGAGCCACAGAGAGATACCACTCATCTGGACTCTCTAGAGTAAAAAATGAGCCATGCCAGGGAGGAGGGAGAGGAGTTGGACCCCCTGTGCTGCTGGTGGGAACGTAAGCATGGTGCACTATTTTGGAAATGTGTGGCAGGTTCTTTAAAAATTAAACATATACCTAGATATGATCCAGCCATTCTACGTGTAGGTATTTACCTAAAAGAAAGGAAAGCACGAGTTTAACAGAGACTGTGTACAAATATTTTAGCACCTTTTTTTGTAATGGAATAACCCTAATGTCCATGAAGAGAGAAATAGATAAATTGCAGTAGATATATACAAGGAAATGCTATGCAAAAATTAAAAAAATCAGGAGCTTTTGGTACACACAGTAGTATGGATGAGTTTCAGAGGAATTAAACTTAATGAAGAGCCAGACAAAAAAATAATTCATACTGTGCAATTCCATTTCTATACTTTTTTTTTTTTTTTTTTTGTAAATAAAATGCAAGCATATCTGTGAGGGCTGAAAGCAGATCAGTAATTGCCAGAGAGGGAGGACGACCCAGGGCGTGAGGCAGCTTTCTGGAGGAGATGGTCACTGTTTCCCTAGCAGGAGCCTTTCAGAGGTGCAGATGTGCATCAAAACTCGCTACATGGGGGCACTTTATGAAGTTTACCCCGTGTCAGTCAGTAAAGCTGTTTTAAAGAGAAGATTGGCTTGGAAACAGAAGACCCAGCGTAAGCACGGTTTCTCTGCAAGTGCAGTTTGCAGGAGCAGTTTCGACCTGTGAGCCTGGAGGTGGCAGCTGTTGGCAGAGTGGTCTCTTGAGCTGGCCCTTCTGCAGCTGAGATGGCTGGCTGATGCGAGTAGAAGCGTCCCTGAGGAAGCTGGAACATGCAGCAGAGACCACATGGCCAAGCCACCAGGGCCTGTTCAGCTTAATTAATTGCCCTTTTTGTTTCCTGGAATGGTCCTCCCGAGACCTGAAGGAGCTAATGGCCTCCAGGAAGTAGCCATGCCCATCCCCTATCCCGCCAGGCCTGCAGCAGTTCTGACTGCTCTTGTTCGCAGGTGTCTTTACTCATCCAGGTCCCTGGGGACGGACGTGTTAGTGGAGGTAGCACTGAGGGCGTGTCTTCAGTGTGCGCTCCCTGGCCTCCCAGGGGAGGGTGACCTCTGACGGCCTGGACTGGGGGTGCCACGCTGCTTCCGCCCGTCCTGAGGAACGTAAAGCACCTGCCTCCGAGCCACGGTTTAATAATTAATAATGGTGTGTCATGCCTTTGCTAAAAATAAAACTGCCGTCTGCTAGCAGGAGGTTGTCAGAGGATGCCTCCGTGACCAGCGGGCGTCACTGTCAGCGAGTCCTCTCTGGCCTCCAGCGTGCTGCAGCGGAGCCTGGGAAGGATGGGAGCGAGCGGCTCCCTTCCCTTTCCTCCTGCTCTCTGGTGCTGCGCCTCCGCCTCCTGCCTGTTTATTTTTCTGCACACAGCGGTGGCGCGCTGCTTTTTGTGCGTGTGTTCCGCTGGCGTCGACTGTTCGGGATGCATCTCCCTCCCTCCCTCCCTCCCTTGCCGGTCCCTTCCTTCCTCTCCTGCCTCCCCCGGGAGCAGCCTGTCACAGTCCCCGTGTGCGTGCGCCCCGCGCTGTGCTGCTGCTCACTGCCCCTGTGCCCCCAGCTGTGGACGTGGCTGGAGGAGCTGCAGAAGGAGCTGCTGGACGACGTGTACGCCGAGTCGGTGGAGGCCGTGCAGGAGCTCATCAAGCGCTTCGGCCAGCAGCAGCAGACCACGCTGCAGGTGACCGTCAACGTGATCAAGGAAGGGGAGGACCTCATCCAGCAGCTGAGGTGGGCCCGCCCCTTGCCTGTCCCACAGCGATGCTCAAGTCCTGCCCAGGGCGTCCTTCCCCCTTTATTTTTTTGAATAATTAGCTCCAGTTCTGTGATTCCCCCAGTAGGGAGAGAACAGGTGCCATCTGTGAATTCCAGGGAGAGTACCAGCCCTCTTCTCTCTTCTTCTGTGTCTCCCTTTCCTTCCCTCCCTCTAAGGTTTTTTTAACTCCATAATTTTCCTCATTACAACATTGACTAGTAATCCTCAGAATTCACCTTTTATCGGTATTTCCTCTTAATATCTAACTAGAAATTATTGACATGTCTTTGTAAGTAGATAATCTGAACCTCCTAGAATAGTGTCCTAAGGCCGCCAGGCACCTGTCTGTCTCCAGCATGGCAGATGTCCACCTCTCCCACTGCAGGCAAGCAGACCTGGACGTGGCGGGACACCCAGCCCTCAGTGCTCCGCTTGGCTAGAGGCAGTGCTGAGTTGGTGGTGTTTCCTTTAGAAGCAAATTTGCAAATTTCTTTTTATTGGATTGTAACTACTTATCATTGGACTACTTACCTAAGTTTAATACGCTGTGTGTCACTCAGAGGAGGATGGATGAAATTGTTGATGGATAACCAACCATCCATGATGTCCTCTTTGCTAAGAGAATCAGGCGAAAGTCACTAACAGTCTGATTGCATTAAAGGTTAGCTCTCACAAGCAATGTGATTCTGTCACTGTACTAAACAAGTATCTGTTCTCTCTACTTGAGGAGAGAAGTGGCTAAAAATAAAACTCTACCAAAGTCATTTTCTGTGGTTATGAGACTTCTAATGAAAGTGACTTGGAGAACATGCCAGAGAAGTTCTGCAGCATATCCTTAGATATGACAGGATTGCTCAGAGGAAGGAGCCTACTGCTGTTTTGCAGAAGGGGTAGTGTCTTCCATTTTCTGAGACAAAGTCCAGCTTCCGGCCAGCTTTCTTTCCCCTGAAGATCTGAGTTGCCGGATCTGGTGCCTAACAATGTGAGACTTTCTCGTTCGATTCCTGTTTGTGTTGTTTTAAAATCCCCTCCCTCCCTCCCAGGGACTCTGCCATCTCCAGTAACAAGACCCCCCACAGCAGCTCCATCAGCCACATCGAGACGGTGCTGCAGCAGCTGGACGAGGCCCAGTCACAGATGGAGGAGCTCTTCCAGGAGCGCAAGATCAAGCTCGAGCTCTTCCTGCAGCTGCGCATATTTGAGAGGGATGCCATCGATGTGAGTGTTCTCCACCCCCTGCCTTCCTGTCCTGTGAGGGCCCAGAGCTAGCTTCCTCCTCTTCCCTGTCCTGGTTCCTGCCCTGCGTCCTCTCCTGCTCCCCCAGCCTCCACTCCAGGAGGACAGAGACCAAAGGAAGCTCCTGGAGACATTGATGGCTTCCTCATTTGACCCTGGGAGGCTAGGGGCCCAGCTCTGGATTCTGGGTTGGAGAGTGCACTGGTGACAGACAAGGAAGAGCTAGGGACACAGCTCAGTTGGCAGGAGCAGAGAAAACAAGTTTGTGGAGGAGAACAGAAGATAGCAGTGTTAAAAACAGTGACACTCCTTATCCGAGTGTGTGGCCACCTGGATTGGACGGTGCCAGCCTAGGGCAGCCACCTGCTGGCTTCCTCTCCTGGGCCCTCCTCCCCTCTGATCTCTCTTCCTTGCTCCACCCTCTCCCACGCTCTCCTCTCTTCTCCTCCTCCTAGAGTGGGAGTAGGCAGAGCGTGTGCACTTCAGATAGTAGGAAAGCCAGCTTGGGTTTCCTCACAGAGGTGCCCTCAGGTTCTCTGTGATTCACACCTGAAAATGGACTTTTGCACCTTATGTGTGCATTAGAGAAATAAGTACAGACTCCTTTTATCTTTCTTCAATAAAAAGAGGAGTGGTTCTGAATTCTGTGGTAAGGCAAATCTTTTCCTTTGAGCTTGACCCAGTCAAGCATAAGTAAGTGTGAATGGCTGAGCCTGAACTTCCTGAGAAGGGGGTGAAGGAACCAGAGTACCCTGGGCCTTCAGCTGCTCCTGGCCTGTCTGTAGGGCTGCCCTGTCCGTGTGGCAGTTCTGTATGTGGTGTGGGTTGTCTCACAGGTGCCTGGGGGCTGCTTGTTGAAACCTCCCGCACTTTGATTAAAGAAGCCCCTTCTCGGCTCCTCTTGTTGCTGTCATCAGCTAAAAACAAGGAGTTAGACCCTAACCACTGTGCTGGCTCGTCCTGCTCCAGAGCTCGCCACATCTCAGCCTGGACAGGAAGCCAAGCAGAGAAGAGGCACACTGACATCTCCCGGCAGGCATGCACAGCCTGGCACAGCCTGGCACAGCCTGACCTGCCCTGGGCTGAGGTGGCAGCACTGTGTACAGGGATGGAGCAAGCCTGATTTTCTCTCTAACTCCTCTGAGACTTACCTTCTTATTGAATATTTTCAGTTAAGAAGCACAAAGCAATCAAAAGTATTAATTTTTTTCTTCTAAGACATTTTGATATTTGAAAAAAAGATTTTGATTTAATTTTTATTAATGCTTCCTAAAAGAGGAAAAAAGAGTTTTTTAAAAAAATTGTATTTCCACTTTCATTGAACCAAATCAGGCAGTGTTAACCTATATTTTCCCCATACTGAAGCCACAGAATGACATGTGCCCTAGATAAAGCCAGTGTGCTTTTATCACCCTGGGTGAGTGCATTCCTGAGCTGAGGAAATTAACCTGCATTTCAGTCTCAGGCCAGAGTCAGAAATGGTTTAAAAGCTTTTCAGAGGTCGTAACCCAAGACCCCCATTCTCTTTAATAATTCCGAAATGTGAAAATTTGAGCAGTCTAGGTGTGGCTGGTGATTCCTCTCAGCATCTGTTCTAAATGCTCTAAGAAGCATGGAATTACTTTTGTGGTAGAAAGTCAAAGTCGTCTGTTACTTGGTTAATTAAAAATCTTTCCTAGCTTCTGTCCTTCAGCTGGGGTAGCATCCTCATCTCACAATGAACTAAGGCTTTCAATGACTTTGTGGAATCCTCTTTAGAATATTAGTATCTTAGCCTGTAGATGTTCCAAATAAGACCTGCTTTGTGTATCTAAAAGGAACAACAAAATCATTAACAGAGAGAGAGCATGCTGTGATAGTTTAGTTTTGAAGACAGTCAAAATTATGTGTAAATTTAGGGAGAGAAATATAGACTATCTGCAGAAGCTGAGATGCATCCTAAAAACTATTTCGTAGTTATTTCTCACTAGAATCAGTGTTCACAATCAGACTTCCTTTTTCTGAAGTTTTGTTATTGCTGCAGTTTCTACTCTTTGCTGTGCTGCTAACAAGCCATAATGCTCAATGCTGGGACAGGATCTTTTCCTGATGACCCTTTGATCATGCACATCCTTGGGATTTCTTCGTGTTCAGTGAGGGTTTTTAGATCCCACTGACTTAGCACATTGATCTTTGTTTATTATCCATTGCTTGAGAGCTCTCTGAGCCTGATGTGGTCTCCCTGAGACATTATTGCTAGGCTAGCTCACCACCATACCTAAGTCTCTTCTCCTACCTCCAGAATCAGAAAACAAACATTAAGAAGGAAGAATACCCCCCTATAGTAGACATAAAGATTAAGGTTACGGTGATTTGTTTTTCCTTTAAAAAGTATTTTTCTCACTTTTTTCATAGTTTATGTCTAATTTGGCATTATTTGAATTATTAATTTTGTAGAGGAGTACATTTAATAATATGTAGATGTATGTATATCTCAGTAATAAATGAATAAACTAGGAAGATTTGTACTGTAGGAATTTTGAGAATCCTTGAGTTTTTATTGCTTCCTCTCTCCTACCTGGATTTTTACGTGAACTTTTACTTTCTCAAAAGTTTCATACTAATTTGGTTAACACCCATATGGATAAATAAATTGGAATCCATGGGAATTATTATATGACATGTCTAGTATAATACTCTTTCACAAGATGTTCTTCCTCTTTGGAGGATTTTATAATTCTTAAATATCATATTATCAAAATTTTCAAATCTATGCAAAAGTAGAGAAGATAGCACAATGAAGCTCCAAGTGTCTGTCCCCCAAATTCAAGATTTTACCACCCTTTCTTCAAATGTCTCTTTTCTTGTTATTCTAAAGTATTTCAGAGAAAATCTGCCTGCTTGTCAGTTCATTCTCAAGACTTTCCTAAGAATCTCTGAAAATAAGGCTATATTCTCACACCACCCCCAATGCAGTAAACATCTTACCCTTTTAACAGTCATTTCTTACCATCTTCTGATACCCAGCACAGGTTCAGATTTATGCAGGGGCCTCAGGAGGGGTCATAGGGATCAGACCCTGTGGTCCATGATTAGCCTCTTGATCTGGAATCAACTCTCCTTCTGTGCTCCTCCTGGATTTTTTTTTTTATATATATATTTTTCATTCCATGACTTTTTGATTGCCGTGGTACAGTTGTAAAAGAAACCAAGTCCCACATTTTTTTTTTTTTTGGTTGATTTCTTTTAAGTTAAATGATTTCCTTTCCCTGGTCTTTCCTCTAAACTTAGACATTAAATACAAAGACCTGATTAAACTCAGGTTCTGTTCTGTGCAAGTGTGCTGCAGAGGTGGCACATCACAGCTCTCCCAGAGCTGGAGCGTCACGTGTGGTCTCGTCTGGTCTGCACCTCCAGGCAGCGGTGTCCTGATCCTTCTATTTTTAAATGTCCCCTCAGCTTTTCACATGGTAGAATTTGAAAATAGGTAATTTTCTTATTTCATGTAATTCATGCTATAAATGTTTCATTATGAAATACTTAAATAATTACTTTTCTCCTTTAATTATTAATTTTCATAATAAAGGTTGGTTTCCCATCTGCTTCTAATCAAAACCAGATTTTTTCAGGACTGGGGATGTCGTTCAGCGCACTTGCCAGTATGTGCAAAACCCTGAGTTCGATCTGTACCACCAGGGAGATAGAATCCAGGGAAAAAAGAAAAGGCGTGTTTTATATATATATATATATATATGCTTTTTATATAGGTTTTATATATATAGGCTTTTTAGCTCTTTTTTTTAAACAACACTAGGAATGGATGAACTTTTGTGTAATTAACATTTTATACAACTGTGGTAATTTTTCTTTTTGAACATCTAATTGTTCCATCTTTGACCAATGTGAGAGCCCCTTCAGTTGACTTTATGTCCATTTATTTTATCTATTTTTAATTTTCTTTAAAAAAAAAAAAAGCTTCATGAGGCATCATCTGTACCTCAGAACTTATCTCTCTTAAGTAAACAGACAACTTTTTTTTTTTGACAGTGGGATGTGGTAGCACACATTTATATTTTTAAGTCTTGATCTTAAATAAATATTTTCCTCTTTCAGATCATCTCAGACCTCGAATCTTGGAATGATGAACTTTCTCAACAAATGAATGACTTCGACACAGAAGACCTCACAATTGCAGAACAGCGCCTCCAGCACCATGCAGACAAGGCCTTAACCATGAATAACTTGACTTTTGATGTCATTCACCAAGGGCAGGATCTTCTGCAATATGTCAATGAAGTCCAGGCCTCTGGTAAGATGGCTTATTCCATCCTGTACCAATTGTGATTTCTTCTTGTCACCATGGAAATTTAGTTTATTTCAATGTGGTGTCTGCAAATTCTGTATCTCTGTTATATGACTGTTATCAGAAGCCTGCTCTTTAAAAGGAAATGTTTGCTTTCTTTTTCATGTAATACTGTCACGTTTAACTATATGGTTAGGAAACTTACCCTGAATAGTGTTCTCATGTATTATTTCAAGTTGCATATACTTTAGTGTTATAGAATGATGTACTTTTCTGTGAATGAAATGAAAACCATAAGAAAATATTTTCACATTTAAAATTTTTTCTTATTTTACATTTTGCCAGCAGATGTCACTATAAGCTCAAAAATGTAACTCTTGTATTAGGAACTTACCTGATAACAAACCTGCATACAGTATTACTTGTTTTGCACAAACTAAATTAAATTCTTGAAATTGTGTATATTGAAGATTACAAAAATCGAAGTTTACATATTCATAAAGGATGCTGCTTGGTAACTGCGTAACAATGTAGGAAATGGGTTTAGTTTGGTCACCTCTGTGTTCTCAGATATTCCAGCATGCTGGGAGACTCCCATAAACACCCCTCCTTCAGCCTGCCCACCAGCACAGTGGCCCTCCAGCGGGCAGGTCATTACAGAGCAGAGTGTGCCATCCAACAGTTGGGAACAGAAAGTTGAAGTACCAGTTGGGTTCTAGGGTCTCCCTTCAATGTCCACAGGCGTGGAGCTGCTTTGCGATAGAGATGTAGATATGGCAACTCGAGTCCAGGACCTGTTGGAGTTTCTTCATGAAAAGCAGCAGGAGTTGGATTTAGCAGCAGAACAGCACCGGAAGCACCTGGAGCAGTGTGTGCAGCTGCGCCATCTGCAGGCAGAAGTGAAGCAGGTGAGCAAAGGATGAGTTTGGCCAAGAGGACGCTGCCCAGGACCTTTGACGACTCTGACGGAGGACCTGGGGACTCTGACCTGTTAATGTGCTCCTGATCAGAACACAACTAACTGCCCTGATACCTAAGATCATACACCAGTATAATTTTTAATATATGAAACTGGAGCCCTTGGCCCAGATAGCTGTCTCCTCCCTAGCGGAAAAGGCTTCTCCACCCAGCAGCGGTAGCACTTGAGGGTAACATCCACACGGTTGTTTTGTTATTGATTGTCTCTTGCTTGAAACCCTGAGCTCATTGCTTTCTAAGCTAAACAAGATTTTATTTTGGTGAACAGCAGATACTGTTATTAGTCTGGACAAGATACAGACTGTACTGCTGGGACTTTTCTTGGGTTATCAGGGTGCTGTAATTCCACATCCTGGGTGGCATGGCACAAAATGATAACGACACTTGGAATTGCTTCCAACTAAATACCAATGGGCGTCCATTCATGGATAATGCATTTTATCCAGTGGACGAGGACGTCTGCTGATGAACAGCTCAGTGGAGGGAGGTGAGGCTGTGGTGTTCTGGTTTGATTGGAGGGGACACCTGCTGCCTCTGTTCATGAGCAGGATGTGGTGAAGAAACAGGTGACACTCACACTGGGGCATGTGCTCCGTTTCCTCAGAACTGCTCCAAAGCACCCATTGGTCTCCTGTGTGCCACCAGTAGTGTGGGCATTTGTACACATAAATGAAGCAAAGTGTTGTGACCTGCTTAGTGTTTATTCTTACCAAACACACACAGACACATATATATGTGTATTTATTTAAGAAACAAAGAATAAACTAATATATGCCTTAGAAATTACCTTTGTTTTTAAGAAAAATTAAAAGTGCCTTTAAGAAGGTATTTTCCTGGGGCTGGGTATGTAGTTCAGTAGTAGAACATTTGCCTAGCCCAAACAAGCTTTTGGTTCTATCCCTATCACTGCAAAAGAAAAAAAAAAATCACAAAGCCTCCCCCCCGCCGCCCCCGTGTTTTCTCCCAGCAGATAATAGATTTCTTGTGTTCATTCCGAGGCCACGTGATACGTTAGGCTGAGATTTTGGTGATGGGTAACCTTTCCCTTAGTTGCTATCACCTCAACATCCCAAGCACCAGGAAGGGGGAAGTGTAAGAAGAGATGGCACCTGTACTAGAAAGTATTTTTTTGAATTCTCCCAGATACTGCTGCTTTGGTCTCATTGCCTAGAATTTGTCAGAGGTGTGAGTAATCTGTGACAGGAGCTAAGAAGTGGTTTTTGTTCATTTGTTTGTTTTTAATGCTCTTCCAGAAGCTGTGTGGTTTTTGTTTTGTTTTGTTTGTGTAAATAAGAGCAGAATTGGTATTATGTAGGTAACAAGAGGTCTTTGCCAAATAGCTATCCAGAATGACCTTCCACAGTTTCTGTGACTTTTGCTGTTAAAACTGGCTTCTATCTTGTTTGTGAACTTGAGAAGCTCACGGTTTGCTTGTGAGCATGGTAGTACAGCTTAAATCACACTTTGGTTGTTATACCACTTAGCACTAACATTAAACTGGAAAATAGGCTAGTGAAATAAAATAGCCCCCTTATCAAGCATTTTGCCAAATTTGTGTGTTCATTAGGCCTGAAAGAACCTGAAAGGAAGTGAAAATACTTCTCTTGATTATTGGGATTCTTCGTGTCACTAAAATTTCTAATATGTGGTCCTCAAACTGTTTTTCTTTTGGTTTGGTTCTAGGGGGATACTGGGTATTGAACCCAGGGACACTTTACCACTGAGCCACATCCCTGGCCCTTTTAATTTTTGTTTTGAGACACGGTCTCGCTAAGTTGCTGAGGCTGGCCTTGAACTTCTGATCTTCCTGCCTTTGCCTCCCAAATCACTGGTATTACTGGCTTGCACTACTGCACCCAGCTCCTCAAACTGTTTGACCTTTGTTCTCATGCAACACACTGGCCCTCCACCATTCGATACTAAAAATAACAAAGTTGGGGCTGGGGTTATGGCTCAGTGGTAGAGTGCTCGCCTAGCGCATGTGAGGCACTGGATTCAATTCTCAGCACTACTTATAAGTAAATGAATAAAGGTCTATCAACATCTAAAAAATATTTTTAAAAATTAACAAAGTTGTAGCTCTTGGGATCAGGTGCCAGCGAAGGCTGATGGGCTGTGCCAAGTAGGATATTAAAACTATCAGAACTTCTTTCCTGCCAAGAACCTCTAGAAGGCCTTGTGGGCCTGGATCCCCTCCCTGTGGGCTGCAGGATGCACTGGGAAGTCCACCACTTGCAGTTACCCTGTGTCGTGTTTCAGGTGCTAGGGTGGATACGCAACGGAGAGTCCATGTTAAATGCTGGGCTGATCACAGCCAGCTCGCTGCAGGAGGCAGAGCAGCTGCAGAGAGAGCACGAGCAGTTCCAGCATGCCATCGAGGTGAGGAGGTGCCCTGTCTCTCTGGTGGGTCTTTCTCGACGTGGGACCAGCCTCTAACCCCTAACACGGCACTGACTGTGGAGCTGCCCAGGGCTCGAATGGTAAAGAAATGACAGTGCTTATAAATCTGCTGCTGGCTACTTGAGAATGAGGTGGTACACCAGCTGCATGGAAGCGAGGTCACAGTTCCCGGCCAATGACCTTGCTGTGAGGCTCCACGCACCAGGAGCTTCTGTGTCCGTTGCAGGATGCACTTTCTCTGATCAGGAATGCCTTGGAACCAGGGATCCCAAATTAGTCTTGGCTGAGTTGTTTAATGCCTTGCTGGTCTTGCTAGTATTGACCAGCAAACCAGAGAGCTCTGGGCCTCACCAAGACCTGGTATAAATCATGAATTCATGTATCAGTAAATAATGCTTAACAACAGTACTCCTCACACTTCTGTTTAAAAGCAGCATTGTTCACCTCAGCAAAGGACAAAAGGGTCAGTTTGTGCTAGACTGTAGCGAAAACCTGGGCCAGTCTGGGTGCATTCCCCTTCTCTCTCAGCAGTGCACTGATTGTTCTTAGGACTATTTTGCAGGGGTTTATAGGTGACTGATTGGTGGTCTCAGAGTCAAGGGAAAAAAGAATCTGATGCAGAGAACTTGTTTTCTGCTCTAATATGCACATTGCCAGCCAGAGAAGAAAGCCACAAAAGTCACCACTAATTACTCCCGTAGATTGATTTGTTCTGAATCACACAGTGCTAGTGGACATGTTAACATTTCTTCTGTGGCTCTGACATCACGAAAATTTTGAAAACTGTAAAACTATTGTTTGAAGTGATTTCTAGTAATTATATTGCAAGTGTTGTCACTGGGTGAAGGATGAGACTGTCATACACAGATTTTAATGGAATCATTTCCACTATTTTGGGTGAAATGCAACATTTTACTTTCTTTTCTCTTTTATCTGCATCCATAGAGAACCCTGTGCTGCCCTGGCAGCTGTCCTCACCCAGCATTCTAGTTCTCCCACGTAGCGTCCCTGACCTCAGCCCTTAACAGACCTGGTGAGAACATATAGCAAGACTGTTACTGGATTTACTATGTATTTTTATCAGATTTATTACATGGCGTAGAACTCCAGAGAATACAGTTGTTGTGTCTTTAGCCTTTCTTTAATTTTTCGTTTTCTTTTTAAAACTGCTAGTCCTTTCAGACTTTTTCACTGGAGTCCAAAGCTTAAGTTGAAAATGAAAATGAAAAGCATTCTCTCTGGCCACCTTTTCTCCACTTGTTCATTTGCCTCCAGCAGGTATTATAAGAAGGACCAATAGGAATAATAAACTTGGGACATTTCAACAGCTTTTTTAGAATATTGGTGTCCGGGTCTTTCCTGGCATTTCTCTGAGAAACCCCACAGTTGAGACCCAGACTGAGAAGTATTCGTGTACTTTATCCTTCATTAGATGAATTAAATAAAAACTCAGTTGTTGCTAGACATAAGCTTTTATACTGAACTGTACGCCGTGCTTTGAAGAGCATCCTAGTGAGTAGTATTAACTGGGACTGATTCTGTGTAGTTAGGAAGGGCGTCCCAGTTCCTTCTAGTCAGTGTGTGACACCTTGTGAAACAAGCCTTTCCTTGTCGTCCCTTTCTCTAGAAAACACACCAGAGTGCACTGCAGGTGCAGCAGAAGGCTGAGGCCATGCTGCAGGCCAATCACTACGACATGGACATGATCCGGGACTGTGCTGAGAAGGTGGCCTCACACTGGCAGCAGCTCATGCTCAAGATGGAAGACCGCCTCAAGCTCGTCAACGCCTCTGTCGCCTTCTACAAAACTTCAGAGCAGGTCGAGAGAGAGGGCTCATTCCCTGGGCTCCAGCTGACATTTTATGTTGGGTTGACTTTATGAGACAGATCAGTCATCATTAACATGACCATCAGTGTTGAACCACTCAGTGCCAAGTTAAGTAGGGAAAAGGTATTTTGTGTAATTGAAATTTTTCTTGTACCTTGGTTATCAAAGTGTACTTGGAAAGTAGCTGAGAAGGTAGCTTTTTTCCTCCCCTTTAAGTCAATGACTGAACCAAATCAAAGGGAGAAAGCAGATTCAACTTTTTTTTTCCCCTCAGTCTGAAATGCCTCCCCGCCTTCCTTGACCCCTGCAGTTCCATCTTGTATTCTTGGTCCTTTCACCAACACCTTCTTCTCCAGGTTCTGATTGAAAGTACTTCCCAGTGATGCTCATCATTGCTGTCAGATGCTAGGTATTCTCTGAGCCAGGCCTTCTTCTGTCACAGGTCTGCAGTGTCCTCGAGAGCCTCGAGCAGGAGTACAAGAGAGAGGAAGACTGGTGTGGTGGAGCTGACAAGCTGGGCCCCAACTCCGAGACAGACCACGTCACCCCGATGATCAGCAAGCACCTTGAGCAAAAGGAGGCTTTCCTGAAGGTATGGAGCTGACTTTGCTAGGTGCCGAACAGTGTACACAGATCCAGAGGGCCACTGAAAAGGAGAGAGACCATCCTAATGTCAGAGTGATGCTGCAGACTGTAGCTGCCTCTGTAGGCACAGCCCGCAGCTTCTGAGGGAGGTCCCCACGCCTCACAGCTCTTGCCTGTGCAGATCTTGACTGGAATAACCACATCATCAATATTACACATCTTCCTGGTTTTCTAGGGGAAATAAGTAGAAACCCGTTTGGCCAAGGATTGGAGGATTGGTTGGAAGTCACCATACTAAATGATTCTGGAGCTCTGTACTGTAGCTTCATGGTATCCTGGGAGGCTTTTCTGAGATGCAGTGATGCTAATTGAAACTTTCCCCAAATGAGTCTGGAGACAGAGAAGGTGATTGTTTGGTCAGTTGATTGATTGATTGGATGAAATGCAATACTTACAGCATAAAATAATCTTCCATCGGACACTCAGCCTCTTTAGGAGTACAGATTGTACTTCAACAGACAAGGAAGCACAGATGGAACAGTGCAAGCCCCTGCAGCTTAGCGGGTCAGCCATTTAACCTTCTCAGGAAACCCCTCTGCAAGAGAATTGGTTGCATCCAGACATACTGGGTGTTTTCTCTCTGAGAAACTTTAAATGAAGACTTTTAAGAAGGTCACAGTTTTACATGTCATATTTGGTCATACATAAATCACAGATATACCTTGAAACAGTTAAATTTTTAGAACTGGTCCAAATGTTTAGGAATATTTGGAACTAAATGCTTCTGGGTTGCATTTTTAAGACACTTAAAAAACAAATTCTGAAATTCCGCTTGCTACCACCAGTCAGACCCGTTAGAAATAGGTGGGGTGTTTACTTTTCCTTGTCGCTTCACCAAGTTTAATTTTTCTCATTGCTTCAGCATTCTGACCCTCAGATGCCATCTTCTATTGCATTTAACAATTTCTGTTTTATGTCTGAAGGTGATTACCTGACAGTTGTTGTTGAGTCTGGGAAAACAAATTGTGACTCTTTAAAAATTATATTTGGCAATTTATTTGGGGTTTCCACCAATGCTCTTCTTTTAAGCTGTTCAGTGGGAAAACTATACTTTCTACAGTGGTTAACTGTAACCGTGTCAAGTAAGACCTTAAAGACCCTGACCCCAGCTTGTCATTGCTGTTTGAGTTTACAAAATGCCAACCACTACGAGCATATTTTGAATTTTAATTGTTATTTGCCTTTCCTGCTCGAGAATCCATTTAGCAGAAAGAAAAATAAACACTCTTTGGTTAATATAATAAAGAAAGATATTCAGGCAAAATTACAAAAGGAAAACAAGTCAGTGTGTATCAAGGACTTGAGCATCTGTGGATTTTGGTGTCCCTGAGCTAGACTCTCATGTATACCAAGGATCTACCACACATTAATGAAAGTACGTACGTGATCTGTCCTGCTACACAAACATATAGTATAATTTACTTATTTGCACAATAACAACACATAACAAACCATCCCAGAACTGAATGTTTCAAACCAGGGATTGGCAAACTAAAAACCAGTGCTTAACCTGGCCACACTCTCATTTCTACAGTGGTTGAATTGAGTGGTTGTAACAGAGTGACTGTGTGCTCCCCAGAGGGGCTTCTGGCCTTCACAGAAACCCAGGGCACTTCAACTGGGCCCTGTAATTCAGAGTTCTTCTCAGTCTGCAGGCAGGTATATGACCAGGGATGCAGTCACATCAGGGCTCATGGGGAATGGCTTCACCTCCTCTCCTGCTGTAGCCAGTGGCAGCGCTCAGTCCCCTCACCTGTGCACATCTCCATGGGGCAGCTCTTAACAGAGCATCGTAGCTCTTCAGAGCAAGGGCTGTGAAAGACATTTTTAAAAATGGAAATAGGATCGAGCCTACACATTTTAAAATCACAAGTTGCCCAGATGAAAGGTAAAGGCAAGTGTTAGAGCCATATGATACTGTCATCCCTGTGTTCTCAAAACGCACGTCTGTCAGCCAACTTAACGTGTCTGCTGTCGTTGTCAGGCTTGCACCCTTGCCAGGAGGAACGCAGACGTCTTCCTGAAGTACCTGCACAGGAACAGCGTGAACATGCCAGGAATGGTGACCCACATCAAGGCTCCCGAGCAGCAAGTGAAAAGTGAGTGCACAGGGAGCGGCTTCCGGTCGCGTTCCTGAGCTGGTCCTGTGTAAGGGTGCTGGTGACGGCAGCATTGCCCCAGAGGTCACAGGCAAGGCAGAATCAGCCCACAGGTCTGAGGGCCCATCAGGAAGTCCAAATCCAGGAGGGCAGGTAGCAGTCTGCTCAGAACAAAATTAGCACTAGCTCAGGAAGACTGGAAATGAAACCACTGGCTTATATGATTTTTTCCTTTTTCTTCTCTTTTCTGGTAATAGGAATTGAACTCATGGGCACACTACCTCTGAGCTACATCCCCAGCCCTTTTAATTTTTTATTTTGCCTATTGTAATCTAGCCTCAAACTTAGAATTTTCCTACATCAGCTCCACCACACCCAGCTTCAGATTATAGGCCTGCTCCACCACGCCCAGCTTAGATGAATTTTCATATGTAATAATTTCATTTAAGTGGTAGTTTAATTTTTTGAAAGCAAACTTCAAATGTCCAAGTTTACTAATCTAGTTCAACTTTTCAATGAAGTAAATGCTACTCTTGAGTTACCTCTCTCAGTGCACAACCTATGAAGAAGTCTCTTGTTATTTGGGGAAATATTTTTAGGCTGACCAACATAATGAAGCTGTATTCTGGGTACTATTTATTTGATTTGGAATTTTTGTCTTGGGCATTTTTTCTTTAAAAGTATTTTGTTTTATAGAATTCTAGAATAAAGCAAAAGATTTTAAAAGCATACAAATGTATATTTAAATGACATGATTTCTTGCCACTGGCAATCACTATTATGACCTTTTTGTACATCTTGTTTATACATATGAGTGTTTATTTACAGAAAAATACAAATGTGTATATTCCACTCTCCCATCCCACTATTTTTGGGAGGAGGGCAAAAATGGAACTGTTTTCCTCTGCAACCTGCTTTTCCCTTTAATATTACATCTTATTCACCTTTCTATATCAGAATTCAGAGATCTATTCTGCTTTTGGATGTTGGGTACAGCATTTCTGTAACTGACGTAACCTGCCCCCTGCTGAAGGGCTTATACTTTGCTGCCACGCTTCATGTTCCATGAGCACCTTGGTGTTCGTGCATCTTGGTGCAGATAGCTGTGATCATTCACATAAGCACCGTGTCCCTGAAAGAGAGTTCCTGGTACAAAGGTATGCGCATTTCCAGTGTCATTGTTGTTACCACATTGCCCCCTGTGAGGGTCGAACTTAATTTTTTCCCTCGTAATATTTAACAATGAGTACCTGCTCCTCCTGTCATTTCCATCACTGGATAATCTCAGTCTTTGCCAGGAAAACAGTAAAAAATGGTCTCATTCTTTGAGTGAAGTTAAACAGGTATCTGCATATTTATCATTTGATTTAAAAAATTTAAATTGTAAACTTCAGGGTTGTGGGTGTAGCTCAGTGGTAGACATGTGCTTAGCACACACAAGGCCCTAGTTTTCACCCTGAGCTCCCTGAAGAATCGTAAACCCAATATTTATATGCTTTGCTCATTTTTCTAATGAGTTGTTCTTCTTTTTTTCTCTATTGAATTAATTAAATAAATTAGGTCTGTGTTTTATATGTTCCCAATAGTTTTTCTGGAAAAACTATTATTATATAATATTTTAATGGTGATTATTATTTGGTTATGATATTTTTAGTTTTCATGTAACAGGAATTTTTTGGCCTTTATAGCTTCATGTTTCTCTGCTTCCCTAGTTCCCTACTTCATGCCCTTCCTTCTTCTAAGGGTTTATGTTTAAAAATAATAACCACAAACAAACAAAAGCACTTTTGTTTCCTTCTAGTGTTCTGCCATTTTGATACACCACCTTTAATGTGTACTAAATGCTTCCTACAGAAGACTAGTAGTTTTGAACAAATACCTAATGCTGATACTTTCCCAGCTATCAGAGAGAACTGTCCCAATGGAGGAAAAATATTGAATATCCTGATAATCCAGCTAGCTGGAGTGTTGTGGACTGATTTTTTTTTTTTTTTTTTTTTTTTTTTTTTTAATTTCTAACTGCTGTCTTTTATAAGGTAGTAAATCACAGTGAAAGAGTAAAGAGAGTCTGGTTGGTGTGCTCACGGAGAACCTTGGACAATAAAATTGGTTCCTTGACACTCGGTTTTGCTGTGGCATTGCATGGTAGTCTGGAAAAAAAAAAAATTAGGTAGGAGTCTTAATAGAACGCAAGCACCAACATGCATCTTTTTCATTTTTGCTCTCAGATATCTTGAATGAACTCTTCCAGCGGGAGAACAGGGTACTGCATTATTGGACCATGAGGAAGAGACGGCTGGACCAGTGTCAGCAGTACGTGGTCTTTGAGCGCAGTGCTAAGCAGGTCAGTGTACAGCTGGCCTCCAGCACCTCCCCCAGCCCCCTGCCCTCCTCCACGCTCCCATCCTCAGGCAGATTTTATCATTGCAGGCAACCTGAGAATCACTTTCTAATGTCCCAAACAGTCTTGCCTTTTCATTAAATTTATTGTAAAATCAAACCCCATAGCCTGGTCAGTACTTTTGACCCTCAACAGATGTGCTGCTCAGCTTTCCTTTAGTGCTTATATCTCCCATTTATGATAGTACAAAAAATCATCATGTTTACTATTTAAAAAGCACTGTGGAAGCTGGATATGGTGGCACATGGCTATAATCCTAGCAACTTGGGAGGCTGAGTGAGGCAGGAGAATTGCAGGTTCGTGGCAAGGCTGGGCAACTTAGTGAGAACCTGTCTCAAAATTTTAAAAAGGTGGGGGTGGTGTGCTGGGAATGTAGCTCAGTGTAGAGCACCCCTGAGTTCAATCTTCAGTACCCCCTCAAAAGCAGCATTGTGGAATCTTGGTTCTGTGCTTGTGTAAATGCAATGGGTAGGATTTTTTTATATTGCTGTACTTATATTTTTAAGACAAAGTTTTATTTTTTGATAAGTCAAGCTAAAATTAAGTAAGAAATATGAAATAATTCTTAACAATTCAGTATAGTCAAAAGTGGTCTGTGCTTTGGTTAAGGCAGAGACATCAAGGCTAACGTTTGGAGTACCCCCTTCTACAGTCACTGTGGGATAAAGTGCTTCTGCTGAGATCATCAGTCATGGAAGATCATTTCAGGATAAAATTTGTTTATCCCTATCTTAGATATTGACATTCCTGTCACTTCTCTTTGGCCTTCACGTAGTGTAAGAATCCTTGTACTGTTTGTTGAGAACTGGGTTGGGAGGTAAACACGGGACAGAAGGCATGTTCCTCCAGTACCTGTGTGTGATTGGGCCCAGGCTGGGTGCTCGCTGTGTAGCATCTCACGTCCTCCCTGTGAATGACTTTGGAATCACAGAGGCCCTGGTGCTGCTGGTCATTGATGGTCCAACTCTCAACTGTGACTCAGACCTGGGATGTCCCTGAAACCCCTCACAGCAACATGTAAGCATTCCATGATGTCTTTGTAGCCCAAGGGAAATTAAATTTTCCTCCACATGGATTACCCACCTAGGGAACTGATTTTGTCCTGTTCAGTGTGTTGGTCTCACAGGGGTGACCTGTACCCAGAACTGCCCAATTCCCTGAGATCAATAGGTTGGGGTCCATGGGCCATGGATCTGACACCCTGATGGCTTTCTTTCACCTCAGCTGACATCACCAGCTCTAGGAGTTATGTCCCAACAGTGAGATGGCAAGCCGTGATATTTTATGTCACATTTCATTTCCTTCACGTTTTATTTAAAGATCATTCAACCATACTTCAGAATTGTGGAAGGCCTGCTTTGGTTTCTAACCAAAGAAGCTTTCATATTCTTTACTCACAGATGTTTTTTTTTTTCTCTTTCTGTTGCAAAACAAGTTCTCATTCAGCTATAGAAAAGCAGAAGGGTAGATAATTCTCTTGGCAGAGGAAGATGTGTTCCTAGCTCACAGGTGGTGACCCAGCAGCACAGCGCTCTGGCGTTCTGTCCTGCGCTTGCGTCGAGCTCTCTGGGAACAGCACCTGCCACTGCCGACATGCCTTTGAGATCCCTCGCTTATTTTCAGTTGGCACACTAGAGGAGGCCCGCATCCTAGTGGGCGTGTAGCCAGGCGACCCGTGGTCTCCCTGGTGCTGCTTCTGGACATGCTTTCCCTTGGGCTTCCTGAGGCCCCATTCCTGATCCTCCTCTTACCTCCACATCTGAAGGCTGGCTTTCTCAGGACTCGGTTTGCACTGTAGCCGTCTCTCTTTCCTCTCTTCTCCCCTCTTTCTCTGGGGTTTCTCCCAACCATGATATCCATTTCTGTTCTCCAGATGTAGACATTCCAGGTACCTCCTTGGCATGTGTCCATTGGTCTCACCAGAAGCAAGAGTGCTCTTGAGCTTCTCTGCGCCTTGTGTCCCTGTTCATCTCTTTTGGGAATGACAAGCTGTGTCACTCTTGATTCTTGCCTTTCCCTTATCTTCCCACCTTCTCTCCTTTGGGTTCAGGGGTTGCCAGTCTCCCAAATGTCTCTGTTCTGCCTTCCCCTCTTCACCTTAGTGGAACCCCAGTCATGTCTAACCTGAATCTCTGCTGCTATTTTTGACTCTCCACTCAAACCCTTGTTCACAAAGTAGACACATTTGCTTTCAGAAGGAAATCCTACCTGCTTATGACCTTCAAGACCCCTTCCATCCTCCCCAGTTTCCCTTCCAGCCTCTCCTGCCATCTTGTCCTGTAGCAGGCCATGCTGAACCTGCTCACAGCTGTGACATGAGCTGAACCCTTGACTGTCCTTAGGTCCTAGCAGAAGCACTACCTCCCCTGATCTCCTCTGACAAGGTCTTCTTATGCTTTGTCACTGGAGCTATCTTTTGTGAATTTCTTTCCATCTGTGCCCTCCTTCCCAGGCAATAGGGGTAGAGTCCAGGCTTCTCGTATTCCTGGGGCCTCAAGGCCTCTGGCTCCACAGTGTGTACGTGGGGGAAAGTTTGTTGTATTGATGGAGAAATCAGGGACCTTGGATAAAGTGATGAAAGTGGCCTTCGTTCACTTCAGTGTTAACCCTTTTTCAGAGATGGGACAGCCACACTCAGACAAAGTAAACGCCCAGGCAGGAAACTGAAGGTCTGTGTGGGTCCAGGTTTTCTTTTCATTTTGTGCTTTGAAAATGCCACAGATGCAGTGCTGTGTCTGGGGGCAGCAGCCAGCGTTTCTGTTCCTAGACCAGCAGATTACAGAGGGTGACTTAGAGATTACCAAGGGCAAGTGGAAACTTTTCTTTTTTAAAAATGCCTCTTGGCTTTTTGATGTGTACATTTAGATAACTGATTTCATTCTGAATACATGAAAATAGAAGAATAATTATCTTCCATCTAAACCATCAAGAGAATACATGACAGAGTTCTCTTTCCCCTGCAGTCTGGACCTTGCTGGCTCCTTGTGTCCAGGTGCCATCATGTCTGTCCTGCAGCTAGAAGGGTTAAGTCCCACTAGTGTCTCCCTGGTCACCGTGTTTATGCACAATGTGGAGGGATCCTCTGCAGGAGACCCCCAAAAAGCAGATGAAGTGGGTGTAAGCCTGGGCACTCCAGATGAAAACAGGAATAGGAAGAAAAGCCCACAGGTGCACATTGAGAGCTGGACCTGGGCACCTGCTGTCCTCCCTTCTTGTAGGCAGAGCGCCCCGTATGATGTACAGGTATAGGACGTGCAGGTCCATGGTTAGCACTACGAGCTTTCAGACCACCCTTTGCCCACACCTTCTCCATATTCTTGAAAGAGTCTTGGCTGTGTTTTATTTTATTCTGTTACCATGCCTTTGGGGTCATAGTTATAAGAAACTCTGGAATATTTTATCGTTCTGCTATGTAAGTGACAGAATTATACTTTCTCCAATGTCTGCTTTTTTAACTTTAGAATTATGACACTCATTTCAGAAATGAGTCTCTGCAAGGAAGGGTTTCTTGAGGCACGCCTGCGTTGGTTTGTGTATGCGAGGGGCTCAGAAGTCCGCGCTTTCCTCGCAGACGGTTAGCTGGTGAACACTTTCCCGTTCCTTCCCTCTCTAGGCTCTAGAGTGGATCCATGACAACGGGGAGTTCTACCTTTCCACGCACACCTCGACAGGGTCCAGCATACAGCACACCCAGGAGCTGCTGAAAGAACACGAGGAGTTTCAGATAACTGCGAAGGTAAGTTCCACGGGAGGGACTTGTGTGCAGGGGACTGGAGTCTGCCTGGGTCTTTCCAGAGCAAACCAGAGCAGAAGCGCCAGGTAAACGAGGTGTTTCTCAATGGCATCATTTAGAAATGCCTTACGAAACGGGGAGCAGGGGTACCAGCGGGGTCGCCACACAGCAGGCAATGCCTCTGCTCCTCGTGTGCTCCTCCCACGCAGGTCCCCTGGTCACCTCTGTGTCCATCCCTGTCCCGCTGCTGCTCTGGCTTCTGGGAATCCTCCTCTTTCCTCGTGTTGTCTTCCTGCTTCCCACTGTGCCTTCCTTCTGCTCTCCTTCTCTTGCCCAGTGCTGGCTATTTTTATGCAACGTTCTTTGGTGTTAATGACTTAACTCTTAGGTACTCTGGGTATTTTCCCCTGTCTTCAGATGGTGGAAAGAGTTAAAGTAGTACGGCTGGTCCTCTGTCCAGAATTGTCTGCGTTTTGTGGTTGGCAGAGTTCAGCGTCTCTACTGCAAGGTCCTTGTCAGTTTATAAGACTGGTGGCTTGGTCTCTCTGTATCCAAATAGAATTAAATAATTCAGTGGAATTATTTCTTGAAGAAAATAGCCGCGAACCCACTCATTGACACAGATGTTTCCCCAGAGCGAATGTCTGCACGGGCTGATACCCTCTTCTACCTCAGAAGGTTTTTTTTTTTTTAATTATTTTATTGTAAACAAATGGGATACATGTTGTTTCTCTGTTTGTACATGGCATAAAGGCATACCATTTGTGTAGGTTTTTTGTTTTTTTTTTAATAATTTTTTTTAGTTGTAGGTGAAAACAATACCTTTATTTATTTACTCCCTTATTTTTATGTGGTGCTGAGGATCGAACCCAGTGCCCCCCACATACTAGGCAAGGGCTCTACCCTGAGCCATGACGCCAGCCTACCTCAGAACAGTGCTGAGACTCTACAGGGTTGCCTTTTCAATCTGTGGTATTTCTGTTGGTATTTTTCAAAGTTTTTGAACACATATCATTTGAAATACTTTCAGAACCACCTTTAGTTTTGATGATAGACTTTGAGTTATTAGAAGCCTGCAGTTATTTCAGATTTAAGAATGGAATATAAATAATCAAGCCAAATAATATATTTTAACTAAAAAGAAGTATTCCTGTAAAGTAGCATGAATCACTATCTTGTGTGACCCTTAACCAGACTTTGGAAACTTATCCAAGAGGAATTTGTAAATCATTTAGAGTGACAACTGCTACTTTGTATTTTGTTTATTTATGTATTTTTGTGCTTTCTGTAACCATTTCTGACTCCTCCTGCTATTCTTTGTTGTGCTTTGCTCCTGGTCCCCCAAACGGTAAGTCTATTTCCCTTCAGATCCTGAGGGCGCTGGGCTCTGAGAATCCTTGGCCCCTGTCCTGGAAGATCACAATCTAGTAGGGCTGCAGAGAGACCACTCTCCCCATGTGGTGAGAAGACCTGGCACTGGGTGGGGGTGTGTGAGCTCTGTGGCGGGCGGGGCTCACTCCCAGGGGTGCACAGGGCGGAGAGCTCAGGAGAGCCGACCCACCCTGTGCCTGCAGGCCGCGGAGCGGGGCTCTTCTTCCTCTCCATGTACCACATACGGGCTGTAGGCGCTCAGTTGTTAGTATTTAGATATAAAATCATGGTTTCTCTTTGCATTGTAAGATCTGTATTTGCTTCTTTGACTACACTTGGATTACAAAATTATTAATAAAGTGCCTAATGTAACACCCAGAGGTAGATTTGGGATTTGCTCTTTGCGCTTCTGCTGCACTCTGAAGGCAGTTACGGCTAGGTGACCTGCTCACCGCAGGACTCTGGAGGCCACACGTGTGGAACATGGTGGACCTTGCCGTCCGAAATCCTGTGACGTGGCAACCTTGTTTCTCTAGTGGAGCTTGTGTGAAGGAATTTTTCTTTTATTCCTAAATGTTCCTTTACAGGATGTGGTTAATGGAAGTTTAGGCACTGATAGACATATTTTTATATTCTTGTATCCTACAAGGAAGGTCTAAAATTGTGACACCTGACTTTTCTGTTTCTCATGTGCATAGAACTGTTGCTTTCGTTGGGCATATTGAAGGAGTTACGCCAGGAGGAACGGGGGACCTGGAAGAGCACTCCTCCTTAGCTTCCTCAGCTCTTCTGTGATTCCTGCTGCCTTTCTCTGAATCTGAACATCCTTGCTTTTGTGTTGGGAGGTGTTATTTGGGTTGTCTTGATGAAATGAAACTTCTTTGTTGCTTGCAGTCTTAGTGTCTTCTCGGAAGCCACATATCTATTTGTTCTGCAGAGTTCTTAACGCTGGCAAAAAAGCATTCCAGGCCAATTGTGACAGTAATTACTGTAACATTTTTAGTGTTAATGGCATAAAGCTATAAGATCAAACAAAATTTTCTCATCTCTCTTCTTCTAAGACTTGGCTCAATTCCTTCTTGACTCTTAATGTGGTAATCTCTCCCAGTGTGCACACACCACCCGCTTCCAGGTCCTGCGGGTTATTTAAAAGCAGGTTTCTGTCCTCCCTGCAAACAGTGACGTGGGCTCTGGGCCCGGGTAGAGCGTGTTGGACAGTCGCTGTGCCGTCTGTGTGCACACTGAGCTTTGAGACTGACTGCCTCTCTGAATCATTCAGAACTCTGCTGTCTTCTTCCCACAGGGCCTCCCTTGGTCCTGATAGCAGTGTCCCCGATGCCAAATGCTTTGCATGGTTACAAAGTGTCTGCAACAGTTGACTATGTACCCTTCCTGGGCTTCTGATCACCTAAGAATGTGATGAATACAGCTGTCTGTGCATGAGGACTTAAAAATTGTTTGCTCTCGTCTTTTTCCATTCCTTAATTATGCTTACAAAGAAGTTGTTGGTTGTAATATGTATATACTTTTTTAAGTAAAAATCTACTTTTGTAAAAATCTCTAGAAGTTAACAGAAGGATGAGAACCCTTGTACTATTTTACTTTGAAAGACATAGGAGTCTTTTTAGTGGTGTTGGGTAACCCTCGAGAAAAATTAAGTTGGATTCACCTTTCACCTTGATACCAAGATAAGTGCCAGAAGTTTGAAGTATCAGCAGTGAAAACATAAAAGTACTAGAAGAAATAACAGAAATTTTAAAGGAAAAAAAATCTTTGGGAAAATTTGTCTAAATGACACAAAACCCAAACTCATATAAGAAAAGATTGATAAATTCATCCACACAAAAATATTTTAAAGTTTCCAAAGGACAGTCCACCACAAGCATAGTCTAAGGACAAAGAGCAAATAGGGAAAATCCATGCAAAAGCTCCTCACATTACAGAGGGCTGTTCCCAGTAGTGAAGGACTCCCAGTGCTGGAAGGCTTGGGCTCTGCCAGTGAGACTTGGTGGAACAACCGAACCTTTTCCTGAATCTGTTGCATGGGGAGTGTGTCTGGGAGAATGAAATGGTAGAGGTTCAGGATTGAGACAGACCTGCCTGCTGGGTGGATTGCTTTAACTGCTGAACCTCGGTTTCCCCACCTGTAAAGTGGGGATAGTTTAAGTCCTTCACAAATTTTTGGTAATAATATCTGAGTGAGATAAATATATGAAGAAAAGAACTTTTACAAATCAGTAAGAAAAAAGATAAAATGAGTAAAAGATATTAAAGATGATCACAGAAAGGAATTATAAGTAGTTTTTAGACATGAGATTATCAACTTCACATAGAATAAGAAAAGTGTGAATCAAAGCTCCACTGAGTTCTGTTTTCACCCAGTGGGTTGGCAGAGGTCAGCGAGCTGGATCATACTGTGTGGACACAGTGTGAATGGGGGTGTCCTCTGTGTGGTCGTGTCTCTGGGTGCTTGCACACGCTCCGTCTGCCCACAGTTCCACAGTGAATGTGTTTCGGCTGCTTGTGTCAAGTGCATCATGCCCGGGACAGGGTTATTTCTTGCATTGTTGGAGTGGTAGGAGGAAATTGAAAACAACTTGAAGGCCATCAGTGGAGAAGGATTAACGTGGGGAACGTCTGTACTGTGAATATGACACGGCTCTAAACACAAGCCAGGGTGCTAACCAGATGTGTTCAATGAAAAATACTAGGTGCAGAGCAGTGTTGATTGTATGCGAGCATTTTATGTAAAAAAACATGAGGGAGAAAAGTACGTGTGCTCATGCATGCACCTGTACATTTATATAAGACCTCTCTGGAGTTACCGACTATTGGGTCTGGTGACTGGGGAAGGTCAGGTGAGGAGAGTTCTCCATTTTTACCTTTAGAAATTTGAATGCCCTGAAGGTATTTTTAAATCCCAAGTAAAATCAAGATATGCTGAGATAAAAAGGGTTCATGGATTAGCACATTCATTTTCCTTAGTTTTTATCACACCATCCATTCTCTCAATTATTTATTGAGCCCCTGCTATGTATCAGGGGTTACATAGTACTGGGCCCTTGGACCACACATTCTAGATAAAAAGGCAATAAGTGGTCAAGTAAAACACATCTACATGTGCATGTTAAAAGAGAAAAATAAAGCGTGGGGGAGAAGAGGGTCGAGACTTCTATAGAGGGACCAGGGAAGACATTTTAGGCTTTCTGACTGTCTGAAGACCAGGTTTTTTATTTGTTTGTTTGTTTAAATAAAGTTTATACACAAACACTTATTAGCTGACCAAACTTTGCTTTTAGAAAAGCTCTCATGTTTTATCTAGTTTTATATAATTACTATCAGCCTATTCCTTTTACATGCTGGTATATTCTGTGATGTTCTGCACGTGCAAAAATTTTCCTTTAGCTGCTTGGTGTTGTTTTGTTTTCTATTTTAATGTCAGCAAGCTGCTTTTATTTTCACTTCTGTGTCCCCAGCACTTAAAACATTAAATAGCTTTCTTAACCCCTTAAGGATAAGGGTATATATATACACACACATACACACATGTGTATATATACAGTTTGCAGTGCCTTCCACAGGGGACCTTTGGACAATGGAAGAGGTATTAGTAAGCAAAACAGACAGACATCCCTGTCTTTGGAGGTGACATTCTCACCGGAAAGAGACAGATGATATTCCTAACAAATTAGTGAATTTACACCCCATGTTGGAAGGCGATGTGTGGACAGCTAGTCAAGCAGGAAGGCGAGTTGTAGTTCTACGGTGGTCCATAGAGGAGCTGTTGGGAAGGGGATCCGTGTTCACGCAGAGGTGAGTGAACCCTGCAGATACCAGAGGAAGTCTTCCAGGCAGAAGCGCCAACCTGAAGGGCCAGAGGAGAGCACAAGCCTGGAGCAGGTGACGTAAGACCCAGCACTCGCCTCGGCACCAGTGTGGAGGCGGAGATATCTTTACACCTGACTTGACAGGGTGCCCAGCGAGTTCTGGGTTGAAACTTCATTTTACACACTCGGATAGCTTATTTGTGTTTTGAATTCTGACCTTCTTCCTTTGACAATTTTTAAAATTAGTTTTCTAAATATTCATGGTAAAGATTTTCCAGTTAAAGCCTAACTGAGAAAAGCAGGTTCTATAGCAGAAGAGTAACTTGTTATGCCAGAGAATCTCAAAGGAAGCCCAGCAGTAATCATCAATGAAACGGATGTTGCGGGGGAAATGTGTTGAGCAGTCAGAGCTGAGTGGAATTGCTGCATATAACAACACAATTGTTGTTTTATGGTTTTCCTTAACTTTATACAAAGTAATGAAGTTATCCATAGCTTAGTCGTATACATATAAAATGAAACAACCTTCTTTGTGTCAGAGAGATTTCTCAAACAGAAACAAAATTTAAAATACCTCTCTGGGATAATTACCTGACTAGTGGATTTTCCTGCATGTCTCTTTTGTTTTGTTTTGGGTACCAGAGATTGAACTCAGGGACACTCGACCACTAAACCACATCCCCAGCCCTATTTTTGTATTTTATTTAGAGGCAGGGTCTCACTGAGTTGCTCATCAGCTTCCTTTCGCTGAGGCTGGCTTTGAACTTGTGATCCTTCTGCCTCAGCCTCCCATACCCCTGGGATTATGGGCAAGCACCACCGGGCCGGCTCCTGCGTGACTCTTGAGTATTAGGAAAGAACCAAATGTACACTGTGGAGGAGTTTCTTCCTTAGGAATTTGCCGTGTGCCTGCTGGGGTTTGGGGGCAGCCTTTGCTGCACGTACTTTAGGGAAACCAAAAAATCCCTTGACTTTCTACCCTCAAAGATGGACATGCAGAGTAATCCTGTAAAGCAGGGAGTTGTCTCTGCACAGCTGCTTTATAACAAATCTGCACAGTGTTCCAAAGAGGAGAGTAGGAGAATTGTAAATAGAACATCCTAAGTAAACATTCATTCACTCACTCACTGATTCTGCAAGTTTTACTGAGTATTTACTACATGAAGACATTGTTGATGGTCTAGATTTTTTCTTTAAGGTCATAAAAATGCCATTCATTGTGGAAGAACTAAGAAAGTCACCCCGCCTGGACTCAGGGAGATGGGCTGGATGGGCGTGGGCTTCTGTCTAACCCTTCTGCCACCAGCTGTTTTCTCTTGTGAGCCTCAAGTAAGGCAGATCCAGACTGTCACCATGGTTGGGGCTTCTGGCAGTTGGGTTCATTTGCTTCACAATACTTCCCTGTTGTTTTTTGCAGCAAACCAAAGAGAGAGTGAAGCTATTGATACAACTGGCTGATGGCTTTTGTGAAAAAGGTCATGCCCATGCAGCAGAGATAAAAAAATGTGTCACTGCAGTGGATAAGAGGTACAGAGATTTTTCTCTGCGGATGGAGAAGCACAGGACCTCTTTGGAGAAAGCTCTGGGGATTTCTTCAGATTCCAACAAATCGGTGAATTGCTTTGTACAAATAGAACAACTCATGGTCTTCTTCCCAGTGTCCTCTCTGCTGATTTAATTAACTGGCTTCATTGACTCTCATTCACAGAGTAAAAGTCTTCAGCTTGATATTATCCCAGCCAGTATCCCTGGGTCAGAGGTGAAGCTTCGAGATGCTGCTCATGAACTCAATGAAGAAAAACGGAAGTCTGCCCGCAGGAAAGAGTAAGCCCATCTCTAAGAATCTACTGTGATTCACTGAAAAAGTGAAAGAAGTGACTTCTGCACAGCAGGCTTCTGTGTGTGCCGTGCAGCCAGGCAGCTGGGAGAGCCTCGCTGCTCCAGTGCGCTCGGCTGCTGCAGCACAGACCGTGATGTACCGCAGCCCCCTCGTCACCAGGTTCAGGCACAGTGCCGTGTTGTCTTTGTCCCACAGGGCTGACAAATGGATTGTCATTAGTGAGTGGGCACTAAGAACACAAATGTGTAGGAGTTTCAAAGTTGCCAGTTAGTAAACCGTACTATGTATGACTCAGGACAGAAGGAGCTCTTCTCAGTGGTTCTCACCCTCCCGCCCCAATTACCCACTAGGAGGGACTCTAGCGTTGCACAGAGGGGAGGGGGGGGTGCAGCTGGTGTCTGTGGGGCCTCCAGTCTACAACATGGAGTTCCCTGTCCAGATGCCAGCAGTGCCAAGCTGAGAACCCTGTGTTGGTACCTCAATAAAGTGTTTTCAAAAATATTTATTTTCCCTTTGAATTAGTGACTGGACACTCTTGTCTGTCTGTCCTTGATTTGCTTCTCTAAAACCCATCACTTTGGACCTAATACGTTCAGGTCCTCCTTACTTCATTATCTTCATAGAAGTAGGTGGTAAAGTAACCCTGCATCCTGACTGAGGACTAAAGTACTCTCTGTCTTAACTCTGATCAAGGTTCATAATGGCCGAGCTGATTCAAACTGAAAAGGCTTATGTAAGAGACCTCCGGGAATGTATGGATGTAAGTAAGTTTTCTCGCTTGTTTGTTTAGATTGAGTGTAACCCTGCTGTTCTGTTCCTACCTATTGGTGGTTCTTAGAACAGTCACAGCTTTTTGGTTCATGTTTCTGCTCTTCTATGAAGTTCTAGGCATGCTTTTCGCTCATTACAGAGATGACACAGCGTTAATCCTCTCATTCACTTATCACATGATGGCCTAGCTGACATTCTCTTTGCACAGAATTTTACAGCAGCTTCAGAGAAATGTGCCTACTAATTATGATGGCAACCGATACTCTGTGGTATCCTGAACGTTTGATGTGCCTTAGCGAGTACGTTAATTCCAAAATTTGAAGCTGGGAATAAGGTTTAGAGCTGAAAAGTATAGAAAGTCTTTTCAAAAATGTTGACAGCAACTGAGGGACTTTTGTAAAAAAGTTTGTCACATTTTATGAAAGGTTCTGTTCTTCAGATATATTTTCATTCACACATTAACTCTGAGTGCAGATTTATAGGAAACATGAATAACTGTTTCTTGAAAGTTTGTGTGGGTTTTTGTCTGATTCTTGTTTCCTTCTTGCCAGACCTACCTCTGGGAAATGACCAGTGGAGTGGAGGAGATCCCACCTGGCATTGTAAACAAAGAGCTCATTATCTTCGGAAACATGCAGGAAATCTATGAGTTTCATAATAAGTGAGTAGCTTTGTCTTTGGGGAATGGTTACACTCCTGAATTCTAGATACTTTGCTGAAGTTTCATCTCAAGAAATTAAAGGTTTTAATTGAACTAAGTAGTTTTCAGTGGTTTTATTGAGATTTAAATGAAACCTATTAGTTTTTTTCAAAAGATTAACATTCTGTGGACTCTTAATACAGATACAGTTTCATAGTTCTTATTTCCTGCAGAATATGATTAGAACAACTAAAAATGGTTGTGTAGGAACCCTCACTTCTCTCAAGGCATTTCTTGGGAGTAAAGGAAAAGACTCCCCTAGGGGCTTCAAGCTGATGATGTTTTATGTTTTATTACATGAGGGAAGAAGGAACTGAGGACCAGTGTGGTCTGACTGAAATGAATCACACTTCACATTGGTCACAGAAGGCACATAATTTTATTTACTTATTTTTAAGGTTTTTTTTTTTTTAATTTTTTGACTGACACAACATTTGTACATATTCATGAGGTACATTGTGATACTTTCATTCATATATGCTTTGGGCAGTGATCAACTCAGAGTATTTGTCGTATCTATCATCTTAAACTTTTAGCCTTTTTTTTTTGGCAAATATATTCAAATTCCTTTCCTCTAACTACTTTGAGACATGTAATGCCTTATAGTTAATTATATTTACCATTCCATAGAATACCAGAACTTCTTCTTCTTATTATTGAATAGCAACATTCTGCCCGTTGAGCAGCCTCTCCATCCCATCTGCATTCCCTAGCCTCTGGTAACCACCATTCTACTCCCAAGAAGAGTTTGTTGTTGTTTTTTTTTTTTTTTTGCGGTGCTGGGGATCGAACCCAGGGCCTTGTGCTTGCAAGGCAAGCACTCTACCGACTGAGCTATCTCCCCAGCCCAGAAGAGCTTTTTTAGATTCTACTTCGTGTGAGTTTATGCAGTATTTAATTCATTTCACTTAACAAAATGTCCTCTTAAGTCCATGTGTGTTGTCATAAATAACGGGATTTACTGGCTTTTAGGGTTGAATCCTATTTACAATAGCTATAAAACACAAATACCTAGGAATAAATTTACCCAAAGAGGTGAAAGATCTCCACAGTGAAAACTGTAAACCATTGATGAAAGAAATAAAAAATGATGCAAATAAATGAAAAGATATCCTATGTTCATGGATTGGGAGAATTACTATTGTTAAAATAGGTGTACAACCCAAAATGATTTACAGATTCGGTGCAGTTTCCACCCATCAAAATACCAAGGACACTCTGCACAGATTTAGAAAAAACAATGAGGATGCTAATTCACAATGGGTCAGTGGCTAGGGAAGAATAGAATTATTTTACATTAGGCAGAGGGGATTGAAGGGAGGGGTGGGGGCATGGAGATAGGAAGGATAATAGAATAAATGAGACATTCACCTTGTGTGCATAAATGTCTATATGACCAGTGGGATTCTACATCATGTATAACCAGAAGAATGAGAAATTATACTCTATTATATATGATATATCAAAGTGCATTCTGCTGTCTTGTATAACTAAAACATATTTTAAAAATTTTTAACAAGTTCATAAGATTTTATTTTCAAAATTAAAAAAAAAAACAAACAGCTGCAACACACACTCCTCTAGATGGAGTCTTTACAGACCAGTAGCCAATGGTAACATGGTGCTGGACCAAAACTGGTGGGCCTGCTCACCTCTGCTCCCCACACACCACCAGAAATTGTGCACATGTTAAAAGGATTTCTTTTAATTGAACATTTATATCCCTACATCATGTCCTTAGCTACCAAATTCTAGGTTAAGATTTCTTTTAAAAAGTATCCAAAAGCTAAACTGGTTAGCTTTTTAAAAGTTATAGCACTCTAGTTAAGAGCTATCAGTTTTACTAATTTTAAAAAATTTAGGTGGCACCATTTTTTCCATTTCTTGCTAGCAAAATGTTTTACACCACCTTCATAATACTTTAATATTCTAATTCTCTGCAGCATCTTCCTAAAGGAGCTGGAAAAATATGAGCAGTTGCCAGAGGATGTTGGACATTGCTTTGTGACCTGGGTAAAGTAGCCTCATCTGCTTGTCCTCTCACAGTTACACGATGACACTGGAGAAAGTTGAAAGAGATGCTGTTCATTTCTTTCTGGTCGCCTTCCTCTGCTCATATCTGTACATACAGAGAAATGGACTTTTATTTCATGGATTTACATTCTTAAACTACCTATTACTGTAGAATGGATTTTTTTATTGGCTCTAGTGATGGTGTGAAATAGAATATTTAGTTGCCAGGCCTCTGCTTGACCCTGTGGATTCATAGTTGAGGGCCTGTTCTGGAGGGGAGGCAGACACACAGTTATCCTGCAGGTTCTTGGCTGAAAGCCCGCAGCTGAGGTTTTCTCAAACCACTGTGCCAGTCAGGGAGATTTCTGAAGGTATGTGGTTAACAGGATGTAGCTCTTATTTTAATAGTTTATTTTATTTGAGGCTTAAATTTCATTGCCCACAAAACTTCTTTCCTATATATAAGATTATCATACTGTGATTTGTTGCAGTTTGTATGACATACTCTAATTTTTTTCTACAGGCAGACAAGTTTCAGATGTATGTCACCTATTGCAAAAATAAGCCTGATTCTACTCAGCTAATATTGGAACATGCAGGTTCCTACTTTGATGTAAGTAATAGATTAGTAAAGAAGCAGTGAAATTTTCTAGATTGTATACATGAAATGCAATATTATTCATAATTTCACCTAGCTGCTGGTACAATATTTTATTTTTATTTTGATCATGTTTATATTGGGATATTCTTATATTTTCTTCTGCTTATGAAAGATCCCATTCAAGTACTTGAAACCTTTTATCTGTCAGAAATTCAGATGTATCTATCTATATATCTATATAGATAGATACATTTGTATGTGTGCACATTACTTTTTCTTTATATGCAATGATGAATTTTTTACATATTATGCATAGAAGGTATGAACTATTAAAAGTAAGCTTCTTTTCCCTCTACAACACAAAAAATAATTCTTAAAAGTCTGTTGTTCAAATATTAACAACAACTATTCTTTTTTAAATTGTTTAGTTGTAGATGGACCCAGTATCTTTATTATGTGGTGCTGAGGATGGACTCCAGTGCCTCACACATGCTAGGCAAATGCTCTTACCACTGAGCTACAACCCCAGCCCACAAAAACTTTTTTAATCTTGAATTTTTTTAATCATTTGAATCTTTTAAATCATTTATTTGTCCTATTTTAATCTCACTTGATATGAATTTCCAAAACTGCTCTTTCAGTAAAATTTTAGTATCATAACAACTAGGATCAATTAGAAGTTGAATTAATTATATTCTCATTGAATAAAGGTAGATATAGATCATCTGCTTTTTTGAAAAAGATTGCAGGGTGATTATTTGTACAAAAGGGATAATGGAACCTTATGATGTACAAAATGTGCTTTGGGTTTTCAGAACTTCGTCAGATGTGTTCCACATTTCAATTGATGAGAAGGTACTTTTGGATAGTATGTGTTGCTTTGGTGCACGAGGCTATGAGGATATTGTATTAATTTTTTTGTCATCACACTGTACATGGGCATGTGTGACGATCAGCTCTTATATGAAAGTCTGAGAAATGGAATAAATGTTAGCTTCTGTCTCTGAGCTGAAGCCTACCTGTACACGACCTTGTTTGGGTTGTCATTCCCATGGAGCAGTAAGTTCACATCACTGCCTTTGTAATATGAGGCTCCCAACCTAATCCTGCCTTCTCTTTTTTAATATTTCACACACTCCACACTCTTGCTGTTGGATGAAGACCAGCACCAGGAAACATGCAGACGTAGACTTACTTAAGGCCCAAGTGAGGAGTATGTGGTACATTTTATGTTTGGAACCAAAGCCATTTAAAAAGCCCTGTATCCTGAAATACTTCTTTAAGAATAAAGGAAATTATACTTGTCCAGCTGACAGGTTTCACAAGTTTCATGCCTTTGGTATTCAGTGTAGCATTGTTTTATTTTTTAAGAGACTTTCTGGCATAAATGCCTCCATTCTCCAGGACGTCTGTTGATCTTCAGGTATGCTTCTCTCTGTCAGTAAGCATTACTGAACATCCATCAAGTGCTCCTCCACCTCTAAGCTCAGTCATTGGTACTCAGCATGGAGTGCTGAATAGCATGGACAGCTCCTCATCTGCCTGGTGAAGAATCCAAACAACCAGCACTTTGTATGTGGACATGACATAATTACAAAGAAAAGTGGAAATCCTGGTGTTAGATCTTTCATAGACCAATAATGTAGATCCTCCCTTTTACCCAATTCTCTGTCCTCCTATCCAAAGTAAAATTTTAGAAGCAAAGAAGTTTTTGTTAATATTTGAACAGACTTTTAAGAAAATCCTACTTCAGTAGGGTTAAATACTTGTCAGGTATCTAGAAAACAAATGTAGTGTTATAACCATATTTTAATAGGGTAATCCTATGATAAGATTTTGTTTTGTTTCTTTAAATACAGGAGATACAGCAGAGGCATGGATTAGCCAATTCCATCTCTTCCTACCTTATTAAACCAGTTCAGCGAATAACAAAATATCAACTTCTTTTAAAAGTATGTATGAAGTACCTTCAGCCTACAAAATTTCACAAATTATGCTCTTGTGTTTTGACATCTTTTCTCTATGTGTATTACCCTGAATTTATAAAAATAACACGTTGCAAGTTAATTTAATTATTTTATTCCCTGCCATTTTTGTCCCACCTAATTTCTCATTTGTAGCAGTTCAATAAAGGCATATTCTTTGTGCACTGGAACTACACTGAATAGCCTTTGTCCCTAACATAAAATGAGATGTGAATGAGCAGCTGTTGGTTCTTATCCTCCGGTACCCTCAGTTCCCAGTTGCAGCATGCTGGCTGTGGGCCAGGCACTGTGCTACTCGCATGTACTAACCTACAAAGTACTGGTGTTCAGGTATGGAGACTGGCTGGCAGACCAGGAAGGTGCCCAGAATCATCACTGATTCCTACATCTGGGCTTGGCCTTAAACCCAGAGCTGGCTTACGCACAACTTCTCCACTGAATCCACAGAGACCTCTCGCTCATACAGCTCTCTATCTGTTACTGCCAGTCATTTATCACACACAGCTTATGGAACATATTCATGCAAATCACTGGAGTTTGAGTCAAGTTGCCCCCTGCTTTTTCTTGGTTGTAAATGATTATAACTAAAATCACATTTGGAAAAACCAGTTTAGTTTCAACAATACAAAAGTAAGGAAAAGTTAGAATTGATAACAAAGAGTTATCACAAAATGAGTATTGTGTCATCAATAACACATTTTCTTAACTTAAAACTAATGTCTGGTGACATTTACAATATCCTTTTTTTGTCTGTTAAATTTTATTAAGTATTAGAATGCAGAACTATTAACCCCCAAAACAATATTTTATGATTCTCCTATATTATAGTGTAATTTTGCTAGAAATACAGAAGATGGAATTATAAATACCTAAAAGCCTTTACTCAATTTTTCTTTTTTCTTTTTTTTTTTTTTTTTTAAGTAGGAAACATTTAGAAACAACAAGAAGTAACTGCATTCTTTTGTGCAAGTGATACTGTTATGGAACTTTTCTAATGGGAAACTTCTCCTGTAGTTGTGTTTTGTTTGGGGTTGTTTTGTTTGTTTTTTTGTTTATTTTTATGGTTCTGCTAAGCAAGTGCTTCACTACTGAGTTACATCACCAGTTCCTTTTTTTGTACATATTATAATATTCAAATCGCATTAAGTGATTTTATGACCATCACTGCAGAAATGATGTTGATATGACTTTCACATTTTCTCTTTGCTTTCTAATTCTGCAAAGGCAGTTTACCCCTTGGCATCCTCAGGATTTAAGGGGTTTGTTTTTAACCTTTAGTTCTACTCAGCTGATGCTTCAGTTTGTAAACTTTACCTCATTGTGCCCTAAAGTTCTTCCAGGAACTGTAATAAGCTCTATCAAACTCCCAGAAAAGACTTTCTGCCAATTCAGTAGTCTTGATATATTGCATTTGTAACGTAGTTTTTACTGAGCTGCCTAGAATCATAGATAAATACCATCTGGTCATGAGTAGAGGTGTTTTTCCTGTAACTAAGTTACTCCAACCCATCAAGAGTGAGGCCATAACTGACTCCAATTATCCTGTCCCTCTTTTGTGGGTTACTAGGACATGAAAGACTGTTGCTTCTGAGTGGTTGTAGTCATTAACACCCCAGTAAGAAATATCTCAGCCCACCAGTATGTGATTTTACTATTCTGCCATCACTCATTCAATGACAATGTTCCTCTGGTACCCCTGAAATGTAACTATGCACAGAGATCTCCCTGCGAGGTGTGATTTACTCGTTGGAGTTCTCCTAAACATTCTGTAGAAAGAGGAAAGGCGTTTGTCAGTAGGTGTTTATGCACATTCCTGTTGTTTCTGCATGGCTCTCAATAACTAGTTGGGCATTATCTCAGTGGCACCAGAGTTCCAAATCATGTCAGGATTGTGTTGTCAGAATAACAGTTGAACTCCAGCATGTCTTTCAGGGGTAACCAATAGCCTATTATCCATTTTGTATTTCTACATTTTTGAGATTATTGACAGTATATTAGTTTCGTCCTGAATGATGACCACATCTAGCTTACTCTCGTGTCCTGATTTGGGCAGGAAAAACCCTGCTGTCCACTGAATGAATAATAATTTATTTTGGATGACCTTGCTCAGTTGATCATGGTGTTTTTATCTTGAAAACCATCAATTTTCATAGATTCCTTCATTTCTGCTAAGATCTTGTTGGCAGAGCATTATGGCACCCCTTCTGAGTTCATGGTATTGTCTTCTGTAGGAGCTGCTCACGTGCTGTGAGGAAGGAAAGGGGGAGATTAAAGATGGCCTTGAGGTCATGCTCAGTGTGCCAAAGCGAGCCAACGACGCCATGCACCTCAGCATGCTGGAAGGTAAGGGACGCTCCCTGGCCCCCATCGCGCTTCCCTGTGATCCTGCCAGTGCTGGTGTAAGTGGATTTCCTCGCCTGTGCCTGGAAAAGAGCCACTCCACACCCTGAACTCCAGCAGCTCCTGCGTCGTTTACCTTAGGCCTTCCGGTAGTGCAGGGGTGGGTGATTGATGAATAGTTTGAGCCCCAAGATTGTAAAACCTTGAAAGAGCCATTGCTTCCCCATCTCTGTGTCCATTGCTAGAGCCCTGAGCATAGTGGGTACCAGATACCTGCAGATGCATTTGAATTTGGTATGTGATGTGGTGAAGAGAAATTAGGTCAGTACCTTTACAGCACTTATAATTTCTATGAGTGCTTCTGTTTCATTAAACTGTTTCTGTGTTGCGGTGCTTGGCTCAGGTGACACAAAATTATTTGTAAGACACAGCCCTGCCCCATATGCTTTTGCTGGCCTGTGTCATTTCATTAGTATCATTGAGCAATATATTAGTCAGGTCATAGGTGCTATTGTGTGTAATAGAGCCCCAAAACTCAGAGGCAAGCAGCATCAGTTTTTCTTTATCTAACATAAAATGTGGATCTTGTTGGGCAACCATTTGTAATGTCATCAAGGACTTAGGCTATGTTTCTGCCCATTTCTCTCCATCCTAGATATTGTCTTGCTTGAGTAGGTTCAGTAATTTTCAGACACATTAACATTCCATGTAGGAGAAAGTGGGAATGGAGGATGGGTAGGAAACCCCTAGCGAGGCAGAAACTACCAGTTGTACACATTACCCTCCTCACTTGCCCAGAATGGGGGCTCCTGGCTGCTCCTAACGGCAAACAAAGCTGGGAAATGAAGTGCTTATTTGGAGTGGCTCTAGAGGGAACTTGTGCTGTGGAGAAGCAGAAAGAGAAGATGGTGGAAATGGATGAAAATGAGCAGTCTCTGCCCCAGGTACTGCTTGGCTATGCGCTGGTGGCCACTTCTCCCGTGAGGAGAGCAGTAACAAACACCCGCGCCAGGCCAGGGCAAGGCCGACTCTCACGCAGAGTGTTCCAGGCACGCACAGGACGTGTGACTGAGGGGTCTTCAAGGGGGAGAATTGATGAAGTGCCTTGAGGAAAGGCAAGACTGGGTCTGGAGCAGAGTATCTGGGAAGGGTTTCCGGCTGAGGAAGCAGAGAATCAAGACTGAGGCTGGAATGTGGGCAATGGGGAAGCCATTCTGGGTAGAGGAGGTTTCCGTGAAGGAATGCCGTGAATGAGGGGTGAAGAGCAGGAGGTTAATCCAGGTTCAGGTGGTGTCAGTGCCAACCAGAGGGGACAGAACTGAAGAAGGAAGCTATGAGGAATCACTGAGGGTGGTTGTTGTCTGGAACAAAGAGAAATATATGCACAGTGGTATTTTAGGAAGAATCCCTTTGTAGGATAGAGCAGTGTACAGAGACTAGAGTCAGGGAGCCAGATGGGAAATTCTAATCAGAGATTTAATTGATGGGTATCTTATAAATGTTGAAATAGCAATACATCGTATTTCCTTTTTCTTTTAAATTGATTTGCCTACATTTTTCTTGTTGTAGGGTTTGATGAAAACATTGAGTCTCAGGGAGAGCTCATCCTGCAAGAGTCCTTCCAAGTGTGGGACCCAAAAACCTTAATTCGAAAGGGTCGAGAGCGGCATCTCTTCCTTTTTGAAATGTCCTTAGTATTTAGTAAAGAAGTAAAAGATTCCAGTGGGAGAAGCAAGTACCTTTACAAAAGCAAATTGTTTGTAAGTATAGATACTCAGAATTATAATTCTACAGGTAACATAATTGCAACCTTTTATGGGTGGAGAAAAACTACTGTTTGTTTCCTTCAGTTTAACCTCCCAAACTATTCTAAAATGAGTCTGAATTGTGATAATGTTTTCATCTTCAGTGAAATTTGCTGACACCCCTGAGTCCACTAGGGGGCATGCTGGAATTTCATACATAGGATACTCACTCTTCCTAAGTCCTACAGCATCTAACTTATGGATGAAGAAAACATTTTACAAATGAATTTAAATTGTTTTTCTCTTGTGCTCATTAACTAACCTCTCATGTTATTACAATTTTTTTTTTTATCCATAAACATTGTAATATATTCAAGCAGCCTTACTGGGTGGCTCAGTATAGATTCTTAATGGTGAGGTTTGATTTTTTTTTTTTCATTAAAGGTAGATTTATAAAAAGTAAATATACAAATAAATGTGTGGCTCTTTATAATAAATAGCAAGGTATCATTATTAGAAAAAATATATGTAAGCAAAGATAGTTTGAAAACTCCACCAGCCACCTATACTGCCCCTTAAGCAGTTGGCAATCTCAGTGATGCATTTCAACTCCTATCTAACCTGTCAGTGTCCTTCTGGTGAGAGAAACTTACCTGGTACCATTTTGTTACACAAACCAGCCTACCCAGCCTCTATAAAAGTACTTGTCTACTCTTCAAATAGCCTGTAGCCAAGGGAGTCCTCCATGTCCCCAGCACTTCCAAGTTCCTTAGTGGGCCTTCTCTCAAAGGGCTGACAACATAAAATTGCTGGGCAGGGTCCAGCACAGGGTCAGGTCAGATCCAATAAGTCTAAGGGGAAATCACCACCTTCACTTGAGTTCCTTTAGGGCAGTTGTCTTATAAGTGTTAGCAGATATTTGGAATTTGGATAGCTTATATATTATACATTTTTATGATATATGTGTGCTAAACTCCTAAAATAATAAATACCCCCAAGTATAGAAATCAACTTAATAATATCTAGAGTTTACAAGTTCATACTAATGGTTTGCAAACCAATTTCTTGGCTGATGTCCTGCTTGAGATTAGCTTTTGGATCAGAGCTTGCCTTACATCATTTTAGGTCACAATCTGACTGGAAAGAAAAAAATGCAGTGTTGCTGGCTAGTAATTTCACTAGCTTGCATTAATCTGCCCTAAGAGACCAAGCTGGTCTGCTTTAGAAGCTTATACATCCTCACTTAGTTATCTTTTAAAGTTTTAAGATTCCCTTAGAGGCCACCTTTGCAGTTCCATTATGAATCACTTCCTTGCTGGGAGAATGCTTTAGGAGTGAGCTTGATTGTGGGGGAGGATGATGACCTTCATCTGCGTGCATCCATGTTCCACATGTGTCACAGAGAGGGATGTTGTTTGTTCGCTCTTAAAATTAATAGTAGAATACTAAACATGATTTCTATTGATAAATAAATTGAAAAATAACTGAACTGTTAAAACATTTTTGCCTTCTGTGATGATATGTCATTAATACTGAAAATTCATGGTGGCAGCCCTTTTGGAAATATGAAAAATACATTTGCTGTTTATAAGATTGAAAATAGTCATCTCTTGATTTTCTGGACAAAAGGATTTTCAGATCTTCTGACTTCCTTCCTCTGGATGTTCCACTTATTGACCTGCACTGGGATCTCCAGTAGAAATATTCAGGGGAGGTGAAAGAAGAAACCTGTCACCTGTGGCCTAAAACAGAATTTCCTTATTTAACTAAAAGGAGGTCTAATGCAGAAAAATTAGTGGTTATAAACTAGTGTGACCACAGGTGACCAAACTCTTTTGTCTCTGTTCTACATCCTGCCAGAATTTCACCGTCCTCTAATTATATCATTGTCGTTTAATGCAGACCTCAGAGTTGGGCGTCACAGAACATGTCGAAGGAGATCCTTGCAAATTTGCACTGTGGGTAGGGAGGACACCAACTTCAGATAACAAAATTGTCCTTAAGGTACGTTCACCTAAAGCTGGGGCATGCTATGTGAAGAGTTTCTTGTGGCTTTATGTGGCTGTGTGCTTTTCTTGTTAAAACAGACAGGTTTTCATATCTTTGTATTTGTCCTTTTTGTGTTCTTCTTTGTGTTGGGATTGGTGACTACCATAAAAAGAATAGTGGAATAAATGCAGTTTGGTGTTCTAGTGATGAAATAACTGGAGCTAATCTTTTGCTTGCCTCATGAAAGAATAAACAAAGGGGTCTGGGGTTGTAGCTCAGTGGTAGAGTGCTTCCCTTGCACATGTGAGGCACTGGGTTCAATCCTCAGTACCACGTAAAAATAAATAAAATAAAGGTATTGTGTTCATCTACAACTAAAACAAATTTTTTTTAAAGATAATAAATGAAGGAAGATCATTTAAAAATTCTATTAGTTTGGAAGGAACTCTTCCAAACTTAGTCTGTGAGGTGACTATCACCCTGATACCAAAACCAGACAAAGACACTATGGACAAGTATCCCTGATGAACATAGACGCAAAGTCTCAATATTCTGGCAAATTGCATACAAAAGCATATTAAAAACAAAGTGCACCACAATCAAGTAGGGTTCATCCCAGGTATGCAAAGTTGGTTCTATATTTGGAAATCAATCAACATTATTCATCACATCAGTAGACTTAAAAACAAGAATTATATGGTGCTCTCTATAGATGAGGAAAAGCGTTTAATAAAATATAGCACCCTTCATGTTCAAAGCACTAGAATAACTAGGGATAGTAGGAACATACCTCAACATTGTAGAAGCTATAAATGCTAACACTAAGGCCAGCATAATTCTAAGTGGAGAAAAATTGGAAACCTTCCCTCTAAAAACTCGAACAAGACAAGGATGCCCTTTTTCACCACTTCTATTCAACATCGTTCTTGCAACTCTAGCCAGAACAATTAGGAGAAAGAATAATTAAAGGGATATGAGTAGGAAAGGAAGAACTCAAACTATCACTGTTTTACTGATAACATGATTCCACATTTATAAGATAAAAAAAATTCCACCAGAAAACTTCTAGAACTCATAAATGAATTCAGTAAAGTAGCAGGATATAAAATCAACACCTATAAATCAAACGTGTTCCTATATATCAGTGATGAATCCACTGAAAGAGAAATTAGGAAAACTACCCCATTCACAATAGCCTCGAGAGGGAAAAAAATGCTTGGGAATCAATCTAACAAAAGAGGTGAAAGACCTCTACAATGAAAACTACAGAACACTAAAGAAATTGAAGAAGACCTTAGATGAAAAGATTTTCCATGCTCTTGGAAAGGCAAAATTAATACTGTCGAAATGGACATACTACCAAAAGCGTCATACAGATTTAATGCAATTCCTTTTAAAATCCCAATGATGTTCTCCATAGAAATAGAAAAAGCAATCACGAAATTCATTTGGAAAAATAAGAGAACCAGAATAGCCAAAGCAATCCTTATCAAGAAAAGTGAAGCAGGAGGCATCACAATACCAGACCTTAAACTATATTATAGAACCATAGTAACAAAACCAGCATGGTATTAGTATCAAAACAGACATGTAGACCAATGGTACCGAATAAAAGACACAGAGACAAACCCACATAAATACAGTTATGTCATACTCAACAAAGGCACCAAAAACATTCACTGGGGAAAAGATAGCCTATTCAATAATTGGTACTGGGAAAATTGGAAATCCACATGTAACAAATGATATTAAACCTTTGTCTTTCACCCTGCACAAAACTCAACTCATAGTGAATCAAAGACTTAGCACTAAAACAGAGACCCTTCAACTACTAGAAGAAAAAGTATGCTCAAATCTTCAGCATGTTGGCCTAGGATCTGACTTTGTTAACAAGACTCCTAAAGCGCAAGCAGTTAAATCGAATACCAATAAATGGCATGGATTCAAACTAAAAGCTTCTGCTCAGCAAAGGAGACAATAACATGAAGAGAGATGCTGTAGATGGGAGAAAAACTTTACCACATGCACCTCAGATAGAGCATTCATTTCCAGGATATTTAAAGAACTCAAAACACTTAACACCAAAAAAATAAATAAATAAACCAGTCAACAAATGGGCTAAGGAACTGAACGGACTTCATTGAAGAAGAAATACAGTTGATCAACAAATATATGAAAAAATGTTCAACATCTCTTGTAATTAGAGAAATGCAAATCAGAGCTAGGATTTTATCTTACCCCAGTCATAATGGCAATTATCAAGAATACAAACAACAATAAATGTTGGAGTGGATGTGGGAGAAAAGGTGCACTCATACATTGCTGGTGGGACTGCAAATTGATGTAACCATTATGGAAAGCGGTATGAAGATTCCTCAGAAAACTTGGAATGGAACCACCATTTGACCCAGCTATCCTATTCCTCGGTTTATACCCAAAGGACTTAAAATCGGCATATTACAGTGATGCAGCCACATCAATGTTTATAGCAGCTCAACTCATGATAACTAAATTATGGAACCAACCTAGGTGCCCTTCAACAGATGAATGGATAAAAAAAGTGATTGTGTGTGTGTGTGTGTGTGTGTTTGTATATACATATATATATATATATGTATATATATGATGAAATATTACTCAGCCTTAAAGAAGAGTGAAATTATGGCATTTGCTGGTAAATGGATGGAGCTGGAGAATATCATGCTAAGCAAAATAAGCCAATTCCAATAAATCAAAGGCTGACTATTTTCTCTGATATGCAGATGCTAATTCACAATAATGGGTAGGGGGGGCTATGGAGGAATAGTTACTTTAGATTAGGTAGAGGGGAGGGAAAGGGGGTGTGGGGCAGCAAGGATAGTAGAATGAATCAGATATTATTACCCTATGTACATATATAACTATACAACAAGTGGGATTCTACATCATGTACAATCAGAAGAATGAGAAATTATATTCCATCTATATATGATGTATTAAAGTGCATTCTATTACCATGTATAACTAATTAGAACAAATAAAAAATTTTAAAAATTCTATTAGCTTAGTCTTATAAAGAATGATAGAATTAGAGAATATCATGCAAGTGAAATAAGCCAACCCCCCAAAACCAAAGGCCAAATGTTTTCCCTGACAAGTGGATGATGATACATGATGGGGGTGGGGCTGTGGGGAGGTGAGAGAAGAATGGAGGAACTTTAGATTACATAGAGGGGAATGAGAGAGGGGACGGGCGGGGGTAGGAAAGACGGTGGACTGAGACAGACATCATCATGTACACATATGATTACACGAATGGTATGAATCTACATCATGTATAACCATAGAAACGAAAAGTTGTACCCCATTTGTGATTTGTGTGCAATGAATCAAAATTCAGTCTGTAAAAGTTAAAAAAAAAAAAAAATTTAAAAAATTTATTCCCCTTAAAAAAAAAAAAAGAATTAGTGTAATTCTACTGGGCATGGTAGCACAAGCCTGTAACCCCAACAACTTGGGAAGCGGTGGCAGGAGGATTGCAAGTTCAAGGCTTCCTAGTGAGGCCTTAAGCAACTCGTTGAGCTCCTGGCTCAAAAAGTAAAAGAGTAAGGGGTGTAGCTCAGTGGTAAATGGTCCTCAGGTTAAATCCTAGTGCCCCAGTACCTCCCCCTAAAAAAATAAAAATAAAAAGTAAAAGAATTAATTAATTGATTGATTGATTAAGAGATGCAAGAAGTGGAAGTGTGGGAGGACTGAGATACACCACAGTAACTCTCCTTGCACACTTGACCCGCAGTTTCCAGAGAAAGAGAGTGTGAGAACCTTGGACAGGAAATTGAGACCAAATGTGCCAAGAATCTTCACAGGGTCCTCTTTGGCTTTCTAGTTTGGAGGCAGGGTAAAAAGGAGATCTAGTTCTCAGTAACAGGGTTTGATACTATTATTATTTAAAATTCAAATCTACCAAGGGTACTGTTGGACATGTAGTTTTGGGGAAAGGAAAATATCTTTGCATATTTGATTTCAACTCCGCTTTGGTTTTACTAACCTAGGAATGACAGAGAATTCTAAGGATCTCTTACATATGCCACCGCCCCGCCCCCACCACCCTTCTGTATTTGAGGAAATACAATGAAACTGTCTTTTTGAACTGTCTGGAAAGACCATAAGTGACTTTGGAATGTTTTGAGGAAGACGTAGCTAATGATTTGTAGAGTACTGGAGATGAGCCAAAGTGTAATGGGAACTGGTGCATGAACTTGCATGTGAGTTATTGTGTCTCTTGCATACCTTTTAATCTCTTTGGTATTTCCGGCAACTCTGAGTTGTTTATCTGTACCTTGCTCTTCTTTGAGTCTGCTCTTTAGTAACTACTGACTGGAGAAACCATTATGTTGGTAAGGTCTTTATTCAGATGTTAACAGTGGATTGTTTTACAGTGAATATATGATTACCAGCCCAGTGTGTTCTTATTTAGAGTACACTTTACGCTGATAGCTAAATTTTAGATAACTGAATTTTTCTAAGGTGTAAAATTGTTAAAGTACACTCAAGATCCTAAAATCTCTGATGTATATAAACTATTCACATGAGCTGAAGTGGTAAATGCCCAAAGGGTGTTTCTGAGAAATAGTGCTAGATGTGAACTGTTTTCACTTAGAATTTATTTTAAATGCCCCTGATGTAGTTGAAGAATAAGACTTAGTGCAGTATTTACTAGGTGAAAATTTTCTAGGGAATTTTGAGTTTTTAATTCTTTGCAGCTTTCAAGGAGGGACTGAAGAAAGTAATATGTGCTTTAATTTCATAGACTGCTTGTGGTGGTGGTGATGGTGGTAGAGGATGTGGTGTGAGGAAGGTGATAGAAAAAGAAGTGTTGGTGTGGATTTGGGTGATGGTGGTGCAGACTGTAGGAATGCTGGTTTAAATGATGGTGCTGGTGGTAACGAGGGCGTCGGTAGTGATGCTCATTGGTGGTGCTGGTGACAACAGATAGTGACCGATGACAGTGCACATGGTGGTAAGGATGTAGACAGTGGTGTAGCCGTGCTGCTGAGGGCAGTGAGGGTGGAGGTTGGATTCTGATGTAGTGATGCTGACAGATGGCGGGTGGTGCTGGAGCAGTTGCCGGTGCTGGTGTAGCATGTGGCGCTGTGTGGCGGCGGGGGTGGGGTGCTGGGAGAGTGTGGATGTGGTGCAGGTGGAGGTGCTGTGGCCCTGGTCGTGGCAGTGGGATGACAGTGGTGGTAATGACCACGATGGCGATGGCCTGGTAGTTGTAAAACAAAACGGTGGTCTTTTTTTACTTGTTTAGTCTGGAAAGGAGAATTTTATGGCTAAATCATCAACTTAAAACAGTTTGAAATTGCTCTGAATATGAAACAAATTATTCCCTTCTCAGCCAAGCGCTGCCTTTCACTTGGCATTCCAGTTGAGTTACCTGTACGATTTATGAAAAAATGACACCGTTTGTGTACTCCCATAAATGCCATGATCAATTTGCGTAAGAATTTTTTTCATTCTGAACCATACTAACAATTTCTTTCATTTGGTTCCAAACTCTTCCAAATGTTCTTTCTCATATACTTTTCTTTGTTTAATCTCCAAATGTTAATATCAGGCATTTACATTCCAGTAGATCTGTACTTTTCAACGTTTTTTCCTTCATTTACTTCCCAGTAATTATTCTTAATAACTTTAAAGACATGTCCTCTACTTTACACATTTTATATACAAAGAGGGTTATTGATTTTAATTTCTTTCTCAACATGGCTTTGGTTTTCTGTTTTCAAAAACAAGGTTCTCAGTGAGAATTGTTGGGTGCCCCTCCCTTCATGACCTCATCTATGATCCCAATGACGATTATTTAATCATTTACAAGGAATTGTGGTTATATCATAGCAGGTGGGTGTTTGCCACAAGGAAATTAGAAAACTGTTACTAATGCTCAGAACATGCAGAAAAGAAAACAAAACAAACAAAAAACCTCCTTGGAAGCAGAGCAAATAGAGAATTAGTGGAAAAAGTAATGCCACATGCATTTGTTCAAGAGATGCTTACTGAGTATACCTGTGCCATTTTAAGAGAACTTTTCCCCTAATTGTAGTGGGATTGAAGTAAGTCCACTACAGGTGACTGACAGTTGGTGACTGTGGCCTGGAGCACATTTTGAATGTATCCTTGTCCATGTTCCTCATTGATATGGAAGATGATGATGGCCCTCCAAGGAGTCCCTGTGGGAGTCAGTGGGAGATTCCACCTGAGGCACCTGCCTGGCACCTGCCAATAGCTGCATCCCAGGAGCCCAGTGGATGAGGCAGCAGGATTGTGGGGTTTGCCCACTTCCCTGCTAACAGTTTGCTGGCCACTGACCAATACATTGTGTCTCTTAAATAACCTCAGTGATGCTTTGGTTTGGGGTGGCTGTTTTTTTCATATTTCTCCATGGCAACCTGAAAGGTTTGGGGGCTGGAGAATGATGGATTATTAGAACAGTCAGGGATCTTGAATAATATATATGCCATAAAATAGAGAAAGTTTGAGTCATTTATTTGGTGGCAGTGTAAGCATAAGATGTAATTGCTTTTCTGCTGAGAAGTTCTTTTGAAAATGGGAAACTCAAGGGATGCAGAAGACGTGGTGTGGTTGGTGCAGGTTGTGGAAAGAGCCCTGCTTGATCCTGAGCAATTCTGACACCTCGTTCAGGCTTCCAGTATCGAGAACAAGCAGGACTGGATAAAGCACATCCGCGAAGTAATACAGGAAAGAACCATCCACCTGAAAGGAGCCCTGAAGGAGCCCATTCACATCCCCAAGACCGCGCCAGCCACGAGACAGAAGGGGAGGAGGTGAGTGCCCAGGGCGTTTGACAGAGAACAAGGCAGCATCAACTCCCCATTTTTCAAGAATCATTTTTCTGTTGGGCACGGGGCACACGCTTCTAATCCCAGTGGTCAGGAGGCTGAGGCAGGAGGAATGCAAGGTCAAAATCAGCCACAGCAATTTCGTGAAGTGCTGAGCAACCTTGTGAGACCCTGTCTCAAAATAAAATATAAAAAGGTCTGCGGATGTGCCTCTGAGGTTAAGGACCCCGGGGTTCAATCCACAGTACCTCCCCACAAAATCATTCTTTCAAACATTTTGAGGTATGTGTTTGAAGTACCATTCTCATATGACATTCTTAGTGCTGAAACTGCCCATTACTCTAAAGTAAATAAAAGACTGTGTGCAAATACCCAAACTCTGTTTCCCACCTGGAGAACTGCAGAGTACACATGTGTAAGTCATGCATGTGACCTCTGACAAGTTACGAAGCATCTAGACATTTTTGCTTTCTCAGTCCTGAAATGGACATAATAATAATCCTAAGAGACTTTTTAAAAAAAAAATGTTGAGAATTCATTGGAATGATACATGTTAGACACTTAGCATAGCACTAGCAAAAAGCTTGTGCCCAAGACAGTGAGTCATGTTAGTAATATAACATTGGTCCTGGACCATCACATGACTGACAGGCTCCTCTTTCAGCAAATCTGTTATTTCTCCAGTGACTGACAGGTGATCTTCACCAATCCAATCAGGAACTGAAAGTTTCTTTGTACCACCAGGGATGGAGAGGACCTGGACAGCCAAGGGGATGGCAGCAGCCAACCTGATACAATTTCCATCGCCTCCCGAACGTCTCAGAACACACTGGATAGCGATAAGGTGAGCTATCTCTAGCATTTTCTGTGGAGAGGCCAGAGTAGGTAGTGTCTGGCCAAAGCTGCTGCTGTCTGTCTATACATGACAGTTCGTCATCAACGTTTTCAAACACTTGCCATATAGCAGTAGTGGTACCAGGTAGCCATAGCAGGGGACAGAGACTGTGGGGGTTAAGGGTGAAAAGGCTTAGTCCTGAAGATTCAGAATTGCTCAGCACTTCCCATCCAGACCTCAGTCACACTGGTGTCAAGATATTCAAAGGCAGTGTGCTCGCTTTTTTATCTTATTTTATCAAAAGAGCCTATTGAGGACTAGGGATATAGCTCAGTTGGTAGAGCACTTGCCTCCCAAGCACAAGGCCCTGGGTTCAATCCCCAGCACCGCAAAAAAAAAAAAAAAAAAAAAAAAAAGCCTATTGAAATAAAATCTAACATCAAGTGGATTTAAGAGTGGAACTGCTCTGGCTGAAGCAGGGGTGCTGCCATCCTCCATGGTGGCCTAGGGTGCCCCCTCAGAGCCTGGGGTACACAGAACACAGAAAATGTGCCCTGGAGTTTGCAGCGTAATAATCACTGGAAGGATGGATCTGATTTTTACCAAAAAACATATATGTAGAAATGCCTTCTTCAGAAGTAGTATCCCATGATTTTTGGATAGAATCCAAAAAACCTGCAAAATAAATTGACGGTACAATTTGGAATCCTGGGTTTATGAGACAGACAAAATACCAGAGGAGACCTGGGTCGGAGCCAGTAGGAACAGTTATCTTGATGAAGTCTTCTGTTATATTTCTAGAATGCTAGGACAAATTGTTATTTTTTTAATTTGACAGTAAATAGGGGTTTTATTTAAATCATCAGTTCAGAATTCCTGAGTTTCTCACTCTCCAGTACAAGCTACACTTTGTTACCTAAGACCAAGTCGTAAGCTATAGGCTGTAGACGTCTGCCCTCCTCTAGTGTTCCCAAGCCCACTCATCTGTAGCAGGGGCACTGTCTGGTCCTCCTGATCTTGGGAAAGGACAGCTGGAGAGACCCAGTCCAGCATTTGGGGAATTACTTCAGATGGCGAATCCCCAAGTTCCAGACCTTGGTAATTTCTCTCAGTTTTGCAGAATTCATGGTCTTGGACATTGTGGTTTCCAGGACAGCACTGGAGAATATCTCATTTTATTTTGATCAGAGCCTGTTATTAACATTCAACAGATAATTATTTCTTGCCAATAGTAATAGTAAGAAATCAGATAATTGACATGTTTAGGCACTTGGTACCCAAGAGTATTTCTAGCCTAGGTCCCTTCCTATGACCATTTAGTTTAGAAAAATATGGTTAGAACTTGGAAATATTTTGTTAGAGTAATACTGATTACTTTGGGTGTTTTGTGATTTTTGTTTTTGTCCTATTTTTAAATAGTCAAGCAATTGAGTTATGTAGTCAGTTTGCTTGAGCCCACCACCTGGAGGAAAGTCAGACAGCTGTTGCTGAGAGTGGAGGGAATGGCTGCTTAGACTCGGCATTTCACAGACTCTCAGAATCACTATCTGTCCCCAAGTTCATGTTCTTTCAAGATATACTCTCATGGATCTATTCTGGGGTTTGCCCCAGAAAAGAGTTGAAAAGTTCATAATCAATCAAGCAGTCATAAGAATGAAATTGCTAAAGAGACTCAGTAAAAAGTTGCCCATGGAAGTTTAGGTAAGACTTCCCTGGAGGTTGACACAGGAAGCAAGGTGACGTTTTTCAGGTAGTTTGTGGATAAGTGGGTGGCTTTGTGAGTCTAGAAATGCCCTCTCCTTCCCAAAGGTGCTCTTGAGCCTCTGGCTTGTCAGTCAGATGGAGGTGTCCAGAGCCACACCTTGCTCCTGCCAGGCGGAGGACTCACTTTCCAGTACCCATCTCCCCTTGGCCTCCAGGACAGCCCTGGTTTGCTGAGGTGTGTGGCAGCTTGGGATTCACAGAAGGATCTCTCCTGGAATTAGGAATGGTAAAGCTAGTACTACTTGAGGTGTGTTAGAGCATGGTGCGGCTTATGTGAACTTGGAAGAGGAAGCATAAATCTCTGACAGGAAGGCATGGGTTTGTAGAAATAAACACTTAACCTTGGGAGTCCACTGGGATATCAGAATTTAAAAGAACCCCATGTAAGTGTTTCACCCGTGAGGACAACTCGCCAGCATGCGTCTGCCCCTTGAATGTGCGTTCTCTGAAGTTCACTCCTGAGCTCCGAAACCCCTGAAGGCCCCCCCCGGCCCCGCTTCTCCTCCCAGGGCTGCTCGCTCAGCAGCGCACGCCCCCACATTCCCCGGTTCTCCAAGTGGTGACACACCACGTTTCTGTTCATGAACACAGCATGCACTTCCTTCAGTGCCCCTCACTGAGATGGCAGGTCCTTCCCTGTCCCTGAAGTACAATAAAGGGATGAAATGTCTTCCCACGGCAATAGAGCTGGGAGGCTGTGTTCAGTCCCTGGGGCCCATGTTTGAGTAGCATCAGCACCTATGAGACTTGGAGTTGGAGACTTTCTGACAAGGAAGGAGTGTGTTCACTCCCTCTCCTGTGGCCTGCCTTCATGGCTTCATGAGGCTTTCTTTTGCTCATTGCCTGTTTCATGTTTCTCTGCTGGAATATTTCAGGGTCAGTAGATGATTCAAGAGGATATTGTTTTGAAAATTAGGGAACTACATCCTGTCCTGAGTCACTTGTAAAACACTCACTTTCTTAACCAACAGCCCCCTTCTCTCCAGAGGCAGAGTCTTTGCTCATGTGTCTCAAGGTTCTCTCCACCCTACACTTTTCAATTTAAGCAGCCCCTGATGACTCGGGCAGATGGGTCTGGCAAGGGAAGTTACTTAATGACGATCTGCCTGCTTTGCCTAATTTATGATGTCTGTTATGAGTTAGTCCTTATCATGGAATTTGGTTTCCTTTCAGAAACTGGGTGGGGGATGTTTTTGGCTTGGCCTCTTGGAGAATTCTGAAGGAATAACTTATCTGTCAGGGCTTTTAGTAATTCTCAGATGAGGCACAAAAGGTTTAGGACCCAGAAGGACACCCTCTTTCCAGGGAGCAGGGTCAGCAGAGCTCCCAGGGCTGATCAGGACACAAGCCACATGCTCTACAAGCATGTGTCCTGCTTTGAGAATATCAGTTTTTAAAATACACTGTCTCTTTGTTCCAGAAGTAAGTTTAGCACTGATTCTTGCTGACATTCATGGTACTTACACCGATAAAATGATCTTATGAAAATGTAATTCAGGTTCCAAAAAAATCAAATGCTTTCCAGATTCTTATCTCACCCATGCTGAGCACATGTCCCTGAGGTAGGGAGGAGAGTGCTGAGCCAGCCCTGGGGCATTGAGGAGCCAGGCCAGATGAGGCTTGCAGAGCCAGAAACAGAATGTGGATTCAATCAGCTGTCATTTCCTAGACCTTATTATTTCATGCTAGAGCTGAATTCAGAACTCAATATCTGTAGTTATATTAATGAAGCCGTTTTATACCCTTTCTGCCTGTCTTTATTAGTCTGTAATTTGTATCAGTTAGCTAAAATTTATATTATGAGGAAAACAGAAAATATGAGCACCAGACAAAATCCCCAAAACAAGATGAAGCCCCGTGGAAAAGCCAGCCCAAGCAATAGGCCCTGCTCCTGAGCTGTCTTTGGACCTCAGATAATGCAGTTCTTATTTCTAATGAGTGAAAAATTCAGTTGAGACCAATATTTGCATGAACTCCACCTAAGCTTATAACATGACTGTATGAATCCACATATTTGAAGAAGAAAGTGGTTAAAGTTATTCTTAATGAAGCTATAGTACTGTGTTGGGAACATGTAGTTTAAAAAGTTTGCCAAGTGACATTCTATACCTCAGAAACTTGGTTAGACTTGTATAAATTGCAGTCAGGGTAGTATTTAGTTAATGACAGTACATTCTTAAATAGGCTTAACTCACTGTCCTGAGAAAGGAAGTAGATCTGTCTAAGAATGCTCGCATTCAACCTGCTGAGCACGTCTTATGTTCTTGCATCCTGCCTCCATTCACCCTTCCTGTCTCAGAAAGGCACAGAATGACCTCTGGCAGGAGAAGGTGAGCCCTGGACCTGGCCCTGAAAGGCTCCCTGCTCCCTTGCTCAGAGAGAAGGTACTCAATCTCTTGGTCTGCAGAGCTTTGAGTTTCCCAGGACCTCAGGTAGGTTTGCCCCATCTAAGTATGAAATTGAGTCGTTAAATTCTGCAGTCTTTCTGCAAAGCAGGGTGTGGTTTTCTTCTCCTCCAACACAGCACTGTGGATCTCATATGATCATTCTGTGCTCAGACCACACACAGTAGTAACACAGAATGTGACACACCAAAGAGCAGATGGTTAAGAACAAAGACACGCTTACCAGCAGGCCTTTAGCCTCGGTGGCTTCCTCACTACCCAGTTTCTCTGTGCTTCAGTTTGTCCATCTGTAAATGGGGAAAATAATAATAGTGCCCTCATGTGGCTGTGAGCATTAGACATGTGGACATTTCTAGTGGGCATGTAGAACAGTACCTAGCATGTATGGAACCCCACAGGGACGTTAGCTATCTTGTGTCCTAGTGATAAAAATGCCTTCCCACTCCCTCACTGTTTGGTCATTGACTCCATTACTACTATTGCGGGTTACCGTCTGCGTCGGCCTCGCTTTCCTTTATCTGGACACTAATGATTGCAGTGGATTTAGAAGGTACTTGTGCTCATTAGGAACTGGAAGCTGTTCTAAGAATGAATAACTTGGCTCTTGTGCCTGAGTTATGCTCTTTGGTGGTTTATCAGCAGCACACCAACTGTGAACTGAATGGGCACAGTTACTGCAGGGCATGCTCTTGCTTAACACAATTGCCCCGCAGTGTGGTCACACACATGTACAGTAACCTCAGAATGCTCACAGAGTAGACTCATGCTTTTACATACTTACTGAGGATCACCATGTGAGCCTTCCTTTATTATAGGTGCTGTGATAGATTCCATGTGGTGTTTGTTTCCTTCTTTTACCAACTTTGTTCTCTATTTTTCTAAATGACCATGCCTTTTAGTATTTTCTTAGAAGATTTTTAAGTACTAGGGTAAAACCACAAAATTAATGTAGACTCTGATTACTTTATACAATCAGAAAAACAAAATCCCCCAGGCTTAAGTAGGAAGCCTCAGTTCCGAGAAAGAACTTTTTCTGTTAAGTTTGGTTAGAACAACAAATTAAAAGTGTTTATAAAAATAGCAGGGCACTAAAAAGTGTTTTTAAATGTAAATTTTACATGACATGATCAAACATCCTATTGAAGATGAGGATAAAGTTTTAATTCAGACTTGAGGCTCTTGCCTCTTGGTGAGGGCCTCAATTCACTGGGTGATATTAGCTGGTTAATGTTAGTTCTTCAGACTGGCGTCCCTCCGTAAAGACAAAAGGAAAACAGCAAACAGATTTCTTTGGGTGAAATTGTCCAAAGAAGCTGCTCATTCTCCAGAGCCTCGGGGTCCAGGTGGTTTCCTGTGGCCCTCTTCTTCCCAGCTCCTCCTCTTCTGCTTCACAGGCAGCAGAGCTTTTAATTAGCACGCTGCCAGCCCTCCGTGGGAGGTGTCGGCCACTCTCCGTGTGGTCACACCCACGAGCTGGATGCCGCATTGGTCCTCCTCCACCTGGGCAAGCCCTCAGCCTGCTGCCTGTGGATCTCCCTTGCTCCAGTTGACCTTGACGGGTAAAGTTGGCCTTTTGGATTGCATCTTTTAAATTCAGCCTTTTTACTTCTAAAATTTCATTCCAATTCACATATGTAACCCACTCAAGAAGCCCTTCCAAGACTTCTTTTCACATCAGAAAATCAGTGTGGAGGCGGGGGCTGACTCAGGGTAGTGTGCCTGCCTGGCAGTACCATCCCCAGTACTGAAAAAAAATAATAATGACGAAAAACAGTGGTGGTCATGTTGGTGAAGAGCAGAGGAAGTGACATCCTTAAATACTATGCTCACTTTTTCTTTTGTGGATAAAATGTTGAATATATTAAACTGCTGGTTTTGAAAAACACTTTACACATAGATTTCTCTTCTTTTTTTTTTTCATTGTGATAAAAAGAACCATAATATAAAATTTGCCATCTTCACCATTCTAAGGTTTTCACAGATTTCTTCGTGTACCTCCAGTGTATAAAAGCTTATCACAGAGGTCTTCTTTCAAACTCTGGACAGCAGAGTTTGCTGAACACGTCCCCTTGGATTTGGCCTTCTGTAAACCAGCGTGGGCGTTGGTGTGAGCCTGGGAGGCCTGCTATTTGTGCTGTTAGAATGGCAGCTAATAGGCCCAGTCTCCGTGAAGTCGCCCAGCAGTGGGCGGGATCCTGGGGCATGATAGCATTTCTCCGGGGGATTGTTCAGGCAGCCTGTGGTTGCCTTTTCTGTAACCATTCCCAGTAATGGAGCTGCACTCTCTAATCCCCTTTAACCAAATAATCTTTTTTTTTGGTCTGCTCTGTGAGAAACCTTTACAAAACTGCAAGAGTCTTTTGTGAGGTTTCTGAATGGCTGAACATAGCAGTGCTGTAGGGTATGACTGTTCACAAGAGTTGATACACTTTGTTCTTTAGGGGAAAATGGCTTTTATTAGACCACATTCCCCCTTTCCTTTTGAATTGCTTTCAGAAAACTGGCCAGATACTCTCCTGCAGTCGATCTTCAGCACATTAGGACTTTGGCTCTTGAAATAGAATCACTTGCAGGAGGCTGCGTTGCCCACCAGCCCATTCTTAAAGAGCCTCCTCCTCCGGACGGAGAGCTCGTCTTGCTGGGTGATTCAAACCAGGTGTTTGCTGTTCTCTATCAAGAAATATAGGTTCTTGTAACATAAAACTGCCCCGTTCATTGTACGCCAGGGTGGGGGACGCTGTGAGGAGTGGGAGAAGGCCATGAGCGAGGGTACACAAGAAATCCCCAAGAAATCGTGGGCTGTGTTGGATGCACAGCACGAACAGGTTCAGGCAAGGTGACCGTGCGATATGGGACAACTTAAGAGTAGAACTCTTTCACGTAGTGATTGTTGAGGGTTTGTAAGCCTGCAGTCAGAGACGAGTATTTCATTTCTTCATATGAAACACAGCAAATTGTTCATTTTCAGTCATTCTGGAGAAAATTCGGGCAAAGAAGCCCTGGTTTGATTTTGCAAATCACACAGATGTTTGGTTTGATGGCAGTCCCTTGTTAGCCCTTTAGAGGACAGTGGTGTGGTCTTTGGAAGAGGCACATCGTTGGTGGGGTCTGTGGCCCGTGGTTCAATTTCAAGGTCATTTAATCATCACGCTCATTGGTAACCACATTAATATTTTAAAGGTGAAAAACTGAAACACTTTTTAAAGTCTGTCTTCGGATGTGAGTTTCACAAGTGTTAATGTGAGTCATGGAATAAATTGCATTTCTGAACTAAAGTCTTGAATTCAGGAGCCCATGATAGAAGTCTGTGACAATACAGAAGTGAAAAGATACTGTGAAAGTTTCCACAAAGTATGTGTGAAAAAGAAAAGTGAAATTTCAAATAGTCAAATGAAATGGTGTTTCTGTCAGCAGAGAATGAAATTGGGTCAATGGGGGTAGAAATATCCCTGGGAGTGAGGAAGACCTCCATATACTTAGTGATGTACCATATATTTTCTGAACTTTTTCTAGTTAAGAATTTAATTCTTGAAAATCATTACTGTTGCCAGGCGTGGTTGATGTATGCCTACAATCCTAGCAACTCTGAAGGCTGAGGCAGGAGGATCACAAGTTCGAGGCCAACCTCTGCAACTTAGCAAGACCCTAAGCAACTTAGTGAGACCCTGCCTCAAAATAAAAAATAATAAGGGGATGTGTCTCCGTGGTAAGCACCCCTTGGTTCAATTCCCAGTACCAAAAAAAAAAGCAGTTCTGATTTACATTGCTTCTTCAAAATAGTGGTTAAAGTCTCTTTAATCAACAAACCTGATCTTGAGATGCTTTGTAGCAAGAGGTTTAAAATATTTAAATGTGAACATTAAAAAAAAAAATCTATAGAACAACTCTTCTCTGGGGAAAAAAATACGTTTAAAACTTCCCTTAATTATATCATTCTTATCTCTTCTTATTGGTAAAGCCAATTGACTGATTGAGAGAGATGAAGATATTTTTAAGTGATCATTTTAGTACTATTTGAAATATTCTGGTACTAGACTTCCTTAAATTCTGGAAAACCTTTAAAATTTTTTTAACTTAATGCATGATTCTTCATCAGAACAGGCTCAATTTTTATTTCTTATGCTCTGTCAAGTACACAGATGTTTCCAATCATTTTTGATATCTCTGTAAGGGACTGAAAAGCATTAGTGCCAGAAATAAAGTCTAGCTTGATCCTCCTTCCTGGGCAGCCTCCCTCTCCCTTTCCCACCCTCCCCTGACCCATGAAACCCACCCTCAGCAATCCTTTAGACACCCACAAAGAGCAAAACAAAACAAAACTTCCATGACAAAGTACCATTACAGACAAAAATGAGTCATCTTTGCTAGGCCATACAGAAAATGTTCACAAATGTTTAATTCCCCTTTAAATTTTACAAACGCCTCTGGAAAACTATGCTAATTTTCACAAGTTTCTGAACGGTCAAAGATGCTAAAAGTCGAAGTCTGGAAAGGAATCTTCTTCTTAGTGCCCCTATTTTATAAATTGTTAATCCCTATAAAAGGAGGAGTGATGCTTCCTGTCCCAGAGGGCCAGTGAAGAACTTCCAAGTAGTCCAGCTGGCCACGGCCCCAGGACCCTCCTTCCTAGGACCTGGTGACCCTGCCGGGGCTCCTGCATGACCACTGGCCTGGCTCCTTTCCTGAGCTGGTGCTGGCAGAAGCCCTCCTGACGCCCCGGATACTCTTCCAGCAGCTCCCACTGCTGCCCCGGGAAGGATACTACTTCGGCCCAGCGCTTGGCCTGCTCCTTCTCCAGAGTCTTACTGACTCTGCAGACCAGTGTTTTCCAAAGGCACCGCCTTCATCATCAGAGCAAACTCTTTTCTCTCTTTTACTTAAGCAAGCATTTGGTTATGGGATGCAAAACACACACAGAATACCAGGCAAGCTTCAGGAGTCGCAAGCTGTTCAACAGTGGGTCTGTGCAAGCCTCATGCCTGCTCTCATTGGTACTGGGGACTCGGAGGTGACTGTGACCAGCTTTGTCTCTGCTTTCATAGACAGGGTATGGAAGGTTCATGGGAGCGTGACCCAGTGCTACTTTCTGCTGGTGAGGGCCCACACAGACACAGCTCATTCAGAACTGAAGTATAAGCTGTGCTGAGGATGGCATGTATGGGAGAAACTTCCCAGGGTGCTTGGGTGGGAGGCTTTGATAGACAAATTGGGGTCATGGGGCTCTGAGCATGATGTAGACCAAGTGTTTGCAGGACCTGTCTTAGAAGTAACAGATGGGCACATGATCCTGGCAGTGTGGCTGGGGACTGCTTGTGGGCACTTCAATCCTGTGCCAAGGAGTTTGTGTCTGTGTTTTTGAATATGAGGATCCACATTTTGAAATGGTCACTGACAGCATTGTTCAGATGGTCTCTCAGGCAGTCACTGCCGAAACCCAAATGCAGTGACTGGTGTGGGTGTGCAGGGAACGTAGGTAATCAAAAGCCACCCTGGAGTCTGTTGACAGCATTTGGTGGCGAGGGCATAGAAAATGAGGTTTGTTGAGCTTAAATGACTTATTGGTGATACCATCACCAAAGAGGCAACACCGGAAGAGAAACAGATGGAAGCAGGGGCGTGAGTTTTGTCCTAGCTTCACTGTGTGGGAGGGAGAGAGCATGCCAAGTTGCCCAGCAGAAATCAGAAGCATGGGGCTGCCGGCTGGTGCATCCTTGGAATAACAGCTGAGGGTATGTTGAAAAGCCCACGCAGGGACAGTGGAGACACAGGAGAGATGGGACCTGGGGACAAGGAGCTAATCACAAGATTCATTCACAGCAGAGACATTAATGAGCTTATGAGCCCTGTCTCCAAGGAGCTTCTAGTCCAGGGGAAGACACAGCAGGACACAGGCCATACAAGTCCAGTAGTAATGAGAAGGCCATGTCCTGGTTTCACAAGCAGAGGTCCCTGAGGGTGTCTATATGGAATCAATGGATGTGCCTCAGAGGGCCTAAGAGATGGTAGGATTTCATTCAGCAGGAAATGGGAATGAGCACAGTGAAAGGAAAGAAGAAAAAGGAATTTCAGGTTGACAGGATCAGCACAGGCAAACGTGGGGAGGCCAGAGGACGGCTCTGGGTTCTGAGGGTCAGGACCAGGAGTGGCATGAGGAGAGCCATCTTTCAGGGGCAGGTGTGTTTGCAGAGCTTCACAATTTCTTTGAATGGAGACATTGTCTCCCTCTTCAAAAAGCGCCGTATGGTCATTTTTTTAACATAAAGCAAGCTAATAAAAAGTGCTTCAAGACTACTTCAGGGATTATTTTGAAATATGAGGATGAAATGGAGGAATGGGAAGGGAGCTCTCAAAGCACCCTGAACAAGACATTCCAGAATCACAGGCCCATTACCTTTTCAGCCTCCCACTCTTGGGGCTGTTTCCTTCCTGTTCACCTGATGCCTAAGAGCCTGCATGCTCCAAAGTAGGAGATGCTCCATCACCACACAGAGCAAAATTTGAAATAGAACTTTATCCCACTTTGTCATCATATTTCACTATAATCCCCCAAATACCTCATAAGCAGTTTTCATTTGCTAAAAGTTTTAAAATTAGTATGTAGCACTTTTTGAGGAGGGAGATAGAATGTCTCAGGAACAAAGAGATTTGGATGCTCCTAAAAAAATCACGTCTGATTCTGACTGTGAACCCCTAGAAAATTTCAACCACAGGCGAGAACATGAAATTGACATTGCTGTCACATGGTTCCAGAGTGAAGCGCAGGGTAGTGCAACCGGGGAGCTGTCCCCTGGTGACTGGCCACGCCTTTGCCCCATCGCAGAATGGATGGTGAAAATCCTAGCTGAGTTCACAGCCTGCCCATGAAGGTTCAGTGGCTTGTGCTGCTGACCTGTCCCTCTTCCTCTGTCTCTTCACAGCTTTCTGGTGGCTGTGAGCTGACGGTGGTGATCCACGACTTCACGGCCTGCAACAGTAACGAGCTGACCATCCGGCGTGGCCAGACAGTGGAGGTGTTGGAGCGGCCCCACGACAAGCCTGACTGGTGCCTGGTGCGCACCACTGACCGTTCCCCCGCGGCAGAAGGCCTGGTCCCTTGCGGCTCGCTGTGCATTGCCCACTCCAGAAGCAGCATGGAGATGGAGGGCATCTTCAACCACAAAGGTAGGCGCCAGGGAGGCCACAGGAAAGGGTGCCGGAGCCCTGGCTGCCACTCCTTGCTGCCTGCTCGTGCGTGTGCTTCCGGCCAGTCCTGCCATCAGCCATCACCAGTCTGCCTGGCTTTTCTGAACCGCCAGAGCTAGGGTGGAAGTGAGGATTCCACCTGTGAACTCAGAAGGGATCTTGCTTCCCAGGTTGTTGTAATAAGACGAGGCATCAGCTTAGAGGAGGAGGAGGCACTGCTCTTTGGGGCCAGTGTCATTCACAAATGAAGAAGGGAGAGAATGTTCTAGAACTGCCTGCTCCTACCTAATTAGAACTGCCTTTTTCTTACACTTTTTAAAGCATGGCTAAGGGAACATCTTGGTATGGAAATAGGTATGGGAGGTAATAGGTAAAGGAGATGAGACCTTACTCAACCTCTCCTTAATCAGGATTCCGCCACATGGATCATTTTAACTTTCATCTATTTATTTGCATTAAATTCTAGGAGATCAAACACGCAGGCCCGAGAGCTTAACCAGTCCACTGTAACTGGATCTCAGGACATCCTAGATTCCCCAGCTGCCTTCACGCAGAGGGGACTGAGCTGGGTCCTGTGAGGCAAGGCCGCCCTAGGCCACTTTCATGCAGAGCTTTACTACTGACAAGAGAAGAAACTTTTGGAAGACAAGCTTTTAAACTGGAGTAACAGGGCATGTGAACGCAGCAGCATTTGGCACTCGTAGGCATCTCTCTTAGAGTGTGGTAATTGCAGCAGGACTGCTCCCGTGTTTTATCTACATTGATCCATGACAGGTTCTTATTGATACTACAGAGTTTTTATCCCAAATGCCCACTGTGGCAGGTGTGGGACAGATGTGGCTGCTGCGCCCTTGAAATGTGGCTCATCTGGATTGAGCTATAAAGTACACTACAGGTACAAAGTGTGCTGAATTTTTGTGCAAAAAATATGTCATTATTTTATAGTCATTACACATTAAAATAATGTATTTCAGAATGGGTTAAATAAGATGTATTATTAAAATTGCCTACTTTTACTTTTCAAAGCATGGCTACTAGAACATTTTGGTTCACTTATGCAGCTGATAGTATATTTCTGTTGGATGGTGCTCACTGACTCTTTATTGCAGTGAAAAGCAACTGAGACTTCAGCCCTTTGAAGAAACTGTAGCTTCTATAAAAGTGCAGAGGAGGTAGCACTGTACACTTCAGCCATACTGCATCCTCATTTTTGTGCAATACTGGTGAATGACAGTTCTCCCGGATTCAGGGTATACCGTTTGTTTTCCCTTCCCGAGAGCATCACTATACTCTTGCATATCTGTTTTCTGTTAATCTTAGGGCATTCCAGTGGCTCCCTTCCCCTGTGCCCTCCTCAAATCCCTCATGACAGGGTCTGGGCCACCCTCCAGCTGCCACAAGTGTAGTCTCGTCCCCTTGAGCTGGACGAAGCTGCACGGGATGCCACTGCCCACTAGCTCACCTCATTAATGGTAGGCCAGCTATGCTCTGGACTCCTCACTTCAGTAAAAAACAGGAAAATTAAACCTATTATTTCTCCAGGGATATGGAGAGAAAGGCAGAAAATTTTCAGATTTTGGCCAAAAGTTGTGGTTCCGATTTCCTTTCTGGCAAAATTGCTGTGTGTCAAGCATGTTGGACTTCGAGGCAGGGCTTCTGAGTTCAGACGGAGGTCTGTGCTGCATGGTGTCTCTCATCCCACTTCCAGGGTGTTTGAGTTTGCATAATATATAAAATCCATGAGTTTGAGTTGAAAATAAAGCACAGCTTTTTTCCTTAAGTTAATCTGACCCCCTGAGGAGCCGGGTGAACCTGAGCATGCCACAAATAGACTTGTTCTGAAAGATTCCTTTTTGTATGTGCCCTTCCCGCAGCGTGTTCCTTGCTTCCTGGTGTTCTCAATTGCAAGCTAGCCGAGGAGAAAGAACTAAGTGTTTGCCGTACTTGATTTTGTCCTGAAAACTGATGGAGGTTGGTTACGGCTAGTTCCTAAGTTGCGTGCCATTTCGCTTTCTTCTCTGACTTTCTGTGATGTTCTAACACCTGAGAAATTACTTCTTTCCCTCTCAGACCTGATCCTTACTGAGAGGGGTTTCTTCAGGGATTAAGACTGTTAGGAACAACAGTCCACATTGAGGGCTGAGGTATTCATTCCCCTCACTTCCTTATTTCCCCTATAATGTCAGGAAACACGGACAAATCTGTTCTCTTCAGTGCTAGGACTTGGGCAATGACAAGACAGGAAGTCAAGGGAGGGAAAATCTACCTTCAGGCTTTTCAACTAACCCTGTGGCAGAGAATCCTCTCCAGGATCAAGCCCAGGAGTCAGACATCCTTGCCAGAGTCTTTTTCTAGGATTCTAGAGTCCTTCATCAAAGAGTCAGTGCAACAAGAAATGAGGACATAGGAATGAAATCCAGAAGGACAAAGAGACTCACCTGAGGCCTCTGCCACCTTGGGATGGAGGAGGCCTTGATTTGAGTCCACTCTACCAACAGCCCATCCCTTCCCCTTCTTCCTGTCCTGTGCGTGCCACTGTGGTTGATAACGTATCGCTGTGTGCTGGGCTGTTGACGCGTCACCCACATGCCTCTGCTCACCTGACACCTCATGTTGAGCCCCCTTTCATCATAACAGCTGTTATGGGCTTGGAGGACATGACAGTGAGCAACGTAAATACTGCCCCTTCTCTCATAAAACTCAGTCAGAACTATTCTTGGGTCTGGGTTAGACCCTTGGCAGTGTTAGATCACAAACGGTCTTGCATCTTGTATACTTTCACATTTCTGACCGGAAGACACAGTCAGTACATATCTGTTCTCATCACTGTTAATCTCTAATGATAGTTTCATTGATGACTCTGATACTGCTCTGACTTTGTGGTAAGGAAGAAGGAGCACATTCTCAATCTCTGGTTCCATACTTTTCTCAGCTTCCATACTTTTCTCAGCTTCCATGTCTCTGTCAGTTTCATAACTTCCTTGTCAAACAACTTATAGTTCCTTAAATTTTAAATGTAAAGACCATACCTGTTGGGTCTGCGGCTGTAGCTTAGTGTAGAGCACTTGACTAGCATGTGTGAGGCACTGGGTTCGATCCTCAGCACCACATAAAGATAAATGAATAAAGATATTGTGTCCATCTACAACTAAAAATATTTTTAAAATAAAAATAAAAACCACACCTGTTAAGATCAAGTATCTGTTTGCTTGTGAACAATAAGCTATTTGAAGGATTATAATGAGCATAAATATTCATATCAACCAAGAAAGGCCTAGTACTCGGTGAGTGGTGCCCAGGTTGCCCTGGTGATTCTGAAGCCTGGCTGAAGTCTGTTAGGCAGTGAGAACGCTTGGGATTCATGATGACCAGGTGTTTTTTTTTTATTTCCTCATACCTAGATCCTTAAAGTGATTTGATGTGAGGATAAAAACACAGGTTACTTAAATTTTTTTAAATTTAATTACACAACTTGGTTTTCAGGAAAATATAATTATGTCTGGAACTAGACTCCATTTTGAACATTATTCCATTGAGAAGGGTTTTCCATTTTGTGGAAATAGAAAAGATTGTTTTGGCAGGTCGCTCTTCAGCATCGTATGTAATCTGATATGGGGTTTGACAGTTCCCCTGGTCTTGCTCTGTTTGTCCTTCTTTCTCACAGTATCTCAGTCTCAAGTTCAGCAGGTGCTGAGCTTACTAAAACAGAACAAGGATTTAGTGAGTGCTGCGCTTGATCAGTCTGTGGATTTGCTGTGGCCTCAGAATCTGGAGCGTGGCTTGGGTGTAGAGACCCGTGTCTCCCCCAGCACGTCTAAGTTGCCGCCCACACGAGGACCTCCTCACTCTTGCACTCTCTTGGGAATGAACTGACTCTGTGGAAACAAGTGTCAGGTAACTGCCTCTAATCTCAGTTAATCCTACTGATGTTTTCCCTTCCACTGTCCCAACTTGTGGGACTTCCATCCATTTCCTTATTCTTGGTCACGGAAAGTACACAGGAATATCAGAAATGTTTCTGTTCCTGATACGGCCAATTCACAGCACCCCTTTTGCTGTATGCCACTCTTACCTGACCTATTGATCGTTCTGCCTTCACAACTAAGAGCTGTCATGCAGATGATCCCCGTGCCCAGCTCCAGGGAAGCCTGCCAGGAACACTGCCCAGAGGGAGTGGGATGAGAATCGAAAGAAATACAGAATCGTTGCTGTCACTGACCTGGCCAAATAATGGCAGCAGCATTCTGCAGGGTGAGTGCTGGAGCACACCAAGAATCTCTCTAACTCTGCCGCTGTTTCTGTAAGGAAGGAAGATTCAGCCATCCGTCCTCGGAGGTCCTTTCATTGTGCTCACCTGCTGTCTGCACCTGGGAGACTGCCAGGACACTTATGCGTGCACACCGCCCGCTCAGGTCAGGCCTGCCTCACGGGGCAGTATGGTGACTCACTCTCAGCCCCAACACAGTATTTTGCCAAAATGCAACTTTAAGAGAAGACCTGTCTGTGGTAAGCGCGGCATTTGTGGTCAAAGCCTTTAGAAGGGCCACACTTAGCTGGTGGGCTTGCTCTTGGCCTGAGTTCTAATCCTGCCTGTGTCTTTGGTAACATCCCTGGGCTGGGATAGAGTGGAAATGGCTGAGCACTGAGGCCCTTGCCAACTCTCTGACATTCTACATTTACATTTTTTAGAAAGTTTTTCTGAATAAAATGTCCCATTCAAAACTTCTGCCTTTACCTTTTGCCGACTCACGGTGAGGTAGCAGGTGCTGTTTTTGCCAGTGCTTTGATATGTCTGGAGTGAGATGCCCACTTACAAAAATCAGCCTTCACCTCTCTAAAAGCTATTCATAATCATAAAGGTTTTTTTCTCTTTTGTGTAGCATGAGCTTCAGTTACCTGCATTTCATTTTAAAGAGGTAAAAGAGTGATTTACTTGCAACAAACATGAAAAATAAGGAAATACAAGCATGAGAAATAAAGCCTCTTGCTTGCTGACTTGAGCCTTGAAACCCAGGAGCTGTACCTCAGCACCCTACATTTTACTGTGGTAAAGTGTATCCCCAAAACAGTCCTCCATGTTTTTGGCTCACTGTATGTAACACCTACCCATCTAACTCAGATCTCATCCAGGCTGGCTGTGGTCACTGTAAAGAAGCACAGAGATTACCCTCATAAACACAGTGATACATGACTACTTTCAATTAAATGGGCATTTTCTTTAACCCAAGTTAAAAGGAAGAGATTTTCATTTGAAGCTATCTGAGATGTCCTTCTTTTTCTGACCTAAACCCTGGGCCACCTTATTGCCTCCCCACAAGCTCTCTCCCAGGGATTTTCTTGCCCATCTCTTGTCACCCGACCTCTCGGCCTTTCTTGCCCTAAAACATAAATCCCATCTTAGAACTCTTACTGAGATTTCTTCCATTTGTCACAGAATGAAATCCAGTTTCCTAGCATGTCTTATAAGGCCTTGCTTCTCACACACGTGTGCACACACACTTATGCATATGCAGGTACCCGCAAGCACACACCCACTCATATAGTCCCTGTTCCATGTCACTAAATAAATAAAAATTGAAAAATCCTGAAGGAAAAAAGTAATTTATCCAGATGAGTCTGTGGAGGTGAGGAGAGAACAGAATGAATCTGCCTAGTTAACAAATATTTCAACACAAACACTAGCATCAGGGTATCCTGAAAAGGACAGTCTCGGTTAAATGGGAGGTCCAGCAACCATTAAAGATCTACAGGGAACTGTCCAGGAACTCACTGGAAGTACTTGAACAGATTTTACCAGGAATGATGGCTGCAGATACATACAGTGCTAAACTTAGTGTGACAGACGAACTGCAGATAAGCTCTAGGATCATAGAGCCCCTCAGAGAGCCAGCCCTGCAACCTCGGTACACTGAGGAAATAGACGGGGGCATGGGGAGTCACGGGAGGGAGTTTCCGCAGAGGCCCCAGCCAGGGGGAGTCTTCACCTGGAGCACCGTCTCAGCAGGGCTGTTAGTGGTGCAGAGCAGAGCAGAGCAGTTGGTTTGTGCTCTGTCAGGTTCTGCATGTGTTTGTTCCTGTTTTTACTTTAAACGTTCATACTCTTTGTAGATCTATTTGCTGGAGCCATTACTTATAAAGCTAAGAAATAGATATACTATTTATGCCAGGGACTGCTCCTTAGAATCACTTGTAATTCCTTAAAACAAAGGGATGGATGAGCCCAGGCCCTGTTCCTGGAGGCTCTGAGGCCCGCATCTCATTCTAATGGCCGTTCACTTGGTCTGACCACTGTGTGAATATGAAATAAGGGTATGCACCATGAAGGCCCAAATCACTGTCTCTGAGCCCCATCGTCCCCCCTCCAGGGACATTTTCCTCAGCTGACCCCTTCCCACACCTCCCTCTTTAATGTCTGAGCCCAGTGAGGCCAGAGCTCTACCTTCTTGCTTGTGCCCTGCCCCCATCCCTTCCTGGATGTAGGATGATACAGGTCATCCCTTAGCTCCTGTGCCCCTTCGTCCCCGTGTTGTACAGTTGAGAGCAGGTGACAGGACTTTCTAGCAGTTTGAGATGATGGAAGGAAAGACTGAGAAGGTCACCAGACGTGTCCCGTCTCAGGAGGCCACACCCAGCTTCACAGTCCTGCACCCACAGCTAACTCCCAGCATGGAGGATGCGCCAAAGGTGCCAAAGACTTCCCTACCCCCGTCCAAGCCCTTTCTCAGTTCTGGACACAGCATCAGCCCTTCATCAGCACAGCACGGTTGACAGAAAGCACCTCTCCTTGGAGTAGAAGCCTGTGTGCAGGCCTGTGGCCTCATCCTCTGCTCTTCCCTGGTCAGATAGGTCCAGGTAGAGATGGCCAGCATCAGTGACTTCTCAGAGTCAGGTTATTGAGTCTGATGTGACAGACAGTAGATCCAGGCTGAGCCATGGGCAGCCAGCCTGTGTCCCTTTGGCACCTGTCATGCAGTGGATCCATGCCACACACCCAGTTCCCCAGGCTTCCATGCCTTGGGAGCAGCCATTCGATGAGGACAGCACATGGGCTACCCGCACTCCTTCCCTACCACCCGAAAAGAGCACCAGCTTTGCAGAGACCACAGCATTTCTCCACCTCTTTAAAAGTCTGGCCACCCCAGAGTTCCCCAACCTGAGGCCTCTGACTTATCCCCAAGTATACTGCACATTTCAGATAACTTAGGTTTTTATTTGGTCACCTCAAATGTGCTCTTTCCCAGATCCTGAAATGATCAACCCCAAAAATGAATCTTACGTTTCTGACTTCAGATGAAACTTGAAACTGCTTATGACTTAAATGACCTAATAATTTTTCAGAAAATGTAGGGTATTAGAAAGGCGTTTGTGACATTAAAAAGTTTAGCTGAATATATTGTGATTCTGTTGTATTTAGACATTTACTTCAAGACAAATTGCCTCTGTTATCAGAAACCCTACCCAGGTACAATAATGTACAGACATTTCAAAGACATATCTGCCCACATATTCTTAAAATATATATAATGGAAGGTCCATGTACAGCTTTTTAAATTAGCTTAGAGAAAAGCAGTTTCATTCTGTTTGAACAGCTGCTAATGTAAATCCCTGTGGGAAGAAAAATAGAGAAACATGAAGTTGCACTAGGAATTAAAAACAAAGGCATTGTCCCTCTCCTGAGCACCATGTAGCCAAGACTCAGGGATCAGCCCCACACCTGTGATTAAGGAGCATGTAATTATGGAGCCACACAAGTGGGCCATTATTCTGTTGAATGCTTCATGTTTGAGGTATTTCCACATTCCAACTTTACTTTAAACTATTTATTAAAACAGGAGAAAAAACATGAACAGGTATTGACTATCCATATTAGATCATCACAAAATTATATATATGACCAAGTCATAAACAATGAGAAACTGTCTTCACACACTTGCTTCACATGGCCTGGAGTTAGGGAAAGCAGTGGGATCGGCAGAGGAGCTGACTGGGGACCGTGGAAGCTGCCTACTCTGGTGCTCGCGGACCCACAGGGCCAGTGCAGGCATAGGACCAGGAGCCTGCTTCTGCCTCTCTGGAAGCTGGACTCGGTAAACAGCTCACTGTTGGCATTGGTAGACATCAGACTGTACTGTTTGTTAGACAAACTAAGGAATTCCCTTTAAACGTATTCATTCTAATTAGCATTTACAGAGCTGTGAAAAATTACAGGGAGATGATATACTTAGTTCACAAGTTCATTGTGCTGTTTTTCATCAAGAACTTCAAGTGGGGGCTGGGATGTGGCTCAGTGCTAGAGCACGTTCCTAGAACGCACAGGCCCTGGTTTCAATCCCCAGTGCTGTAAAAAGAAACAAAGAATTTGATGTGAATTCATGTTGTACATGGAGGGAAACAGTTGTTTCCATCCAAGTTGGTTCTTGATGGAGTTTAGTAGACCATGGCTCTGAGGGCTGTTGATAAAACAGCAGCCGCATACCTGTTGAGCACTGTGTGCCAGCCTGCTTTGCTTCCGTGTTCCTCTCTCTGTTCAGAGACGCATGAGGTGAGATTTGGTGATTATTTTGTGTTCCTAGAGCTGACTTTTTCCAATAGGCAGAATTTTGATAGATTTGGCGTTAGATCCGGATAGTTGAGCTGAAACAGCAAGGAGTAGGGAAAGGACCTGTTTAGTCAGCTTTTTGCTACTGTGACTAAAAGACCTGACAAGAAGAATCATGGAGGAGGAAAGGTTACTGGAGGCTCACAGTTTCAGAGGTCTGAGTCCAAAGACAGCCCTTCCGTTCCTCCAGGCTCCAGGCGAAGCAGAGCCTCCTGGCAGAAGGGCATGAGCAGGAAGCAGAGAAGCAAAGAGAGCTCTCCTCACCAGTACAAAATGTTAACCCAAGATTACGCCACCAGGGACCCACTCCTCCAGTTCACACCCGACCTGCTTATAGTCACCACCAGGTTAATCCCCATCAGGATTCATGCACTGATTTGGTTAAACCTCTTATATCCCAGTCATTTCATCTCAACTTTCTTGCATTGCCTCACATGTGAGTTTTTGGGGACACTTCATATCCAAACCACAACAGGGCCTTAGATGATTCTGGCTAATTCTGAGCATGGGCCCTGCAAGGCCTGAGTCACATGCCCCTGAAGGAATCTGAGATGATGCTCTGGGACCCATCAGGACCAGAGCATTGTACCTAGGCACAAAACTTTTACATTTAGCTTTAGAGACCCCACCTACTTTCAGAATTTTTTCTCTAAAGAAGAGAAAACCCAAATTGTCAGGCTTATAACTTACTTTGAGGTATTTCACATGGTTCAAAAATAAAACATGAAGAAGTATAAACTGAGAAGGCCACAGTCCCATTTACTGTGTGTAAATAAGCCTTTTTTATTTTTTATTTCTAACTTACCTTTCCAGTGGTTTTTTTTTTTTAATATTTTTTATTTGTTGATGTACCTTTATTTTATTCATTTATTTAATATGTGGTGCTGAGGATCAAACCCAGTGCCTCACACATGCTAGGCAAGCGCTCTACCTCTGAGCCACCACCCCAGCCCCCTTTCCAGTTTTCTGTTAATAAGCAAATACTAACAAATAAATATGTTCATTTCTTGCCCTTTTTTGCCCGTGGCTTTTATTATTTGAGTCCCTATCCATACAGGGACCTGCCTCGTTCTTCTTTCTGGATATGCGGCACTTCACGTGTGCACAGATCCTAGTTTGTTAGGTAGTGCTCCACATAGGGACACCTAGGTTGTTTCCAGGCTGTTAATTGTTAAAAACAGTGCTACTTTGCACTTCTGTCATCTGGTTCAGGCACAGGCACAGCTTTATAAGATGGAACTATAGAATTGATGGATTAAAGGGAACACCAGTTTTGGGGGGAAAAATTATCCGAATCATAAATTAATTGTACCAGTAAAAATCACAGCGAAACATGACATTTACTTTAATATATATTTTTAATTCAGAAAGAGCCTTGGCACTTGAGTTGTACTGAATTCCTGTGTTCTCCAACTTCATTTTCCCCATGTAGAAAAAAAAATAAAATTATCCCCTCTGAGTGGGTCACTCTTTAAAATCATTCATGAATAAAATCATGAGTATGACTCATGTGTGAGGCAAGGTTTTGATGGACATTTTCCTACAGAACAGGAGCATGCAGTAAAATATTTATTTTAATAATATCTCTCAAAAAATTTCACGTTTATTGTAGATTTAGTCAAAGAGTTGCAAATCAGGAGTTCTCCACAAAAAGTAAGTGGCAAGGAGTATCCTCCCCTTCCTGCACAAGTGTGTGAAAATGGCTTGTGGGACTGGGGATCTCGCCAAGTGGCAGGGCACTTGTCTAGGAAACACCTGGCCCTGGGTTCAGTCCCCAGCACCACAAATACACGTGTGTGTGGATACGTGTGTGCAGCTTCCGTGCTGCCATTGTTCTGCCTTCCCCCGTACAGAGTTGCTCATGCCTCCAAAGTGCATCGTCTCCTGCAGGAAATACAGTCATGAGACGGGGCCCTCTGTGGCTCTTCTATGCTGTTGAAGGATTTAAGTGGGCTCTAAAAGGGGTGTGGAGGGTGGGCTGGCCGTGAGTCCAAGGGGCAGGAAGGCCGACCTTTGAGTTCTCTTGCTCCCTTCTGCTCTTTGTTCCAATCCAGGCAGAACTGTTTTGGAGTCTTTGGAGGCAGGCAGAACTATTTTGGAGTCTTTGGAGGTCCTTCAGAGTCTGAACCGTAGCCTGAAAAGCAGTGCCTAGAAAATTTGAGCAGCCCGGTCATTTCACATTGCTGAGTATTCAAGCAGCCATCTTTTTCCACATGTTTTCTAGCCAAGCATAGGACAGGGGATGGAGGTTTTATTGTTTGAAGTGCTCTTTAAGACATTTGAAAGGACAGTAACAGGTTCATTTCTTGCCTACTTTGCAAGATAGATCTGGAATACTTTATTACTTTAAGCTGTCAAGAAATGTAGCCTTGAATATTGGCCTGCATCCTTTTCCCCACCCTTTTTTTAATAAGCTTGTAGAACTTTATACTGAAAGGAAAAAATATCAAAGTTATTTTCTTCGATGGCTCAAAAATAATTAGACCATTTCAGTCCTAGATTATGGAGCAGATTGATATCAGATGGAAGGTAGGAGCGTATATTCCTTTGCTCAGATGCCATAACAGTCTCATAGACAGGGTGGCTCAAACTACAAAACTTTATTCTCCCATAGTTCTGGGTTCAAGAAGTCTAAGGTCAAGGGGTCACAAGGGTCAGTTACTTCTGAGACACCAGAGCTTAGTTTGCAAATGATCACCCTGTCCCTATCCCCTCACGTAATCATCCCTGGTATCTGTGTGTCCAAATGCCTCTTCTTGTGAAGACACCAGTCAGATTGGACCCATCCTCAGAGTCTTGTTTCAATCGCTTCTTAAGTAGTCTTTATCTCTAAGGTCTACAACTTCACTATAGAATTTGGGAAGACCCCATTCGCCCATCACAAGGCATTGTTTGAGCCTTAGAAAATGAGCAGTAATAATAAGTAGAATGTGCTGAGATCTGTCTTGGTGTGCCAAGAACTGTACTGGCTTTCTCTACATTTCATCTTCAGGCTCACCCCTGTGGAAGTGTGTGTATGCTGTAGTCTTTATGATAGGAAGATGGAAGCACAGAGAAATTAACTTAGTTGAGCTTAATAAGTGGTATAAAATGAAACTTTACAAAGAGCAGTTAGTACCCCTGTGCATCCTGCTCTGGACCCGTAGGAAAGAACCTTTGGTCTGAGAATGCAACTGAAGCCTCTGGAGACAAACCCAGTTGCCCAAGGCCAGATGTCATTTGTGGAAGAACTGATTGCAGAAGCTGATATCTGAGGCCCACAGCTCCAGGGTTGTTGGCCTCCCTGTAACTTAGTACATCCCTGAGAGCCACAGCCCCTCAGCAATCCATCTCCAGGAAAATGATCAGTTTTTAGCTTTCTGATTTGAATTATGGTATGATAATGCTACATGCCTTCCACTGCCCAAAGAAGTTCTCTTATGGAAATCCGTCTTTTTCTTCTCTTTGGGCCACATCTTTCCTCCAGTTAGTAATAGAAGTCTACTCTCAGTGGGCTTGTTTTGAGTACATGAATGCAAGAAGCCATCACAAGTAAAATCCATTTTTTCTTTTATCAGTTTGCAACCTTTTTGCAAGAATAAAAGGCTGTGGCTTCACAGCCCTTGTCTCTCCATTTTGCCCCAATGCTTGATCTCCCTAGCTTTTCCTTGAAAGAGCTGGAGAATTAAACATCCTGTTGGTCCCTGTCCCATCCCCCACAAATGTGTGACTGCATCGCTCCCTCTCTGAAGTTTTAACAGAATTGAGACATCAGAAGCACAGATTGACTATCAGGGGTTGACTCCATTGCTCTAATTTTTTGAACACTAGTTTTTGTTACTTTTTCAGACAACAAAATCTGTGAGATTACCCTCTCATATTGCAGTCCTGCGAATACTGACAATGCCGATGCAAGCAGAGAATGTCAGTGAGTTAAAGTGAAATGGGAAAAGAGAGTATTTGAATGTTTGTTTTGTTGAAGAAAGAGAAAAACTCACAGAGTTTGTGAAAAGATAGTAAATAAAGCAATGAAAAGGAGCCTGTCGGATTTTTGGCACCCAAATGGAGCGTTTGAATGCCTGGATAAAGGTGCTTTTGTGGGCTGGCTACTGCTCGGAAGCATCGGGAGCTCGTGTGCTGAATGGAGCCCTAAGAAGCAGGGGTTCATCATCCGGGTCCCTGCAGAGCAGGAGGTGTCATCTGTGGGCAAAGAAGCCACAGAAAGCCTCCTTGGGACAGGAGTATCTTTGTATGTGGAACCTGAGAGACTCCACCACGGGCCACAGCTGTGCTCAAGGCCAGCACTGCAGGCATATTGTGCAGAGCGGAAACGTACAGGGGAGAAGACGAGGGCCGCGGAGGCGGGGCGAGGAGAACGGTCCAAAATCACTACTTTATAAAGTGGTGTGGCATTTCAAAGCTCAGCCCCTCGGTTGTAGGACTCTGGCTGCTTTACGTAAGTGGGGCTGGAAGACGGACTCGAAAATGCAGCAGTGTTATTGATGAGGTCTTCAGTTCTCAAGAAAGCGCTGTGAAGATTTTAGAGGAATTGCACATAAAACGCCCAATACGTAGCCATTCATGCTCTGATCTCGGAACTTAGCTGGTGTCATCTTATGTGTCTCCTCTTCACGTTTGATTTTGTACATCATTTCATCCTACGTTAACTTTTAATTAAGAATGTGTGTTTCCTCTTCGGTAAGCCTTTTATATCAACAGAAGAGACTTCAGATCCATTGGCTCACCCTGACTGTAGCTTTCTTTAAGTGTATTTCTAGTCTTTCTCACAAAAGCACTATTTCTAAATTGACCCACTTCCTACTTTTGTTCTAAGACCTTTCTCAACAGAAATGAATGAAGTCATATTAATTACAGGTGCTTGGATATTTAAGTCCTAACATTTTAAGTATTCAAGAAACACTTATAGCAAGTGTCTTATGAAAAGTGATTTTTTTCTTTTTGGTATTGACTTTAACCATGACCATAGAGCTTCTTTTTGACCAGTCTAAATGAAAATACCTTTATTTTCATGAGAATGAGACTGGCTATTTTAATATTACCCCCACTTTCACGTCATAAAATGTGTAGAAAAATAATGGTGGTGTGTTCATTCAACCTATTCTATTCTTTTAAATAAATTATAAATCCCTTTATTTATAGATCCTTAATTTGACTAATGTTTCTTTTTCTATAAAACCTTTTCTGACTTCGCTGTTTGTTTAAAAATTCAATTTCTTTGAGCTGTTTGCATTTAAATAACAGCATAGTTTTTTAATAACTTTCTATTATGAAATAATTCTGGACTTACAGAAAACCTGTGGAAGTAGTAGAGGTCCTGTGCACTCTGTACCCTCACTCCCTCAGCAGTAGCATCTCACAGGACCGTGACGCGGTGATGAAAGGGGACACAGACCCCAGCATACCCCTGCTAGCCGAGCCCCATGCTTCCCACGGCCCTCGCTGCGATCCTCCTCGCAGCTTCGCCGGGAGTCCAGGGCACACGTCAGATTTGGTTTCCTCCTACCATGGTAGTCCCTTGGTCCTTTTTACCTTTTGTGACCTTGATTCTTTCCAGCCGTATCCGCCCTTCATGTTGTGGAATGCTCCCCAGTGTGAACTTACCTGATATTTTTTCATAATCAAGTTTATTTTCTGCATCTTTGGCAAGAACACCACAGGAGCAACTGTGCCTTCTTGGTGCATCCAGTCAGGGGCACAGAAAGGTCCCGGAACGTCGCCTGTTATGCTGAATTTCATCACTTGGTTCAAGTCATGACTGCAGTATTTCTACAGTGTAAAGTTACTGTTTTTCTTTTTGTAATTAATAAATGACTTGTGAGGAATTACTTTTATAAACTACATAAATATTCTGTTTCTCATTCTATTTTTCCCCACTAATTTTGGCATCTATCAGTAGTTCTTGCCTATATCAATTATTACTATACTGTTGGCCTCTTTTCCTCATTTCTTCTAAATTTGTGAATTAGAATTCTTCTATAAAGAAAAGTTGTCCCTGCCCATCATTTATTTATTTACTTATCTCTTGATATCTGTTGGAATTATGGGTATTTATTTTCTTCAGTGGGCCATAATCTAGCATCATCTCCCCTAACCCCAGAGTATTCCAGCTGTGGCCATTGGTAGCTCCTTCTGTGAACTCTTGACATGTTCCTATCATTTTATGAAGACACCCTTACTTTCTGGACTTTCAGGCTTGTCTTGTGCTTGTACTGCCACAATTCTGGAATCATACATTTCTTCAAGAAGCCCTCTTGTACTGCACAAGGGATTTGGAAACTAAGATATTGATGTGGGTGCTAGGTGCTAGGTGATGCTGTGACGTTAGGCCCTCTCAGGAGCTGTATGTATGTGTGCAGCCTGAGTGTACGAACATCTGGATTGATATGCTCTCTGCCTGCCTCTTTCCCTCCCTGTGTCCACCTCTTTCTCATTCCCTTGTGTGTGTGTGTGTGTGTGTGTGTGTGTTCACACCACACTGAAACCTCCAACTCCAGTCCCTCAACAAAGGGTTCTTTCTAACCTTCCTCTCTTCCTGATGAGACGTCTTTCTTTGACAGTACTATTCCTTGATCTCATTATCCAAAATAGTCAAAATAGTTTGAACTTATTTAAAATCATCATCTAAAAGTTCTTTTTCTGCCCTATTTGAATGTTTTCTTTGCTAATTCTGAGTTTATTTAAAAGACTTAGTTCCACCTATTCTCACTGCCCTATTGTCAGAATTGCTAACCATACTCTTGTAAGAAGCAAACTTCCAATCCCTTTTGTCTTTGATACATGGTACACAATCGGAATGTCCCTTTCCAAGTCCCTTTGGTGAGTTCTTTTCTTTCCCACTCGCTTTAGTGTGATCCTGGCCTTTGGCCGGGTCCCTTTGTGCTTTGTAGATTTCATTCTGGAAAGCTTATGTGCGCACACCTTACCTCTCCTGCTGGACTACCAGAACAGTGCCACACACTGGCCGATTCAAACCTCAAAAATTTGTTTTCTCGCCAAAAAAAAAAAAAAAAAATTCTTTTCTGGAGGCTGAAAGTTCAAGATGAAGGTATTGACAGGGTTTGTTTCTTCCGAGGCCCCTCCCTGGCTTTTGTATATGGTTATCTTCTCTTCTGATCTCTTGCTACAAGGACACAGTTATACAGGATTAGAACTCACCCTAATGACTTCATTTTAATTAATTACCTCTTTAAAGACCCTGACTAAAAATAGAATCACCTTCTGAGGTGCAGGAAGTTAGGACTTTATCATGTAATTTGGGGAGAAACAATTCAACCTGCAGCTCCCCTAGTCCTGATTAATTTTAATTATCTATTTTGGGATAGGTGAAATGTAACCATGATTCCTGGAGACAACACTCAAATTTTTTTGTGTGTGACCTTTTTTTAAGTTGTTTTTTTAATTTTTTTTTTTTTTTTTTTTTAGTTGTAGATGGACACAATACCTTTATTTTATTTATGTATTTTTTGTGGTGCTGAGGATCGAACCCAGTGCCTCCCAAGTACTAGGCAAGCGCTCTGCCACTGAGCTTCAACCCCAGCCCTGTGTGTGACATTTTTAATTATGCGTCCTTCCATCAAATTAAAATGTCAGAACATACCTGAAATACCAAAAAACAATTTCTTGTTTTCCTTCACAAACTGCACTCTTTGATTTCTACATTGTATATCTCCTCTTCTGCCAGATGCCTGAAATGTTTGTCTTTAACCCACCTCCGGTAGCCAGTCTTCATATCTGTCTTCTTTCTTTGCAAAACTCAACCCCATCTGTCCATAACTGGTATCAGTCTACTCCTTTTCTGTGTCCTGGTCCCCTAACATGCAGACTGTTGCTTTGTTTCCTGACCTCCATTCCTGGCTTGATAATGCTCTCGTGCTGCAGATAGACTTGGAAAGCACAGACCATGATTGGACTCAAAGCTTGCCAGTCAGCTGTCCCCCTAGAAGTGACCCGCATTCTCCTTACTTTACTCCAAAGATGTCTCCTTCTTGAGATGACCTGCGTTCTCACCTCGAATGTGTATCTGCTTTTCTAAATAAATCTGTCTCTGAAAAATGAAAAACAGAATACTTTACCCTCTTGTCTTTTCTCAAGCCTTTCAGGAGCTTCCAGTTTCCTTTCTCCTCACCTCACTTTGTCACTTCTGAAACTTGCTCCCCGTCACCTGAAGTCACCCACCTCTGTTCTCACTGTTTCTCCCCCCACAGCCACAGTCTCCGCCCAGCTTTTCTGGTACTCACCTCTCAGACCTGTGCGTTTACCTCTTGAGATGTTTAGAACAGAGTCCAGGTCATACCATGGATACCGTGTCCAAGCCTTGTATCCGGTAGCTTTTGCCAGTCCGCTCAAACTCTCTCCTTTCTTGAGCTCCTGCCCATCCCTCTCATTTGCTAACCTCCATGTTTCTGCTGGTTCCACATTGCCCTGTCCAGTGGATTAGACAGCTGCCCTTCAAGGTGGGGTCATTTACACCCATGGTGTATTTTACTCACTGTGTAAATGGCGTGTTACATACACGACACTCTGCCACCCTGTGCTTCCACAAGCAGAAGGGAGACGGCGAGAGGGACTGCCTGCGTCTGTGCCCCTTGCCTCTGCTGTGCTGCGTCTTCCTGACAGATGTGAGCTTCGATTTGGAGAGTAGCCACTGGGAAACTTCCCATGCATCTTAGCCAAAATTACTATGCTTGTTTTTAAGACAGGCAGGTCCCTTCCTTTTCCATGGTGGACTTACGTTACACACATGGCGACTCACTGCCCTGACAGCCTTTTCTATTGTTTAATTAATTGCCCTTGCTTGGCAGTTAGTATTTTTGGAAAGGAACAAAGTAAATTACTTAATAAAAAGTCGTAGTAAATAAAGTTTTAGAATGTCAATTAACTTAATTTCTTATAGGTTATGATTTTTGTTTTTGTTTTGTTTTTTGCCAACAAAAGAGAAGGTCATCTATTTGGTAATAAAGTTTCTGTTTTTTTTTTTTTTTTCTTTCCTGCATAGAAAGCACTCTGTGCAGATTTCTGCTCTTGCTTGTTGTTCCTGGTTTAACTGCCCCATCTGAGTCTGTCATAGGACCGTTTTATAGGGAAGCAACCTTGTGCTCTGCTTTTGGTCTTTTAAGAAGAGCACACAGCCTATGTGACCTGTGAATACCAGATTCCATTTTGTGGTGGTTCATGTTCAGAGTCACAGCACCTGAGAACATTTCCTTTGAGTGCCATAGATATGATCAACTCCTTTTTTGTAATTGTCTTAAACTCAGAAAGAAACTAGGGGTCTGTGTTGTTTTCATTGTACTTTTTTTCTTTGAGAATTCAAAAAATCTACTTTGCAGAAAAAATGCAGGGAGATAGGGGAAACTGAGAAAGTGAAAAAGTCAACATTCTTCTTAGTGAAGCATTAAAACAACACAAAAAGTTATAACATACATGAATGAAGAGAATATTCCAGGTGACTCCAAAGCAAGGTATGGTCCCTCAGGGTCTAGTTTGGAGAGCACACCTGGACTGTGTGAATGTGTGGGAAGCAGAAGGGCACAGACGAGTGCCAGGGCAGTGGAAGAGGCGGACTCTGATTCTTCACAGTGGATGTCCCCCTTCAGAACCATCGTGCAGGGTGAAACAAGCGGGAGAGCATGTGGAAGCTTTAACACAGAGACTGAGTCTGTGTAGGCTAAGGAAACTATCCGGTTTCCGAAGAAAGACAGGAATGAGCTTTTAAGATGTGCTTTACTAAAAATGTCTACACAAATCGCATGTAAGGATATTTATTTTCACTTGTATGGCTGCTTCCTGAAAGGAGGAATGAAGATATGTTTTTAATATGTAGGGAGTAGCATTGTAACATAGTGATGTAACCAGTTGGCTCTCAGACCCATTACATTCCTTTTTTCTATCAAGTCACATCAGGAGGCCCTGTTCCTTGCATGTCTCAGAGAGGACCTCCCTCCAGATGTACACAAAGCCCGAGTCAGTGAGGCTGTCCAGAAATCCAGGCACGGGGAGGGCATCTGTCACTTTACATCTCACTGAGTAAGGAAATTGCAGCCCTGCCTCGTGCAGGAGAGGAGAGGCATCTGGTTTCCAGGGTACTGTGAGAATTTCCTTGAGCTCCAATTAGCGTCAGCGTGGTAGATCGCTCCACTCCGGCTGGGCAGCCCCACGCAGAAGGTTCGACTGCAAGGCAGCACTCAGAAGCCAGCAGAGCTGGAGGAGAGGAGCCGCACTCCATCCGTCGGGGCCACAGGCTGGCGCCAGCAGAGCTGCTCAGTCCCTGTCTGTGTGTCTGTCCCTGTTGTTTCCCCAGCGTGTCTGAGTGTCTGTTGAACTGTTCTTTGATTTTGCTGCCGAGTGAGTTGCTCAGCTGCTGTGTAGGGAGAGACAGGGCCAGGGTTCTGGACTGCTAGCCTTAAATCAGCTCTTCGCTCGCCATGCCCAACGGAGTTAAGCCAGTTGACACGCTGGACTCGCTCTCTCCTGTCAGCTCAGCCTACTGCAGTGGCGGGCAGCCGGGCACCTGCAAGTACTGGATCCTCGACCTAGGTACACAAGCTTTCTAGCGGGCAGCCTGCTCTTCTTTCTTTGCCTCTTTCCTTTCAGGTGGCTCTTCGGGGTTTGACGTGCTTCGGAGCAGAAATGCCTCCTGCTCTGACACTGAATCGTGTTCCTGGCTGACTACCTGTGAAGGGGCTGCATGGGGATGGCTCGTGAGGGGACCTCTAGAACTGTGCTTAGAAACTGAGGACAGTGCTCTCCCCAGCCCTTAGACCCGGCAAGGCATTTTTAATACCTGGGCACTCATTTTGATTCTCTTTTATTCTTGTAAATTGCATGTAAACGGTCTAAAATAATCTGTGCTGCAAATTGCCTTCTTACGGCTTCAGTTGGTTTTCTCTCCGTTTCGGGCTGTATTTTATGTGGGCTGTTTCAGACTACTTACTAGAACAGCAGTGTCCTGGTGTTGGTATTTAGGGTTTGGGTTCTTTCTCCTAAGAACTGCAGCCATATGCTAAAATAATATAAAGTTAGTTAGGGGAGGGAGATTCTCAAAACACCACATTATATTTCACGGGGGAATGTGTGCTAGGTTTTAACTCTGTCCACACAACTAGAGGAAAGAAAGGAAAACATGATTCCTCCACAGGTCACTGGAGAAGGAGATAAGCTCCACTTTGATGAAAAGGCAGGAGAACACAGAAGAACCTAGGTGGAAGGAGAATTAGGTCTGAATCCCCATAGCGTTCTGCCCTGCGATGCCTGGAGGCAGCCACCTTTCCTTCAGTGACCTTTGACTTCTACCCAGACCATGCAACCAGCAAAATAAGTTTCTCACAGACTCTCACCTCCACACCAGCAGGCATGGTGTCTGCCAGAATTTCACTCACGGCCTCATTCACTTCTAATGTTTACGATCACTTTCAGGCCAGCAGCTATTCACAGACACATTTTAGAAATGGGCAGCACAATACAGAGAGCCAAGGGAAGCTGATGAGACTTTCTGGGCTCCTGCAACTCATTGTGAGCGCAATAGAGAAGGGTTAGTCAGGGCAGAGGGGGCATCCACCAAAGAAGGGGGCACAGAAACTGTGTATTGAGCATCTGCAGGGAAAGTGGCACTGCTTACCTCCATGTGTATGCATGGAATGTCAGAGATAAATAACAAAATGATCTTTTAATTCATGGACCCTTGAGGAGGTAAGCATTGGCTCTGTGGATATTGAATTTGTTGCTGTGAATATAGTCTAAATTGTATTTCTTGTTTTTCGGTTCACAAAACTATCAAGATATTTTTCAAAGTCATTGATCATGGTATTTTTAGTCTATTTATGTTAATTACGTTGTTCCAGAATGGTCTGCGTTGAGAGATGGCAGCCTTGGTACCTGGAGGTGTGTGAACTGGTTAGGTTCATCAGGGACACTGGGCACTAGGAACTCCTGTGGTGGATGGATGAGAGTAGATGGTGCACAAGCTTCCTTAGTTGAAAATAATAACGGATATGGAGTGAAAAGAACAATTGGTAACGTCAAAAGTCTAATGAAAAGTCTTAGCCACTAGTGAACTCTGGATCTTGTATAAATTACCTTTTCTTGATGAACTTCATCACCTTTGTTTGCAAAGTGGAAATAACAAGAGAGCATTCCTCCTCAAGGTATCATAAATATTCCCAAAGTTTAGACCAATTTGGCAAGTTTAGCAATTTATTTAAGGAGTAGTGGATCTTAAGATATGGATGCTATCTATAGAGGGAATTTTGAATCACAACAGTATTATAGTTCTTCAGAATTTTTATGGGGGATATTAGTAAGCTTACTTTCTAAAATACTGGAGGATAACTGAGCTATTGTGATTTTTGGTTTCCTAGATACCTTTATATTCTGATATTAGGAAACTGCACATGGCATTCTTCAAGCTCTCACCACAGAATTTTTAAGCTAACAGACTTGAAAAGAAATGGATGACCTTTGGAATTTCCTATAAGGAAAAAATATTGCTTCACAGTGAAACAATAAATGAGAGAAAGCAAAACTCTAGTTACTGTCCATCCCTTTCCAAACCTTATAGTAATTCCAGGGCAATTTCCCAATATGTTATCAGAGTGATATTTTAATATATTCTGGTTCTACCTCTTAAATTGGTATGGACAAATGTATATGCATCAGATTTGAAAAGGAAAAATGATTCTGGAAAGTATTCAAAAATAAATCCCAGAGTAATTTTGTAATGCCCATCAAATCACAGAGTGATTGCAAAGCTTCCTGCACCTGCAAACAATCCCGGGCTTTACTTTTGGAAGATTTAGGGAAAGACCTTTTTCTGCTTCCTGTGAGACATTCTCCTGTCAAAAAGTGAACCCATTTTGCCTAGAGCAAACTGCACAGAAGCTTGTTTTATTTGCTGATGTAGCCACAGTCAATAACAACACAGCCATATGGCAGGAGAGTTTAAGCAATTGTTAGAAAAAGAACTTAAGAGAAGGTAAATTCAAGAAGACCTGGAAATTATCTTTTAAGAGGTTTCCCATGGGAGAGCCCAGTTGTACTAATAAGATAATGGAACTATTGAATTGGTTCTCATTTTGAAATAACTGTACCATTTTCTAGGTCAGATGGAATCTGTTCCACTGCTAAACAGGTTCTCTGACTAAAGCTAAAGAAAAACTTAACGTAGTGACCTCCATAACAGTGAACAGATCATATACTAGTGTACTGTGTGCTTTACAGTTCCTGAATTCTCTTCAAGTTCTTTTTTTTTTTTTTTTTTTTTGGTACCAGGGATTGAACCCTGGCTTAACCACCAAGCCATATCCCCAGCCCTTTTTTATGTTTTATTAGACAGTGTCTCACTGAGTTGCTTAGTGCCTCACTAAGATGCTGAGACTGGGTTTGAACTTGTAATCCTCCTGCCTCAGCCTCCCGAGTTACTGGGATTATAGGCCTAAACCACTGCACTTTTTTTTCTTTTTCTCCCCCCCACCCCCGATTTGGTAGTACAGATTCTCACCAATGCAGTTTTTGATTTTATAAATTAAAGGGTAACATTCCAAAGATCAAGCATGGGACAATGAGATGTCTTTGCTGAAACATATAATATGAACCTGTTCTGTGAAGATATCCAAGTACCTTATTAGCACTACCTCCTTCAAATTAAAGATGTCTGTGCATAGGATATTTACTTTCTTGTGAACAAATAAAAAACAAAGAAGAATTTCTTGTGGATGTTACATTGTTTCAGCTATGAAAACTGTTTCTGGAAAGTTAATATGTGAACTATATTCTATCTCAAATCTTTTTTTTCCCCCTTTATCAATTTAAGATAGATGTGCAGTATTGCATGGTGGGAATAGTATACACTGTGGAAACTGGAACACCAGTGTTCTTGCCAACACTTACCCCTCCCATGTGACTTGGATAGTCTTTTTTAGTCACCCAGAACTGGAGTTTCTTCATCCACCCTCCCTGCAAAAGAGAATACACTTGCTGCTATGGTTATTATATCTTCCAAAATCTTTATTTAAATTTTTTTCCTCAAGCAAACTGCATTTTAAAAATACATGTTTACTCACTTTTATAGAAAACAAAAAATGTTACACACTGAATGTATATATACTTCTAGCCAAAAAGCTAATAAAATTGATTTAGTGTTATATCCTATTTTAGGGTGAATTTAGAAATCTGCAGTACTAAAACTTTTTAAAGTCAATACTAAAAATCAACTGAAAACTTCCCACAGAGTGCCCTAGAATCCTAAAGTTTCCAGGTTGGGAACTGTTCAACAAAATGACCTTGCTTAGTTCTGGAATTTAGTCCTCTCTAGACAAGGAGCAGGCCTCCTCCCCTTGAGCTGCAATCTCTCTTTGGTATGTGCTTTCTCTGAGTGTATCTCTTCAGCTGTATTTCAGGGGGAACACAAATTTATGGCTTTTCATTTTGAAGAATTTCCTCCAGGTGCTCAAAGTTGGCCTCTGGGGTGAGTGAGCAAGTCTATAAACACAGCCGAGTCTGTGGGGAGCATGGGGTAATGAGCCATGGAATCTACCCAGGGAGACAGCCCTGATTTCCTCTTCCTGTCTGGCAGGAATAGTGTGGTGGGGCCCTGGCAGCCAGAGCCCAGATGCTCCAGTTAACATTTTGCAGTTCTCACATAAAATATTACAAACGTGAACAAAGCACATCAGGCTGGAGGCATCTAGTTTCTCTGAAACTGTATGTGCTCTGTGTAACAACTGGAAAAGTCACAGACGTGGAGCCACAGAGGGGACACAGCACCCATAGGCAGCCACTGATAATATTGGAACACATTTTCTTCTCTCTGTATGTAAAATACCTTCTTTTAGTCATATTTTTAATATTTAAGAACTCAATTTATCTGTGATGGGCAATTGAAAAATGTTCCTATGGTGACATCTTGTTGAAACTAACTGTTTATACTGTAGGGAAAATGGACCGTGCCCATCAACATGGAAACACTAGCTACTCTTACGTCTAAAAACACACCGTTGAAGATCTTCTGAGATAAAGCATATTATCCCTGAGGCTAATTCTCCTTCCTCTTTTATCTCTTAAAGCTGATGAATTATTATAAGAAGTGGCCCAAGGGCCCAGAGGCACGTGAAGTTGAATAAGAGACTCTAATAGCAAGAAGGGTATGGGCTGTGCTTGTTGTGATGACGTAGGAACTAAAAATTGAACGTTTTTCCCTTTGTCTCTCTAGCTAAACGGAGAGACGGGCGCAGTGCCCGCCCCAGTCGTTCCTACCCCTTCCCCCAAGCGGGTCGGTTGGTTACTTCCTGCTCACTTGCCTCCCCGTGGGCGGCAGTGCCTCTATCACATGGGGCACTAATTAAAGTCATGGACAGGGCTGAGCGTTAATTGGGGTTCTCGCTGAGGCGTTCTCTTCATTCCCTTTGTTCCCGAGCCTTCTTTGTTTCTTCCTGGAACAACTCCAGGCCTCCCTCCTCCCTCCTCCCTGGCTATGGAGGGGCTTGAGGAACTCGGGGGAGCACGGACAGCCTCTCCACAGGACGGCTTATTGACAGGAGGTGTGGGAGAGTCTTAGAAAGCTGCCTCTTCCGAGGCAGCGGGCAGCTGCTGGAGCTCTCAGCTCCCGGGGGAGGCAGGAGTAACCCCAAAGCAGGGCTCCAGCCCTCTTCTTTTTGTCCTTTGGCTTTTGTTGTTTTAGTATGTGAAAAGTGGGGGCAGTCTTCACAAAATTACAAAGATGGTGATTTAAAAACTGAAATCCAGTGCCATCCAGTTACTTAGAGGGTAGAGGTGGGCACGATGTCTTCAAGTCAAACTAGATGAAGTTATGGGATTGCAGCCCTTGATCCTTTGTGTGCTTGGGAGTAGATTGTGATACTGGGCTTTTTACCTCTTGGAGTCTGTGATTGACATTTTAATACTGTTTTTTCATGAGCTTATTATGCTTTAGTTAGAGCAACATTTTGCTTTTCTTAAATCATTACTAAAATGTGTTGGCAAAAGGAATTACTATTGTTTTGAGCTTTTTTGTTTCTTGATTTTTTTAAAAAAGCAACCAGGGACTCTAAAATATGATGTACTAGATATTTGCTTTGTGGTTTGGGAAAGTTCGTCTGTTTCCTCGTTCTACACAGCTGTAACTCTTTCTAAACTAATATTCCATCCCTCGAGGCTGAGACTGTAGCTAACCTGCCCTGCCCTGTGGAGAAGAGTGGAGAGTGAGAGCTTGGCAGGCTGGTTGCAGAACATTCCAGGGCCATTTTTTTTCTCTCTCTTAATGCTGTATCAAATGAGTATATTGTTACGTGGCTCTGTGACATTTATAAGTTTTCATGGCTCATAGCATGTTTCGGTTGTGTGTGTCCTCACACAATTCATAAAGGGTGATAATAAATTTGTATATGAATGAAGAGAAGTCCATTACCACCTGAAATAAATCAGTCATATAGTTTAAACCACTAACTGCACAGTATTCTTTTAAACCACTTGTTACCAGAAGGTCTTTGCTTGTCCCTCGCTTCACTCTATAAATAACCCCCACAAAACATTGTCGGTTTTCTCTTTAATAAGGCAACCTGAGTAATTTCATTTTTCATCAAGAAAGACCTGAAAGTATAAATGTCCATTGTGAAGAATACAGTTGCCAGTGTAAACCTTCAAATTAGATCAGACCTCTCAGTACTAAGCCTTCGTGTGGAACATCAGGAACCACTGTGCCCGCGAGTGAAGCATTCGCGTTCTTGACAGTGTTGTTAAGACTGAAACACAGTCAGATGAACAGAATGTTTGTGAGTGCCACGTGATTGCCTGTTTCCCTCAGAATTAACTTTTTGTTCCTCTAAGTGACAGTTGTCTATTCAGAGTCATGGTAAATCCTGCATTGCTAGGGGGATAACTTCCCAAACAGAAAGGCTGGGAATCAAAGACCCGTTATTTTGTAACAGCACCTCATTATCCTAAGTCAGCAATATTCTAAATACCAAGTAATTTGTTAAACACACTGAATTTTTTAAAAATAATCTTTCGTTACATAAGTGATATTAATCTTAAGTAAGTTTCTAAAGACAACAGCCATTTGACATTTTTGGGAACACAGAAGACCTCAACATCAGAAAAAGCCAAATAAATAGAGAAGCGTTCAGAAGCTTTCCTGGTTTCAGAGCATAGACTGGTGCTGCAGGGTGTCACACTGGAGGATGTCACTCACTGCCTGTGTGACAGCGCCTGGGTAGACATTGGATTCCACCCCGGCGAGAGGCGACCTCGCCTGCAGGGCCTCCCCAGAAGTGGCTCTTGCCGCCCCCTGTAGAGCAGCCCATCATGGCGCCCTCACGGGCGGGCGGCAGCACCAGCCTCCCCGCCTCTGCTTTCAGTGAGGCCAGCCTGAGGTGCAGCGCCAGAAGCAGAGCCCCTGTGTTCTCCAAGTGGCAGTGGGGCTCACCCACTGTTTCAAAAACACCTCTCATCCTCCGGTCCCCGCCCCAATGCAGTGACCATGCAGATTCACACGAGGCCTGTGGGCCAAGTCGAGTGAGGTGGCAGAAAGTTGTTAGAAATGGCTTTAGATTGCAGGATTTGTCTCTTTCTGCTCTCATTTTTATAGGGAAAAAAATGGTGAGGGAAGCGTCTTTCTCTGATCCAACAAGGCTATCTTGGCTTGTCTGCTTTTTGTCCTTGCATCAAAGTTAGGAATGAATTCAAGTCCCCTCCCATTGATTGCTGGCAAGATAGTTCCTTAGGGATTTTGTTTCCTTTTGTGATAGCTCAGATTCTTGGTTGCAGACAAGGCCTGCTGTTCATCCTCCACCATATATATATTTGTCCAGAGTAGAAAAGGATTACATTAAAGACTAAGGCCTGACTTAAAAATAGGATTGAAAAAGAAGATGACTTTTTTGCAACTTGGTATTTTTTATAGCTGTGATCTGAACAGTGTTTGGATGTCCACCAGGCAAACCATGGGCCCGTGGCTCGCCCTGTCCCACCTTTGGAAGGAGCTCTGAGAGTGGCAGCAGGACAGATGCCTTAGCAGCCCCTATGAGGAAGACGTCAGCTCGGCCTTCCATCCCTGCCAGGGACCAGTGGACACAGGAGCCCAGAGCGTGTGGGGAGGCGCGGATGCTCCCCATGGACCTTGATGTTAGCTTCAGCCTCTTGTCACTATGGCGGCCCTCTCGAGCTCATCCTTCCCTGGAAGCCAACAGCTGGTCTAAGCTGTCCACCCACTGCAGGTCCTCCTGCACCTGGGGTTCCTGATCCCTGCGTCCACTAGCTCTGACTGAGGTCCTTGCACCGATCAGGCCAAGCCAGCCTTTCCCTCACCCTCTGTCTGTAATGATCCTTCTGCATCATTCCATCTCTGAGGTGTTTTTAGATTTCGACTTTGGCAATACGTGAGATCCTGTTCATCTGACTTGCCAAGCAGAGGATTATGCCATCTGCTTAATTCTTACTTAATTTCTTAATGTTTCTTTATTACGAATTTTAGTGATGAACGTAAAGACCTTTAAAGTGAAATAGTCTCCTGGCTAGAAATGCTGATGGTTAACATCCCCTTACAGGATGAGCTCGAGGGGAGTAATAATGCGGGCAGTGTTGCCTTTGTCGGCATAGCTGAGTATTCCAGGGCTTATATGATGTTCTCAGTGTTTTCAGAAAGGACACTGAGAATAAATAACATTTGAACATCTGTAAGAGTCCTCAGAGCAGATTTCCATTGCATACTGTTAGGCCATGTGCACAGAGGGGACTTTGATGTCCAGCACTCCTGATGTTGGACATTGATGTGACTTGGTTCAGTTAAGACCAGAGCACACACTGTATGACAGTGTGCCTGTACCCTCAGGCGTACGTTCTCGCTTTTAGTCTTAATCAGGAAATGGACAGAGCAGTTGTTTTTCACTGAGTTGGTTTTAGTTGATGCTGTCGACTGTGCTGTGTTCTGACATTCAGGGCCACCCCCCAGGGTGGCTGCTGGTGACCCCTCCCGTGTGAATGTGTGGGAGGGGGCTGCACAGGGAACAGCGAAGCGTGTTGGTCATTTACGTGCACTTTCTCAGGCAACAGAGACCATGTGTTCTTCATTATAGCTTGAGCCTGGAGATGCTGTGCTGGGCCTCTGGTTGAATCTAAGGATTATTAAAAAAAAAAAAAAAAAAGGGAATTTGCCCTTTTTCTCTGTTTCGTTTTCACGTTACATTTGAAAGCAGTTTCAGAGTTCACTGTTTTTGCATTAAGGCCCCTCTCCCAACTAAACTGAAATATGTAAAATTTGCTTTTATAAACTTTTTTATATTTTCTTGCCACGCTCTCAGTCATTACTGTTCCCCAGACTTGTGCTCAGCGCCTCTGCACAGCTTTTGGTTTTTGAAAGATTATTTCCTGTGCTGACATAACAACAGCACGACACTTGCAGCCCAGACTAAAGCCTGGGAACCTGGGAGTGTGTGAACAGGCAGAGGACTCAGTGGGTACTCAGGGTCTGTCCAAGTCTGCAGTTTCTGGCCTCCTGGACCCTTACTGCTGGGGGACAAATTAAGAGTCAGTAGCTTTCACAGAAGAGGAGTGAGATGTAAGGGCAAGGGAATGTGTGAGAAAGTAGAAGACAACCAAGAAGTCTTCAGAAATGTATGCACAAATAGAGCATAGATTTTAAATTCAGAGAAATGTCATAAAAATACTTGCTTCTATTTTCTGAACCACCAGAAGGACAACTGCATCACTGACCAGGTCAGTTTCTTCCTCATCACTGATCATAAACTAATATCACGGTCTCTGAGACAGTTATGATCGTTACATCATAAGAAGACAAGACATCCTCCCTGGAAGAGGCATCTGGAGGACTGACCTAGAGATCATCCCACTTTTTAACGTGATCTGCAGGAGAATTTCTAGAGCACCAGTTCTTTTTTTAATTAGGGAAAAAAAAAAAAAAAAGGTTTCTTGATTCCAAAAGTGGAATTAAAATCCAATTTGAAGAGTAGAGAGATGATAGCCCTTTGTTCAGATATCTTGTTCTATTACAGTTATCGGTCACAAGCTACCAACTTATTTGTTCTTTGCTTCCTGAGTAATTTACAACCTGGTTTCCCTGTGTACATTACTACCTCCCTGGTATGGTAGAAGAGCTTCCTGAATGAAAACTGTATTTGCTTAATTGAATTCTTGATAAGATAGCGGTTTGAGAAACTACTACTGCACAGGTACTGGACAGATGAAGCCCTACCCAGCCTGTTTTCAGATACCTTGATAGAATTATTTTCAGGCTTTAGAAGCAGCTGACCCAAAGTATCCACAAATTATCTTTCTTGAGCACATAGAGCAGTAACTGCTAAACATTTCTTTTCGTCTTGCATTTAGAATTGGAAACAGCCCTTTGCTTTGGGAATTTGCCTCTGAGTCATGCTTATCTTGGCTGGAGTTTTAATCAAGACATCATTGCATTGTTCATTTGGCACATATTTTTGAACACTCACAATGGACACAAAGATGGGAATAACTTTAAGACTCACTAACATCATTTGGGGGAACGTTGTGGAGAACTTGAAATGTGAGACAGATGCTTACTGGAAAGTCTCCCAGTGTCAAAAGGCATGCATCTGTGTGCTGGCACTGCCTCATCAGACACCAGGCGGCTGTTGGCACCAGTCCCCTGTGAGTGCTCTTGGCTGACATCCTGTGAGTGAAGGATGCCTGTCACAGCAGATGCACAGGACCCTAGTGGAGCCTGTAACCCCAGCCATCCAAAGATGCAGGGCTCGGAGTCCCCACTGCTCTTGCCTCCCACTCTGGGCTGGTGGATACTGGTCTTCCTGACGGATCATCACACCACCACTCCTTGTTCTATTCTTCCCAGCTGATTACACCTTTTTTATGCAAAAAAAAAAAAAAAATGAGTATTACTTCATATCCTTGTTAGGCTATAATTTTACCAAAGACTCTTTCATGCCTCCCCTGCTTCCCAGACTCCTGGTTAAGCCAGGGAATCACCACCATTGTGCACATCAAGAAACTAAAGCAAAAGAAGGCCACTGACTTTCAAGATACCTGTACCCAGCAGGTCCTGGGTGGGACTGGAACCCCAGCCCCAGAGCTTGCCTGCTGCTCATCTGTGAAGTGCCCACCCCAGGGCTTGCCTGCTGCTCATCTGTGAAGTGCCCTCTGAGCAAGTACTTGCCGAGTCCCTGCCTATGCCAGTCAGGCTTCAATACCGGATGCACAGTCAAGCAAAGCTACATGAAACTCTACCCTCCTGGAACATGTGTGCTATTAAGACAGTGACACCAAGGAAGTGCAGATTTGGGTGAGACATTTTCAAATTCAGGCTGGAGTCTTTAACTCCATTTACGAGTGCTCTTAGCCACCAGGTTACTCTAAAACACTTCCAGGCGTCTTTAGGACTTTCTACCTTTTTGAAAATGAGAGGGTTAAATGAAACATGATCCTCCTTAGCCTGCAACTAGCAGGATATGGTCTTTTTCCTTTTTTTCTTAAATTTAAAAAAAAAAAAATGTGCTTTTATTAATCACAGATGTCCAGATTTACAGACTGGGAGTAGAAGGAGATTTCTCTTCTCCCAACAGTTCTGGCGCTGTGTGTGTTCACAGGGTGAAATCCTTTCCCATGTGGAGCTGGGGGTCAGCACTCTTGCTTCCCCCTTTTTCTTTAGCTTTTTTTTCTTTATTTATTTTAAGAAGAAATCTAGCATGGACTTTGTGTGAACTCTGACTTCAGCAAAGAAGCTGAAGGATTTTCCATGTGAGGATTTTCCCCCTGAAAATCAGAAGAGAGAAATTTTCACTGATTTGCTCTCTTGGGACTTGAGGCAGATCCCTCTTGGTTTTCTCAGTGCACATCTGAGCATCTTTTAGGCAGACAGTATCTCTTCATGCTGAATTCTACTTTGTCCTCTTAATTTGGGACATGTTATTTTTTTAAAATAAAGTGAAGTAATTTGTCTAAGTTGTTTCATTCATCCATTTTTGGTATGTCCTGGACACCATGCCAGGCCTGTGATTGCGAACCTGACTCCCATGGTCTGGGAACTCTGGTTTCTATAAAGGCAGTGTTCCCAGGTTCCGCACCACCAGCAGCCAGCCCTGGCGCCTCGGCCATCCCACATTTGTAAATGGTCCTTTCCCATTGTTCCTCCACTCCATTGCAGCCCCGTGAGGTGGGAAAACCGGAGTCCACAATGTCTGCCAGGCTCAAGTGGGAGAGGCTGGCTCAGACACAGGCCCCCTGCCGAGCCCAAGGTCCTTGGTGACATCCCTATTTATTCTCCTTCTGGACCCTGAGTCAGTGGGTCCCCCCAAGCTGAAAGGAGGAAAGCACACTCCGAAACTATGTGTGGCGTGGGCTGCGGGTCCTCTTTGCAGATAAGAAAGCTAGAGCTGGGATGGAAAGCAGTACTGAGAGTTGGCTCTCTGCTGGAAAGGTTGACCTTGGGGGGAAGGCCAAAGACAAGCAACTGAGTGGAAAACAGGAACAGACGGAGGGTCTGCCCCGGTGACTCTCAGGTCTCCTCAGACCGGAGCCCTCCTCTGCCCCTGCGTGATGCCTCCCTGGTGGGTGACGTTAACGCACGCCCCGCCTGGGCTTTGCCTCATCAGAGAGCATCGCACAGCGTGCGCGGGTGAGCATCGGGCCGCCTGGGGCAGCTACGGTCTGCTCTGAATCGTCCTCTGAGAAGCAAATGACTCAAACTCATGAACTAGACTAAAATCAGATCACAAAAGTGATCAGGACATACCACTAACTTGAGACATCATTGTTCAGAGTGGTCGAGTTACGTTGTCAAGTTGGTATTCTTGGACTGGGTAAACAGAAACACAAACAGCCTGTCACGGGTTCATTTGCCTTTTGTCATTTATTCAGTGTGAACTTACTAAGCATCAGGGGTACGCAAGTCTGTCTGCCGGCAGCTGAGCACGTAGCTGTAAGTGGACCAGACATAGCACCCACCCATACAAGCCTAGAGTCTGTTCTTGGTCCACTTCCCATCTTGACAGTGACCCAGCGAGACAGAAACTGTAATGAACTGGTAATACAGGGTTCTGACCATAGGACTCTCCTCCTGAGGATCACTCTCGAACTTGGCTAGCCTCAGTTAGATCTCAAGCAGATGGGAAGAGGGGAGCACACTCCCCAGTGTCAGTGCCGGGCAGTGGATACTCGGGCTACCATCCCCTTAGCCATGTCCCGTGACTGCCATTGGAACCTCTCCTTGGAAAGACAACGGTGTGCGACCAGCAATTTAAGATCTTCTCAAGAAGACAAAGAACTTAAAACTTTTTTGGGGGGATTTATGCTTATGTTGTGCCCAGTAACATTGGAGACTTTTATGTCCTCTAGAGATACCATTAGGGCATGTGATCTAGCTCAAAATTTGCAACAGTGAAGTCGGTCTAGTGGGCAAAGTCTGTTCTTCAAGTAACTAAAAATAATAGACACTTTTGTCATTCTGTTAATGATTTTATTAAGTTTAAATAATTGTTAGACCTTTAAACTTAAGATTTATGCCAGTGAAAGGCAGATACATAGACTATAACAGTCCACTGATTTAGGCAAAAGGAATTTCTATAATGAAAAAATAAACAATTTATTGGTTTGTCATAATCAAAAAGCACCAAGAATTGAACATTATTGTTACAAAGTAGAGAGAAGACGTCATTTATCTATCTTACTATTATTTTGGAGGTTTTTTTTTTTTTTTTCCATTACTGATCATCAAAATGATGACTGATATATCAGGTTACACTAAAAAGAATAACTGCTAATCTTAGATGAAGAAACTTCCCCTCTACATTTTCAGACTTCTGTAACGGAATGGTTTTCAAAGTATGATTTAAAAAGTAACAAAATTTCCTTCTTCCATTGTAACGGCTGCTCGCATGGCCAGCATTTTCCTAAGCCCTGTACATTCCAGGGAAGTGAAATGACGTCATTTTGGCGACTTGGTCAGGAGAGGGCTGTTTATTCCCCTCATATAGTGACGCTCACCACTGTGCATCCATCTGATAAGCTCCCACCTTGGGCAGCGCTGGTCCTTCTGATTAAAGGATGAACTCTTTAGTCCATAGTAGGAAATCACTTTTGAGCTTGCTTCCCAAAAAAGCAAAGAATCAAGCCTGTGCAGCTGAGCCCACAGAGACATTGGGAAATGATGTATCTAATTTCTTTCTGGTTTTGAACCATTTTAACAACCACCAGCCACTTTCCCAGGCAAAGCTAAAATGCCCTGAGAGTGATCCTTATAAACCCAGCTGGGTCCCACACAGCATTATTAATTGACTGCAGTTGATTCCGTCATGGTGCAGAGGCCCCCAGGACCTGCTGGGGAGTAAAGAGGTCTGCATTTCCTGCCCAACCGCACACTTTCTTCCAAGACCTCTCACTTCTTTGTAACCCTGAAAACCCTGCTAGACAAAGAGATCTGGTCAGAATTCCTGGTAGGCATCCTCTTTTTACTTAGGGTTCATATGTGCTGTATTTCTCCAGCGCCAAGTCTGCCAAATTCTCACTTTTAGGCTCAAAAAAATCTGTGAAGTTGATTTTCTGGCTTAGGTGGATTCTTCATTACTTCTGATTGCAAGGACTCTGCTTATGAACGAGAAGACCCGCCTTTGACTTCGTTTTGTTAAAGTGGGCCTTGGTCTTTTTCTGTCCCTCTCCCAGTTTATCTCAGGCGCAGTGGGGATGCCTCCATGACGCCTCACCTATACCAGCCCATCAAGTTGTCTCCCAGCCTCCACCTGTGTCACCTTCATAGTTTGTCTTGTGCCATCATTTCGCTTAGTGGGTGCCTGTCAAAGAAGTCACTGTCTTAAAGAGATGAGCCCCGGGCCAGCTCACTCTGCAGGCTGGTGACTCCTGATGTTGCCTCTCAGTACTTAGTGCGTGGTGTGTCAGGCATCGTGTGAGTCCCTGGTGTCTGCCAGGTAGCAGGGCAGACAAGGAGGCTGCCCTCGTGGAACTTACTGTCTGACCTCACCACTAGTGCCTCCAACCTGGCTCCATCAGAGGCCAGCTTCAGTGCCCCTCCCTCACGGGCCTTCTGTGATTCCTCCTCCTGGTATTGCTGGGGTTTGCAACTGGCCTAGAGCACATAATAATCATGTGATCCAGAAAACACTTTGCAGCAGGGTCCCTAGGTAAAGAAACTAGATGTAATTCACATCTGTCTCGTACAAGCCCATGGCTTGGCTCTGAGTCACAGTAAACAGTTCTGAAATCCCTCATCTCCCAGGGTCAGCACAGTGAATAAAGCATCATCTGGCACTTGGGTTTTCCAGACACCATCTTTTCTCTGTCCTTCCTGTTGTTACTGCACCTAGGGTCCTGAGCTGGGTGCTGTATTGGCCTCCTTTGCCCTTCGTTCTAAATAAATATCTAAGCAGGTGCCAAGGAAGGAGTTGGCTTCTTGGTGTTATGTCCTCCTGCCTTTCTAGACCCTATCAAAGGAAAATAGTCTAATGTGGAAATGTTTTAATAACTGTCAGTTTAAAATAAATGTTAAATATTTGTGAAAATACGTGTGCGCACGCACATGTACATATGCAGGGGAGAAGGTTTTTGCTCCTTAACAGATATTGATTAGTTTTGAAACAAAAGTCTGCCTTGAACAAAAATCTAGATTTTTAAGAATGAGTGATTCTGCTTTGAATACATCACCTGTTTATGGAAGATTATAGTCTACACCAGCCTGTCTTGGTTCAGGGTAAAACGGGACAGCAATTAGACGGGCATTGGCTGTCTAGGCCAGCGTCTGGGGCTCTTAGTGGGAAGCGCTGTTGACTCTGCACGTAATCATAGGGTTGGCTGGGATTAGTTCTCTTGCTTTTAACTGCAGCAAGTAATGGTCTCTGGTGCCTTGGAGGTAAATACAGCTAATATAGGTGTATGTATAAAAGAATATTTTCAAAGATTAGCTTTAATACACTTTTAAGACTTCAGAAGATTTAGGAAAACAACAAACACAGTGAGTGATGGCCATGCTTACCATTCCATTTCCTGAAGTGAAGCATTTTATTCCACGTCGCTCTGCTCAGGGAGATACTGCAAGGTGTTCACTGTGTCCGGTTTTCAAGTTGAAAAGTAATGCCTCACCTAAGTCCATGGACTTGAGTGTCTATAGTTACCCAGATTGATTACCCACATCTTGAAATCTCATCGACCCAGAGTTGACCGTTTAATTTTTGAGTTCCAAGGAGAAGCTTAACTTGGATATATTTCCTATAGAATTTTGGTTAGCTGAGGGTGGCTTCTCCTCTCGCCATGCAACTTTAAGATGTGTTGCCGTTTGTTAATCATTGCCAGTATTTTCCCAAACGTGTGAGATAACTTTGTGGAGGCAGGTGGTGAAGACACCCTGCCTGTGTGGTCTGGCTCTGAGCCAGGGGCCCTGGGCTGGCTCTTCAGGAAACAGACCAGCTGTTCCCTTCACCAGTCACCAACTTCGTCCTGGACACAGGCCTTTTCAGATGGGTGCTGATTGTCACAGAGTCTGACCAGAGCCTCATATATGTGTGTGTGTGTGTGTGTGTGTGTGTGTGTGTGTGTGTATGATTATAGAATTTTACTTTTATTCACTGGCAATAAGTCCAGTATTGCATTTCTTTGACAGGATGAGTTTACAGTTAGTAAGTCAATTTGCATAGCTAAAATTTTTTAAAAATTTTTCTTTATATCTTGTTTTCTTGGATTTTGTTAATCAAGAAAATAGATGAAAATCCTTTTTAAAGTCTGCCCTCCAATGGCTGTGATATTTTGCACAATTGATTTTTTTTTTTTTTTTTAATCTTTTGAACCCAAGAGCACTCTACTGCTGAGCCACATCCTCAGCCCTTTTAATTTTTTGTTTTGAAACAGTCTCACTAAGTGGCCATGGCTGGTCTCAAACTTGAAATCCTCTTGCCTTAACCTCCCGAGTTCCTGGGATTACAGGCATGTGCCACCAGGCCCTGCAATTAATGACATTTTAATCTGTGCACTAATGATGCTTGTCTTCAGGATTAAAGATTTGGGCTATTTTTAGAGGGGAAATGCAACCTGCAGAAAATCATCTCTAGCAAACCTCAAGTTGATAAACATGAGAGAGAGTGATCAGCCCTCTAATCTTAGTTTCCACCCTGGCAGTAAAGCTAGCAGCCAGAGCTCCCAGCAGCCCACCTGAGCTCTGTGCGGCTGGGGGGGATAAAAGCACATTAGCGGATTGGCACAGACTTCTGCCCCAAGGGGCTTTGTGCCACATTCAGTAAAACATCTTCTTTTCTTTCATCCCATCAGACTCCCTCTCTGTGTCCAGTAACGATGCCAGTCCACCTGCCTCTGTAGCTTCCCTTCAGCCCCACATGATCGGGGCCCAGAGCTCTCCAGGCCCCAAGAGGCCAGGCAACACCTTGCGCAAGTGGCTTACCAGCCCGGTGCGGCGGCTGAGCAGCGGCAAGGCCGATGGGCACGTGAAGAAGCTTGCCCACAAGCACAAGAAGAGCAGGGAGGTCCGCAAGAGCACAGATGCTGGCTCGCAGAAGGACTCGGACGACAGCGCAGCCACCCCTCAGGACGAGACTGCTGAGGAGGTGGGTATGTGCAGTGGCCACAGGCTGTGGGAGCCCAAAGGCTGGAGGCCTTCTAACAGCCTCCTTTAAATTGTATCTGCTTGTCTTGTGACTGAACTCATCGGTTTACCCAGAAGTCACCAGCATCTCAGATCCCCACGGGTGCCTCTGTTTAGTGGACCATTAGACTCAAGGGGACACTCAAAAGGTGACTGAACAACTATTCCCCTGTGAGCAGTCAGAGCTTCTGAAAAAAGAAATCCTCGAGGCCAGTCAGCCCCCAGGGTCCATGCTTTAGGGAGGGGTGCTTGGGACCTCAGCCCTCTCCTCATTCCATCTCCCGGCAGGCACCCCACAACGTCTGCAGAGGCTGTGAACAGTCCCTGAGGTCAAGCACTGAACCCTCTTACAGCTTTTTATAAGGAGAACTCTAATTTTAAATCTGTATGGGCTGGTGGAGTGTTAGCATCCTCCAGTTAGTCTTTGTACCTTGCGTCTTATCCTGAGTTAAAAATATCCAATGAATTTCCTTCACTGACTGAGTAGTAAACACTGGGTTATTCCCATGTCAGCAGAGGTAAGAGGGCATAGGTCAGCTGGCACTGTTTTGTTTAGTGTTTTGTCCAGGGACCTTTAAATTATGGGGGAAAAAACAATTCCTTCACAATCCCTAAGAGAGTCTTCAGTGAAGACATGACACAGTGAGGGGCCCACAAATTGTTAACTTGACTGCCCCCAAATTTCACAGAGGCTCAAAAAAAGAAAAGGCAGAGAGAAGTAGAATCAGAGTTGTATATTTCGTCGATTGACAGACGTGTTTCCTGCCGTCACTGCTGATTTTTTCCTGGGCATGTTTTTGCCACTGGTTTTTACTAGAATAGATGAGTCATTATGTACTTATATCTTGTTTTATAAATCTGTGTCATCATACTAGAGCTAAAATGGAATGTTTTTTCTAAGCAAGAATAGAGGGAAATGTGATTCATATTTGTAAAAAGCACCTTGGATTATATTTCTTATGCCCTTATTATTCAGTGAATTCGGCTCTAACAAAGTATCAAACATGAAACCAACTGAGCCAAACTGAATCAACTGAGTGTTGTGGTTCAGATTTCCATTTATTTATTTATTTGGCTTCTTGGAGTTGGGGTAAGTTTGGAGCCTAATAGATGGTGCTGGCCATCCCTTCAAATGACACATGTGTGGCTCTTCTCACATCCTAATCAGCAAACAAAGCAGTTGGATGGCAGTAAGGGACTGAAAGTTACCATCAAAGTCAGAAAGAGCCTGTTCCTGATTTCTGTCATCCCACTTTCTGTCCTCACTGTGCTCTTCGAGTTAACCAGACAGGTCCCAGCGTCTGAACACTGGTAGCTTAGAATGTAACAAGAAAATCTTGATTTGATTTCAGAGAGGCCGGAACGAGGGCCTCAGCAGCGGCACGCTCTCTAAATCCTCTTCCTCGGGGATGCAGAGCTGTGGAGAAGAAGAAGGGGAGGAGGGGGCCGATGCTGTGCCTCTCCCCCCACCCATGGCCATCCAGCAGCACAGCCTCCTCCAGCCAGACTCGCAGGACGACAAGGTAAAGGGGCAGCCCAGACATCTGTGCCAGGGGCAGGGGCCCTTTCGGTAGGCACTGCACACCAGCCTCATTTCAGGAGCTGAGGCAGCCTGGAGCTTTCCCAGGTAGAGGCAGCCCGCTTGTGCCCAAGAGTGTGAGAAGCAGATCCGTGCAGAATGACCACTAGGCCAGCAGATGAGTTTCTCATACCCATGCGGGTGTATAAGTATGTTTAGTGGATTTTAATGATGCTTCAGTTATTGCTGCCTTTAATTTTTAAATTTCTTAATGCATTGATTAGAGGCTCTGACACAACAATCCGAAGTTCCTCTCAGTCCGCCCTTTTGCAGCACTAAGGGAATAGTAGGCCATCTTGTATCCTCTGTGAGGTGTTTTTGCACAGAGGTTTCTGTTTAAAATAAGGTGGTTCCATTGTCCATGCAGTTCTCCAGCATGCCAGTCATGTTCCCAGGATCATTATACTCCAATGTGGGCACAGTTGTCGGCGGGTAGAAATCAGCTGAGCACCACAGTCTCCTCTTTGGAGCCCTTTGCACATTTAGTGACTAGCCTTGTGAATCGGTTTTTTTCCCTGAGTTCTTACTTAGTCTTATTTTGTGCATCCCGGTCGTAGAACCATAAAAATAAAATAAAATAAAATGTCAGAATGAAAAGCTGATGAGTGTGCCTTGATCGCCCTCTCCAGCCTGCTGAACCCACGGTGGCTCTTGCAGTTGCCAGGTGTTGAAAATCATGCTGTGAAACCATTCCCTTGATTTAATTTTAGCAGTTTGCTGGATCTTAATTTTGGCAGTTTCTGAGTAAAAAGATGTGTTTCAACATTTTATTCCTTCCATTCCTTCCCTCTCTTCTTCCTGACTCTGTTATCAGTACTGGCACTGTTGCTTGCTGGATCGATTATTCTGTATTTGACCACCTAGGCTCTGACATAGCCAGTGCATGACAGTTTTGAGGCCACATCCCATCATGTAGTCTTAACCCGAGGCAGACATTTCCACAGCCGTCTCTTGTGGGAATCTACTTCCTCCTCCCTTTTTAGCACACAGTCATGCCGTGCATAGTAAGTGCCGTGGGTCGGGGGCAGTAGTTGTGAACTGCAGCTCTCACACTGGGTTGGGTCCTTGGAGTTTTGCGTACAGGCCCCAAGCTGTGCAGCGGGGGGAGGGAGGAGGACCTGAGGTGAGAGAGGCCTCAGTCCCTGCGCTTTTGTTGACTAACCTGGAAACGGAAAACTGTCAATGCTTAAGCTACTTCTTGACACTCTAAGCTATATACCTTTTTTGTAAGGTAGAAAACTGAAATTTCTTAAATCTGGGTGGTTATCCAAACAATAAGGGACCAGACTTTGTCAATTTATTCACCAAATAAGGAAGTATTTTTCTCAATGTTAGGAGCAAATCGCACTATATTTTCCTGTTTGCTAGAATCATTTATTGGTTACTGTGTTACCTCACTGGGTATTATCAATAGCAGTTTTTCATTTACAAAAATCTGTAGTGATGTTCCCAGACAGTATATTATCTTGTGACTAATTTTTTGTTTTGTTCTGTTTTCTCTTTTTGTAAACTTTCACGGCAGCATTATGTTGATTTGTGTTCTGTGTCTGTTTTGGCTCAGTTTCCTTACCTTTCCATTTGAATTTTTTCTTTTGTTTTCTTCACTCCATATTCCAAATTTCATTAGACCAAACCAACATTTGTTTTGTAAAGTGCATATTTTGATCCACATATGTAAAAGCCTCTTGTAAACGTATAAATCTGTATCTGTCTGCTGTGAGAAATGCATCACTAGGACAGCTAGCCATGTGTCGCATGCATCTCTGCTGTCCTTAATATGAAGCAAGGTTCATATTACTTATGCCCCTCTTCTAGTTCCCAGCTAATCAACGGTGCAAGTAATCTGCAAACACAGAGTGTTTGCCAATTACTGAGACTCGAACTTAGTAGCCCCTCCCTCAGATTCCTTACTGTCAACCCCCGTTACACCCTCGATTCTAGCCATAAGTGGCACCTGATAGCTTGTGAGGCCTCAGCTCTCCTGTACTCTGCACTAATCATTGGGGAAATGGATGGCACAGAAAATGGTGAGCTTGTCCCCCTCTCTTCCCTGTCTGGTCACCGTACCCTGGTTCCTCTTTTCTTTCTTGTTTTTACCTTTTCTTGGTCCCTAAACACAGTAAAGCTGTTGTTGGTATTCCTGATTATTTAAGGTTCACCCAGTAGACCTTAAGCCTCTCACGCCTCCACTGGCCAGCTTCTGTTTCTTTCTCCTTATCCCAGAGCTTAGCCAGCAGTTGCGGATGGTACAGTTAGGGTACTCCAAGGCCCAGTCACCTCTCTGAAAAGCACTATGATGTTATATGACTGCGGATTAAAAACAGACATTGTCTGCTTCCCACATGTACCCCAGACAGGTTTTATTTAATGTCTCATGTCAGAATATTGTAAATTTTAAAGGATAACTCTAAATAAATGCAAACAAAGACAAACTTGTGGTCTTTTTGTCTGGAATTACTTTTAATAAAGAGATGGAGCTTGCAGGGGACTTCACTGTCTGTCCAGTTACTAATGTGAGACTACCCCCCCCTTTTCTTTTTCTTAACTCCTATAGGCTTCTTCTCGGTTACTAGTCCGCCCCACCAGCTCCGAAACACCGAGTGCAGCCGAGCTCGTGAGTGCCATCGAGGAGCTCGTGAAGAGCAAGATGGTAAGGCTTCCAGGAAAGGCGGGTTTGGAAGCTGCTTTCAAGTGCTGTGTGCAGTGGGTTTACCATCGCCCAGGTATTGCTCTGGTCTGCAGAATATGACTGTGCCCCAAGACCACCCTCACTTCTGACCAAAAGCAAGTTTGGGGTTCCCCACAACCACCTTCATGTTCACCAGTGTGTTTGAAGGACTCCCAGAACTCCAGAAAGGCAGTATTTCCACTGATGCAATCTATTGTGTGAAAGAACACAATAAAATCATCCCACAGGTGCCCAAGGTAGGTCCCGGAGAGTGCCGGCTCCACGCATCCTGGGAGGTTGCTGAGAACCGAGTTCTCCGGCAGCTGTACGTGGCAGTGCAGAGTGTGGCCAGAGTCAGTGACACCCACAGATAGTTCACAGCTGTCTGCGGCAGGCTCTGATATTCCTTCTGGGGGGTTACGGTCCCTAAAGGAAAGGATTTACAGTATTATTTAAGACATTTGTTTTCCGAGTGACCTCTATGTTGTCAGTTGATCCTTTTGAATTCATTTGATAAAAGCCCCCAATTAAATATTGATTCTTTGAAATTAGACCAGGCACATGTTGCTTCTGATTCAAATCCATTAATTTCCGTTTCTTCAAATGTCTTAATGATGAAATGGGAAAGCCACCAGTGATAACTTTTTAGATTAGTGTATCCTACTACCAATGTCAAGATTTTTAACATCTTCTGAAAGCCACCCCTCCCAAAGTCGAAAGTCCTCAACTTCTCCCACCAATCCATTCTCCAGAGGTGACCACTATGCACACTTTGACTTGTTTCCCTCTAGATAGTTTTCTTGTGAGTACATGCAATACCTCTTTTCTTTTGATAACTGTATAATATTCCATTTCATGAGTGCCACACTGGTAATACCACTGAAGGCTTACTCTAAACCAGTTACTATTCTAAGTGCTGAGCACATAATATAATTTATACAATCTCCACAACAACCCTTTGAGGTAGCATGCACTACTATTATCCCATTTTACAGATGAGGAAACGGGGACATTGAGAATGCTTGAAACTTTGACCAACTATAAGGGGCAGAGATGTGATTAATTTGTTTAAACAAATTCCTATTATGTGTTTGTCTCCATTTTTTCACTACTGTGAATTTCCACATCCATCACTACACCATGGACATCCTTGTCATGTGTGATTTTATCTGTATCCCACCATTGGAATTGCCAGATCAAAGAGAGTACCTCTTCAAGTTAGGAAGTTAACTTCCTTCATTTGGGTGTTAACTAGGTACCAGGTATGTCATTACCATTTCTCCTCCCACCCCTGAACAGCCTCTAATGAACTGGTCTGACTGGGTCAGATGGGAATCATACATAAGACAAATTCAAACCCTTCCACAGCTGGGAGTCCTCCCTGACCATCACAGTGAGCTTTGAAATCAGAGAGGAAGTTGGTAGGACTTGGTAGCTGATTCAAGAACTTGGACTCCAGTGGTGAAGAATTTGGAATCATGCCAATGTAAATTGAGTTACAACTACCTACCTGCTTTAGAGAAAAGTTGATTAATGGTCTAAATGAAGGGTGCTTAAATTGTATCCAGTGAGTCTTCAGCCATCCCTAACATATTTTAAAAAGCCATTTATACCCATCAATTATGTGGTCATTCTTATCTAATAATAGAAAAGGTTTTCCAGGGGCTGCTGTGAGGCAGCACTGCCTGCCTGCTAGTCATTATTCTGCACGTGTGATTCCACGTGCAGTGCTAGTGCTTTATTGTAGTTCATTTGGGTGGACTCCCAACTAGAGAGAGAGGCTGTGGTTGGTGTCTTTGGATTTTCTTGTGTTTTCCTTTTCCATTTCTGAGGAACTCAGCAATATGTTTACTCAGTTGAAACAAAGTTGTTTCTTCTCACTTGCGTCTCTTCCTAACACAGGCATAAAGCTACGGGCATAGTGAAGAGGGCACAGGTTTTGCACGCAGATAAACTTGGGTTCAAGGTTTCCTTCTAAGCGTTGAGGTCCACCAGGCAAGGACCTCAAAGACTCAGCCTCTCTGAGCCTGAGTCTTTCCACTGTAAACTAGGGAGTCATAAGCAGGGACATGCTGTTTGCTAAGCTCCTCAGTGTTCTGCCCACCTGGGCACACATGAATGCCTCCCTTCCCCTTGGGAACATCCTGTTTGCACTGTATATGACATACTCATCCCTTCTCTATGATGCCATGATAATCTGGATTCTTCCCTCTTTTTCTGGTTCAAGGGAAACAACTCTGCATGGATTTCTTGTCCCTAATCCCCTTATGTCAGATGGGAGCTACTTATTGTCACTAAAAATTTTGGTCAATAATTTTAATATCCTTCAAACTGTCCTGTGCCCTGTGATTCTGCAGATCCTTAGCATCATGTTTGTCATTGTGTGTGTGATCTTTAAGGCTATATCACCTCATGATTGGATTTGAACACTGAATTATTTGTCCATCCAAAGCTATGAATTAATTTATTGGATTGAGGAGACAGTATTCAACTGTTATGTAGTATGATGTCCAAGGAATTGAACCTTCCTAAACCTAAAACTTGAAAGGTCTGTATCAAAAATAAGAAAGCCACCCTGAAAAATGTTTCCTATGTCCTGAGACATTGTTACTTAAACTGGAATTCAACTTAAACAGTTGTGGAATAAGAACTAGCCAGCTGACAGTGTTGCCTCATGCACTGCCTGGGAAAACCTTTCCAGTTACTTTAAATGTGCATCTTTCCTGAGCACAGGCAATAGGCCAGTTGTCAGAGTGACCACTTTAATTAACTGTGTGACCTTCTTCTCCTGGCCAAAATATAAAGGGAAATAGAAGAATGAAAATAAGTCAAGTAACATCTAAAACTCAGGCTCTTAGATGGATAATAAGCAAAGGAAAGCAGAAGAAATGAATTCATAGAGATGAAAGGAGAAAGGAATGAGTTAGAAAACAGTAGAATGATAAATAAAACCAAAATGTGTTAAGTAAATACAGACATATAACTGTCTTAAAAAATAGAAGGCACAAATGTACAAAATTAACAAGTTAATAAGGAAGAGTAAAGTCAGGACATTCAAACTCTCAGAAAAACATGACTTTAATCAAGTCTTTGAAGTCAACTTGAAATGAAACCTTGGATGAAATGGGCAGTTTCCTAAGAAAATATTTTATCAAAACAGATTTCAGGAAAGCTCGAATGTCTGTGCAGCTGTCTTCATGTGAGAAACAGAGAGAGCTGACGAGGGCCCACCACAAAACCCAGAGGGCTCCCTCAGCTCTGCTCAGAATCGCCAGGTCCCATGTTGCAGGTGTGAGGCCGTCTTGTGCTGGCGGCAGCCTCTCCCGCACGCCTGTGTAACGGGCACGGGCAGCACAGGGCAGTGAACACCATGACTGACAAGCACATGTAACCACGCCTGCACCCTCTCAGGCTGCCCATGGTGCTCAGGTGCCAGTTGAGGACAGGCAGCCAGAGGGGCCTTGAGACCCTGTTGCGTCAGACCCGAGGGCAGTTCCAGGTTGTGAAGCCGGATCCTCCTAGACGCCAGTCCGGTCCATGACCCCCTCCGTGCTCGCTCCTGTGTACCGGGGAACATCTGGAGCCTTCCTCTTTATTTTTTCTTTGTCACTGTTCGAGTGAACAGAATTCAACCTAATGAGCTTCAGCTGTCAGAACACAGGACAGAAGGTCCTCCCCTGGTCGCCAGACTTAGGCCTCCTATCGAAGAACCAGCTGATCTGACGAGCATGTAGCAGACTTTGAAACTTACAGCAGAATGTTTGCTTCCAGTAAAGGTCAATAGCTGTTTACTTCAAAGAACATAATTTTTGGATGAAACTCTTGTTTTTTCTTTAATCTATTAAGGGGAGAAAACAGGCGAGTATTAGCAATTTTAGTTTACTGATATCAGAGTCAGCTATTAAATGAAGTTTTGTGTTCTTACATTTTGACTTTTGCTGTTTGTCCAGAGATAAGTGAAATCATTTCAGTATATCTGGCTGGATGTTTTGGAAAATTTAAGAGAACTATAAACCCTAGTTGCTTTGAGAATCAGATAAAGAAATATAATTAACAGGTGTCATCAATTGCTAAGCGTTGTCACATTAATCTAGGTACAGAGCTCATCAGAATTCAATTCATAGATTTATGAACACCTACAGAGCTGTATGAGATTCTACAAAGAGTACAAGGATGAAAACAATCACCTGCAACAACTACAGTTCAGTTGGGGAATATGTTAGGCAGCTTTCCATTACTGTAACAAAATACCTGAGATAGGTTTAAAAAGATAAAAAGTTTATTTTGGCTCACAGTTTTGGAGGTTTCAGTCCATTGTGTTTTGATTTCTGACAAAGCAGCACATCATGGCAGGAACACATGGTGGAGGAAGGCTGTTTACCTCATGGCTGTGGAAAAAAAGAGAAGGGGGATGAAAGGAAGAGACGAGGATCCTTGAGCTCTCTTCAGGGGCATGCCTCTAATGACTGTGAGCTCCCGCCAGGCCCCACCTCTTAAGGTCTTTACTATCTCTGAGTAACACTGTGGACTGGGGGCAAAACCTTTGCCTCATGAGCCTCTGGGGGACTCTTACCCAGACCAGAGCAGGGAGAGAGTTTGAGACAAGTAATTCGAGACCCTGTTTCTTACAGAGGGGATAGAAAGGAGGTCGCAGTGCGCATTGATTCTCTCTGAGTGGTCTGTGTGCGCTGGAGTACCAGTCAAGGCTTCACGAATAACCGAGAAACAAGCCAAGTTTGTCTGAACCATGGATAGCTGATGTTGCTCCAAGCCCACCAACAGCGAACATGGGCCAGACTGGCCTCCTCAACACACGTCTGATGCTTTCACTTGGCAGTACTATAGCCAAAAATAAAATGGCAAAATCTGAACCATGTAATATACCCAGAAATGAGCATAGTGCTCCGGTGCAGGAAAGTCTATACTTTCTCATTATTTGGTAACAAAGAATAAAATACATTTGTATAAATTCTTTTTTTTAATATTTTTAGTCGTAGAAGTCGTAGATGGACACAGTGCCTTTATTTAACTTATTTATTTTTTTGTGGGGCTGAGGATCAAATCCAGTGCCTCAGGCCTGCAAGGGGAGCTCTCCACCACTCAGCCCTAGCCCCAGCCCACGTAAATGCATTATTTTCACTCTAACTTGCCTTTCTCGTTCAAGTCCTCTGATTAAATCTATTAATAGTATGGTTTTATTTGTTGTTAAGTACTGAGTAATTTCACAAAATTTACATTTTGTGGTTTTACAAACACACCTTCTATGTTTAAGATTTTCTTATCCTAATTTCAGCCTGTCATGGACGGTAGGCACTAAACATCAATCATCTCCATCTCTTCCAGGCCCTGGAGGACCGTCCTAGCTCCCTCCTTGTTGACCAGGGAGACAGCAGCAGCCCCTCCTTCAACCCATCAGACAATTCACTTCTCTCTTCCTCCTCACCCATCGATGAGATGGAAGAAAGGAAATCCAGCTCTTTAAAGAGAAGGCAGTAAGACAGAAATGTTTTGATTCTCATTATTTTCCAAGTTCCCTCCTGACTTTGTCTTGGTGTCACCTTCAAAAATGAGACTGGGATTCATCTCTAAATTAGCAAAAATGAGTTCTGGGGTCTCCTGTTGAGTATTATACAAATTCATTTAGAAAACAAAACGTTTGGATTGTGAACACTATTTTTCTTTCTATTTTTCTAGCTACGTCTTGCAAGAATTAGTGGAGACAGAGCGTGACTATGTACGAGACCTTGGCTATGTGGTTGAAGTAGGTACTTTCAGAAACTTAACAACCTGTATCTATCCCAAGAGTTGTTCAGAGAAGTATCACTTGGACAGTTTAACAGTGGTATCTTCTCAAAAGCTTTAGAAACATTTTTCACACATACAAGAGCCAAAAAACTTTACCAAGTGATAAAATTTAGCCAGTTACATTTACAACTGTCTATATACAGTTTAATGACTGCCCAAGAAAATCAAATTTAGTCCCAGTTCATATACAACTGAATCTATATTTAGTTGTAAAGCCTTTTTTTTTTTTTTTTTTTTACATAGTACATATTGGTGTGATGCTTTTTAAGTAAGTTTTCAAATTACATCCAGCCATTTTTAAAAATTTTTTATTAGTCATTGATGAACCTTTATTTATTTATTTGTATGCGGTGCTGAGAATCAAACCCAGTGCCTCACACATGTGCTCTACCACTAGCCACAACCCCAGCCCTATATCCAACCATTTTGTAGTTATATATGGGAATCTTGAATTTTTGGATATAATCACAGAAATGACAACATTAGTAGTTGAAAAACTTAGTGTGACCCAGCTGTGGATTCAGTTCTATCCAGAATCCACATATGTTCAGAGTCGCCATTTTCATTGGCCGGAAGGTGCTGGAGACTTAGCCATAGCAAAACCACCACTTTTGTACTAAGTTAAGAGCGTAATCATATTGATAAGCTTAATTCACCAAAAAACTGCTTTTAGAAAAGGGAGGCAGTTAAGAATATATTGTCAGCCATGCTTTGGGGTGTACACCTATAATCCTGGTGTCTCTGAAGGCTGAGGCAGGAGGATCACAAATTCAAAGCCAGCCTCAGCAACTTAGCGCAGTCCTGAGCAAATTGTCAAGACTCTGTCTCAAAATGAAAAGTAAAACAGGCTGGGAATGTTGCTCAGTGGCTAAGCACCTCTGGGTTCAATCCCTGGTGCAAAAGAAAAAAAAAGCTGTTTTTACAGTACATAATAGTATCATTATTCTATCAGTTTTGAGTACAAGTTACAGTTTACAGTTAATACAGTTTACAGTTAATGGTGTATCCAAAGATTCAACATGCTAGAATTCTCTGCAGTCATTTTTAACTATGAGGCAATAAGTTGAACACCAAAGAGGTTCTTGTACAGAGTAAATCCCACTTGAGTTAAATGGAAATTTTAAAGCAAGTTTAGCAGCATGTTTCATCCATTGTTGTTAAAAAATCAATGTATGAAAGGAATATTACAATTCTTAAGAGTATATTGCTCAAAAAATAAAAATCTTTGCTTATATGAGATAAATGCAGAAAACAGAGAAAATATATTTCTGACCAAATATTTAATATTTACTATCCAATAAAATTGTTTTATGAAACCATTTATATTTATTTACACTATTTCGGTTCCTTAGGAGAACCTTGATCTATGAATGCTGAACAGTTCCAGGAGATAAAATTATAGCAGTGAGACTGTAACAGTGTATTTCATATACCAGTTAAGGACACTTTTCATGTACAGTGTTTTGGTTGTTTTTAAATTAAGGCATTGCATATGTCTGACTTGTTCTTTGGAACTATTAATTGATAATCCATTACTTAGTTCAAACATTCCATAAATAAACTTATACTTACATCTTCCACCGCAGGGCTATATGGCACTTATGAAAGAAGATGGTGTTCCTGATGACATGAAAGGAAAAGACAAGATTGTGTTTGGCAACATCCATCAGATTTATGACTGGCACAGAGAGTATGTAAAGTACATGTCATGCTTGAGAGTACGCAAAACATCCACACTTGCTAACCTTGTCAGGTCAGACCAGTGGTGAAGGAGCTCACGGATTCATTTCATTTTATTGCCCAGGTAGCCTCACGGAGAAAACTGGCACAAAGGACACATTGATGGACTAGGCATTTCAAAATAGCATTCATGTGTGGGCAGGAGTCTTTTTCATGCTGCTCCATGCTCTAACACCAGGTCAGGGAGTAGCCAGAAGCACCACACAGAGGCCAACTGTCCAGGGGTCATGGCCAAGTCCCAACTTTAAGCCATTTACTTCACATCTCTGTGTTTCCATTCCATCTACACCACCTTTTAGGGTTTTATGAAGAAATACTGGATTGGTGCTTATAAAGCATTTAGAACAACATCTTAGAGTAAGCTTCAGCAAGTGTTTCTAAGTAGAATTACAGCTACCTTTTAACTAAATACAAATTATTTTTAGAGGCTTTTTAATATATTCATTTGTCCAACTCAGTTTAATGACTGCCCAAGAAAATCAAATTCGGTCCCGTACACATCTGTCCTGACCAGGAGGAGAGCCACGTGGCAGCTGGGGCTACCACGTGAGCCTTGGCCTGCCGGAGCTCTCCACCACACAGCTGAACCTCCAGGTCACTTTGCTTACCATTTTAAAAATCCTTCATCATCTGGGGATTGCTCAGTGCTAGCTGCTAATATTTCTGTGGGATGTTCAAGCTGCTGTCTCCGGTGCCTGGTCACCTGGTTGGGCCTCCTGCTGTCCTGTCTTTACATGCCAGAGCCTGCTGTCATCACAGACAAAGCCCTCCTTTCTCTTTAGGGCTGAGGCTGGGTTATTGTTTCTCTGTTAGGCCTGGACTTTCCAATCAGGTGTGTTCTCTTCTACTGCAGAAAGCAGACACAATTGTGCCCTTTAGCCTAAAATACTGCACAGATACAAGGAGGTACTGCAGTGGTGTGCATCAGGAAAGGTTTTGTTAATTCTCTTCTTACCCCTCCTAATGGAATGTAAGGCCTTTGAATCCAAGTATGGGGGGGCTGGGGTTTTTTTTGTTTGTTTTTTTCAAATATCCTCAGTAATGTCTAATTCATTAGACTCATAAATAAATGATTGGCCAACTTTAAAAATAACCCTCCAATATGTAGCTGTAATGTATAAACTGTAGACTTACCAAAAGCATAGCAATTTAAAAAGGGATATTCAATCCTCTTATCTAGTCTTCTACTCCCAAAGCTAAGGCTGCAACACGGAAGGGGGATGCCACACAATGTTCCTGAAATGACCACAGAACTTGCCTCCAGAGATACTGCCTGCCATAGCATTTACAGAACTGGGCATATATTAAAACTGCATGTGCTACAGAGTTCACATTGCCATGCTGGTTCATAGCTTAATAAAATACCAAATACAAACACATGTAAGTGATAATTAAGGTAAACATACATGTTAAAAGAAGAAATCCTACAACTATTTTGTACTGTGATTTTATCTAATTTTAATCTTATTGGGAGCTAATATATATAACCTGCCACTTGATTTTGATGATATTTGACAAAACTTCAGAAAGCTGAAACAGGTAACATATTCAGTATTTTATATGTTATTCGATTTGAGCCTCTAAAATTTATTGTAGAATCAGTATAAAATTCACAGATATGAAGACCAAGTCTTCAGAAGTAAAAACTAATTCATTGCTTTGAAACATTTACTTTTCACTCAATATTTAGTTAAAAATGTTGGTGTTTATATCCTTGAAAAAAACTTAGAGAAGAAATGTTAAGACAAGAAAAGTTGTCAGTGGAGGAATGCTCTTATTCTGCCTCATCTTTTACAACTGCATCTCTTCTTGCTTTATGTCCTTACAAACGCTTTCTGTGTGGTTTATGTTAGTTTAAGTGTATACTTTGCTCTTATCAACTGCCCATGTCTGAATAGACTATTTTGAAAATGTAAACCTTATAAACTTAGAAAGCCAAATAAGAAATGGCTTTAGTATTTTCCCCTTTTCAGCTTTTTTTTAGGAGAGTTAGAGAAGTGCCTCGAAGATCCAGAAAAACTAGGATCACTTTTTGTGAAACACGTAAGTTCAAAAGCATTATTTACATTTCAGTCTGATATTGTCATATTTAGCCAACAGATTAAAGGAGAAATCACTCATAGTTTATAAGAATGCATATGTTAAGAATAAAATCTAACTATTCAGTGTTTGGTAGGTGAGCTATCTGCTTTCCTGGTCCTGCTCCAGCTGACTGTTTGACTGATAACAGTACTGGTTGCTCAGGGGACCAGGGCAAGACCTGAAGCAGGAACCTTTAGGTGTGACTGCAGGCAGACACGTATTTGGTGAAGACGTGTAATGAACTTAGCTTAGTAACTAAATATATCTAAAATAGGAGATTTAGCATTAAAGTTTTATTTAAGGAAAAAATCACTGTTTTTAAAAAAATGAATGACAAGAGTTTATGCATTTTTGCAAATCTCTTTAATGTCCACTTAACAGAAGTAGATTTCCATCTCTGCTTCTGCATTCAACCTATTGCTCTATGTTTTATGGTTAAAGTATATGAAAAGAATCCATCTTCACACAGATGTTAGTTGGAAACAGGTAAGGATCTTAATATCTTAGGTACTGCACCAAAATGTGACCAGTGATCATTTCTTAATGGTTAGTTGCAGCATGAAATATGAAAACCTGCTGGTGACCTTCTTCCTGGAAGTCATATTAAATCTGTTGGACTTTGTTGCACCTCGGGGCTCTTGCCCCCGGCTAGGTTTTGTGATCTCATGCCTCGGGCAGTAGGAAGATGGTCACTGACTCTGGCAGACCTTTCAGGTGTTGATCATTTTATCCCCAAAATCACATTTTTAACATCCACTTCCTGTGTTTTCAGAAATCTTTTCAGTATTATCAAGTTTTTGGTGGCAGACACATGTTCAAAATTCTAATTTTTTGCTTGAAAACTGGAATTTTCATTATTCACACACACTGCCAGTTGTTTGCCTTGAAATGACAGGCTTATTTCATCCATGTTCAAGAAAACATCTACTAGACACCCAAGTGTAAAGGATTACAACTTATGTCCATCACTCTTTCAAGTAAAATTGGTGAGCCGTAAAACAAGCAGTTGGTTCAGCCTGTAACTCAACCCCTCAGGTGCTTTTCCTTGAAACAGTTATCATGTAAGCAGAAGCCTTGTACACACTTCTGTCTTGTAACAAGAACGTTAAAAACATGTGCACTCCCTGGTGGGTTTTAATAAAATAACTTTTCTTACCTCATCAAGGACATTCTTCTTTGGCTATAAATGTGTAGCTGTGGGGAACACTTGCCACGGGTCCATCAGTTTCACCCACCTTTGGTTTTGCGTATCAGTGCAGATGTCAACACAGTGACAAAGGCAAAGGACATTTTAATGCTGTTTTGAAAATAATCTTGAGCTGATGGAACTACTAAAAGCCTCGGGGTCCCCCAGGGACTGCACACCACACTCTGAGGGTCACTGCAGTAAGGGAGGCTCACTGTCTACTCCTCTCCCTGTCTTTTGGACATGAAATTAAAGAAATTTTTTTAGCTGTAATGCAGTGGCACACACTTGTAATCCCAGCTACTCCAGGCTGAGGCGGGAGGATCACAAGTTGGAGGCCAGCCTGGGCAACTTAGCAAGACCTTGTCTCAACGTGAAATTCTTAAAAAGAGCTATGGAGATAGTTCAGTGGTAGAGCACTTTAGAATTCACAAGGCCTTAGCTCAACCCTCAGTACTACAAAAAATAGTGGTGGGGTGGGGGTGCTTTTCCCTGCCTATTAGGCATAGCTAGGCTTACCAGGCAGGACTTGGAGGGATGGAGGTAATTCTTAGTTAAATATTAAGAAGTGTGTTCTTTGCAGGCAGAGGTGTTTACTGATACTGTAAAGGATGTGGTCTCTGTGAGGGAACCATCACGAAGGTCTGTTTTCAGAGCCACAGAGGAGGAGAAGGCTAACCTATGTCAGGAGTCTGGCAGGTGCTCCTGAGAGCCTCAGGCATGCTGCTTTGTTTTAAGAAGTTTGCTTTATGAATGTGCTGAAATATGCATGTGTTGTGTTCTGATTGTGTTTCTCCAGTTGTTATTGTTTTAACCGGTGTGTTTGCCTTTTTCATTCCTAGGAGAGAAGGTTGCACATGTACATAGTTTATTGTCAAAATAAACCAAAGTCTGAGCACATTGTCTCAGAATACATTGATACCTTTTTTGAGGTAAGACTCAAGATAGGAACAGAAAGCATTTCTGAATTTTTTGTTACATTTTAATTCCTAAAAATTTAAGTGTCATTGGTTTCCCAGGAAACAAAGTAATTCTTAGCAAACTGACCTAAGCAATAAGAATTCTGAATCTACATTTCTATCCAGTAAGTCATAGGAATGAGTATGAATTCAGTCTATGGTTGTGTCCCCTGCCATTCAGGGGTCATCATCATTAAAAATGAGTGTTTTTATCATCATAAACTTAGAACTCATTGCAAATTCAGAATAATTTATAATCGAAACTTTTTGCCTAAAAATTAAAAACAACAAATACATTTGTATGAACAAAAGAAAGCAATTTTCCAAGGCCTTTTAAGAAATATAAAAGACTTCTTTGAAAAAGGATCAGAAAGATTAAAGCATAAAACTCAGAAATCCTGAGAAATGGCTGTTTTTCTTACTGTTTTTATCAGCAGCATTGTGGTCAGCCATTTTGACAATTAGAAAGACTGAAAAATTGCTTTTTTAATGAACAACACTTAAGATAGTTTATTTTCATTTAAATCCACAGGACCTAAAGCAGCGCCTTGGCCACAGGTTGCAGCTCACAGATTTGTTAATCAAACCTGTGCAGAGAATTATGAAGTACCAACTGTTGCTGAAGGTGAGGGTGTGCAGGCATGGGCCCGGGTTCGGGAGTTAGAATGTGAGAGAAGGAGTCTCCACAGGCAGGGAAGGCAGGGATTGGCAGGCAAGGGGAATGGTTCCTGCAGGAAATGTGAAGCTACCTCGTTACTTCTGATTTTAAATATTTCAAAGTAAATTTTTAAAACTTTAATAAGACACCTTATACTGCTGTCTCAGTTTTTCATTTCCCTCAAGTCCTGAATCAAAACGTCAGTCAGCGTGAACTTGTTCCCTGCCACATCTTGGAATGCTAATGTTTCTTCTTCAGCTCTGTCAACTTTAAGTGTTTCTTAATCTTCTTGGAACCTTGGATGAAATTACATTTTTATTCCCTGTATATCCCGCACTGTTGGCTTAGCCATAGCCTGAATTGCTTTAAATTACTAAGGACAGCTAAAGACAGCACCACATGAAACTTGGGACCTGGACATGAAGGGGAACAAGAGCCAGCCCATCTGGAGGGAAGCAGGAGCCATCAGATTTGGAATGGCTTTGCCATCAGGATACCTTTTAGTTGTACTTCTGAGAGTTAAATGAGAAAATAGAATTAAAGCCCTGAGCCCAGTGCCTGGCGTGACAGGAGCGATCAAAAAGGTGGACCGCTGCCGTCCTCGCCACTCTTACCGTGTCCTTTCCACTTTCCTTACAGGACTTCCTTAAGTACTCCAAAAAAGCTAGCCTGGACACATCAGAATTAGAGGTACTTTGCATCCTGGCTGTCCCCTCGGCTCTTCCCTGAGTATCCCCAGCATGGGGGTCTTACCTGCCCTGGGACTCATCAGAGGATGGGGAGGGAGAGGCACTGAACTTGGAGGTGCAGTGGAGGGGCAGCCCTCAGATTTTTCCCGAGGAACTTGAACTTTCGTTCTGCTTTCTCTGCACCTACAGAAAGCCGTGGAAGTCATGTGCATAGTCCCAAAGCGGTGCAACGACATGATGAACGTGGGGCGGCTGCAAGGATTCGACGTAATGCAGCTGTTGTTCTTTGCAAGGGCTCCTCTGCCTTCTGTCCCTTTCTTTTGTTTTGCACTATTTCTTTCCACATTTAGAGAGAGGATCCTTTTTGTTTAGGTTTCTGTCTTTTCCCACTTTACTCAACCTGATTGATACTTTCTTTCAACCTCTTTTTGGGCCCTCTACCGTCCTAAGAATTGAGTTTCCTATCCCTGCTATGGTAGCCGGGGGTGTATCAGGACCCAGGTGGCCCCTACCTTTCAGCCATCCCTGAGAACTCGACTTCAGGGTCCCTGTGTTCCATGTCAGCCTCACAGACTTTCATATGGGATGCCAGATTGCTCTTTTCACATATTACCCATTGTGTATCCTGACGGTAAGCTCAGAACAGAGTCCTTATTTCCTATTCTTGAATAAGGAGATGCAGTTTTACTTGGCCTTGTCCCTGTTTTGCTGGGAATTAGGGTTTAAAGTTCTGGTGCTGTGATTCTTAAATTTAGCATTCACAGGCTCACCTGGAGGGCTTCTGAAAACACGGGCTCTGAGTGTGTGTGATTGTTCCTGCCGGCTGGTCCAGGTTGCACAGAGAGCGCCACTATTCTAGGGTGGAAGAGACTTTCAGACTCCCCCCACTCTCCAATTTTAAGTGAGGCCAGTGGTTATGCAGAAGCCGCCAAGGCTTTTATTTATATAATTGTTCCAGTTGAGACTAAGAATTCGTTACTATAAAAGAAAAAATAAGCTCTATAAATTAATAAAAGAAAAATGCATTATTCTGTGGGAGGAAATCTGAAGAAAACAGAACATCAGATAACTTAGAATGAAATGTTTTCTTTTCCCTTCCTTTGCCCCCTTTTTTTTTCTTTCAGGGTAAAATTGTCGCCCAGGGTAAACTGCTCTTGCAGGACACATTCTTGGTCACAGACCAAGATGCGGGACTTTTGCCTCGCTGCAAAGAGAGGCGGGTTTTCCTCTTTGAGCAGATTGTCATATTCAGTGAACCATTAGACAAAAAAAAGGGCTTCTCCATGCCAGGATTCCTGTTCAAGAACAGTATCAAGGTAATGTGTGTCTGTGAAGCTTTTTCCTGTACCAATATATGTACCCATCTTACTGAAAAACTCTTTCCTTTTTATGACCACATGTTCTGGCTTATGAAATATCTAGAGAACCTTTTGGAACCCTTGAGAACATTTAAATTTGTTCCACCCCCCTTTCTACTGTCTGCATTCGGGAACTTCTGATGTCTTGCACACACCTCGGTGTGACTGTAGCCATTCACTGGGTAGTGTTTATGTGTCACCCTCTCTGTAATGATGTAAAACCTTTATTTAAATTCAGAGGCACAGCTTTGGAGTATCATTCTTTGACCAGAGAAAATAGCTGCTCCATGTTTTATTCTTTTCCTCCATTCAACAAGAAGTACTGAGCACTTCAGTGTTAGGCATGAGATTCCAGAGATGGACCAGATAGATAGCCTCCCTGTCCTTGTGCACCTTGCTCTCTGATGGAAGAGAACGATAAATAAACAAAGAAAATTATTGCAAATAGCCCTAAATCTGTAAATCGAGGGAGAGACAGAAGAGCAGAAGAGGCCTGAGGCCCCAGCAAATGGGCGCTCGGAGATGCAAGCGTCTCCCCCGGTTTCCTTCTTCCTCTTCAGCTATGCAGACTGGGTCAGAAGGGAGATTCACTTCCCTTTGTTAGTCCTACGCCTAGCCGCTCAGGTCCCTGCAGACCTCACAGCACCCTAGTGAGACATTGTAGCCTCCCTGTGCCTGAACCCGGAGCAGATCTGTCCTGGGGCCCAGCCTTTGGGCCTACAGGACTTCTGCGCATAATACCGTGCAGAGGCTTCAGGGCCAAGAAGCTGAGGGAGGAGGTTGCCTTCACCAGGAGCTGACTTGCAGGCCCTGTATCTCATGCCACCCCCAAGACCCTAGCCCCAACCTTTGGAGGCCCCTCCCTCTGAGGGCCTGGGAGAGCATGATGACCCACCACCCACCATCTGAACTCCCAGAAAATTGCTCCAGCACCTTAGAAATTCTCTCAATGTTACTTTATATATTCTGCTTCTATAAAATTAGTTTCTGTATTTTAATCATGATATCATATACTTTACTATGTTTTATTGATATTTGAATTTTTTAAGTGGTATCTTTTTTATTCCTGAGGAAGCAAGTAAGGGATAAACACTGGGTCATTACAGAGGGATTTTTAAAATAGCCCCAGGTCCCCATTTCTAGTAAAACGTTGGAGCTATTAGTCAAATCACTCAGCTCCTGATGATCTCCATGTAACCGAGTGAGACATTGAAAAGCTTCATGATACAGGTTGAGTATCCCTTATCCCTTATCCCTTCTGGGACCAGAAGTGTTTCAGATTTCAGGGTTTTTTTCATTTTGTTTTACAGTTTTAGAATATTTGCATATTCCAGTTTTCATATTGCAGTGAGGTATCTTGGGGATGAGATCCAAATCTAAATACAAAATTCATTTACTTTTCACATACACTGTAAACACAGAGCCTGAAGGTAATGTTATACAATATATCGAGTGTGCCTGCATTTTAACTGTGACACATCAAATGAGGTCAGGTGTGTAGTTTTCCATTTGTGATGTACTGTCAATGCTCAAAAAGTTTCAAAGTTCAAAACATTTGGGGTTTCAGATTTTCCTTTTAAGGGTACTCAACCTGCAGTGGTTTCTGAGGCAGTAAAAATAGCAGCTCAAGCAAAAAAGTGGTTAATTCCATTTTGAAAGGATAAAATTCACTTTGCACTTGACTGGGGATTATTTATTGGGATAAACTTCATTTAACATAATTTATCTTCTTAACCATTTTTAAGCATATAGCACAGTGATACTGAAAGTGTATTTCCAGTGTTGGACCATCACCACTGTCAGTCTCCAGGACTCTTCCTTCTTAAAGAACTGGAACTTTATACCCATTAGACACTAAATCCTCATGGTCCCCTTACCACAGCCCTGGGCAACCCCATTCTACTCTTGTCTCCATGGACTTGACTGCTCTGAGGCCTCATGTCAGTGGAATCATATTGTGTTCGCCCTTGTGTCTGGCCCCTGGCACTTCAGTCTCCCAGCAGAAAGTTTCCAGAGTTCACCCATGTTCATTGTGCTGTGCATGTCAGCCTTTCCTCCTGTCGAGGCTGAGTAATGCTCCTCTGCACATGCACCACATTTTATCTGTTCATTGGTGGATACTTGGGTTGCTCTTACATCTTAGCTATTGTGAATAATGCTTTAATTTTTTTAAGGTGAGTTGCCTTTGCCTGGAGGAAAATGTGGAAAATGATCCCTGTAAATTTGCTCTGACATCAAGGACGGGTGACGTGGTGGAGACCTTCATTTTGCATTCATCAAGTCCAAGTGTCCGGCAAACATGGATCCATGAAATCAACCAAATTTTAGAAAACCAGCGCAATTTTTTAAATGGTAATGTGTGTTCTGTGTCTTCTTTCCCTAATGTACATGTTTCCGTTTCTCATCTGTGTCCCATTACATGTTAAAAATAATGACTGAACTTAGCACTTACCAGAAATCAGGCCACACCACTCTCTGTGGCAAGTATTATTATTGTGCCCAATTTACAGATGAGGAAATTGAGGCACAGAGTGGATTAATAATTTGCCCAGTCCCCACAGGTTGTTGGTGGCAGTTAGGATTGGGAGCAGTCATCACAGGCTCCCTCACAGCTGTGCTGCTCCATTCTGTCAAGTACAGAATACATACTGCCCTGTCCCAGGAAGCAGGATGCACAAAGATGTGAGGCAGATGGAGCTTGCCAAAGATGCTGGAGACATTGGCAAGGGCACTGCACCCCCACACCTGCCTTCCTCATCAAAAACAAGCACAGTTTTACCCTTTCCAGTTTCCATGACCCAAGTGATTGGAAATTAGCTGCAAAACAAGAATGGACACTAGTTGCCCCTTTGCATGTGGTCATCTTGTGACTCTTGGCTTCCACTCAGGTTTTAATTTGGGGATCAGTGAGAAACTTGGAGGATTCCGTCAGCAGCCATGAGCTCGTTAATTCTCCTTTCTGTGTCCTTATCTTCTCTTCTGCGCTCCATATCTGTGCCCCAGATAATGGTAATGTTCTCTGTCCCAAGAAAACCACCTCCACACCTGGCATGACACTGTAGAGCCAGGAGCAGAGGCACTCAGGGAAAAGTCTTAAGTAATGTGGCACTCTTAGCCAAGTGGGAATCGGCTGCCTGGGTGCCCACTCCAGTCGTCTTCTGTCCAGTTCTCTGGCTAATTATTGTTTTCATTTGCCATAAGAATTGGATCCTCTGGCTGTGAGCAAATCGGGTCTCCTAAACATATTGTTCTTAAGTATTGCATTAAATACCAATTCATCACATAGGATTGGGAAATTGCTGAACTTTTGTCATTGTCTTTAAAATAAAATAAACTGCCCTGCTGCCAGCATGATTAGGCAATGATGTTGAAGTCTCCTGACAGCCCTGCAGTGTAGGTGATGATAAGAATACCAGCCAGATCCTGAATGGGAGGAGCTATGGAAATGTCAGCCTCCTCCTCACGCAGCCTGCTCCTGCGAGAGGCTGTGGCCAGGGCAGATGTCAAGGGCTCTGAATGCCTCTGCACATTTGCCAGGGAGTTCCTGGCAGGGACACAGCATCTAATTGTCATAATGCATAAAGGTTTGAACACCTTAAGAATTTGGGTTAGGGTTTCCATTTGTATCTTTTTGTTTAGTTGTTGCTGGACACAATACCTTTATTTTATTTTTATGTGGTGCTGAGGATCAAACCTAGGGCCTCAAGTGTGCTAGGCAAGCGCTCCACCACTGGGCCACAACCCCAGCCCCTCCATATATATCTTATTTGGCATGAGTCCTGAGTTCTCCTGCAGACGAGTATGATAAAACAACATTACTGAAGCTGAGAGAGGACATCTTCCTGACAAGCACAGGCCTAGAGAGCTCTTTAACTCCCCTTGTCTGGATTGTCCAAGCTGCAAAACAGAGGCAGTCCTTACGGTCACCGCCACGTGTGGTAACTGAGAGGTTACTTCACCTCTGCCAGTTTCTTCTTTGTCTGCCTCTCTCTGGCTTAAAGAGGTCCTTTGTAAAGTTGCGCTCACTTTCCGCTGCCGAGTCCTAGTCAGCTCTGTCTCAGCAGCATGCTAGGCTTCCCATGGCCATTAGCCACTTTCCAGAGGTGCAGTGGACCGGACAGCTGGGTCCACTTAGCGGGAGGTGGAGGCTCTACTTGCCTCTTCTGGGGAACTGAAGTCTGGTCCTTTCCCACTGCCTCCTCCTGCTGCCCACTCTTGCCCACACACCACAGTTCCCTCCATCGAGTCCCTTTAATCTTCAGGGGAGAGTGCACTGAGGCCTCCCGTCGCTGCTGGTGCTGGGGCTGGCAGCTGCAGGAAGCGTGGACGTTTGCAGACTGCCTTGGCTGTGGGAGGCTCGAGGCCCAGCACTTCTTCTGGTTGGATGATGCCCCTTCTCCTCTGTCCTGCGGTTTGCTTTTCCTTGGTGCCCTGACTGAGACTCTTCTACTGTGTCTTGCTTGGTTACAGCCTTGACATCGCCCATCGAGTACCAGAGGAACCACAGCGGGGGCGGCGGCAGTGGCAGCGGGGGCAGCAGCAGCGGGGGAGGGGGCGGCGGCGGCGGGGCCTCCAGCGGTGGTGGTGGCAGCCATGGCAGTGGTCCCAGCAGCTGCAGCAGCGGCCCCAGCTCAAGCAGAAGCAGGCCCTCCCGGATCCCACAGCCTGTCAGACACCACCCCCCTGTGCTGGTCTCCTCTGCAGCCTCGAGCCAGGCAGAGGCAGACAAGATGTCAGGTATGTCTGCTCCCAGCCCCTCACTGCCTCCCCCCAGCAGCAGCCTGGCCTTTGAGGCCAGCCTCGGCCAACCCAGCAGGCTCCCTCTGAGCGGAGACTCCGAAGGTCCTGAGCGAGAAACGGAACCCATCCCCAAGATGAAGGTGCTGGAGAGCCCCAGGAAGTCCACCGGCAACACTTCTGGTGCAAGCCAAGATGGAAATGCCAAGGACGCTCGGGGGAACCTGGGCCCTCTGCCCCTGGGCAAGCCCAGGCCTGGGGCCATCTCGCCTCTGAACTCTCCTCTCTCTACCACATTCCCTTCTCCTTTCGGCAAGGAGCCCTTCCCCCCCAGCAGCCCCCTGCAGAAGGGGGGCTCCTTCTGGAGCTCCATCCCCTCCTCCCCCGCCAGCCGGCCAGGCTCCTTCACTTTCCCGGGGGACAGCGATTCCCTCCAGCGGCAGACGCATCGCCACACAGCCCCCAGCAAGGACACAGACCGCATGAGCACGTGCTCCTCAGCCAGCGAGCAGTCCGTGCAGTCCACCCAGAGCAACGGGGTAAGAACGCCAGGGAGCCTGCGCCCACCTGCCCTGCCGCCTCTGTCCCGCCAGCTCTTCTAAACCCGTGTCGCCGTCGCTCTCCACTCTGCTCCACTCCGTACTAACTCCAGCTCTCCAGCGCTGTGGGCACCGTCACCTTCTCCGGCACTCCTGTGCACTGCCCAAGTAGACACCTCTGTGGCTTCTCTGTGTGTGCAGTGTGTGTCCGTGCCCCCGGGCCTGGACGGACGCACACAGCCACCAAGTGAATGCAGACACTTCTAACCCTTCCTGGGACCGTGGACAGCACCCGCTTTCATCTCTACTAACTTGCTCCTTGCTTTGTTCGTGTCTCCTTCATAAGAGAAAGCGTATTATTAACCTTCTGAATGCAGCATCTATCCGTCTTTTCAATTTTCCAACCAGCAAAACATCTTGGAACTTCCTTTTTTAGCCCCTGCCTTCCATGCAGTTTTTTTTTTTTTTTTGAAGGAGTCCTTTTTTCCTGCTTTCTTTCTCCTACTTAAATTGAAATCTGTACACTTTAAGCTTTTGCTCATTGCTTGGTTTTGCTCTTTTATGCCTTAAATTATCTTTGCAGCATTTTTGACTCATCCAATGGAAAAAAATTTTCCTCAAGAAAACTTCCAACAGAAACTGAAAACAAATTAAGCTGGCAAAATGGGGGGAAGGAATCTGCCCAGTGGGGATACTTCTCCAGCCCAAGCATCGCTCTGGAGAAGACCCTGGCCCCTGGGCACCTGGAGACCTGCTCCTGCACAGGCTGCCAGGAGTACCTGGCATCTGTCCAGCAGGGGGCGCAGCGGGCGGGCTTGAGGCTCTGTGGAGGGGTGTCGCGGCTCATTTTGCTGTCATTCACATTGTGTTCTCAAGCACAGGGTGGTTGTGCTGGGTCCCCCCATTCTATGGCTTCCTCACTGTCCCACACAGCAGATGGCCTGGCCCGTAACACTTTCCTGAAGGCATGCGTGAGTGAATAGAACTGTTCTAATGAGTGTATGTTTGATTGCTTTATAAATTTTTAAATACATTTCCCTAAAAGGGTCTGTGTCTCTCTTTGTATGTATGTGTGTGTGTGTATATATATACATATATATATATATATAAATCTAGCTTTTGCATGTCTCACCCTTTCCTCTGAACTTCTATTAATCCTGTACTTGGGTTGACTTGATCTTATCCTTTTGTACTATTTTTTGTTACTTATTTTGTTAAACTATATTTACTTGAGGAATAACTTAAGAGGTGGGTCTTTATACGTTTATTTATACTCAAGTTTTACTCTCAAAAATAGCTGGTTGGTGCAGGGGTCATCTAGTGGACACCCCAGATCCTCACTGTCCTCTGGAGCTAGGACACCTCCCAGCTAGGTGAAAATGCCAGGTGGCCAGTGAGATCTGAACATGACTTCAGTCAGAAAGAAGGTGCAAACAGCCTACTAACCGTTGAGTGTCTACTCAGGGTGCAGGCATGGCCTACAGCTGTGACCTTACTAACCCAGACACTTGGCAGTAAACAAAAGAGGAATCTTCGGGAGTCTTCCGACCACTGCCCCCAGGCACGACCAGTGCTGGCCATCTCTGGACACTCCTGAGTAGATCTGGATAGGGAGGCCTCAACCCAGCTCCACCCAAGGCATTCACCTGAGACAACAGGTAGCACATGGTCCACAGAGTTTTAGGTTAGGAAAGTTACCTTTGCTTTCTGTCTCACACTTTTCCTTTGTGGTAGGTAACCTGGGAAGGGAAATTGTCAAGAGTGTTTTAGGTGAATCAAAAGGCCTTACAGAAATGGCCTGGGCACCTGGGGAAAACGCCAGAGGCCCAAAGCAGGGATTTGAAAATGCCCTCCTCTGGTCCTGATCAGAATTTCAGTTCAAAGGAGCTATTGCCCAGCTGCCTCTGATTGAGCTCCCAGGCCTCTGGCAGATCAGCCAGAAGCCTCCTTCCCCCTGAGCACTTCTGTGGCGCTGTCTGTGGTTACAGCCAAACAGCCATGCCTAGTCCGGGGTCCAGGTCCTTCCTCCCCCTCTAGATAGGCACCTTCTGCCAAGTTCTGTTGAAGCCAGACCAGGCGGAGTAAATGTGAATCAACCCAAAGCACGACTGTCGCGCTTCCTGTGACTCTGTGGCCTGGCCTTTCCACCTGCACCACCTGGGCAGCATTAGAGGCGCACGCACTTGGAGGTCACTCCCAGCCCTGCCATTCTCTCGCTGGCTGGTGATCTGTGCATCTCACTTCTCTCACACTCTGAGAGGCTGGTGTCATGCCCACTGGCAAGGTGGTTGTGAGAATTAAGAGAGCGATCTGAAATTCCTAACACAGCCTGGCGCATAGGCTGTGTTTAGAAAATGCTAATAGCTATGATTATGGTGGCAAAATACTCAGGTGATAGCTTGGTATGATATATTACCCAAAGCAGCTATGTCACAGATGTTTTCTGTTTATATTTTCTTGGCCCTATAACCTTAAAACTATAGGACGTTACCATTTATGTCAAAATATTAAAGTACATACTTAAAGTATAAAATAAAGGGCTGGGGAGATAGCTCAGCCGGTAGAGTGCTTGCCTCGCAAGCACAAGGCCCTGAGTTCGATCCCCAGTACCGGGAAAAAAAAAAAAAAAAGGTATAAAATAAAGTATATAAAGAAGTAGGCAGAGACCGAAGGCTGAGATGCTTGGCACCCATTCAGCTGAAGGGTCACCGGCAAGTACTGCCTGTTTATGAGGAACAGGAACAAGCAGACCCCTCCTGGCAGAGATGGGCAGCAGCTCCATCTCCTTCTATCTAAATAGCCTCTGCAGCTCCAAGTGCGTAGTCCTGATCCCTGGACTTCCCAGGGGCTGACTTACTGGCTTTCCCAGGCTTAGCCTCACAGAAGGGCGAGAGGGTCTGGCAGGCGTCCCCTCCACCGTCTAGGGACAGTGGTCAGCAGTCTGCTTCAGCACGTCCTGACACCAGCTTCATAGACAGGGCTGAGAGCAGGTGTGTCAGGGTTTGTCTCCTGCCCAGGGGCCTGAGAGCCCGGAAGGGGCTGGTGCCTTTGGAGTCCTGGATGTCATGGGAGCATTTGAGAACAAGCTCATGGAGACAGAAGTCTAGATGCCATTTTCCACATCCTAACTTGATAGAGGGAACACAGGCAGGAGTAGCTCAGGACTTGGCAGTGGTCTCAACTCCATTTCTCCTACCCTGGAAGAGTAGGTCACTTTCTAAATAAGAGCTAGGTGCAGATAACTGCCATTTGTTTCTATTCAGCTTACATTCCTTGGCTTGTGGGCCTGAGTAGGTAGCCTGAAGAAATGATCTCTGTTTACAGTCCTGGCTCTTGACCGAGTCACCCAACAGATATGGAGTGCCTACCGTACGTCAGTGACTGGGTACTGCAGGATGAGGGCAGGGTAGGCATCCCCACACCCCACCTAAGGGTCTCTTCCCAGAGTTTAAGTTGCAGCACCAGAGGCAAGGAGTCCTGTGATGCTTCACCACGTGTTCTCATGGCAACAGTGCCCTGGGGCCAGTGGGATCATGCAGCAGTGGGGGGACCACCCACCAAGGGCAAATAAAGGAGGCAAGCAACTAAGAGCAGAAGAGCAGCTGATTCGCTCCACATCAGGTGTTCCACATTCTTTATGAAAGGAAAGGACAGAGATGGTTAGGCAGGATAGCAGCCCGTGATCCTGGAATACATGTTCCCAGTGAACATTTTATCTGGAAGATTTGGTGATGTCTTCCTTATCCAATCTGATGGGCAGTGAGCTTTTTTCTTCGACACTTTTAAATTTAACACGGAACAGTAACATCACCGTGTTTCGTTAGTAATTACCCAGCGTGGCTTCAGCTTCAGGACTCAGCCTCTTCTGGGAGGGCACAAGGAGGACGGACTATAACAGCATCAAGCTTCCAAGAGGCATTGTTATGGCAGTGGTGTTGTTAAGATTGTGTCTAAATCAGTATCCACAGAAATCCTGGTTTTCACTTATTGAAAAAGATGTGCTAAGTTAGGCAGAGCACATAAAGGAAAAGTTGGAAGTATCTCCACGTCTGTCTGGTGAGCCCCGCTCCGGGGCCTGGTGCTGCGGTGCACTCACCAGTAACATCCCGTCGGCTCTCCGCTCAGTTCCCATCTGCCTTTTTTTCTTCATCTGCCCCCTCTACAGAGTGAAAGTAGCAGCAGTAGCAACATCTCCACCATGTTGGTGACACACGATTACACGGCAGTGAAGGAGGATGAGATAAATGTCTATCAAGGAGAGGTCGTTCAAATTCTGGCCAGCAACCAGCAGAACATGTTTCTGGTGTTCCGTGCCGCCACTGACCAGTGCCCCGCAGCCGAGGGCTGGATTCCGGGCTTCGTCCTGGGCCACACCAGTGCAGGCATCGTGGAGAACCCCGATGGGACTCTCAAGTGAGTGCCGCTGGGGAAGCCAGCGCCACGTGGCAGCCGGGGAGGAGGGTCGTGCACACAGGACATCTGGACCCTGGAAGGGTGAACTGAAAGGGAAAGCTGTGCCTGTGTCCGCATGCAGATGCACCTCTCAGAAAATGGGTGGCCCCCAAACAAAGATGGAGGGTCCTTCTGTCCCTCAGATTCAGCCTAGCAGTTTCCTTTAATAATCTGCATTTAAAGAAACACATGGCTTTTTCAGGTCACAAATCAGTCCCTGGAGGTTTTGGGTGGAGGAGAGGACCCCTGTCAGGAAGTATGCCGGGAACATCACGAAGACACTTGTTTTCTGGGCTGCAGGGAAAGGCCTATGTGATCCTTTTACCATCCGTCCTTACATACCGGAAGATTAATTCAGTTAAAGAAACTTGAAACTGGGTTTTCTGCATTAAATGGTTGGTTTTGTTGTTTGGTTGGTTTTTATACCCGGAATTGAATCCAGGGCCACTTAACCACTGAGCCACATCCCTGGCCCTTTTTATATTTTATTTTAAGACCTCACTAAGCTGCTGAGGCTGCCTTTGAACTTGTGATCCTCCTGCCTGAGCCTCCCAAGTCTCTGGGATCACAGGCATGAACCACGGCACCCAGCTAAATGTTATCTTAAAAGAATCAGTGCTGGTTTTTAAAGCTTGTCCCTTTCCTGAATCTTCTTGAAATGTGCACCGTGCTAAAGGCCAACCAAATGATTTCTAGGACTTGAACTGTTACAGAACTTTGTGATTTTTGACATTTCCAAAACACTGGACACAATGGCTGTGACAGGGTCTCAATGACAACCTGTGAATTTAGTACATACACCACCCACTTGCTGCACAAGCCATCCTCCTGCCCCATGACGGTCCCTTGTCCTATTTCTCCTTGATGCACAGAGAGTTGACTGTAATACATTGGTCAAGAATTAGGTCTTAGAGTTTTTCATATGTCAATTACAATAAGTGCACTTAAAAGATCTAAAAGTCACATTTTACATTTGTTTTTCTCACAATTTTTCTTAAGCCCTATATTAGGGTTCTTTAGAGAAACAAACAATAGGGAGTAGAGAGAAAGAGAGAGATTTATTATAAGGAGTTGGCTTATGCAGCTGTAGAGACTGGGAAGTCCAAATTCCAACAGTGTAGATGAGTCTGAGGCAGTCTGCTAGAGAATTGCCTCTTGCTAGAGAAGATAGATTTCTCATTCCAGTCCTGCCTTTGCCTAGACAAGGGAATCCTATTAGGATTAAGGGAGAACAATCGCTTTACCAATTTAAATGATCGTCTCAGTGAGAAACACCCAGAACGTTTGACCAAACATCTATGCACCCTGTGGCCTGGCAAGGTTGTTACAAAATTAACCATCACAGACATCTTTATATTTTAATCCTTAAAGTTTGAGTTTAGACATTATTGGCTTTGTCTCCCATTTCTCGGGTATCAGTGGAGAGTTGGGTGGGGATCACTGTTACTGAAGGGTCAACGTCCTGCTTCTCTGATGCTCTCAGGTGTCATTTGCTGAACGTTGGGAAGGCACAATGCTAAGAGCTCTTTCTCTCCCTAGGAAGTCAACATCTTGGCACACAGCACTCCGTTTAAGGAAAAAATCTGAGAAAAAAGATAAAGACGGCAAAAGGGAGGGCAAGTTAGAGAATGGTTATCGGAAATCCCGGGAAGGGCTCAGCAACAAGGTATCCGTGAAGGTGAGTGAGCTCCTCAGGCGCCTGTGTTGTCCCTCGTGAGCAAGGAGGGAGAGACGCTGCAGACCACAGGCTGCACTTGCTGGGGAATGCCCTCCTGCACCGCGCCGTCCACCTGCCCCGTGAGCAGCGCCCCAGGCTGTAGGAAGTCCTCGGGTGAAGCACAGAGACTAGACTTTCAGAGACAGAGTGCAAAGACGCTGCAGCTCAGACTTCCTCGTTCTCAGAGGGAGAGTGAGAAGATGCAGGTTCAGTGACTTTAATGAATTCCCTGGGAGGTGGCCTCTGTCAGCACGAAGCCTCTATAATCAGGTTGCCTGTACCCCGTGGGAGTTCTGCCTGGAGAAAAAGATCTCCTGAAAGAGACCCCAAGCCACCCTGGGGCAGCACTCTGGCCCTTCTTCATTAGGAAAGGCTCGAGGACCAGCTGGACTAACCCATTAGAGTAAGAATCTCTGAGTTCAAGGACTGTGTTTGTGGGTAGGAAGGAAAAACTCACCAAATGAGCAGCAGCGAATGGTGGTCTGTGTGGATTGACACCCGGGCAGCCAGGGCGTATTTCTGTTCATCTTCCAAAAGGAAGTGCAGCCCTGGAATCAGAGTAGTCTACCTGAAAATAGCTCACATTCTTGGTTAATACCTTATTTGCCTTTTCCATTTCAGCTTCTCAACCCCAACTACATTTATGACGGTGAGTTCTACCATTTTTCCTCTAGTCTTAAAAGTTCGTGGGTCTACAGAGCATTTCAGAACACTCAGGTACCACCTCTGGAGAGGGGTTCCTGTGATGCTGTGGGCTTGGGCAGCACCTTAGGTCTTACTAGTTCCTTGGGGATGTCGGGGGTGTGGGAGAGGAGCTAAGGGTGACTGACTTTGACCAACTTGTTTCTGCTGCAGTTCCCCCAGAATTCGTCATCCCGTTGAGTGAGGTCACGTGTGAGACAGGGGAGACCGTTGTTCTTAGATGTCGCGTCTGTGGCCGCCCCAAGGCCTCAATCACCTGGAAGGGCCCTGAACACAACACCTTGAACAACGATGGCCACTTCAGCATCTCCTACAGGTGAGGGCCCACTCTGGGGGCTTCGCTGGCCGGGAGCACAGTCTTGCTGCATGGTGAGTGGAAATGCCTCTCGACTGTGAGGGGCATCCATTTCCGTGGACACCTGCAGCACCCGGCCTGTTTATGAGGGCGGGATCCCACCCACACGTGCAGTGCAAGCCACTTAAATTCCTCACAAGTGCTGGATCTCCTAACTGCCTGCGGCCTGGGGGGGGTCAGAACCAGTGCCCAGGGTGCTGAACGTTCTGATGCCCAGTGTGTCCTTGTGTGTGGCAGTGACTTGGGGGAGGCTGCTCTGAAGATCATTGGAGTGACCACAGAAGATGATGGCATCTACACGTGTATTGCTGTGAACGACATGGGTTCGGCCTCATCTTCAGCCAGCCTGAGGGTTCTAGGTAAGCGTCTGAGCTGCAGGACACATCTGTCACATGTGCCCCCACACTTGTCACAGCCTGGAATTTAGAACAAGTCACTTTCAGAGCCTTCCAGAAGAGAGGTGCAAGTGGCAGACCGTCATCGGGGATGTCACGGGGTGCACCCTCTTGGCACCTCACAGGCGTGCCAGGAGAGCCCCAGTGTCCTCCTCTGCCTGAAGGAGGATGAGGGAAAGCCTCTGGCCACTGCACAAGGTATCTGGACCTCTAGAGTCCAGCCCAAGTTGGAACAAGGTACCTTTGTGCTCTTGGTACTCAAAAACTTGTTTTTTACCTAGTTAAGAACATATACCTAGTGTAAGTTGGTTTCATGAGAAATACAAGTAAAAAGAAACAGGCGTTCAGGTGGTAGAGCCAGGCCCGTCTCAGATCCCAACAGCTGCCCTTCCAGGGGTGCCTTCCCTGTCCCCTCCATGAGGACCAGGGTAAGTGACTGCCCGAGTGTGCAGCCAGGAGGGCGTCTTCCTGGGACCTGCTCACCCTGTCAGCCTGGTACTCCTCCAGCCCAGCAGGCTTTGTGCTCACCTCCTCGGGCAGAATCTGTCTGAGGCCTATTAAACTTCCAATAGTTACACTCGATGTGGTAGGTGGCTCAGAAGACCACACGGACTGTGCTTCCAACTGCACCTCTCTGGAAAAACAGCCGTGCGTCACGTAGATCAATAGGCACGTGAGAGTTCCCAACCATCCCCCAGCTGCTCCATGTGTGGAAAAATTAGAATCTCAACTAAAAGGTGATTTGAGTTCTAGAGTGCCTTGTGCATGAACAGTAAGCAGAATTTGTCTAAAACTTTTTTCCCATTTGTCTTAATCCCATGCATTTTAACTTTATTAAATCAGAGAAAGAACATTGTATGAATCTTGGATCATGGCACAAAAAATAACAATCTTTTATTTGACACTTTAAAGTCACAGGTTTTTTAATTTTTAAAAGAGAGAGATACATAGTTGATTACTTTTTAGTAAGTCACTACTGAAAACCAAGCGTTAGAGGTGGGACCTTTCACGCCATGGAGATCTGAGCGAGAAAGTAAGGGAAACAGAAACGCACGTGTGTGGGCTGGGGATGTAGCTCAGTTGGCAGAGTGTTTGCCTTGTAAGCACAAGGCCCTGGGTTCAGTCCCTAGCACCACCAAAAAAAAAAAAAAAAAATGCACATGTGTGGCCCCGAAAGTCTGTAAGAATATCCTTTTGTCACGCAGGCCATTCCAGGGTGACCTTCCTGTTTCCAAATCAGCCTCTGTGAGAAGCCATTATTACAGGAATTGGTCATCGGATGTTGGGGTTTAGCATCTTCCTTAGGCAGGAAACTCCTACCCTTTCTGTGCAGCAGTCGTTCCTTCCCGTGAGCCATCCAGGGTGTGGGCCCATGTTCTCTCTGGCCCTGGCTGCCCGCCATGCCCCTGCACTTCATCAGTGCCTAGCGATCCCTGGCGGTGTGCAGCAGGCCAGCCGAGTAAGGGAGCAGCCCGGGGCGTGCCTCCTGCCGCCCTTTGGGATCCAGGCCAGAGCTGGGTCTTGCTGCCTCAGGACGCATGCAGGCCCACGACCCACAGACAGGAGGGAGAGGGCTGGTCAGGGCCCTGGTTTCCATTAGAGAGGAAGAGGCAGCATGGGCAACAGTCCCCAGGGTCTCAGGATCGTAGAGATGCAGTTTCTTGAACTAGTTGGTGGTCCTAGAGTTGACACTTGGGTTTGATGTGCTTTTCTACATATATATAATAAAATTAAATAAAATTATTTCTTTTAGAAGTAAAAGAAAAAGAAGCCCTCTCACTAAAAAATAGAGAAAGGGAAAAGACTATATCTATGTAGGTACAAATCCAGGACTTCTTAGTGGGAGTTGATAGACATCCCAGGACTGCCTGGAGCGATGACTGTATTTTCGTAAATGAGACTCTCAGTCATGCTCCAGTGTGGCGAAAGCCGTGGCCAGGGAAGTGTCACCCGCAGGCCGGGTGGCGCAGCTGGTTAGCAGCCTCACCATCCCAAAGCACTTGAAAGGAGTAAGAATGGGCCAGTATTATCAAAAAGACGGAGCAGAGCGCGGCCCCAGCTAAAGGGATGGACATGAGGTCTCACTCCCCAGGCGTCCTTCGGTGAGTCTTCAAGGCTCCACGTGTTGGGACGCTGTCCCAGTGTGAACCACAGAGCTGGGTCAGACCCGTGGGTCCTTTACAGTCCGGTCGCAGCCACAGGACTCCACGGCAACAGCCCCCTGCGGAGGGGCTCCCCACTTGCCATGGGGGAAATGCTTTCCAGCCCTGAGTGACTTGGGAAAGGAGCAGAGAGGAGGGAGCTCAGCCCCCTTGAAAGACAAACGGATTGGAAGAGTCTCGGAAGTGCATGGGTGAGGGTGAGGTAGGGAAAGACGAGGCCCTAGCTGGACTGAACCACGAGGCGGGTGAGAGAGCGAAGGAGGAATTGAGGGGAGGGAGCAGGCCAGGTAGACAGGGTCCCCAGTGTCAGGTGGCTGCGGAAGTCCTGGAACATGATGAAAGCTGTGTTCTTGGTGCCACTGGCAGCTGGTCTCTGGGTTGCAACTCACAGGCTCAAGATTCCTTTTGCAGGAAAAATATAGAATGTCTTATTTTCCTTTGCATATGTACAATACTAGATGCATTACTAACAAGTGACATTCAGTTAGCAATTGTATAATAAAATCAGATCTACGTTTTCAGTATATTTATAATTTATTAACTCTATAAAACCTGTTAAACGTTAAGTAAAGATAGTGAACCCTTGATTCCTAATGTTGTGAAAGGAGACAGAGCTTTAAGGCTGTGTGGCTCTGTGGACAGGAGGGAACTGTCCCAAGCTTGCTTCCCATGAGAGCAAAACAGAAGCCACATATTAAAGCTTTATTTTTCCTAGTAAATATATTTTGAAAAATAAAATTAAATTTACTGATATATGTAAAATTGTCCAGAATATCTAATTTTAACAAGAGATGAGTATTTTATAAAGTATTCGTGAGACTACCTTCTTTCTTCATGCTAGGTCTCATCATCCAGTCCTGTGTCACTCACAGCTTGTCTCCACCAGATGAGGCACATTTCTAACCCTCGGGGCCACCTGTGGCTGCCGTGTCTGGGGTGCGGGCTGAAGCTCCCCACCACAGACTCCACTTAAAACTCACTCAGAGAGGATGCTGCTCTTTTTGCAGGTCCAGGCAGTGATGGGATCGTGGTGACCTGGAAAGACAACTTCGACTCCTTCTACAGTGAAGTGGCTGAGCTCGGCAGGTACAGTATAGACCCAAAACCTCCTCCCAGAGAGCAGAGAGTAGATTCATAAAGTTAAACGGGTGTCTGTCCACCAGTGGGAGTTAGTGTCTCATATGGGAAGGGTGACCTCTAATTACTTGTTACTGGTCACTGGGGAGGAAGGAAGCTGGTTTCACCTAGGGCTCCCACAGAAATGAAGACCTAAAGCCATGAGCTGTCACTAAGGGAATGAACCAGCTTCCTGCCTGTGCGTCTAGAACAGCGCCAGCTGGCAGCGCCCTTGGGGGAGCTCAGAGGAGAATCACCCACAGGCTTCTTGTAGGACTGGATTCTCTCACAGAATTCCCGTTAGCAAGAGCTGAATTTGTCCTTTGACTTTCAACTGTGCTTGGAGATTTAAAGGAATTACAACAATTAGACAAGACCGTTATAACAACTAGACAAGTTAGTTTGAAGAGAGTTTCAACATAGAGGTGGTTTTCCTCCAGCAGGGGCAGCCAGGGCCATGGTGGCTCAGCAGCCAGGCTCCTTCTAGCTCTGGCTCTGCCAGCCACCCGACACGCACTCGCCCCATCTGAGCACTGTGTCCGAAGGTCAGGAGCTTGACTACCCTGTTAGTCTGCTCTCCATCACTGTGACCAAAAAGCTGACAAGGACAACGTAGAGGAGGAAACATTTATTTTGACTCACGGTTTCAGAGGCTGAGTCCAGGGTGGTCAAGTCCATTCTCTGGGCCCAAGGTGGCAGAAGGGCATGGTGGAGGAGTGCCACTCGGTTCATGGTGGCCGGGAAGCAGAGGGAGGGTCCACAGGGAAGAGGAAGCTTTCCAGGATACTCCCCCAGTGACCTGCCTCTAGCTGTGTCCCACCTGCCTACAGCTACCACTCACTCCACTCAAACTAGGTCAGACTGATTAGTTTATAGCTCTCATGATCCAGTCATCTCACCTCTGATCATTGCTACATTGTCCCCTGAGCTTTTGGGGAACACCTCATATTCAAACCACAACCGACGAGGTTGTCCTACGTTCCTGTGGCTCCCGTTATGTCTGCCAGGTATACGTGCTGCGTAGCAAGTCCACCCCCACTTGCTTTCCTCGAGTAATGGTTTACTCGTCACGGCACTCTGGACTGACGGGGCAGGTATGCTGTTGGCCTCGCCGCTGGCAGGAGGCCCAGACCTCACTCACATGTCTAGGGTGCCATCTGAGCTGCTGGCCTCTTCCCACAGACCTTCACCCTGGCTTCTCACGTGATGGTAGAAGCATTCCGAAGGGCAGAAGCTAGCTGCAAGGCTTCTCACAGCTCTGCATCAGAAACCAGCAGCTAAACTTCCTCCACATTGCACAGTCAGCAAGTCACCAGCCAGCCAGCCACCCAGTGACTGGGAGGGGAGAAGAGGGACACTCCACCTCTCAATGGGAGAAGTAGCGAGCAGGGAGTGGTACCCCTCACTCCCACAGCCCCCAGGTCCCGTCCACAGGCAGCAGGCTCAGGCCGGAAGTGCAGAGCTTTCTTATCCAAAGAGGCAAGGTGCAGCCTGGGCTGCAGACGCATCACTGGTGCAGCTCCAGAGACCTTGCGCTGGAGTGACGGCTCGCCTGCCCTCCCTGCGCGTGGCCAAGCGAGGGCTGCAGGAGATGTTCCTTTCAGCACATGTGGAGGGGTGTGCTGCTCAGGAGGCACCGAGGGGTTCATCCCCAGCCTCTGCACGCGATGCCCAGAGTGGTACATGTGGACAGTGGTAGAAGCTGTTTGTGAGGCTAAGCTGTCTCATGCTGTCACTTCTGCCACATTAGGTGGTCAGGAAGCCACGGAGCTTTCCAGAACAGGCATAAGAAATGGAGACTGCCACTAGGAGGAAGGAATGGCAGGCACACAACGGAGGGGCTTGGATACAGTCAGGATTCGGGCTGCACAGCACCAGCCGCCTCCACAGCATGGCTGGGGAAGGTCAGCAGGCTTGGCGCGCCGAGTACCTTACTGCTGTGGGCGTCACCGAGGGATTGCTGGGCCTGTGCACAGGAGCTGGGTCTCTGCCCCATGGAGGCCGCCTCTCTGTTCTCCTTCACACACCTCACACTGCTCCAGAAACGACACTCTCTGTATGCTCATAGGGGCAGATTCGCTGTCGTTAAGAAATGTGATCAGAAAGGAACCAAACGAGCAGTGGCCACGAAGTTTGTGAACAAGAAGTTGATGAAGCGCGACCAGGTCACCCACGAACTTGGCATCCTGCAGAACCTCCAGCACCCGCTCCTCATCGGCCTTCTCGACACCTTCGAGACCCCCACCAGCTACGTCCTGGTTTTGGAGATGTGCGTACGCTCCTGATCCTCCTCCCTGCTCTGATCCCTCAGCCTCAAAGCGAAGCACTTTTGTTGATTTCCTTGGTTCCCTAAGGATAGAAACTAGGTTTTCAGAATTCACAGAACTTCTAAAACATCAGTTGACCACAGAGGTGGCAGCTTTGGCGCTTTCCCGTTCAGGCAGAGGGAAGTGTAGTCCCCACTGTGTGTGTCCAAGGACGGTGGAAACTGGTGCAGGCAGCCACACCACCAAGCCCCAGCTGTTCTCAGCCCCGCCAGGGCTCCACCGGGAGGCCGCAGCTCTGGTGCTGGAATTTCAGGCCACTCTGGGCGCCCCAGGTTGACCTGATACCCGCCGCCTGCCTGGGGCAGGTGTGCCCATGAGGTGGGAGTGGTCTTGCCAAGACCAGCTTGTGCCCCTCCTCAGGCCTCGCTCAGCGCCTGGCCAGGTCTGCCTCTGAGGACTCCTGTCAAGTAGAGGCCTGTTAGAAAGGGAGGGCCAGGCGCACCCTCCTGGAGAAGGGCTGCCCTGCCAGAGCAGCAAACTGTGCTGTGGGACAGTTTCAGAGAAGGAGGCAGTCGTGCAAAGAAGGAAGACTCGAAGCTGGGACCCTGGAGAAGCTGTTCTCAACCAGGGCAGTGTCACTTCCAGAGATAATTGTAGACGTCTAGAGAGAGTCTTTGTTTTTGTTTCTTGACCGCCACAGCATAGGGAGAGGGTGCTGCTGGCTTCCAGTGAGCAGAGGCCAGGAATGCCTGCAAGATCTGTCCCACCCTGATGCCGCCAGGCCCAGCTGAGACAGCCCGCGCAGCATCCTAATCTCTGTGAAACATCTTTTTGTTTTTCAATATTGGAGTGAGTTCAGGGCTGGGGTGTGGCCCGGTGGTGGAGTTCCTGCCTAGTGTGCAGGCCCTGGGTTCCACCACCCCCAGCACTGCAGGGAAGCAAAGGTGAGCGCAGACTAGGCTGTACTGCCTGTAGGCTGCTCTGTACTACACATCTCTTCTGGTCTTCACATAGCCCATTTTACAGATGTGGAAACCAAGTCTAGGGGGTTGGGGTGGTGCCCTGCCTTTGAACACAGACACCTAGTGTATCGCCGTGTGCCAGGCACTGCCCTGGCACTTGCCACATCATCCTCCGTTGATGGGCTAGGGGTGAATCCCTGGCCACACCTCTCCACCACCCAGTTCCTATAAAGACCCAGATTCCTCCTTCCATACTTAGGTCTTCACAGTGAGTCCACCCAGTTCCCATAAAGACCGATACCTCCTTCCATACTTAGGTCTTCACAGTGAGTCCTCGTGTAGTCACACCATCCACTGAAGGTCCAATCCTGAAGTACCGATGAAACATTCACAGTGCAGGCAGGTCCAGTGTGCATTTCTTACCAGCCTGAAGAAGTCTGGAAATCGAAGCCCTTCATGACAATGACCATTTCTACCTCTGCAGGGCTGACCAGGGTCGCCTCCTGGACTGCGTGGTACGATGGGGAAGCCTCACTGAAGGGAAGATCAGAGCACACCTGGGGGAGGTTCTGGAAGCCGTCCGATACCTTCACAACTGCAGGATAGCACACCTGGACCTAAAGGTTGGCAAGCCCAGGGCTGGACAAGGGCAGCTCTGACCACACCCCGCTTGGCCACACAGAGCACTGGAGCCTGTCCTCCAGAGCTGGCGGGCCAAGAGCTCGGGCCTGGGGGAAGTGGTGGGGGTGGGGGCGGGGACATTGATTCCTGCTCTTTCTAAGAACTGCACTCAGTGGTGTACACAGTCATTGAAATACCAGGTAAACACTTGAAACTTCTGACTTTTCATGATACTTTGAGAAAGTTTCTGTGAATCTTGCTGAACTTTGGCATGGGACCAAGTTCGCTGATAATTTCAAAAGAGAAAAGGGTGTTGCTCTTAGTACTGGGAGGAAAAGGTGAGCTTCCAGGGTGCTCACCACTTAAGAGCTCAGAGAGCCGCTCTGCGCTGAGCTTGGCGGCGTTCCCTTACGCTGCAGCTGCCCCGGCCTGCGCCGAAGCGCTCTTCCCGTTCCGCACGTGCAGCTCGTGCTCGCTGCCTTCACAGGCTCCTTCCCTCTCTGTGGACTGCTGACCATCATCAGAGTAATCTTAAAATCAGGTATGTTTGAAAATGACGGTTGTCTCACTCTGTCTTCTAGCCCGAGAATATCCTGGTGGATCAGAGTTTAGCCAAGCCAACTATTAAACTGGCAGACTTCGGAGATGCTGTCCAGCTCAGCACGACCTACTACATCCACCAGTTACTGGGGAACCCCGAGTTTGCAGCCCCTGAAATCATCCTTGGGAACCCTGTCTCCCTGACCTCGGACACATGGAGTGTTGGAGTGCTCACATATGTGCTTCTTAGCGGCGTGTCCCCCTTCCTGGATGACAGCGTGGAGGAGACCTGCCTGAATATTTGCCGATTAGACTTTAGTTTCCCAGATGACTACTTTAAAGGAGTTAGCCAGAAGGCCAAGGAGTTCGTGTGCTTCCTCCTGCAGGAGGACCCTGCCAAGCGTCCCTCGGCTGCACTGGCCCTCCAGGAGCAGTGGCTACAGGTGGGCAACGGCAATGGCAAAGGCGCGGGCGTCCTCGACACGTCCAGACTGACCTCCTTCATTGAGCGGCGCAAACACCAGAATGATGTTCGACCTATTCGTAGCATTAAAAACTTCTTACAGAGCAGGCTTCTGCCTAGAGTTTGACCTATCTTGAAGTTCTTTCTCATTCTCTTTCACCTGCCAATCAGCTGTTAATTTGAATTTTGAAGAGGAAAAAAAAAACAAACCCAACTGACCAGCTGCCAGTCTGTTCATCGTGTGAAATTGCATTCCAAGTAAGCTGTGCTCAGCAGCGCTTGGACTCCGAGCTTCGAGCTGCGCTGGGGTGGAGGACTTCACTGACTCTGCAGAGGCAGAGATCACGTTGCTGTATCGCAGTATTTTATTCAGGTTTCTGCAAAAAAAATAAGACTTTTTTAAGCAAACATGGATAGAATTTTGCAAATTTAACATTTTCAAGATTTATTCAAAGAAAAAATGCCTATGTTCAACCACTGGTGTTAACGAACAAAACAAAGATACTGTGCATCTCTGGGGCAGACTCGCCCGGGTGACAGCCACCCCCATGGCCTTGGCTAGCGCTCCGCGTCCACCTGGCGCTGAGATTTTCCAGCCACCTCGTCTGCATGCGTCTAACCGGACGCCAGACTTGGCTTCTAAAACGTGCATTCAACCTCAAACTTTTGCATAAAATAGAATGAATCGTTTTGCTCTGATGAATTGTAGGCCTTACTTGTATATAAGACTGTTCCTGCCTTCGGTCTCATTCCCCGCCCGCCCCCTGCCTTCCCTTTTACTCCCACCTACCGCCTGGGCCTTCCTCCGGGAGTTCAAGGGCCCGCCCATCCAATGAAGACACCAAGTTGGGTCCAGCCCTCTGCCCCCTTCCCATCCTCACCCCAAGCCGTCAATCAGATTGTTGAGCAGTACAGTCAGATGAAAATACTGTAAATGCACTCATTGGGGGTTTTTTGGTTTTATTTCATATCATGTGCAATGTTGTGGCTTTAACATTTTATGCAACTATTTATGAAGACCTCTGTTGTACCTGTAATAAATATATAGAAAAAGCACATACTTCGTACAGTGAGCTTTATGGTTTTGTGTGTGTGTGTTTTGGGGTGGGGGGGTCGTAGCCCTGTGCCATCGATTCAAGGAGATTTAACTCTTCGTGAAATTTGTCAGTTTTGAGGACTGTAAAAAGTGATTTCATACTCTGAATATAAAACTGGATAATAGGGTAATGTTTTAAAATTTATTATGCTATTATTCAGAATGCCAAAGTATTATTTTTTTTCCTAAAATCAGTCTGGACATTTACTACTTTTTAGACTTTTTGACATTCAACTTTCTGTACAAAAATTGGCTGGATTTTGAGCTTTTGGTAAGAAATTAAAGCCAATTTAGCACTGGCCGCCCTGAGGCTGGTCCCCAATGCCCGCGTCACTGTGGCAGAATGAGTGCTGGCGGGAGGTTCTTCCAACAAAAGAGGCTGGGATTCTGGGCACGCTTGAATTTTTCTGGATGTCTTTTTACCTTTATTGTTTGAAATACACTAGAGTCCAGCCTGCTTCCCAAGCCAGCCAGACATCTGGGTCTTGAGCCATATACTGGCATAATTAAGCTTTGCAGCTTCCAATGTATTTTATTTATTCTTTTGTTGGGTTTTTGTTTGTTTGTTTCTTCTTGTAAAATTGTACAGAAACTTTTTAAAAGAAATTGGATTCAAAACTGGATGTGTATTCGTAACCTCATAACTTTTATTTGTGTATTGTTTCTTTTGTTATTTCAGTTAAATTTTTACATTATTTTGCATGTATATTTCTTTGTACAGAGACCTTACATGTTTACACAGTATGATGTGATGTAAATATTTTATTTTGCCATCAGTTATTTTAAAAAATTAAACATATTTGCCTGATCTTTGTGTTAGGCCTTTTATTTAAATTGATCACTGTCGAATCTGACATTGCTGAGAGAATGAAGCAGAGTCCTCTCACAGGTGGGAGAGGGTGGAATATTTTGGACTGGGTATCCCCTGAACATGGCCAGAAACAGGAATTGGGTAGGTTCCTGCAGACTGGTTCACAGAAGTGAATGGAAACTGGTATGTCACCACCGTGTCAGCCAACCAGCAGGCTGTCACTCACCCTGATTAACAGAATTGGAGCAAAGAGAGGATCTGTTTTCATTCTGCGCTTGAAGAAGCAAAGTTAACATTGCTATACACTCAAAAGGATGAAGCACTTAGGTTTGAGCACCATGTTATGAACAAACCAAAGACTGCACCTGTGGAGAAGAACCAGGGTCCACCTAGTCCACAGGGATTTGCAGCCACTGCCTCCATGAGTCTTTCTCTGCAGGGTCCTTCCCAGTGTGATTTCACAGCTCCTCTGGCAGCAAGTAATTTTTTCTGATGACCAACCTGGTCTCTCTTGTGGATTCTTTCTGGGATCATGACTTTTATTTGACCTTTATTTCCATCTGCTGAAATCTCAAAGGGAAGGCCAGAGTAAAGGGACATTTAAGCCAAGTCTAGTCAGGACGTGGGAAGCTGACTTCCTGAGGTGCACACCCCTCCAGGTCTTATGACACCACGGCCATTGGACCTGAGAGAGAGCTGGAATTCCAGGTCAGTTTTAGTCCACCCAGCAGAACAGTGTCCGGCCTAGGAGGGCTCTGTCGTACCTTCCTTTTAACTGGACACGCTGAATGAAGCAGTTTCTCCTATAAGATTAGCAAAGCACATGCAGGTGAAGGGTGTGCAGATATTTGGTCTCCCGTGGTCACTCAATGTTTTCTTCTCAAATGTCAAGATATATTCTGCTTGTTATGCTATGTATAAATATTTTAAATCCTTGGATTCTCTTCATCCCTAAGGCATGGTTGGGGGATGGGAATCGCCAGGATTTCAGTAAATTATGAATGCCATCTTATTGCAAGTGTTAATCTGAAAGCAATTAGACCTCTGTGAGGAAGGGCCCCACACAGCTGTACATTTCTGAAACCTAATGCTGGAGACCAAAATACCTAAAGAACTACTAGGTCACTTCCCAGGTTTACACATATTTATATGAGACTTAACTTATAGAAATAAAGTACACAAATCCTAAGGAAGTAGCTCAATAAATGCCCAAATATGTGAATACTTATATCATCCCCCCAGTGACAGCATTGCCATTACCCAGTGCATCCCCACGAGAAGCCTCCTCACCAGAGGCAGCCACCGTTCTGATTGCTGCCACCCATGGATGAGTTTGCCTTTGAAATTTATGTAAGTAGAGTCACATGCTATGTACTTTTTTAAAAAGCTTAGAGTTTGAGATCACTGTAGATCACATGCAATGGTAAAAAATGTGCCCTTTACCCAGTGACAGTCTCTTAAAGATTCACGCAGTGTCACAGCCAGGATGTGAGCCTAGAGAGGGTCAGGACGTGCAGCAGCATTTCCATCACCGGGGCCCCTCCTGTTGGACTCTTAGGGCCACCGTCAGCCTCCCTTCTGCCATCACACCCCCCTTCAGCCCCTGCCAATCACTTGCCTGTGCTTCCTTTTTACCCTGTTGTCATTTTGAGGATGTGCATACTGTACGTAGCCTTTTTTAAATTTTTAGTTGTAGATGGGCACCATACCTTTATCTTATTTTATTTATTTACATGGTATTGAGGATCCAGGCAAGTGCCGAGCCATTGAGCTACAGCCCCAGCCCCATTCATAGCCTTTTGAGATAGGCTTTTCCACGAACATGATTCTCTGGAGATTCATCCAGGTGACTGCATGGATCCGTGGGTTTTCCTTTTTATTGTCAGTAATATGTCATGGTACAGACGTACCAGAGTTAATCACCTACCGAAGGACATCTGAGAGTCTGTGAATATTTGTGTACAGATTTTTGTGCAGATGTGAAGGTTTTCCTTTCCCTGGGATAAGACGATTGGAAGATCATATTGTAATTGCATATTTCATTTTTCTGTTTTGTGTTTTGTGTTGGGGTGCTAGGGATAGAACCCAGGGCTTGGGCATGCTAGGCAAGCACTCCACCACTAAGCTACATCCCCAGCCCACATATTTAATTTTTTAAAGGATTTCCAAATTATTTTCCAGACCCTATCATTTCACATTCTACCAACAATGTATAAGTACCCATTTCTCAACATCTTCATCAGCATTTGGTTGTACCACTATTATTGATTTGGCCCTTCTGATCATCCTATAATAATAAACAAAATAATAAACATATCATGATTCCAATTTGCATTTTTTGAAAAGTATCTCTTAAGTTCATTTGCCTATTTATTTATTTGGCATTAAGTTTTTTGAGTTCTTTAGATATTCTGAACATCAATCCGCTGTCAGAAGGGTAATTGACGAAGAGTCCTCTCATCCTGTGAGGTTCTGTCTTCACATACTCCTTCATTTCCTTTGCTAAGAAGCAGCGCTTGAATGTGATGCCGTCCCATTCATAAAATCTTGCTGTTATTTCCTGAGCTTTAGGAGTCCTGTTGAAGAAGTCATTATCTGCATATGTTGGACCCTACATTTTCTTCCAGGAGTTTCATAGTTTCAGATCTAATTCCTAGGTCTTTTATCCATTTCCAGTTGACTTTTGTGCAGGATAGGAGATAAGGATCTAATCTCAGTCTGTGTATAAGCCAGTGTTCCAACACCATTTGTTAAAAACCTCTTTCTCAGCATGTTTCTGGCACCTTTGTCAAGGATCAGATGATGGTATCTGTGTGGGTTTGTCTCTGTGTCTTCTGTTCCTTTGGTCCATATGTCTGTTTTTATGCCAGAACCGTGCACTTTTGTTACTATATCTCTGTGGTATAATTTGAAGCTGGGTATTGTAATGCTTCCAACATTGCTTTTTTGTTTTTGTTTTTTGTTTTTTGGATTTTTTGCTTAGAATCACTTTATATATTCTGGGTCTTTTATTCTTTCAAGTGAGTGTAGGACTTTTTTTTTTTTTTTTTGGTTAGGCAAAGAGTATCAGTGGTATTTTGATGAGGATTGCATCTTGCATCGAATCTGTAGATTGTTTTTGATAATTTTGCATTTTGACCGTATTAATTCTGACTCTTCATGAACACGGAAGGTCTTTCCATCTTCTAATATCTTTTACAATTTGTCTCATCAGTGTTCTATAATTTTATTGTAGAGGTCCTTCCACCTCCTTGGTTAGATTTGTTTCTTTTTTTTGTTTGTTTGTTTTATAGGCTGTTGTAAATAGGATTCATTTCCTAATTTATCAGATTCTTTAGTGTGGTGTATAGGAAAGCTATTGATTGTTGTGTGGTCAATTTTGTATCAATTTGTATTAACAAATTGATTTGTATAATTTGTATTAACAAAAAATTGAAGAAGTTCTCCTTTATTCCTGTTTTCCTGACTTTTTTTTTTATCACAAATGCTTGTTGAATATTACCAAATGCTTTTTCTGTATCTACTGAATCAAATGTAATTTTCCATATCAAATGTAATTTTTCTTCTTTAACCTATTAATAATGGTGACTTTTTAAATGCCAAGCCAAATTTGTACCCTTGGAATCAACACCACTTGGTCATGGTAGATAATTCTATCTTTCTAAACTGGATTTGCTAATATGTTGTTAAAGGTTTTTATATATATTAGTCTGAATTTTTTGGTACTGTCACTGGTTTGGAATCAGGGTATTTCTAGCTATATGATATGAATTGGGAAATTTTATATTCTCTTATCTTTTCCTGGAAAAGATGTTATAGAACTGGTGTTAATTCTTTAAGTATTTGGTAGACCTCTCCAGCAGAACCATGTGGGTCTGAAGATTTATTTGTGTGGCGTTTTGAATCACACTAACAGTTTCCTTTGTGTTATAGGGTCATCCAAGTTACCTGGTTCTTATTCAGTGAATCACGATCCTTTATGTTCCTCAAGAAAGGCGTCGATTGTGTCAGGTCTAGTTATTCAGACACTGAGAGGGGAATGCTGAGGCTTCCAGCTGTAATCACAGGTCTGTGTGTTTTTCCTTCACATCTGTTAGTGCTGCACACGTGTTGCAGCTGTGTCACCTGAGGCACACACACTCAGGATTATCAATGTCTCCTTGATGAGTTGACCCCCTATCACTATGTAGTATCCCATTCTATCTCCAGTAATTTTCTGTGCTCTAATCATTATTAATGTCAGCAGTTTTGCTCTTTTAAAACCAGTAATTTTCATGGCATGTCTTATTTCATCCTTTTACAGTCAGTAGACCTTTATACTATATATGTTTCTTGTAGAAAGCAAATAATTGGGTCATGTTTTATAATTTGCTCTGATATTTTTAATTAGTATATTTAGATCATTTATATTTAATGTACTTCTTGATAAATTAGGACCTTAAGCCTGATGTTTTATTAGTTGGCTTCCTGTTCTTTCTGGTCTCCACTTTTGTGTTGTTTTGTTGACTGTTCTATTTTGCTTCCTCCCTGAGGTTTGCTTGAACATTTTTAGAATTCCATTTATATTTTCCTAGACTGTTTTTAGTGTGTTTCTTTGTGTAACTGTAGTGACTGCTATAGGTATCACATTAGATAAACATGACACAGTTTACATGGTGTCCTCTGTGTGTCCATCACCCTTGCCTGATTGTAGTTTTAATATGTAAATATTAGGTATGTAAATATTTCCTTTACATACATTTAAAACCAAAATACACAATGATTTTTACTTTTTTACCTTAACAATCAAACACAATTTAGAGAACTAAAGAGGAAAAGGAATATATTTAACCCATATTTTTCCTTTTTCTATTCTTTCTTCCTTTTGTGTGTGTGTGTGTGTTTTTAATTGCAGATGGACACAATGCCTTTATTTTGTTTATTTAGTTTTATGTGGTGCTGGGGATCAAACCCAGTGCCTCACACATGCAAGGCAAATGCTCCACCACTGAGCCACAATCCAGTCCCTCTTCCTTCTTGATATTCCAAGATTTCTTCCTTTACCCTTTCCTTCCTCTTCAGATAACTTTATTCAGCTTTTCTTCTGGGGTACTTCAGCAGGCAGCAAATTCCCTTAGTGTCTCTTCTTCTGAGAACATTGTGGCTTCCTCTTCATTCTCTTTTTTTTTTCCCCCTGTGGGGGCTTGACCTCAGGAGCTCCACCGCTGAGCCACGTCCCCAGCACTATTTTGTATTTTATTTAGAGACAGGGTCTCGCTGAGTTGCTTGGCGCCTTAGGCTGAGGCTGGCTTTGAACTCACGATCCTCCTGCCTCAGCCTCCCGAGCTGCAGGGATTGCAGGCGTGCACCACCTTGCCCAGCTCCTCTTCATTTTTGAGAGAGAGTCTTGGAATTCTAGGCTAACTTCTTTTCTTTCAGCAAGAAAAATGCCGTACCACTTCCTTCATGTCTCTTACGGTTTCCGATTAAAAATCCACTATCAGTCAATTCTTTTTTTACCTGATAAGCAAGGTGTTTTTCTCTCACTTTCAAGATTTTGTTTTTTGTTTATTTACAGAAGTTTGACTCTCATGTGTCTTAGTGTGGATTTGTCTGTATCTGTAGTTTTATGTCTTTTGTCCAGTTGGGGAAGTTTTCAGCCATTATTTCTTCAGGGTTTTTGTTTATCTTGGTGTTTTGTTTTGTTGGATTGAACCCAGGGCTTCTTGCTTGCTCCTATGTCCTACTTCTGAGCTACACCCCAGCCCACCTAAGTTCTTCTCAGCCCTGTCTCCTCCTCTCCATTTAGACTCCAGTGACATAAATGTTTGGTTTTGTGTCCTGGTGTCCGGGTCCTGAGGCACTGCCGCCACGCCTGCTGTTCTGCCTCCGTCCCTTCCCCTCCTGTTTGAGTATGTCCTCTCTCTTGTGCACATCGGGTGCTGCCTGTCATTCCCTAACAAGTACACTGATCTTGCCTTGTCCACTCGGATCTTCTGTTGAGCCCCGCCATGGGGTTTATTTCATTTGTTGTAATTAAAAGTTCTAAACTTTCACTTGATTTTCCCTTATAGCTAAAGAAATAGAAGGCTTGCTAAAACTCTATTTATTTCAAAAATGTGCGTGATTGCTTCTTGAAGTATTTTGATCATGGCCGCTTTTCCGTTCTCATGAGATAATCCTAACTGCCCTGCGGTTTCACTGTTGGTGTCTATTGCTTACCTTCCTCACTCACGTTGGTATTCTTCTGCTTGACAGCATGAATGGTTTTTGTTTGAAATTCAGTGTGAGGCTCTGGGTCTTACGTTTTATCTGGCCTCATCTGACAACACTTCGACAGGGGAACGGGGCAGTCGCTGCCTTATTGATCATGAGCAGGACTGAGTTTTGCTCGGCCTTCCCTGTTAGATGGGGGTTGAAGGAGGCCTAGTGGAGAGAAGGGGCGACATGTTGATGGGTCAGCGTGCAAGAGCAAGAGCCTCACGTATCTCCACTGGCACCCCCGTGGGTGGAGACGCTGCCCAGCAGGAGGAAAGTCCTGGCTCTATTTGACCTTTTCTTACACCACCTTGGCAGGGGGTTGGGGTGCCCCGTCATAGCTGGGAAAAGGGTAGAACTCTAGTCTTTGCTGGGAGAGGCCCCAGTTTTCCGGTGGCGTATGGCTGGAGAATAGCCTTACTACCTAAAAGCGATGTTTCCCTCGGCCGCTCCTTTCCTCAACATTTTTCTAGAGAGAACCGGTTTTGTCAGGCTTTTATTTTTTCTTCCACATCCGTTGGCATTTCCAGGTTTCTGGCTTCTTCAGCTCCAAGTCTGGGATATATGAAATAAAAGGAAATCCCAGAGAACTCCCTCCCCTAGGCCTCCAGCCCGAGGTCCCTAGCTGCTCTGCTACCTTCTCTTCACTTCGCAGGGCCTTCTTCATTTAAGTTTTACGTATAATTTCCACAGTTTCTCCTTGTGCAGGAGAAACAAAGAGAAGTGTGGCCGCACCATCTTTCCAGAAGCACAGTCCAGTGTCAGCGCCTGTCCTTGGGTCTGCTAGTCTAGGGTTGCGCGACCTCAGTCTTCTGAGACGACCACAAAGTCAGTGCTTGGATCTGTTTCCAAAAGGGGGACTACGAAACCAACGATGTCGGAACCTGAGCTCTCTGCACATTTCACTGTCTTGTACTGTTTCTGCTCATTTCTTGTTGAAGTCCACAGTGACTCGACCACAATGTGCAGGAAAGGCTAGCCAGTGAGAGACAGGAGTGAGGGCCTGGCCGGGCCCCAGCTGCCCCTGCAGAGCCATGCACAGAGCACTGTGGGAAGGCAGGCAGAGGCTGGCTCTGCTCTGGAGAAGCTCCTGGCGGGGAGGAGACAGAACTTAAATAACAGTGAGAAGAGAGAATGCAATGGATTGTGCAGCGGAAGTTCTGAAACAACAGAAATAGTCACATAAAGGGGTTGGGTCTCCCGGCTGCGGCTTCAGGCTGGGTCCAGATGTCAAGTTGCTCTGGCGATGGCAAGCAGCTGGGTGAGGAGGTACAATTCCCATGCCATCTGAGGTGACAGAACACTTGTTTTCAGGTAGCTCTTTCTTCCATTGGCCATTTCTTATTTACAATTCAAACAGGTTAGGGAGGTTTATCTTTCATCTGTGACTCTCATCCTATGAACAGCCCTGCCCAGGGCCCATTTCTAAGATGGCTGCATTTACTGGAGCAGTTTAGCTTCTCCCCCATCCATCCTCTGCCCCATAGGACATGAAAGGTAAAGGCTTTGTGAGGCCAAGGATCTTGTGGAAGTCCAGGAAAAGTAGAGACTTTAAGACTAATCGCCTTATTTTTTGTTACTGCTTATAGAAAGCACAACTTTCTGACCTATTGTTGAAGGTTAAAAATGTTTTACTCAATTTTGCCCAATTTGTCAGCTTCTTCATGACTACATTTGTCTTCAGTTAATGTCCTTGTACAGGAAAGACTACGTCAGAACAAGTGACACAAAAACAAGCTCTGGAGACACACCTATTGATTATTTGAGAACTGCCTGCACTGTTGAATTGTTAAGACAGGGTAGTGACCTGGTTTACATATTTATTTTAAAATGCTTACATCAAGAGAGAAAAGATGCAAAACATCATTTTTTTTCCAAACATGAAAATTGCCTCCAGGTGCTAAGCTGTCCCAAGCAAGGAGTTACCACAGTGGGCTCACCAGGGGTGGGAGGAGGCCAGTGCACCTTGATCTTCTTTTTCAGTTTTATAGGGTAAAAGAAGGGGAAACCGAGAGTGAGGGATAACCGTGCAGTTCCCTTCCCACTACTTCTCTGGACCAGCCTGTTTTTCTGGGAGGCCTCTTATTCCTGGGAGACAGGAAGTCAGCGGCTGCCTTCTCTGACTACACATGATCTTTCTCTAGGTGACCACGGTAAGTCTCCTTCCTTTGTAAGTGACGTTGTTACAAATTATCATACGTTTGGTGACTTAAAAGAAATTTTCTCATGGTCTGGAGGCCCACAGCCAGAAATGGCTGAAATGAAGGTGTCTCCAGACGGGGCCCCACCCCGCCTCCCGAAGCACGCGGGAGACTCTGTCCCCTTCTGCCAGTTACTGGTGGCTGCTGCTGTGCTCGTGGCCACACGGGTTCAGTCTTCAGGGCCAGCATCTTCCTTGGCCCCATCTTCACGCTGCTCACTCACTGCAGCCAGTCTCCCCGCCCCGCCTAGTAGGAACATCAGGATGGTGCTGAGCGCCCGTGGGACAGTCCAGAACCATCTCTCTCTATCCCCTCCCTGAATCTCATGTGCAAAGACTTGCCACAAAGGGGAACATTCCCAGGTCCAGAGAGTAGGCTGCGGCTGTGGGAGGCCATGCCAGCCCGTCACACCCTCTCTGTATATTTCCATGCCAACGATTAACTTTGTCCCCTGCGCAGTCCCCTGTGCCCCAGCTACCTAACTCTCCATGGATGTTCAAAACGCAACTCTCATCTGATGCCCAGTTCACCACTTACCAGACGCTCAGACAGAAACCCCAGAGCCCTTGTTTGCCTCTCCCCCACCTCTGCAGCCCACCCAGCTCTAGGTTGGCCTCAAGACAACCCTGTGGCCCCCGACTCCCTGCTCAGGTGCCCACAGAGGCCTCTAACTGGACACCCTGTTCCACTACTTCCTACTGCACAGCGCCATCATTATCCACTTGGTCGCAGGGTCGTGCTCTGATCCCGCAGGTCACTGTTGGAAGTCCTGATGGATTCAGGGCTACCTGATGAATAGACCCAGGCAGCCTTGGTGTGTGGGGCGGGGGCGGGGGGCGTTTGTTGTTTCCCCGTAATCTGGTAGCTTCTATGGGTCCCCAGCCAAGTTTTACCTCAATCGGGTTGTCCGGAAGAGACTCCTGTGGTGGAGGAAGTGCTCTGTGTACGTGCCCTCCATGACAGTAACCGCTGGCCACGTGTGGCTCTTGAGTACTTGAAGTGTAACTGAAGAAGTCGCCTTAATGTGGATTATGTTCTGTCAATAGCTCCCATTAGTACAGCTGGAGAGCCTCACCTGGTCACCTGCCCCACGCGACCCTCTGGGGCACCATGAGTGAGCTGTGTGGCTCCCTCTTCGGGCAGTGCAGTCGGGACAGCAGTGACCGAAGAGCAGGAGAGAGGGATCTGTGCTAAGCGCCCCAGGATGTCTCCGCCAGGGCGTGGCCTTTTCTGTGCGCCACAGAAATGAAACTCCCATAAGCAAAGGGGAAGCGCCCAATGTGTGCGGGCTGATGGTGGCAAAGAGGTCCTGCCCCCGGGGGAGGCAAGGACAGGACTGCGAGCCGGTCCAGTTGGAAAGGGAAATCTTCCCAGGAAGACTGGCTCCGGGTCTTGAGAAGGTCAAAGGGAAAAGCACAAAGGGACTCCTTCTGGGGCTCTGGCTTCTTAGGAGAGGCCAGCATTAGAAGGTCTTCAGGGGACTCAACAGAGTCTAAAGCTCAGCCCCATCAGGGGCAGAAAGAAGCCTTTCACCCCCACAACAATGCTTGCCGCTCTGCCCAGCATGGCCGGTCCCTGACACACAGGCGCATGTGCTGGATACTCAGAGCTGTTAAGGGAAAAGGCATTTTATCCCATAGTTTGGCGTGAGTTACTGAATTCCGAAATTGGAAATGAGATTTTAAAATGAGCCTATGGAAGAATGTACCTACGGGCCAAGCACCCCGAGTGAGTGGACAGAGAATGATAGCCCTCCTTGGGGGATGGGCGTGTGTGGAGATTCAGTTCGGATCCTGTGGGAAACAGATGGGGCTCCATGGGCAAGGGGAGAGCTAAGCAAGGGGCTATGGGAAGATGTGGGCAGGGATATCAGGGCTGGTTCCTCCTGCACAGGAGGGAGGGAGCCAGAACACACTTCATGGTCCTTCTTCCTCTGGCCTCCTGCTGCACTCCCATTGGTCCACCCAACACAAGCCAGGGCCAGGGTGTGCCTAGATAAAGCCCTGAGGTTTCAGCTTCTAGGGCAGGAAGAGGGGTGGAGGGCACATCTCCAGGACCCCAGGGAGAGCGGAAAGAGCAGACAGTGTGGACATCCATCAGAATGACTGAAATCCACAATGCGACATCACCAAGTGCTAAAGCAGACGTGGAGCAACAGGAACTCGAGTTCACTGATGGTGGGAGTGCAAGGTGGTAGTCATCTGGAACGCAGTTTGGCAGGTTCTTGCAAAACTAAGCACATGCTTACCATAGAACCCAGCAATCTCACTCCTCAGGATTTGCCCAAAGAAGATAAAAACTCTAGTCCACACAAAATCCTGCAAATGAACATTTATAGCGACTTTATTCATAATTGCCAAAACTTACAAGGAACCAAGTTGTCCTCCAGGAGGTGAATGGATAAATTGCAGAATATCCAGACAATGGAATATTACTCAACAATAAAAACAAAAGAACTATCAAGCCACAAAAAGATGTGGAGGGAATTTAAATGCATGCTACTAATTTAAATGAAAGAAATCGGTCTGAGCGCCTAATAAAAGAAAATGTAGGCCCAAATCTTCATCATTTCCACTGAGGACCTGACTTCCTTAACACAGCTCCCAAAGCACAAGAAATAAAATCAAGAATCAATAAATGAAACTGATTCAAACTAAAAAGCTTCTCAGCAAAGGAAACAATCAAGAATGTGAAGAGAGCCTACAGAATGGGAGAAAATCTTTAATCTTCAGGATATATAAAGAACTCAAAAAACTTAACACCAAAAAAAGCCAAAAACAAACAAATAGGTCTGGGTTGTGGCTCAGTGGTGGAGCGATTGCCTCACATGTGTGAGGCACTGGGTTCGATTCTCAGCGCCACATGTAAATAAATGAATAAAATAAAGACCATCAACAACTTAAAAAAATTTTTTTAAAGAAAAAATAACCCAATCAACAAATGGGCAAAGGAACTGAACAGGCATTTTACAGAAGAAGAAATATGCTAGTCAAAAAATATATGAAAAAATATTCAACATCTCTAGCAACTAGAGAAATACAAATTAAAATTACACTGAAATTCCATCTCACTCCAGTCAAAATGACAATTATCAAGAACACAAGTAAGCATTGGCGAGGATGTGGGGAAAAGATACACTCATACATTGTAGGTGGGACTGAAAATTGGTGCAACCATTAAGGAAAGCAGTATAGAAATTCCTCAGAAAACTTGAAATGGGACCACCATTTGACCCAGCTATCCCACTCCTCAGTTTATACCCAAAGGACTTAAAATCAGCATACTGCAGTGACACAGCCACATCAATGTATATAGCAGCTCAATTCACAGTAGCTAAACTATGGAACCAATGTAGGTGCCCTTCAACAGATAAATGGATAAAAAAAAAATATGGTGTGTCTGCACAGCAGAATATTACTCAGCCATAGAGAAATTAAATTATGACTGGAGACTATCCTGCTAAGTGAAATAAGCCAGTCCCCAAAACCCAAAGGTCAAACATTCTCTCTGATGTGTGGAGGCTAACACACAAGGGAGGGTGGAGAGGGGAAGAATAGAAGTCCATTGGATTAGACAAAGGGGCATGAAGGGAAGGTTGGGAGAGGAGAATAGAAAGGACCGTAGAATTAATCGGACATAATTTTCCTAGTCTTATATTTGAATACACGACCAGGGTTACTGGTCATATATCCAGAAAAATAGGATACGTTAGTATAAGTTATACTCCATGTGTATATAATACATTCTCCTCTCATGTGTATCTAAAAAGAACAAATTAAAATGTTTTAAAATTCCATACTTTTCTTTTTCCCTGAAGAAATGAGCCCCTCGAGGTAGTGAGCTGTGCGTGGAGCTCTCTGGGCCAAAGCAGCCAACCTAACTCACAGTGGTGGCGGGTAGGGAGAATAGAGGTACTTGGATTAGACAAAGGGGAATGAAGGGCAGGGAGCCGGAATGGGACTGGGAAAGACAGTAGAATGGATGGGACGTCACTTTCCTGTGTTCACGTATGAATACACCACCTGTGTAGCTGCACATCATGTACAACCACAAGAATGGGAGGTTTCTGTACTCCATGCATGTACAATATGTCAAAATACACTCTACTGTCACGTATAACTAAAAAGAAGGAAATTTTTTTTTAATTCAATCTGAAAATGCTATATGCTTTATGAAACTCTGGAAAAGGCAAAAACTGTGGAGTCAATAAAAAGACCAGTGGTCACCAGGGGTTAGGGGAGAAGAGATGAATAGGCAGAGCACCGAGAAGGCGACAGGTGGATACATGTCACATTATACATTTGTCAAAAACCATGGAATGCGTGCCACCAACAGTGGATTCTGAAATAAACCATGGCCTCGCAGGGAATGAGGCGTCAATGTGGGGCCACTGATGGTGACAGATCCGCCGTCCAGGATGTTGATGGTGGGGGGGCTGTTCGTGTGCGGAGGGAGGCGGGACCTGAAAACTGTACTTTCTGATTTTGCTGTGAGACTGAAACTGTTTTTAAAAAAAAAAAAAAAAAGTCTATTTTTGAAATTTAAAAGAAATGCAAGTGTGAAGGCTTCGGCCCCCGGATTCTGCAGGCAAGGCGGCCAGAGTCGGCGTGCTAGGCCGAGGCTGGCAGCGAGCACACTCGGACGTCCGGTGCCTGTCGTTTTCACTGGGCCAAGCTCTGCATGCCACCTTGGCCCTGGGAGCAGTCACTGCCCGCTCTTGGGGCTCCCTTCCGGCTCAGATCCTCTCCTTTGCCCCGGGGCTCACTGCGAGGCCCCTTCCTCCCACCTCTAACCCCTCTCTTTCCTGCCTCCACCCTCGTCCCTTTCCAGGCCAGTGTCTTTCAAGACCAGGCCAAGAGCGTGGGGCCCAGGCGGGAGCGCAGCAAGCTCCACCCTGGAGGCCCCGGCCGCCTCTCTGCCACGCCCCTGCGCTCGCTGCCCACTGTGTCTGGCCCCCTTGGGCTTCGCAGCCAGCAAGGCCCGCAGGACAAAGGCCCCCACCTGAAGGCCAGCCCCGGTGTGTCGTTGGCTCGGGGAGCGGGGGTGTCTTTCTTTATGACCGCATAAACAAAGAAAGAAAATAAAGGTATTGATCCAAGATAGCGGACTAGAGAGAGGCTGCGCTCCTTGTCGCCCAGTGACTCCGGTTTCAAGCAGAGGATATCTGTTTCTTGGTGAGGCAGTTTTTGCTGCTTATCGGTCCCCTGCTGTTCACCCCATTTGTCTGCTGTGATCACCTGCAGTCTGCCAGCGTATCGTCGTCTGTTTTGAGTGCAGGTTGCTCACTGTCAGGCGTCTATCATGCGCCATTTGCCTGCTTCTCACCTGTCCATCGCCTGCCTTACTCCTATCCATCACCCAACGCAGAGGTTCACCTCCCTATCTTCGGACAACAGTCAGCAAACTGATCACCAACCACCAGTGGAGCACCAGCTGCCTGCTGTCGCCTGGAAGTTCTCTGTCACAGTACCTGCAGGTTGGATTACACGTGGCTGCTGCCATTTTGAGACAACAGCCAGGCCCAGTAGGACCCCTGGCCACACTGACTGAGCCCCGTTTCCAGGATCCCTCAGCCCGACCGATCACTCCCTGCCTCTGGGGCCCTCACATCGACTGACTGCTCCCTGCTGCCAGGACCCCCAGACCAACTGAATGCGCCCTATCACCAGGAACCCAGAGCGACTGATTGCATCCGGCCTCCAGGATCCCACAACCACACCAAACACACCCGACCTCCAGGACCCCTGTTTGACCAACTGCATCCCGCCTCCAGGACCTCCAGCTGACCACGGCCACACCCTGAGCTGTGGCTCCCCATTTGCCAACACATTTGGAAGCCAGAGCAGCCATCTTGGATAATCCTGGAAGCCATAGCTCCAATCTTTAGGTGGGGCAAATCCCATCCTGAGATGCCTGCTGGAGGCTTGAAGCTCATTGTCAGGTACCTCCCATGCATCAGGCCACTGAACTTTGGGAGGTTTCATTACTCTATGACTGCTATACTATAGATTTCCTTTTTTTCTCCTTATTGAAAAAATTTGTTTTTATTTCTTTACTTTTCTTGCTCTCTTTTCCTTTTGTTTACCTGTTCCCTCAGAGTCTCTTTCTCCCTTTTTTGCATGCTAACATCCAATTTCTTTTGATTACACTCTCACCCTTTCTATTATCTAGAACTTCTGTATATTCCTTTCTTATACCATTAACAGCCACATTCTACATCCCTCTGCATCCTCTTTGTCCTCCATTTGAAACTGCAGACTTTATTGCAAATCTATTTGTTTTACCGAAGATAATATTTGAACTCATTCTGTTTATTATGACAATTTTGTTATTGTCCTCATAGGGGCTATTTGGTCTAGGATTGCATAGTGTCTGAATTGGGCACTGCTAATTATTGATCTCCCCTTAAAGAAAGGGTTTTGGAAACCTATAGGGCCACTATAAGCCTATAGGGGGGAATCTGCAATACCCCAGATCTGTACTGCTAGAGGGGAAGATACATGAACAACATGAAAAAACAAGGGAAGAAAATGATCCAAACAAATCTAAATTCTATATTAATAGAATCCAATGACAGTATGTTAGAAGAAATGTCAGAAAAGGATTTCACAGTATACGTGATTAAGATGATTCGTGAAGCAAAGGATGAGATAAGAGAGCAAATGCAGGCAATGAATGATAATACCAATAAGCTGAAAGAGCAAGTGCAGGAAGCAAAAGATCATTTCAACAAAGAGATAGAGATTCTCAAAAAAAAAAAAAAAAAACAAACGGAAAATAAAGGTATTGTATCCACCTACAACTAATATATATATATATATATATATATATATATATATATATAAATGATGCATTAGCAATAAAAATGTCACTTTTTATTGGAGAGATGTGCCTCCCATTAAAGTAATTTATGTGTGTACAGAAAATCTGAACGTATCCATATCAAAGTTTCAATGCTGAGGGCAGGCCTGCCTGTCTGAAAGAAGCTCTGAAGACCAACTTTCTGTTTCTCTGTGAATGTTGGAAGAGTGAGTTATTCCAATGAGATGCTTACATGGAGTTTCAATATTCACGCCACATTTTTTACAAATGCTCATATGTAACTGTGAGCCTCCCACTTTATAAAACATCGAATTTTGTTATTTTATTGTTTCAGATTTCTTGATTCTCTTTTGGGGGAGGTGGTTAGGGAGGTGAAGCATACACAGTATTAAACAGTTTCAGTGGAGAGAAATAGTCAATACATTAAATTTTCTCTGTATAAATCTGTAGAACAATCTAAGGAACAATATCTCCTCAAGACCAGGGAACTGATCAATTACTGCATATTGACCTCACTCACATGTGTTTGCATACATTGCAAATTTGAGCTTTGAATTTCAAAGTAATCCTTAGTTATTGCCATAAATCTCTCTCTTCCTCCATCCTTTCCTCCCTCTCTCACCCTCAATTTAAGCTATTCTTCTTGGCTTACATACTTTTTCTCCAACAGCCATTTTCTATTAAAATCATTTGACTCTTTTCTCTATGATCTCTGTGATCTCATGATTATATATGTGAAAAGCTCACTGTAAAACTTCTCCAATGCGTATGTACCATACTACATGTCATAGTAAAATCCTAGTAGGTTAAAGAAATTTCTGCATTTGAAAAAGATTTTTCATAGAGCTAGTTGTCATTTTACTAGTGCCAGAAAAAAAGAACAGGCATTTATTAACAACAACAACAGAAACTTAAGATTCAGGAATCTAAACGGAAAAGACCGCCCCCTTGCAGTGAGTTGCAGATGTAGTTGAATGCTTACCCCTGCCCTTCACTTTTAAATGGTGTTCAAGGGAACTAATCTGTCCTAGGATCAGTGAGGCAGCTTTTGATTATTTTTTACAAGAGAAATTGATGTTCATTTCTTTTCACCCGAGTGTCTTCCATGATCCAGGCCAGCAATTAAGACAACGCCTGGAACTGAAAAGGGAGCTAAACTGCGGCCATGACAGGCTGCATTTAGGGCATGAAAGATTTCAGGCCTAGATAGCCGATTCCAAGAAGGCTACTAGATTAGGACTGGCCTTTGGCAAACAACCAACCAGGAACTAACAAGCTAATGCCTAGCATTCCAAACCATGTATGTCAATATGTTAAGACCTGGGTACCCTAAGCCAATGGAAACATGCCAAACCACACATGTTGGAAGATCAGCCAACTGTGTACTTTGCTTTGTTCAAATTTCCCGCTCTACTGTGGCGCTCATAAAAATCCCACTGACTCGAGACTCGGGACTCTCAGCCAGTGAGTCCCGAATGCTGTGGGTCTGAGCTCGAGTTTGCAATAAAGACCCTTTTGCTTTTGCATCGGAGACGGTTCCCTGGTGGTCTTTGGGGATTTGCGATCTGGGCACAACAGAACATAAGCACAGCAACTGTGGGGAAGGGACTGGAGCACGTAGCTTCAGAATGCACGTGGGAGTCCTGGAAATGCGTTCCCTCTGTAGGCAGTTGGGTGGCACCTGCCCTTTGCTTAGCTGGTTTCATTACCGGGGGGCATCTTGGCTCCCCCCAACAGGCAGTAGTCATCACCAGCTCTGCCACACAATAGAAATGGGCAGATTCTGAGCTGGACATCCAGCCAGATTCACACCAGTGATCACCCATTTGCTCCATATGTCTGTCGAAAGACAAACATCATTAAAAATTAAGTTAAAATTATTAAAAAAAAAAAAAAATTGGTACTGGGGAGTGAACCCAGGGGCACTTAACCACTGAACCACATCCCCAGCCCTTTTTATTTATTTATTTTTTTTGAATTTTGAGATAGGGTCTTGCTAAGTTGCTCAGGGCCTTGCTAAATTGCTGTGAAGCTCCCCTCAGCCTCCTAAGCCACTGCACCCAGCTTGAACTGGTTTGTATTTGCAATTCATGAATGCGGGCGACATCTGCTCTAAATTTAGAAAAGGTGTCTGATGAGCTGAACTGAGGATGTTGGCTGCAGAGGCAGAAAGGGGGTAAGAGAAACAGGTACCAAAAAGCAGATCAGTTTAGCACCAGGTTACTTCAGGTCACGTTCCTTGTAAGGACTGACGCAGGGAGGACTTTATCATGCCCACTAACCTGGCCTGTTTGGGGATCTGATTCTCTTTCTCCTAATTTCTTTGTAGGTCAGATCAATGACCTAGTTTTGGTGATATGAAACTTAAGCATGACTGACACCATTTTGTTTTGGGCTGCTGGGGCCTAGTGCAGGAGTCAGTTCAAATCAAGGGCCTCCTCTCAATTTTATTTAGAAATTGAATCCTAAGGTGCTGCCAAATTTGGCTCTCAGGCAAATCTAAGGCTGTTTCTATAGAATACTTTCTAAGGATGTGAGAAGTAGAATGGGCCAAGGATTGTGCATGTCCATTGGCACGGTGACGGGGAGACCTCTGACTCTAGCTTTCCCTTTCCAAAACAGGTTCCTTTCCAGATTTCTGTGTCTTTTTGTTTGCTTTTAATTTCTGAGGCACTTTGATTCCTTGGGGAATTCTAATTGTCTATAGTGAGGAAATATTGTGAAATACTATATTTACCTTAAGGTGTTTCAAAGAGGGCAAATAAACTCAAAACATATATATGTGTATACATATGTATGTATATATATAAAATTTTAATTTTAAAAAGTATACCAATAGAAATTAATATTGTCAAAATGGCCATACTACCAAAAGCATTATACAGATTTAATGCAACTCTGTTAAAATTCCAATGACAGTCTTCATAGAAAGAGAGAAAGCAATCATGAAATTCATTTGGAAAAATAAGAGACCTGGAATGTTCAAGGCTGTAAGGAAAAATGCAGCTCAGCTCGGGACCGCGGTAACTGCAGCCCCTCCGAAGGAACTGGCGCTCCATACGCCGGGTCTCAGTTGCGGCTCAACAATAGCTCCCAGAAATCCACAACAGACACGAGAAATCACATAAGGGAGTTTATTAAGCAAACAGAGTGTCTCCCTGCAGAGTTTATTAAGCAAAAAGAGAAAATGAGAGGAAAAGAGAAAGGAAAGAGAAAGGGCGTGGGCTAGAGAGAGTGGAAAGCGAGGAGGAGGAAAAGCAAGTGTGTGGGAAAGAGAAGCAAGAGAGGAAAGATGGCGGTTGAATTCTTCAGGGCTAACAGGGGACCAATAACGGAGAAGGATACTTGCAAGATGACTGATGAACCAATAGCTAGCTAGGATGTTCACAGATTGACAAGTGGTTGGGAGGCGGGGAAATGGCTGCAGCAGAAAGGGCGGGGGAGCAGCTTTATACATTATAAAGGCAATCCCTAGCAAGAAGAGTGAAGCAGGAGGTATCACAATACCAGACCTTAAATTATACTATAGAGCCATAGTAACAAAAACAGCATGGTACTGGCACCAAAACAGACACATAGACCAATGGTACAGAATAGAAAACACAGAGAAAAACCCACATAAATACATGCATCTCATACTAGACAAACACCAAAAACATTCATTGGAGAAAAGATTGTCTATTCAACAAATGGTGCTAGGAAAATTGGAAATCCACATGTAACAAGATGAAATTAAATCCCTATCTCTCACCCTGCACAAAACTCAAAGCAGATCAAAGATAGATCCACTAGAACAGAGACCCTGTGCCTTACAGAAGAAAAGGTAGGCCCAAATCTTCACCAGGTCGGTCTAGGATCTGACTTCATTAACAAGACTCCTAAACCTCAAGAAGTTAAATCAAGAATCAGTAAATGGGATGGATTCAAATTAAAAAGCTTCTTCTCAGCAAAGTAAACAATCAATAATGTGAAGAGAGAGCCTACAGAATGGGAGAAAATCTTCACCACATGCACCTCAGAAAGGTCATTAATCTCCAGGGTAGATAAAGAATGCAAAAAACTTAATACCAGAGATAATAATAATAACCCCATCAATAAATGGGCTTAGAAACTGAACAGACACTTCTCAGAAGAAATACAATTGATCACCAAATATATGAAAACATGTTCAACATCTCTAGCAATTAGAGAAATACAAATTAAAACTAAGATTTCATCTCACTCCAGTCAGAGTGGAAATTCTCAAGAATATAAGCAAGAGTAAATATTAGTGAGGATGTGGGGAAAAGGTGCACTCATACATTGTTGGCAGGAATGCAGATTGGTGCAACCATTATGGAAAGCGGTGTGGAGATTCCTCAGAAAACTTGGAATGGAACCACTATTTGATCTAGCTATACCACTTTTCGATTTATACCCAAAGGACTTAAGTGAGCATACTATAGTGACACAGCCACATCAATGTTTATAACATATAATTCACAATAGCTAAACTAGGAATCAACCTAGGTGTCCTTCAATAGATGAATGAATAAAGAAACTGTGGTATATATACACAATGGAATATTACTTAGTCTTAAAGAAGAATAAAATGATGCCATTTGCTGGTAAATAAATGAAACTGAAGAATATCATGTTAAGCAAACTAAGCTAATCCCCCAAACCAAAGACTGAATGTTTTCTCTGCTAAGCAAATGCTAATTTGCAATAAGTGGGTAAGTGGGGCAGGCTGGGGAAGAATAGAGTTACTTTGGATTAGGTAGAGGGGAGCGAGTGGAGGGGAGGGGTATGGGGATAGGAAAGACAGTGGAATGAATCTGACAGTATTATCCCCTGTACATATATGACTAAAGGGCCGATGTGATTCTACATCATGTACAACCAGAAGAATGGGAAGTTATTCTCCATTTATGTATGATGTGTCAAAGTGCATTCTACTGTCATATATAACTCATTAGAACAAATTTTTTTAAAAAATTCTAAAAAAGAAATAATAGTTGTGAAGGCAGCACTTTTGGGGGTGGTATCAAAGAAAACCAGTTCCTTTTTAACAATCTGAAAAAAGAAAAGAAATTCCTAGGGAAAATATCATAAAAGTTGGGCAAGACCTTGTCAGTGAAAACTACAAAATGCTTCTGAGAAATTTTGAAGATACTAAGTAATATGGAAGAAAACACCATGTTCGTAGATTCAACGGTTCTGTGTTGTAAAAATGTCACCTCCAGTGTCCGTGCGGCTGCAGTCAAAACCCTCCCAGGATTTGTGTGTAGAAACTGGCAGGCTGATCCTAAAATTGATGTGGCAATACAAAGTCACAAAAAGACAAAGCAGTCTTGAAGAAGGACGAAGCTGGGAGCATTTACACGACCCATCTAAACCCATGATAAAGCTCCAGTGACGGGGACCCAGTGGCGTCCATGGTAGGATAGGCCACCCGCTGGGGCCGGCTCATTTGTCCTTGTTTTTTAGGTTGTGCCAGATTCACAGACCACGGATTCCTGGGAGGGAGATGCTGGAAGTAAGACCACCCCGAAAGCGGCTGGCCCCTGGGGAAGGCCGGCTGCACCCTCAGGCCAGGGCAACAGGGCATGTGGAAGCCGGCCTGCTCCAACTTTCCTGCGAAGAAAAGGAGGCCGAGAGAGTGGAGGAGGAGGGGCGGCCGCCTGCAGCTTGTCCTTCAGAAAGTGACAGCACCGCTAGGCTAAGAGCGTTTCTTCTCCGTTTTCCTGTCGATACCTGCCGTGGGAACCGTGCGGTGGGGGCCATCTGAGCAGAGCAGCACTGACTCGTGTGACCCAGCACCAGGTCAGCACCCGAGCCTCCCTTGTGATGCCAGCGAGGCGCCCGCTGAGCCCGACTGTCACTGGGCATCGCTGGCGCTCATGTGCCAGATATTCTGAAAACCTCCGAGGGCGAATCTAGAACAAAGCAAAGGAGCAGCCCTGCGGTGGACGGGTCAGGCCTGCGTGTGATGGGAGAGCCTGCTGTTCACCAGGTCCACGTGGCCAGCTCCACGTGGATCTGGAAAAGTCTCCAGGGTAAGTTCTCTTACAGTCAGAAGGCAAGACAGCAAGTGTGGCCCCCGATGCAGGCTCCGAGGGCGGCGGAGGCGCAGCGGCGGCCGTTCAGTGCTGTGGGGTCCGGGAAGGATGTGGCTGCTGCCTTCACCCTGCCGTCCCCGCTCCTTCACCACTCAACCAGAACGCCCGGCGACAGCGGTCACCTCCCTGGGGGCTGGCCATGTCCTGCCTGGAGTATTAATTCCAGCCATTCTTTATTTCACCAGAGTAAAGATCAGTGCGCCCGCCTAACCCAGGGGATGCACGTGGGAAGCTTGTGCGCGCTGCCCAAGACCCGCGTCCAGGCTGCGTGGGAGCAAGGACGCCTGGAGAGAGAAGGCCTCAGAGACCCCGCCACACCTAAGCCCCCAGCTCAGTCACGCCTTCGGTCCATGCATGTCCATAATGGGAAGGAGAGAAGGAAATGTCTTTCAGTCTGGATGAGAGAGAGAGAGAGAGAGGAGAGAGAGAGAGAGAGAGAGAGAGAGAGAGAGAGAGAGAGAGAGAGAGAAAGAAGAAGAAGAAGAAGGAGGAGGAGGAGGAGGAGGAGGAGGAGGAGGAGGAGGAGGAGGAGAGGGGGAGGAGGGGAGGGGGAGGAAGGGGAGAGGGGAGGAGGAGGGGGAGGAGGAGGGAGGGAAGGAAGGAGGAAAGATGCAGCCAGCCCCACCTGGGACCTACTGAGTCAGATCCTGCGTTTAAACTCCATTTGTTCACTGGAGACTGGGCAGGGCACAGTGTGTAGGGAAGACAAGGGTGCTGGCATTTATATTGCCCTCTCTGTCCATTTCATAAAACTCTGAGGGTCAGGTCACCATCATCAAAAGCACAGCACAAAGATGAAACTCCTCACCGGTCTGCAGAGTTTCTTAAATGACGAAGCAGGGTTGGAGCGTTAGCTGGAGTGAGGCGAACCTTTGCCAGGACTATGCTCTGGGCTAAGTCGTGGGTTCTTGCAAGCAGGGGTGAGCAGAGAACAGTCAGAGATTGTGGGGGCAGTGATGAGTCAGAGGGCTGAGAGCTCTCCCTTTGTCCTGCCCCTGTAAAGTCCTGTTTCTTCAAGTGAAGTAAACACGCCCTGCGTTGTTAGTCTTGAATGGTAAACAAAGCAGAACACTTGTACACAGCAAGTCAAACAATGTCCTAGAACAGGAAGCATTTTAATCCATACATCACAGCAACCGCTTGGAAGAAAACAGAGGCCTCTGGCCCAGGGCAAGACTCTCAAGAAATATGTTACCTGAGTGCACAGCCACCAGGACCTGGGCCAAATGAGCCAATGTGCCCACGTTCGCGTCCCAGCACAGCACAAGGCTTGGCCCCCTTGCTTTTCTGTATCCCTTCCTGAGTGAACTGGCAATAAAATTGCAATGCAGTGTTCGTTTGATAAAGTTCAGTACATAATCAAATTGAAATATTTTAAATGAATATTTATATTTGTAAATATATATATTAAAACTATGTTTTAAAAAAAATTTAGAATTTGAGCTTCATGTTCTTATTTGGCCAGAAGTCCTACTAGCAATGAGGTATAAGTTGGTGGAGGAACCGTGTGGAGAAATATCATTGGAGTTAAGACAGCCATGGAGTTGAGGGACCAGAATATCAAAAGGGCGTCCATGTTCCTGAGAAAGTTACCCAGGTGGGTCCAAGGGCTGAAGAAGAGTACATGGGAAAAGGCATTTCTGACTCAGTTTTATGTTCAGATGATCGATTCTTCCTGGAATGTTAAAAACTGGGGCTTTCTGAGTTTTAACATTCCAGGAAACCCCTCAGTTCAGCACAGATTCAGACAACATCTCACCTCCCTCACCTGCAATCTCGATTGACAGGTGCACAGAAGAGCACCTGGCCGGATCCCCAACCCGCAGAGACACTACAGATGTAGGCTGGCTCTGAGCCTCTAAGTCGGGGTCTCAGCAGCAAGGCCCCAAGATGACCTTCTCCCTGGGGCCCTACTGTTAATGCAGTTCCCCAAGCCCCTTCTCCCGCCCTGTGAGGTCTTCTCGTCCCCTTCTTGTCCCCTGGATAGGGGCTTGCTGCAGCCATTGCTTCAGGTGCCTGCCGTTGTCCCCATTGGAGTTCTGGAGAGTGAGAGATGGTGGAAGCCGTCAACTTTTTGCCTTTGAGTCCAGAGACTCCTGTCCAGGGGTGGACAGAGGTGGGTGGGATCTGCTCCATTCTTAGGAGCTGCGGGTGGGCCCTTCCCCTCCGCAGGGGCAGGGTGTAGCACCCAGCAAATGTCTAATTTTTTTTAAGATCTTTTACTTTAAAGCTCAGCCTTCTAGCAAACCCTCAGGGTTTCATGGAGTTACTGGCTATAAAAGCATGTGCTACCCCAACATGCGCTGTTCTGACAGGCTTGATCATCATGGGGCTGGAAGAAGCTGCCAGACTGTCTACGGGAGTTACTCACACGCATTAGGAAAGCTCACTATATGCCCTTTGAAAATGGACAGTCTCATGGATGTATTCCCCTCTGAGCTTCTAGTGCTTACCCATCTCATTCCCTGGGAAAATTTGTCATAAATGATAAGAGGCATATCTAGATGTGCGTGTTATATAATAAGATGTGGTTGGGATGCAGAGAGCACCTATTTGTGTAAAAAGAAAGAGGGAGACTACGTACACTATGTATTCAAGACCTCAGGTACACCCGGTGGGGGAGGAGAGGGGGTGACTGCGTGGCTGGGGATGTGCGTGGGGGTTGGGGGACTTTTCGATATATGTCCTTTGTTTACTTCTTAAATTTTATATATAAATTCATTTAACACTTCATCACTTCATTATTCTTTCAAATGCAATTGTTTTGACATTCTTTGGGTAGCTACCCCAATGAAGGAGTAACTTTTGTAAATACTTTTTTCTTTCTTTTTTTATTGGGGGGGGGGGTGGTAGCAGAGATGGAACCCAAGGGCACTTAACCACTGAGTCACATCCCCAGCCCTTTTAATTTATTTATTTTGAGACAGGGCCTAAGTTGCTTAAGGCCTCGCTAAGTTGCTGAGGTTGGTGGACTTCTTTCTTTTAAATAGTTGCTCAGGTAATAGGCTAAAATGCTAATGTGTCATCTTTTATTTGAATGTGACCTGGAATATTAATAAACTTTGTACATTTTGACTCATTTGTTCCAGTTTGATTTGATGATCTCTGCTCCTTCATCTAGCAGTTTCCTCTGGTCTCATAAATCCTGTTTGTGTGCATCCTCAGTTCTCAAAGCAGGCGCTACATCTGTCGCAGACGGTCACTATAGTCCTATATTCTGGCAGGGAGCTGTGCTCACAGGCTGGTGGCCGGGTCTCCCTCTGCCCCCACCATCGCCCTACCCCATCCCCATTCCAACCCAGCCCTGGACAGAGCTGAGCTTCAGGGCCTGGATGATGGGCGGGTGGGGTGGGCCAGGCTCAGTCCTGGCCCAGAGGAGTCCCTTTCTTCTCCTGAGGGACCAGCAAAGGCTGCTGGAAGGCCTCGCTCCCACCCCTCACTCTGCGCAGCTCCTCGCACCCCCTAGGTGGCAGATTCAGGAGGACAGTCATTAGGCCCAGTGGCCGGGGACCTTCCCACCTGTCCTGGCTGTGCCTGGCCCAGAGGGCACAGGGAATCCCATGCTTCCGGGCTCCAGGGGGCCAGGCGCCAGGAGGGAGCCCAGCATGCCCGGCAAGGTCCACCAGGAGAAGGAGCCCGCGCCTCCCAGCGGCAGGGGGTCATCAGTGCCGTCTGCAGCAGTGTCAGCTCGCGGTACTGGCCCTGCCACTGTGGTCAGCATTTGCAGAATGAAGAAATCTCCATAGAACGCCCTGGAAGGGAGGAGGACCTGCCCTTCCCACGCCCCTGGGATGGATTTTCTTATTTCTGTTATAGGGATGGACCCAATGAGTTCTGTGACCTAGAACAGGAAGAAGGTGGCATGTAGGGCAGCCAGGTGGAGAGGGGCAACTCGGTGCTTCAGACCCCTGCGTCCACAGACACCCACAAACCCCGCACTTGGGGAGGCGTACCTTCAGATGGGAGGGACGGCGTAAGGACTTGGTGCTCTGATTATGAAAGTCCGAGCGAGGGCCGCACGTTCCCTTCGGAGTAGTAAACAAAGAAAGAAGAGCTCCACTGTCAGGGACCAAGAAGTTCTCATTCTGAGAACATTCTGACCTTTACAATAAGCAGCAGCGCCCCTCCCCTGCTCCTGGCTGATAATTCTGACAGTATGGTGCCTATGGCGCCGTCCCTGCTTCTCTTCCGGGACTTCACCTTCCCGCCAGCACGAACTTCACCTTCCCGCCAGCTCGAACTTGCAGCCTATCAGGAGCCCAATAGAAGAACACAGCCAACCAGCCTGCACCTCGTCATACCCCTCATTCCCTCAGCATAAATACCCATGAGAACAATAAAAATTTGCAGCTTGATCAGAACTCCTGTCTTGCTGTCACTCCCTGTGTCTCTTGTCCCTTCATTCCTTCTCTCTTAGGTTTGCCGTCTCCCATTGATGTCCCGCGGGCCGGGACACTCCACCATTTCCTTCCCCAGTCTCCATCAGACCAACCCCTGTTCCTCAGACACGTGCTTCCAGGGGGAGAAAGGGGCAGACTTCCCTGCCTTGTTGGCCTCGCTGCTTCTGTCCCCTCCGAGGCGAGGGTGCTCTCGCGGGCTCTGTGGGCAGCCTGGAACGACGGAATATCCAGCGCTGGTACCTTCTAAGCTAGGGATCTCCTTTGTCCCAACGGCTTTTTAAATGTTTGCTGTATCTCCCGTGGTGTGCAGATGGTCTCAAAGCCAGGCTCCCCAGCGATGCCGGAGGAGGGGAGTTCGGCCACCAAACCCCCGCGTCCACAGACGATGTTGTTCCCGAGCGTTCCTGTCGGCGGGACCAGGCAGGATCGGATTTCCTCTCGCCTACCAACGTCAACGGAGTATTTAATGTTGAAATAAGAGACTTATTTCTTCGCATTTGTCACAAAAAGAACACCACAGGATTATACTTCTTGTTGTTGAAGAAACTGTTCCTTCCAGGGTATTATGGTTTGGATCAATGGCCCCTGAAGGCCCATCTGCTCATGGCTTGATCCCCATCCATTAGGAGTTCGGTGCTATTGGGAGGTGGGGGGACTGCTAAGAAGTGGGGCCTAGGGTGATGAAGTTAGGTTCCTGGGTGTGCCTCTGAGGGGACATTGGTCTCTGAAGGGACCCCCTCCTTCACAGCCGTGGTGAGGTTCTACTCCACCCTGTGGGTTCTGTCCCTCTGGAGAACCCTGACCAACACACACATAAACCCTCCCCTATGGGACACAGGTTCCAGCACCTTCCTCTGACTCTCTTCGGCTTACTGGCTACCATGAGGTAAACGGGTTACATCTACCACACGCTTCTGCCATGATGGACTGTTGCTGCCACAGACCCAAAGCAATGGGACAAGTAACCATGGATTGAAGTCTCTGAAACCGGGAGCCAAAATCAACTTCTCCTCCTTCACGTGTTTACCTTAGCTATCTGTCACAGCCATGGAAAGCAGACCAACACACGGTGCCGGCGCCGCCCGACGTGCCTGGGGCGGGTGTGGTGACCATCCCAGCTCCCCTTCCCTTTCCCAGGTTCTGGAGCCTGGTTCAGGGCAGCTGCTTACCTGGTCCCCGCCACCTGTTTCTCTTCACTCCCAAAGACACTTAAAATGAGAGGCGACACCCACAGAGCAGAGTGTGGTCCACCCAAACCGCCAAAAGGATGGCGGTTTTCAGAGGGGACACTGAAGACCTCTGGAATTTCTTTATGTGTCACAAATTTATATTTAAACTATGCCACATTGGATAGATTATAGATACAGATGTCTTCGAGAAAATATAGTTTTTTAAAGTAATTATTTGCATTTTAAAGTTAATCTTCATAAACGCTATTTAAAGGTAACACCACAACATTATGGAAACTGGAAAACAAATGTACCACCAATGTGACCATTGGTCACATTTAGGGTGTTTGTGAACTATCCTTTTTTTTTTGTCTTTCATGCTAGACAAGTGCTGTACCATTGAGCTACATCCCCAGCTGTCCTTATTGATTATATGCATATTTTTATGGGTGGACTTACAGTTTGACATCCTGTTTGTTTGTTTTTTTTTTCCACTCAATATAAGCTGTTCCTATGTGCTTTAAGATGTGAATACTTAAAACTATAGTGACTGCCTGTTGTCTTGCCTGTTGAACATGCCCTAATCTGCTACTTGAATTGTTCCAGCTCTGGTCATAAGGAGCTCTTTTTTGCTGACTCCTACGTCCCTTTGACATTTCTTTGTTCTGTCTTTTCAGCTCTTACTTACTTTCTGGTACTATAAGATGCTCCAGACTCACCTTGTCTTTCCACGTCCGTAGTCCTAAAGTTGGCCATTTCTCCCAGAATTCCCAGTTCCTCTTATTGGAGAATGGCATTAGAAAACAAGATGTGGGTGCTTCTTCTGTTAATTTTTCCCTAATGATTTTTTTCTGATCAATTTTATGGACTTTTTCTCCTTTGCTCTTCATTATATTCTGTACAATGGTTTTGGAGAATCATTAGTGTCTACTGAGATTGTATATTTGCATGTTGTATGGCTCAAAACTTCCATTTCTAGGAATTCACCCAAACGTATGCATCAAAATAGATGAAAAGGAACACGTGGGGAAACCTCATGCGTTGTGCTGTCAGAGTTCCTAGAGGGACAGGACCAATAGAGTCACTATGATTAAGAGGGGATTTATTAGATTGACCCATGATCAGAGGCTGGATAGCCCCACAGTGATGGTCTGCAGGTTGGAGAACCGGAAAACCAGTAGCTGCTCAGTCCAAGAAGCTGGAGCCTCCTCAGGGCAAGAGAGACCAATGTTGCAGCCCCAGCTGAAGACTGGAGGCCTGGAAGCCGCTTGCAGAGCAGCTGGTGAGTCCACATGGAAGGCTGAAGAATCTGGAGTCGGATGTCTGCGGGCAATGGCAACAGAAGAAAAACTCCTGCTCACGAAGAAAAGGGTCTGAGTGCAGATCAGCTTCCCCTTCCTCCGCTTTTTGTTTTGTCCAGGCCCCACCCTCTTGGATGGTGCTGCCCACACTCAGGGTGGGTCTTTTCCACTCATTTGCTGACCTCTGGAACACTCTCTATCTGGATGGTGACTATGTGAGTTAGTTCACTTTGTATAATTTTATCAAGTTGTATAGTTATGCTTTTGCGGGGATTGAAACCAGGAGTGCTTTACCACTGAGCTACTCCCCATTCCTCTCCCTGCCTTTTATTTAGACAGGGTCTTGCAAAGCTGTTGAGGCTGGTCTCAAATTTGAAGTCCTCCTGCCTCAGCCTCTCCAGCAGCTAGGATTATAGGCATAAGCCACTGCACATGGCATGACTTTTGCTTTTTTTTTTTTTTTTGCAATGCTGGGGATTTGAACCCAGGGCCTTGTGCTTGTGAGGCAAGCACTCTACCAACTGAGCTATATCCCCAGCCCTGCATTTTTGATTGAATAAGTTTAGTTTTCAAAAATTGCTTGAGATTGGCTCCATCTTCTATGAGGCTCACATTTGCCCATGAGAAACACTCATGTGAATTTTGCCCAGATCAACTCCAGAGTAGCAGTCCTCTCTCTTCTCTCCCATGATGGAACTGTTAGGTTGCTCTTGCTGGTGGTAATGAGGCGCCAAGAAAATCCTCCTCACAAATTCCTCCATCAGCTTCTAACGCTCCCATCATGCCTCTACTCTGAGTATGGATCCAAGAGTCACAAAGCCTGCTGTTTCCTCTTGATGTCATTGTGTTCACCATGTCTGATGTCCATTCATCTGAGCTTCTCAGCTGAAACTTCCAATTTACTGTCCTCCAACATCCAGTTTTGCACACTGCCAGAATCTTGATTCTGTTGGTCTGACAGGGTCCAGGATTTTTTAAATAACAATCTCTCAATGGGTTTTTTATGAAGAACATAAATAAATGAATGGAATGGGTTGCTGAGAATTACTGAACTGAGAACCCCAAATTAGGAAGCAGGTACATTTTTGTGTATACATTTAGATTGGTCAGCTCTTATTTTTACGTGCCTGCTACCCATCTCTGCTTAGTCTGCAACAGAACCCTTTCTTTAAGTGGGAGGCCTACTCCATCTGGCTGGAAAGGGAAGACCCAATTCAATGACTTCATGCTCCTCAGTTAAGCACAGATGGTAGTGTTGGAATTCACTCCTTGAGCTCAGATTCAGGTGACTGAGGTCCCATCTGGTCCTTCCAGGTATCCAGTGGAGGCTCCATACTTACCCCAGTAATGGGGCAGGTCAGGATAGCTGGTGGTCCCTGATCTCCTGCCTGGGCTGCCCACAAAGCCTTCCTGGGCCTGCAGGAGGAAGATACAGAAGTGGTTTAGGACTCCGGTGACTCCAGTCAGTTCTCCCTCCCGAGTAGGAAAGGTTCCATTCTCGTGATGCAATGACCTCCTCCTCATCCTTCCTGTCTTCTGGCAGCCTTTCCGCCATCAAGAATGTGCCGTGAGGTTGAATAGGGAAGAAGAATGAGTGGGTGGGGGGAAGGTCCCAAGAGACTGAAAGGAGAAGGAGAGAGATCTCATTGCTTCTCGAGTCAAAATCCCCACGGGATAAGGTTAGGTAAGAACTCCAGTGTAGATCAGAGAGGTGGGGCAGGGAATCCCTGAGCATAAGTCTTATTTCTGACTTTTCCAAGTATAGCCTGGGGGAAAACCTGAGATGCAGACCCTACATGGACCCCACCAAGTCAGACACAGCGGAGTACAGTGCCTGTGGGCCAGAGGTCCCTATGCACTCCTGCAGATGGGCTGAGGGAAGCCACCACATTGGGCCAGCTCTCCACCTCCTGATAAATTCAACATGGATAGGAAGGTAGTGCCGGGAGGATGGAAGTAAGCACCCTGGTAGAAGAGGCTCAGGGAGTGTCTTAAACCCCAAGGTGGGCATATGTCAGCTCAGGCATGTGTGCGTGCCCCTGTGGGAGAACACCATGCTGACTAGACCAGCAGGATGGGGAGCTGCAGAATGCAGGCCCGGCTGGGCGCAAGAGAGGAATTGAGACCTTCAGCATCCCCCAAACACCAGGCAGGCCTGGGTACCCATGGGGCAGCTCCAGCAATTGAGTCAGATCAGCCACTCTGCAGAGGAGACAAGTGAGGACGCAGAGTAAGTGGCACAGGCCTGAGACCCCTTAGCAGCTATAGCTTCTTGAACCCTCTGGAGAGAAGAGAAGGGGAAGAACACCCCTAAGGAAGGTGACAGGCCTGGGGGAACTGAACTTCAAGTCAACTTGGTTTCTCTCACACGGACAGTGAGCCACCCCGGGGCGCATGTCCAGTGAGATAACCTGGGTCCTTCAGATTGGCATATGATGGAGAGGCCTACCGTGCGTGCGCCAGACAGACCCTGTTCCAGGCGCTGAGGATTCCGCAGCAGTGAGAGAGACCAAGTCTTATCCCTGTGTGGCTCATATGCTCGCCAGGGAGATGGAAATACATTTGGCAAGATGAAAGAAGAGGGTCGTAGTTGAGCTGTTACCACCCCTCCCTCCCAGATTCCCATGTTGACGCCTTTACCCTCACTGCTTCGGAGATATATAGCCACCTTTAAGAGCAGATTAATTTGAAACGTGTCCTCTAGTGTTGGCTGAATCTAATCTGACTGGTGTCCTCTTAGGAGGAGATTAGGATTTAGGGAGAAGACGTGCAACAGAGGAAAGACCATGTGAGGACAGCGGGAGCCGAGGAGGAGGCCTCAGGAGGAACCAGCCCTGCAGACACCTTGATCGCGGTGCAGATGAAGAGTCAGAGTAGGGGCGCAAGATGACCTGGAGGTGCAGGGAGGGCAGAACCGCTGGCAGGGGTGGTAGTGTCAGGCCAGGGTTCCTGGAGGAGGTGCACAGAGACGAGCTTAAACGGCTGCAGAAGGTTCAGAGGCTGCAGGGGAGTCTGAGTAAAGGGACGAGGAGAGTGCGGCCCTGGGGAAGAGGCTAGAGAGGTCAGTGGGAGGTCATGGAGCGCGTTGAAGGCCCCAATAAGGGGTCCATGGCTCTGCTCTGCTGTGCGGTGTGTTACACGACTTCTTGTGTCTACTACGGTTTTGAGACCCCCAGCTAAGTCAGGGCTTAGTGTCTAGCAATTCTGCCTAATTAGAAATGAAGGGTAGATGTGAACATTTATGATGCGCCTTTCTTGGGCTATTTCTTTTTCCTGGCAAGACAGTCCAATGACTAGTTGTTGACCTTCCAAGAAGGCCTCCCACCATGGGAACCGTGTTTAATCTAGTGGACGCCCTGTGGCTCTTGTTTGATCTGGGTCTAGTTTACATCTGGCCAGCTCTCTTTCAAAGGGAGCCCAGCCTTGTGTTGGTCTCGATGCCTCCCCTCCCCACCAGGAAACCCCAGCCTGGGCTGTCCCCTGGTTCTGCAGACCTAAGGTTCAAATCCAATACACAATCACGGTAGGAAGAAGTTTGTACTTACAGATCCCAGGCAAGGAGAGGACAATGACTCCAGAGCAGACTTCCACTCCAAGGTCACGCAAGGCAAGAAAGAAGAGTCAGGCAAAGCAAGAGCATGCAGGAGGAGCAGCCCGCCCTCTATGAAGGAATAGGGCGGAGGTCACTTTACGTCTTGAGCAAAGTTCCTGAATGGGTCTAAAGGGCGCGATGGGAAAACAAGGAGCCCAGTCTGCTAGGCCGGAGAGATGCCTCTAATTTCTTATCTCTAGCCACTGACTTGAGCTGTGTGGGTGTGGAGTGGAACTGGAAATTGTGTCAAGGGTGACAGAACCCTGCTCTGGTATGAGAAAGTTAAACATATATTCACAACAGGCGCTGGGGCGGCCTTCACCGCAGCCACAGGCCCAGGACAGTGCCTTGAGGCAGAAGTGACAAATGCATTCTGTACCTTGTTGGGCATTATGCTCCACGGTGTCTCTATGTATCTTATTGATGTGGGACACTGGGATTTTTTTTGTGTGCATGGTGCTGGGGATTTGAACCCAGGGCCTTGTGCTTGCGAGGCAAGCACTCTACCAACTGAGCTATCTCCCCAGTCCCAATACTGGGATATTTTGACCTTATGATGATGGAAGCAAAATCAAGCCAGGCAGGTGAACATGCAGGCAAGGTTTTTATGGGGCTTCCATTGAGGAAGGGAGACAGCTCCAGTGGAAGGCAGCAGCTAGCTCCCTGCTTGAGAGAAGGGAGCTGTCTTTAGGGGCAGGAATGTGAGGTGGCTTTTGCTGTATTCATATCAAACGCTTGGCCTTGTGCTACAGGTAGGTTACCACAGTTATTCCAGAGCTCACACACAGGGAACCTGGCCTTAAGATGCGAAGCAGACTCCAGTTGAGTGGGCTCTGGGATCTGCTGTCTCGCCATGAGCCAACGCTCAGAAGCACATTTGCCCTCTTTCCCTGTGGAGGTCCCTCTCTCATGACCACTTCTATCTCACATAATCTTCTCACATATGTTTGTTCAGGAAACAGCCTTGAGGGCTGGGGAGATAGCTCAGCTGGTAGAGTGCTTGCCTCACAAGCACAAGGCCCTGAGTTCGATCCCCAGTATCACAAAAAAAAAAAAAAAAAAGAAGTACAGGAAACAGCCTTGGACAATCTAGTGTCTCCTATAGTGGCATAAGGTAGATTTGGTTCATGACAAGGATTATAAAGATAACAACTCCTTCTGGGGCAAAATGTGGGTGGATTTGCCAGAAGTGCCCTCATACAAATGGGGTTCCTGAGCTCAGGTTCTTCGGCTGTGCTGCAGACCCACTGCGTACACAACACCCACGAGGCCCTGCCTCCACACCATCCCCAGGAGACAGGGAAACTGGTGTGAACACAAAGCTCACCCTGCCTGCAGTGCTCTGAGTGACAAAGTCCTTTGCCTCTGACCCAGGAGTATTGTGTCTTCTGCCAACACCTATGCAGGGCCGCAGTTATCCTGTTAGCTCGTGAGTACCGTAAAATCTCAGGTCCTTCATGGTTCCTGATGTGCTTGTGTAGTTATGTTCATAATAACATAAAGAATAATGAATATTATTAATGGACATTATTAATACTTAGTAGGTAGTCAAATTACTGATAATTAGTGAGTTTCATTTTATTAATACTAATTAGCAGTTTGTTATAATATCTGACACATATTAGGCACTTCCTGAGTGCTGGATACTGCTAAATATGTCATTTCATTTCATTTCCACAAGAGCACGTGAAATAAGAGCTGATCCAAGATTTGGAGTGTGAACTGTCACACTCCAACCGGAATGATGAAACCTGTCCAGGAGCTCCCTCTGTCTGATTGCAACAGGGTGACTCTAACCGTCTGCCTCCATTCAATCCCCAAATTTAGTTAACTTCAGGGAGGTATTGGGGTTGGGGAAAACTAAACTGGAGATCAGACGAGAACAGAGGTGGAAGAGAGTCTTGGAACCTCTTGTTTACTGAATGCTTGTGTCCCCAAAGTCCCTGTGTTGAAACCTAACTCCAGTGTGATGGCATAGGGGGTGAGGCCTTTGGGAGGTGACCAGGTCACACAGATGGAACCTCATGGAGGGATCAGTGCCATTAGGAAAGAGGCCCTGGGGAGCTCTCTTGTCCCTTTTGCCATGTAAGGATGTTGTGAAGATGGCCACATATGAAACAGGAAACAGGGCCACCCCAGCCACCCAAATCTGTTCTCGCCTCCAGAATGGTGGCAAGTGACTGTTGTTTACAAGCCACCCAGGCTGTGGCATTCTGTTAAAGCAGCCCAGATAGACCAAGGCAGAGCCATGGGATCAGCTACTGTCACAGGCAAAGCTAATCAAAGCAGGAAGCTGGGGGGAAATGGCTGCCTCATGCATCTCACCTCCACAGGTAAATGTCCATTCATTCTGCCTTTTTTCTTTTTTTATGTGAGACCGAGGCCCTTTTTTTTTTGCACTTGAGTCTGCTGTCTGGACTTCTAAGTCACTGTGACCAAGTAACCATGAGAAATTCATTGTCCAGCAGTTTGGGAGTCTCTCTTTGAATAGATCAAGTCGTATGAGTAAACATCATCGCAGCTTTGCTGGACTCTTCCCTCTAATTCTTCATCACTGTCCTGTCCATCTTTTATTTATTTATTTTTTTAACCTTAAATTTCCTTTATTTTTTCATGGTTTTTTTCAATATTAACAATTCCCAGTAAGTGTTTGTGGAAAGAAATACTCATTGCAAACACTTTGAAAAAAAAAACAGGAAAGCATGAGAGAAGACAAAGTTACCTTATAATACTGTCAACTCAGAGGTCACCTCTTTAGATTGTCATGTTCTCCTGGAATTTTCTCAATGCACATATAGTCATATAGACAGAATTGTACCAGAGAGTTGTAGATGAGGGCTGTGTGGGTATACATTGTAAATGTTCTTGCTCCATGACAACCAGGCAATATTTAGGAACACTCTTGAAAACATTCATCCCCTTTGACCATGTGCTGATCCTAAACATCAGAGAATTACATATAGCTGCATTTGTAAAGATTTTATATCACAATATTATTTAAAAGAGAGAAAAATTATAGAGAATCTAAACATGGTTAACTGTTAAATGATGACATAAAATCTGGCCCATCCACCTGATAAAATTTCATGTAGCTATTCCACCCCTTGTTAATGGCCTCATTAATTGACTCATTTATTTCTAGCAATTACGTCTAGTTTAGCTTTCCTAGAAGTGGCTTTCTCTTCATAATCATCTTCTAGTGGCTTCTGTAATATTTAATTATAACAGTATGCTAACCAGACTGGAACCAAGATCACCAACTCTTGGCAAGTGAGCAACTCTGCTCAGATGGCAGAGGCAGAGGTGCCCAGTGTCCTCGAGGGCCGTGAGCCAGGTGCAGGTACGTAACAGACCCCAAGAAGCTGCCAGTGAGTTCGAGAAGGAGCAAGGGCACAGGTTATTCCAGCAAGTCCCTCTCCAGAGAGCTCGTCCGGTGCCGAGCTGGAGGCACTCACTGACTCCACAGAAACAGGAGGAAGAAGCACTGAATCTCCCAAACCTGATCTTGAAAATTCAGGATCTCCCAGGATCCTGCCACTGCAGCAAAGCCCACGGCAAGTTGGAACGATGCTGTCAGAGTGCATTCATGATGGCCGGTGCCTGCCCGTTTCTTTTCTTTTCTTTATAAAAACAGGAGCCCAGGATCTTGATACCTGTATAAATGTATTTAAAGACTCATCTAGGTAATGTGAAAATTAGAGGGGATGTTAGTAAATAAACATAAAGCTGCTGTTAAAAAGAAATCCTCCTCTCCTAATCCTTCGTGATCTTAAACGGACCAGTGCAGGGCTATCCATACTCCTGTCTGCAGCGGGGGAGGGGAACTGGTCTTACCTCGTTAGACCTTCTTCCCCCACAATCATAATTAATAAAAATTATATTGACTTTTTTGAAAAGTAACATCTTGCTCAATATTGGGAATGAGAGGGTTTTATTTGTTTGTTTCTGTTTTTTGTACTACTGAGGATTTAACCAGGATCTCACGCGTGCTAGGCAAGTGCTTTACTACTGAGCCACACTCCCAGGGTCCCCTATTTTGAGCCAAGATCTCACTGAGTTGTCCAGGCTGGCCTCAAACTTCTGATCCTCCTGCCTCAGGCTCCCAAGTCGCTGAGATTACAGGAGTGCGCCACCGCACCCCGCTGATTGCATTTTTTATTGGAAAGGTTCCGCTTTTCCAAAACAATGGTGTTCTCATCATCCTGGCCCGCATGACAAACTCAGCAAACATTTGTCTACTCATTCTTACCTTTTTAGGAGAAAAATAGCAGTTCCTAAAAATTTAATTTAAAATCTCCTGCACATAAACACATTTACTTATGGGACCAAAGTTATTCCCACATAGCATATCCAAGCTGAACTGACTCTTTTTGAAGATACTCCTGTTTATTGCATGTTTTGTCTGTGACTTCTGGTCAGCCGGCGGGGGAGGGGGAGCCTGTGTATAAGGCCCACTGGCTGCATTTCACTGCACTGAAGAGTGAGTTGCAATCTGGGGAGAATGACAGACCTGTGGCAGTTGCAGGGGGAACAGCCTGGGTGATGGCAAGGGACTGGGCTTCTGTTTGTCCGTCCTTCCTTTTACATGTCCCATTTATGTGCAGAGTTTTGTTAATATGTATATGATCATCTCAGAAATGTTGGCTGGCTCAAGAGGACTAGTCACCTGGTTGACATTTACCCTTCCCACACTGTTAACCTAATGATGTCTGAAAAATACCCCCAAAGCATAGGGAACCACGCCTAAGCCCTAGCTCATACCTTCTGTAGGGAGAATCTGCCTGTCAGAACCACCTGGAAATTTAAACCGCAAAAACCTTGGCCCTGTTCCAGCCGCTGCCTCAGAGTCTCGGGCTGGTGTTCTGGTGTCTGGTTTGAGTTTCTGAAATCTCCCCTCCCCACCTGTGTGATTCTGATTTGGGAAACACTGCAACTAAAAGACCTTATAAAGCAGAGTTCCAGTCCTTTGGGATAACTTCAAGGTGCATACCATTTAAAACTGGTTTCTCCGCATCATATGAACTACAGATGGTCCCCGGCTTATGAGGGTTTGATTTAGGACTTTTCAGCTTTTAGATGATATGAAAGCTCTACACATATTTCAAATTTTGAATTTGGATGTTTCCCTGAGTCATATGTGGTTCAGTCCTTTCCGGTGAGGCTGAACAGCCAGCTGCAGCTTCAGGCAATCCTGCCGCACTGGGGTAATGGCCAGTTCTCCACAGGGGACTGCGTTGCTCTGCTAGGATGTTCAGAGGCTGGGTATATTCAATGTGTTTCAACATAAAATGTTTAACTTGCCATGGTTTATCAGGAGGTGACCCCATCATTAGTGAGTGTGTGTATTTTACTGCCCAGCTGGAGTTCCTTCTATGCTACATAATTGTGCTGCACCCAAGGCCACAGGGAAGAACACACCGTCATGGGAGAGTCCTAGTAGGACCCACCCTCCCTCACACTGCTCTGTCCAGTGTCGGCGACTGAAAGGGGGGAAACAGAAAAGCCAGGCAGATGGCAAGGGGCAGCTTGGCCATAGACACCGTGAGCCCACAGAACCCCATGCATCAGAGGTGGGCTCACCCCTCACTCCTTCCCTCACACTGGCCTCAGTTTGCCTCTTGGAGACTTCTTCCCCCTTCAACTGCCAAGTACATTTTGACCCACTGCACTTTCATTTCTTAATTTTTAATTGACACACAATAATTCTTCATTTTTATGAGGTACAAGGTACCGTGGTCACGTCCACTCTGACTCTGGGGTTGCGGGGAGCTGAGGCCGGCTCCGTATCTATACATGTGTTCCACGTGTAATGATCATATTTGAGCAAGCAGCACATTCATCACCTCAAACCTTTTGCAAAGCTAGCTCGGGGAAAGGAGAGGGGCCATGCCAGGGTCCCCGTGTTCCCCCGTGAGGTGCTGGGTCTCTCCTTTCTCAATCTGCACCAGGAAGGCCAAGCCCTGCCTAGCTGAGCTGGAGGTCCCTGGCTCCCCCAGGAAGCTCGAACGGTGGGAAAAGTTACGTGATTCTCCAGCCTCACTAGCACTGGGAACAGTGCAATCTGCAGTTTGCAGAAGTCGCCCCTTCGCCTCTGACCTTTCAAGCTGCACCACGGATTCCCACCCCCCACATCCTCAGATTGCACTTTTCAAGCTTGGTACAGTCACGCACATTCTCCTTGGAAGCCTCTTGCTTGCCGAGGTTCAGAGAAAAGATCCTCAGAAAGGAAAGTGGGCTTCGGAACACATTTCCTTCTGCCCCCACGGAGGCTGGAGCCCCGCTCTGTGCACCGAAGGCTTGGCTGACCAGGAGGCGGTGCAGGAGGGGAGGGTGGGCGACCGGGGGTGTGCCCCCATTGCTGCCCAGGCCTCCAGGCACCCCGGCTCTGAATTTCTGTGGTCATTCACAGCAGTCTGTTGTCCTTTGTTTGTTTGTGTTTTTTAAGGAAGCAAAGAAAGAAGGAAAGAAAGCGATCTTCATGCTTGACCGTGAGGATTTTCATTTTCAGCAATAGGACATAATAATATCTTTTACGGGGATTACTTTTTTCTTTTCTGCTGAAATGTTGTATAAGACTTTGCTTTAAAGCAAACTAGTTGGAGCCTACTGTGGTGAAAACAGTTCCTCTCTGGTTTCCTGTCGGCCCTGCAGGATGAGACTCCTGTGACTCTGCCCCCTCCCACTGGCCCTCCTACCCTGTTAGGGACCAGCCCGAAGTCTCTGCCTCGGGGTCTCTACACGGGTGTAAGGAGGTCTCTGTCCTGCCCCACCTGCCTCTTTTGCTTGTCTAAGCTGCCCTCCCAGCAAACACAGATGGGCAGGGTCAGAACAAGTGTCCCCCAGCAGAGGGGTGCAGATGAAGAGTGTGAACTCTGCAAGGTGGAACCCGGAATGGGCGGGGACAGACTTACCAGAAGGTAGAAGTTCACGCTGCCAACCTGAGATTAAAAACCACAGGAAACTGAGGTTTGGCACCCTTTTCATTGGGGGTCATTCAGGAATGCCCAAGTTTGTCACGGGAGCTGCTGCCAGCCTCTCTGGCCTCCCCACCTGCCTGGCACTGAAGTCTCTTCTGACCCTAAACCGCCATAAAATGTGAGCAGATGAGAAACACCTGGGTTTCTAAATGAGTCGGGAAAGGAGTGACTTTTAATTTAAATGTTCTCGTTGGTTCTCCTGCAGGGATAAAGAAGGCATGTGGAAGGTGGGGAAGAAGTCCAATAAGGGTCCCAGTGGTGTGAGCTCAGAAGAGGGACAGGGACAGGGCGGGGTCAACCGTGGCCTCTCATCACCCTAATGGGCCAAGGGTCCAGATTCCCTTGAGTCTTACTTTGGCCCTCGTTCAGGTATCAAGAGTGTGTGTGACTCTCTTTGTTTTTCTGAGATTATTGGATGAAAAGCTGGGTGACATGTGTCCATTAGGAGCCAAGCGTTGAGACCACACACAACTCTGGTGACAGCGTCTGGGAGGAGTGTTTCTATAACTTCAGGATTTTAAACCCGTAGGATGGAAGTCGGTGCCACACACTCGCTACTCTACATCTTTGGCCTTAAATGTAAGCCAATTCCTTTTGTTTTAGCGCATTTTCCAGGCTGTTGAAAGCAGAGTGACTTTAGAACATACAACACAGGGCTTATTTACAGTAAAAGGAAGCATTCGCTGAGTGCCTACCCTGTGCAAGGCATGGGCTCAGGCTTTACAGACCTGCCTCCCACGGAGCCTGTGGGTGCCTACTGCTCCTGTCCCCTTTCTGCAGTGTTAGAAACAGAGGCAATAAAGAGATTAAGTCGAGTCATCTAGTTACTGAATGTTAAAACTGTCTTTGAACCCAGTGGCTCAGCATCCAAAGCCAACCTCTCTTAACCGTGACCGTGTTGCTAGTTACATGAGAATGTGGTCATATCAAAGCAGAATTACCCTGTGTGGCCAAACGTCAGGTAGCCCACCCCTGAATGCTTGCTACGTCTCAGCCAATCACTTGACCCTGCACAGATACCACTTTATTCGATCTTGTTAGCAACCAACAAGAAAGGTGCTACAATGACCCTGGTTTCCGAATGAGACCTCAGGGACTCAGGAAGGCTGTGGGACTTGCCCAAGGTTGAGAGCAAGTTAGTGCTGGAAATGGCGTGCACACCCAGAGCCTGACCCTGGAGTCCCATGGTCTAAAGATGAAGCTGATCTCATATCAATTAAACACAGTCTTCCTGCTCAGCCCATGTTTGAACTGATATGCATTTCTGAGATAATCAACTTGCAGTGAATGAATTAAATCCCATGTCTTGGGTTCCAGGAATTCAAAGAGCCTGGGTGAAGGTCGACTTCATTTCTTTGGCCCAGAGAGCTCCATGCATACCTCGTTAACTAGAGGGACTCTTGGGGCAAAGAAAAAAGTATGGATTTTTAAAATTTTATTTTATTTGTTCTTTTTAGATACACATGAAAGGAGAATGTATTTTGGCATATTATACATACATGGAGTATAAGTTATTCTAATTAGGATCCTATTCTTTTGGATATATGACCAGTAACCCTGGTCGTGTACTCAAATATAAAGCTAGGAAAGTTATGTCTGATTAATTCTACAGTCCTTTCTATTCTCCTCTCCCACCCTTCCCTTCATGCCCCTTTGTCTAATCCAACGGACTTCTCGTCTCCCCCACCCCTTGTTGTGTGTTAGCATCCACACATCAGAGAGAACATTGGACCTTTGGGTTTTTGGGACTGGCTTACTCAGCATGAGAGTCTCCAGTTCCATCCATTTACTGGCAAATGTCGTAATTTATTTTTTCTTTATGGCTGAGTAATTATTCTGTTGTGCATATATACCACATTTTCTTTTTTTTTATTAATTTTTTTTATTTTTACAGACTGCATTTTGATTTATTGTACACAAATGGGGTACAACTTTTCATTTCTATGGTTGCACACAATGTAGATTCACACCATTCATGTAATCCTACATGTACATAGGGTAATACTGTCTGTTTCATTTCACTATCTTTCCATCCCCCACCCACTCCCATCCCATTTTCCTCTACACCATTCAAAGTTCCTTCATTCTTCTCTTCTCCCGTACCATACTGCCTCATTATATATTGTCATCCACTTATCAGAGAAAACATTTGGCTTTTGGTTTTTTGGGCTTGGCCTATTTCACTTAGCATGATATTTTCCAACTTCATCCATTTACTAGCAAATGCCATATTTTATTCTTCTTTATGGCTGAGTAATATTCCATTGTGTATATATACCACATTTTCTTTATCCATTCATCTGTTGAAGGGCACCTGTTGGGAGAAATCCTAAGTCTTGGCTAGCAGCTGTGAATGTCTCAAGTGTGTAAGGAAAACCTTTGCACATTCACACCTGTCAGGAATACCTACGGAGAGGAGCATTCCGCTTTGGTCACTTAGGAAAGTAAACAACTGTCCCCAAATTTACTTAGTGTTACCAAGGGAACCTGTATAGGGGCCTGGTGGTCTGATCCCCCGTGGCACATTGTGATTGGGTTAAAAGTCTATAAAATGTATGGTTTCTCCTGCAATAAATGAGTTTGCAGGTTGCTTGCCACAAACCTGCTTTTACCCAACTCCCGAGGTCTGGGTTATGACTCTGTCGGCTCTTACCTGCGCCTGAGCTAGCCTGGCACACCCTACAGGCACCTAGATTGGTTCCATAGTTTAGCTATTGTGAATTGAGCTGCTATGAATACTGATGTGGCTGCATCACTGTAATATGCTGATTTTAAGCCCTTTGGGTATAAACTGAGGAGTGGGATAGCTGAGTCAAATGATAGTTCCATTCCAAGTTTTCTGAGGACTCTCCATATTGCTTTCCATAATGGTTGTACCAATTTTCAGTCCTACCAGCAATGTATAAGTGTACCTTTCCCCCCACATCCTTGCCAATGCTCACTGTTGCTTGTATTTTTGATAATTGTCATTCTGACTGGAGTGAGATGAAATCTTAGAGTAGTTTTAATCTGTATTTTTCTAATTGCTAGAGATATTGAACATGTTTTCATATATTTTTTTGACCATTCATATTTCTTCTGTGAAGTGCCTGTTTGGTTCCTTTGCCCATTGATTGGGTATTTAGTTTTTTGATGTTAACTTTTTTGAGTTCTTTATGTGTCCTGGAGATTAATGCTCTATCTGAGATGCATGTGGTAAAGATTTTCTCCCATTCTGTAGGCTCTCTCTTCACATTCTTGATTGTTTCCTTTGCTGTGAAGAAGCTTTTTAGTTTGACTAGAGGGGTTCTTAATATATGGAAGTGGATCAAGAATATACAGATTGTTCATGAACTTTCTAGTTGACCTTCCTTGCTGAAGTTATTAGCTGAAATATATCTGCCTCTATCCCAGCCAGCCTGGATCAGCATTTGACTTAGATCACTAAGCCGTACCCTGCCCTCTAAAGAAAAGGACTCCTCTTGATTAACTTGGCTTTGGTTAAGACAGCCTCAGTTTTGTGTGCAAAATGAGATTCGTTCCAGAATCCCTATGCTCCGGCATCCAGCACATTCACAATCAAGCTGTCTGGTGAGTCTCTGCGAACAAAGCTCCTTCTGGATGTAACAGAACCAAGGGACAATCTCGTAGTGCCATGAGCCACTGGTCTGCCTCAGAGGGATTGTTCAGTCAGTGTTGACAATTACTGTTGCCACCTAAGATATTGCCTCAAACTCAGTAATTTCAAATGATCACCATTTCATTATGTTCATGAATTTTATGAGCCAAGAATTTGGAAAAAGCACAGCAGAGGTGTCATTCATTGTTCCACAATGTCTGAGGTCTCAGACTGGGAGACTCAAAGGCTGGGGGCAACTTGATAGCTGGAGTCCAACATCATCTCATGGTATGTCTTAGTTCCTTTGTGCTGCTATAACAAAATGCCTTACATTGGGTAAGTTGTTAACAATAGAAATTTATTGCTTACAGTTCTGGAAGGTGGGAAGTCCAAGATTAAGGCAGCTGTAGATTCAGTGTCTGGCGATGTCCCCCTTTCTACCTCAAAGGTAATGCCTTGTTGTTGTGACCTCCTATGGCAGAAAGGCAAAAAACTCCCAGTGACCTGTTTTTATAAGGACACTCATCCCGTTCATGAGGACTCTGCCTTCAATGACTAGTCACCTCTGAATGGCTCCACATTGTAATACCATCACTGGAGGGGTTAGGTTTCAACATGTGATTTTGGGGGAGACACAGAAATTCAGATCATAGTAAGGTACATTCATTATCCTGTGTGGTGTGTGGCAAGGACTGCAGGGACTTAAAGATCAAGGGCTGTGACCAGAGATCTTACATAGGGCCCATCCAAGTAAGAGCCTCTTCCCAGTGTGGTGCCTGTGAGTTCGTCAGGCTTCTTTCAGGGTGACTAAGCAATTCAAGTGTGAATATTCTGGAGAACAAGAAGGAAGCTGTGTCATCTTTTATGAAAGTCACAGAAGTCCAATGGTATCATTTCCTCAGTACTATGTATGTTGTCAACGTAGTCATGCCACTTCTTGATGGGGGATATAGTAGTCCATTTTCTGTTGCTACATCAAAATACCTGAGGCTGTGTATTTTATAAAGCAGAGAGTTACTCAGCTCATTGTTTTGGACACTGAAGGTTCAAGGTCAGGTAGTCTTATCTCTTCAGTCCCTGGTAAGGGCCTCATGGTGGATGGCATTACTTTGGCAGGAATATCTGAGAGCAATCACATAACAAGTTGCAAAGCCAGAGAAGGATTCAGGGGTCAGGCTTGCTCTTCTTGTAACAACCCACTCTTGTGGGAGCTAAGCAGGGTCTTGTGGGAACTAACTGGGATCCCAGAGGAACCACATTAATCCCTTCAGAGTTTGATGCCCCCAGGGACCTAATTGCTTTCCAGTAGGCCTTGCCTTTTAAAGGTCCCACCACCTCAACACCTGTACACGAGGACCCAGCTTCCAAAACATGGACTTGAGGAGAGCATATCCAAGCATGGAAGAGGATGGCCATGTGGCATCATGGAGCAACAGTAGGACGGAGTTGTGCTGTGGCCACCACTGGAACTCTGCCATGAGGAGTCCAGGAAGACAGGTGGGAATCTACTTGCCCACTAAACTTCCATGCCAAAAGGAAAAAGAGAAGATGCGTCATACAACCTTGAAGGAAAGCTGCCTTTCTTACATTGTGCCATTTGCCTGGTACTCTCTGAAAGCTCATAAGCAGAGGTAGAGCAAGAGTTCCAGAAGCTCAGTTTGTGAGGCCCTAAAGGAAGTACACTACAGAAGAGAGAAACCGAGACATCTCTGGAGCAGCGTCAGTAGCAGAGAGCTCAGTACGTGGCCTGGAATGTGACTTTATGGGAATGATTGGAGAATTAGCTAATCTACAGAATTAGGATAGAGGAAGATGACCCAAATAGGCCCAGGAATAGAGGCTCTCCTGGCTCTGGATTTCACTGGTTCCCTGGTGAGGTGATTATTCCTTAGTATGGGAATAGCACAGGTGATATGCTAAAGTCATAATTACATGTAAGTTATGCTGTTTAGGAATCTGCTGATTTCTGTCTGCCCACAATTCCTACCCACCTCTTCTGGTAACGGTTGATTCCTCTCCTGGGACTGTTAAACACAGGTTCTGTGATTCTCATCCTTCAGGGCTCATGATTCAGACTGGCTTCATGCAATAATGGATGCAATAATCGGTTCTGGATATGTGCATGTGTGCATGCATGTGTGCATGTGTACATGTGTGTGTGTGTGTGTGTGTTTGTGTGTGAGATGTTTAATGTGGGACCAGAACATGTTCTTGGGCTTGCTGTAGCTTCTGGGAAAGAGAATCTTCTGTTTTCGAGGAGTTGAGTGCTAAGGATCACATGAGCTGGGACAGAGACAGAGATCCTGACAGAGACGGAGAGACATGGCTTTGTCTGAACTGTTGGCAGCTATATGTGGAGCCAGGCTACCGCTGGACACCCCAATCAACTGAATGGACGAATTCCCTTGTTAGCACGGGACAGTTCCACCTGGCACTCTGTTGCTTATATCACGAGGTCTGGACTTACACGTGACGGCATGAGCAACACCTCAGCAGATCCTGCCAGGCACATACTAGGTTTTGCCCTCGCTATGGTCTCGTGGGAGGGCTGCTCAGAGTGTTGATGGTGGTCTAGACCAGGGATGCCCCAAATCGTGCCCAGCAGTGTTCTGGAGCTGACTCTGGGCAGAGAGGCAAGCAACTGTCCTCTCTGGTGATTCATGTAACTTAAAGATATATGCTTGGCCTTCAGGGACAAACTGGTGGCAACAAATGTCCCTCACATTCCTAGCAGGACTTTGGAAGGCAGGGAGCATAGAGGAAAGGTTACTGGTGGCAAGGAAAGAAAACTCAAGGGTAAAAATATTTCTTAAAAAGTGGAAACTCCTTTTTTCCTCCTGTGCAGATTCATGTATCCACATTCACATCTATTATTTTTTAAATGTTTAATAATTTGTGTCCTGAAGTCTGAGCCCTGTCTTTGAACTTGTGCTATAGGTGTGAGGTAGGAACCTGGCTCCTGCCACCTCACAGGCTGCCTCCCCATCAGTTGGACATTCCAGAGTCACCAGTGTGATAAAGACTTTTTGCATTTTTAGGTCACTTTGTTGTAAAGAGGTTGGTTTTAATTTAATGTTTTTTCCTTTTCTTTCTTCTGTGTCATTAAATTTCACTGTATTTGAAGAGACTTGTGTTTCAGGGAGGCATATGTATTTTTGTTCTTGTACTTATTTGCTGACTTATTTTAATGGACTAAGATAATTGATTTAATCTTAGAATCATGGACATAACTACCATTTATGGCTCCTCTGGGAAGTCACATGGATTATCTTATATTTTTTGAAAATACACTTTTAAAAATTTACATATGAATACATAGATACAGTGCTACATACTTATTTATAATATGTAAATCCTTGCATAGAAAAACTATAAAATAAACAATAATATTTATTTATAAAATAATAGCAGCTATGATTTTAAACATGAGACAATTTTTTAAAAGTTTGTAACAACAAAACCTCTGAGTCTTCTGCCCTAAGATTTTGACTCTCTTGACTGAGTTCTTATGGCATTTCTTTTTATATTTCTAGATAGCAAGCTCTTTCTACTCTTTATCATTTTAGATGTTATCTTCTGACTTCCTGTTATCATAGAGTCTACGTCTCTGCTAGTCTTCCCTCCTGCATTTTATCTCTGCTCATCCTACCAACAGAGTATGTCACAATTTTTTAATCTTATTATGACCACATCAATATGACCACTGTTGAGCCTAGAAGTGAAAAGTAATATGTTTCCCTCTTGTGCAACTGTTTGTTCATAGACTCATTTTGTCCCCTAGCTGGATAATCTATGAACCATATTTAGTTTTCTTTCCAAATACACCATCAATTCTACTAGGTACCTAAAATATTATTTCCAAAATGCTCAAATAGATTAGTAAATGCCCAATTCCATTGTTCTCTGCGGCCTCTCCCTTCCACAACCCTCATCTTTCCTGTCCAATCCAGGTTGACTGCTGTCCGGGCTTGCTGCACAGCGGTCTCTATGAATGTCTCTTGGCCATGGTCTGTGGTGTTATCAAGGTTTTCTGTCTCTCCCTCGGAAGCCTGGGTTTGCTGGGTGTCATGATACAGTGAGATGACTGGGGCCACTTTGGTCAAAGATCCACTCTAACTGCCAACTCTAGCAAAAAGTGACTTGTCTCTTCCAATGTCTGTATAGCAACCCCAAGGAAGGCTCCAGTCGACTCTGTGTGGATCAGTGGCCCCCACTGACTGGAAGAGACGGGAGTGCTCTGAGAGCCCCTGTGATTGGCACCCCCTTTCTGAAGACACAGAACCAGGGTGGAGTGGGTATTCTCTGAAAGCAGGGGCTGGATGGATTCACTCCACAAGTCTACTGCAGAACGAGCAAAGACAAGACAGATGGAATGGCATTGACTTGGGACCCAGGGGATCAGGGTTTTATGCTTGGTTGTGCCTACTAAGTAGCTGCATGAAAATTGGCCTTGGTACACCTCAGTGTCCCTTCTTTCACAGAGGGATCTAGATTTGAGCTTGCAGTATAATCCAGATTAAGCTTCTACTATGGATTGGCTGGGCATTGTTGAATTCTTTATTTGGATGATCACATCCTTAATTTCCATGAACTCTTTCAAGTCCTCTGGCTGATCTGTTTCAGATCCATGCCTCAGTTTTATCTGTAAAAGGGGGATCATAACCTTATCTGCTGCCCGAGGATTAAATGAAATGACTCATGCAAGGCACTGAGAAGTGTCAGGAAGACAATAAGCATCCAGGAAGTACCTTCAAGATTATGGGTTGTTTCTCCTGATGGTTTTCTCCATCAAGGGTACTTTAGGAAGAAGCATTCTCCTTCTGCTCAGTTACCCTTTCTCTATCTACCTTTCCTCATTCAAAAATATGTTGCAATATTCTGCTATTGGCATTTCTTCTGTATCCTTTTTAAATTACTCTGATCATTTTAGGATAGAAAAGGTGATGAATGTACTCAATCTGCTGCTGGAAATCACTTTTAGTAATTAAGTTTTATTAAATTTTATCTGGTTTTATCTAACTCATGAAATTTCTGAAAGGATCATACTTAATTGAATGAGCTTTCTCTTTCTCATCAGTAAAGTATGAATAATCATCTCCACATGTTTATATAGTATCTGTAGGATTTTTTCATGCTGATTCCTAATTTCATTCCATTATGCTCTGATAAGATTCAGGGAATTATATCAATTTTTTTATATTTTCTAAGAGATGCTTTGTGACCCAAAATATGGCCTATATTGGAGAAAGTTTCATGAGCCATTGAGAAGAAAGTGTATTCAGCTGTTGTTGGATGATTCTATAAATATCTGCTAAATCCCTTTGATTTATAAGATAATTCAGGTCTAAAGAGTTTTTACTGAGTTTACGTCTGGAGGACCCGTCTATTGGTGAGAGAGATATGTTGAAATCACCCAGTATTATTATACTGGAGTCTATCTGAGGCTTAAATTTGAGTAGTGTGTCTTTTATGTAATTAGGTGCACCAGTGTTTGGGGCATAAATATGTACTATTGTTTTATCTACTTGTAAAGTATGAATAATCATACTTACATCTCCAGCATGGTGACCGGGGCCTAGGAAGGCTGCATGCACATTGGTGGTGCCCCACCCCCATCTTCTTTATCTTAACACATCTCAAGAAGTCTGGCTCTAGGCAGCCTCTGCACAGGCTTCAGTCTGAGCTGGCCAGGTGGTGCAAGTAGTGCATTTCTTGTCGTGTGCCAAGAAAGTCATCGGTGAATGGGTTCCATTTCTATAGGGTAAATCATAGGCAGATGGCCAGTGAGGCATTCTGTCATATGGTTCAGCACTGAGCCATGGTCGAAGGTGGCAGGGAAATGGGTGTACCCAAGAATTGGCATGTTGTCTAAGAAGGCAGCTCACGCCATGAGTTCTAACAGTGAGTTCTCGAGAGCACTCGTCATTGGCTCGTTCATTTATCCATTCATTTATTCTGCAAATATTTATCGAGTGATTGCAACATTCCAGGAGCTGGACACCTCGGTGGACAAGACAGATGAAGTCTATGCTTCCACGAGTGCCCCACCCCACAGTCAGACAGCCTGAAAATTTGAATTCCAGGACCCCTAAATGAAGTTCTATTGGCACACAGTTATGCTCATGCATTGACAAATTCTCTGCAGCTTCTTGTGCCACAGCAAGGGAATTGAGGGATCATCTCCCTTGGAAGAGAGTCATGTAGCTCTTGTGGGACTCAAGTTAGTGCCCTCAAGAGTTAGTCATAGAAGACGGAGCCTGACTTCTTCTCCCACTCTCTGGTTTCCTGTCTTGCCACATGATCTCTACTCTCACATGTCCTTCCTCCACAATATCAAATGCCATAATGTCCTCACCAGAGCCAGCTCTATGCTGTTTGGACTTTAAACTCCAAAATGTGGATTAAATCAATTTCTCTTCTTTATAAAGTAGTCTGCCTCAGGCATTTGTTACAGTAATTAAAATAAACTATTAGAGTGTATTAATATAATTTCAGTTAGAACTTTAAGAAACCTATCCTAGGATAAAAGAAACTAGAGGGGAGTGGGTTTGGGGAACTTAATATGACTGTACGACATAGAGGTATTACTGCTTCAGGTGTGACTGGGGCCGGGAGCTCAGTGTACCAGGAACCTTTCTCCATCTTGGATCTGCTTCCTCCAAAGCATCATCTGGCAGATCCTTTCCTCATAGTGGCCAAAGGCCGCAGAAGTTCCCACTGCACAGCTGCCATCACCTCTCTATTCCCCCAGCAATCCTAAAGGGGGAAAAGAAAGTGTTTCTTCCCCAAAGGAAAGAACTAAACTGAGTCTTTCCGTGTGTCTGTTCAGGCTGCTATAGTGAAATATCTTAGGCAGGTAACTATAAATAATATACATTTATTGCTCACAGTTCCAGAAGCTGGTAAGTCCAGGATCAAGGTGCCAGCCAACTTGGTGTCTAGTCCAGCCTCACTCTGCTTCATGGCTTGTGCGTTCTTGCTGTGTTCTCACAGGGGTAAGCACTCCCTTCTGCCTCTTTTAAAAGGTCAAATTTTATCACAAGAGCAGATCCCTAATGGCCGAATCACTTCCCAAAGGCCCTACTCATAATACTATTGCACCCGAGGTTAAGTCTCAGCAAATAGAACCCCAAGGGAGGCACCTTAACGTTCAGAGAACGGCCCTGTGTCTTTCAATATTGACGGACAGTGAGTTTTCATCCTGCCTGGTTCACATGAATGTACCACAAGTGTTTAAACCAAGCTGTCTGAGGAAATTTTCGTCTCAGAGTTGTAATCATTGGATAGATGGGGTCTGAGAAATTATCCAGTATACTCTATTTCTTTATTTTATAGATTAGGAACTGGAGGAACACAAAGGAAAAGTGATTTCTATGTCATTCAAGTAGCTGATGGTGGGGAGACAGAGCTAGAAGATTCCAAGATGCCCCCCAACCTCCTCCTCTCTCTTAAATATCAACCCTGAAGCAAAATTTCAGGCCAGCAGAGCAGTCAACTAGTGGACTGTGCTGACCCCCAGGGATCCTCAAAAATAAGTGAGGCAGAGAACAATAATCTGTTTTTTTTCCCACTTCTGGATTTACTTTTAAAAATGGGGTGGGACAGGATAGACAAGCCACAACAGCTGCTATTTGTTTGTTCCTCTTTGACAAAATATAAAAAATATGCCTTTTGGTTCATCAGAGCTCACACTCCGTAAGGTTTCTGCAATATTCTAGAGATCGTTACCCTCCACACATTTTTTACTGCATCATCAGATTATTTGGCAACACTGTCTTTTCATTTATTCGGTTCATGTGGCAAGCTGTCCACTGTCCCTGATGTCTTCGCAAACTTACCAGGCGGGAAAGAGGAAGTGCCATCCATCTGAAGGCGAATTTGTTGACAAGGACATCTGAGTATGAGCCTGCTGTGAAGGAAGGGATGGGATGGATCTGTAGACTCGAGCGTGGTGCTGAGGAGGACTTGGGCCTAATTCTCACAGTGAGCAAGTGCTCCTGGAGTAGCCCCCAGACACTGTGCAAGAGATCCTGCAGTGACAGATTTTTGTCCTGGACCCCGGGGGCTCAGAGTCAAGCACGGAGAGAGAACAGGACATGGACAACTACCTGGGATGACCTGGGGGGGCAGAGAAGCTATGTGGGAATTCATGCAGTGGTTCACAGCAAAGACCGGAAGGGCCAGGGGAGTCAGCCAGATGCGAGGAGAAGGACGCAGGACCCAGGCAGTGTAAACATCCAAGGCAAAGCGAACTGCTGGCAGGACAGGGGCCAGCCAGACTTAGGGAAGAGCATGATCATCTAATTTGTTAAAAATGAAAAAAAAAAAAAAATTAAGGAACTACGCTGTTCTTGTCTGGACCTCCACAAAGCCATGCAGTTCTGCACACACCCCACCCCCGCATCTTTGGGTTCCCTTTAGGACTCTAAGCCGACCTCCTTTTGCCCCTCCAGCCAACTCTGAAGCTTTTCCTGCTGGCAACATTGGCTCAGCTAAGGCTTGTTGATGTTAATGGGCAAATGACTAATAGGGTGGTGTTGTAATGTAGTTGACTGATTATTTTACACATCTAAAACATTTTATGATCATTATTTAAAAGTATTCAAAACATATTATTACTTTATATTAATTATTTGTTTCAATTCAAAATACATTCTGAATTGTGCAAGGGCCCTCCTAGGAGAGGTGGAAGACCCCTGCCAGGGAAGCTTCCGCCAGTGCCGGCTGTGCAGTTTGTGGATCTGCATCAATCTTTCTGCGCCTGCTCCGTGGGCCCCTCTCTCAAGTGCTCTCCTGGTTTCCCAGGCTCCGCAGGCTGCACACCATGCCTCCCTGTTCCTTTCTCCTCCTGCAGGGTTTCTCAGCCTTGCTTGGAAACCGCTGGCCTGGAGCTTGGCCTCACACCACTTGTGTCATTTGTGCACCTTCGTGCTGTGACGTGGGACACGGGGCATCTCACCTGTGCCTTGGACCGGTATGTCACAGGGTGGGCCAGGCTAGTCGCTGCTTATCCAGGAAAAAGATCATACGTGGCCTTTGGAGAATTGTTGAGTTCCTGGGTGGTGACTTTTTTTGTTGTTGTTGTTAGGGAAAGCTTTCCATATGGCACTGGAAGCTAGGTTCAAATCCTAGAATGACAGTTACTAGCTGGATGATCTGGAGCAAGATATTGAAATTGTCTGTACTTCTGTTTCTTTACCTATTACTGGGAATAATAGTAGTGGTACCTAAAATGGGGGTTGTACAATTAAATGAATTAATACATGTAGAGCTAGCACTTCATAGTGCTCAGTTAAGTTCTGTGATCATCATTAGCATAACTTACCTCTACACACTCTCCTCTATTACAAAAATTGACCTTGATCAATTTTGGTATAAAAGTTTTTATAATTATTATTATTATTTTTTAAAATTTTTTATTATTATTGAAAGTTTTTGTAATTATTTAGGGACTTCATATAAATAATGAGCAACATATAATCAGACACAATGTAGGATGGAACTGGAAAAAAATGTTTCTCAAATTCTGATTTTTTGAGATATCAACAGTGATCGCATAATGTTTTAAAGACAGCGAATGGTCAAAAGATCTGCATAGCTATTTCTCCAAAAGATTATACAAATGATTAATAAGCACATATAAAGATGCTCAACACCACTAATCATCAGAGAAATGCAAGTCCAAATTATGATGAGATACCACTTTATACCCATTAGGTTGGCTATTAAAACACACACACACACACACACACACACACACACCAGAAAGTAGTAAGTATAGACTGGGGTGTATCTCATTGATGGAGTTTTATTCCTTGTATGTGTGAGTCCCTGGGTTCAATCCCTAGCAGTGCAAATAATAATAAATGTAGGAGAAGAAATGGTGGTGTTGGAATTCACAGATGTTCCTGATGGGAATCTTTTCCACTATGGAAAAGAGCATAATTGTTCCTCAGAAAGTTAACAGAATTACCATGTGATCTGACAACTCCATTTCTGGTGTGTACTTGAAAGAAGTGAAAGCATAGATTCAAACCAATATTTGTACACCTATGTTCATAGAAGCATTATTCAAAAGAGCCACAGGGTAGAAGCAATCTAAGTGTCAATCGATAGATGAATGAATGAAAAAATGTGGCACATACGTGCAATGGAATATTATTCAGCCTTAAAAGGAAGAAAATTCTGACATGTGATACAATGTGGATGAATTTTGAAGACATTACACTAAGTGAAATAAGCCAGTCACAGAAGTACAAATACTGTATGATTTCACTCACCTGAGGTATCTAGAACAACCAAACTCACAGAGAAAATGGAACAGAGGTTGCCAGAGGCTGGAAGGAGGAAGCGATGGAAAGTTAGTGTTTATTGGTATGGAGTTTCCATTTGGGAAAGAAAAGAAAGTTTGGGAAACAGATGGTTGGTGATAGTTCACCATGTGAATGTACTTAACGTCACCACTTAAAGTAGCTAGAAGGCAAATTTTATGTTCCTATCCTCCCCCTCCCCTACACAAAGACAATGAATTTGGATAAGGACAGTCAGAAGTGAGTGTAGGTTAGAAAATGTCACCAATTCTCAGTAGGAAGTCAAGCCCTTCCATCACTCACCACCACCCATGGTTCCTCCAGTGAAAACCGTATAACTGCATTCCATGTGCCAGGCATAGTTCTTGGTATGCAAATTAGAGCAACTGATCCACCTTCTCCTTTGGAAGATTTCCTGCTAGAGGAGGACACTTGATAGGACATCCAACTACCAACATGCTCTGCAAAGGTGTGGAAATTTCAATTATCCAGACAAAGGCCACTGTTTTTGTGTCCTAGCCTGAGGCTGGCCTGGATATGAATGAGTGACCCCTGAGTGAAATGAAGGGTTTGACATAGCAAGGAAAATTTATTTTGCTAAGTCTTTAATGGTTCTGGATATTCCACATTCCATTTCAAAGTTCAAATGGTCAAGAAAACCTTATGAAAACAAAAATTCTAATTAAATACTTGCTAGGAACTATCGACCAGATTCTTTTCTTTCTTCTGATGTGGTAACAGCCCTCCGTGCAACCAAGTAGAGGTTTAGCCATGCGTTCTGAACTCTGCAGGGTCACTGTCAGGCGGCTTCTGAGCACCATGCTAGGCACTGCCTATGGTTTTGGTTATTCTCAGGTGGATATTTTGGTGTGATTTGTGTAAACATTTCAGATAACTCTCTTTCTACTGAGGTCTTTGCTGAACTCATCTCTTTTTTATCTTTTTTAAAAAATTTGTTCCTTTTAGATTTACATGACAGTAGAAAGTATTTTGACATACATATATGGAATATAACTTATTCTAATTAGGACCCCATTCTTGCGTTTGAACATGATGTGGAGTTACACTGGTAATGTATTCATATATAAGATAGGAAAATTATATCCAATTCATTCTATTATCTTTCCTAAAGTCAGTCTTTAGCTATACTTACACCAAACTCTTGGTGTACCCATTTGTTATGGTTTAAATATGAGTTATCCCCCAAAAGATCATGTGTGAGACAATGCAAAAAAGTTTAGAGGTGAAATGATTGGGTTGTGAGAGTCTAATCAATGGATTAATCTTACTGAATGGATTAACTGGGTGGTAACTGTAGGCAGGTAGGGTGGCGCAGGGGGCAGTTGGTCAATGGGGGGTGGGCGTGCCTTCGAGGTACATATTTTGTCTCTAGTGAGCAGAGCTCTCTCTGCTTCCTGTTTGCCATACCCTAAGCTGTTTCCTCCACCACATCCTTCCACCAGGAGGTTCTTCCTCACCTGGGACCCAGAGCAATGGAGTTGGCCATCTATGAACTGAGACTTCTGACATCAGGAGCCCCAATAAATTTTTCCTCCTCTAAAACTGTTAGTGTCAGGTTTTTTGATCACAGAAGAAAAAAAAAAAACTAACTAAAACACTACTCATAAATATTCAACCTCTAAGTAAAGTACTAGGGATTCCAGATCAGAGTTCTAACCCACAAAGTGCTCACAATCTCTTAAAAAAATCAATAGCCTGGTGATTGTTCAGACATAGTGAATCATACAAAAGCAGTCCCAAAAATACCATAGAAAATTTCTACATGTGTTCATGTGTTTTTTTATTTCAAAGTAATTTTTTAATGAAGCATTTTTAACAAGGTACAATTAGTTTTATTATTTACAGATGCAGTTTTGCTGCTGCTATAATTGTTAACCTGGACAGAAATAAATGAACTTTACTGAGCAACTAGGGACAATGTTCAGAAAATTTAGTTAGTTGGCTCAGTATAAGATTGCGATGTAGAAATTATGATCCTCTATGTATATAAATAACCTCCATTATAGAAGATCGTAGGAAAAGATGCAAAGCATTTAGCAATAATACGGGTAAAAAAACTTCCAGGATGTATATCGTGTCTTTTATTTGACCAATATTTATACAATGTTTATAGGGCAAGCACTATTCTAAAAGTTTTGCAGATAAAACCCTTAATCCCCAATTACAAAAACTAGATGATCTTACGAGTCCTGTTTCATAGATGAGGACACTGAGGCACAAAAATTGCTAACTAACTCACGCAAGACCATGTGGCATGTGCAAGCAAGCTTGGCAGTCTGGTTCCAAGGCTTAGGTCTTTAAGTACCACACTAAAAGACCCTGAACTCAGCTTTTGGAGTAACAATGAAAATTATAGTCAACCACAAAACCTAAATCTGTATTAATTGAAGGGATTTTAGGCCAAGTCCAAACAGCTGTGTTCATAAATATTATCTTGTGGGAGGAAGGGAGGGAAATTGGCTAATTTGTTTTGCGGTTAAAGGACTTAAGTAAATTTTATTTTATTATACCACGAGAAATTAGTTCTGGTATTTTCAATTTCTAGAATGGACAATTTGTCCTTGTCACTGCTCATAACTTTGTTTTGGTTTAATTAGGCTCAACAATTTTAAGTCATTTATTTGGTACAAACAACATTACTTTATACACTACCCCTCAATGTTAAATATCTGATTTGGATAAAAAGGTTTTTTGTCTCCCACTAAACAAACTACACAGTTTGGGAACATTTTTATTATCTTCTGGGAATCATGGGTGGCAAAATGGTTGGATGGTTGAGAAGTCACGCCTAGTTCAAACTGCACTATCACTTAATGGGCCTCAGTTCTCTCTTCTGTAACAGTCCCTACTTCATGGGTGAGTGTGAGAACTAATGAAATAATACATGTAAAAGGCATGTCAAAGCACATGGTCTGATATCGGCTGCCCTAAATGCCTGGCATTATGTCAACTTATGTTGCTCCGATATGAATTTTACTAGAGTTACCTAAGACTTGTGATCCTCTAATCTTTTGTTCTGAGACTCAAGGAGGGAAAAGATTCAGTGGAGTTTAAATGTCGCTCCAAGGCTACTCAAGGCACATAAAATTCCAGACTGTTTTCCACATCTTTCTTTAGTTATGGAACTTCTCTTTCGAAAGCTGCCAGAACATTTCACATGCAAATCTGTTTGTCTCTGGAACTGCATATTTTGGAGAAAAGGGAAGGGCTCCTCAGGATTTTCATTTTCTTCCTTTTTCTTTTGAAAAAAGGTTCCATTGGATTAGGAAATCCGGAGCAAAGAGCCTTGTGTCTTTTTATTGTTGCATGGTTCATTTTTACTGCTTGCTACTCCCATATTTTTTTCCTTTCCATAAACCACTTAAATAAGAGGGACCAGTTTGGTCAACAAGGCACTTACTCTGCTCCTAAAGTAAACTGTGAGTTCTAAGTAAGTTTAAGCCTGGTCTGCTGACCCAAGGGGAAAGAAAGATCATTTTCTTTTCCCTTAGCTTTGCCTATCTAGTGGAACGGGCCCTGTGCGGGCAGCTCCGTCTGGATTCCAGTCTCGGGAGGGCCGGGACCGACCGGCTTTAGCACACGGGCCAAGGAAAGGGGCTCACTCGCTATTTTGCCCTGGTCCCTCTCCCCCATCGGCCGCCATCGGTCAACTTGCTTCCCACTCCATGGACTTGTGAAATAAAGCGCCAGGGAGGCCACGGGATCCACTCGTGAGAAACCGCCAGGGTGTTGCCCCAAGAGCAAGCTTCGCGGGCCCAGGCTGGACGCCACCAGCACCCATCGTAGAGCATTAGACGTCCCTGCGCAGCTCAGGCATGCGACCCCGACGGCGCGCGGAGGCCCCGCCCCCAGCCCTAGCCTCGGTCTCTGATTGGTCGCTTGGCGCGTCAGTCAGTTCCCGGGGCGGGAGCAGAGACGGCTGTCGCCGCCCCGCGCCTCCCGCGCCGCCTGCCGCCGGGGAGCGAGCCCGGGCGCCCGTGGGCGGCCCCGCGTCTGACCGAACCTCCGGCCGACGCCGCGCAGCGCGCGGCCGGCATGGCAGCGCCGAGAAGCCCCTCGCGGGCGCGGGAGCGGGCGCGGGTTCGCGCTCCCGCCGCAGGTGGTCCAGGGGCCTGGCGGGGCGGGGGGCGCGGCGCGGGCTGGGGCCCCGGGCAGCTTCCGCTGACCTGGCGCCACCCCGAGAGGGTGGAGGTCCCGGGAGCCTGGGAGCCCGGGTGAGCCCCAGAGCCGGTGGGGAGGGCGGGCACACCTGGGCTCGGGCGGGCACCCCACCTGCAGGACTGCAGCTGCCGTCCGACGGGGGTCACTCCGGGTGCCCCTCGGGGGCAGAGGTGATTGGGGCGCCTGCCCAGGACGGGTGGCAGGTTCCTGCGAGGAGAAAGGCCGCGTCACTGCTGCGTGGGGGCCCGGTAGCAGCGGGGATCGGGTCCCGCGGGAGCAGCCCCGGGGTGCGTGGACCCGCGGGGCCCGGGTCCTCTCTGAGATCTCGGTTGTTGTAGGAGGGAAGTTGCCTGGTTTCGCGCCTTTCTGGCAGAGGATGTGGCCCACACCTTCACAGCAATCAAGACTTGCTAAACAACAGAAAACTCGGGCTTTAAAAAAAAAATTAGATTTCACCAAGAACAAGAGCAGCAGCGCAGTATAGCAGCAGGTTGCGCCTGCAGGTCTGCTCCCTGGGCCCTGCCCGCTCTGAAGACCAGAGGTGAAGGGTGGCTTCCATCCCATCCCTCGGCTGTGCCTTGCAATTGATTGCCAACTCCCAGGAAGATGGTCTTTGCTGCTTCTCGGTTTTGATGGTCCCGTTTCTGTATTTCTCTGGTGGCCGTGCTAGGAGTGTGAGCTCATTAGTGAATATGGGGAGTGTGCTCTTTCTTGGTCTGGGTTTCAGGTACTGCAGCGTTTATGGGAAGTTGGCAGGTGCTAATGTCCTTATTACTGCAGTTTAGTCCTGGCAGGAGCTTTTAATTCGCTCAGCCAGCTGTTGGGGTAGTGGAAACAACACCGTTCTGGGAATCAGAACATGAGGTCTGAACATCATTTTGGCCAAGAGTGTCTGGGTAGAAGTCACAACCACTCAGGACTTGCACATCCTCATCCATGAATTGAGTGTTGGGCTAACTTATCCATAGCCCTCCCAGTGTAGAATTCTGTGATTGATTTACCTCCTGCTCTCAAAAGTTCGGAGAATGAACTCATTTTTTAACCTTTCTGCACCTTGGGTCATTATAGAATTAGCCAAATATTTCCTGTGGGTGTATTCATTTGAACTTTTTATTATGTTATTTTCTTCTCTTCTCCCGCCTTAGTTTGGCAGAGAAAGGAACTTTGGAAGTGCAGGTAGAGGCACAGCTGGATAAAGCTGGTTTGGAAGGTGGTAAAATGCCTACTCTGGGCTTAACATAATTGCCAACAATTTTTCCTTTCTCTGCACCAAGTTCAAGGTATGCCAGTGCTGTGAGCCTAGGAAGTCTTTCCTCTGCACCAGCTCATGGGGTCTGCAGTTAGTGTGGAGCAAAGGAAGAATGTGATTGAAGAATTAGTTTATGGGAAACTTTTTTCTCCAAAACAATATGATTCTAAGGATCAGATTATGGGAAATTTTTTCTAAGTTCTGAGAAAACTTAGTAGCATAGTTTCTCTTCTAGTAGATTAGCAAAAAAAAAAAAAAAAACCCAAAAAACAAAACAAAACAAAAAAAAACCCAATAGTTTTAACATCACTTGCACCAGCTAGGATGGAGACCTTTTTTTTTTAACCTACCCCTAACCGTTTTGGTGTGAGAGAGATGTAGATTTGCTTTCAAGATAACAGCAAGTAATACCAAGTAACACTTGACAATAAAAAAACAAACGGACAACCACAAAGGAAAACCCACAGAGCATGTAGGGATAGAAAGAGGTTCGTTGTCATTTTCACTCTTGTTAAAAATGTTTTGATATTGAGAATCATGGACTAAACATTTGTGTACCATATCACTGGGAAGTCACTGTCAGAGTCAGAATATTGGACAAGGAAGAGACTGAAGGTCATTTAGTGCAGTGCCTCAAAATCCAGAGAAGACACCATCAGCTATCAGGAAGTTGAGGAGATATGGGAAGATTCTGGAATAAATCCATAGTTCTCAGGACCCTTGGCAAACCTGTTTTGAGGAGGGAATGTAAGCAGCCCACACTCATCCTCAGTCTTCTTGCTTCAGGTTCATTAACTATCCTAAGTGATTCAGGCCCTGCTATCGTTCTCCCCACCACTGCATCTGAGTGGCAGTGGTCATGTTTTTGACCATATTATAAGTAACCACCAGACTCCTTGATGGTCCTCAGAGGTTGGGGTTTAGAGAAAGGAATGTTCAGTGTGGAATGTGGGACCCATCAACCAGGTCCCCTTTCCAGCTGTATTCAGAACAGTTCTGCTTTTTGTTTGTTTTGTTTCGTTCTAGGTGAGATTTTGTTGGGGGAAAGGGTCTAATGCTAAACCAAAGGTTTTCAAATAATGGTAATGGCCAACATTGCTTAGTGCTTGTGTCTTAGTTCACTTATTACATGTGAAGTTGTTCTGATTGTTCATGACCCATAGTAAGCCCTCCAGTGTTAGCTGCTGCTGTTAGAATTGCTGTCATTTCCTTATACTTTGAGGTTGCTACTATGTTTATCCCCTTTTTAAGAAGCTGAGTTATGCTGGGTGTGGTGGTGCATACCTGAAATCCCAGTGATTTGGGAGGCTGAGGCAAGAGGATTGCAAGATCAAGGCCAGCCTCAGCAACTTATGCCCTAAGCATAAGCAATTTAGCGAGACCCTATCTCATAATGAAAAGAATAAAACAGCTGTGTATATAACAGTGGAAAAATGCCCTTGGGTTAAATCTCCACTACCAAAAAAAAAAAAAAAGAAGAAGAAGAAGAAGAAAAAGAAAGAAACCTAGTTATGCACAAACTTGTACAAGGTCACCCACCTCCTTTCTAAGCTTTCCTGCCAGTTAAAAGGTTTGTTCATTATCATGGGTTCCATTATTCCAAAGTCCTTCAGGGATGACTGATTTTATGAAGCAGATGTTTCTGGCCCACCATGAGCAGTCTCTGGCCTGTTCCCATGGGTAATCAGAGGTAGTCGCTAGGCAGGCAGGTGAGTTTACCTGGTGAGCACTTCTGTGTTCATAGGGAGAGAAGGCAAATGGGAAGTTATTAACCCAGCAGCTGGCTGGGCATGAGGAGGGAGTGTGGGGCACCCACTCCCCCCTCAATGTGGGCTGCCAAAGGTGTGCAGAGAATGGGAGCTGGTTCTTGAACGAGTACCAGGAAGGCCTTTGCTCTGAAGGAGCTGAACAGTGTGTGTGTGTGTGTGTGTGTGTGTGTGTGTGGCGGGGTACCGCCGTGGTCAGTGTGTGCCCAGGAGGAGTGAGCAGCTGTGTTGTGATTCTCCTGTGTGCTGGTGTGACCTAAAGGGGAGTATCTTCCTTCTGTTAAAAGTGATTTGAGGAGAAAGTGCTAATTACACACACATACACAAACACACGTGTACACGCACACACATGGACTGCTTAAAATTAAAGGGTCCCGTAGTTGATATATTTTTTTTGCTACTCATTTGCCCTACTTTTATATATCTAGTCTTACATTTCTGTGAGATGAATAAATATCTAATAAAATGTATCTTTTGGGTACCATGTGCTTTCTAGGTAGAAGTTCTTGATGGGTACAGGTCTTAACTTGAAAATGACCTTTTACCTGGTTTAGAACCCAAGGTAGACTTAGGTTCTTCAGGGAAGTTTCTCTGGCTCCCTAGGGTGGCTGAGCACCTTCTTGTGTGCCTGTGCACACAGTGCACAGGCAGTGGTCATTTGAGTTTGCTTGATGACACTGTTCAGAGACACTGATCCTTGGTAGTCTTATCTAATCTTTGCAACCATCATTGTATGACACTCAGAACTGTTGTGTGTGTACTCAACGTTTCCAGCTTATAGTGGTGACCAGGATTCAGACCCCTGGCCTGGGCCTCAACTAATGACAGATCTTTTACCAACCACCTGCCTGCTTCTGTCTCCTGCAACAGTTCCGGCTTCTACCTGAGAGCACTCCGTAATTCCCAAAGTTACTTCTGCACATTGAAGATGCTCTGGATAAAAGTTGGGTGTCATTTTACACTGTTGTTGTTTGAGGTAACTCTTATAGGCCTGGAGAACAGGAGAAGGGATATTATAAGAAAGTTTTCATTGCTGAGTGAAACTTCCTGTATTCATGGGGTTCCCTCTATGTGGCTATTAAAGTCTCTCCTTAACTTTCAGAGCAGTTGTTGCTCTAGTATGTTTGACCCGCAGATCCTTCCTTTCTCGCTTGTCTTTGTGTTCTCTGATGAATGTTGTTACTTAGTAAGACAATCCGTTTTCAGAATTGAGGTCAAGTGCACATTGATCTGATCTGTAATTAATTTAGGGGAAGAACTTTTAAATGTTTCTTCACAAGAATTAAGCAGAGAAGTTTTTCTATGTGTTCTCACTTTTCCAATAACCTTTTTTGTTCTACGTATATTACCTTTTTAACTTTCCCATTTAATTGGAGCCAGAATGGACAGGTGGTATCATGTTTAAATTAAGATGATGATAAAATGTTTATGTTCATTTCTAGGAGATGAAAGACTATTGTCTGTTAGTACTGTTGCTGGGATTCCTAGGAAATAAAAATATCAGCAACTGTTGCACATAAAATGCTGTGCTTAATAAATCTATAAATTCAGAATTTCATAGCAAATCTTTTGTTGTTGCTTCAAACTTGTAACTGTGAAATTGAGTCTGTAGAATTGTTGTTGAATAGACATAGTAATTTAAAATACCTCATTTTTTCGGTCTTCTCTTGCTCAGTTACCAGTTTTCAGTGAACCTTAGGGTTAGTCTATCAGAGGGAGTAATGACGTAACTGGAAGTCAGTTTCTCAAGAGTGTCTCCCCCAATTCAGAGAGAATGGAACCTCATTCAGAGTCAAGGGTTGACTGTTAAAAAAAAAAAAAGCATACCACCCTCTAGTACCCATCATGATTTAGATAAGCGCCTGTCCGCTCTAGGTGGTGGACAGTTTCAGTGGGGGCAAACCAGTTCCCAAAAGCACAGGCATGGACATGGTGTGGAGCTGGAGGTGGCTCTTCATTGGAGGGCATGCTGTGAACATTTATGTTTGTCCTCCAAGTCAGGGCATAGCATTTAGCCTCCCAAGTTGAAGAAAAGTGAACTAAATTTCTACTCGCCTGGTAATGAGCCTCGGTCCCTGGGTGGCAGGATGAGCCTGGCACACCAAGGCTGTTCTGTGCTGTCGCAAGGCCTCAATTTGCTGTGAGCTGTCTAAAATTAAAGGAAAATGGAGTGCTTCTGAGTCGACCCCTTGCACGGGGTGCAAGTGAGCAGGACGGCTGCTGGAAAAGGGGAAGTGGGAGAGATGACTCGCTGGTTCCAGTGCAGGCCCCCATCTAGATATGAAGTGCTGGAAGCACCATGTGGGTGACGGCATGGCTGTTTGTCATTTTCTTGGCATTTGCAGAATGAACTTAGCGTTCGGTTTGTAGCTGAGGAGTAGGCTTGCCACTCAGCTTGAGATGGAAACATAGTTGACTTATTAATATAAATGTTGGTTTGTACCTGGGACAGAGCAAGACTTGAAATCTGAAGATAAAAATCACTTTAAGAGAATTTACTTGATCAGTTTTCCATGGTATATTCATTCATTTTGTTTTATAAATATCTGTTCAGTTTTGGGTCCCCCCTTTTTTTTTTGGCGGTGCTGGGGATCGAACCTTGTGCCTTGTGCTTGTGAGGCAGGCACTCTACCAACTGAGCTATATCCCCAGCCCCTGAGTCCTTAGTTGATTGTCACAGTGGAGGACTCAGATAGCCTTTACTTGTCTTTTCCTATTCTTATGTTTTCTCCCATATGTACCTCACTGATTCATTCATTCAAAATTTGGAGCCTGTGACATGTAGGTTCAGTTCTCCCTCCCCCTCCTCCCTCCTCCATTCCCCATCCTTCTTTTCCTTCTTTTCCTCTTGCTTTTAGAAACTGGTCACTTCCATGGAAACCCCATGCTTTCAGGCCAACAGGTTCAGTAGCTCTGCAGAACCAAGCTTGAACGTCTAAGGACCAGAGCGTTCGCTGGTGTCTTGTCTGTGTCTAGGCCATGTTCCCTGTGGCGCTAGCCTCGAGTAATGTTTCGAGTTAGTTGAACCTCAGTGATCCCTCACAGTTATTCAGTGCTGGCGCATGTGCCCCAGCGTGACTGCTTCTCCACATAACTCGGAAACCATTAAAATAAAGAGACCCATAGAGAAGTGAGGGAGGTGGCGGCTAATGGCCTGGCCGCCTTATGTTTTTTCATAGGGGAGGAAGTTAAGGTCCAGAGTCATGAGCTCTCTAGGTCAAGACCTTGAGTTCCCTCCTCATTCCACTGCCTTGAAACCGTCCCACCAGGTGGCCACTTCACATTCTCGCTTCCTGCTCTGTGTCTGTGTGGTGTGATTAAGGGAAGAGAGAACACTGGTGGTTAGCTGTTTCTGACATGCACATTAAAAACTGGGCGGGACCACCCAGGTAGAGGCATTAGGTAGGTCCAGGTGGGTGGAGTGACAGAACAACCTCCCGTGGAAGAATAAGTCCGTTTTTCTCACTTCAGAGCTCAGAGGTCCCCAGGGCTGGGACGGGTTCCTTGGTGTCCAGGGCCCAGTCTCCTTCCACTTCGTATCTCCACTGTGCATCCTTGCCCATAGTCACTTTTTGGTCCAAGACAGCTGCTGGGGCCTCAGTCATCATGCTTACGTTCCAGCTACAAGGGAGGAACAAGGGCGAGGAATTTGCCTCTCTTGATGAACACTTCTGAGAATCACATGCCTACTTCTCGGCCAGACTTTACGTCCACAGGCATATGCAGCACCCAGCGAGGATGGAATGGCCCTTTATTCTGAGCAGCCCTGGGCCTGACTGAAATTCAGAGTTCTGTCCGTACAAAAGGAGGAGAGGACAGACCCTGGTGCAAGCTGGCAGTCTGCCACAAAGACCCAGGAGGGATCCTGACTCCATGGATTCGTTCGTTAACTGTCTTCTCGTGCCGAGGCATGGAGAAGGCGGAGAGAAAACAGACACAGTCCAGTCCTTAAGGCATTGCCATCTACATAGGGAGACAGGCACTAATCAAGCACAAACATAATTGTATAAACTGAGACAAGTGCTGAAAGAGGACAGTGTGTGCTTGGAAAGAGGAAAACAAGGATTTGCTCAGGCCCCGGGGGTTAGGAATGGATCAGAGCAGTGACATTTGAGCTGAGAGCGGGAGGAGGCGTGAACTATACCATGGGTAGAAGGAATAATGTTCCAGACAGAGGAACAGCACAGGAAAAGCCAGCTGGGAGGCGAGTGTGAGCTCTGGGGGTGCTGAAGGTGGAGCGGGAGGGAGGGAGGCCTCCGACTGAAGAGGGCCGTGGGCGGGTGACACTCTCCAAGCTTACCTGGTGCTGAGGATGTTCCTGGGTTATGGGATTCTCAGTGCTAAAACTGAGGAGAGTCCCAGGCAAACCATGAATTGGCCACACTCCTTGGAGGCCCCTTGAGTGATCAGGTTTCTTTCTTCATGATTAATTTCAGAAAAGTTCCATTTTAGATAGGCACAGCTCCTTGCCAGAGAAAACAATTGACTAATTAAAGTAGCCCCTCGCATGGCCAAAGGGAAAGGGGCACAAGACAGAAGTAGTGGTTACTTGTAGCTGGGTTTCTTGACCTGTAAGCTAGATTTTTCTTTATCTGGTTTGGTTTCTTCTAATGATGAAATTATTTGGAGATTAATTGACATCTGGTGATGTATTTGAGGTAACAGAAAAGGCCAGGGATAGGGAAACCCTGGCTCTGCCTATAGCATCTTCTCAACACTGGTAATACATAGAACTTACTGGGAACTTAAGAGACAGATGACTGGGACCCGCCCAGTAAATCAGAAAATCCACGGGAAGAGCCATGTGATTCTCTGTCTCATAACGGTGTCTCGCAGACATCAGTTATGCCTACAGATCACCTCGGATCCTGAGAGAATACAGAGGTGCCTTTGGAGGGGCCTGAGAATCTGTATTTCTAAACATCCTGCTGTGATATTGATGTTGCTGCACCATAGACTTTGAGTAACAGTGCTCTATGATGTACAGTGAGTTTGTTTTTGAATGTTCACAGATTTCTTTTTAGGGAAGCAGATCTGTAGGCCTGTGTAGAGGTAGATGAGTCCACGAGAGGAAAGGGAGGTGGCCAGGGAGCCTTGTGTGTGTGCTCCCAACAGAAACATCACTCTGAACTCCAGTGAGGGCAGATCCCAGCTTCTCCATGGGTCCCAGGGGTATCTTGTGAGGGGTAACTGGTGAATCTTGGTGTGTAGCACTGACTGGCACTGATATTCTTGGTCACTGAAGAACCAGCTCCTAAGGCCTCCGGCTCAGAGGGTATGATAGATGAGGTACTGTTCTTTACCTTTCTCTTATCTTGTCTAGGGGCCCTTACACTTCACTTCAGTGGCTGCCAGGATGCGGGTCTTTCCTACAATAAGAAAAGCTATGGAAAGATTTTTAAAATAGGAGATGACACATCCATTGAATGTTTAAAAAAAAAAAAATTACCAAACCACTCTACCTAGAGTAGAAAACAGAATTAGGGAAGGGAAGCCCAACTAGAAGGATTAGTAACCATTAGCAACAGTACCCTAATGACTCTGGGTAATGTGAAAAATACCACTATGACGAAAGCAAAGTAAAATGTACCGTTAGTCAACATGTTCATCAGTGATTTGTGTCAAAACTTAGAAGTCTGATGTCAAAGGTCAGAGCTGTGAGAGGATGCCACAAAAGCCCTTGCAGGTCAGTGAGCCCTGTCCAGTCAGGGGAAAGCGAGGGATAAATGCAAGGCCCTGCCTGGTCTAAATGCACCGAAATGACACGTGTGATCTGGATAACCCTCGCTGCCCTTCCAGTCCCTGAGAAAGGTGGGCACAGGAGTCAGAGATTAAACTAATTTTGATAAGTCAGCTTAATGAGATAGAACGCACACATCCTGGTCGTGTGGCCAAACAGGCTTGCTAGGCAGACCTAAGCTGAACTCCCCACTAGGAGGCCAGGCCTCCTCTCAAGGAGAGGGCAGGTCCCAGCTTTCCATTTTTGTAGGGAGGTTCAGGGAGGAGAGAAGGGACTGAGCGAGCAGTTCCGGGATATTGTTCAGAACCTGCCAGTCACATAGGTCTCTGGCCCTTAGGAAGGACTGGAATGAGAAAGGGAGGCATGGGGAGGCCACGGCCTGACCTCCAGGAGAGTCCTTCCCCTGGGAAGCTGGAGGACGGTGGGTGAAAGCTCCGACCCGCTCTCCCCTTCAGAAGGTGGACTCGGGCCCACGTCCAGAGGACTCTGGACAGCAGGTGCATTGTGAGTGGCTGGCCTCTTGGTTTTTTGTTTGCCGCTGTGTAATACTAATCCCAGGCTGCAGCAATTTGAATCTAGAACTGGGTTCAGCAAGCACATAGGCCAAATCTGGCCTGATGTTTGTTTTTATATGGCCTATGACCTAAGAATGTTTTATATTTTTATGTGGTTGGGAAAATCCAAAGAGGAATACCATTTTCTGACATGGGAATAAATGAATTTAAAATTTCAGTCTCCATAAGCAAAGGTTTTGGAGGGGTGGGATACAGATCTGTAATGTATCGTCTTGGCTGCCTCCCTGCTTTAAAGGCAGAATCGAATGGTTGAACAGAGACTATATGACTGACTCTTTACAGAAAACCTGTTGACCCCTGATCCAGAAGGAAGAGGTGGCTACCTTGTTTCCCCTTGGGGCCTCACTTTAAGAATGGGATGAGTTCAGGACAATAAAGAGACCTCCAAACCATATCTTGTGGGGAATTGGATGAAATTCACACAGGCCATCTAACCTACAAGAGAAAAAATTGCAGAGCAGAAATGACAGCTCCTCAAGGCTTGTGCTCACAATTGTTTTCATTCTTGGAAAAGGATTATCAGGGAAAGTAGTAATGCTATTAGTGAGAGGGCACTACCTGTCAGTCAGAAGATGGGGTTCAAGTTCAAACTTCCATTGGTTTTCTCTGGACTTCATTCTGTTCACCTCAAAAACAAAGCCTGCCAGTGACAGCTCCTCAGATGCCCAGATCAACCATGGTTTCCGGTCTGGGATGTGAGCTCTTCCTCCTGCACACGCGCCTACTTCCTCCAGGGCCTCTTACTGGAGTTGAGCCACGCTGGTACCTGCCACTTGGTGGGTCCCTTCCTCATTGATACTGATCTCATACTTGTTGGTTTTAACACTTTATTGAGTGGAAGGATTGCCCTTCTTAAATGAACAGAATTCATAACTGAAATACAAAAGTTATAGAAAGTCTGTTGACCTCACCCTTTCAAACATTAGGTTTTTTTTTTCTAACCATAAATCTCCAAAACTGTGATGAAACTCTTGCCTTTATGGAGTTCAAAAAAGTTAGAAGATTCAACATTTGCCTAAAGGTGTTTGTGGGCTCATAGGGAAATAGACGAGAATACGAGGAATAGACCTACATAGTGTGGACAGAGAACTGAGGGTGCATTGGGGGAGGATCCCGTCTGCAAGGGGCTGGGTGGGATCAAGCCTTGGAAATCAAGTAGCATTCCAGCGTCATCATCCCAAAGCAGCCTACCATTCCGTGAAAGATATAAAAGGTTGTCCCAGGAAGAAGAACCAGACTTGTTCTTCATAACCCCAAGCAATAATGGTGCAGGTTGTGCTTGGTTTTGATCACAGTATCCTTTCTCTGAAAACCCAGCAGGGTATTTACGTGCTCTTCAGTTGAAGCGTCAGCACCTTGACTGGGATCTACACCTGCTGATCAAGCAAGGCCTGGCAGCTCTAGCCTCCCTTTGCCTTCCTTGCCTTGAGAGCTTCTGTCCATCTTCAGAGCTCAGCTCAGTCTCACCTTCTAGGGAATCCTTCCTCAACCTGGCCCAGGTCAGGTCCCCATGTTATGTCGCTTGTCGAACTGTGTTCCTTACCCTGGAGGTCACCTCAGTGGGGCTCCTTTTCCTTGAGGAGGTCCTTCTGTGAGTCCATGCCAGAGTCCAGTCTTATTTATTACATTCATAATTGTAGTGTCAGCGGCTGGCACAGTGCCTGGCCTGTGGGGTGAGCCTAATCTATGTCCATAGAATAAAGGTGGACTTTGATCAATAAAGAGAGATATTCTAGAAAAGGAAATGAGGGAATGAGTACCCAGAGGGAATGAGTTCCCAGCTGACAGGTACCTAAGCACTGGTTGGGTGACAGATGGTGGAAGACTGTAGTAGGAACCCAGCCAAATAGTTTACATTTGAATAGTGATTTTTTAATTTGATTTTGTTTCATCACCATGTTGGTCATTGGGGTGACTTCTTGTCATGGAGGCCAAGTGATTTGTCTGAGGTCCTGAAACCAGAAAATGGCAGAATGAAAATGTGAGATTTTTAAAAAAAATTTTTTTTTAGTTGTAGATGAACACAATAATACCTTTATTTCTTTATTTTTATGTGGTGCTGAGGATTGAACCTAGTGCCTCACATGTGCTAGGCAAGTGCCCTCCACCAAGCCAAAACACCAGCCCCTCAAATGTGAGTTTTTTTTTTACACTTTCTGCAAAATCAGTTGTCTCTCCCCAGCCAGGGAGGTCTGTATGGTTAGATAAAGTGGTCTTGAATTTCTTGGAGAAGGAATGACAGCTTGCACTTTGATGGTAGCCTGCGTCACCTGCAACTTTTGCATTTTTAAAATGTTGTGTGTGGGCTTTAAAAACCCCACACACAAGTAGAAAATTCAACTTGCCTTTAAAAGATGGGTAGCCTTTAACACTCCTACAAGGTGTGCCCAGTAAAACGAAGACAACTCTGGCTTATGGTGTTATTAAAAGCATACACACAAAAACCTGTCGTGTTAGGCAGGAAGCAGTTTCCTGTTGTACTCTAGGAGCCCTGGGTGAGATGGGCACTATCTCTGGAGATTGTGCTAACAGCCTGAGTCAGTCGCATGGCAGGCTGGAGTTGAATGTCTTACTGGGCACGACAGTCAAGACAAAAACCTTCCACTTGATGTTTCTCTTCCTCTTTGATACTGACCTTGTAGTTGTTGGTTTCAATACTTTGGAAGGACTTTCCTTCTTAATTGAACAGAATTAATGACTGAAATATAAAAGCTATAGAAAGTCTTCTACCCTCACCATTTCAAACATTAGGAGGGTTTTTTTTTCTTCCTAACCGTACTATGGCATTGAAGCAGATAGAAATACCTTTTGTTTGTTACATGTAGTGTTTTTATCTGAAAAATTTTAAACAAGGAGATTTTACCATATGTCTGTTCCTTCACTTCCTTTGCTACCTCTAATGTCTACATGAGGTTGCCTTTTCCACTCATCTTGCTCAGACTTGATGTCCTCCTTCCTGGCCGCCTTAGTAGTCCTTGATAGACTATTTTGGCTTAGGAGGAAGTCCCTGGGCTGGAAGCGGCTGACGGTGTCGGCGATGTAGGAAGGAAGCGCCTTGGTACTGCGTGTTGTGCCCTGAATTGGATTAGAAGGGAAGTAGGTGGGGTTGAAGATTGTGTGGCAACCAGTGAGGAAGTAGAGAGTAAAGAATGAGCAGCCTTGGAAGTTTCAGAGGCAAAGCCAGTGCTGCTGAGTGTCCTTGATCAAGATGTGACATCCTTGCCACTGGTAGCCTACAGCCCTGGGTGGAACTGCTGATCACTTCTGGCTCTTCAGCATCTTTTAGTTTTGTTTTCAGGGTTTAGTTCTTTTTTCTTTTAACTGGTTTCCTGTTGTACTGTTTGGATCACTTTGATGATATTATATGTTGTTGCACATTGGAAAAAAATGATGTAGAATTTTATCACAAAAAGTAGGCCTTCTTAAAGTTGTTCTCAGTGATCTTCTCTGCCATACATAGTTGGAGTGAGCACAGATCAGCTTTTAGTTTGAGATAGTCACACTTGGTTTTAGGAGGTCCTGGTATAATTCCTCAGGCACATCTTAACTACTGGAGCGTTGATTCTTCTGATTGTGTAGGCTGGGGTCTTGGCATGCTTTGATGCCAGTGGCTAGGGGAGGCACAAAATGTGGTTAAGCTGTTTCCCAATGGAACAGAAATACATTCATTGTATTTTAGACTCGTTTATATGTAGATGCATTTCAGCCACCACCCAAGTGGTTCAGTGCAAGAGGATTAAAAAGGAATTTCATTTTTTTGTGTGTCTCTTGACAGACACCAAAGAGGATCAACTCCGTAATTCCTGGCAACACCTCTCTTTTGTGCCTCCTCTTGCAACCCACACTTCCTAAAGATTCTTCTCTGCCCAGACTTGCTCCACCCACACTCCCTTCTGTTCTTTCCATTACCAGGGTGACTGAACATGCAGAAGTGGAACTTTCCCTCTCTTCCTACTTCACCAAGTCCCAGTCACCAACCATCAGGACCCCCCCCCCCCCTTAGACGGTTGCTCACTTTTTCTGGGTCAGGGTTTAGGTTGCTGGGCTGCTGATGGCAGAATGCTCCTTAGCAGGAAGGGGGACTTTCTGACCCTTCTGATGTGCAAAATGTTACACTGTCAGCCGTATTTGGAAAAATGAAGTTCCTCTCAGAAGATCGCCTGAATTGTCATCATGATACTGTTTTGCAAGGTGTCAGTAGGATGTTTCCTTCTCTTTTTTGATTTTTAAAAAATTTTCTTTCGAAAGCATCTTAATTCTCTTTGCCGTACCGAACCTGACTTGAAGGTTTACTCAGCTCCATAGTTCATAGTACAGCAAAGTCTAAGGCAGGCGACTTCTCGCATTGCATCTGTCCTGTCTTTGGGGTCTAGCTCTACCCCTTACTGGCTGAGTCCTCTTGGCAATTATTTAATCTTGTTCTCCCTGAGATTTTTCTCCATTGTAAAGGCAATTCAGGTAATGAATAAAAATAATAATTAGTGTGTATTGGGTACTTAATAATGTGAAAGATGTTGAGCTAAGCACTTTCCCTGGCCTTTTCTTTGAACCCTGCAGCAGTGCTGAGAGGTGGGTGCTCGGTGCCCCCTGTACTGTGATGTGATGGTAACAAGTTCACCTGTGGGGCTAGGGAAGAACAGGGGTACTTTGGATTCAACAGAGGGGCGTGAAGGGAGGTGTTTAAGTCAGCTTTTTCACTGCTGTGACTAAAGGATCTGACCAGCACAACTGCAGAGGAGGAAGTTAATGTAGGGGCTCATGGTTTCAGAAGTCTCAATCCGTAGACAGCAGGCTCCATTCCTCCGGGCTCAGGGTGAGGCAGAACGTCATGGCTGAGGAGTGTGGCGGAGGAAAGCAGCTCACGTGGTGATCAGGAAGCAGAGTCTCCACTCTCCAGATACACAATATACACCCCATTTCCATGCACCCAGCGAAGCATCTCCTCCAGTCACACCTCACCTGCCTCCAGTCACCACTCAGTTAATCCCATCAGGGATTAATTCATTGATTAGGTGAAGGCTATAGCCCAGTCTTTTCTCCAAGCCTTGCATTGTCTTTCATGTGAGCTTTTGAGGGGTACCATGTCTAAACCATAACAGGAGGGGATGGGGGATGGGGTAGGAAGGATAGTAGAATGGATTGGACATTATTACAGTATGTGCATATGTGATTACATGACCCATGTAATTCTACATCCTGTGTGACTAGAAGAATGAGAAGTCATATTCCATTTGTGTATGCTGTGTCAAAATGTATTCTACTGTCACGTGTAACTAATTAGAACAATTTTTTTTTTTTTTAAAAAAGAGCATTGAGCACTCCCTTTATACCATGCTTTGTTATGTTATCTTCATTCCTAGGGTTAGAGATTGAAAGGTAGGGAGGTGAAGTTGTTTTTCTCACCCTTCTGTGGGCAGGACCGACTTGGTAACCGTCCCATCAGAATCCCAGGTCTCCTTACTGTAGGGTGCACAGCTTGGCTCACAGGAATATGAGATAAGCCCTGTAAAATGCTTAGCACAGGGCTGGCACGTAGCAGTTCAAACTATAAACATTTTAGTTATTAGTGAAACCACACTTTTTCCTGCTAAAACATGGCATTTCCTCTCCTTAGAAACCCCACTTCTGGTAACATCAGCAAACAGCTCGTACAGATCCTATACGTGGTTATATATGACCATGACCCAGTCACCGATGACTACGAGTCCTACAAAGTCCCCTTCCTCCTGCCTCCAGATGGTTCCTTGGTATCCACACCAATATTCCCATGGCTACCCTCCCTGGCCCTTCTTGGCTTGAGTTATTTGAACAAAAATGTGGGTATACTGAGTAGAGGGAGTACAGGCTTATATTCTAGGGTTGTTTTCTGGTAAGTTGATCATATCACTTATTTCTGGGTATGTAGATAGGGTTTGAGGATGAGGATGTTGACTTGGGAGAGTGTGTGTGTGTGTGAGTATGTGTGTGTGGAGAGAGATACTGAAAGAGAGCATGGGATGCGAGCAGGGACAGCCGTCATCTACAGCGCTTCCCATGGAGCCTGGGTAGCTGCAGGAGAGGCCTTATGCTCAGGAGACGTGCCCTGAGGGGCTGGGCGGTACCCTGAATGAATGCAGCTGGTCAGATGATCTGTTGCTGTGCCCATTGTGGGTGCAGCAGCCAGTCCTTCACGGATGCAAGCCCTCCACGTGCACACACAGAAGAGCGCTACCCTGCGGCTCATGGCAGATGCTCTGAGCAGGCCCTTTAGGGAAGAAGAAAGGTGAATGGCTAATACACAGGAGAATCCCAATCTTGTGAATTTACAGAAACAGCCTGAATAAGAAATTCTAACCAGAACTGGGGCTGAGGGAGAGAGGTGCTTTCACACGTGTGCTGGGAGTGCTGGTAATTGGCAGAGTTGTTTTGGAAGGCAGCTTATGTCAAAGCCAACAATGTGCACGCCCTTTGACCTGGCTTTTCCTCTCCTTGAAATTATACTTTAAAAAAAAGTGAATTTGACTCCTGGAGGACTGTTGAGAAGAATGTTTACCACAGCATTGTTTGTAGAAGTGGGAAGTGGGACACAGTGGAGACATTTGTTAGTAAGGCTGTAACTTCCATGCAGGACCATCTATGCGGAAGTATCATGCATTCACTGGGAAGCGTAATGTAGACTTGTATGTACTGGTAGGAAAAGTGCCTGACTTTATTTATAGTGAGAAAAATATAAGCTACGTGCAACGTCCCACCTCAGTGATGTTTACAGCTGCAATTGAAGAATTATTATTACCTAGACACAATTCTAGTTCTCCATGGATTTAAGGATGTATGAAAAGTGTTCGCATGTGTTAGAATTTTCAAAGTTTAGGAAACTGTTCCAATTAATAAAAATCTCTAAATGCAGTACAGCCTTATGTTTTTGTTTTGTTTTGTTTTGTTTTGCTGTGCTGTGCTGGGGATTGAACTTAGAGCCTTGTGCTTGACAGGCAAGCACTCCACGAACTGAGCTATATCCCCAACCCCAGCCTTATGTTTTTAAACACAAAGTGTTTGACTAAATTTCTAGGTGGTAGTAAATACAACAATGATTTGTAAAGCTAATTAACTCTTCTAAATAGGTACTTGTTTGAAAATGTGGTTTTAAGTAACTAGAAATATATATTTTTTAATTTGCTGGTAAATTATTTATTGAGTGTGCAAATGTATATCAAATGTCCAGATGATCAAAAATACCAATATTGTAGATTCCATATTGAAAAGTGTTTCACTATAGTTGATCACTAGAATTTTAGTAAATTAGTGCTGTGGAGGAAATTATTTCACAACAAACCCCAGGAGGTTTGGCCATTATTCAAAGTCCTCTTCCTCATTCATACTCAGCATTTTACATGCTCACACAGATTAGAACTAGGAATCTACTGAACACAGCAAAATGTTGCAAGTATACCATTGGAGTCTGGAGGCCTGCTTTCCCTCTTGTCAAATCAGAAATCACGGTGTTATATCATAAGCAGCACATTTGGAGCCATCTCATGACTCTTCTTTTACATGGTTCACCTTCTGGAAATGATGTCTGTGTTCCTGCTGTTTTGTGCTACTAAGGTGATGCCATATATCACAGCATATAATGAATTAAAAACATAGTATTGGGTAGACTTGGATCCCTAGAGGCCAACTGGATTGATTGCCTGTACTGCACCTGGGGCTGATCTGAATCCCCGTAATTGTTCATGGATTCAGATACTCAACAAGAACCAAGTGTGTGTCAGGCACTGTGCTGGTGCTTACGTATTTCATTTCAGCAGGATCAGTATTTTCACCCTTATTTACAATCAAGTAAATGAGGATAAGGGGAGTCAGGTTGCCACAGTCACATGGCTAAATAAAATTGTATAAGCAAGTTTTGAATTCAGAATTGTAAAGCCTATGCTCTTAATGTTCAATATCAGTCTTTAATTTTGTGGGACAAATAAGTTCTTATATATGACACTGATTATGAGAGAAATAGGTGTTTCTTTAATTTTTGGATTGAATTTTTAAATAAAAATATTCATGTAAATCAAAGATTGACACTTTGCAGCAAAATTGTGTGTGTGTAAATGTATGTTTTCCTTAAAGCTGATGTGTAATTGTGATGTGCTTTTTTTTCTTTTTTTTTTATAGGAAGTGACCAAGTTCACTCCTGGACACTAGTTACAAGCCAAGTCCTAGATACTGCCTGGAGAATGGCAAAGGGCTCCGTGATGTTGGCAGTTTCACTGCTGGGGGCCACCCTCTGCTATTTCAGAAGGCTGCATTTATATTTAGAGCACTGGCTGAAATGGTAGGTCATGGTGTCATTTTTAAATTTCAAAAATATCTTACTATTCAAAGCACAATTTTGACATTATTTTTCCCTTTTATCTTTCAGGTGGATTGGATATCTGCAGAGAAAATTCAAAAGTAAATATTTGTATGCAAATGTTTATTTTTTAAGGTGCAGAGAAGGCTCACAAAGGGAGGGGAATGGGAAAATTAACTGCCCTTTATTTTGATTTGGTCCAGGAAACCTCAGCGTGGAGGCGGAAGTTGATTTACTCAGTTATTGTGCAAGAGAATGGAAAGGAGAAACACCCCGTGCCAAACTGATGAGGAAGGTGTGTCTGTTTACAGAGGTTATGGAAGACAGACTGTCAAAATCAGAAAACATTCCATTCTGCTTTACTAAACCCAGAGATCAACCAATACTAAATGGGATGCAAATAACGATTGTGGCTCTTAAGTCAGAAGTCACACAGCTACTACACGTTGGCATTAGGCCTTTAACATAAAAATCTGTGCCTTTAAGGACTTGGGTAAATCAGGTTGTGATTTCAGAAAGCCTGTGAGCACCTTTCCATTGTCAGGTCTCTCCTGGCCCGCCTACTAAATGTTTGCATGTGCAGTGGAGTGTCTTCCTTAAAGGAATCAGCACCCTGACATCAATATTTTGAGGAGTTTTAGAATTTTCCATTGAATTAATCCTGGCAAATATTCCCAACAATGCTGTCCAATCATGTCACTAGCAAAAGCGGGAAAAAAAAAGGAGGGAGGGGTACATTTAAAGTACATTTTGTATGGTCTTAAAAGCATGCGGTGGGCTGGGGAGATAGCTCAACTGGTAGAGTGCTTGCCTCGCAAGCACAAGGCCCTGAATTCGATCCCTAGTACCGCAAAAAAAAAAAAAAAAAAAAAATGCGGTAATTTTCTTTGTGATTAGGTTAACCCAAAATGACCTCTCCCAAGACTTCCAGGATTTGTCATCTAGAACAGACCCTAACACACGAGTCATTTTAAAATTAAATTATATACAATCATAATTTTATCATTGTTTCTGCTGTCCACTTTAACTGGGAGGAATACCTCACTGAAAATAATACTTTTTTAGTGTGTTCACTGAATTCACTTTTTTTCTTTTTGGTATTGGGTATTGAACCCAGGGCTCATGTTACCATTGAGCTACATCTCCAGCCCATTTTTTTTTTTTTTTTTTTTTTTTTTTTGAGATGAGATCTCTCTAACTTTTGGCAACTGGCCTCAAATGGAATTATCCTGCCTCAGCCTTGGGGACCATAGGTGTGCCCCTCTGCACCCAGCTAAATTCACTGTCTTTATTCTGTTTTCCAGTTTCATTATTGAAGCATTTTTCTTTCTGTGCTTCTAGGCTTATGAGGAGCTCTTTTGGAGGCACCATATTAAATGTGTTCGACAAGTAAAGAGAGATAACTATGATGCTCTGAGATCTGTGTTATTTCAGATATTTAGCCAAGGCCTCTCTTTTCCATCCTGGATGAAAGAAAAAGATATTGTTAAGGTATGTCTTCACACTGGGGACCCGGGATGTCATGTGGACAGTAACTACAACTCAGAAGCTCCTAGGCTTCTCAGGGTGGCTTTGTACTCAGAGCGTCATGAAATTGAAGGAACTTGGAGAAGCCATTTAACCCAATCCTCTATCTCTTAGGTAGTTTGAAAATAAACCATCTCAGAAAGATAGTCATACTCAATTTCATTCATTGTTTTAGTTGTAGATGGACTCAATACCTTTATTTTATTTATTTTTATGTGGTGCTGAGGATCAAACCCAGTGCCTCACCACTGAGCTCCAACCCCAGCCCCTATTCATTTGTTTTTAATACCCCTGTCTTTTCTTGAGAAAATTTGTCCTTTGCAAGTAAGGTGATCTAGTAAAATCCACTTTTTACTCTGCAGCTAAGTGAGTTTTAACAAATGCAAGTAGTGTGTTGCCACCACTCCACAGGTTGTCTTGTATACCTTTGAAGTCACTTTCCTTTCCTGCTCTAGCACCTGGCAACCCCTGATCTGTTTTTCTGTCCTTACAGTCTTGTCTTCCCCAGCCTGTCATATGAATGGAACCCTCTAGTGTGTGGCGTTTTGAATCTGACTTCTTTCCCGTAGCAGAATCATTTGTAGTTCATCCACGTTGTTTTGTGAACTTGCAGTTCCTCCCTTCTCTTTGTGGAGTGGTGTTCCTTTTTGTGAATGTTACACGGTTTGTTTATCCATTCACCTATTGGAAGACACCTGGGTTGTTTCCGGTGCTTGACAACTATGATTAAAGTTGTTTTTAATCTTCTTATACAGGATTTTTATGAACACCTGTTTACATTTCTTTGGGGAAAATATCTAGGAGTTAGATTGCCAGGTGGTTTTGGTAGGTATATGTTTGAATTTATAAGAAATTACAAAACCCTTTTCCTAGGCACCTTGGTTATTTTTCACTTGCACCAGCACCATGTGAGTTCCACTTGCTCCACATTTGCACCAGCACATGGTATTGTGAGTTGTTTGGGCTTTAGCCCTTCTAATAGGTATGCACTGCTATCATTGTACTTTCAGTTTGCATTCCCTAGTGAGTAGTGATAGTGGGCATCTTTCATGTCCCTATTTGATGTTCATATTATCTTCTTGGAAAAGTGTCTCTTTAAATTTTTGGATCATTTTTAGTTGGGTTGTTTGTTTTCTTGTTGAGTTTTGAGAATTCTTTATATTTTCTGAGTAGATGCACTTTATGAGGTATGTGATTTGCAGATGTTTTCTCCCATTCTGTGGCTTGTTTTATTGTTTTCTTTAATGGTTTATGTCAGTATATTCTTTCTTTTTAATTTTATTTTAGTTGTAGATGGACACAATACCTTTATTTTTATGTGGTGCTGAGGATTGAACCCAGGGCCTCACGCCTGCTAGGCAAATGCTCTACCACTGAGCCACAACCCCAGCCCCTATGTCAGTATATTCTTAATGAACAACCGAATTTTTATTTTTAATGCACTGTACCTAACCTAGGATAGAGAAGCAAAGAAACATGAAGTTTGTGAGGTAGATATCTAGCTGTCTAGATGTCTGTATAGATATCTGTCTAGATACCTAGATCTCTCTCTCCCTCTTTCTTCTTCTCATATACACACATACAAGTTTGTACTCTTTATTTAACATCTTTTATCTAAACTTCTTTTTAAATTCTGTTTTATCCAGCAAATATTTGTCAGGTATGTATTGTGCTTGCCCTGCTGCTAGTTACTAAGAACAAAGAATATGACAGGGACCCTGGGTTCAACAAATTGAGGCAGGTGGGAAAATGTATTGGATGACTAAAGGGGTAGATTCTTACATACACCATGGTCTTATATAATCCCATCAAGAGCCTGTAAAATGGACAGTGTTATCTTTACTTTATAGTGGAGGGTGAGGTTAAATAATCCATGCTGGTTCAGTCAGCTCTTAACTGCTAAATGATAGCCAGGTTTGAAGTGCAGACTGCATCCTTATTTAATTCACCTGTTCCCTGTTGTATGACTAACATCGTTTGGTTAAAAATAGTTTCTTTCATTCTTCTTCTTTTCTTTTCTTTTTTCTTTTCTTTTCTTTTCTTTTCTTTTCTTTTCTTTTCTTTTCTTTTCTTTTCTTCTTTTTTGGCAGTACTGGGGACCTAAATCCAGGGGATCTCTGCCACTAAACTACATCCCCAGCCCTTTTTAATTTTATATGGAGACAGGACTTGCTAAGATGCTGAGACGCACCTTGAACTTGTGATGCTTCTGCCTCAGCCTTCTGAGTCACTGGGATGACAGGCATTTGCCACTGCACCCAGCTAAAAATAGTTTCTAAAATAGTTTCCAATATCTAGGAAGTATGGTATTTTATCTAAAAAATTTTGTTTCTCTGGACATAATCCTATATTTAGGTTTTTATCCATTGTGAAATGATTAAGTAAAATTATAATCTAAAAATCACTTAATTCACAAAATTTTTTAAAAGATGACTGTGTGCTTTTTCTTGACTGTTATTTCTGTCTTTTAAACTGAAGATTGCTAAATGAGATAAGATTATGTGCCATGACATATTCCAGCTTTTATATTAAATGTTGGGGTACTAATTGTTGGTATCTACTTCCTTTTCAAGCTTCCTGAAAAACTGCTGTTTTCACAAGGTTGTAATTGGATCCAGCAGTACAGTTTTGGTCCTGAGAAGTATACGGGTTCAAACGTGTTTGGAAAATTACGTAAATGTGTGGAATTATTGAAAATGCAGGTGAGCGTTTGGTAGGGCAAATGCTAGGAATAAAAACATGTGTCCTAAATGTAACCAGATTTTTCTAATATCAGGCATGTTACTTTTTATTAGGGAAGTAATAGGTGCAAACAGAAATGTTCCTTTTAGTAACTGATAATTTCCTTTCTAACTCTTCTTTCTCCCTTTAATTAATAAACAAGAGAAGTGTTCCACATGATAATTAGGCCTGTTATAAGACTGTGCTGGCCTGGAAACCTGACCAATTCCGTACGTTTGTTTACCTAGGAAACTGTGGTGCAAGTTCCCGATGAGATTCTCCAAGTTCCTTCTGCAATGCACCCTATTAAAACTTGGGAGGGCACAAATGCAGTAATTTAACGAATGGTTATTCCTGCCTTTTAATAAGGACGCAGCTTTTGGGTGATTGGAGTGAATACTTAGCCTACCACTTACTAGCTAGGTTATTTTGGGAAATACTTTGGCCTTTCTGAGCCAGTTTTCTTATCTGTATAAAAGATAAATATGAATAATCTATATACCCTATAGATTATTATGAGGGTTCAGTTGATAGAGGAAGAGTGCTTTGAGCTTGCCTGGTACATGGTGAGTGTGAAAGAGTGTTCTTTGCAGGAGGAATGTTTTTTGGATAACCCAGCTATTTTGAGTAGTTTTAGAGAACTGACTTGCTTAGTACTTGACCTAGTAAGTGGTGTTTTTTTTTTAAATATTTAAACTAGTTTATTATTACGAGATTTGTGTGTGCGTCGTGTTACAGCTCAGGCTGCTATAACAAAATACCATAAACTGGATAGCTTAAACAGCAAGCATTTATTTCTTGCAGTTCTGGAGGTGGAAGTCAGATCATTGTGCTAGCAGGGAACAGGCCCCCTTCCTTTTTCACGGATATCTTCTTGCATATCCTCACATCTCAGGAGAACTAGCTAGCGTCTGGCCTCTTATCAGGGCACAAGCCTGTTCGCAAGGGCTCCCCCCTGGAGGGTGGGCACAAACATTCAGGCAATTGCCGTATGCTTATAGCTTAAAAAAACCAGACAGCACCAAAAGTTACGAAGTGGCACGCTAAAGGTCTACTTTCATTTGTTAATCTTTGGCTTGTTTTATCAATACTTAGAAAACTGTGTAATGGTGTATGCCTTCACGTTTACCCTTCTAAATTTTGCTTTTACATCTGTATTTTTAGTGGACCGAATTTAGTGGAATTAAAGATCATCACAGGAGAGGAAGTATGTGTAACATCCTTTTTTCTGATGTCATTCTGGAACATAAACTTTATGAAGCTTTAAAGTTCATTATGCTGTATCAAGTCACTGAAGTTTATGAACAAATGAAGACTAACAAGATCATTCCCAGTCTTTTTAGACTCCTGTTTTCCAGGGAGACGTCATCCGATCCTTTGAGCTTTATGATGAATCACCTGAATTCTGTAGGTGACACGTGTGGATTAGAGCAGGTAAATGGGGAAGAAGAACCACGCGTTTGGTTAAGGATGATAGGGCTGCACTTGATCGCGCAGGCCTGTGGGGTTCACTTTCAGCAGCTGTGCAGCGGTGGTTTGTTGATGCTATTTCTCCAGATGAGGAAAAGATGACTAATCAACCTTGTCACTGTGTGCTTGTTGCCCCATGTGTCCGCAGACCCTTGGCTAGCGAGTGCCAGTTCTGCTCTTGCTGACCACTCACACTGGCACAGGTTCTCCCACACAGAGGGGAGAAGAGATCCAGTTGGAAAATGAGATAGCTTCAGGAAAGCATTTGGTTACCTATTTTGGATGAATAGAAATCATTAAAATGTTTAAATCCAGAATTTTTTTTCCTTGTGGAAAAGGGTTTCTGTTTTCTTTGGATTTGCTTTCCTAGAAGGTGAATCAAGTTATCCGACATTTCTAGACAAATTGACTTGGAATGAGATCAAGCTGGTTGGAAAAGGGTATAATTTCTAATTGTGAACATTTCTTCCTTTTCAAGTTCTTTTCTGAAGAGCTTTTTCCTGCGATTTCTTCATACTAGTCTAGAGGGATGTTCCTACGCTGGTCCCCTTCCTTGCACACAATGGGCATTTGTTCCTAAGTCTCTGCCCACTCAGTGGTTGATGGGTGGGTCTGTAAACAAGTAGGTTATTTTATAACTTGCAGAACACTCCCCCCAACATGGTGGGAGGCAGGAATTTGAAAATTTGTATTTGTGACCTCTCTTTTTTTATCTCATCCCCAGATTGATATGTTTATACTTGGATACTCCCTTGAAGTAAAGATAAAAGTGTTCCGACTGTTCAAGTTTAACTCCAGAGACTTTGCAGTCTGCTATCCAGAGGAGCCTCTCAGGGAGTGGCCAGAGATCTCCCTGCTGACCGAGAACGACCGCCACTATCACATTCCCGTCTTTTAAGTCTGCTGTGGGCTGGACGCTGGCTCTTGCCAAAGACCACGGTCACACTTACAAGTAAAGTATTTCTTGAAAACCAAAGCTAGTATTTCAATTGTGGAAGGAATTAGGACCTTTTTCTCTGGAGTTACAGGTGCACTGGGTGGAGGATGGTTTTCCTTTATTTTTCAGTGATTTCCTCTGAAACAGCTGCACTGATTTATTTGGCAGTTGGTGGTTTGACCTTGTTTGTAAGAGGTCTGGCCACTTCCCATAATAGCAGGCCTTTAAGTCACAAGGAAATTTCATATGGACAGCAGGAAAAAAATGAGAAGACAAAAAGTATGGAAAAGCTGCTAACCTGGAAAGACTTTCTTCATCTCTGACCTTGGTGTTATTAAGACTCTCATCTTGGCCTGGTTTAAGATCACCATCAACATGACCTTATGTTGGACGCATCACCTTTAGGGGAATATTTGTTGTATATTAATTTCCTAGAACCATTTGATTAACATTAAAATTATGTGTATATGTATATGTTTATATAAACACAAACGTATATATTTACATATACACACATTTGACACATACCCACAAATAACCACTACTTTGTAATATTGTACAATTTGTTTTATATCTTTGACATTTTTTTGTTACTGTTGTATCTGACCAGCTTAATTGGTTTTATTTTGATAAAAATGATAAATTCTATAGATTAAGGCAACTGAATGATAATTACTGAACTGTCACAAAAATATTAAACTGTGGTATATTTAGCTTATCTTTACATGTGTGTTTAATGACTGGAAACTCATGTGGTAGGTTGAATAATGTCCCCAGACACACAGATATCTGCATCCTAATCCCAGAACCTGGGATTATGTTGGGTTAAGTGGCAAAGGAGAATTAAGGTTGTAATTGGAACTAAGATACTAACCCATTGACTTTGAAAGGGGAAGATTATTCTGGATTCTCCAGGTGGGCCTGGTATAATTGAAAAGGTCCTTAAGAGTGGAAGAGGGAATCTGAAGAGTGTTAAAGTCAGAGGAGAATGTGAAGAAGAGTCAGAGAGATACACATTGCTGATTTTGGAGATAGAGGAAGGGGACATGAGTCAAGGAGTGCCAAGGGCCTTGGGAGCTAGAAAAGACCAGGAGATGGAATCTTTCCTACAACTTCCAGAAGGAGCACAGCCCTGCCAGCACCTTGATTTCAACCCAGCAAGACCCAGGTCAGGTGAAATCTGCAGAACTGTAAGGTAACAGCTTCAAGTGTGAGCCTATGATGTGTTACAGGAGCAAGAGAAGACGAGTGTTCTCAGGTTAACTACTTTTTGTTTTATTTTGAAAGTACTTTTCTAGACCTTTTGAAAATCTTTATTTTGGAGATGACTTGCTCATCTGTTTTGAATTTCAATAAATTCAAAATAATTTCTAAAATCTTGTAAATGACATGCACTTCCAAGTCACAAATTCCTTTATAACAAATAAGTGACTTACTTAACAACGTGTTTGGCACTAACATTCTACCACGTGTTTATGTTGCTTCTTGAATAAATAAAAAAGGTATGTTAAATGCTGAGGTGTATGAAATTAATATCCACATTCTTTTGCAATGGAGAAGATCAACTGCATGTACTACATAAGCAGGTTGTCCAACAGTGCTCCTGTCATTTGGTTATCTGGTTGAAAATTAATAAACTCAGATCAAGGGGCTTTGTGTTACCTTGTTAGCAACTCAAGAGTTCTGACTTAACTTCTACAGCCCCTTTCTGCCTGAATATGTCTGTGGTTTTGCATAATCCTGACCATTTAATTGACAGTGTCAGAAATGACCCCCTTACCATATTACTGTGACCAAAACAGCATGAACTCCACCTTTCTGTTCACATAGACATGGGGACAGCCTGCTGTAGGGGGCTGTGACTAATATTCATGGAATTGCTGCTCTGAACTTTTGGCCCCAGTGGAGCTGTTGGGTGCCTACCTGACCTTCCTATGTCACTGTTCGCTTTGGATCTCCTTACCCACTGCGATCATTTCCACATCAGTCCAGGACAAGATCTTTTTCCCGGCATTGGCAGCCTATAGCTCTGTGACATCAATCAACCCAGTGTGCTTATCCCGATTGTGCGTTGTCAGCCAGGGTGGCACGGGGCAAGAATTCTTTTTTTTTTTTTTAATTCGTTTTAAAATTTTTTTACAGACTGCATTTTGATTAACTTTACACAAATGAGGTACATCAATTCATTTCTATAGTTGTACACAATGTAGATTCTTCATACCTTTGTGTGATCATACGTGTATATAGGGTAATGATGTCTGTCTCATTCCACCATTTCTCATACTCCCCCATTTCCTTCTACATAATCTAAATTTCCTCCATTCTTCTCTCACTTCCCACCCCTCCTCTACCCCCATTTATACCATTCTCCACTTACCAGGGAAAATATTGGGCCTTCGGTTGTTTGGGATTGGCTTTTTTCATTTAGCATGATATTCTCTAATTCTATCCATTTATTTGCAAATGCCATAATATTATTATTCTTTATGGCTGAATAGTATTCCATTGTGTATATATACCACAGTTTCTTTATCCATTCATCTGTTGAAGGGCATCTAGGTTTGTTCCACAATCTAACTATTGTGAACTGAGCTGTTGTAAACATTGATGTGACTGCATCACTGCAGTATGTTGATTTTAAGTTCTTTGGGTAAAAACCAAGGAGTGGGATAACTGGGCAAAATGGGGGTCCATTCCAAGTTTTCTGAGGATACTCCACACTGCTTTGCAGAGTGGCTGCACCAATTTGCAACTCCACCAGCAAAGTAAGTGTGCCTTTTTCCCCACATCCATGCCACCATCTATTATTGTTTGTGTTCTTGATAATAGCCATTCTAATTGGAGTAAGGTGAAATCCTAGAGTTGTTTTTCATTTCTCTAATTACTAAAGATGTTAAACACTTTTTTTATATATTTATTAAATCATCTGTATATCTTGTTCTGTAAAGTGTCCAGTTCCTTGGGCCATTTATTGATTGGGTTCTTTGTATTTTTGGTGTAAAGTTTTTGTAATTTCTTTATAAATTTTGGAGATAAGTGCTCTATCTGAAGTGCATGTGGAAAAGATTTTCTCCCACTCTATAGGCTCTCTTTTCACATTATTGATTGTATTCTTTGCTGAGATAAAGCTTTTTCGTTTGAGTCCATCCCATTTATTGATTCTTGCTTTGATTTCTTGTGCTTTGGGAGTCTTGTTGAGGAATTCTGATCCTAAGCCAACATGATGAAGATTTGAGCCTACTTTGTCTTCTATTAGGTGCAGGGTCTCTGGTCTAATTCCTAAGTCCTTGATTCATTTTGAGTTGAGTTTTATGCAGGGTGAGAGATTTAATTTCATTTTACTGCATATGAATTTCCAGTTTTGCCAGCACCATTTGTTGAACAGGCTATCTTTTCTCCACTGTATGTTTTAGCTCCTTTGTCTAGTATGAGGTTACTGTATTTATGTGGGTTTGTCTCTGTGTCTTCTATTGTGTACCATTGGTCTGCCTGTCTGTTTTGGTGCCAATACCATGCTGTTTTTGTTACTACTGCTCTGTAGTATAGTTTAAGGTCTGGTATTGTGATACCTCCTGCTTCACTTTTTCTGCTCAGGATTGTTTTGGCTATTCGAGGTCTCTTGTTCTTCTAGATGAAGTTAATGATTGCTCTATTTCTGTGAGGTATGTCATTGGGATTTTAATTGGAATTGCATTGTATCTGTATAGTACTTTTGGTAGTATGGCCATTTTGACAATATTAATTCTGCCTATCAAAGAACATGGGCAATCTTTCCATCTTCTAAGATTTTCATTAATTTCTTTCTTTAGTGTTCTGTAGTTTTCATTGTAGAGGACTTTCACCTCTTTTGTTAGATTGATTCCCAAGGTTTTTTTTGTTTTGTTTTGTTTTGTTTTTGAGACTATTGTGAATGGAGTGGTTTTCCTAATTTCTCTTTCAGAGGATTCATCACTTAGGAATAGAAATGCATTAGATTTATGCATATTGATTTTATATCCTGCTACTTTGCTGAATTTATTAGTTCTAGAAGTGTTCTAGTGGGGTTTTTTGGATTCTTTAAATATAGAATCATGTCATTGGCAAATAGTGACAGCGTGGGTTCTTCTTTTCCTATTTGTACTTCTTTGGTCTGTCTTAATTGCTGTGGCTAGTGTTTCAAGGATGATGTTGAATAGAAGTGGTGAAAGAGGGCATCCCTGTCTTGTTCCAGTTTTTAGAGGGAATGCTTTCAGTTTTTCTGCACTAAGAATGATATTGGCTGTGGGCTTAGCATAGAGAGGCTTTACAATGTTGAGGTATGTTCCTACTATTCCTATTTTTTTAAATGTTTTAAGCATGAAGGGTGCTGTATTTTATCAAACACTTTCTCAGCAACTATTGAAATAATCATATGATTCTTAATTTTAAGTCTATCGATGTGATGCATTACATTTATTGATTTCCAGATGTTGAACCAACCTTGCATCCCAGGGATAAAGCCCAGTTGATCATGGTGCACTATCTTTTTAATATAATTTTGTTTGTGATTTGCCAGTATTTTGTTAAGGATTTTTGCATCTATGTTCATCAGGGATATTGGTCTAAATTTTTCTTTCCTTGATGAGTCTTTGTCTGGTTTTGGTATCGGAGTGATACGAGCATCATGGAATGAGTTTGGAAGGGTTTCCTCCTTTTCCATTTCCTGGAATACTTTGAGGAGTATTGGTATTAGTTCTTCTTTAAAGGTCTCATAGAATTCGGCTGAGAATCCATCTGGTCCTGGGCTTTTCTTGGTTGGTAGGCTTTCGATGGCATCTTCTATTTCGGTGCTTGAAATTAATCTGTTTGAATTGTGTACGTCTTCCTGATTCAGTTTGGAGGATCATATGTCTCTAAAAATTTGTCAATGTCTTTGATATTTTCTATTTTGTTGGAGTATAGATTTTCGAAGTAGCTTCTAATTATGTTATGTATTTCAATGGTGTCTTTCATGATCTTTTCTTTTTCATCACAAATTCTAGTAATTTGAGTTTTCTCTTGAAGGCAACATATTGTTGGGTCTTTCTTTTTAATCCAATCTGCCAGTCTATGTCTTTTGATTGATAAGTATAGGCCATTAATGTTCAGGGTTATTATTGAGATATGACTTGTATTCCCAGTCATTTGGGCTTATTTTTGGTTTTTAACTTCACTTGGTTTCTCCTTTGATTGACTTTACCTTTAAGGTAGTTCCTCTCTTTGCTTACCTACATAGTTTTTTTTTTTTTTTTTTTCATTTCCTCCTCATGGAATATTTTTTTGAGAGTATTCTGTAGTGCATGTTTTCTATTTGTAAATTCTTTTAACTTTTGTTTACTGTGGAAAGATTTTATTTCATTGTCAAATCTGAAAGTTAGTTTTGCTGCGTATAGGATTCTTGGTTGGCATCCATGTTCTTTCAGAGCTTGAAATATGTTGTTCCAGGCCCTTCTAACTTTTAGAGTCTGGCCTGAGAAATCTGCTGATATCTGTATTGATTTCTCCTTATATGTAATCTGACACTTTTCTCTTGCAGCCTTTAAAATCCTATCTTTATCTTATATGTGAGGTATTTTCATTATAATACGCCTTGTTGTGGATCTGTTGTAGTTTTGTGCACCTGGTGTTCTGTATCTTGTATTTGATTTTCCATTTCATTTTTCAGGTTTGGGAAATTTTCTGATATTATCTTGTTGAACAGGTTGTTCATTCCTTTGGTCTGTATCTTGGTGCCTTCATCAGTCCCAGTAATTCTTAAATTTGGTCTTTTCATGATATCCCATAATTCTTGGAGGTTCCGTTCATGATTTCTTAACATCTTCTCAGTTTGTTCAACTTCATTTTCAAGATTAAATATTTTGTCTTCATTGTCTGAGATTCTGTCTTCCATGAGATCTATTCTCCTGGTGATGCTTTCTATTGGGTTTTTTTATTTGGTTTATCGTTTCTTTCATTTCAAGTATTTCTGTTTTTTTTTTCCAGAATCTCTCTCTTTATTGAAGTGCTCTTTTGCTTCCTGCATTTGCTCTTTTAACTGTTTATTGGAGTGATCAGGCATTGCCTGCATTTGCTCTCTTATCTCATCTTTTGCTTCACAGATTATTTTAATCATGCAGATTCTAAACTCTTTTCCTGTCATTTCTACTGCCATGCTGTCACTGGATTCTATCACAATAGCATCTTGGTTTGTTAGGGACACTTTCTTCCCCTGTTTTTTCATATCGTTTCTATATGAAGATCAGAGATACTGAAGTTTCCCCCCTACAGGCTTATTATGACCTTGCAGTTTTTCAGTACCTCTCCTTTGAAGGGGAGATCAATATTAGTAGCACCCAATACAGAGAAAATGCAGCCCTGAACCAGATAGCCCCTATAAAGACTTTAACATTATTGTAATAAACAGGATGAGTTTGATTACTATATACAGTATTTCTAGTTGTGAACAAGAGGATGGGGACGGGTGTAGTATGTAAGTGAGTAAATAGAGGTACCTGTCAAAGTGCCTCCAGTCTCCTGTGGGTGTCTCAGGAAGGGAGCCGCCCTTCCAATGATGGTGGCCACGCCCTCAGGAATAATTCAAAATGCCTGTAGCAGCCTCCAAAGATGCTGGGGAGTCCCAGCGAGGGCGTGCTGCATCAGTGCGGGGTGCAGGCATGGTGTCCAGTGTCCCTCTGTGTGTGGGGGGGGGCAGGCAGTCCATTTATTTTTAAAAAGCTGACTTCTTGTAGCTTATCCCCCACATCCTAGGGCTAGAACTTTGGCTCTTCTTTTGGGATGGCCAGCAGTTTTCCCTCCAGCCGGCCACCATCTCCCTACTTGGGAAGGCAAGGCAGCATCAGGTCCCAAGAATTCTTTAAATAGAGGGTCAAGACCAAATTGTGAAAAAGCACTTTTTAACCCAGTGAAGATAAAAAGAAGACATTTCAATAGTGGCAATGTTTTGGGAAGGCATCCAAACAGAAGGCTTTTGGGGTGGAGGTATTGAGTGGTTTGTTTAGTTTTTGTTTTTTGTTCTTCCTTTGTTTTTATGTAATGAATATAACAAACTGAGTAACCAGAAGGAGCTGCATATAAAGTAGCACCACTTTGAACAGTTTCATGCGCTTCCGACTAAGCTAGCTGAGCAACCACTAGCACGCTTTTAAATGCCAGCAAGAAACTGGAGGTAAACTATCGTTGTGATGCCAACATTTAAATGCATTTCATAACTGTACATGTTCTAACTGATGATAAACCTATGGCAAAAATGAAAACATAATGCCCTTATCTTTTTCTGATTTTAGAATAAGTTTCTTCAATCTTGTCTGTGTGGCCATACAGATGTGGGGGATGAATATGAATTCCAGACTGGCTTTTTTTTGTTAAAATATGCACAGCATAACATTTACCATTTGCACCATCTTCAAGTGTGCAGTTAGTGACATTGTTGTACGGCCAACACCCAGTCCTTCCAACCCTTCCCAGAGCACCTTTTCATCTTCAGGATGACTTTAGGAGGCAAGTTGACACCTGCATTTCTGTTACTGTGCATGCTTTTTATCACATCTGAGTTCTCTGGCTCAAAAGATCCTCAGTGGAGAAGTCCAATGTGAGGGAGGTTTAGATGACCAAATGGATCTGGAAAACCACATTTATTTTGTCTCTAAAGTAAAGCAGTAACTAGGCAACTTCCAGGTTCAACTTAGGAACACTTATCATTTGGAAGGTACCTATGAAATTATTAATTCAGGGCCACCTAGTGACCATGAGGGTCTTGGTTTAGGTGACCAAATGGGTCCAGAAAAATCACGTTTATTATGTCTCTAAAGCAAAGCAATAACTATAGGCAACTCCCAGGTCCAACTTAGGAAGGTACCCATGAAATTATTAATTCAGGACATCCACTCAGGTGACCACGAGGGTCTTCAAGATCTTGAACCAACGTCTTTTCGACTCCAGGTCGTCAGGTGCAAGCCCAGGGCCTTCTAGGGTAGGGCTGGTGAAGGCTGGGCCTGCAGGAGAGAAGAGCAGCTGGATCAGGGTTAGTTTCCCCAGTATTTTCTGGCAAATAAATTTTGAATGGAAATGTTTGCTGTTATTCTCAGATGGCCTTCTCTTATTAAAGAGAAATAACTTTAATTCTGTCCAAGCTGGTCTTGGGGAAGAAAAAAAATCTAAATTTTCTGAATACTCTGAAAATGTTGGGTATTTCACATCAAAGAAGGTAATTTATATATATATATATATATATATATATATATATATATATATATATATATATATATATACTGAGGATTTAACCCAGGAGCACTTTAGCACTGAGCAGTGTCCCCAGTCCTTCTTTCTTGGGGGGTGGGGACAGGGTCTTGTTATGCTGCTGAGGGTCTTGCTTAGTTCCTGAGGCTGGCCTCAAACTTGTAATCCTTCTACCTCAACCTCCCAAGTCACAGAGATTGCAGGCATGTGTGACTGTGCCCAGTGAAGGTAACTATGGTTTAATTGACAACTAACCCCTCAATATCTATACATATATGAATAAAGCAGGACTAATTCTAGACCAATAATAGTTTTCTCTTAAATAACAAGTGCCTAAGACTGTATTATTCTGTTTACAAAATATATTTCATGCTGTTTAACACAACCAGTTACTATATTTAATATATATGTGTGTGTGTGTGTGTGTATGTGTGTGTAATGTCTATTTTCATGAATCTAAAACTGTATAAGTTCCTTATCATAGCTGAATATTACTTATCATAATTAAATAATTAGGTATACTTCATATTCATTTGCCTTGGTTTTTAAAATTATTATTTTAATTGACAAATAATACTCACTTTCCCTGAAATACTACTTTTATCACACTTGTTTTAAATAACTAGGCACAAAATTGAGTGAGTTTAGAGGCCAGAGATGTAGCTTAGTGGTATGATGATTGTCCAACATGTGTGAGGCTTTGGATTCAATCCCCAGACCCACAAAAAAATCAAATTTTTAAAAAATTAACTGAGTTTAAATAGTGTAGCAACTTCTATGTTATTTTTCCAAAATCATCGGTTAATTCACTTTTGTTTTAATCTTGTCATACTCCTTTAGGCCAAGAAAATGAAAGCTCATCTGGATTGTATTTATGCTTAATAGCAACATGGTTTATAAGTGAACGGAAAACCACTCACACACATACTCAGTTACCCCTGGACCAGAGTGTTCTGGGGAACAGCCAGGACTGTACCTACTGTCTCTGCACTTGAAGCTCATGAAATGTGTTGGCAGACACACACTGCTGTGTGGAAATGGTGAGGCTCAAGAGCCAGCATGACTGAGCGCAGGACAGGTGGGCGGCGTGTGGAATGGTAAGGTTATTTTCCTAACGGGTATGGTAGAAAATACCACTCTCTGTTTAAAAAATCAAATTTGTATCTAATCAGTCTGTCAGTCCTTATAATCAATATTATCAGGTCTTAGGAGGTTGTTTCAGTCATTTTGCTGCAACCAGTGAGTGCTACTGACTTGTTTATAATGACTCTGGGGAATTTTGGTCAAGAGAATTTCCTTAAATAAAAAAGAGCTTGCTTTAAGTGTTTTCATCTTAGTCAAGATGGTTTACAAAGCCCATTTCTGCACAAGTAGTTTTTTTAAAAATAGGAACATGTTCTAAGAAGCATTGCTGAAGTATAGAAATATTTTCCCCATTGAAACAACTTATTTGTACACCAGGATTGTTTTCTTGTTCCTAACTTATAAAACTTCAGACAGAACATCAAATCGAGGCGAGTGGTTATAACTGATGCTATGCTAATAGCATCTTATGTTTTGCTCACCATGACTTTGAGATTGTGGAATGGGGTACAAGTCAGTGACACTAGAATGCATTACAGACAGTTTATGACTTACTCCAAGGCACCTTGTCATTCATCAGATAGATTTATTAGGATAAACACAGCCTGAGATTCTTGTGGTCCCTTCTTATTGCCAATGTATCCCCATAAACAGTATCCGGGAAACAACTTAGGAACTCCAGGAATGTGTGGTGACTCAGCTGTGTCTGCTGCTGGGCACACACAGGTACTTCCTTCAGGTGCCAGCTTTTCTGATGGACTGAGAGCTTCCTGAGAGGCACCCCAGGATATAAGGAGAAGCATCCAGTACAAACTGACTTCTAAGGAGGAGGAAGACCTGAAAACTACTTGTGTGTTCTGGAAGTTTTAGTACACGTCGTTCCAAGCAGATACATTTATGACCCCCTTATGTAGAAAAGGATCGGAGATGAGGGAGTATTATAAAACATTGGTATCTTCATGGACAAATAGGAAAGACAAATATTTACATCTCTCTTATCACAAGCTACCTTTAGCCATAGTTAAACATGCTGGGTAGGTTAAAAGCTCATCACTGGAGTATATTTAATCAGTAAAGAGTAAATGAATACAATTCATTTCCCACTTGGTTTATATTTCACAAGCGAATGCTTGGAAATGGCTTGTGAGACCATTTACATTGGTAGTTACATTTTGGGGCTACCCCCCCTCTGCGTCTTCCTAAGTGCAACCTCTTTGGAAAGGTACTTGGTACATTGTACAGTACAAGAAGAGGAAGCACCCCAGGATTCTCTTTATAAAACAGGAAGTAAAGTGGCTTTTTCTTTTGAAAATCATGATACAGTAGTGCTTTTTAAACTATCTGTGGTGAAGGATGAGCTTCTCAGTTTTACAGTTCTTTGTAGACTGCACTTTGTAAATATAATAAAAACGAGGCACTGAGATTCAATTGCTTTAAAAGTTTCTTTTCATTTTCAATTTCTGCACTTAATCTTGCAGATGGTAACAAAGATTTCATAAGATGACACTGGTCTACAGACTACCTTTTAGAAGCACTGTATTATGAGTTTTAGGCAATAACCAACAGATTCTGATATTTTTATCTGTGTGATTGAGATTTTGTCAAGTGGAAAGGTAGTAACTTTTTTTTGTTGCTGTTGTTACTATTTTTGTTCTGTCCTGTGCCAGTCAGGGCATCCTCTCCCAACCTGCATAAAGGTCTGTTTGGCAGAATGTTCTAGGATCAGACTTCTGGATATTCTCACTATAAAGGTGATACTTTTTTTTTTTTTTTTTTTTTTTTTTTTTTTTTTTTTTGAGAAGATAGGCTTCTCCAGTCTCTCAGAAAAAAATCAGTAAGAATTTCAGTTTGATTTCATAATTATTCTGCCTAAGGAAAACTATCATCACATTTTATTTCTTTGCCAATTTCAGACTCCTGAGGGAAGGGACATGGACCTTACATCATCAAGACTAGAACACCATGACTAGTGCTCATATAAATGCCAAAGGAATTTTGAATTAAAAGTTGATAATGATAGCCAAGCTCAGTTATTCTTTAAAAAGGCAAAGAATCTAACTGTAATTATTTTTCCCTGAAATTTCTTTTTGTTGGTCTAGGACTTGAAGTGTGGATTTTTAGATATAAAACTTCTCCTGGGAGAAGTTTCCTGAAGCTGATGATACTCTGACATATTCATCAAATTAATATGGCTTAGAGAATGGCCACAAGAAGTCAAACCAAGTTTTTCTAACACTGAATCCCTAGTGAGGTTAAAATTAACTGGTACCATTGAATTCACCCTGAAATAGTTTCTTCAACACATATGACTCATGAATGAGTGTTAGTGGGGTCACAGACTCCTAAGAATGAATGGGACCTTAAGGCGTCCTGAGTACACCCATGCTGTGCTCCACTGGCTATGGAAGGGTTCTCCCCATCTGCCCACTGCCCTTTCTGGGTTCTACATGACACCATGCAGGTTCCAGGTTGGAAATGTGGTATTTGACCAGGATGGCATAGCAAGCCAGCAGCAAAGGCAAGGTCATGGGCAGCCTGAATCAGCAGAACCACAGAAGGAACACAAGTCCATTGAGATGATTATCAAAATCAGAGGACAGAGGCACATGGCCAAGGTACACATCTGAAATCAGGAAAAGTAAGGGCCCTAGAAGCTTTTCACCAATGCTGAAGAAAATCCTTTTTGGTGGCAAGTGTGATCGGAGGGAGTTCTTGAACATTAGGAGACATCAAATGTTCTTCTCCACCAGACTCTATTAACCTGGATACGTATATTGGTCCTTGGTTTCCTGACATCCCTGACACTCGAAAAAAGACAAACTGTGTGGTTGGCCTGTGTAGACCTCAAAGATGGTGGTTAAAGAGAAGGCCCAGGGTAAATGTCTGTACTAAGAATTTTGATCAAATTCATGAAATCCAGTTCTGTATTTTTATTGTGAATGACAAATGTTCCTGAGCTTAAATTTCTGTCTTATGATTAGTAGGAAATACTGCCTGAGCCTACTTTAGTACGACCAGAAATGCAAGAAATATGAGCTTCTCACATAGTTTGCTCAAGCACTTTAGATTATTAGGGCAGATAACGGCTTAAGTGAGCTGGACAGGGGGAATCCCACAGGCCACCAGGGCAGGAAGTAGAGCCAAATTGCCCATGATCTATAATAAAATCAAGAATTAAGGTAAGCAGCCTTGTTCCTCTCTCATCGTTCATGAGATGTCTCAAGACGCTCTGCTCCACTTTGTACATGCTCTCCGTCTCCCTTCCTTTCGTGTCTTTCTGCCTGTATCCCCTACTCCTCATTCCAGACACATAAGGCTACTTCTACCACTAAAAAGAGCTGCCTCTGAGTTCATGAGTTCAAATTCCCAAGACATAGAATCTGAATGGCTCAGCTCAACTATGGTCCTTGATCTTTGTGCACATCTGTGTCCAATCATTTGTGGCCAGTGCATGGGAAGGAGAACCCTGCAGTGCAGATTCAAAGTTTCCAGGAAGTGGGCATGAGGTTATCACCCCTCAAGCCATACACAGTTCCCATTGGGCTTTTCACAGCACAAAGATGCATATAAGTAACCTTTACTTTTGGCAAAAGGATCTAGTTCAGATCAGAATGTAATTAAATTCTGTAAACATCCAATTAGCATCCTCACTGGTATAGTTGTTTATCAGTTCTTTGGAGAGGAACAAAAACAAGGGTCTAGTGATGCTGAAGTCTTAGGGTAGTGGTCATGCAAGGTTGCTTTTGTGAAGTAGTCTCAATGGTCAAGGAAGAAGATGGAAAGAAAAAGTTATAGTTGTCCAGAGTAATTCACTTCATGGGCAATGTGTTGTAGGTCTAAGTAGCTGAAAAGATACTCACACTGTTTTAAAATGCAGACAGTAGCTCTGTGTGCTTCGCTTAAGGTGTTTTGATGGAAAATAGATTACAGTTCTCTTTTGTCCTCTTAACCTCATCTGGGTACATTTCCAGCCACCCCTTTAGCCTACAGCTGGATAGCTCTGTTGCAGAGCATTCTGGCTCCAGTACTTGAACTTCATGTTACAAGTGTTGGATCTGCCATTGTTGGCTTCCTCCAGGTTCCGTGACAACTTCCTTAATTTGTTGTTTTCTTTGTGCCTTGGGTAGGACGTTCTTACTGGCAGGGAGATATTGGCTCTCCCATTCTTAAGCATCAGCATGAAGGTCAAATCTGATGATCTGAAGTTTCATGCACAGAATTCCCAAAAGCTTTCTCACAGGCTAGTTTTATGTTTCCTGTAATAAGATAGGCCCTCCCCTGCTGCCCTAACCCTATTATTATTTCTATGGGATATTATATTTGTTAATCCTGAGGCCAGTGAATAGGGCAGGGCCCAGACTCTTAGAAAGATAAACCTGACAGATATGCTAGTTGGTTAGAATTGCATTGGTGGTTTTCTAGACATTGAAGGAAAACAAGTGGAAAATTTTTGGAAGACTTGATAGTGCATATCAGAAATGATATTTTGGAGGTGGGAATGGTGGTGCATGCCTTTAATCCTGGCTACTGAGGAAGTGGAGGCAGGAGGATCTCAAGTTCAAGGCCAATCTGGGCAATTTAGTGGGACCCTGTCTTGAAACAAATAGGACTGGGTTGTGACTCAGTGGTAGAGGGTTTGCCTAGGATGAGCAAGACCCTGGGCTCAATCCCCAACACTGCAAAATGGGGAAAAAAGAAAAGGTGGTTTAGTATTGTAAGTGGATATTCCAACTTAGATCTCTTTCTGAACCAACCTGTGCTGGAGGCATTAAACTTAACTACCTTTCAAAGTTTAACAATGAAACCAAGCTAAGCCAAGGGTAGAATTCTGGGTTTTTTTGCTTTGTTTTTTAAATGAATAGAAAGAAGAGGAAATATTTTCTATGAACTAAAGATCAGCAACAGCCAATGTTGAACAACAGTACTGAAATGACCAAAAGCAGTCAGACTTACAGCTTCATTCTGATAACTCCAGTCCCCAAGTTGAACTTCTATGCAGGAAGGAGCAAATACCTTATAGAATAGGTACTGTTGGTGCTATAGCCATAGTTATTCATGCTCAGAAAAAGGAAGTAATTAAGTAAGGAAATGGCTCTGGAACCATGTGAAATTATCTCACCGTATTTATTTACTCCCTTTTTCTGAGACTTTGGTCTCAAGCTTTACAATGATGGAGACAAGATTTTATGAATATTTTTCCAAGGAACTTCCATGTTATCCTTTCAAGAGGCCCAGAAGGGTCACATCTTAGTAGTATCTGAACTATCCCAGAGTAGAGGCTGTTATAGAACTGCCCTTAGAAAGTTTAAAAAGAAATCATGGGGAAAAAAAAAAGAAATAAAGAAAGAAACCACAAAACGAGTGAAACCATTCTGAACTTTCAGTTAACAGATGTCTTCCAGAACTTTAAGGAAGGGTAGCAAAGTTCAGATACTCACAAAAACTCAATGTTTAGCAGCCAATAAAAAGTATTAGATATGCCAAGAAGCATGAAGATGTAACCTATAAACAGGTGAAGAAAACAACCAATAGAAAATGATCCATCAATGACAGAGATGATGGAATTATTACACAAAGACTTTGAAATAGCTCTTGTAACAGTGTCCATTTTATGCTTTGACTATACCCCTTGCTGCTCTGCCACTAAACTTATTTTTTTTAATTGTAAACAAATGGGATACATGTTGTTTCTCTATTTGTACATGGAGTCAAGGCATACCATTTGTGTAATCATAAATTTACATAGGGTAATGTTGTTTTATTCTTTCTGTTATTTTTTTCCCTTCCCCCCACCCCTCCCACCCCTCTTTTCCTCTATACAGTCCTTCCTTCCTCCATTCTTACCACCCTCCTTAACCCTAACCCTAAACCTAACCATAACCCTAACGCTAACCCTCCCACCCCCCATTATATCTCCTCATCCGCTTATCAGTGAGATTATTCATCCTTTAGTTTTTTGAGATTGGCTTATCTCACTTAGCATGATATTCTCCAATTTCATCCATTTGCCTGCAAATGCCATGATTTTATCATTCTTTATGGCAGAGTAATATTCTATTGTATATATATACCACAGCTTCTTTATCCATTCATCAATTGAAAGACATCTAGGTTGGTTCCACAATCTGGCTATGGTGAATTGAGCAGCAATGAACATTGATGTGGCTGTATCTCTGTAGTATGCTGATTTTAAGTCCTTTGGGTATAGGCCAAGGAGTGGGATAGCTGGGTCAAATGGTGGTTCCTTTCCAAGTTTTCTGAGGAATCTCCATACTGCTTTCCAGAGTGGCTGCACTAATTTTCATCCCCACCAGCAATGTATGAGTGTACCTTTTTCCCCACATCCTCCCCAACACCTATTGTTGCTTGTGTTCTTGATAATCGCCATTCTAATTGGGGTGAGATGGAATCTTAGGGTAGTTTTGATTTGCATTTCTCTTATTACTAGAGATATTGAACATTTTTTCATATGTCTGTTGATTGCTTGTAGATCTTCTTCTGTGAAGTGTCTGTTCATTTCCTTAGCCCATTTGTTGATTGGACTATTTGTATTCTTGGTGTAGAGTTTTTTGAGTTCTTTATATATTCTGGAAATTAGTGCTCTATCTGAAGTATGAGTGGCAAACATATTCTCCCACTCTGTAGGCTCTCTCTTTGCATCGCTGATAGTTTCCTTTGCTGACAGAAAGTTTTTTAGTTTGAATCTATCCCAGTTGTTGATTCTTGCTTTTATTTCTTGTGCTATGGGAGTCCTGTTAAGGAAGTCTGATCCTAAGCCAACAAGGTGAAGATTTGGACCTACTTTTTCTTCTATAAGATGCAGGGTCTCTGGTCTGATTCCGAGGTCCTTGATCCATTTTGAGTTGAGTTTTGTGCAGGGTGAGAGATAGGGGTTTAGTTTCACTCTGTTGCATATGGTTTTCCAGTATTCACAGCACCATTTGTTGAAGAGGCTATCTTTTCTCCATTGCATATTTTTGGCACCTTTGTCTAGTATGAGAAAATTGTATTTATTTGGGTTTGTGTCTGGGTCCTCTATTCTGTACCATTGATCTACCTGTCTATTTTGGTACCAATACCATGCCATTTTTGTTACTATTTCTTTGTAATAGAGTTGAAGATCTGTTATTGTGATACCCCCTGCTTCGCCTTTTTTACTGAGGATTGCTTTAGCTATTCTGGGTTTTTTATTCTTCCAGATGAATTTCATAATTGCTTGCTCTATTTCTGCAAGGTACATCATTGGGATTTTAATTGGAATTGCATTGAATCTGTATAGCACTTTAGGTAGTATGGCCATTTTGACAATATTAATTCTGCCTATCTAAGAACATGGGAAATCTTTCCATCTTCTAAGGTTTTCTTGAATTTCTTTCTTTGGTGTTCTGTAGTTCTCATTGTAGAGGTCTTTCACCTCTCTTGTGAGATTGATTCCCAAGTATTTTATTTTATTTTGATGCTATTGTGAATGGGGTAGTTTTCCTAATTTCTCTTTCTGAAGATTCATCATTCATGTATAAAAATGCATTGGATTTATGAGCATTGATCTTGTAACCTGCTACTTTACTGAATTCACGTATGAGTTCTAAGTTAAGTTTTCTGGTGGAATTTCCAGGTTCCTCTAAATATATAATCATGTCATCAGCAAACAGGGATAGTTTGAGTTCTTCTTTTCCAATTCGTATCCCTTTAATTTCTTTGGTTTGTCTAATTGCTCTGGCTAGTTTCAAGGATGCTGTTGAATAGAAGTGGTGAAAGAGGGCATCCCTGCTTTGTTCCAGTTTTTAGGGGGAATGCTTTCAGTTTTTCACCATTTAGAATGATATTGGCCATGGGCTTAGCATAGATGGCCTTTACAATGTTAAGGAATGTTCCCACTATCCCAATTTTTTCTAGTGTTTTGAGCATGAAGGGATGCTGTATTTTATCGAATGCTTTTTCTGCATCTATTGAAATAATCATGTGATTCTTAACTTTAAGTCTGTTGATATGGTGAATGACATTTATTGATTTCCGAATGTTGAACCAACCTTGCATCCCTGGGATAAAATCCATTTGATCGTGGTGCACTATCTTTTTAATATATTTTTGTGTGCGATGTGCTAAAATTTTGTTGAGAATTTTTGCGTCGATGTTCATTAAGGATATTGGTCTGAAATTTTCTTTCCTCGATGTGTCTCTGTCTGGTTTAGGTATCAGGGTGAGCTTCATAGAATGAGTTTGGGAGGGTTCCCTCCTCTTCTATTTCATGGAATACTTTGAGGAATATTGGAATGAGCTCTTCTTTAAAGGTTTTGTAGAACTCGGCTGAGAACCCATCTGGTCCCGGACTTTTCTTTGTTGGTAGGCTTTTGATGACCTCTTCTGTTTCATTGCTTGAAATTGATTTATTTAAGTTGTGTATATCCTCCTCGTTCAGTTTAGGTAATTCATATGTCTCTAGAAACTTGTTGATGTCTTCAAGGTTTTCTGTTTTATTGGAGTATAGATTTTCAAAATAGCTTCTAATTATGTTTTATATTTCACTCGTGTCTGTTGTGATATTTCCTTGTTCATTCCGAATTTTAGTAATTTGAGTTTTCTCCCTCTTTCTCTTTGTTAGTGTGACTAAGGGTTTATCAATTTTGTTTATTTTTTAAAAGAACCAACTATTTATTTTGTTAATTTTTCCGATTGTTTCTTTTGTTTCTATTTCGTTGATTTCGGCTCTGATTTTAACTATTTCCTGTCTTCTACTACTTTTGGTGTTGGTCTACTCTTCTTTTTCTAGGGCTTTGAGCTGTAGTGTTAAGTCGTTTATTTGTTGATTTCTACTTCTTTTGTTGAATGCACCCCATGAAATAAATCTTCCTCTAAGTACTGCTTTCATAGTGTCCCAGACATTTTGATATGATGTGTCTTTGTTCTCGTTTACTTCTAAGAATTTTTTTAATTTCCCTCCTGATGTCTTCTGTTATCCATTCATCATATAATAGTGTATTATTTAATCTCCAGGTATTGGAGAAGTTTCTGTTTTTTATTCTGTCATTTATTTCTAATTTCAATCCATTATGATCTGATAGAGTACAAGGTAGAATCTCTATCTTCTTGTATTTGCTAACAGTAGCTTTGTGGCATAAAATATGGTCTATTTTAGAGAAGGATCCATGTGCTGCTGAGAAGAAAATGTATTTGTTCTTTGTTGGATGGTATATTCTATATATGTCCGTTAAATCTAAATTGTTGATTGTGTTATTGAGATCTATGGTTTCTTTATTCAATTTTTGTTTGGAAGATCTATCTAGTGGTGAGAGAGGTGTATTAAAATCGCCTAGTATTATTGTGTTGTGGTATATTTGATTTCTGGAATTGAGAAAGATTTGTTTGACATACATGGATGAGCCAATGTTTGGGACATAGATATTTATGATTGTTATGTCTTTCTGATTTATGCTTCCCTTAAGCAGTATGTAATGTCCTTCTTTATCCCTTCTGACTAGTTTTGGCTTGAAGTCCACATTATCTGAAATGAGGATGGATACTCCAGCTTTTTTTCTGTGTCCATGTGCATGGTATGTTTTTTCCCATCCTTTCACCTTTAGTCTATGGGTATCTCTTTCTATGAGATGAGTCTCTTGCAGGCAGCATATTGTTGGATTTTTCTTTTTAATCCAATCTGCCAGTCTATTTCTTTTGATTGATGAATTCAGGCCATTAACATTCAGGGTTATTATTGTGATTTGTATTCCCAGTCATTTGACTCATTTTTGTTTTTTGACATGATTTGGTTTCTCCTTTATTTGGCTATTCCTTTAGGCTAGTTCCTCCCATTGCTGATTTGCATCGTTGTTTTTCATCTCTTCTTCATGGAATATTTTGCTGAGAATGTTCTGTAATGCCGGCTTTCTTTTTGTAAATTCCTTTAGCTTTTGTTTATCGTGGAAGGATCTTATTTCTTCGTCAAATCTGAAAGTAAGTTTTGCTGGGTATGAGATTCTTGGTTGGCATCCATTTTCTTTCAGGGCTTGGTAAATGTTGTTTCAGGCCCTTCTAGCTTTTAGGGTCTAGACTGAAAAATCTGCTGATATTCTTATTGGTTTCCCCCTGAATGTAATTTGATTCTTTTCTCTCACGGCCTTCAAAATTCTGTCTTTATTTTGTATGTTAGGTATTTTCATAATAATGTGCCTTGGTGTGGGTCTGTTGTAATTTTGTATATTTGGAGTCCTATAAGCCTCTTGTACTTGGTTTTCCATTTCATTCTTCAGATTTGGGAAATTTTCTGATATTATTTCATTGGATAGATTGTTCATTCCTTTGGTTTGTTTCTCTAAGCTTTCCTCAATCCCAATAATTCTTAAATTTGGCCTTTTCATGATATCCCATAATTCTTGTATATTCTGTTCATGATTTCTTACCATCTTCTCTGTTTGGTCAACTTTGTTTTCAAGATTACATATTTTGTCTTCAATGTCTGAGGTTCTGTCTTCCAGGTGTTCTATCCTATTGGTTATGCTTTCTATGGAGTTTTTAACTTGGTTTATTGTTTCCTTCATTTCAAGGATTTCTGTTTGTTTTTTTTTTTCAATATATCTAACTGTTTATTGAAATGATCTCTTGCTTCCCGTATTTGCTCTTTTAACTGTTGATTGGTGCGATCATTTAATGCCTGCATTTGCTCTTTCATCTCCTCCTTCAATGCCTGCACTTGCTCTTTCATTTCCTTGTTTGCTTCTCTGATTGTTTTAATTATGTACATTCTGAACTCCCTTTCTGACATTTCTTCTGCTGTGCTGTCATTGGGTTTTATTGATATAGTATCTAGGTTTGTTTGGGACATTTTCTTCCTTTGTTTTCTCATATTGGTCAGATGTCAGTGGGACCCTGAGATATTGCAGATTTCCTCTATTGGTTTATGGTGGCCCTGTAGATTTCCAGTATATCACTTCCCAGCCTTCAGTAGTCTGAAGTCTTGGAGGAACTTGATAATGCAGTGCTTCTGAAGAAAGCTGCCCCTAGCCCACTTCTGGTTCCAGGGCTTGCAGCTGGCTCTGTGTGGAAAGGCTCTCACTGGGTGGTCTGCTCCGAGAAGCTGGCCTTGAAAGGAACCTGCCACTGGAGGGAGCAGGGCTGCTTGGGGAAATCCCTGGCTGCCCTGTCCTGGTCCCTGAAGGTGCCTGCGGGCTGGAGCTTGCCACTTGCTCCGGGATTCGGAGCTGGTTCTGTGCAGAAAGGCTCTCACTGGGGGACCTGCTCCAAGAAGCTGGCCGTGTGGGAGGAGCCCAGTGCCGGAGGGAGCTGCCCTGCCCTGCTCTGAGAAGCCGCCCCTATCCGGACCTGCCGCCCAGGCCAAGCTTCACCCAGTGAGGGAGACTCACCCCGTGGCTCTATTTTAGTCCGAGTCTCTCAATGCCTCCCCTTCTTGAATCCTGGGTTCTGGAGCGACAGGAGATGAAGTCACCCTCTAGTCCGCCATCTTGGATCACCTGCAACTTATTTTTAAAACAGACATGTTTCTTTCTCTCCCTCTTTCCCTGCTCCTCCCTAATCTCTCCCCCTGCCTAATTCCAGGGGAAACAGAAATACCTTTCTTCCTCATTTTAGGCAGATTTATATGTCCTTGAGCACACACACCCACTACAGGAATGAAGTAATTCAGACTTTGGGAATGGTATCAGAAGTCTTCAGAAATGACTGTCTCCAAATCAATAAGTGAATTACAACTCCAACAGATAACATGTGGAATGTAGTCTTTGAATCACCTCTTTGAAAGTCCCCTGTTCCTGCTAATGGGCAGAATCACAACCTCTGAGACAGGAGTCTCCTGTGCTTCTCCTTTGCTAGTAAAGCAATAAACCTTTTTCCTTTTTCTCAAAACCATGTCCTCATTATTGGATTGGCCATAGGGGCAAGGACTGAGCTTTTGGCAGCACTCTTACAACTATGCTCAGTGTATTCAAGGATCTTTAAACAATGAGTACAGTAGAGATATTGAAGATATAAAAAAGAACCAAACAGAACTTCTAGAAATGAAAAATACAGTATCTGAAATGAAAAATACACTGGATAGGATTAACTGCATCTTAAAAATGGAAAAAGAAGAGTAAACTTATAGCAACAGAAGTGATTCAAACTGAAACACAGAAAAAGAATAAAAAAGAGCAAAAGGGGCCTCAGTGACTTGTAGGTAATATTAAGTGGTTTAGTATATGTATAATTGGAGTCCCAAAAAATGGGGGAGGAGGTAGACAAGAGACAAAAATATTTTAAGAAATAATGGCTGAAAAATTCCAGATATGATCAGAACTATGAACCACAGATGCAAGAACCTTAATGAACTCCAAATAGAAGAAACACATATATTAAAGAACATCAAAACCAAATTGCAAAAACCAGAAATAAAGAGTAAATCTTAAAATCAGCCATTGAAAAAGAGTATACGATGTACAGCAGAACTGAATAAGAATGAGAACAGAGCTCTTTTTGTCATGGAGCAAGTCCCAATGTAACTGAAATCTCAGTCTTTGTCCAGGGCACAGTCCAATAATGAAGAAAAGGTCTTGAGAAAAAGGAAAATGTTTTATTGCTTTGCTAGCAAAGGAGAAACAGGCTCTGGGACAAGAGCCTGTGATTCTGCCCATCAGCTGGAACAGGAGGCTTTTAAAGAGGAATTCAGAGAAAATGAGATTAGGGAGGAGAGATCAGGAAGGAGAAGATCAGGGAGGAGAAAATCAGGGAAGAGAAGGTTGGGAAAAAGAAAAAAATGTGTAAGTTTCAAAGCATCAAGGGATATAGTCAAAGCATCAAGTGAACTGTTACACCAAGACAGCGTCTTCACATTTCAGAATGAAAAAATATCCTTTAAAAATCTCACCTAGGATGAAATGAGAATTTCTAAGACAAACATAAGCTGTAGGTAATGTGAAAGTATTTGTTTTATAAGAGACAGGTCACTTTGTTGCCCACAATGGCCTTGAACTTGGAACCTTCTTATCTCAACCACCAAGTACCTGGGAAGACAGGTGTACACTGTAAGGAATCCCACGAAAACCACACCGGACGTGGGAAATCACATAAGAGGGTTTATTAAGCAAACCGAGTGTCTCCCTGAGGGTAAAATGAGAGGAAAAGAAAGGGAAAGAGAAAGGGCACACGCAAGAAAGAATGTGAAAAACGAGGAGGAGAAAGAAAGTGAGTCGGGGAGAGAAAAGGAAGAGAGAAAAGATGGCGGTGAAGCTATCTTTAAGAATCCCGCTGGGCTAACAGGAGACCAATAATGGAGAAGGATACTTGCAAGCTGACTGATGAACCAATAGCTAGCTAGGATGTTCACAGACTGACAGTAGTTGGGAGGCGGGGAAAATGACTGCACCGGAAAGGGCGGGGAGAGCAGCTTTCAGACTGACAAGCTAGGTTGTGATGCAATGGAAAGGGTGGGGGAGCAGCTTTGTATTACATGCACCACTGTGCCTGACTGTGAACATGAAAGTATTTTATTCTTATTTAAAATTCTATTTTAAAAGTACTTAGGGAAAGTAAAATTATCAATGATTTTGAGGTTCATTATGCACAAGTAAAGTTACAGTCAAGTTTGAGATAGGTAACTAGAAGTATGCTCTTAAAAGATAACTTTCAAATATTATTAAAGTGACCTTGAGCAGAATATATTATAAATATTCACACAACTACTAAAAACTAAAATGCTGAAGCTAGCTAACAAACCAGTAGCAAGAAATAAGGAAAAAGTGAACAGAAGGGATGAATACAGAACAAATAGCAAGATGGTAGATTTAATCCAATTCCAACATATCATTGAATGCCAATAATAGAAATCCTTCAATTAAAAGAATAAATTTGGTCCAACTACTAGAGAGAATTTTTGATGTATCGTGAAGTGGAAAAAGCTGGGTTTAAAGTATAGAATATGGTTTGTTTTCTTTTCCCGTGTCTAAGAAGTAGCAACTGAAACTTCACCATACAGAGATGGAGATGTAACTCAATGGTAGATCACCTGCCTAGCATGTGTGAGACCCTGGCTTCACGTTCAGTACTGCAAACACAAAACAAAAGTAAAACCTCTTCATACTTGTCCATTCTAAAACTATCACGTATGCATATGTGTATGTGTTTAGCATGTGTATTCACCCCTCAGCATACAGGGACGGGGGTTGGTTCCAGGACACTCCCCCTGGCAGGTATATCTTTCTGTGTGTGTGTAATCAGTCCCTCAGTGGATTCAACCAATGGTGTGTTAAAAATATTTGTGGAAAAATTGCATCTATATTGATTGTGTACAGACTTGTATTCATGTCATTCTCTATAAATATAGTATAATAACTTTATATGGCATTTACCTTGTATTAGATATGATAAGCAATCTAGGTGTGAGTTATAGTATACAAGAGGATGTATATGGATCATATGCAAATACTGTGCCATTATAAAAAGGCACTTGAGCATCCACAGATTTCTGTGTCTGCTGGGGGGAGGTTCCTGGAACCTCCAGTGTATACTGAGAGATGAATACATATGCATGTACATATGCCAAACACATGCACATATGCATACATGATAGTTTTAGAATGGACAAAGTATAGAAGAGTATAGCATCATTTATCTATGGGTTGCAGAAGAGGGATGGGAGGAAAAATAAAAGAATACTGAAAAAATATGCATGATGAAATGTTCACAAAGTTGAATAAATGAGTTCTGAACATAGGCAGGACTAGAAGCTATCATGAACAAATGGAAATGTGGAATTGACTTACGATGGGATTATGATTAATTTTATTCTTAAATTTTAGAACTTCAATGTAGTTTCTCTAACAGAATATTAAAACTAAAAATATGAGGTTTGAAGACACAGGAAATTATGACCCAAGTTCCTTTATGTTGTTGTTTCAAGCTCTAATTTTCTTTGCAACAGTTCTCCCAAGATGGGGTTCCAGAACTGTCGACAGTCCTTAAGCCCTTCCGCTGGTATTGGCACACAATACCAGCTACTGTAAGTGGCCATTAAACATGGCAAGAGATTCCACCCAAAGTAAGCAATCAACTGGTCAGAGTTCTCTGGTTGTAAGCAGCAGGAATTGATTGGCTGATTGAAAAAAAAATGAAATTATTGGGAAAACTAGTTTTGGGATCCACACTGCTCCATCAAGGGGAAAGCTAGAACTCCTGAGATGGTCAGGTTGCTTCCACTGGCAAGAATGAATTCTGCTTTTGCTTCCACACATTCATAATTAGCTCAAATGCCAAATTTCTGGAAGAGAACACTGGATTCTATACCCATTGCTCTGGATGTACCAGGACCTCCTGGGAAGTGGTTGCTCAGGACCCCTTAGGTTCTTAGTTGCAGAAAAGCTGCTACCTGTAAGTACAGTTCTACCAAGACTGCATGCACACAGTGTGGGAATCCTTTCCCAAAAAGAAATCATGGGGTTTTTAGAAAGGATTATGGACACTGGGAGCTCCAAACATACCTTTCTTGGTAATGCAGAACAGAAGAGGAAGCACAGAGAAAAGTAAACATGAGTTGAGTGTCATACCCAGGATACAGAGACTACCTGCAGCACATAAACCAGTTACATTGCTGAGCCTTGGGTAAACTGAGGAAGGCAAGGCTTGTGAATATTTCTGTGCATCTGTGGGAATTGTATTTCTTGTCCTAAATCCAATATAACAGGTGGTTTGCCTTAGCTTGAAGAAATTTGATATTATAGTTTGTGTAGATGGCATATATGTATTTATATAGGTAGTGATAAAATTTTTCGATAAATTTACTTTTTAGTTTCAGTCTCTTATTTGGACTGTTCCCATTATATATATCGTTCTGATGGAACCCTCAAACTGACTATAAAGAAAATGCATTAATAAAGTTGGAAAAGAAGATGTCCTCAATGTCATAAATATTACTAACTGATGTGATATGATGTTATATTTGACCCTCAGAGAAGAATATAGTCAGAGGGACAAGTTGGAGAAATTATTAAAGAAAAAAAGCATACTATTTGGGATTCTGAGCACAGCAAAAGGAAAATAACTCTCAGATAGGCTTAGAGTTGAAGGAAACAGTAGTCATGGGACAAAAGAGTAAGGACTGAAGTTGTTATGGAATGAAGGGATGCAAATGCAAAGACTTGGCTTGTTGAAGCATTTGGACTCAATGTCCAACTTCTTTTTTAAAAATATTTTTAGTTGTAGATGGACATGATAACTAACTCTCTCTTTCCTTCTTTCCTCTCTCTCTCTCTCTCTCTCTCTCTCTCTTTCTCTCTTTCTCTCTTGCTAAGGATAGAACCCAGTGCCTCACACCTGCTAGGCAAGCACTCCCACTGAGTGTCAACCCCAGCTTCAACTTCTTAAAACGTAGGGACTCCTATTTGTACCTGCTGAGATTATTTGTTTGTTTATTTTTCAGGAATAAAAGTATGTCAACTGTGTGATACTGAACTGGAAAGGCATGCTGACTGCTTACACAACATTCTTGCTTAAACTAAAGTAAAAGAAGACAATGGATACTGAGAGGTCCGGTGCAAACCTTCCAATCCTGTTTGCTCTACAACCACTGTGAAGATATAAATGATGCTGGGGGTTGAACCCAGGGCCAATTGCCTTATCAAGGAGCTGCACCCCAGCCCTCAGCCCTGTTCCCTTTAAACATCAGCAATTTTTAAAAAAATTTTTGTTTTTAGTTGTAGATGGACACAATACCTTTATTTATTTATGTGGTGCTGAGGATCCAACCCAGTGCCTCACACATGCGAGGCAAGTGCTGTATCATTGAGCTATGACCCCGGCCCCAGGAATTATTTTGATGTTTCATTTTTCCCCCTGAGAAAGTAGCATCTGGCTTTATGAAATTAGGCACAAACAGTAATCCTATACTAATTTTGATATTTAAATATGAGCAAGATTGGCACATGGCAACTGAAGTTGAGTCCTTTTTTTTTTTTTTGTACCAGGGATTGAACCCAGAGTGCTTAACCACTGAGCCATATCCCCAGCCCTTTTAAAATATTTTATTAAGAGACAGGGTCCCACTGAATTTCTTAGGGCCTCACTAAGTTGCTAAGGTTGGCTTTGAACTTGTGATTGTCCTACCTCAGCCTCCAAAGGTGCTGGGATTATAGGCATGCACCACTGTACCCAGCTTGACTTGACAGGATTGTCATCCAAACATCTCTGGATCATTTCTAGGTATTTTTCCTTTGAACTTGTAGATCTTAGAATTCTTTTGTAGTAGTGTTATGAAAGGACTGATCACATAGCAATAGGTACAGCAGAGGACATGTATCTGCAATTTTGTGCTGAAGTTCATCATTGGACTAAATGTAAGAAAGAGAAAGAATTTGATACCTAGCTCATAATTAGGTACCTAGCTTTTCTCAAACCTAGAAATTGACCCATTTCTTGGCCAGATCCAGGTTTATGTCTTGGGAATTGGTGCCCATGTGCAGCATGTTCGAGAATGTCATTCTTGCTGTTAAAGTCTTTTAATTGAATTAATCTTATGCCTGAGTATATCCAGAACACTCATCTGGGCTTCTGCTATCTTGGAGTTTTCTGTGCTCCCAGAATAAAACAACTTGCCTCATGATGTAATGGGATGACTTTTTAGAGAATTCAGGAATAAAAATTCCTTTGGTGAATGACATGATCTGAATTGTTTCAAAAACATTGTCTTAGTTTATCATGCATGTGTAATTATTCAAGGGTTTTGAGTGAGGTAATGAAGCTAATAGAGGCAAGTGTCCTGTCTAAGCAAGTGTCTGGCATATTATGTTATGGAGTAATTAGTGAGATAGTATAACAGCTCTTTTATTTCCTAGTCAGGAGGTCAGAAAGTGTATTTGTAAGGGCAACAGGGTGCCTCACATAATAGTGCTAAAAAGAAGAAAAGCATAATAAAAATGTCACTTTCAGAAAACGTTTGCAGGCTCTGGCTGGCCTTTCACATTCAGTCTTTGAAAGCATGACCGGTTGGGGATCTGTCCGTGGTGCTGAACCTGGCGCTGTGCAAACAGGTTAGAGAAGACAGCCTTCACTTTTTTTTTTTTTTTTTCTTCCTTTTTTTGGAATAGATTTTCTTCTGTGCTTCTATTAATAGTGATAACACTGTTAATAAAAATTATTATTTCTCAAATATTTCTATTTTTAAGAATCTAAAGGAATTATTAAATAATAGCTTTATCAGGTTATTTGCATACCATTAAATTTACCTTTTTAAAACATACAATTCACTAGACTTTCATGTATTCATAAAATTTTGGAACCATTACTACTGTCTAATGTCACAACACTTTTATTATCACAAAAAATAATCCTATACCTACTATCAGTCACTGTCTATTCCCCACCCCAACCTGTGGCAACCACAGACTTTTCTATGTATAAATGTGTCTATTTTGGACATTTCACATAATGGGAATCATTCAATATGCGCCTTTTGTGATTGGCTTCTTGCACATAACATGTTTTCAGGAATTTTGTGTATTAATTGGTTATCTATACTTCATTACTTTTTATTGACAAATAATAGTCTATTGCATGAATGTACCACATTTTATCCATTTATTCATCAGTAAATGGACATTTGAGTTGTTTCCACTTTTTGTTATAATGCTGACATGAACACCCATGTGCATGTGCTTCTTTTTCGTTGATATGTTTTCAGAGGTCTTGGGTATATACACAGGAATAGAATTACCAGGTTATATGACTATTTGTTAGACATTGTGAGGAAATGCTAAATACCTGTCCAAATCAGCTGGACTTGTACATATTGCTACTGGCAATGTATGAGGGTTCCACTTTCCCCACATCCTCACTAACATGTTGCCCTGTCTTCTTGATTTTGGTTATCCTAGGGGGTAGGATTGCATTGTGGTTTTTTTTAAATTTATTTTTATTTTAAACAAATGGGATACATGTTGTTTCTGTTTGTACATGGAGTAACAGCATACCATTTGCGTAATCATACGTTTACATAGGATAATGATGTTTGATTCATTCTGATATTTTTCCTTCCCCCCCACCCCTCACACCCCTCTTTCCCCTCTATACAGTCCCTCCTTCCTCCATTCTTGCCCCCCTCCCACCCCCCATTATATGTTATCATTCACTTATCAGTGAGATCATTCGCCTTTTGGATTTTTGAGATTGGCTTATCTCACTTAGCATGATATTCTCCAATTTCATCCATTTGCCTGCAAACGCCATAATTTTATTCTTCTTTATAGCTGAGTAATATTCCATTGTATATATATACCACAGTTTCTTTATCCATTCATCAATTGAAGGACATCTAGGTTGGTTCCAAAGTCTGGCTAGTGTGAATTGAGCAGCTATGAACATTGATGTGGCTGTATCTCTGCAGTATGCAGATTTTTAAGTCCTTTGGTTATAGGCTGAGGAGTGCGAGAGCTGGGTCAAATGGTGGGTCCATTCCAAGTTTTCTAAGGAATCTCCACACTGCTTTCCAGAGTGGCTGCACTAATTTGCATCCCCACCAGCAATGTATGAGTGTACCTTTTTCCCCACATCCTCTCCAACACCTATTGTTGCTTGTATTCTTGATAATTGCCATTCTAATTGGGGTGAGATGGAATCTTAGGGTAGTTTTGATTTGCATTTCTCTTATTACTAAAGATAGTGAACATTTTTTCATATGTCTGTTGATTGCTTGTACATCTTCTTCTGTGAAGTGTCTGTTCATTTCCTTAGCCCATTTGTTGATTGGATTATTTGTATTCTTGGTGTAGAGTTTTTTGAGTTCTTTATATATTCTGGAAATTAGCGCTCTATCTGAAGTATGAGTGGCAAACATATTTTCCCACTCTGTAGGCTCTCTCTTTGCATCGCTGATAGTTTCCTTTGCTGAGAGAAAGCTTTTTAGTTTGAATCTATCCCAGTTGTTGATTCTTGCTTTTATTTCTTGTGCTATGGGAGTCCTGTTGAGGAAGTCTGATCCTAAGCCAACAAGGTGAAGATTTGGACCTACTTTTTCTTCTATAAGATGCAGGCTCTCTGGTCTGATTCCGAGGTCCTTGATCCATTTTGAGTTGAGTTTTGTGCAGGGTGAGAGATAGGGGTTTAGTTTTATTCTGTTGCATATGGACTTCTGGTTTTCCCAGCACCATTTGTTGAAGAGGCTATCTTTTCTCCATTGCATATTTTTGGAACCTTTGTCTAGTATGAGAAAATTGTATTTATTTGGGTTTGTGTCCAGGTCCTCTATTCTGTACCATTGATCTACCTGTCTATTTTGGTGCCAATACCATGCCGTTTTTGTTACTTTGCTTTGTAGTATAGTTGAAGTTCTGGTATTGCAATACTCCCTGCTTCATTCTTCCTGCTAAGGATTGCTTTAGCTATTCTGGGTTTCTTATTCTTCCAGATGAATTTCATGATTGCTTGCTTTATTTCTGTAAGGTACATCATTGGAATTTTAATTGGAATTGCATTGAATCTGTATAGTACTTTTGGTAGTATGGTCATTTTGACAATATTAATTCTGCCTATCCAAGAACATGGGAGATCTTTCCATCTTCTAAGGTCTTCCTCAATTTCCTTCTTCAATGCTTTGTAGTTTTCATTTGTAGAGATCTTTTACCTCTTTGGTTAGATTGATGCCCAAGTATTTTATTTTGTTTTTTTTTTGAGGCTATTGTAAATGGAGTTGTTTTCTTCATTTCCCTTTCAGCTGTTTCGTCGCTTATGTATAAAAATGCTTTAGATTTATGCGTGTTGAATTTATAGCCTGCTATTTTGCTGAATTCATTGATGAGGTCTAGAAGTTTTCTGGAGGAATTTTTTGGATCCTCTAAATATAGAATCATGTCATCAGCTAATAGTGACAGCTTAAGTTCTTCTTTTCCTATTCATATCCCTTTAATTTCTTTAGTCTACCTAATTGCTCTGGCTAGAGTTTCCAGGACAATGTTGAATAGAAGTGATGAAAGAGGACATCCCTGTCTTGTTCCCATTTTTAAAAGGAATGGTTTTAGTTTTTCTCCATTAAGAATGATGTTGGCCATGGGCTTAGCATAAATAGCCTTTACAATGTTCAGGTATGTTGCTACTATCCCTATTTTTTCTAGTGTTTTGAGCATGAAGGGGTGTTGTATTTTGTCAAATGCTTTTTCTGCGTCAATTGAAATAATCATATGATTCTTATCCTTAAGTCTGACATGATGGATTACATTTATTGATTTATGGATGTTAAACCATCCTTGCATTCCAGGGATGAACCCCACTTGATTGTGGTCCACAATTTTCTTAATATGCTTTTGGATATGGTTTGCCAATATTTTGTTAAGGATCTTTGCATCTATATTCATCAAGGATATTGGTCTAAAATTTTCTTTCCTTGATGTGTCTTTTCCTGGTTTGTGTATGAGGGTGATATTAGCTTCATAGAATGAGTTTGGTAGGTTTCCCTCTTTTTCTATTTCCTGGAATACTTTAAGAAGTATTGGAGTGAGATCTTCTTTGAAGGTCTTGTAGAACTCGGGTGAGAATCCGTCTGGTCCTGGGCTTTTCTTGGATGGTAGGTTTTTAATGATTTCTTCTATTTCATTGCTTGATATTGATCTGTTTAAATTGTGTATGTCCTCCTGGTTCAGTGTGGAGGAGCATATGTCTCTAGAAATTTGTCAATGTCTTCGGTAGATTCTATTTTGTTGGAATACAAATTTTCAAAGTAGCTTCTCATTGTGTTATGTATCTCAGTGGTGTCTGTTGTGATATTTCCTTTTTCATTACAAATTTTAGTAATTTGAGTTTTCTCTCTCCTCTTTGTTAGTGTGGCTAAGGGTTTGTCTATTTTGTTTACTTTCTCAAAGAACCAACTTTTTGTTTTGTCAATTTTTTGAATTGTTTCTTTTGTTTCAATTTCATTGATTTCAGCTCTGATTTTAATTATTTCCTGTCTTCTACTACTTTTGCTGTTATTCTGTTCTTCTTTTTCTAGGGTTTTGAGCTGTAATGTTAGGTAATTTAGTTGTTGACTTTTCATTCTTTTCTGGAATGCACTCCATGCAATGAATTTTCCTCTTAGTACCGCTTTCACAGTGTCCCAGAGATTTTGATATGTTGTATTGTCATTCTCATTGACCTCTAAGAATTTTTTTATCTCCTCCCTGATGTTTTCTGTTATCCATGTTTCATTCAATAGCATATTATTTAGTCTCCAGGTGTTGGAGTAATTACTGTTTTTTATTTTGTCATTGATTTCTACTCTCAGTCCATTAAGATCTGATCGAACACAAGGCAGTATCTCTATTTTTTGCATTTCCTAAGGGCTGCTTTGTGGCATAATATATGCTCTATTTTTGAGAAGGTTCCATGTGCTGCTGAGAAGAAAATGAATCTGCTCATTGATGAATGGAATATTCTATATATGTCTATTAAGTCTAGGTTATTGATTGTGTTATTGAGTTCTATGGTTTCTTTGTTTGGTTTTTGTTTGGAAGATCTATCTAGTGGTGACAGTGGTGCGTTAAATTCATCCAGAATTATTGTGCTGTGTTCTATTTGATTCCTGAAGTTGAGAAGGATTTGTTTGATGTACAGGGATGCACCATTGTTTGGGACATAAATATTTACTATCATTATGTCTTCCTGATTTATGGTTCCCTTAAGCAGTATGAAATGTCCTTCTTTATCCCTTCTGACTAACTTTGGTTTGAAGTCCACTTTATCTGATATAAGGATGGAAACCCCCGCATTTTTACTGAGTCCATGTGCATGGTAGGTTTTTTCCCATCCTTTCATCTTTAGTCCGTGGATGTCTTTTTCCATGAGATGAGTCTCTTGCAGGCAGCATATTGTTGGGTCTTTCTTTTTAATCCATTCTGCCAGTCTATGTCTTTTGATTGATGAGTTTAGGTCATTAACGTTCAGGGTTATTATTGAGATATGATTTGTATTCCCAGTCATTTGGCTTATTTTTGGTTTTTAAGTTGGTTTGGTTTCTCCTTTGAGTCATTTTCCTCTAAGGTAGTTCCTCCTTTTGCTGACCTACATTGTTGTTTTTCATTTCCTCCTCATGGAATATTTTGTTGAGAACATTCTGTAGTGCAGTCTTTCTATTTGTAAATTCTTTTAACTTTTGTTTATCATGGAAGGATTTTATTTCATCTTCAAACCTGAAGGTTAGTTTTGCTGGTTATAGGACTCTTGGTTGGGAACCATGTTCTTTCAGAGCTTGAAATATGTTGTTCCAGGCCCTTCTAGCTTTTAGAGTCTGGGTTGAGAAGTCGGCTACTCTCCGTATTGGTCTCCCCCTATATGTAATCTGATGCTTTTCTCTCCCAGCCTTCAAAATCCTATCTTTATTTTGAATGTTAGGCATTTTCATTATAATGTGCCTTGGTGTGGATCTGTTGTGATTTTGTGCATTTGGTGTTCTGTAAGTCTCTTGTATTTGATTTTCCATTTCATTCTTCAGGCTTGGGAAATTTTCTGATATTATTTCATTGAATAGGTTGTTCATTCCTTTGGTTTGTATCTCTGTGCCTTCCTCAATCCTGATAATTCTTAAATTTGGTCTTTTCATGATGTTTCATAGTTCTTGGAGATTCTGTTCATGATTTCTTGCCATCTCTTCTGTTTGGGCAACTTTATTTTCAAGATGAAATATTTTGTCTTCATTGTCTAAGGTTCTGTCTTCCAAGTGGTCTAGTCTTTTGGTGATGATTTCCATTGAGTTTTTTATTTGGTTTATTGTTTCCTTCATTTCAAGGATTTCCATTTGTTTGTTTGTTTGTTTGTTTTGAGAATCTATATCTCTGTTGAAATGATCTTTTGCTTCCTGCAGGTGCTCTTTCAACTTATTGGTATTATCATTCATTGCCTGCATTTGCTCTCTTATCTCATCCTTTGCTTCGCAAATCATCTTAATCATGTATAATCTGAAGTCCTTTTCTGACATTTCTTCTAACACACTGTCATTGGATTCTATTAATATAGAATCATTTGTTTGGATCATTTTCTTCCTGTGTTTTTTTTACGTTGTTCATGTATCTTCCCTCTAGCAGTGCAGATCTGGAGTATTGCAGATTTCCCCCTATAGGCTTATAGTGGCCCTATAGGTTTCCAAAATCCTTTCTTTAAGGGGAGATCAATATTAGTAGTGCCCAATTCAGACACTATGCAATCCTAGACCAAATAGCCCCTATGAAGACAATAACAAAATTGTCATAATAAACAGAATGAGTTCAAATATTATCTTCAATAAAACAAACAGATTTGCAATAAGGTCTACAGTTTCTAATGGAGGACAAAGAGGATGCAGAGGGATGTAGAATGTGGCTGTTAATGGGATAAGAAAAGAATATACCGAAGTTCTAGATAATAGAAAGGGTGAGAGTATAATCGAAAGAAATTGGATGTTAGCATGCAAAAAAGGGAGAAAGAGACTCTGAGGCAACAAGTAAACAAAAGGAAAAGAGAGCAAGAAAAGTAAAGAAATAAAAACTTAAATTTTTTCAATAAGGAGAAAAAAGAAAATCTACAGTATAACAGTCATATAGTAATGAAACCTCCCAGTGTTCAGTAGCCTGATGCATGAGAGGTACCTGACAATGAGCTTCAAGCCTCCAGCAGGCGTCTCAGGATGGGATTTGTCCCACCTAAAGATCAGAGCTACGGCTTCCGGGCTTATCCAAGATGGCTGCTCTGGCTTCGAAATGGCAAATGGGGAGCCACAGCTCAGGGTGTGGCCGTGGTCAGCTGGAGGTCCTGGAGGTGGGATGCGGTTGGTCAAGCAGGGGTCCTGGAGGTTGGATGTGTTTGGTGTGGTTGTGGGATCCTGGAGGCCGGTTGCAATCAGTCAGTCTGGGGTTCCGGTGATAGGGCGCATTCAGTTGGTCTGGGGATCCTGGCAGCAGGGAGCAGTCAGTTGATATGAGGGCCCCAGAGGCAGGGAGTGATCGGTCGGGCTGAGGTATTCTGGAGACGGTGCTCAGTCAGTGTGGCCAGGGGTCCTACTGGGCCTGGCTGTTGTTTCAAAATGGCAGCAGCCATGGGTAATCAAACTTGCAGGTACTGTGACAGAGAACTTCCAGGCAACAGCAGGCAGCTGGTGATCCACTGGTGGTTGGTGATCAGTTTGCTGACTGTTGTCAGATGATCGGGAGGTGAACCTTGTGTGTTGGGTGATGGATAGGTGTAAGGCAGGCAATGGACAGTCAAGAGGCAGGCAAATAGCGGATGATAGGCACCTGACAGTGAGCAATCTGCACTCAAAAGAGGCGTCGATATGCTGGCAGACTGCAGGTGATCACAGCAGACAAATGGGGTGAACAGCAGGGAATCAATAAGCAGCAAAAACTGCCTCACCAAGAAGCAGATATTCTCTGCTTGAAACTGGAGGTACGGAGTGACAAGGAACGCAGCCTCCCTCTAGTCCACCATCTTGGATCCCCTGCATTGTGGTTTTGATGTGGCATGCATTCTCTAATGACTAATGATGTTGAGCATTTTTGCACATACTTATTGGCATTATTGTTTTCCTTAGAGAAATGTCATTTCAAATATTTGCCCATTAAAAAAAATTTGGGTTGTTCTTTTTATTATTGAGGTGAAATACCTCTTTACCTGGTCTGGATATCAGCCCCTTATTGGATATGTAATTTGCAAATATTTCTCCCAATTTATGGATTGTCTTTACTTTCTTGATGGAATAAAGGACTGTTTTCAACATAACTATTATCTGATTCTTCCCAATCTTTTTTTTTCCATCAACCATCCAAGGATTTGTTAACAGAATATAAGAAGAATTACAATATCCATATTCTGAATAGATCATTATGAAGCAGAAATCTCATTTCACAGTATGATTATTGGGTGATACCAAGTGAAAGAAAACTTGGTGGGTCTTTGGTAAATACTTGTATATGAAACTGGATGGTGTATTTGTACCCTGTGGGAGAAGAGATGTGCCTCCAGTGCTATACTTTGTTGTTTATTATACTGAGACTACTCCCCTCTCAACCAGGAAAAGAGTAAATGGAAGCATAGAACTGTTTTATATTTCTAACAATTATTAAGCTCCTCTTTTCAAATTATTTTCTTTGGCAATAAAATGTATTCCTTTTACACACACACACACAAACACACACACACACAGGAAATTATTTTTAATTAGAAAATATTATCTCCTGAAAGATTTGTTGGCCACTTAGTGCAAATCAGATTAAGAGAGTGAATCAAGTGAATGAAACAAGACCAGTGTTCTCCTGTTGCAAGTTCTAAATGCAGTACTCATGTAAAACCTACATGGAGAGATCCAAGATGACGGACTAGAGAGAGGCTGCATTTCTCATGGCTCCATAACTGGGGATTCAAGTGGAGGAAATGCTGTTTCTCTGTGAGGCAGTCATTGCTGCTCACCGATCCCTGCTGTTTACTCCATTGGTCCACTGCAACCACCCACCATCTGCCAGCATATCACCTGCTTTTAGAACGCAGATCGCTCACTGACTGCTGCCTATCATCCGCCATTTGCCCATTCGCCTGCTTCTTGCCTGCCCATCACCTGACTTTTACCTACCCATTACCCACTGCCCAATGTCCACCCACCAACCATGCACTATTAGCCTACAGACTGCCTGCAGACTGCCAGCAGATTGCCTGCTGCCTTGTGTTGCCTGGAAGTTCATTGTCACAGTACCTGCAGGTTTGGTTACATGCTGCCGCCATCTTGGGGTGTGACCACCACAGTCTGGGCACTCAGGCCAAGAGATACATTGGGGTACCTGCAGGTCTGGTTGCACCTGAGGTCTTTCTGCTTGGTGTGGTAGTGGCTGCCATTGGGTTGCCTTTTTGCAGGGTCACTCCTTTGTGTGAGTGTATGCCTGGTGGTCTCTGCAAGTTGAAAGGGCATTGAGGTCTTGGACCTGCAGCAAGACAGGGTCTCAGGAAGCTGAAACTCAGGTCCGTCAGAGTGCAGCTGGGTTTGCATTGGCAAATCTGGGTCTGGCACCTGCAGAAAGTCAGAGACTAGGGTCAGTTCCCCAGGGGAGAACAGGTTGAAGAAACTGGAGAAAACAGGGCTCTCTCCAGCTCAGTGAGTCCTGAGGTGTGCAGGAACAGAAGGGGCCAGCTACAATGGGTGGGAAGACTGTAAGAGGGTGTTAGGGCATCTTGCTATTAGCTAACTCACCCAACCCATCCAGCACCCACTGGAATGGAGCTAACATCAAACTTCAGACAGCCCCACCTATCAGTGGAGAAGGGAAGCTGAGGACATTTTTGAAAGACAATAGAAGCAATCATTCAATTTTCCATTGAGACTTTCCTCCTGTTTTTTTCTTTTTTTCCCCCCCACCCTCTGTCTCATAGCTCTACCATCTTTGAATCTAAATATTTTTCATGCATCAATTTATTGAGGAATGGGATGTCTGAATAGTATATGACAGTTTTGTTGTGTATTTTAATTTTAAAATAAAATCTGTACATATTTTTTCTCTCAACTGCCTGTCTCCCTAGACTCTTTTTCTCACTTCTCTCATACTAACAGCCAACCTCTGTTAATTCCTTCTTCACTCTTACTATAAATTTTTACCTCTATCTTCTTCTCCCTCATAAACATCACATCTTACACTACTTATGTTCCCTCACTGTCCATCATGTTAAACAATAAACCCTTTTAGCAAACTTACTATTTATATTGTAGACAATAATTGAACAATTCATTTCTGTCTATTGTGACAAAACTGTAAACATCTTAAAAGGAGCAATTTGGTTTAAGATGGTATATCATTTGCATTGAATGCTTTTAATATTGGTCTCCCCCTTAAAGGTGAGGTACTGGAAACCTTCAGGGACACTAAAAGACTACAGGGTAGAATCTGTACTGTGTCAGCTCCATACCGTGAGATGAGAAGACAGAAAAACAACATGAAAAAACAAGGTAAAAAAGTGACTCAAACAAATGAAGATGTTTCAACAATAGAAGCCATAAACAACACAGTAAAAGAATGTTAGAGATGGAGTTTACAAAATACATAGATTGATCTTCAAAATAAAGGATAGCATTGGAGAGAAAATACAGGAAGTGAAAGATCACTTCAATAAAGAGGCAGACATTATAAAAAGGAATTAAGCAGAAATCTTTGAAATGAAGAAAACAATAAACCAAATTAAAAATTCAATGGAAAGTATCACCAACAGACTAGACCACTTGGAAAAGAGAACCTCAGACAATGAAGACAAAATATATACTCTTGAAAATAAAGTTGACCGCACAGAGAAGATGGTAAGGAAACATGAACAGAACTTCCAAAAAATATGAGATAACATGAAAAGACCAAATTTAAGATTTATTGGAATAGACAAAGGTGTGGAGATACAAATCAAAGGAATGCATGATCTATGAGAATGACTAACCTACATAATGAGGATAGAATTTTAAAGGTTGCAAGATAAAAAAATCACATTGTATATAGGGGAAACCAATTCAGATCTCAGCTAATTTCTCAGCCTGGACCTTCAACATCAGGAGGTCCTGGAATAACATATATCAAGTTCTGAAAGAAAATGGATGCCAACCAAGAATTTTTTTTTTTTTTTTTTTTTTTTTTTTGTGGTGCTGGGGATTGAACCCAGGGCCTTGTGCTTGTGAGGCAAGCACTCTACCAACTGAGCTATACCCCATCCCCCCAACCAAGAATTTTATATCCAGCAAAATTAAGATTCAGATTTGATGATGAAATAGAAACCTCCCATGATAAACAAAATTTAAAAGAATTCACAACTAGAAAGCCTGCACTACAGAACATTCTCAGCAAAATGTTCCATGAGGCAGAAATAAAAAAGAAAAAACAAGGAAAACCAGTAAAGGGAGGAATTACACTAACGGAAAGGTCAATCAAAGGAGAAACTAAGTCAAGTTAAAAACCAAAAATAAACCAAAATGACTGTGAATACAAATCATATCTCAATAATAACCCTGAATGTTAATGGCCATAAACTCATCAATCAAAAGACAGACTGGCAGACTGAATGAAAATAAAAAAGACCCAACAATATGCTATCTTCAAGAGACTCACCTCCTAGGAACACCTATACCAAGGTGATTAAATATCTTCTAGCTCATGGCCCTGAGCTGAAAAGAATTTTCCCCTGTATTTGCAGTTTTCTACCAAGTGCTTAAAGCTAAAGGAACTTGATTCCTCCTGATAAGAACAAAAAGTTCTATTAATCTAACTGAAAAACATTTAAATGTTTAAAGTTTAATTAGTCAAATGATGTTAATATTTTTTTTTCAATACTTATGTTATTGGACAGAAATGAGAGAGATATAATAGTACATGAACTATGTCACTTAAAAATATCTGAAATTCTCAATTTATGAAGTGTTAAATGTTTTTCTTCCTAGTACTTTATAGCCATAACAGCATCATCTGAAGTACTTTTTATTTATCAAAAAAATTTCCTTGTAGATTTTTTTAAAGTCATAGCAAGAGTCAGAGACCATTTTTGATGTCATTGTGACCTTTAGAAGATACTGAACTGCTACTTTTATTTTCCATCTCTTGAAGATGCTACCTGAATAAATAAAACTAGACCAGAACTTTCTCTAGTGGTATTACTAGAATTATAATTTTTACTTTTTCATTCTTTCTTCTTTTCTTTATGTGTTTTTTCTTGTTTTATAACCATTGTTTACTACTGGATTATAAAGAATTCAGTCTTCAACCAAGACCGTGCTATAACTTGGGGTCGGAAAAAGGCAGGTTCAATGGTTCCCTTAGTCAAGTTACCACTTGGTCATTGTCCTGTCCCACAGAATCTCAGAGGGATAAAAGTGCTGCCAGCTTCCATCTTTTCTCATAAGCCAAACACTTCAGAGCAAGCAGAGAATGAACCAAGTTTGCCCAGAGTTCTCAAAGCTTTTGGGGGGGGACTAACTGAGACTTGTTAGTCTGGTGGACTGGATAGCCCCCATTGCTGGGATGTCTGCGAGGACAGCAGTCATAAAGACACTCCAAAATTGTGCCAGGGCTAACAGTTATGCAAAGAAAGGGGAAAAGGTAAAGGCTAATACATTTTTATTAATTCCAAATGAACCAAGCAAATATTTGCCTATTTCTTACTTTATGCCAGGAACTAGGCTAGGTGTGGAGCCCAAGATAAATTATATGAGGAAATCACATTGTAAAGGGGAGACTGATGGAAAGCAAACACTGATACAGAAGTTTTATACCTATCTGTATTTCAAAACAAGGAGATAAATTCTCACAGGCAACTGGAGAGTGGTAACCTTTTACAGTTTAAAAGGTGGACTGGAGGGAGCTGGTGTTGTGGCTCAGTGATAGAGCTCTAACCTAGCATGTGTGAGGCACTGGGTTCAGTTCTGAGCACCATGTATAAATAAATAAATAAAAAGGTACATCAACAACTAAAAAATATTTTAAAAAATGGTGGATTGGACCAAATTTTGAAGAACCCAGAATGTCACATCCATAATGGTCAATGGAGAACAGTCATTGGCATTTTAAAAGAATGACTCAGATTGAAGCATAGGCAGCAGAATTAGAGCAGAAACACCAGGGGCAGGGAGTCCCATCAAAGGACAGTGACCAGTTGGACATAGGAGGCAAAGAAGCAGAAGGAATTTAACTCTGAAGTGTTTGAGGCCTTCTTTGACAACCCGAGTAAAGTGGAATGTCTATCACTAGCCCTGTGTTTTATTTTGTCCCTAGAACTTGTCACGAACACACACACACATTTTTTGATGTTGATTTCAGCAGGGTCTGAGACCCATGATGAAAGGGACTTTATTGTGTTTGCGGTCCTATCTTCAGGGTTTACCACAAAAATATTTTTGAAAAAAAGAATGAAATAGCTAACTTGAAAGAATAAGTGTATTGTATTATCATTGTTTGAAGACAGAACATAAAGAAGGAAAGGCACATTTGCAAGAATAGGTGATGGAATCTGTCTGGTGCATGACGATTTTGAGATGCTACTGTGAGTACATGACCTGGAACTTGGTAGAGAGGGTGGGTCTGAAGACTGACACTTGGGAGTCATGGGTGCTTCAGTATTGGCAAAAGAATGGATTCCTAATCGGGAAGACGTGATACACTGAGGGACTTAAAATGCCCTGCATTTTGGTATTTAAGACTGTTAACAGGGGAGCCATGATGTCATGATGGTTCTTATTATCAAGTGTCAACTAATAGAGCCCATATATGGTTGTTATTCAAAGTAACAAGGGCCAAAAAAAAAAAGAATTATTATATAAGTGTATCTTGAGTTTTCACAGTGATACAATAAATTGCACTATAGTATAATTCACTATATTGGTTTTTAAGCAAATTGGAGTCCGAATGATACAGAATATAAAAAAGAATTGAGAGTCGAACACAGTGAATATCAAATATTTGTAGTAGGCTAAAATTGGTTGTTATAACTAAGACTCATCTGTCAATTCAAGTTGGGTGAATTATATTGCTCAGATAGTAAATATGTTCACAAAATTTCATTTTATTATTTTTAACTTTTATTTTTTCATTAACTTTTTTGACAGTGATAAATATTTAAAAATTTTTTTTCATACATGTATATAGGGTAATAATGTCTGTGTCAATCTATCATCCTTTTTATCTCCAGCTGCCCCACCCCTCCCCTCACTCCCCTCTGTACAATCCAAACTTTCTTCATTCTTACCTACCCAGCCCCTACTGTGGATCTGCTTATCAGAGAAAACATTTGACTTGGTATTTTGGGATTGGCTTATTTCACTTAGCATGATATTTGCCAGTTCCATCCATTTGCCTGCAAATTTGCCATAATTTCATTGTTCTTTAAGGCTGAATACTATTCCATTGTGGATTCTTTATCCATTGATCTATTGAAGGGCACCTAGGTTGGTTGCATAGTTTTGCTACGGTGAATGGAGCTGCTATACACATTGATGTGGCTATGTCACTATAGCATGCTGATTTAAGTCCTTTGGGTACAAGCCAAGGAGTGGGACAGCTGGGTCAAATGGTGGTTCCATTCCAGGTTTTCTTAGGAATCTCCATACTGCTTTCCATAATGGTTGCACCAATCTGACAAAATTTCATTTTAAATGTGACTATTTTGTATATGACTATTAAATTACACTTTCCCAATGACCTTCAGTGATTATACTCTTTTAAGGAAATGTGCCTCTTTAGGAGAGTCACCCCTCCTCCTTAGGAAGGTTCCCTTACTACGCATCATCTGACTGCCCCCACTGCCTCCTTCCTTCTAGTGGCGCCACCAGCTCCCAGGCTGTGTCCCCTCACCATCCTTGGTGAGCTCTTCAAGCTGGCCGAAGTCTGAGTCCAAGGCCCAGGCTGGCGGTTTGCACACTCACACGCTGCATCGTTTCTGCACTGGGCTTGGATGGAATGCACCACCAGGCGGAACAGAGTCCGGCCTGCTGAGTGCTTACCAAAGGGTTTACTGACACCACCCAGAAATGTGGGTGAGTTAGCTTTTGGTGGTGTGAACCTCGACTAATTGGAAATAAGAGATGGAGTGAGACATGCAGGCAGATTCTCGTGCCCATGGAATACTCTGGAGAAGGTGGGAAGAATCTCTTTTGTTGTTGTTGTTTTGGCGCCAGGGATTGAACTCAGGGGCGCTTAGCCACTGAGCCACACTTCCATCCCTTTTTTATATTTTATTCAGAGATAGGGTCTTGCTGAGTTGCTTAGGGCCTTGCTAAATTGCTAAGTCTGGCTTTGAATTTGGGATCCTCTTGCCTTAGCCTCTGAAGCCACTGGGATTACAGGCGTCCGCCACTGCATGCAGCATGAGTCCCGGTTTTTAATTGTACACTTGACACTCCTCATACATGACTTCATTTGGTCCTCCCAAAAGTATGATGAGATAAGGGCAGGAAGCAACCTTTCTCCAAAAACACCCAGCTGCTAAGTGGCACATTGGAACTCAGATTCATTTTCTAACTTGATCAATGTTGGCTATAGTTTGCTAAAAGAAACTTGTTCCTCTACATAATATTCACAGTAGTAAAGCAAACACTTATGGAAAAAAAAAAACTTCTTTATAGGCACTTTATACATGGAAAAGGACTAAGATTTCTTTACTACTCTAAAGAGCTTTAGGCGGGAATGGGGAAAGAGCTGCTGGGCTGTCAGCAACTGGTCCATGAAAGGTTCTTGGTGCCACCTAGTGTTGGCTATTGCATTTAGCCAAATGCTTTGGCTATAAATCCGGAAAAAAATTATTTAAGGAAATTGCAATGACCTTGTGAAGTTGAAGGTTATCTTAAAGTCAACAAATTCTGTAGGGTCTTAGATCACCTTGTATAATGGAAAGATCACTAGGCCTGGTGCCAGAAGTGTCTGACAAGTTCAGTTCTGAACTCGGTGGACAGTGTTTTAGAGTTGCTTCATGAAGTGCTAGGCGAGGGTTAGATATAGCTACAATTTCACAAGCACTGTTGCAGCCACTGTTTCTGACACCTCCTTTCCAATCCGCATAACATACTTATAAGAATTACTATCAAAGAAACTGAGGTTCAGAGTGGTTAAATGACCTGCCCAAGGTCACATAGTTTCTCTTTGCTGTACTACATGGCTATTATAATAGTGATGTAGGAAATTAACATGAAATGATTTGGCAAAAAATAATTAAGGAGTATTGTGCACCATCCATTGGGTTAGGTACAAGGTACGTAACACCTGATGAATATTGTAGACTGAACATTTGTATCCCCATCTCCCAAACTCACATGTCGAAGCCCTAACCCCCACTGTGACTGAATTTGGAGATAAGGTCTCTAGAGTTAAATGGGATCGTAGGGATAAGGGCCTGATCCAATAGGATTATTGTCTTTATAAGAAGAGGAAAGGCTGCGTGAGCACACAGAGAAAAGGTGGGCATCTGGGAGGAAGGAAGAGCCCTCCCAGATCTCTGATCTCAGACTTCCAGCCCCTGATCTCAGACTTCCGGCCTCCAGAGCGGAACAATCAAAGTCTGTTTTTACACCACCCAGCTTACCACCTTGCCTTACGGTGGCCCGAGATGACTGACTAACGCAGTGAGTATCGGCTTTCCTCAAGGTGCATCCAGCTTGGTAGGGGAGATCAATGGTTCCATAAATTACGATCCAGCCTGCGGAGAGAGGTATAGACAAAGCACAGTGTACTCCTAAGTGGTTGCTGGAGCGAGAAATGCCAACAGTGAGTGAGACTGGAAGTGTTGGCTGCCACAGATTCTAGACGGCTTCTCTAAACCCAAACGCAGGGGACGAAGGTGACCTCGGGCGCCTCCTCATTGAGCATCCCGGGCTTCCTCACAGAACTTCCTGAGGAGGTTTCTGGAGAACAGCTTGTCTGGAGTGGGAGATGCGTGGAGTTGCAGAGCCAGTGACTGGAGGTGGCCTTGAGTTCAGCGACAGAGCTTCTGGTTCTCCTGGCCACATCTGTGAGATTCAAATGCTTTTGACATTTAAAGCAGATGCCAGGAGCGTTTCGCTTATCTTCTCCCCCAAAAGAATCTTGGAAGACTGTGAAACTAACTGCTCCCACTTTTAAAAGTGGCCATCTAAAATGTTCTAGTAGAAACTTTAGGTTTTAAAAAACAAATACACAATTTTGTCAGTTAGGCACCAATAAAGCTGAGGGAGGAAAAAGAAAAACCAGACGGATGGAGGAACCACATCATCTGATTATACTGATAAACGAATTATTAGCAATCGGAAATTAGGAAAGAGGCTCAGGTTTCCTGCATCTGGGCACAAAAGGGGTCCCTAGTATAGACTCTTGCATGTGGAGAATGCCCAGTAAATGTTCATTCATTGGATTTAGCCAAATGCTTTGGCTATAAATCCGGAAAAAAATTATTTAAGGAAATTGCAATGACCTTGTGAAGTTGAAGGTTATCTTAAAGTCAACAAATTCTGTAGGGTCTTGGATCACCTTGTATAATGGAAAGATCACTAGGCCTGGTGCCAGAAGTGTCTGACAAATAAATTTTATAAACGTGTGGGCCAAATTCTTCCATAAGTGAAAGAGTTGTCTGCCTACAAAAAAATTCTATGGACATTCCTAGAAACCTAGTTTTGGAGGATGTGACTTCTGTTATATTATAAATAAATACTGATATTTTTAAATAAAATCATCAAATGATTCTTAAGTTTTTAATAGAATCTAAATAATGTTTACCATAAATTCACTATTATTCATTAAAAAAAATTCACATCAGTCTTTTTTCTTATTGAATTTGAATCTCTTTTCCAAGTCTCCATTTCCAGAATTTTAAGTAATGTAACACATTTTATGTTTGAAAGTCTTTTGTTATTTGATATTACTAGAAAGTTGTATTTATTATGACTATTAGTAAAACACTTGACCAAAACAATATTACAAATTTTGATAGTTATTACATATACATAGTACATATTATTGGGCACATCTCTTTCAAAATCTATTGGTGAATACTATTTATTGTTGGAAAAGATAGAACTTTATTTTAATTTTATTCCTATTTTGGATTTTATAGATGTAAGCACTGAGAAACACAGTTCTTAAAAATAGATGGAAACGGAAGTTTATTGTAACAGAATCAATTATTTGAATTTCTGAACTGTGTTAAAAATATAACCTCTCATTTGATGTTATTTTAACACCTTTAGATTCTCCACATTCACTGAAAGCAAAGGATTAGAAATCACATGAATTGCAAAGAAACGATTATCCAGTTTGGAGTGGATCTCCTCTATTTCTGGGAAATGCCATAAGACGATGATTTCACTTAAGTCCTCATTCTAAGGTGAGTGCTAGGATAGGCAGATAGCATTGCCTTAGTCTGTCACTTAAATGACATCAGACACCACTATTTATTTTCTTTTTTGTGGTACCGAGGGTTGAGCCCAGGCCTCATGCTAGGGAGGGCTCTAACCCTGAGCCCCATCCCCAGCTCTTTTTTAAAATTGTTTTTATTTTGAGGCAGGATCTCACTGAATTGTCCCGCCCATGCTCAAACTTGCGATCCTCCTGCCTCAGCCTCCCAAGTAGCTGGGATTACAGATGTACACACCACACCCGGCTGCCACCAATATTTCTCAATATTTCTTACCTGTACTCTGTTCTCCAGAGACTGCCTCAGGAGCAAGGAGTGAAATTAAAGGCTGAAATGTTGACGGTCAGAGAAATCAAAAGGCTTGCTTAAGGTCACAGGCTTTTCTCTCTGCCATGCTACATCATCCTTCCCACGCCACGCTAGAACATGTCTGAATAAACATATTGGTCAAAACATTCTACTGAAATACCCAAATACCCACGCCTACAGGAAGAAAAGGACAGCCACGAAGTCTGGCTGCAAGTTCTTAGTGCCTTGTACCGGAGGCCTCCGTGAAAGCATTTCTTCAGTTGTCCCTTCCTTTTGAAACTTAGAACAACACCAGCCAGTAGAAATATAAGGCGAGCCACATAATACGTTACTTAAGATTTTCTAGTCACCACATTAAAAAAGTGGAAAGCAACTGGTGATATTAACATTTTACATAGTGCAGTATTTCCAAATTTACCATTTATCAATACCAAAAATGATAAATGTGAAAAAATACAGACACACATAGACTGAGTCCTTAAAATCCTGTGTGTTTTACACAAACAGTAAATCCTAATTCTGACCAGCTGCATGCAAGCTCTCAATGGGCACAGGGGACTAGCAGCAGCTCTTGAGGCACACATTGCAGGGAGATTTGGGATGGCTGAGGAGCAGCAATGTGGGGAACCCGAGAAAGAAGTGGCTGGAAAGCAGGTGGGGCCTACCCACGCCCTCCCACATCTGTGAAGGGTGTCTTTTCTTCCAGGCCTCTGCTGCTGTGTGAAGCAGCCTTGCTGTACCCCAGGAGCCAGAGGTACCCCAGTTTGAAGACTACTATTTTCATTGTTTTAACATTGCTTATACAACCTCTTTTGTTTTAATTTTTTATTTGCTCTTTTTAGTTATACAAGACAGTAGAATGTATTTTTGACATATCATACATACATGGATAATAACTTCCCTTTTTTGTGGTTACACATGATACCGAGTTACACTGGTCGTGTCTTCATGTATGAACATAGGAACGTTATGTTGATTCATTCTACTGTCTTTCCCATTCCCATTCCCTCTTCCCCCCACCCCCGCCGACTACCCCCTGTCCAATCTGGTGACCCCCCCCCACATTGTGAGTCAGCATTTGCATATCAAAGAGAACATTCAGCCTTTGGTTTTTTGGATTGACTTATTTGACTTAGTATGATAGTCTCCATCCATTTACCAGCAAATGCCATAATTTCATTCTTCTTCATGGCTGAGTAATATTCCATTGTGTATATATACCACATTTTCTTTCTGTTCATCTGTTGAAAGGCACCTAGTTTGGTTCCACAGCTCAGCTATTGTGAATTGAGCTACTATAAACATTGATATGGCTGCATCACTATGCTGATTGTAAATCTTTGGGGTATATGCTGAGGAGTGGGATAAATGGGTCAAATGGTGGTTCCATTCTAAGTTTTCTGAGGAATCTCCATACTGCTTTCCATAATGGTTGCACCAATTTGCAGTCCCACCAATGTATAAGTGAACCTTTTCCCCACATCCTTGCCAACATCTATTGTTGTGTGTATTCTTGACAATTACTATTCTAACTGGAGTGAGATGAAATCTCAGTTTTAATTAGTAGTTTTAATTAGCATTTTGAAGACCACTATTTTAATGTGCATTCTAGCTGCCAAGGTCTTAGGAATGATGCTGCAGTGATGAAATTAGACATCCTAAGAAGACCTAGTTAACTCCTAAAATTCTGGACCAAGAAAAGACTAAAATACATGAGACAAATTAGCCAAAGACCCAGAAAGTTCTTGTCACTTCATCAGAAATATCCTCATATGATTTTTGAAGGTAAGATTGACAACTTATCACAAGCAGAGATTTTGGAGTGGTAGGTTGATGCTTCTCTGAGACAGCAATGGAGATAAGATTGGGTCAAAGAGAATCATCAACCTAAATCAGACTACTTGAGGAGGTGAAGGTGTTCTTAGGTGACACAGACTCTCTTCCATACCTTGGTTTTATTAGGAAACTTCTATGATTTGCACCTCCAGCTCTAATGTGCAATGTGAATGATGGATTTCCTTTCCAAAGGAACCCACGTTTGTCCTGAAAGGTGAGACTACGGAAGCACCTGGTGACACTCTCTCAGTCTGCTGCCTGCCATAGCAGCACACCATGGGCTGGGTGGCTTAAGCGACAGATATTTACTGTTTCACAGTTCTCACAGCTTGGTTTTCCAAATGGCTGCCTCTTGCTGTGTGCTCATGCAGCAGAGTGTGAGCAAGCTCTGGTGTCTTTTTCTCTGAGAATACCAGTCCCATTTTATTGGGGCCCCATCTTTTAGCCTCATTTAACTTCCTCACCTCCTCACAGGCCCTTTCTCAAAATATAGTCATGTTGGGGTTCAGGCCTCAGCATGAATTTGAGAGGGGAGACACATTTCAGTCTATAGCAGACACTTAGGTACTAGACGCATGAAACGAAGGTCTTCAAATAATTAAGACTATTATCCTCCTGGATAATTTCTTTAGGATGAAATTCTGTTTAGCTGGAGGTGAATGACTAGTTTAATATCTTCCAGAACTCCCAAAAATATGAATTATAATTGCACCATTCTCTCATCTCCTTATATATAAATGGTTTCAGTTTCATGATAAAATAAATTTCATTATGACCCATACTCCTCCCAATAAAAACTCTTAGGGAAAGTTTTTGGGGGTTTCCAGGTAAACTAATATTACCACAAGTTTTTCTTTTCTTTCTTTCTTATTTATTTATTTTTGATACTGGGAATTGAACCCAGGGGTACTTAACCACTGAGCCACATCCCTAGTCCTTTTGTATTTTTAGAGACAGGGTCTCATGAAGTTGCTTAGGGACTCACTAAGTTGCTGAGGCTGGCTTTGAACTTGGGATCCTCCTGCCTTAGCCCACCAAACCACTAAGTTTACGGGTGTGTGCCACCCCATAGGTATTTTCATCTTGTACTATTTTTCCCTCTTTTTGTCCCCCCATGATTTCTTTTGGCCTCAGAAGTATGAAGGTAAAGTTTTTTTTTCTACTTTTAATTGTTTGTTTAGTGAGCATTCCATAATCAAGAGCTGGAAAAATGGGGTCTTTCAAATTAATGCTTAAGTATTCCTAGAATAATTATTTTTGAAAAATTCACCTAACATTCTTTTTTCCCCTCTTTCCACATTTTTTATTGGTACATTATAGTTGTACATAGTGATGGGATATTATTACATATTTGTATGGATACAATGTAGCAATATACCTTGACCAATATCAGCTCTCCCCCCTCACTACTCCCTCCCACGCCTTGGTCCCTTTCCTCTACCGATCTCCCTTGGATTTCTGTGAGATCCACCCCACCTTTCTTTTCCTTTTTCCTCTCTAGCTTCTGCCTATGAGAGAAAACATATGTCCTTTGACTTTCTGAGTTGACTTAATTCGCTTAACAAAAGGGTGTCTAGTTCCATCCATTTTCCTGCAAATGGTATAATTTCATTTTTCTTTATGGCTGAATAAAACTCCATTGTGTATATATACACCACATTTTCTTTATCCATTCATCTGTTGATGGACACCAGGGCTGGTTCCATAGCTTGGCTACCGTGAATTGTGCTGCTATCAACATGCTATGCATGTGTCACTAAAGTATGATGACTTTAACTCTTCAGGATAAATACTGAGGAGTGGTACAGCTGGGTCAAACGTATGCAGTCTTTTAAGGAACCTCCATGCTGATTTCCAGAGTGGTTGTATTAATTTGCAGTCCCACCAACAGTGTAAAAATGTTCCTGTTTCTCCACGTCCTCTGAAGCATTATAACTTGTATTCTTGATGACTGCCACTCTGACTGGTGCGAGAGGAAATCGCAGCCGTAGTTTTTTTTTGTTTTGTTTTGTTTTTTTGATACTGGGGATTGAACCTGGGGTGCTTAACCACTAAGCCACAGCCTCAGCCCTTTATTATTTTTTTATTTTAAGATAGGTTCTCGAGTGTACTCGGCGGCCCTGGTGGCCAGGGCGATCTATGGCTGCATCGCGCTCATGCACGTGCTGTGTCGACCCAGACGTGGCTGTTGTGGGCGCCCCAGGCTAGCGGCTCCAGCTTGCCTGAAGGACCCCACGCTGGGCAAGCATGGCTTTCTGGGCTTCAGGGTTCTCCTGGCGCCACCAGCTCAGGGAGTTTCAGAGCCACTTCCATGTCGTGGCTGTGGACCTGCGTGGTTACGACCCTCTGATGCTCCAAGGGATGTGGACTGCTACACCACCGACCTGCTGATGTTATCCTGGGTCTAGGTTACTCAAGTGCATCCTTGTGAGCCATGACTGGGGCGCTCTCCTTGCCTGGAATTTCTCCATCTACTTCCCATCCCTGGTAGAACGGATGGTTGTGACTACTCGATAGGCCACATTGGCCAGTTCTTCCGATCGAACTACATGTTCCTGTTCCAGCTTCCTTGGCTGCCAGAGAAGTTGCTGTCCATGTCTGACTTCCAGATCTTGAAGACCACCCTTACCCACTGCAAGAGAGGCATCCCACACCTGACCCCCAGTGAACTCGAGGCCTTCCTTTATAACTTCTCTCAGCCCGGTGGCCTCACAGGGCCCATCAACTACTATCGAAACCTCTTCAGGAACTTCCCCCTGGAACCCCAGGAGCTGCCCACACCCACACTGCTGCTGTGGGGGGAGAAGGACCCCTACTTCCAGCTGGGGCTGGTGGAAGCCATTGGTAGACGCTTTGTGCCAGGCCGCCTGGAGGCTCACATCCTGCCAGGTGCGGGGCACTGGATCCCACAGAGCAACTCCCAGGAGATGCACCAGTATATGTGGGCCTTTTTGCAAGATCTGCTGGAGTAGTGTTTCTTGCTCACTGGCCTGCCCAGGTACACAAGCACGTGTATACTTGGGAACACATCATCTGTGTGGGCCTGGGAGTCTGTAAAGTGTACATGATGTGGTGAACTTCTGGATCAGCCATGGGTGTGTCTTGTAGATGGCACAAAAAACGTGTATGGATTCCCTGAGGCACACCAATCCAGGCAGGTGTGTGCATGTGTTGCAAGCACTTGGACCCTAGGAACCAGGTTTACCTCTCCTTCACGGAGCTAGGTGATAGAATTTGGTCTCTTAACCCTTCTTACCAAAGCTGCCCCCGGCATAGCTGTATAGACTATAAACACATTTCTGTCTCTGGCTTCCACCTCCAGTCTGGATCTCAAGTCTTCTCCAATATTGTGTCTAATATGGTAGTGCTAGCCACGTTGGCTACTTCAATATGAATGTAAATTAATTAAAATGAAGTACAATTTTAAATGTGAAAAAAAAAAGATAGGTTCTCACCAAGTTGCTTAGGCCCTCCATAAATTGCTGAGGTTAGCCTCAAAGTTGTGACTCTCCGGCCTCAGCTTCCCAAGTCACTGACCTCAGTCTAGTTTTGATTTGCATTTCTCTAATTGCTAATGATGTTGAACATTTTTTCACATATTTTTTGACCACTTGTATTTCTTCTTTGAAAAGTGTTTCATTTATTTATCCATTTATTGAGTCATTTGAATTTCTGGTGTTAAATTTTTTGAATTCTTTATTTTGGATATTAATCTCCTGTCAGAACAGAAGCTAGGACAGATTCTCCCATTTGATAGGTCCCATCTTTACATTCCTAATTGTTGCCTCGTTCTGCACAAGCTTTTCAATTTGATGCCATTGTATTTATTAACTCTTGGTATTGTTTCCTGAGCTTTGGGGTCTTATTAAGAAAGTCATTGCCTGTGCCTATAATGCTGGAGTGTTGACCCTATGTTTTCTTCTAGAAGTTACATAGTTTCTCATCTAATTCTGAGGTCTTTGGTCCTTTTGAGTTGACTTTTGTGCAGGGTGAGAGGTCAGGGTCTAGTTTCATTTTTCTACATATGGATAACCAGTTTTTCTAGCACCATTTGTTGAGAAGCCTGTCCTTTCTCCAATGTATACTTTTGCCACTCTTATCAAGGATCAGATGACTGTAACCATGTGGGCTGTTCTAGAGTAATTAATTTCTGAGTGAAACTAACAATACTTCCTTTCAAGCTTGAGCCCAGTATGTGAACCTATGAAACTAGAATTAATAAACTAAAAAGTACCTTTCTCTAAATACTTCAGAATTGATGTTCAAAAAACACTTGAAATCTATTTTTTATTGCTGTGGCCCTGGGAAATTCCATCAGGTATAAATATAAGGCATTTGACTTTACTGTGAAACACAAGTTCATGGTATTGAAAAGAGGGGCTCTGCATTCAATTTGTACTGTTTCTTAAAGAGAATTAAAAGATGAGAACACTGTAATGTTCCACAGTGTTGTTTTGAACAGTTATTACATCTAAGGCTGGAATGCTCAGTGGAAAGGAACCTGGAGTCTTTCCTACGTTAACTATTCTAGGCAATGCTGTGGAAGTAGATGTACCAGTTCAGGGTATTACAAATATGTTGCCAAGTATTTATGCATTACAATGTCATATTACCTTTAGATCTAATTCAAGGAGCTATAAGCTAACTGGAACTCTTTCTAGTGGTGTTTTTATATGGACTTTTATGTAAGCTTGCAACTTTTTATGTTTTTATTTATTCATCTTGACATACAAATAGGCCCAATAAAGTTTTTTTGTCTTTTTGTTTTTTGCTTGAGCATTTTAAAATTTTTTAAAAAAATTTGTTCTAATTAGTTATACATGGCAGTAGACTGCATTTCGACATATCATACATAAATGGAGTGAAATTTCTCATTCTTCTGATTGTACATGATGGAGAGTTACACAGGTCATGTAATCATTTATGCACATAGGGTAATAATGTCTGATTCATCCTACTATCATTCCTACCCCCCAATAAGGTTTGACTTCCTCAAAGTTACATAGCTGCTGGGGGTAAGTCAAGCTATCACTGCTTCTGCTCAGCAGCAGACATAGGCTTTGAATCTCTAGCACTTTTGTCTTTATTTTTTCTTTTTTTAAGCAATTACTCTTTTGACCTGTCAGTCAAACTGAAAGGGCAAGAGGTGTACGCTTTCCCAAGAGTAGACTGGAATCTGCAGCTGCTGCCATGCCACCCACTGTGTGGCTCTTCCTTCCCAGGGTGGAGGGACTTTGAGAAACAAAATAATCTAGTTGCTCCTGCCCACCCCTGGCTTTTCAGGCTAGAAAATGCACATTAAGAACTGTTCAGAGACAGTGCTTAAAACTGGGTTATCAAAATTTACAAAGCTGTAACTAGAGGAAGGCCTGTCCAGCAGTGGGACGGTGATGTGTATCTGAGTTCCTGTGTCCAAAGCTGAGGCACCAAGGCCTGTGAAAACATGTCACCTCGCAGTCTTCTTCCAGGCCCTGGGCAGCACAGCTGGGGAAGTTGGGGAAGTTTGGGAAGAAAGTTGAGATGGGGAAGAATGAAGAGGTTGGGCTGGAAGTGTGGATAGGAGAAAAGGAGGAGGGAGACAGGGAGCTGTCCCTGCAGGGGTGCAGCCTTGAGCGCAGAGGTATTGGAGCTCTCCGCAGTGGGGACCAGCTGCTTGCCATCTTCCAAGGAGTCAGGGCCAAAGCCACTGCACTGTATGTGACAGCAACACTGCACTATTCAACCAGCAGCCAGTGGGGAATACTTTTTTTTTTTTTTTTTTTTTTAAAAAAAAGCTATCTCTGGGGAGATAGCTCAGTTGGTAGAGTGCTTGCCTCCCAAGTACAGGCACTGGGTTCAGTCCCAGCACAAAAAAAAAAAAAAAAAAAAAAAAAAAAAAAAAAAAAATTCCCTGTTGTCATCATAATTATTGCTCATTAAGGATAATTTTGGGAATTTTAAAGAATCTGTTTGCCAATCAAATGGCACCACTGTTAATGTTTTGGTGTTAAATTCTACTCTAGACAATTCTGTGCATAGGTTTTTGTGTGTTTACATAGTTGTTATTCTGTTTACACAATTTTTTGTTTTTAAAATAGCATTTTTCTTTTTTTTCCTTTAAATTTTTTTATTGTATGCAAATGGGGTACTTTTTATTTCTAAGGTTGTACACAATGTAGATTCACACTATTCATGTAATCATTCATATACATAGGGTAATACTGTCTCAGTCCACTTTCCTTCCCTCACCCCCTCCCACCCCATTTTCCTCTACATCATCCTCCTTCATTGTATATCATCATTCACTTATCAGAGAAAACATTTGGCCTTTGGTTTTTTGGGCTTGGCCTATTTCACTTAGCATGATATTTTCCAACTTCATCCATTTACCAGCAAATGCCATGATTTTATTCATCTTTATGGCTAACATTCCATTATGTATATATACCACAGTTTCTTTATCCATTCATCTGTTGAAGGACATCTTGGTTGGTTCCACAATCTAGCTTTTGTGAACTGAGCGGCTATGAACATTGATGTGGCTGTGCTGTTACAGAATGCTAATTTTAAGTCCTTTGGGTATAAACTGAGGAGTGGGATAGCTGGGTCAAATGGTTGTCCATTCCAAGTTTTCTGAGGACTCTCCATATTGCTTTCCATAGTGGCTGCACCAATTTGCAACTCCACCAGCAATGTATGAGTGTGCCTTTTCCCCCACATCCATGTCAACACTTATTGTTTGTGTTCTTGATAAGAGCCTAAAATAGCATTTATTTTCTAAAAGTTAATGTGTGCATTACAGGAAAAATAAAAACACAAGCAAAGAACAGTCGTCCAGTAACAAGCAGTTTAGCTGGACACGTCCCTGCAGGTTGTGTGTACACATATACAATACACCACTTTTTGTGGTTGAGATTGTAGTGTGTTGTATATATAATTTTATGTTTCTTTTGTACTCAACACATGAATATTCTTTTCCATGCTAACTGTCTTAAACAGAAACAAGATACAGAATAGGCTAGTTGAGATTCGGGCTTTTTTCTCATGACTGACTTTAAGAAACTCTAGTTTTCGACTTTAACATACTAATAATTTAGTTTTCTAATGTCAGTGAAAATTAGCATATTAAGTATATTAAAAACTCACACCTCTATATTTATGTATTATGTATACCTAAAACAGTATAAATTTTTTTAAAAATCCACGTATTATGTATACATAAATGTACACAGAAAATTTGAAAGATGAAACGTTTAATTTTTAACTCAAGTACAAAATAAGAACAATATGGATGAATATTGTTTTGTTTCCAATATTGTTTCCAAGAATTTTGGAAAATCTCGGTTTAACTTTTTGAAATGGTGATTTGACTATGATTTTTAAATGTAATAGACTTCATTTTTTAAGAACAGTTCTAGATTTACATAAAAAAGGAGAATATCATACAAAGTTTCCATGTTTTATATCTAATTTCCTCAATTACGTCTTTTTTGGGGGAGGATTAACCCAGGGTTTTTTAACCACTGAGCCACATCCCCAAACCTTTTTATTTTTTATTTTGAGACAGGATCTCACTAAGTTGCTTAGGGCCTCACTAAGTTGCCAAGACTGGCCTTAACTTGGGATCCTCCTGCCTCAGTCTCCCCAGTCATTGGGATTACAGGGGTGCGCTACCATGCCCAGTTCTCAATGACAAATTAGTATGGCACATTTGTTACAATTAATGAACCACTATCCATACATCATGTTACATTGGTTAAAATAATAACGAAAATCTATGGTTTATTCAGATTTCCTTTGTTTAACCTATTTCCTTTTCTGTTCTAGGATACTACTCAGAACATGACAGTATATTTAGTTGTCAGGTCTCCTTAGGCTTCTCTTGGTTGAGACAGTTTCTCAGACTTTGTTTTTGATGACCTTGGCAGTTTTGGAAAGTACTGGTCAAGTATGTTGTAGGATGCCCTGCTAGTGGAATTGTCTGACTGTTTTCCCTCATAATTTGTCTGGGCTTATGGGTTTTGGAAGAAAAAGGCACATAAGCACAGTCCCACTTTCATCAGATCACATCATGATTTATCAGTGGCGTCAGACCACTTGGTAGCCTTGTGCCTGTAGTTAAGCATCCAATCTCTACCAGGGTCCGATAGCAAACCAAAAGCAGAGCGGTATGCCACAGAGGGTGGCGGGACTTTGCCCCAAAGTCCAAAGGGTACTGTGATTCACCTGTTGGTGCACGGCAAAGACTTAAGAGCCATTTTAAGCACCACCGGATCTGCTGGATTATATGACCCAAGTGGCAGAGCAGCCTGCGCACTCGTTGAGACCTGTTGTGGAGTCTTCTCTCTCCCTCTTTTCTTTCTTTCTTTTTTCCAGTTGTAGGAGGGACCAGATGCAACAACTTAGCCTTCACCTCTGAAGTGATAGGTTGGCATGTCCCATACTGGACGCCTAAGAATTTCACTGAGACAGAAGTTTCATGAAGTTCTGAAGATTTCCCACACTTTGACCTGAAATCTATAATACCAGTAAGTCCAGAGTGGTTGCTACTTCCTGCTCACCAGGACTAATTGATGTAACAGACTAATATGAAGTTCCTTCTAAGGGGAAGGCGAATGAGACTGCTATGGACTAAATTAGGGATGGAGAGTTGATTCGTATCTATGGTAGGGGAGTGAGGTTTGTTGCATTCTTGCCAGTTGAAAGATCATTCCTTCTGATAGTTTTTTTTTTTTTTTTTCAATAGGTATGGAGGTAAAAAAGCACTTAGGAGATCAACAGATGCATACCCAGTACCAGATGTACTGATTTGTTCAAGCAATAAAATCATGTTTTCAGAACAGTAGTGTATCTGGAGCAATGAGATTGGAATAGGAGACTCCAATATTGTCATCTGTGTACTGTATATACCAAATAGACAAGCTGAAGAGGGGTGTGGTAGGCATCATCGCCTCTTCAACTTTCGTCTTTGACAATCCCTCCAAAAATGTGGTATTGCTTTTGGTTTACTTATCACCTGATAAGAATTTAGAGTGCCTATTTCTTTTCTAGGGACACAATGATCTATTAGCCAATGCCATAGGTCTCTATGAGTAAGATGATGCTGTTTTGGCTCTGCTGGCCCTTAGAGTAAACATGCCTAATTACTTCTTGGCAATTAAGTGTCACTTCTTGGTTGCTGCCACCCTGGGACCCCATTATCCCCTCTGCATTTAGGAATCCCAGTTTGATGGGATTTGATTAAGATATCACTACAGAGAAGACTAATCTTAGGTATTTTCCAAGGATTCTGGAGCTCCCCTAACAAATATCTTTCTTAAAATCGGGAATGTTTCACCCTCTTGACCCTCCTGGGATGAGTGAGCAGATCCTACATAATAACCACACACATCCCGCCCTCTCTAAGCCTTTGGATACTTTCCTCCAGTCTCCCTAGGCAGTTCTGGCACTTCCACTTCATGTAGCGCAGGCACTTCTAGATGGATGGAGGGCAGGTGATTATTCAGATCCTTTTCACAGTGGGCCCAGGGGACTCCAAGTCCATCCCTTGGTTATTTTACCAGTTTGACACACATAATAGGAAAAGACACACTCAGCATGTAAACACACTGTTAACACTTTTTCTAACTCTTTGAGATGAAACCTCAAACCCAGAATATCTGTTGGAGGAGTCACATAAAAAAACTTGGCCTGATACAATTTTATTACCTTTCCACCTGGAGCCTTGTATGTTTCCTAGCGTTGCCACAAAAAACAGTACAACAAACTGGGTGGCTGACACAACAGAAATTTATTCTTTCACATTTTGAGCCTCGAAGTCCAAAATCAGATGTTGGGGGCACCAAACTTCTCCAGAAGGATCTCGGGAATAACCCTCCCTTGCCTTTTAGCTTTTGGTGGTTCCCTGCATGCCTTGGCTTATAGCTACATCACTCAGAGAACTGCTTTCTTCTCCACGTGGCCTATCACATTGTCCTTATCACTAGTCATTAGATTTAGGGCGCATTTTAATCCAGTATGACCTTAACTACATCAGCAAAGCCCCTATTTCCGAGGAAAGTCACACTGTGAGGTTCCAGATAGCCACGAATGGGTGGGGGTCATTATTCAACCCACTACAATCCCACACCCTTAAAATCTATATGTGCAGCATATTTTTATATGTTCTGAATTTTTTAGCATGCAAATTTGTCACTTTTTCAAGTAAAGGAGAAACACCACTCAGAGTTCTCTGCCCCCAATGCAAATATCCTTTCTATACGATTTTATCCTCTGTGTGCAACATCTCCCTAAGGTTGTCTCCCAGTCTTGCCCTTCTCCGATCTTTCGACTGTGAAGGGCTCCTTCAAATCTCAATGAGGATCAGCTCCTTAATCAACCTAACAAGGCCTTCCACGCTGTCTTCGGCGTCCTTCTTTCAGTGTCCTAGTTCAGTAAGCTCCCGGCGGCCACGGCTCCGCCCCGGCGCCCCCGCAGGAGTCGGCTGCCCCGCCTCGCCATCCCTCCTCACTCCGGGGTCGCGCTCCCGGCGGTTCCCG